>NC_090351.1:9232818-10665197 GCF_035084215.1 Heptranchias perlo
TTCCCTTTGAAGAGTATCAGATTTCTTCTCTAAAGCTCGACAATCACAATGTTAACTATTTTAACACAGGTGGGCAAGGACTGAACTGAGGCTAACTGGCTGCCTAATAATCTGTTCCTGGCACCTTACAGCAGTGAGGTTGTAATGGAACCAGGCTATCAAATAATCCTTGTCCTTCGTAGATGGGTAGACCCCATGGTTACAGAAAAATAGCAGGGGGGAGGGAAGCAAGAAAATCTGGCTGAGAGGAGAAGGCTTCCGTGGCCCAGGCATGTGGGGGAGAAAGGTAGGTAGATCCTGGGGTCCATTCTTCTTTCCCATTTATCTAACCACTTACATCTTCTCTGGACCCACCTTTGTTTCTTTACTTGTCCCATTGGTCCACGTAGTGCCAGTTTATCGGGCGTTACTCAGACTACTAAGGCCCCACTATGGCATTTCCAGCTGGAAGACCGCCGCCCACCAGATTGGATAAGGACAGGAAATATGTCTTCTTAACCCATGCCTGAAACAGGCATTAGGCCCTATCCATATGTAAATAAGGGGCTTGTTTAAGGCCTCCTCTCCAGGATTGGTTTGCCCTGACCCTCAATGTCCCCCACCCTGGCCCCCGATCTCTCCCATTGTGGCCCCCGAACTCCGGCGATCCCGACCCTGATCTCCCCCGCTCTCAGCCCCTGAACTCTCGTGATCCCCAGACCCGCGACCCCCCCAACCTCCGTGATTTCTGGCCCCCTATCCCCGGCCCCTGCGGTTCCGGGACCCGACACGATCCTGGCTTCCGATCTTTGCACAACTCCCGCCCCCAATCCCTGGCCCCACCATCCCCGGCTCAAATTACCACACGGCTCCATTATAATAAGGCCCGGGGCCCAATGTTCAGGGAGTCTTGGGCCTAACCATTCAGGCACAGGGAATGTAACCTGCACCCCCCGCAAATGGGCATGCCTGAATTTCTGGGCCAAAAGTCTTGCTTCAATCCCATGTAAAATAATGGAATCAATAATAACCTAGTAATCAGAAGTTAACATGGATTCAGAAGCCGTAGATCCTGCAGCTCCGACCTTTGTGACTTCTTTGAACAGGTATACAAAATTATGAGGGGCACAGATAGGATGGATACTAAGGAGCTTTTTCCCTTCGTTGAGGATTCTATAACAAGGGGACATAGATTCAAGGTAAAAGGCAGGAGGTTTAGAGGGGATTTGAGAAAGAACTTTTTCACCCAGAGGGTGGTTGGAGTCTGGAACTCACTGCCTGAAAGGGTTGTGGAGGTAGGAACCCTCACAACATTTAAGAAGCATTTGGATGAGCACTTGAAATGCCATAGCATACAAGGCTACGGACCAAATGCTGGAATATGGGATTAGAGTAGAAAGGGCTTGATGGCCGGCGCGGACACGATGGGCCGAAGGGCCTCTATCCGTGCTGTATAACTCTATGACTCTCTAGGTGGCACCCAAGTGGACTGTGGTAAGCCCTATGATGTGATGTACCTCGACTTCTGAAAGGCATTAGACAATATTCCACACAGAATGCTATTAGTTAAGGCCAAAGGTGTGGGGATCCATAGTGAAAATGGATTATGGATAAGAAAGTGACTGAGGGATGAAATACAATAGGCATCTTTTTAAGGGAGTTATGTTGGCGTGGGGGAGGTGCCAAGTGGTCTTCCCCAGGGATCGATGTTAGGACCAGCACTGTATCTAATTTACACTGATGACCTGGATTTAGAAACTCAATGTAAATTGGCCAAGTTTGCAGGTGATGCCAAACTAGGTTGGGCAGTGGATGCATAAAAGACACGGAATATGCCCACCACATTGGATGCTTAGGAGCCCGTTTTGAAAAATGGGCGCGATGCCAATGAATTTCTAGGCCTCTTGTGTCCAATTTATTTCACAAGTAAGGAAGTTTCCTGAGTCTGTCTTTTCTAATCTGTAAAGGTTGTGTGACTGTGTATCCCACTGGTACCCATGCTCCATTCTGTTTGAACCGTAGGTGCAAATTTAAGCACAGAAACCAGATAACGCTGGTTCTCACATGGTGATTCCCCTTCTTTGTCGGGTCATTGGAGCAGGCACTAATATATAATCTAGGCATTACTTCAGCAGGTGATGGTGAAAATTGCAGGATGAATCGTGCTGCACATTTTTATCCAGTTCCTTTCAGCTAGTTACAGAACAGTGCTGACAGTATCTCCTGCCTCTTCTCTCACTGAATGACTACGGAGGTGGGCGGGAGAGAATGAGTTGCCTTAAAAGCCGTTTACCTCCGATTTTTTTCTCTTCATCTTCCGACGTGAATGGTTTGACACCACACAGCCTCTGTAGTCATTTTTGTAGTGTAGGAATCGCAGCAGCCAATTTGCGCACAGCAAGTTCCCACGAACAGCAAGGAGATAATGACCAGATAATCTGTTTTAGGTGTTGGTTTGAGGGATAAATATTGGCCAGAACACCTGGGAGAACTCCCCTACTCTTCTTCGAAATAGCGCCATGGAGAGAGCAGGCGGGACCTCGGTTTAACGTCTCATTCGAAAGACGGCACCTCCGACGGTGCAGCACTCCCTCAGTACTGCACTGGAGTGTCAGCCTAGGTTTTGTGCTCAAGCCTCTTAAGTGTGACTTGGAGCCACTGCCTTCTGACTCAAAGGCGAGAGTGCTACGACTGAGCCACGGCTGACCTATGCCAGTTGTTCTCCCTTTGTAAAATGGAACTACTTCTTGCGATGAGATATTTCATCTTACAACCTAACGAGGAACCAGTAGGTAGCATTGTGTGACTCAAACCCTAGACATCTGGGTGGGAGGCAAGGCATCTGACACATAGGAACATAGGAACAGGAGTAGGCCATTCAGCCCCTCGTGCCAGCTCCGCCATTTGATAAGATCGTGGCTGATCTGTGATGATGAAGGAAGTTAAACATCTTCGTCAAACCACCAGAAATAACGTAGCTACCTTAAAGCATTGCAAAGTCATGGTGACCTTGGAAGAATAAAGTAGCAAAAGTGCTGGTTTTATTTCCCCAGTTAATAAGAAACTCTTTTTAATATAGGAGACTTACAGCATTAACTAATCTTTATATTGCATTTGTAATTAGATAGATTTTTAAAATTAACATTCAGACTTTCTAGCATTTGTTACTCTCTCGTTGGCTTCACTGCCATCAGCTGGTGTTAAAATTTTCAAATCAGTGGCGGAATTGAGGAATTAAGGTGAATGCCCTTCCATTGCTGTAAGCCTCATGTTGAGTCCAATCAGCAGAGCAAGGATAAGATGTGCAGCTCAGGCTTTGAGATGTGATCTTTTTATGGAGTCCCCAAGGCTTCTCATTTACCATTTTCCAGTCTGTATTGAACACTGCCTGTCAGTGTAATGAAAATCTGAGCTTAACTTCCTTTCACATAGAGGGATTGCTGGGCAGTTGCACATTACAGAATAAACCTTCAGGATAGGGGTAACTGCTGGAGAAAGTCTGCAAAACTAAAACCTTTTGTTATATTTGACATTGTGCAGTTGCCATTTTCTCATTGCTGGAAATAGGACACCCTGTTCCCTCTCCTTCACTATCATGTGATGGAGTTAAATTAGCAAGGACCCTATTAATAGGGTTGGGATTGGCAATGCAAGTACCATGCTGGTATTGTAGGCCTGTTGTTTTGAGGCTGAGGTGCCAGGGCAGTGAGGAATTTAAGTATTATCCCCATTGTTACTGAGGCACTGGTAGATGACACAGCTAAAGATCACAGGAATATCATGTTAACATCCTTTGAATGTTAACAACATGGACCTAGAAATTGGTCTGCACAACGGCAGTTATTTGGACGCTGATCGGCCTCCTAAGTTTTCCAATATGGCGGGCAGTCAGTGCATGGCTCATTACGAGCTGGAAGTGTGTTGCCCGCCATATTGGTATAGGCAAGCACCTTATGATTTAGCTCTTCATTATCCTTTTCTATTCCCTATGAGTAGAGGGATCTTGCTGTGCAGGTACACAGGTCATTAAAGTTGCCAGCGCAAGTAGATAAGGCTATCAGGCCTCTGCACCCCCAGTCGCTGCCAACCGCTACCCATGATCACCGTTACCCACCCTTCCCAATCAGCGTTACCCACCCTTCCCGATCACCGTTGCCCACCCTTCCTGATCATCGGTACCCTCCCCCCCCTCATGACCAGGTTGCCCCCCCCTTCCTGGCCACCCCCTTTCCTGGTCCCCTTTAACCTGAGGGCAGCTGTTGGCGCCACAGTGGCCCGATCTTCAAGTCCTCTTTGCCGGCAAGTTGCCTGGGGACAGCTATTAGGTGTCTGCAGCTCAATGATGATGAGGCCCAAGGCCCAATATTGTGTGCGCCTCGGGCGTATCCATTAATTTTTGGACGCATTTGAATTTCTAGGCCGTGGTCTTTTGAGCCTGGAAAAGAGGCACCTCAGGGGTGGTCTTACAGAGGGATTTAAGATTGTTAAGGGTTTAGAAAAAATTAACCCCTAATATTACTTTAAATTGAACTGTAAGAGTAGAACTAGGGGACACAACTAGCAAAAGGTAATTTTAGGACTGAGATCAGGAAAAGCTTCTTCACACAAAGAATGAGAATTGTGTGGAAAAAACTTCCAGATAGAGTGATAAAAGCCCAGGAATCATTTTAGAAATAATTGAATGCTACAATAGCTGGACAAAAGGATCTCTTTGGATGGTGAATTAAGATGGGCCAGATGGCCTTCCTCATCTGTAGTGACCTTATGTGGTCTGACCAGAGCACTGATCATGACTTCCTCTGACTGATATTCTACTGGTTTGTCTGCATAGTTCAACATGCTATTGGCTTTGTTGGTTGCAGCTCTGCATTGGTTGGACATGTTTAGTGTCGAGTCCACTAAGACTCCAGGGACTCTTTGAACCGTAGCTATTTTGCACCATTCATGGAGTGATGTGTGTTGCTTATTTTTCCTTCCTGTGTGCGGTACTTTACACGAGGTTGCATTAACTTTCAGCTGTTATTGTTCTGCCCACAGATATTTTGTTCATTCTGTAATTTCTGAGCCACCTCCTACAATTTCACTGCCCCTCCTAGTTTGGTATCATCAGCAAGTCTGACCACTTTGCAATGGGGTTCTGAAACCAGGTCATTTATGTAAATTAGAAACAGTAGTGGTTCAAACACTGAGGCCTGGGGCACGCCCTTAAATGCTTCCCTCCTCCACCCTGACTTAACTCCTCTAATAAGTCCTAATTGTTTTCTACCCTTCAGCCAGTGTCATGTGGAACTTTCTCAAAGTGCCTTTTGAAGGCCAAGCTACACCATGTTGTACAGTGTTCCATAGTCCACTTGGGATGTTACTTTTTTAAAGAAGTCAAGAGGTTGATAGATGGGATCTTCCCTCCTGAATCCATTTTGGACACTGTTTACTTACTGTTAGCCAAAACATGGAGGTATCTTTTACTAGTATAAATACTCAAAGGCAAGTATATTCCTATGTTCCTAAGTGAAAGCTCTTCAGGAAGCAAACTTTATCAAAATAAGGCACATTTGTAAATTTTGAGGCCTTTTCATTTTGGTCCTGCTTGTTGACAACCTCATTCTAGCTGTTGAAAATGCAACTTAAAGAGTTTGTGCTTTATGTGTTTTAATAATTATGTTTAGCTGCTAGTTGAATGTTACCTCATTTCTTGGTATTGTTTAAAAATAATAATTTTGAAACAGGGAATTGATTCTGTTACCCAACTGCTCCCGCCTCACTTCCATCAGATCTCTTGTTTGGATTCATGAGGACTTCCACAGCAAGTCTATCATGGTTTCCACAGTGCTTCATGCTGCCTTGGAAACAGACCGTTTAAAATGGGGTATTTATGGATGCTTCCCCACTCCCTTAAAGTGTACAGGGGCTAAATTGGTTAACTCCCGAAAATGGGCACAGGGATCGCGGTGCGCGATTAACCCGCGCCTGGCCGTTGAGATGCAGGCAGCATGTAACATTCATGCTGCCTGATGATCTACATGATTGCTGCGTGCAGCCAGCGGTACCTGTGTTGTGAGTGACTACATGTGCCAGCAGGGGGCCCCGCTAGAATGAGGTTGTCAACAAGCTGAACCAGAATGAAAAGGCCTCAAAATTTACAATTGCGTCTTATTTTGATAAAATTTTGCTCCCTGAAGAGCTTTTACTTAGGAACATAGGAATATACTTGCCTTTGAGGGCACCTCTTAAAGGGGAGGTGCACTGTGGCTGCAGGAAATGGTGTGACAAGTGATTCCCGGACTGGAAGATATTGAAGAATGGCTGCGCCTGGGAGAGAGCGTGCACCAAGGTTCTCAGACGGTGCACTGAAGGCCTTGGTGGAAGAGGTGGACAGACGGAGAGCCAGCCTACATCCGCAGGGGGACAGGGGGCCCTCCAGACTTATGCTCAAGAGGCGGTGGGAGGCTGCGACGGATGAGGTAAATGCCAGGAACATCACTCAACACACATGGATGCAGTGCAGGAAGAAATTCAATGATTTAACACGAGTGGTCAAGGTGAGTGCATTCTACTATCACATGGCATTACCTACAACTGTACCACTAGCCTCATCCACTGCTCCACGCACTACATCCCCCTCCCTCCCACCGTCACCCAACTACCAACAAACTCTTTCAATCAGTACACAATCCTGCTGCATCTCATCCTCACACATTACCACTCTTGCAAGCTGCACAACCACAACTCACAGGTTCCAGATCTTGGGTAGCTGAAATGACAAAGGGACACGGGTTGAGTTGTGGTGAGGGGAGAGGGGAAAGTAAAACATGCATGCTGCTGCTTCCTGTCTAACGGCTAAATCTGTAATCTAATTGCTTTACATAAAATACAGAATTAATGAGAACCAGGTGCAAACCAACTGTACGATAACAATGTCAAAAGTAAAAAGATCTAACCTGCACAAGTTATAGCCTCTGTGCTATTGCTCTATTAATGTGTCTAGCGAAAGATATACACCTACAGAAACCTTAGAAAAAACAAACTGCAGCATCGTGAATATTTGCAGATAAGATAAATCTCTTGCTTGTTATCAGTCTCAGTCCCAAACTCTTTGAAACATTAAAAGTAGAAAGAAAAGATTTGTCTTTTAAAACACAAATTTGAAAAATAATCCTAGATGTGCCAAAACATATAGATGGATGACAACAAGCTGCTTAAATGGAGGAAGAATCAATGTTTCCATTTTGTATTTAGCACTTTTTGTTTCTGCTCTTTTTCATAGTGTTGCACACATCAGAAATAATTGATAAACGTGCATTTCACAAAGATATCCTGTGAATATTTTTCATAAGCCTTAATTCTCTGAGAAGTGGAGAAATTAATAATATTTAACGGACGCCTCTGCAAATCATAGAATGTTACAGCACAGAAGGAGGCCATTCGGGCCATCGTGCCTGTGCCGACTCTCTGAAAGAGCTGTCCAATTAATCCCACACCCCTGCTCCTTCCCCATAACCCTGCAAATTTTTCCTTTTGAAGTATTTATCCAATTCCCATTTGAAAGTTATTATTGAATCTGCTTCCACCGCCCTTTCAGGCAGTGCATTCCAAATCATAACAACTCGCTGAGTGAAAAAAATTCTCCTCATCTCCCCCCAGGCTTTTTTGCAAATTATCTTAAATCTGTGTCCTCTGGTTACCGACCCTCCTGCCAGTGAAAAGAATTTCTCTCTACCTACTCTATCAAAGCCCCTCATAATTTTGAACACCTCTATTAAATGTCCCCATCACCTTCTCTGCTCTGAGGAGAACAATCTCAGCTTCTCTAGTCTCTCCACATAACTGAATTCCCTCATCCCTGGTACCATTCTGGTAAAACTCCTCTGCTCCCTCTTCAAGCTTCCTAAAGTGTGGTGCCTAAAATCAGACACAATACTCCAGCTGAGGTCTAACCGGTAGTTTATAAAGGTTCACCATAACCTCCTTGCTTTTGTACTCGACAGCCCCAATGTTTATGGTGAGGCGGGGTGGGAGTGGGGCGACTGTCAGCGACCGGGAAACCCGGAACTACGGGAAAGGTTGAGGTCCTGCCGAATTTAACGGCAGGTCTTCATTTGAATCTTTGTACTCAGTTTCCAGCTCGAGTTTCCAGAATGAGAGGCTGGCTGCCGTGTGGAAAAGCCTGCTGTACATGGCCGCAGTCGGGGACCGGAGTGGAGGGAGGGAGAGATCATGGGGGAAGAGATTGTGGAGGGAGAGATTGTGGGAGGGAGAGATCGCGGGGGGAGGGATCGTGGGAGAGGGATCGTGGGGGGGAGAGATCGCGGGGGAGGGATCGCGGAGGAGAGGGGGAGGGATCGCAGGGGAGAGATCGCAGGGGGAGGATTGCGGGGGAGGGATCGCAGGGGAAGGATCGCGGGGAGAGATCATGGGAGGAGAGATCGCAGCAGGAGAGATCGCGGGCGAGTGAGATCGTGGAGGAGAGAACACAGGGGAGGGATCGTGGGGAAGGGATTGTGAGGGAAGCATCGCAGGGGATGGACCCTGGGGGGAGGGATCGCGGGGAGAGACATCGCGGGGGGAGAGATCGTGGGGTAGAGATCACGGGGGAGGGATCGCGGGAGAGAGATCGCGGGGAAGAGTTATCATTGGGCGAGATAACGCAAGGGAGAGTTCGCGGGGGAGTAAGATTGTGGGGGGAGAGAACGCGGGGGAGATCGTGGGGAGGGGATCTGGAGATCATGGAGAGGGGGTCGGCAGATCACGGGGAATGAGATCGCGGGGGAGTGAGATCGGGAGGGTTGACCAATCACGGGGGAGGGAGGGAGATCACGGCAGGTTTGCTTGAGGGGAGGGGCCGGGGGGAAGCACTCCTGCTCCTCTTGGTCCACAAGCAGTGCTGGAAAAGCACTTACCTGCTGGATCCGACCGTTACCTCTGTCCTTTAGCTGCCGAGGTTCCTGAGTCCAGGGGTACCTGGCCCACAGCCATTAAATCCAAATGGCTGGTAAAATCTGATGCACGCACCCTCATTAACATATTATAATTACTGACCCGCCTCCCGAGAGCAGGTTACTTGCCCACCCCCCCAACCCGCCCCGGTTAAACCAGACGTAGGCGCGTTCGCGACGGGTTGGGGTCGAGTTTTAACAATTTATCCTCCAGCCCGTCCTGGGGGGGTTAAATATTTCCCCCAATGCCTCTGTTTATAAAGCCAAGGATCCCAAATGCTTTTTCAACAGCTTTGTCAACTTGTCCTGCCACCTTCAAAGATTTATGTATGTGCACCCCCAGGTTCCTGCACCCTCTTTTATAATGTTACCATATAGTTTATAATACCCCTCCTCAAATGACTTGGATCACATGGGGATACCTCCCAGAAACACTTTTGATGAATACAGTAAACCAGCAAACTCTGTGAGTAACCATTGTGGCAACAGGGAGTCATCAGCAAGCACTTAATGGTGACCAAATCACAAGTGAACGGCCATTGTATGTTGTACAAATGACCATAAAACAAGCAAACGGCAAAGGTTTATTCAGTTGGGGATTCTAACGCATGTTACCTCACTTAATTCCAGGCCATTTACTCCAAACAAAATTGCACGTTAACTCTAAGGATGTGATTCTCAACTGAAAATGTGCATGGGTTTGAGGCAACACAAGCTGGAGCTGAATTAACTGTTGAGTTGAATAAAAAGTGTTGGATCAAAAAAGGCAAGAAAAATCCGATGGAAGGCAATGGGGTAAATTTTGTAAGGCCTTGAGCATCTGACAGTATGTGAGGCCGCCCTATGGCTCACAGGGCCTCGCAAAGTTTACCCCAGCGTTTCAGCTACAAGAGAGGGCCGGGTGGTGGAGTGGTTTAGTACATCTCTGGGACCTGAAGCATCAGATGCTCTTTGCAAAGCTCCTTAATAGGCTCGCATGACACATTGGATTTGCAACTGGCAGAAATTCAGCCTACGTCATAGCTTTATGCAAATGTATCTGCTGAAAGTGCCACTTGGACAGGTTAATGTAACTGACGGAGGGTTTGGTTTACAATCTGCTCTCACTGCTGCTGGGGTTGCCAACTCTGGTTGGGTGTATTCTTGGAGGATTGATCACATGATCTCCCGCGTCGAACTGCCCCGCTCCCACACTCCCGTCATTGGTCCATCGTCCAGGTGCCACTGCCTTCCCATGGCCAATTGGAAAGGGAACAGACTCTTTAGTCCAATATTTCTGGGGAGGCGGGGAGGGAGTGGGGGCGGGGCAGGGGAGGGGGGGTCGTAGCGGTCCGGAAATGCGGGGGAAAGTGGAGGCCCTGGCAAATTTAATGGCAGGACCTCATTTGAATTTTTTTTCTCCGTTTCCTGGCCGGCAACCAGATTGAGATGTTGGTTGGCTGTCGAGCAGGAAGGCCTAGGCTGGCAGGCTGCGCAGCTGGGGAGCGGAGAGGAGGGAGGGAGAGATTGTGGAAGGGGGGGTGGGGGGAAGAGATTGTGGGTCAGGGGAGAGATCACGGGTCAGGGCGAGATCACGGGGGGCTTTAGATCGTGGGGTGGGGGGGGGGAAGTTGGCGGATTGGGGGGAGGGAGGCCGATCGCAGCAGGTTAGCTTGGGGGGGACGGGAGAAACAATCCTGCTCCTCCTGGCCCATAAGCAGTGCTGGAAAGGCACTTACCTGCTGGCCACGGCCGTTTTCACCTCCCTTCAGCCCCCGGGTTTCCTGAGCCCTGGAAACCTGGCCCGCAGCCGTTAAAATTTGAGGCACACAGCCTCATGAACATATTTAAATAACTGATCTGCCTCTCGAGAGCAGGTTAGTCGCCCGCCCCACATCTCGCCTCCGCTAAAACCAGGAGTGGGCGTGTTCGAGGCGGGTTGGGGTCGGGTTTCCGATTTCTGAAATTTTAACCGCTATCCCGCACATCGTGGGGGGGTTAAAATTCCCCCCTTCGTTTACCCAATTGGATTAATCTTGACTGCTAGTGAAACAGCCCTTTCTCCCCCATCTCCAATATTTTTATAACTAATAAATGGAAGTGTTCAAAGAAAATGATAAAAACACAATTTTGTTTCGTGCCCCTATGATTTTTCTCCCGGTGTTTTTTAAAATTCGTTTATGGGATGTGGGCGTCGCTGGCGAGGCCGGCATTTATTGCCCATCCCTAATTGCCCTTGAGAAGGTGGTGGTGAGCCGCCTTCTTGAACCGCTGCAGTCCGTGTGGTGACGGTTCTCCCACAGTGCTGTTAGGGAGGGAGTTCCAGGATTTTGACCCAACGACGATGAAGGAAGGCGATATATTTCCAAGTTGGGATGGTGTGTGACTTGGAGGGGAACGTGCAGGTGGTGTTGTTCCCATGTGCCTGCTGCCATTGTCCTTCTAGGTGGTAGAGGTCGCGGGTTTGGGAGGTGCTGTCAAAGAAGCCTTGGCAAGTTGCTGCAGTGCATCCTGTAGATGGTACACACTGCAGTCACTGTGCGCCGGTGGTGAAGGGAGTGAATATTTAAGGTGGAGGATGGGGTGCCAATCAAGCAGGCTGCTTTGTCCTGGATGGTGTCGAGCTTCTTGAGTGTTGTTGGAGCTGCACTCATCCAGGCAAGTGGAGAGTATTCCATCACACTCCTGACTTGTGCTTTGTAGATGGTGGAGAGGCTTTGGGGAGTCAGGAGGTGAGTCACTCGCCACAGAATACCCAGCCTCTGACCTGCTCTTGTAGCCACAGTATTTATATGGCTGGTCCAGTTAAGTTTCTGGTCAATGGGCGTTGCTCGCAGCAGTGTCCTGGAGATTAATCTTCAATTCCTGGAGACTCCAGGACAATCCTGGAGGGTTGGCAACCTTACTGCTGGTTTTTGTGACCTACTTGCTGGGATGCAATCTGCCCAGTGTCTTGGTTATTGCAGAGGTAGCGGCTGGAATCTATCCAGCTCTTGATTGCTTGGTTGTGTACGGTGGTATAGTGGTTACTGGTACAAGTAATCCTAGAAAGTCTAGACTAATAATCCAGAGAATGCAAATCCCACCATGGCATTTTCAGAATTTGAATTCAGATTTTTAAAAAATCTGCAAGTAAAAAGCCAGTATTTTTGTTAGGCAAGGGTATTAAGGGTTACGGAACCAAGGCGGGTAGATGGAGTTAAGATACAGATCAGCCATGATCTAAATGAATGGGGGAACAGGCTCAAGGGGCTGAGTGGCCTACTCCTGTTCCAATGTTCCTCTGGTACCAGTAAAAGTGACCATGAAGCTTTCGGATTGTCATAAAAACCCATCTGGTTCACTAATGTCCTTTAGGGAAGGAAACCTGCCGTCCTTACCCGGTCTGGCCTATATGTGACTCCAGTCCCACACCAATATGGTTGATTCTTAACTGCCCTCTGAAATGGCCTAGCAGCCACTCAGTCAGAGCAACGAGGCCCGAGAATGAATTAAAAAAACTAAGGGATGGTGTACAATCTTCTGCTGTATGAAAGATTAACAGATTTACTAATTACTATTGACACTAATCTCGGTCAGGTAGGGGATCTCCTGCCTACCTACAAAATCCTGGAAGCTGGTGGGTGGGATTAGGGCTTCTTAGTGGTGCCTTGCTAAGGGTGGTGTCTAACACTTATTACACGTCATTAGAAGCAAAAGCTGATCTCACTCAATCTTCTACCGAGATGGGAAAAGGCCTCAGTGCAGCTGAAGCAACAGACACTGTCCACAAATCAACCCCAGTTCATCATTCTTGCAAGGTGTAACTGGATATGTTTGCTTCCTCCCCTAGTGGTCTCATAACTGGTAACACACAGGGGTCATAATCTAGTCAATATGGATTTCAGAAAAGGCTCGTCTTCCTTGACCAAACTAATGGAATTCTTTGCATATTTAAAGAGGATTGAAAAACTGTGGCCAGAGCCTCCGCTATTTCCTCTTCGACTTCTTTCAACAGCCTGGGGCACATGTCAATAGGGCCTGGAAACTAATTCCTTTCTCCAGTTAGCTCTCAACCCTTCAATATCCTCCTCTGGAACACCTATGTTCTCACTTCCATCATTTGCAAAAACTGATGCTAAATATTTACTTAATATCTATGCCATCCTTTCATCCTCCACAATTAGACTCTCTCTTTCACACCTGAGTTGTCCTATCCTCTCCTTAATTGTTTTCTTACTTTTTATATGCTTATAAAAGACTGTACTATTTCCTTTTATATTATATGCTCATCTTTATTCAAATTCCCTTCAGCCCTTCTAATCTTCATTTTAAGCTCCCAACTACACTTTCTATATTCATGATTACCTTTAGTATTGTTACCCTTAATTTTACCATATGTCTTATTTTAAGTGCCAGTTTATCTATAATTTGATGTACCCCTTTTAACCTTATAGAAAGATATTTATTTTGTACTCTACGTACTTCACATATGGATATTTCCCATGGCTGATCTGTCATTCTGTTTGCTGTTTTTTTTCTCCCAGTTTATTTGGACCAGATTCCCTTTTATCTTGTTGCGCTTTGCCTTTTTCCAGTTCAGCGCTCTAATCTTTAACTCTTCATTATCCTTTTCTATTCTCTATGAGTAGAGGGATCTTGCTGTGCAGGTACACAGGTCACTAAAGTTGCCAGTGCAAGTAGATATGGCCATCAGCCCTCTGCACCCCAATCGCTGCCGACTATTACCCAGCCTTCCCGATCACCGTCACCCAGCCTTCCCGATCACCGTCACCCCCCCTTCCCGATCGCCGTCACCCACCCTTCCCGATCACCGTCACCCACCCTTCCCGATCACCGTCACCCACTCTCCCGATCATTATCACCCAGCCTTCCCGATCACCGTCACCCCCCCCTTCCCGATCACCGTCACCCCCCCTTCCCGATCACCGTCACCCACCCTTCCCGATCACCGTCACCCCCCCTTCCCGATCACCGTCACCCAGCCTTCCCGATCACCGTCACCCCCCCTTCCTGATCACCGTCACCCAGCCTTCCCGATCACCGTCACCCCCCCTTCCCGATCACCGTCACCCAGCCTTCCCGATCACCGTCACCCAGCCTTCCCGATCACCGTCACCCAGCCTTCCCGATCACCGTCACCCACTCTCCCGATCACCGTCACCCAGCCTTCCCGATCACCGTCACCCACCCTTCCCGATCACCGTCACCCACCCTTCCCGATCACCGTCACCCACCCTTCCCGATCACCGTCACCCAGCCTTCCCGATCACCGTCACCCACCCTTCCCGATCACCGTCACCCACTCTCCCGATCACCGTCACCCACTCTCCCGATCACCGTCACCCCCCCTTCCCGATCACTGTCACCCACCCTTCCCGATCACCGTCACCCACTCTCCCGATCACCGTCACCCAGCCTTCCCGATCACCGTCACCCACCCTTCCCGATCGCCGTCACCCACCCTTCCCGATCGCCGTCACCCAGCCTTCCCGATCGCCGTCACCCAGCCTTCCCGATCGCCGTCACCCACCCTTCCCGATCACCATCACCCACCCTTCCCGATCACCGTTAACCCTCCCTCCCTCCTGCCTGATTGTCCTCCCTCATCACCTGCTCGCCGGCCCCTTGAGGCAATTGAAATCCTTTGTTTTGTGTCTAGAGACATAGAATACAAAAGCATGGAGATAACACTGACCTTAGTTAGGCTGCAGTCAGAGCATCGTGAAGTTTTGAGCACCTCATTTTTTTTTATTCGTTCACGGGATGTGGGCGTCACTGGCGAGGCCAGCATTTATTGCCCATCCCTAATTGCCCTCGAGAAGGTGGTGGTGAGCCGCCTTCTTGAACCGCTGCAGTCCGTGTGGTGAAGGTTCTCCCACAGTGCTGTTAGGAAGGGAGTTCCAGGATTTTGACCCAGCGACAATGAAGGAACGGCGATATATTTCCAAGTCGGGATGGTGTGTGACTTGGAGGGGAACGTGCAGGTGGTGTTGTTCCCATGCGCCTGCTGCCCTTGTCCTTCTAGGTGGTAGAGGTCGCGGGTTTGGGAGGTGCTGTCGAAGAAGCCTTGGCGAGTTGCTGCAGTGCATCCTGTGGATGGTACACACTGCAGCCACAGTGCGCCGGTGGTGAAGGGAGTGAATGTTTAGGGTGGTGGATGGGGTGCCAATCAAGCGGGCTGCTTTATCTTGGATGGTGTCGAGCTCCTTGAGTGTTGTTGGAGCTGCACTCATCCAGGCAAGTGGAGAGTATTCCATCACACTCCTGACTTGTGCCTTGTAGATGGTGGAAAGGCTTTGGGGAGTCAGGAGGTGAGTCACTTGCCGCAGAATACCCAGCCTCTGACCTGCTCTCGTAGCCACAGTATTTATATGGCTGGTCCAGTTAAGTTTCTGGTCAATGGTGAGGGATTCGGCGATGGTAATGCCGTTGAATGTCAAGGGGAGGTGGTTAGACTCTCTCTTGTTGGAGATGGTCATTGCCTGGCACTTGTCTGGCGCGAATGTTACTTGCCACTTATCAGCCCAAGCCTGGATGTTGTCCAGGTCTTGCTGCATGCAGGCTCGGACTGCTTCATTATCTGAGGGGTTGCGAATGGAACTGAACACTGTGCAGTCATCAGCGAACATCCCCATTTCTGACCTTATGATGGAGGGAAGGTCATTGATGAAGCAGCTGAAGATGGTTGGGCCTAGGACACTGTCCTGAGGAACTCCTGCAGCAATGCCCTGGGGCTGAGATGATTGGCCTCCAACAACCACTACCATCTTCCTTTGTGCTAGGTATGACTCCAGCCACTGGAGAGTTTTCCCCCTGATTCCCATTGACTTCAATTTTACTAGGGCTCCTTGGTGCCACACTCGGTCAAATGCTGCCTTGATGTCAAGGGCAGTCACTCTCACCTCACCTCTGGAATTCAGCTCTTTTGTCCATGTTTGGACCAAGGCTGTAATGAAGTCTGGAGCCGAGTGGTCCTGGCGGAACCCAAACTGAGCATCGGTGAGCAGGTTATTGGTGAGTAAGTGCTGCTTGATAGCACTGTCGACGACACCTTCCATCACTTTGCTGATGATTGAGAGTAGACTGATGGGGCGGTAATTGGCCGGATTGGATTTGTCCTGCTTTTTGTGGACAGGACATACCCGGGCAATTTCCCACATTGTCGGGTGTATGCCAGTGTTGTAGCTGTACTGGAACAGCTTGGCTAGAGGCGCAGCTAGTTCTGGAGCACAAGACTTCAGCACTACAGCTGGGATGTTGTCAGGGCCCATAGCCTTTGCTGTATCCAGTGCACTCAGCCATTTCTTGATATCACGTGGAGTGAATTGAATTGGCCGAAGACTGGCTTCCGTGATGGTGGGGATATCGGGAGGAGGCTGAGATGGATTATCCACTCGGCACTTCTGGCTGAAGATGGTTGCAAACGCTTCAGCCTTGTCTTTTGCACTCACGTGCTGGACTCCGCCATCGTTGAGGATGGGGATGTTTGCAGAGCCGCCTCCTCCCGTTAGTTGTTTAATTGTCCACCACCATTCACAACTGGATGTGGCAGGACTGCAGAGCTTTGATCTGATCCGTTGGTTGTGGAATCGCTTAGTTCTGTCTATAGCATGTTGCTTCCGCTGTTTAGCATGCATGTAGTCCTGAGTTGTAGCTTCACCAGGTTGGCACCTCATTTTTAGGTACGCCTGGTTGCTGCTCCTGGCATGCTCTTCTACACTCCTCATTGAACCAGGGTTGATCCCCTGGCTTGTTGGTAATGGTAGAGTGAGGAATGTGCCGGGCCATGAGGTTACAGATTGTGCTGGAATACAATTCTGCTGTTGCTGATGGCCCACAGCGCCTCATGGATGCCCAGTTTTGAGCTGCTAGATCTGTTCTGAATCTATCCCATTTAGCACGGTGGTAGTGCCACACAACACGTTGGATGGTGTCCTCAGTGCAAAGACGGGATTTCATCTCCACGAGGACTGTGCGGTGGTCACTCCTACCAATACTGTCATGGACAGATGCATTTGCGACAGGTAGATTGGTGAGGACGAGGTCAAGTAAGTTTTTCCCTCGTGTTGGTTCGCTCACCACCTGCCGCAGTCTAGCACCACTACTGATCGGCCAGCTCGGTCAGTAGTGGTGCTACCGAGCCACTCTTGGTGATGGATATTGAAGTCCCCCACCCAGAGTACATTTTGTGCCCTTGTGCTTCCTCCAAGTGGTGTTCAACATGGAGGAAGACTGATTCATCAGCTGAGGGAGGACGGTAGGTGGTAATCAGCAGGAGGTTTCCTTGCCCATGTTTGGCCTGATGCCATGAGATTTCATGGGGTCCAGAGTCAATGTTGAGGACTCCCAGGGCCACTCCCTCCTGACTGTATATCACTGTACCACCACCTCTGGTGGGTCTGTCCTGCCGGTGGGACAGGACATACCCAGGGATGGTGATGGAAGAGTCTGGGACGTTGGCTGAAAGATATGATTCTGTGAGTATGGCTATGTCAGGCTGTTGCTTGACTCGTCTGTGGGACAGCTCTCCCAATTTTGGCACAAGTCCCCAGATCTTAGTAAGGAGGACCTTGCAGGGTCGACTGGGCTTGGTGTTTTGCCGTTGTCGTGTCCGGTGCCTAGTGGTCCGTCCGGTTTTATTCTTATTATGACTTTTCGTAGCGAGATTTTACAACTGAGTGGCTTGCTAGGCCATTTCAGAGGGCAATTAAGAATCAACCACATTGCTGTGGGTCTGGAGTCACATATAGGCCAGACCGGATAAGAGCGGCAGGACATTAGTGAACCAGATGGGTTTTTACGACAATCCGGTAGTTTCATGGCCATCATTACTGATACTAGTATTTTAATTCCAGATTTTTTTATTTAATTAATTGAATTTAAATTCACCAGCTGCCGTGGCAGGATTTGAACTCATGACACTGGATTTTAGTCCAGGCCTCTGGATTACTCGCCCAGTAACATAACCACTATGCTACCGTACCCTGCCTGTAGAAACAATACAGAAATAATGGAGATATTGCAGGGTGGATCCAATAGGATATTACCAGGGATAAGGGGGTTACGAAGAAACACTTGAGTTTTTTGCACTTGAGCTGAGAAGGTTATCGGGTGACCTGATGGAGAGCTTCAAGATTATAAAGGATGAGGACAAAACAAAAATTGTTAGATTGTTTGTACTGGTCAGTGAGACAGTAACTGGAGAGTACAACTTTAAGATAATCACAAAAGAACTAAAGGGTTACGATAATTAAAGGGCAGGTTAGAAAAAATTCTTTACACAGAGGGTGGTTAGAACGTGGAATTCACTGTCACAAATTATTACTGAAGCAGAGTCCACACATTCTTCTAAAAGCGAATTAGTTGTTTACATTAAAGTGTATGGGGAGCAAGAAGAGCTTAGATGGTTCATGTGCAGAAATAATTCAGCACAAGGTCTATGTTAGACGAAAGCCCAGGTTTCAGAATTGTCCCTATTGTCCTGTCTCCAAGCTAAGCTTCCATCGAATGAGGCTCCGCACTCAGAGTAGAGCATCACAAAATTACCTATACGTGGAATCAGTAGCGATCAGCAAACACAATCGACCTTGTGAAATAAACACACTTGTACTATATATTGTATATGGTTTCCATTGCATATCTACATCTATCTACTTACACGTTTGTCTCAAGTAGATTTAAAGGCAATCTTAATTAAATAGCAATTTCACTTATTACTATAATAAAGGGGAAGTACCAACTTGTCCAACGTTATCTTGGTTGTATTCCATGCTCGCTTCTATTGCTGGTTCAAGACTTGTAAGTTAGGAAATGGAGGAAGCATTTCCAATGTTTGGGAATTGACTTTACCACGTAAAATATTCCGTAAGGACATGAGTATTATTGCACTCGAGATAGTATAGAGCTGTGTAACCAAGATGTTTCCTACGATGAGGAATTCAGATTGAGGTCGGCCTTATTTTCTTTGGAGAAAAAAATGAGACCTTAAGATGCCCTAAATTGAAGATTTCAACATTGTGAAAGGGATTGATGAAGCTTATCTAGGCAAATTGTTCCCTGAGGTGAAGGGTTCAAATACTAGGGTACTCAAGGTAAAATGAGGAAGTTAGAAGAAATTAGGTGGAATTTTCTTATACAAACGTGGAACTCTTTTGGAACAAGTTATCAGGGAATGTCATTGACGTGGACGGTATAAATGGAGTAAAGATGTACGTCATTAGTTTCTGCAGATGTTCTCCCGATTGTCCGCCATAGGTTTGGTGGAAGGTCTGCAGGTCTAGAAAAGGTTGCAAAGTGAATCAGGCACAGCTGAGGGGAAGGTTAGAATGAAGGAGAGTAGCTAGGAGTCAAGCAAGACGCTCCACCGATGTGAGGAAATGTGGAGTGTTCATTATTTTGTATTATTACGCAAAGACAAATTGTACTGATTGAACTAAGTGAGTCTGATCATTACTGTTGGTCTGTATGTGCACTCGCTTTGAAATAAAGCAGCTTACTGATTTGTATCTAACCTCATCGTACCTTAGTGTTTTCTTGATTCAGCTTCAAAAAGATTGAAGAACCAAATACGTGAAGTCATGAATATCCAATTTGAGATCATAAGGGAAGACTAATGGTGCACCCTTGGATTATGCTATTGTGTAGCTAGATATTGGGCACTATGAGCACATCCTTGAATGTAAGACCCTCAGACCGCTTAGAGTTGTGACTAGCACCACTATATCTGAGAGAATATCTAAAGTTAAAGTTGCAAGACCTGGCAAAGTATCTACACCAGTCTGTTCATGTCCTCTGCTGATTGCAGTCTCATCCTGTCTTATGATGTGCGGCTGCCTACACCACTGTGGATTCCTGTGATGTGGAGTGTGCATCACACTGTGAAAGGTTTATACACTTTTAGAATTGCAATGAGAGCTCTTCTCAAGTAATTTAAACAGAAGCCAAACCGAGCATTCTCTCAACTTATGCTCACCTTGGGTTGGCGTATTGCATGGAGGGTCAACAGCCACCCTGTCATCTTGTTCAAAAGCTCAGCAACCTGAACTGATTGGAAATGAATCATTCATGAGTTGAGACAGAGAAATTAGCTGCATGATTTCATGCTTGACTTTGCAGACAACCTTATATACTGACACAGTAATATCCCCGATGATTTATGCACACATGTTACCATTTCAAATACATCTAGGAATCCAGCAATGACATCGAAATGTTGTTGGCTGGCACTCTGTGTCCTAGTCGATATTGGAAAATGTATGTTTTTCCGCCTTAATAATTGGACATTGTTGACTGAGCAATGTGACAAAATTGCCTTCCTGGTTAATAGTAGCAGCCACAGGCATTATGTAGACATTCAGTGCAACAGTTACATTGATTACTACTATCAAGGATGATAACGGATAGTGATTCTAGGTATTGGTTAAGCATGTGCTAGAAGTCTGTTAAGATATCTACGATGAAACAAAAATGCTATGTACACTCCCATTCATAGTGAGCTTAGCAACTGCTTCTTTGCCTATGGACCCTCGCAACAGGATTATTCCTCTCTTGATACTCTACTCCTAGGTTGTCTATTATGCATAGTATCAGTGGCCAAAGTAAATGCTCTTCTGACATGATGTATTGCTGAATTCAGAAATGTGATAAGGGAATTGTGTGTTTATATAGCTGTACTTAACTGTACTTCTTTTATAACTAAATCTTACACCTTGAGATGGAAGGAACTGCAATCATACTATTATTTTTTTACTTATTTTAATCAGACCCACTTCTTATTAATGCTTTTGTTGGTGTTTTTTTCAATGTACAGTATTGCACGAAAGCAGTCATTTTTACTGCAAGTGGCACTTTACCACAAGAGGTTGTTGTTTTCATATCTTCACGATCTTCCCTTGGAGAACAGTGTGAAGTAGTGGAAGGATTCGCAGGCTGATTGACAGTCTGACAGGCTGCGACGTGAACACTCCTTTCATGGCCGTAACTATCTTTATACCAGCCATTAGGGTGACTAGTCCTATATGGCAGGAGGGTTTTATGGGCTCCGTACAATGAGGGGGAGCCACCCACACCCACTGGATGTGAGTATCCCACTGGATGTCAACTCAGAATTCAGAGCTCTGTCTCCACTCACTGGGACTGTCTAGAACGGGGTTCAAACCCCGCACCTTCTGACCCAGAGTCGGAAATGCTACCACTAAGACAAAAGCTCGCTCCACCACCAGAAATAACATGCCACAAATGACACTCGATACATAATAACATTATCTCACATAAGATGATGTGCAGGAGGTTATACTCTGCAAAATGGGGTCATTGAGTCACATAGCAAAGCAGTACATTAACCCATGTTCATGTTTCAAGATTCAAAAGTAATATTCAGCAATTATTTACTTTTATTATAAATCTTTAGTCAACTGAATGGAAAATTTTGGGGCTTTGGGTATTAGGAGAATTAGAATTATGGAACACATTAAACTACTGTCATTTTCTGAAATAAACAAAGAACAATTGGTATTTTTGGGGCTTCTGTGGATTGGTATTTGTGGGGCTTCTGCGGATTGGTATTTGTGGGGCTTCTGTGGATTGGTATTTGTGGGGCTTCTGCGGATTGGTATTTGTGGGGCTTCTGTGGATTGGTATTTGTGGGGCTTCTGCGGATTGGTATTTGTGGGGCTTCTGTGGATTAGTTTATGGCCTGTGGACAAGGACCAGTTTAGAATATTCCATTGGAAAAGTTTAGTTTTGCAGTTGAGTTGCTTTAACAGTAGCATTTTTGAGGACTTTATTATGTTGTTTATACAAAGCCCTGGTTAGACCAGGTCTGGAGTACTGTGTTCAGTTCTGGGCACTGTACCTTAGGAAGGATATATTGGCCTTAGAGGGACTGCAGTGTAGATTTACTAGAATGATACCTGGACTCCAAGGGTTAAATTACTAGGAGAGATTTCACAAACTAGGGTTGTATTCTCTAGTATTTAGAAGATTAAGGGGTGATTTGATTGAAGTTTTCAGGATATTGAGGGGAATTGATAGGGTAGATAGAGAGAAACTATTTCTGCTGGTTGGGGAGTCTAGGACTAGGGGACATAGCCTAAATATTAGAGCCAGGACTTTCAGGAGTGAAGTTAGGAAACACTTCTACACGCAAAGGGTGGTAGAAGTTTGGAACTCTCTTCTGCAAACGGCAGTTGATGCTAGCTCAATTGTTAATTTTAAATCAGGGATTGATAGATTTTTGTTAACCAAAGGCATTAAGGGATATGGGGCTAAGACAGGTATATGGAGTTAGGTCACAGATCAATCATGATCTCATTGAATGGTGGAATAAGCTCGAGGGGCTAAATGGCCTACTCCTGTTCCTATGTTCCTATAGACAAATTTGGTGGAGAGACACATTGATCAACAAGCTACCCTGTTGTGTATTTGAATCTGTGATGCATCATTTGAGGTTATTTTATCCTCGATACCCTACAAAGCCTGCTATGTGAAAACAAAAGTGCTTTCTATATTTACATGAAATCTTTTTTCTGTTATTTTAATGGAGTGGCTAGCTGATTTGTTTCAATATTGAAATAAAACTAGTCCCAAAGCAAAAATCAAAACAAGAATGGTATGTAATAGCTCTTTGCAGCTATAAATCAGAGACACAGAACAACTCTTTAAATCATTGCAAAAACATCAAACTAATTTTCTTTAAAAGAAGTTAAACTGCCCATGGCCTGAGATTGTTTTGCATTAACTGTGATTGTTTCATGTTCGAAATGAAACGGGCACTAGTTATATCTTTCCCCTCTGACCCCTGCCCCATTTCTCATGTCTATCCACAACTGATGAACTTTCCAGATAGAACTGGCTGACTCCCATCTTCCAAACACTCTGATGTCCACTGACCTTTCTGTCTCCTAGATTGAAAATGCAGTGCTGGAGTTAGAAAATTGTGCGCTCGAAAAATTGTGCCAGGCAGGAGGCTGCAGACTTGTCCTGCATGTAAACACGTTTGTCTCGAGTAGCTGAGTTCAGTTGTGCAATAACTGATTTAGCTATCTGGACTAGAAGTTGGTCAATAGTTTTAGTTCTTTTCCTTCAATGGGCTCTGGCCTGGCATACAGCCCAGTCATTTGGCATGTTGGCATTTGTACAATTTATGTATTTTTTAACTGATGATATGAAATTTCACTCTTTTCTTCATAGTCGCCATTGTCTTCAATGCCCATTAATTGGCTTTGGGCAATAAAGTGAACAGGCTGCCTGAGCCCAGTTACCTGCCAGTTCTGCTATGAGATGGCCATGAGGAGGTGTGAGACAGGGGCTACCATCTACAATGGATTTTCTGTTTTTTGTTTCTTTTAAAACAGAGGATCATGGTTTTCTGGACCACATGAGTGTTGATGGTGTCGGATTACCAAGAGTAGTTCTTTGGCATAAAGGTTTCTTCGCCAAGTTACGGAGCAACCTTTGCTGGAAAAGTGTTGGTGCAGGAAGCGATCCAGTGGTGTTAAGAATTTAAGACCTTATCTGCAGATATCTGTAGATATCAAATGTCACAGCATGGTGATGATTTGGACTAAGACTTAGTCTCTCAAAGGTTCGGCTTTAACCCATTCAGGGTCATTTGTTACCTTCCGAGACAGAGTATTCGAGGGGGGTGGGGGATATGGGAGTTACCCCCAAAAGTAATTACAAGCACTTCTGTCTCTATTGCAAAACCACGAAGCCTGGGCATAATTTGTTTCTGAAATTGGAATTGATAAGATAAATTGATATGAGTTGTTGTTCAAGCAGTCGAGAAGGGAAAATTTATCTGCAGTTTAAGGTGGTAATCAAATTTAACTTGGAGCAAAAAAGAGTCCAATTTAAATGGTTCCTGCCCAATGCTGTATATCAAGGAAGAAAGTTTTTGGGGAAATATAATTGAACATGGACAAATCCTGTCAGTCCAACAATACTGCTCTCTGGAATTGAGATAATTTTGAAATGACAAAATGGACTCCAGTACGTTATAGCAGGATATTTTGAGAATTAAAGGGTCCAAGAAGAGGTTAAGTAAAATAAACAAAAATGTGTTGATAACTTGGACCAAGTTGGGAACATTTAGTCTATGTTTTAAAGGTTAGTGATAATATTGTATTGGACAGTAAAGTTCCTCCAGGGCTCATGAGTGAGATGAAATGATAATTGATGAGATGTGTAAAATGGTATGAAGAAGTGACTGAAGGTATGTGACAGAAGCAGAGAAAGTGCACCACCAAATGGGGTCTAGGGCCATTGCCCTAAGTGATTGAAAGATGTGTGAGTGCACCCACACGTACATTCTAGTGAAAGTCAGGAACGTGTAGGTGAGAGTAGTTAATGGATTGCTTTCTCTTGGAGATTTTGTGTCCTTGCCTATACTGAACAATAATAAAATGCATTTGATAGCCTGGCCACTACTGAGACATCTGGACCATGCAGGGGGAGATAAACAAAGACCTCCAGACATCCCCCCGATCTTTTGATATGATAACCTGAAAGCTCAGAAATGGTTTATATCTTGGGATACCAGTGTTTGTGCAAATGTGAGGCAACTAGCATGCAGAAATTCATGATGAAAATGCACTGAAGAATGGGTATCAGGCATGCTCAGTTACTTGACAACAGCATGACATGAAGTGGTTAATATGGCTCAGGCAGTGAGAAAACTTTTCAATCAAGACACTGACGCATGCTCCATAGAGAGACTGATTAATTAAAAAGAGGGATATAGATTTGGATTTCCAAAATTCAGGGTTGGTTTCCTTTGAGTTAACAATAAAATTGGGACAACTAATGGCAAGGGAGAAATAATACTTAGCAAGAATTATCCACAAGATGGATAATGGTAAAACGGAGAGCTGGAAGTCCATGATTTCTTGACAATACGGTACACTGTAGTTTTCTGTGTAAATATTCTGATTTTCTTTGTCTGTATCATGATGTGAAATATTGGCCAAATGAAACTTAGACTAAAAGAACAAATGGTTTGAGAAAGATATGTGATGCTAACAAGATGAGGACCTTAGATAACCTCAGATAACGAAGCAGTCCGTGCCCGCATGCAACAAGACCTGGACAACATCCAGGCTTGGGCTGATAAGTGGCAAGTAACATTCGCACCACACAAGTGCCAGGCAATGGCCATCTCCAACAAGAGAGAGTCTAACCACCTCCCCTTGACATTCAACAGCATTACCATCGCCGAATCCCCCATCATCAACATCCTGGGGGTCACCATTGACCAGAAACTTAACTGGACCAGCCACATAAATACTGTGGCTACAAGAGCAGGTCAGAGGCTGAGTATTCTGTGGTGAGTGACTCACCTCCTGACTCTCCAAAGCCTTTCCACCATCTACAATACACAAGTCAGGAGTGTGATGGAATACTCTCCACTTGGCTGGATGAGTGCAGCTCCAACAACACTCAAGAAGCTCGACACCATCCAGGACAAAGCAGCCTGCTTGATTGGCACCCCATCCACCACCCTAAACATTCACTCCCTTCACCATCGGCGCAACGTGGCTGCAGTGTGTACCATCTACAGGATGCATTGCTGCAACTCGCCAAGGCTTCTACAACAGCACCTCCCAAACCTCGACCACCTAGAAGGACAAGGGCAGCAGGCACATGGGAACAACACCACCTGCACGTTCCCCTCCAAGTCACACACCATCCCGACTTGGAAATATATCGCTGTTCCTTCATCATCGCTGGGTCAAAATCCTGGAACTCCCTTCCTAACAGCACTGTGGGAGAACCTTCACCACACGGACTGCAGCGGTTCAAGAAGGCGGCTCACCACCACCTTCTCAAGAGCAATTAGGGATGGGCAATAAATGCTGGCCTCGCCAGCGACGCCCACATTCTATGAATGAATAAAAAAAAGATCAGGCCCTGCGGGGTAACCAGGGACTGTTGGAGATTAAGACTGGAGTAGTAAAGGAAACCATTTTCTTGGATTACTTCTGTTGTTTAAAAACCCGAATATTGAAAGATTGCCATGCATATGAAACAATGTAACACTGACATTAAAAAAAAGGGGGACATCTACCCTTGGGAATCATGCAGGGCGGGAGATGATTTACAACATAGGCCAGCACCCATGGGTTAGAATAATATCAATGGCGCCGGAAATTGCACTGAGCGGCGAACGAACATCGCCCACCGCACGTAAGTTATCAACTCACCCACAAGATTTTTGCGAGCTTCTGGGCGACAACCTGCTTCACTGGAGACCTGCAAGAAGTGCAGTGGTTTTTCCCAGGCTTCTTTGAGCTGTGAGAGCAGGGAAAAGATCACTCTCCTCCCTCAACCAATCAGCTTGAAGCATCATTGACAGTCAGAACCAGGAAGTGAAAGTTACAAGAGTGAATTCATTATAAATTTTTAAAAAAATGTCCAGCAACAATTAATATCAGGGGGAATGAGACTCCACATTTTTAAAAGTTAATTTTCAGTGCCAGAGAGGTTGTTTGGCAGTCATTAATACTTACCACGCTGTTAAAAGTTAATTTAGACCTGACATAACTCAGTGTACCTTTTTCTGGAGAGATTAGTTAGTTTCCTGCTGGGCAGTGCAGCAAGTTTGTGCTGGTCCCTTCATTCAGCCGGTGAGCTCTCCTTCCTATGCACCTTTCAAACAAGCAGGGCAAATGGTAGAGCAATTTCCGGATTTCCACGTTTGGCGAAAGGCGACAGAGAGTAGGGATAATGGGTAAGTACTCACATTGGCAGGATGTGTCTAGTGGAGTCCCACACGGATCTGTCTTGGGGCCTCAATTATTCACAATATTTATTAACGACTGAGATGAAAGCATAGAAAGTCTCATATCTAAGTTTGTCGATGACACAAAGATTGGTGGCATTGTATGCAGTGTAGATGAAAACATAAAATTACAAAGGGATATTGATAGATTAGGTGAATGGGCAAAACTGTGGCAAATGGAATTCAATGTAGGCAAATGTGAGGTCATCCACTTTGGATCAAAAAAGGATAGAACAGGGTACTTTCTAAATGGTAAAAAGTTAAAAACACTGGATGTCCAAAGGGACTTAGGGGTTCAGGTACATAGATCATTGCAGTGTCATGAACAGGTGCAGAAAATAATCAATAAGGCTAATGGAATGCTGGCCTTTATATCTAGAGGACTAGAGTACAAGGGGGCAGAAGTTATGCTGCAGCTATACAAAACCCTGGTTGGACCGCACCTGGAGTACTGTGAGCAGTTCTGGGCGCCACACCTTCGGAAGGACATATTGGCTTTGGAGGGAGTGCAGCGTAGGTTTACTAGAATGATACCTGGATTTCAAGGGTTAAGTTACGAGGAGAGATTACACAAATTGGGGTTGTATTCTCTGGAGTTTCGAAGGTTAAGGGGTGATCTGATCGAAGTTTATAAGTTATTAAGGGGAACAGATAGGGTGGATAGAGAGAAACTATTTCCGTTGGTTAGGGATTCTAGGAGTAGGGGGCACAGTCTAAAAATTAGAGCCAGACCTTTCAGGAGCGAGATTAGAAAACATTTCTACACACAAAGGGTGGTAGAAGTTTGGAACTCTCTTCCGCAAACGGCAATTGATACTAGCTCAATTGCTAAATTTAAATCTGAGATAGATAGCTTTTTGGCAACCAAAGGTATTAAGGGATATGGGCCAAAGGCGGGTATATGGAGTTAGATCACAGATCAGCCATGATCTTATCAAATGGCGGAGCAGGCACGAGGGGCTGAATGGCCTACTCCTGTTCCTATGTTCCTATGATTGCGTGTGTGCGCTTGCTGGAACTTGCTCTTCCATTTTCCCTGAAATAATGGTGAGCCCTGTTAGCCTCGCCGTTATTTCATGAGCAATTTCCGGGCCATTAAGTTTTGTCTTGGCCAAATAATTGTCCTCATAATTCTATTTGGTACAGTGTATTGGTTCAAACAATTAGTTAAGAGATTCTCACAGAAAACCCTGAGCTTGGAATTGGCTGCTTTGATTAAAGGCTGAGGGGTCAGGAACTAGTTTCTTCGGCGTATAAACTTATGTTTAGATTAGGTGTATATAACATATAAACCATTCATGTTTAGTTTAGGCATCTTAATGCATAAACGGCACATGCTTATAAACATAAGATCGCTAGGGTTTGTAGGATAGTAGCTAATAGCCAAGTTAAAACCACCAGAATGCAGAACAACAGACTGAGCAAGGTAATGCTGAAAGCTGCTTGCATTCCAGGTTTCGAGACAAGGGCAACATCTTATGTGTTGATAATATGTAGACCTAGGGCATGTCTGATAAGGAGTCAAGTAATGTGAATAACAAATTTTGAGAAGCACAGGTTGGAAGAGAGAAAGAGAGAGAAGCCTTGGGAGATAAGGCAGAAAGCTAGTCTTGCATTCAGCCGGCCTATGTACATCTGTGCTGGATTGAAAGGGTTAAATTCAAAGAGGCTGCTAGCTCCCAGCGCCGAGAGAGAGAGACACACACACACACACACACAGGCAAGCATCCATTGAGACAGATACACCATATGTGGCTGCGACAACATACATAAGGAATTGGTTAACTATCCAAAGGATTGGCAAAGAAGTGTGAAACCTGGTGGTGGCGCAAGATTTATCTGATCAAGGGCACGTGGATGTGTCGGTGTGATGTCACCCAGAACAGTGTCCCGGTTTGTGGTTTCACCCTAGATGAGCACTCCCCTAATTGTACTGTTAATGTTTAAAGATAGAAATTGGGACGAGCAAGACACGGGTACATGTAACGACATTGGACTTTGCTTACCTTCATTGCAAGCTCGGTCTGATCCCAGTGAACGTTCATAGCGCTATGGAAATTCAGGCGGAAATCGGATTAAGGGAGGAGGCCGAGAAGGCGATTATACAGTTAGGGCATCCGATTTCACCACTGTCACTGAGACTTACAACTATACTTGACCAGGCAGTCACATCACAACACCACATAATATAGGACAGCTAGGAGAGCATGGTGGGATTGTATTGCTTTGTGTAATAACGTTAACGTATAAGAAGCTACTTGAAAATAAACGTATTGCGTCACTGAGCCGTGAGCTAAGGTTGGGATGGACAGGTGAGCCTAAGGGGAATAACCCTTAGGCTCAATAGGTGAGACCTGTAAGAAACTACATTTTTTCACAGGTCTTCGTTGGATATTGTTTGCATGTACTCGAGGTTGTCTCAACCTTGTTGACTAACGTGTCTTTGGTTGATCACGTCATGATCCACTGTGTCTCCATTATTATCTAATGTTTATATGCTGATGGCATGGAAAACCATTAATTGCTTGTCCCTGTATTGCTGTGGAATGTACAGGAGTCAGAAGGCTCAGGAAGCAGAGAAATTGATTGATGTGCAGGCACAGGTTTAACGCAGCAGATTTTAACGTGTGATTGTGGGTATATAAGAGCATAGACATTAGAATATTCTCAGAGGGGAAGACTGGGCCTCTCAATATCTTATCACAAGGGCTTTCAGGACTGAGCAACCCGGGAACCTGGTCAGTATAAAATTTTGCCAAGTTGTATCCCAATGTCTTATAATCGTACTAATAAGTTGTACTGTTGTACTTTAACATCTTTTACTACTTATCTTTAACTTCTTAATAAAACATTTATGCTTTGGAACAATATATACTCCTTGCCTTTTTGATTAAAGACTGAACCGTAAACAAATTACTTACGCTATTCTCTGAGTAAAGAAGTTTCTCCTGAATTCCTCATTGGATTTATTAGTGACTATCTTATATTTACCACCCCTAGGTTTGGATTCCCCTACAATAGTATAAAATGGGCGATCGTGAATCGGCAGCTTGTTTTACATCTCTCCCGATTTTTATTTCCATTGAAGTCAATGGAATGATATTTGTGTGTAGCACAATTTACGTCCCCTCTTGTTGCATGAAATGCCCCAATGGCAGAGAAAATGCCAGCTTCTGAATAGACCTGAGCAATAATAAACCATTCGCTGCAACAAATCGCCCCCCGACCAACCACTAGCTATGGGGTTTCCATCGATATCCACCTGAATCAAGGTGCATCTGTAAACAAACATGGTTGGATAACTGACCCAGTGCACGCACATGCAAATTATACACCAACTTTTTACAGTAACAAGGAATCCTTTCACAATTCTACTTGTTGGATATTGCAAGATTCTGCTGTAATTACTGTTCATCTGATGCATTGGGGGCAATTTTAACACAACTTGCTCGTCGGGAAGCGGACAGGATTGGTTACAATGCTGGTTTTACACCCGCCCGATTTTACTATTGCACCGAGGTGTGATACCAGCGGGGGTAATTTTAGGGGGTAATGTTAACCTAACTCGCTGGGCAGGGAAACTCACGGAATCGGGTGGAACACTGGTTTTATACCCTGCCCAATATTACTTTCCGTTAACTTCAATGGAGAGTAAAATCGGGTGGGGTGTAAAACCAGGGTTGCATCTGATCCTGTCAATCTTCAGACGGGCGGGTTAGGTTAAATTTGCCCCTATTGTCCTTGCTCACAACAGTGAGGAGGTTACGGCCGTAGATCTGTGCTGAAGTGCGCCATACAACATTTATTCCTTGAATAGGGCTTAATGCAAATCTCAGAGTGAAAATTATATCAAATGTATCAATGTTGACTTAGTGGAACATTCTTTTCTGTCTTTAGATAACCCACCCCCCAATATACATATCTTTCCTAACTGTGACGATGCCTGAGCAGTTTCCTCCGTGGCTGGTCACCAGAAGGTACTTGGAAGTGACCATGGTCACCCTCCCTCTGACTTAACCTCTCCCTGTAGGAAATCAGCTGGCTCAGCAAGTTCCCTTCCTGTCACCACGTCTGAGAAAGAAAACCATGTGAACAAGGAATAAAAACAGAAAATGCTGGAAACACTCAGCAGGTCAGGCAGCATCTGTGGAGAGAGAAACAGAGTTAATGTTTGAGGTTGGTGGCCTTTCAGCAGAACTGGAAGACCATGGATGAGTCGTTAAACTGAGGCCCCATCTCAGGTGGATGTAAAAGATCCCCTGGCACTATTTCAAAGAAGAGCAGGGGCGTTCTCTCGGTGTCCTGGCCAATATTTCCCCCTCAATCAATATCACTAAAACAGATTATCTGGTCATTATCACAGTAGTGTTTGCTGTGCGCAAATTGGCTGCCGCATTTCCTATATTACAACAGTGACTGTATTTTGTTGGCTATAAAGTTCTTTGGGACATCCAGTGGTCGTGAACGGCGCTATATAAATGCAAGTCTTTCTTTTCTTTTTCACAGGATCTTTACCATCCACCGGAGGCAGTAGAACTGGCAGTCAGAATTCCAGTTTAACATCTCTCCCAAAGGACAGTGCCTCCAACAGTACACCACTCTCTCAGTATTGCGTTGGAGTGTCAGCTTGGCTATGCGTACAAATCCTGGGATGGCACTGCATGTGCTGGCAGACTTATACACCTTGTGAATAAGAGGCAAGAGTGCTACCAACTAAGCCAAGCTGACACTTTGGTGTTGTAGTCCTTTCCCTTCTAAATCTCTTATATTATAATCATAAATATTTTAAATACCTCAAGCTGACAATCCAGTGCTGGAGGGAGTGCTGCACTGTCGGAGGTGCCGTCATTCAGATGAGATGTTAAACTTACTGAAGCCCCATCTGCCTTCTCAGGTAGATGTAAAAGATCCCATGGCACTATTCGAAGAAGAGCAGGGGAGTTCTCCCCGTGGTCCTGGCCAGTATTTATCTCTCCACTAACATCGCTAAAACAGATTATCTGGTCATGTATTTCATTGCTGTATGTGGCAGATTGCTGTGCACAAATTGGCTGTCACGTTTCCTACATTACAACAGTGACTGAGGTACTAAATGAATACTTCGCATCGGTCTTCACTAGAGAAGTGGATGCTACCATTGTAGCAGTAAAGGAGGAGGTAGTAGCGATATTGGATAGGATAAAAATAGATACAGAATGTACTTAAAAGATTGGCGGTACTCAAAGTAGAAAAATCACCCAGTCCGGATGGAATGCAGCCTAGGTTACTGAGGGAAGTAAGGGTAGAAATTACGGTGGCTTTGGCCACAATCTTCTGTTGACCGGAAGTCACCGGTTAACGGTTTTGACTTAGTACACAGAGGAAGAGTCAATTCTCTCTTAATTCTCAATTCGCTTTATTAACGTTATTAGATCATGTACATACCGCTTATACGTCTAGTTAGATATAGGCATGTAGTTTACAGCAGGTTATACAGGTTTATACTCAAACTAGGCTTTAAACGCACACCCACTAAGTTTCTCTATTAATACTCCCTGAGTATTAGGCTTTAAACGCACACCCATTAGATTTCTCTATTAATACTCCCCGAGTATTAGGCTTTAAACGCACACCCACTAGGTTTTCCTGACAACACTCCCAGAGTGGTCACAGAATAGAAAGGATATTATATTACCCGGAAAGGTAATATTTCAATGCAAGAAGTCTGATGGGCAAGGCAGATGAACTCAGGGCATGGATGGGCACATGGGACTGGGATGTTGTAGCTATTACTGAAACATGGCTAAGGGAGGGGCAGGACTGGCAGCTCAATGTTCCAGGGTACAGATGCTATAGGAAAGATAGAGCAGGAGGTAAGAGAGGAGGGGGAGTTGCGTTCTTGATTAGGGAGAACATCACGGCAGTAGTGAAAGGGGATATATCCGAGGGTTCGCCCACGGAGTCTGTATGGGTAGAACTGAGAAATAGAAAGGGAGAGATCACTTTGATAGGATTGTACTACAGACCCCCAAATAGTCAACGGGAAATTGAGGAGCAAATATGTAAGGAGATTACAGACAGCTGCAAGAAAAATAGGGTGGTAATAGTAGGGGACTTTAACTTTCCCAACATTGACTGGGACAGCCATAGCATTAAGGGCTTGGATGGAGAGAAATTTGTTGAGTGTATTCAGGAGGAATTTCTCATTCAGTATGTGGATGGCCCGACTAGAGAGGGGGCAAAACTTGACCTCCTCTTGGGAAATAAGGAAGTGCAGGTGACAGAAGTGTTAGTGAGGGATCACTTTGGGAACCAGTGATCATAATTCCATTTGTTTTAAGATAGCTATGGAGAATGATAGGTCTGGCCCAGAAGTTAAAATTCTAAATTGGGGAAAGGCCAATTTTGATGGTATTAGACAGGAACTTTCAGAAGTTGATTGGGAGAGTCTGTTGGCAGGCAAAGGGACGTCTGGTAAGTGGGAGTCCTTCAAAAATGTGTTAACCAGGGTGCAGGGTAAGCACATCCCTTATAAAGTGAAGGGCAAGGCTGGTAGAAGTAGGGAACCTTGGATGACTCGGGAGATTGAGGCCCTAGTCAGAAAGAAGAAGGAGGCATATGACATGCATAGGCAGCTGGGATCAAGTGGATCCCTTGAAGAGTATAGAGATTGCCGGAGTAGAGTAAAAGAGAGAAATCAGGAGGGCAAAAAGGGGATATGCGATTGCTTTGGCAGATAAGGCAAAGGAGAATCCAAAGAGCTTCTACAAATACATAAAGGGCAAAAGAGTAACTAGGGAGAGAGTAGGGCCACTTAAGGATCAACAAGGTCATCTATGTGCGGAACCACAAGAGATGGGTGAGATCCTGAATGAATATTTCACATCGGTATTTACGGTTGAGAAAGGCATGGATGTTAGGGAACTTGGGGAAATAAATAGTGATGTCTTGAGGAGTGTACATATTACAGAGAGGGAGGTGCTGGAAGTCTTAACGCGCATCAAGGTAGATAAATCTCCGGGACCTGATGAAATGTATCCCAGGACGTTATGGGAGGTTAGGGAGGAAATTGCGGGTCCCCTAGCAGAGATATTTGAATCATCGACAGCTACAGGTGAGGTACCTGAAGATTGGAGGGTAGCAAATGTTGTGCCTTTGTTTAAGAAGGGCGGCAGGGAAAAGCCTGGGAACTACAGACCGGTGAGCCTGACATCTGTAGTGGGTAAGTTGTTAGAGGGTATTCTGAGAGACAGGATCTACGGGCATTTGGAGAGGCAGGGACTGATTAGGAACAGTCAGCATGGTTTTGTGAGAGGAAAATCATGTCTCACAAATTTGATTGAGTTTTTTGAAGGGGTAACCAAGAAGATAGATGAGGGCTGTGCAGTCGACATGGTCTACATGGACTTTAGCAAAGCCTTTGACAAGGTACCGCATGGTAGGTTGTTACATAAGGTTAGATCTCACGGGATCCAAGGTGAGGTAGCCAATTGGATACAAAATTGGATTGACGGCAGAAGACAGAGGGTGGTTGTAGAGGGTTGTTTTTCAAACTGGAGGCCTGTGACCAGCGGTGTGCCTCAGGGATCGGTGCTGGGTCCGCTGTTATTTGTTATTTATATTAATGATTTGGATGAGAATTTAGGAGGCATGGTTAGTAAGTTTGCAGATGACACCAAGATTGGTGGCATTGTGGACAGTGAAGAAGGTTATCTAGGATTGCAACGGGATCTTGATAAATTGGGCCAGTGGGCCGATGAATGGCAGATGGAGTTTAATTTAGATAAATGTGAGGTGATGCATTTTGGTAGATCAAATGGGGCCAGGACCTACTCCGTTAATGGTAGGGCGTTGGGGAGATTTATAGAACAAAGAGATCTAGGAGTACAGGTTCATAGCTCCTTGAAAGTGGAGTCACAGGTGGATAGGGTGGTGAAGAAGGCATTCAGCATCCTTGGTTTCATTGGTCAGAACATTGAATACAGGAGTTGGGATGTCTTGTTGAAGTTGTACAAGACATTAGTTAGGCCACACTTGGAATACTGTGTACAGTTCTGGTCACCCTATTATAGAAAGGATATTATTAAACTAGAAAGAGTGCAGAAAAGATTTACTAGGATGCTACCGAGACTTGATGGTTTGACTTATAGGGAGAGGTTGGATAGGCTGAGACTTTTTTCCCTGGAGAGTAGGTGGTTTCAGGGTGATCTTATAGAAGTCTATAAAATAATGAGGGGCATAGATAAGGTCGATAGTCAAAATCTTTTCCCAATGGTAGGGGAGTCTATAATGAGGGGGCATAGATTTAAGGTGAGAGGGGAGAGATACAAAAGTGTCCAGAGAGGCAATTTTTTCACTCAAAGGGTGGTGAGTGTCTGGAACGAGCTGCCAGAGGCAGTAGTAGAGGCGGGTACAATTTTGTCTTTTAAAAAGCATTTGGACAGTTACATGGGTAAGATGGGTATAGAGGGATATGGGCCAAGTGCAGGCAATTGGGACTAGCTTAGTGGTATAAACTGGGCGACATGGACATGTTGGGCCGAAGGGCCTGTTTCCATGTTGTAAACTTCTATGATTCTATGATTCTATAAGGAGAGACACTGCTGGCCAGGCAATTCTCCCTCTTACTCCCGACGTCGTCTCCACGTCCCTGACGCAGTCTTTACGTCCCTGATGTAAGGTTCTCACTTCCACGAGGGTTAGTCTCCAGAGTCTCCCTCACAAACAAAGACACAAACACACACCAACAAAAACACACACTGACTCCCTCTCTTGCTCACAAACAAACAAAGACACACACTGGGACCAAACCAGCAACTCTTCAGTTTTTATTCCCCAAGTCTGTCTTTTCGAATGATGCTGTCTTCTCCGATTGGCTCAAAGTTGCTGGAGTGATCGATGTCATCCCCTGATTGGCTCTGTTCCAAGGGCCCAGGTAGCATCACCTCCTTTGTCTCTCTAAGAAGCGGAACGAATTCAAACCGGTTCTGGCCAGTTCAGACCAGTGACTGAACTCCAGGTCACCTCAGTTCAAAAGGTCAGTGTCTTTGTTAGCACTTCGGATTAACCTCAATAGGTTTTTGCAGCCTCTGGCCAACACTTCCAATCCTCCTTAGATAGGGGTGCCGTGTCAGAGGACTGGAGGATTGCAAATATTACACCCCTGTTCAAAAAAGGGGAGAGTGATGAACTTGACAATTACAGGCCAGTCAGCCTAACATCAGTGGTGGGGAAACTTTCAGAGACAATAATCCAGGACAAAATTAATTGGCACTTGGAAAAGTATCAGCTAATAAATGAAAGTCATCATAGATTTGTTAAAGAAAAATCATGTTTGATTAACTTGATTGAGTTCTTTGATGAAGTAACGGAGAGGGTTGATGAGGGTAGTACGGTTGATGTTGTGTTGGCCTTTCAAAAGCTGATTGATAAAGTCCCACATAATAGACTTGTTAGCAAAATTAAAGCCCATGGGATTAAGGGGACGGTTGCAGCATGGATACAAATTTGGCTGAGGGGCAGAAAGCAGAGAGTAGCGGTGAACGGTTGTTTCTCAGACTGGAGGGAAGTATACAGTGAGTGGTGTTCCCCAGGGGTCAGTATTAGGACCACTGCTCTTTTTGATATGTATTAATGACCTGGACTTGGGTATAGCGGGTAGAATTTCAAAGTTTGTAGATGACACGAAACTCAGAAATGTAGTAGACAATGTGGAGGATAGTAACAGACTTCAGGAGGACATAGACAGACTGGTGAAATGGGCAGATACATAGCAGATGAAATTTAATACAGATAAGTGTGAAGTGATACATTTTGGTAGGAAGAATGAGGAGAGGCAATATAAACTAAATGGTACAATTCTAAAGGAAGTGCAGGAACAGAGAGACCTGGGGGTGCACATACACAAATCTTTGAAGGTAGTAGGACAAGTTGAGAAGGCTGTTAAAAAAAACATTTGGGTTCCTGGGCTTTATTAATAGAGGCTTAGAGTACAAAAGCAAGGAAGTTATGCTAAACCTTTATAAAACACTGGTTAGGCCTCAGCTGGAATATTGTGTTCAACTCTGAGCACCACACTTTAGGAAGGATGTCAAGGCTTTAGAGAGGGTGCAGAGAGATTTACTAGAATGGTACCAGGGATGAGGAACTTTAGTTATGTGGTGAGACTACAGAACCTGAGGTTGTTTTCCTTATAGCAGAAAAGGTTAAGAGGAGATTTGATAGAGATATTCAAAATCATAGCATCATCGAATCATAGAGAGGTTACATCACGGAAGGAGGCCATTCGGCCCATCAAGTCCGTACCAGCTCTATGCAAGAGCAATCCAGCTAGTCCCACTCCCCCGCCCTTTCCCCGTAGCCCTGCAAATTTTCTCCTTTCAAGTACTTACCCAGTTCCCTTTTGAAGGCCATGATTGAATCTGCCTCCACCACCCCCTCGGGCAGTGCATTCCAGATCCTAACCACTTGCAGTGCAAAAAAGTTTTTCCTCATGTTACCTTTAGTTCTTTTGCCAATCACCTTAAATCTATGTCCTCTCGTTCTTGACCCTTCCGCCAACGGGAACAGTTTCTCTCGATCTACTCTGTCTAGACCCTTCATGATTTTGAAGGGTCATGAATGGTTTTGATAGAGTAAATAAGGAGAAACTTTCCAGTGGCCGAAGGGTCGGTAACCAGAGGATACAGATTTAAGGTGATTGGCAAAAGAACCAGAGGCGACATGAGAAACACTTTTTTACGCAGCGAGTTGTAATGATCTGTAATGCACTACCTGAAAGGGTGGTGGAAGCAGATTCAATAGTAACTTTCAAAAGGGAATTAGATATGTACTTGAAGGGAAAAAAATTACAGGGCTATGGGGAAAGAGCAGGGGAGTGGGACTAATTGGATAGCTCTTTCAAAGAGCTGGCATAGGCACGATGAACCAAATGGCCTCCTTCTGTGCTGTATCATACCGTGACTACATTTCAAAAGTACTTCATTGGTTGTAAAGCGATTTGGGATGTCCAGCGGTCATGAAAAGCACTATAGAAATGCAAATCCTTTCTTCCTTTCTTTCAAGTGGCTGAGGCAGTAATAAAATTAAAGTTGCCCTGTGCTCCCTTTTTTTCTCGTGTTCTCTTTTGTTCCGGGTTCTCTCTTTTGTTTAAACTTGAGTTTTACTTTTTTCCTGTCTAATATACTCTGTTCCAGCAGCTGTTCCTCCTTCCTCTTTTGCTCCTTCCATTTCAGATATGTTAACTTCCCTCTACTTTTCTGTCTCCCTTCTCCGACTGCACACTTTGGAGATACAACTTCTTGCCGGGAAGAAAGGTGGTTTCACAATGGCTGAAAACCTGGCCTAAAAACTAGTTTTTACACTTAATCGACACTAACGTGAGATCAGGTAATCTTTGACACGAAAATCATGTCCAAACCATCCACCTGAAGGGTCAGACAATCAAACGTGCGTAAAACGGGTTTTGTTCTCAGCTGTACTATTGTGTTGTGCATGGAAAGCCTTCCGGCGTACGACTTTTTCTAAAGAGTTGCTATTTTCTTGAGACAGCTGTTAACGTCCTGTTGACAAGCTTCCAGATGTGCAAATCTGATGCTTTCCAACAGGTCCAGCTAGAATCAGATCATCTGCCACCAGCCTGCCAAGTGAGAATTTATTTTAAGGTTTTTTTCTATTAAAAGCAGTTACCTTGAAGTTGTCGCCGTTGTCATGGAAACTGTTGTTTATCCACCATGATAGCAAGGAAACCTCTAGAAATGTTAGGATTTTTTTTTGATGGAAAAGCTTGCTTCAGGTTCAAAATTTGGTTCAAAGCTCCTCATTAACTACTGTATTGTAATGAGTTTGAAGTAGATTCTATTGAATTGCCCATATACCTCTGCCCTCAGTTGTGCTGAGAGGAAATTGGAGAGAATTTTGGCACTGCTGCATTGCACCATTAAAATTAACCCTTCACACCACTCTGTCAATCACCACATTTCCTTCGTTTCACCACTGTAATTGCAGCTGCAACACTATTGTAAACCCTCATTCATTCATATGTGTAATATCTTTTAAACCTTTCTTCAAAGCAGAAAGCATTGCTGCAATGGTGCAATGTGTTTTGTAGGCAGATTTGAGGTTTGTCTGCTGTGAGTTGATATTTCAGATTAACCCATCTGATCCATCTGCCGAAGATAAAGATTGTATTGTTTTCTGATGATCAATGTCCAGTACATTTCTAGAAATTTGTCTTTCATTTACCTGAGGAGTCTGTAAGGTATGTTGAGGGATGGTTTACCTGGGGAGTCTGTAAGGGATACCGAGAGATGGTTTACCTGGGGAGTCTGTAAGGGATACTGAGGGATGGTTTACCTGGGGAGTCTGTAAGGGATGTTGAGGGATGGTTTACCTGGTGAGTCTGTAAGGGATACTGAGGGATGGTTTACTTGGGGAGTTTGTAAGGGATACTGAGGGATGGTTTACCTGGTGAGTCTGTAAGGGATACTGAGGGATGGTTTACTTGGGGAGTTTGTAAGGGATACTGAGGGATGGTTTACCTGGTGAGTCTGTAAGGGATACTGAGGGATGGTTTACCTGGGGAGTCTGTAAGGGATACTGAGGGATGGTTTACCTGGGGAGTCTGTAAGGGATACTGAGGGATGGTTTACCTGGTGAGTCTGTAAGGGATACTGAGGGATGGTTTACCTGGGGAGTCTGTAAGGGATACTGAGGGATGGTTTACTTGGGGAGTCTGTAAGGGATACTGAGGGATGGTTTACCTGGTGAGTCTGTAAGGGATACTGAGGGATGGTTTACCTGGGGAGTCTGTAAGGGATACTGAGGGATGGTTTACCTGGTGAGTCTGTAAGGGATACTGAGGGATGGTTTACTTGGGGAGTTTGTAAGGGATACTGAGGGATGGTTTACCTGGTGAGTCTGTAAGGGATACTGAGGGATGGTTTACCTGGGGAGTCTGTAAGGGATACTGAGGGATGGTTTACCTGGGGAGTTTGTAAGGGATACTGAGGGATGGTTTACCTGGGGAGTTTGTAAGGGATACTGAGGGATGGTTTACCTGGGGAGTCTGTAAGGGATACTGAGGGATGGTTTACCTGGGGAGTTTGTAAGGGATACTGAGGGATGGTTTACCTGGGGAGTCTGTAAGGGATACTGAGGGATGGTTTACCTGGGGAGTTTGTAAGGGATACTGAGGGATGGTTTACCTGGGGAGTTTGTAAGGGATACTGAGGGATGGTTTACCTGGGGAGTCTGTAAGGGATACTGAGGGATGGTTTACCTGGGGAGTTTGTAAGGGATACTGAGGGATGGTTTACCTGGGGAGTTTGTAAGGGATACTGAGGGATGGTTTACCTGGGGAGTTTGTAAGGGATACTGAGGGATGGTTTACCTGGGGAGTTTGTAAGGGATACTGAGGGATGGTTTACTTGGGGAGTTTGTAAGGGATACTGAGGGATGGTTTACCTGGGGAGTTTGTAAGGGATACTGAGGGATGGTTTACCTGGGGAGTCTGTAAGGGATACTGAGGGATGGTTTACCTGGAGAGTCTGTAAGGGATACTGAGGGATGGTTTACCTGGGGAGTCTGTAAGGGATACTGAGGGATGGTTTACTTGGGGAGTCTGTAAGGGATACTGAGGGATGGTTTACCTGGGGAGTTTGTAAGGGATACTGAGGGATGGTTTACCTGGGGAGTCTGTAAGGGATACTGAGGGATGGTTTACCTGGGGAGTTTGTAAGGGATACTGAGGGATGGTTTACCTGGAGAGTCTGTAAGGGATACTGAGGGATGGTTTACCTGGGAGTCTGGACACCCCACGTGCTTGTCAGGGTTGGTACTGCACAGTATCCCAATCATGGCACATATGAAGTGTAGTCAGCAGAGAAGGTGGCCATTCGGTTCATTGTGCCTGTGCCGGCTCTTTGAAAGAGCTATCCAATTAGTCCCACTCCCCTGCTCTTTCCCCATAACCCTGTAAACCTTTTCCCTTCAAGTACATATCCAATTCCCTGAAAGGGATATGTGATTGAAGGGAAAACAGGTTTCTGTTCACAGAAGACTCAATGGGGTCCATTTTCACTTCTATCGCCTGGCATTAACGGGGCAGTAATGGCCTTAAATGGGATCGGTAGCTTTACCACCCGTTAGCGTCGACAAAGAGGCTGGTGACATTTTGAAAGGGGCCTACTGCTGGACGCCCGAAGCGCTCGCCTGTGTTAGGTGGTAGGCCTCGTTTAACATGCCATTTTAAGCCAGAACTGCTCGGCGTGTTCACCGTGCACACTCTGACCAGTTCCACGGCGATGGAACTGAAAGGCCCAGTTATGGTAAGTTTGGAATAATTTTTGCTGGGTCCAGAGGATAGGGTTGCCAACTCAAGTTGGATGTATTCCTTTAAGTTTCATCACTGATGCCTATTTGGAGCTTTGCATGAAAGTTTCCTGGTGGCTTTAAAGGGGTTAGGGTCCTGTATCGGAATTTCCTGGTAGTTTAAAGGGAGCTTATATCTGAGTTCCATGGCTGTGCGGGCCAGGGGAGTGTTACGAAGAAAAATAAGAGGGTGCAGAGTGAACAAATGCTTTATGGCTCCATCCAGGGTCCCTGTGTGATTATTCTATAACACACATCTCCTATCATCTCTTGATTCCCTATTTTAAGGAACGTAAAGTTCCTCCTCTTGAATGAAATCAAGTATCTGCATTCCCTGACAATCTAGTGTTAATATAGTTCCCCAGGACTTTAGTGTGGATCTGCACCTGAGCTCCTGGACAGTCTAGTGGGGAGGAGGAATTGGTACCTGAATTCACTGGGACTTTAATCAGACTAAAGGATGTATTTCTTTGTTCATCTGCGTTCCTTGACAATTTGGTGGGAAAATAAAAAGGGAAAATGCTAGAAATACACTGCAGGTCGGTCAGTATCTGAAAAGAGAAGACGGAAGATTGGTAGGTGTCTGAATTTAAGCTCCCCAAGGGTCTGGATGGGGGGCCATTGTTGTTTTTTTTTATAGTTTGGTGAGCTGAACTTTCTGGTTCGATAGAAGCAGCCGATGTCTCTGTGGATAAAGAAAGATTGTTCCCTGACAGTAACCTTGCTAGTTCCTCCCCCTTCAAGGAAAAGGATTAGTAGCGCCCCCTCCTCCCTCATCTCATCCCGCTTTAGGGGACCTTAAACCTTTTTGGAGATATACAGATGTTTGAGGCCCAGTATTAGTGAGTCCTTTCAGGTCTCAGCAAAAAGAAAGTGCAACCAAAAAGATGAAGGAAGCAGCATCTCAAGGAACTTAAGGACCAAGTCAAGATAAACATTCCAGCATGTAACGGAAGAGAGAAGGTTTCATTAACGGCGACATTAGCCATGCTTTGTTGTCCCTTTCATTATCTCTCTGCGTGGTTCTGATTTCCTTCACTTGCGGTTGCTTTAATGACAGGTAAATTAGCACACATGCAACTGAAGGTAGATCCTTCCAGTCACAAAAGTGAGGCTGAAAGCCACATCTCTGACGGCTGTTAACCTTTTCAATGAAGCGTAGCCCCTTGTGCTAACTCCCACGAGGTACTGGTGAGTGCTTTCCATAAGTGCCGTCTATTATAAGACATCTCATTACTGTTACTGGTGCATATACCAATGACAAGCTAACTTTTCTTTGACAGTGAAGGATTGTAGGCAAAGTGAGTCAGGCAGCCTCAAACCAGGAGCCAGTGAGTAAAAATCTACAGCATTAAACAGCCAATAATTGTATAATAACTGGACAGTGTCTCCAGGTCACCGTTGCTTCATAGAATCATAGAAAATTTACGGCATAGAAGGAGGCCATTCGGCCCATCATGTTCGCGCCAGCCGAAAATGAGTCACTCAGCCTAACCCCACTTTCTAGCACTTGGTCCGTAGGTCACGGCACTTCAGGTGTACATCCAGGTACTTTTTAAATGAGTTGAGGGTTTCTGCCTCTACCACCCTTTCAGGAAGTGAGTTCTAGACCCCCATCACCCTCTGGGTGAAAATTTTTTTCCTCAACTCCTCTCTAATCCTTCTACCAATTACTTTAAATCTATGCCCCTTGGTTACTGACATCTCTGCTAAGGGAAATAGATCCTTCCTATCCACTCTATCTCGGCCCCTCATAATTTTGTACACCTCAATTAAATCACCCCTCAGCCTCCTCTGTTCCAAAGAGAACAATCCCAGCCAATCCAATCTTTCCTCATAGCTAAAATTCTCCAGTCCTGGCAACATCCTCGTAAATCTCCTCTGTACCCTCTCTAGTGCAATTACATCCTTCCTGTAATTTATCGTGTACTCCATTGCCTTGTTTGCCCTCCCCAAATGCATTACCTCACACTTCTCTGCATTGAATTCCATTTGTCACTTTTCTGCCCACCTGACCAGACCATTGATATCTTCCTACATTCTACAGCTTTCCTCCTCACTATCAACCACACGGCCAATTTTTATATCATCTGCAAACTTCTTAATCATGCCCCCTACATTTAAGTCCAAATAATTAATATATATCACAAAAAGCAAGGGACCTAGTACTGAGGTCTGCGGAACCCCATTGGAAACAGCCTTCCAGTCACAAAAAACACCCATCGACCATTACCCTTTGATTCCTGCCACTGAGCCAATTTTGGATCCAACTTGCCACTATCCCTTGGATCCCATGGGCTTGTACTTTTTTGACCAGTCTGCCATGTGGGACCTTGTCAAAAGCCTTGCTAAAGTCCATGTAGACTACATCAAATGCACTACCCTCATTGACCCTCCTTGTTACCTCCTCAAAAAATTCAATCAAGTTAGTCAGACAAGACCTTCCTTTAACAAATCCATGCTGACTGTCCTTGATTAATCCATGCCTTTCTAAGTGACTGTTTATACTGTCCCTCAGAATTGATTCCAATAATTTGCCCACCACCGAGGTTAGACTATCTGGCCTATAATTATTCGGTCTATCCCTCGCTCCCTTTTTAAACAATGGTACAACGTTAGCAGACCTCCAATCCTCCGGCACCATGCCGGTTTTAAAAAAAATAATTCTCGGGATATGGGCATCGCTATTAAGGACAGCATTTATTGCCCGTTCCTAGTCGACCTTGTGAAGATGGTGGTAAGACTGGGTCTTCTGCAGCGAGTGACTCACCTCCTGATTCCGCAAAGCCTTTCCACCACCTGTAAGGCACAAGTCAGGAGTACGATGGAATACTCTCCACTTGCCTAGATGGGTGCAGCTGCAACAACTCTCAAGAAGCTCAACACCAGTAAAGCTGACGAGTAATGAGCCTGCAGTAAGGTGGTGAGTAGAACTTTCAACTTTTCATTGCGTTCCACTAGTTTTGGGTCAAGTCACTGGGCACAGGGGAGGTGGGAGTAGAGAATAAACAGACACAGATTAGTCTTCCTTATCTAGGGCTAATGCTTCTACTTATTTCAGGATCTAATTATCCTTCCCATTTGGTTCCTTTACTTTAAGTGGTGGCTGCAATTTACAGTTAATTCACTTCAGTGAAGAGACAGAATGAGAGATTAGATGGACAAAGATAAAGAATGCAAAGAATAGAAAACCAGGATCTTAGATAATAAAAACAGGTGATTGGCAAAAGAACCAAAGGCGACATGAGGAAAAACTTTTTTACACAGCGAGTGGTTAGGATCTGGAATGCACTGCCCGAGGGGGTGGTGGAGACAGATTCAATCATGGCCTTCAAAAGGGAACTGGATAAGTACTTGAAAGGAAACAAATTGCAGGGCTACGGGGATAGGGTGGGGGAATGGGACTAGCTGAATTGCTCTTGCATTGAGCCAGCACGGACTCGATGGGCCAAATGGCCTCCTTCCATGCTGTAACCTTTCTATAATTCTATGACTCTATTGACAAAACCATCCAGCCAATTAATAAGGATGACTTTAATGGAAAAAGTAATCTGAAAGACCCAAGATTAGCGTATAATCTAGCCTGATATTCCAGGGCAGTACAGAGCGAACACCTGTTGTTGGAGTTGTCAAGCTTCATATGAGACATTAAATTGAGGCCCATTTACTGGTAAGTTCTCTGGACCCACCAGTGGGCTAAGCATAAAAAAGCCTAAATGAATGTCTCCTCACAGGTACTGAAAGGAGCCTGCAGTCTACAGTTTTTGTTACCATCGTTAGTGCTGTACTCAGAAGAGAACATCAAGATCTCACAAACAGCAATTAAATGAATGACCAGTCAAAAGTGTTTTTTGTTGGTGTTGGTTGAGGGATGAATGTCAGCCAGGACACCAGGAGAACTCCTTGCTCTTCAAATGGTGCCATGGGATCTTTAGCATCATTGAAAAATCTGGAAATAAAAAGCTGGTATCAGTAAAAGTGACCATGAAACTGTCAGATTGTGGTAAAAACCCAACTGGTTCACTAATGTACTTTAGGGAAGGAAACCTGCCGTCCTTATCCGGTCTGGCCTATATGTGATTCCAGTCCCACATCAATGTGGTTGACTCTTAACTGGTCTCGTAAGCCACTCAGTTGGATCAAACTGTTTGGTGCAAGAAGAAGGCCCACCACCACCTTCTCAGGGAAGCTAGGGATAGGCAATAAATGTCGGCCTTGCCATCGACACCCACATCCCAAGATCGAATAAAAATAAAACCGGTAAATGGGCCTCAATTTAATGTCTCACATGAAGCTCGGCAACTCCAACAATGGGTGTTCACTCAGTACTGCCCTGGAATATCAGGCTAGGTTAGGCACTAATGTTGGGTCTTTCAGATTACTTTTTCCATTAAAGTCATCCTTATTAACGGTGAGTAATTTAATTTTTCAAGACCATGAAGGGATCTGGCAAAATGGATCAAGGCAATTTGTTTAGCATGTTTCAAATACCAGGGGTCACGCATTAAAAATTAAGTTAGGAGTGAGCATGGCCATTTGGGGAAACGTATTACCCATAGGATAATAAGAGTTGCAGAACAGATTACTGGGAAAGGCCACAGAGATGGACAGTATAAATTGACAATCGAGGGATAGTTAGACATGTTTCTGGAGAGAGGGACAATTGAGGGGTATGGTGAGGAGATGGGCAGGTGGAGTTGATCCCTGGAAAACGCATGGGCTGGTTAAGCCCAAAGACCTTTCTCTGAATCAAAAAATTGTTGCGTATACTTTATCTGACCGAAAGTGATCGCAGCCTTAGGCAGGGTTGAAATGAAACCAGCTGTGAGCGTACACAGTCGATGGTACACAAGACGGCACCTTGTATATACTTTTGCATCTCTCGCTTTGAATTTAAAAAAAATCAGAAATGAAAGGAAAATAAAAGCTCAGTACAGAGTCAGACTGTTGCACCGATGAGGACCGCATTTCAGGAGAGATGAGGGAAGAAAAATAAAATTTATATTGCGTTTCATTTAAAACACTTGCTCATCTATTTTAGGTTGACATCGCCTTTGAAAGATTTTCAAGCAGAAAAAGTTACTAATGGTGCCCGGATATGTCACATTAATGGACCTGTAATGAATGCTGCACTGCGTTTCATTCTGGAGTAGGTGACAGGGACCTATTAAAGCATGAGGTGCAGCTGAGTGCTTTAAATTGCTTAAGGTCTCCTCCTACCATTAGACACACCGGGAGCATTCATTATAACTATTAGTTATGTGGCTCATTCTTTTATTTTAAATTTAATATATGCTTTGAGAATTCAGTGCTAATCTTTCAAAGTTCACCAGTACTGTTCTTCTAAATTTATTTGAATAATGTGAGATTTTAGTAGTTTTCTCTTTCTTTTAATCTATCCCCTAAAGTATGAATTGCATTCTCCCAAATTATATAATACCTAAAGATTTCAAGATGAGATATCTGCACTCTTTTCAAGTGTCTTTCTTTCTATCTTTCGATACACATAATATATTAGATGATTTTGTTTTTTGTATAAAACCATCAAAATAACATGAAGCATCAATTTTGCAATTTTATCTGAGATAACTTTCAGAGGAAATTAAGCTACTATATGGAAGGGAGTGTTTATGCAGCGAATATAACAAAGCACCAAATTCTGCAAGGACTGCATCATCGTTCACGGTTGAAAGGAGGTGGGGAATAAAAGTTCTGAATTTTAAGTATGTTTATTTTCCAGGAACCAATCAAAAACACTTCAGTATTTAAGCCGATCACTTACCAACATGTTTTCAAATCCTTTCAGATGTGCATCCTTCCCTCTTACATCGTAGCAATCCCTTACAAACAGTATAACCTCTGACTCACCATGAGCAACACTGCAGGGGGGGTCTGCTATTGTGTTTATGTTTATATTTATAACATGATAAAAATGGTGTGTGCATTTGCTGTCTGTCATGTCACACTTCCTGCTGCACACTTCTGTCACCCTTAATTATAGGCAAATTTATTGTATGCAAATACTTTGCAGTTGATTGACTCGTATGTAAATTTCTTCCAACAATTTTTTTAATGTAAAGGGGAAAGTCAACCATTTGGAACGTAGAGACAAACTCTCCTAGTAACAGCAAACATGTTATTAACATTAGAATCAGATTCTCTGTAACCTGTGACTAAACAAAGGTCCTGTATTTTGACTTGCACACTCAAGGACAATTAAACTCGGGATGAAATCGCCTTACATAGTTCCTGCATGGAGCAGTTACATTCTGATTAACCTGAGGTTGGGTTTCCTTAATAACAATTAGACTCTGTGATCCTAAAAGAGGCATAGCTGCACCTTAGCTGTAGAATAATATATTGTGCATTGCATGGTATAACACTCCTGTCCTTATGGAATTTTTAAGCTTGTTTTGCATTTGTAAAAGAATATAGTGCCTGGAATGTAAAACAATCTTGGCAAAAAAAGAGAGGAAGAAACCTAGTCATCTACAGGTCCAGGCAAGATGCGGCCCGTGGGGGCGGTCGCTCTGACTGTCTGCCTCTCTTCTGCGGCATTCTCCATGCCCGGGTGATCCTGGAGAAGGAGCACGCGGTGTCTGCCGATACTTTTGATGCTTTCTGTGACCGGTGGGCACCGCAGGGACTGGAGTGCATCATCGACCAGGAAAATAAAATTATGATTTAATTTGGTTCCTTTAATTGACCCGTTGGGATGACATAGGTGGCCCGGTGTCATCAGAAAAATGGAACACGTCCACACAAAAGAAAAGAAACCTAGGCATTTTATCCTGCATTCTTCCAGCCTGGAGCCTGAAACTTACAAACAGTCATTCAGTCACCGGGGGGGGGGGCGGGGGGGGGGGTCAGTCACAGGAGTGGGGGGAGTCAATCATCGGGGGGGGAGGGTCAGTCATCAGGGGTTATCGGGGGGTCAGTCACTGGGGGTCATCAGTGAGGGGGCCAGTCATTGGGGATCATCGGTCGGGGGGGGGGGTCAGTCATAGAGGGTCATTGGGGTTGTGTCAGTCATTTGGGGGTCATCGGGGGCGGTGATTCATCGGGGGTCATTGGGGCTGGGCCAGTCAACCGGGGGGTCAATCATTGGGGGGGTCAGTGCTGTGGTCGGAGTTCGTGGGAGTGTCGGAGATCTGGGGGGGTCGGAGGTCATCGGGGGTTGGAGATCGTGGGGGGGTCGGCGATCTTGGGGGGTCAGAGGTCATGGGGGGTTGGAGATCGTGGAGGGGTCAGAGGTCAAGGTGGGTCGGTCAATCACGTTTGTAGGGTCGCTGCAGGTAGACTTGTTGAGCCTGGGTGAAGCACTCTGCTCCTCCGGACCCACAAGCAGTGTTATAAAGACATTTACCTGCAGTTTCGGGCCTTCTCGCCTCCTCTGACGTGGCGTGCAGGAGAAGGCCCGGGAATCCCAACCCCCAGAGGTTAAAAATAAAAAATATGTCAAAATGGAGGCCTGCAGCCTCTTTGAAAGCTTTCACTGACTGACCCGCATCCTGAGAGTGCGTTGGTTGCCTGCCCCTCGACCCACCTCCATTAAAACTGGAAGTGGGCGGGTTGGAGGCGGGTTGGGGGCGGGTTTTAGATTTTTAAAATTTTTAATGCCCCCCCCGCCCTCACCCCACCCGTTTTTCCCATTTAAAATCATGCCTTTAGGGTCCAAAAATCTATCGATCTCAGCCTTGAATATACTCAACGCCTGAGCATCCACAGACCTCTGGGGTAGAGAATTCCAAAGATTCACAACCCTCTGAGTGAAGAAATTTCCCCTCATCTCGATCCTAAATGGCTGACCCTTTATCTTGGGACTATGCCCCCTAGTTCTAGACTCTCCAGCCAGGGGAAATAGTCTCTCAGCATTTACCTTGCCAAGCCCTCTCATATGTTTCAATGAGATCACCTCTCATTCTTCTAAACTCCAGAGAGTACAGGCCTGTTCTATTCAATCTCTCCTCAAAGGACAGCCCTCTCATCCCAGGAATCAATCTAGTGAACCTTTGTTGCACCGCCTTCAAGGCAAATTTTTCCTTCCTTAGATAAGGAGACCAAAACTGTACACATTACTCCAGGTAAGGTCTCACCAAAGCCCTGTACACTTTGCATCAAGACTTTCTTATACTTCAACCCCCTTGCCATAAAGGCCAACATACCATTTGCCTTCCTTATTGCTTGCTGTACCACCATGTTAATTTTCTGTGTTTCCTGTACAACGACACCCAAATCCCTCTGAATACCAACATTTAACAGTTTCTCACCATTTAAAAAATATTCTGTTTTTCTACTTACCAAAGTGAATAACTTCACGTTTCCCCGAATTAGACACCATCTGCCATCTACTTGCCCATTCATTTAACCTGCCTCTATCCCTTTGCTGTCTCTTTGTGTCCTCCTCACAGCTTACTTTCTCACTTAGTTTTGTATTGTCAGCAAACTTGGATACATTACACTCGGTCCCTTCATCTAAGTCATTAATATAGATTGTAAATAGCTGAGGCCCAAGCACTGATATTTACGGCACCCCACAAGTAACAGCCTGCCAACCTGCAATTAGCAAGCCCCGGGTATATAATACTGTATACCCGATTTGATATTTTTTGTACTTCTATCTCCCTCCATCCCTGACCCCTCCCTGTTGTGCTCCTGGCTGTTTCTGTTGTCTTGTCAACTTTTGGAACTCTGTCCATTGTGTTGATATGTTCAGTTTCTATTTCGGGATAAACCCGTTTATCCCTACTCTCTGTTTTCTGTCCGTTAACCAATTCTCCATCCGTGCTAATATATTACCCCCAACCCATGAGTCCTTATCTTGTGTAACAACCTTTCATGTGGCACCTTACTGAATGCCTTTTGAAAATCCAAATATACGACATCCATTGGTTCCCTGCTAGTTACATTCTCAAAAAACTCTAATAGATTTGTCAAAACACAACTTCCTTTTCATAAAACCATGTTGATCATATTATGATTTTCTAAGTTCTCTGTTACCACATCCTTAAAAATGGAATCCAGCATTTTCCCAATGACTGATGTCAGACTAACTGGCCTGTTTTCTCTCTCCCTCCTTTCTTGAATAGAGGTGTTACATTTGCTACCTTCCAATCCACTGGGACCGTTCTAGGGAAGATCACAACCAATGCATCCACTATCTCTGCAGCCACCTCTTTTAAAACCCTAGGATGTAGGCCATCAGGTCCAGGGGATTTGATGTCTTTTAGTCCCATTAATTTCTCCAGTACTTTTTCTTTACTAATATTAATTACCTCACTCTTAAGTTAAGTTCCTCACTCTTAGACCCTTGGTTCCCCATTATTTCTGGTAAGTTTTTTGTGTCTTCTACTGTGAAGACAGATACAAAATATTTGTTTAACGTCTGCCATTTCCTTATTCACAATTATAATTTCTCCCATCTCTGCCTCTAAGAGACTCACGTTTATTTTTGCTACTCTCTTCCTTCCTACATACTTGTAGAAGCTCTTACAATCTGTTTTTGTATTTCTTGCTAGTTTACTCTCATATTCTATTATGTCCCACTTTATCAATTTTTTGGTCATTCTTTGCTGGTTTCTAAAACTCTCCCAATCCTCAGGTTTACTACTCTTTTTGGCAACATTATAGGACTCTCCTTTTAATCTATTACAATCCTTAACTTCTTTAGTTAGCCATGGATGGATCACTTTTCCCGTGGAGTTTTTGATTCTCAATGGAATGTATATTCATTGAGAATTATGAAATATTATGAAATAATGAAATATGTCTTTAAATGTTCGCCATTGCTTATCTACCATTATATCTTTTAATCTAATTTCCCAATCTACCTTAACCAACTCGCCCCTCGTACCTATGTAATTGGCTTTTTTTAAGTTTAAGACTCTAGTTTCAGACTTAAGTACGTCATTCTCAAACTCAATGTGAAATTCTATCATCTTATGATCACTCTTCCCCAAAGGATTGCTTACTATGAGATTACTAATTAACCCTGTCTCATTCCACAAAGCAAGATCTAAAATAGCCTGTTCCTTGGTTGGTTCCATGATGTTTTGTTCTAGCAAACTATCTCGAAAGCATTCCATGAACTTGTCCACCAAACTACTTTTGCCAATTTGATTTGCCCAGTCTATATGAAGATTAAAGTCCCCCACGATTATTGCTTTGTTACAAGCTCCTCTTGTTTCTTGATTAATACTCTGTACAACAGCATAACAATTGTTGGGGGGCCTATAAACTACTCCCACCAGTGTTTTCTGCACCTTATTATTTCTTATCTCCACCCATACTGATTCTACTTCCTGATCTTCCGAGCCAAGATCCTTTCTCACTTATAGCATCCACTATTATCAGGGCTACGCCCACTCTTTTTCCATTCTGTCTGCTTTTTTGAAAAGTCAAGTAGCCTGGAATATTTAGTTCCCAACCTTGGTCACCTTGCAACCACGTCTCAGTAATGGTTACTAGATCAAACCCATTTATCTCTATTTGTGCCATTAATTCATTTATCTTGTTACGAATGCTTCGTGCATTCAGATAAAGCACCTTTAAGTTTAACCTTTTACTGTTCTTCCCTGATTTGACCTTATTTGCTGATGCACTATTACCGATAAACTCTCTGTCCCTTCCTGTCACACTCTGCTTATCTTTACCCAAATCGCTACACTGTTCTATAGCTTTGACTTTTCTGTTTAGGTTTATAAATTTCCCCTCACCTGAACCCTCCCCCCCACTTTTTAGTTTAAAGCCCTATCTACAGCCCTAGTTATTTGATTTGCCAGGGACTGGCCCCAGCCCGGTTTAAGTGGAGCTCGTCCCAATGGAACAGCTCCCTCTTTCCCCAGTACTGGTGCCAGTGCCCCATGAGTCGAAACCCCTGTCTCCCACACCACTCTTTGAGCCACAAATTTAACTCTCTGATCTGTTTGACCCTATGCCAATTTGCACGTGGCTCATGTAGTAATCCAGAAATTATTACCTTTGAGGTTCTGCATTTTAATTTGAACCCTAGCTCCTTAAACTCCCTCAGCAGAACCTCATTCCTAGTTCTACCGATATCATTGGTTCCTACGTGGACCATGACAACTGGATCCACCCCCTCATGTTCCAAGTTCTTCTCCAGCCATGAGAAGATGTTCTTAACCCTGGCACCGGGCAGGCAATACAGCCTTTGGGACTCCAGGTTGCAGCTGCAGTGAACAGTATCCCCCTGACTATACTATCCCCTACCACTACCACGTTCCTTTTTACTCCCCCCTCTTGAATGGCCTCCTGTACCACGGTGCCATGGTCAGTTTGCCCATCCTCCCTGCAGTCTTTGATCTCATCCACACAGGTAGCAAGTACCTCGTACCTGTTGGACAAGGTCAAGGCTGAGGCTCCTCCATCACTGCATCTGGGGTCTCGTACTTACCTGACTCGCAGTCACATCCTCCTGTCCCTGACCACAGACCAAATCTAAACTACTACCTAACCTAAGGGGTGTGACTGCCTCCTGGATCAAAGTATCCAGATATCTCTCCCCCTCCCAGGTGCATCGCAATGTCTGCAGCTCGGATTCCAGCTCAACAACTCTGAGCCGAAGTTCCTCGAGTTGCAGACACTTCCTGCAGATGTGGTTACTCAGGATCTCGCTGGTCTCCACCAACTCCCAAATGCTGCAGTTACGACACACCACCTGCCCCACCATCCCAATCTAACCTTGTTTTGTATATTTAATTAGTTAAAGTTTTTATTCACTCGATATTTTTAGTTTTATTAAGTAATTAGTTTATCTAGTTTAAGTTATTGATTTAATAAAGTAATAGTCACAGTTTCCCAACTTTTATTTTAAACCACTGCCCTAGCTTAGAGAGCAAATAAAACAGTAATACTCACCAACCAATCACCTAACCTGCTGTCCTGTGACGTTACTGCTTGATTATTTCTCTCTCTCTCCGCTGCTCCTTCATTCCGGGCCGGAGGTGGGGGGTGGGGGGGATTCTGGCCCACTGGAGGGGGATTCTGAACCGGGGGTGGGGGGGATTCTGGCCCACTGGAGGGGGATTCTGAACCGGGGGTGGGGGGAATTCTGGCCCGCTGGAGGGGGATTCTGAACCGGGGGGGGGATTCTGGCCCACTGGGGGGGGATTCTGAACCGGGGGTGGGGGCGATTCTGGCCCACTGGGGGGGGATTCCGAAACGGGGGGGGGGATTCTGGCCCACTGGAGGGGGATTCCGAAACGGGGGGGGGGGATTCTGGCCCACTGGGGGGGGATTCTGAACCGGGGGTGGGGGGGATTCTGGCCCACTGGAGGGGGATTCTGAACCGGGGGTGGGGGGGATTCTGGCCCACTGGAGGGGGATTCTGAACCGGGGGTGGGGGGATTTCTGGCCCGCTGGAGGGGGATTCCGAAACGGGGGGGGGGGGATTCTGGCCCACTGGGGGGGGATTCTGAACCGGGGGTGGGGGGGATTCTGGCCCGCTGGAGGGGGATTCTGAACCGGGGGTGGGGGGGATTCTGGCCCACTGGAGGGGGATTCTGAACCGGGGGTGGGGGGGATTCTGGCCCACTGGAGGGGGATTCTGAACCGGGGGTGGGGGGGATTCTGGCCCACTGGGGGGGGATTCTGAACCGGGGGTGGGGGGGATTCTGGCCCACTGGGGGGGGATTCTGAACCGGGGGTGGGGGGGATTCTGGCCCACTGGAGGGGGATTCTGAACCGGGGGTGGGGGGGATTCTGGCCCACTGGAGGGGGATTCTGAACCGGGGGTGGGGGGGATTCTGGCCCACTGGAGGGGGATTCTGAACCTGGGGGGGTGGAATTCTGGCCCACTGGAGGGGGATTCCGAACCGGGGGGGCGGGGGGGGGCATTCCTGGCCACGGTGGGGGGGGGGGGGATTTCCAGGCTCCATCAGACCCTCTGGAATGAGGGGGTGGGGGGATTCCCAGCCCAAGCCCAATGACAGCTTTCTCAGGTGCCCCTGCATATGGGTGCGGCATGGTTTAGTGGGAGAACTAGGAACCCCCTCTTGTCTTGTGGGGCATGATCTTATCGGGGAGCTGGGCAGGGGACGGGGGGGTTGGAAATCCTGATGGGAAACCTGGAAGTACGGGAGTAGAAGAAGGAAGCGGATGTGAACAGGTGAGTGTTAGATGTGGGGTGGGTCATCGGGGAGGGGGGGTGTTCGGAGGTCATTGGGGGGGCTCAGTTATCGTGGGTCATTGGGTGGGGATTGGGAGACACCGAGGGTCATCGGTCGGGGTGGGGGGGTCAGTCATTGGGGGACTCAGTCATTGGGGGGGTTGGCTGTCTCCGGGGGGTTCAGAGATCGGGGCGGGGGGTCAGTCATCGGGAGACTCAGTCATCGGGCGGGAGGGTCGGAGTCAGGGGTCTTCAGGGGGGGATGGATATGGTGGGGGAGTCAGTGGTCATGGGGAGTCGGTGATAGTGGGGGGGTTCGTAGATCGTGACGGGGTCAGAGATCACGGGGGGGGTTATAGATCGTGGGGGTGTCATAGATCATGGGGGTGGTCGGAGATCATGGGGAGGGTTCGGAGATCGTGGGGTGGGATCGGAGATTGTGGGGGTGGTCGCTGCAGGTAGGCTTGTTGGGCCTGGGGGAAGCACTCCTGCTTCTCCGCGACCACAAGCAGTGCTATAAAGGCACTTACCTGCTGTTTCGGGCCTTCTCGCCTCCTCTCACGTGCCGTCAAGTAGATGGGCCTGGCGATTTATCTACTTTCAAAGATGCTGAACTCCTTACTATTTCCTCTCTCACTATGTTTATCCCATCCAATATTTCAGACTCCTCCTCCTTAACTACAATGTCTGCATCGTCCCCCTCTTTTGTGAAGACAGACTCAAAGTTTTCATTAAGAACCATACCCACATCTTCCGCCTCCACACACAGGTTACCTTTATGGTCTCTAATAGGCCCTACTCTTTCCTTAGTTATCCTCTTACTCTTTATGTATTTATAAAACATTTTTGGGTTTTCCTTAATTTTAGGTGCCACTATTTTTTCATGCCCTCTCTTTGCTTTCCTAATTTCCTTTTTAATTTCACCCCTGCACTTTCTATACTCCTCTAGGCTTTCTGCAGTAGTGAGAGCTCTCGGTGTCTTTTTGCGTTATGTTACCCTTGTCATTCAGGGGGCTCTAGATTTGGGAGTCCCACCCTTTTTCTTTGAGGGAACATATTTGATCTGAACCCTCCCTTTCTCTCCCTTGAAAGCCTCCCACTGCTCTGACACTGATTTACCTTCAAGTAGCTGTTTCCAGCCCACTTTTGCTAAATCACTCTCAGCTTAGTAAAATTGTCTTTTCCCAATTTAGAACTTTTACTTTTATCTTTCTATCTTTTCTTACTTTCTATCTCTGTCCTTTTCCATAACTATGCTAAATCTAACTGAATTATGATCACTAGCACCAAAATGCTCTCCCACTGATACTCCTTCCACCTGCCCAGTTTCATTCCCTAAAACTAAATCCAGATCTGCCCCCTCTCTTGTTGGGCTTGCTACGTACTGGCTAAAAAAGTTCTCCTGAATGCAATTGAAGAATTCTGCACCCTCTATACCTTTTACACTGATTGTGTCCCAGTTAATATCAGGGTAGTTGAAATCCCCTATTATTACTGCCCTATTGTTTTTGCACTTCTCAGAAATTTGCCTACATATTTGCTCTTCTATTTCCCTCTGACTGTTTGGGGGTCTATAGTACACTCCCAGCAGTGTGACTGCCCCTTTTTTGTTCTTTAGCTCAACCCATATGGCCTCATTTGATGATCCTTCTAACATATCATCCCTCCTCACTGCCATAATTGTTTCTTTAACCAATATTCCCACCCCCCTCCTTTTTTAACCCCCTCTCTGTCTAGTCTGAAAACCCTGTAACCAGGAATGTTGAGCTGCCATTCCTACCCCTGTTTAAGCCACGTTTCAGTAATAGCTAAGACATCATACTTTCATGTGTCTATCTGTGCCCTTAGCTCATCTGCCTTATTCACTATACTCCTTGCATTGAAGTATTTACCATTAAGCGCTGCCAAACTCCTCCTTTGTTGTCTAGTTTCTAACCTTTGTTTCCTCTTCCTTCCTAACTCGCTTACTAATTTTCTACCTTCCATTTCCAGCTCTGCTTCTCTCCCTTCTCAATCTACACTCAGGTTCCCATCCCCCCACCAAGCTAGTTTAAACCCTTCCCAACAGCACTAGCAAACCTCCTCATGAGAATATTGGTCCCTGTCCTGTTGAGGTGAAACCCGTCTGGCTTGTAAAGGTCCCACCATCCCCCGAACCGGTCCCAATGCCTTAGGAATCTAAAGCCCTCCCTCCTGCACCATCTCTCCAGCCATGCATTCATCTGCTCTATCCTCCTATTTCTATACTCACTAGCACGTGGCACTGGGAGTAATCTGGAGATTACTATCTTTAAGGTCCAGCTTCTTAACCTCTTTCCTAACTCCTTAAAATTTTCCTGCAGGACCTTATCCCTCTTTCTACCTATGTCGTTGGTACCGATATGGACCATGATCTCTGGCTGTTCACCCTCCCCCTCCAGAATGCTCTACAGCCGCTCAGTGACATCCTTGACCCTGGCACCAGGGAGGCAACATACCATCCTGGAATCACGTCTGCAGCAGTAGAAACGCCTGTCTGCTCCTGTAACTATAGAATCCCCTATCACTATCACTCTCTTGACCTTTCTCCTCCTCCCCTGTACAGCTGAGCCACTCATGGTGCAGTGGTCTTGGCTCTGGCTGAACTCCCCAGGGGAACCCTCTCCCTCACCAGTCATCAGAGGTTAGAGAGCGAGATGCTCTCAGGGGATTCCTGCACTACCTGCCTGGTCCTCCTTGTCTGTTTGACGGTCACCCAGTTCCTCTTTGCCTGCTCTGTCTTAAGCTGTGGGGTGACCACCTCACGTAGATCTCAGTCTCGCGGATACACTGCAGTGAGGCCAGCTGCTGCTCAAACTCCGAAACCCAGAGCTCGAGCTCCTCCAGCTGATGACACTTCCTGCACCTGCGGCCGTCCAGGACACGGGAGGCGTCCTGGAGTTCCCACATGGCACAAGATGTGCATTCCATGGGATTGAGGTGCCCTGCCATGCCTCAATTTATTAGATTATTAACTGAACTTAATAGAAATAAAATTAAAAACTTAAAAAAACACTCACCAGCGACTCACCAATCAACTCCTTCCCTTGAGCTGACGTCACTTTGGGTTTTTTTACTCTCTCCCCGATGCTCGCGCTCCCTCCGCCACTCCCACTCCTCCACTCCACCGCCTCAGCTGCTCTCGGGCCTCCGACTCCCGCCTTTTTATGGAAGGCTGTTTCCAGTGGGGATCCACAAGGCTCAGTACTAGGTCCCTTGCTTCTTGTGGTATATATTAATGATTTGGACTTGAATGTGGGGAGCTTGATCAAGAACTTTCCAGATGATACAAAAATAGGCCGTGTGGTTGATAGTGAGGAGGAAAGCTGTAGACTGCAGGAAGATATCAATGGACTGGTCAGGTGGGCAGAAAAGCAGCATAAATGGGAGGATATTGAGAGATGTAAAGGAACAAAGGGACCTTGGAGTGCATGTCCACAGATCCCTGAAGATAGCAGGATAGGTAGATAAGGTGGCTAAAAAGGTATACAGGATACTTTCCTTTATTAGCCGAGGCATAGAATATAAGAGCAGGGGGGTTATGCTAGAAATGTATAAAACACTAGTTAGACCACAGCTTGAGTACTGCGTACAGTTCTGGTCACCACATTACAGGAAAGATGTGATTGCACTAGAGAGGGTACAGAGGAGATTTACAAGGATATTACCAGGGCTGGAGAATTTTAGCTATGAGAAAAGATTGGATAGGCTGGGGTTGTTTTCTTTGGAACAAAGGAGGCTGAGGGGTGATTTAATTGAGGTGTATAAAATTATGAGGGGCCTAGATAGAGGGGTCAGTGACCAGGGGGCATAGATTTAAAGTAATTAGTAGAAGGATTAGAGGGGAGCTGAGGGGAATTTTTTTCACCCAGAGGGTGGTGGGGGTCTGGAACTCACTGCCTGAAAGGGTGGTAGAGGCAGAAACCCGCAACTAATTTAAAAATTACTTAGATGTGCACTTGAAGTGCCGTGACCTACAGGACTACGGACCAAGCGCTGGAAAGTGGGATTAAGCTGGAGAGCTCTTTTTCGGCTGGCACGGACATGATGGGCCGAATGGCCTCCTTCTGTGTGATAATTTTCTATGATTCTATGATAAGGCCCTGGGTTCCCAGCCCCCAGGGGTTAAAAACATAAAATCTGTTAAAATGGAGGCCCGCAGCTTCCTTGAAAGGTTTTAGTGACCAATCCGCCTCCTGAGAGCAGGTTGGCTGCCCGCCCCTCATCCCACCTCCATTAAAAACCAGAAATGTGTGGGTTGGAGGCGGGTTGGGGTCGGGTTTAAATTTTTAAAATTTCTACTGCCCCACGCCCCCAAGCCACCCATTTTTCTGAGTTAAAGTCACACCCGTTATGTATGGGTTCATTGGACCTGCAACATTTGAGGTGCAGGACCAGCTCCACTTCCTCGGGGAATTCCCAAATCCGAGGACAACATAGCGGGGTAAGTAATGGGTTCTTTTTTCTTAATCGTGTCCCTGGAGAATGGAAGTTCCCAGACACGACAGTGAGAAAAGTTGTCCTCTTTCTTTAAGAAAGCACAGAATAAGAAAAGGCCATTCAGCCCATCATACCTGTTACTTCAACAGACCCTGTACAGCCTACCCTACCATGGACTCCGCCGACCCACTTAATCTCCTGAGGGAAAGTCCTGGTAAAATAGTCCCGAAATCCCAACGGCAATCAAGTAAAACTCCAGCATTAATCTTCATTTGTAATAATGATTGCTTTAATGAAACAAACATAGACTGAACTGAAGAAGATTTTATATTCCATACAACTTGAAAAAAATAAATCAATTTAATTTTTTTCATGTTTTAAACCCGTACAGTAATTGTTTACATCTGTGTCCCTCGTTGATTGGGCGATGACAGTCCTTTAACACAGGAAGCTACTATGACAAATCCCTTTTGGCGACGACCTTTGAACCGAAGCGGGTATCCAGCGTCTCAGGTTAGTGACTATCCAAAATGCCAAACTTCACCCCTGTGGTTAAGATGTTCCTGCCCCATTAAGAAAATGTAATTTTTCACATTCACTGGATGCTCAGTGCAGCCAATAGTTTGCTGTAGCCAGCTATTGTGGAATGGCAAATGGCATTCTATTTAATTTTGTTTGACTGTTGCTTTTTTCTTCCCTCTCTTAATCTAATGGATGAAATTGAAGACAAACTGAAAATGATAACCCATGACATCTCAGGCTGCACATGACAGGCAAGCCTGAGGGATTGTTACCTCGCACTGTCTTTTACAAAGTGCTTCGGTATTCCGCTGTATCAGGGTCGTTAGGGAGGCAGGCGGCAGGTGTACGATGACTATATATCACAAACCCGCAGAGGTACACAGGCCGACTGAAATGGTCGGAAAATTGTGAGCCAGTCATTTTGAAAACTTTCTTTTTTTGGAGTGGGGAAGGGATCCTTTTTTTTTATTCGCTCATGGGATGTGTGCATCGTTGGCGAGGCCAGCATTTATTGTCCATCCCTAATTGCTCTTGAGAAGGAGGTGGTGAGCCGCCTTCTTGAACCGCTGCAGTCCGTGTGGTGAAGGTTCTCCCACAGTGCTGTTAGGAAGGGCGTTCCAGGATTTTAACCCAGCGACGATGAAAGAGAGGCAATATATTTCCAAGTCGGGATGGTGTGAGGCTTGGAGGGGAACGTGCAGGTGGTGTTGTTCCCATATGCCTGCTACCCTTGTCCTTCTAGGTGGTAGAGGTTGCAGGTTTGGGAGGTGCTGTCGAAGAAGCCTTGGCGAGTTGCTGCAGTGCATCCTGTAGATGGTACACACTGCAGCCACTGTGCGCTGGTGGTGAAGGGAGTGAATGTTTAGGGTGGTGGATGGAGTGCCAATCAAGCGGGCTGCTTTGTCCTGGATGGTTTCGAGCTTCTTGAGTGCTGTTGGAGCTGCACTCATCCAGGCAAGTGGAGAGTATTCCATCACACTCCTGACGTGTGCCTTGTAGATGGTGGAAAGGCTTTGGGGAGTCATTCAGGTCTGACAAACACAGCCAGATAGTGGGGTGTACTTTTACACTGCAGGTTCTATCTCCTTTACATAGCTTTGAGTGCAAGAAAACCTGAATTATTCCCCAAAAATCTATTTCTAACTGCTGGCTGTTCCTTACATTATATTAAAAAAAACTATTACCAAGTAGTTTGTTTTTCAATGTAATAGGGGGACAGGTTTGAAGGGGCTGAATGGCCTACTCTTAGTCCTATGTTCCTATAGAAAGACTGGAACAAGAAAAGGCTCTTTGGTCTATCAAGCCAGCTCTATCCATAGTTGGGGACCTTATAACCAACTGTATCCAATAACTTGACACTAGTAATAATATTAATAATGATCCGAGTAAAGATATTGGTGATAATACTGGTGATGATGTTAATATTAGTGATGATATTAGTAACAATACTAATAATGATACTGGTGATCATATAGTTATGTAGTCATTTCTGATTGGAATTGGTTCATGTCCCTTGCACATTACTTGTTTATTTTCTCTGTCGTTAGGCCTCCAAGCATATTTCCCCATCAGAAAGGAATATATAGGGACAGGAGTAGGCCATTCAGCCCCTCGGGCTTGCTCCACCATTCAATTAGATCAAGGCTGATCTGCACCCAAAACTCCATTTTCCTGCCATTGCTGTCTTGATACCCTTGCCTAACAAAATCTATCGCTCTCAGTCTTGAAAGCTCCAATTGTCCCCCAGCATCGACAGCCTTTTGGCAAAGACAGTTCCAAATTTCTACTGCCCTTTGTGTTAAAACAGGTGAGTGACCTGTTCCCAAATTTCCTTTAGAATTCTTCTTATGGGGTAACACCTAACCTCTACTATGGTGCACCATGCCCAACGTTGGAATCCTGCACAGTGGAGATATATATATATAGATATATCAGCTTTTTCCCTCCTAATCACGTTCAGCCATCCGGTTCCCATATCCAGTCGAGCGAGAGTGGAGCGAGTGCGGGAGACAATAAAACGGTGGTACAAAGCTTACACAGTTGGAGTCAACTCACCACAGGCAGAAATTGAAAGAATGTCGTCACAGGACAGCAGGTAGGTGATTGTTTGTGAGGATTGGTGAGTATTGCTCTTGACATCAAGGCAGCATTTGACCGAGTGTGGCACCAAGGAGCCCGAGTAAAATTGAAGTCAATAGGAATCGGGGGAAAACTCTCCAGTGGCTGGAGTCATACCTAGCACAAAGGAAGATGGTAGTGGTTGTTGGAGGCCAATCATCTCAGCCCCAGGACATTGCTGCAGGAGTTCCTCAGGGCAGTGTCTTTGGCCCAACCATCTTCAGCTGCTTCATCAATGACCTACCCTCCATCATAAGGTCAGAAATGGGGATGTTCGCTGATGATTGCACAGTGTTCAGTTCCATTCGCAACCCCTCAGATAATGAAGCAGTCGGTGCCCGCATGCAGCAAGCCCTGATGATTGAGAGTAGACTGATGGGGTGGTAATTGGCCGGATTGGATTTGTCCTGCTTTTTGTGGACAGGACATACCTCGGCAATTTTCCACATTGTCAGGTAGTTGCCAGTGTTGTAGCTGTACTGGAACAGTTTGGCTAGAGGCGCAGCTAGTTCTGGAACATAAGTCTTCAGCAATACAGCTGGGATGTTGTCGGGGCCCATAGCCTTTGCTGTATCCAGTGCACTCAGCCGTTTCTTGATATCACATGGAGTGAATCGAATTGGCTGAAGACTGGCTTCTGTGATGGTGGGGATATCGGGAGTATGCCGAGATGGATCATCCACTCTGCACTTCTGGCTGAAGATGGTTGCAAATGCTTCAGCCTTGTCTTTTGCACTCACGTGCTGGGCTCTGCCATCATTGAGGATGGGGATGTTTACAGAGCCTCCTCCTCCCGTTAGTTGTTTAATTGTCCACCACCATTCATGACTGGATGTGGCAGGACTGCAGAGCGTTGATCTGATCCGTTGGTTGTGGAATCGCTTAGCTCTGTCTATAGCATGTTGCTTCCGCTGTTTAGCATGCATGTAGTCCTGAGTTGTAGTTTCACCAGGTTGGCACTTCATTTTTAGGTACGCCTGGTGCTGCTCCTGGCATGCTCTTCTACACTCCTCCTTGAACCAGGGTTGATCCCCTGGCTTGTTGGTAATGGTAGAGTGAGGAATTTGCCGGGCCATGAGGTCACAGATTGTGCTGGAATATAATTCTGCTGTTGCTGATGGCCCACAGCGCCTCATGGATGCCCAGTTTTGAGCTGCTAGATCTGTTCTGAATCTATCCCATTTAGCACGGTGGTAGTGCCACACAACACGTTGGATGGTGTCCTCAGTGTGAAGATGGGACTTCGTCTCCACGAGGACTGTGCGGTGGTCACTCCTACCAATACTGTCATGGACAGATGCATCTGGGGAGGAGAGTGGACGATTGCGGGGTGGGAGGAGAGGGGAAGATCGCGGTGAAATCGTGGGCGGAGAGGGGAAGATCGGGTGGACATTGTGGTGGGAAGAGGGGGAGATCAGTGAGGGACATTGGGGGCTGAGAGGGACATCGGAGAGGGACATCGGGGGATGAGGGGGAGATCGGAGATGGAGACATCGGGGACTGAGAGCAACATCGGAGGGTGAGCAGGGTGGAAAGGTAAATTGATTTTGTGTTTTAACTTTGTGCAATGGTTTTTTATTTAATTTATTTCATTTCTACTTGCCTGATCCGGCCCTTCAGGTGTGAATCGGAAGCCGTGGGAAAGCCGCCCAGGTAAGTTAAAAATCGTTCAAACTACCTAATATGTCACAAGTAAAGTACCTTAAGTACCACAATGAGGTACATTTGGCTCTTTAACTATCATCCTGCCGGCTTTAATTGCCGGTGGGACTTTTGGATTCGGGAAGCGTGCGCGCATGTAGGTGTGTCTGTGGGGAACTCGGAAGTCGGCGGGTTGGAACCGGCTTCCGAACCCACTCGGGATTTTTGCAATTTTCGCACCCCCCCCCTGCCCCCAACGCACCTGCAATTTAATTTTAAAATTGAGGCCAAAGAGTATGCAAAGGGATATAGACAGGTTCAGTGAGTAAACAAGAAGGTGGCAGATGGGGTATAATGTGGGGAAATGTGAGGTTTATTCACTTTGGTAGGAAGAATAGAAAAACAGAATATTTTTTAAATGGTGAGAAACTATTAAATGTTGGTGTTCAGAGAAACTTGGGTGTCCTTGTAAAGAAACACAAAAAGTTGGCATGCAATTAGGAAAGCAAATGGCATGTTGGTCTTTATCGCAAGGGGGTTGGAGTACAAGAGTAAAGAAGTCTTACTACAATTATACAGGACTTTAGTGAGAACTCACCTGGAGTAGTGTGTGCAGTTTTTGTCTCCTTATCTAAGGAAGGATATACTTGCCTTGGAGGCGGTGCAACTAAGGTTCACTAGATTGATTCCTAGGATGAGAGGGTTGTCCTATGAAGAGAGGTTGAGTAGAATGGGCCTATACTCTCTGGAGTATAGAAGAATGAGAGGTGATCTCATTGAAACATATAAGATTCTGAGGTGGCTTGACAGGGTAGATGCTGAGAGGTTGTTTCCCTGGGTCAGAGAGTCTAGAACTAGAGGGCATAGTCGCAGGATAAGGGGTCGGCCATTTAAGACTGAGATGAAGAGGAATTTCTCCACTCAGGGGGTTGTGAATCTTTGGAATTCTCTACAACAGGAAGCTGTGGATGCTGTGTCATTGAGTATATTCAAGGGTGAGATTGATAGGTTTTTGGGCTCTAGGGGAATGGAGGGATGTGGAGATCAGGCAGGAAAGTGGAGTTGAGGTCGAAGATCAGCCATGATCTGATTGAATGGCGGAGCAGGCTCGAGGGGCGGTATGGCCTACTCCTGCTCCCATTTCTTATGTTCTGAACTCTTCATCCTGTTTTCCTTCATCCACCTAAAATCAAATTTTTTTTAAGAAGGTTACATTTTAAAAATTGCTGCTTTGACTGAGGCAATTGATTGCTCTTAGTCAAAATGGCACGTTAAAATTTAACATGGACCCCCACACCCTTTGTGGCCCATTGGCCCATATCAGTATTGGATGTCAGGAACCCACCAATGATCCTTGTGCTTCGTATGACATCACCTCATTATTTGTGTCCTATTATAAAATGTCTGTCCAAATATCAGACACACTTCACCACTTTCAATGATCTCAGAAGCGAAGTTGGGTGGCAAAGAGTCAGCAGAATGGTTCCCTGCCCAGTTTACTTAGAATCATAGAATCTTACAGCACAAAAGGAGGCCATTCATGCCTGTGCCGTCTCTTTGAAAGAGCTGTCCAATTTCGTCCCATTCTCCAGCTTTTTCCCCATAACCCTACAAATTAGTTCTCTTCAAGTTTTTGTCCAATTGTCTTTTGAAAGTTCCAATGGAATCTGCTTCCACCACCCTTTCCAGTAGTTCGTTCCAGATCTGTGTGAAAAAAAAAATTCCTCATTTCCCCTCTGGTTCTTTTGCCAATTATTTAAAATCTACGATCTCTGGTTACTGACCCACTTGTCAGAGGGAACAGTTTCTCCCTACTTGCTCTATCAAAACCTCTCATAATTTTGAATGCCTCTATTATGTCTCCCCTTAACTTTCTCTACTCTAAGGAGAACAATCCCAGCTTCTCCAATCTCTCCACATAACTGAAGTCCCTCATCCCTCGTATCATCTTGGTAAACCTCCTTTGCACCTTATCCAAGGCCTTTGACATCCTTCCTAAAGTGTGGTGCCCAGAATTGAAGACAATTGTCCAGCTGAGGCCTAACCAGTGATTTCTAAAGGTTTAGCATGACTTCTTTGTTTTTGTATTCAATGCCCCTATTTACAAAGCCAGGTATCCCTTACGCTTTCTTAACTACTTTATCAACTTGCCCGGGCACTTTCAAAGATTTGTGAATATGCTCCCCCTGATCCCACTGCTCTTGCACCCTCCCCCCTCAAAATAGTACCATTTAGATTATACTGCTTCTCCATTGTTCATCGCAAAGTGCATCACTTCACACTTATCCACATTAAATTGTGTCTGCCATGTGCCTGCCCATTTCACCAGTCTGTCTATGTTCTCCTGAAGTCTGCTACCATGCTCCTCACTATTTACTTCCTCCACTCCTCTCTAGGTTGGGCCAGTTTATTGCCTTAACAAGTGAGAAAATTCAGCCCCAGAACTTGTACCTGGATGGATTTCTCACTAGCTTGGTTTGGAGACTCCTAAACACGATGCTGGGTTTCCACATGTGACGGGTATGCGACTACACCACATAATGTAAAGAAAGAAAGACTTGCATTTGGAAAGTGTCTTTCACATCCTCAGGATGTCCCAAAGTGCTTTAATGCTAATGAAGTAGTTTTGAAGTGTAGTCACTTTTGTAATGTAGGAAACATGGCAGCCGATTTGCACACAGCAAGGTCCCAGAAAACAGCAATGTGATAATAACCAGATCATCTGTTTTAGTGATGTTGGTTGATGGATAAATATTAGCCAGGACACCGAGGATAACTCAGAGGTAGCACTCTCGCCTCTGAGTCAGAAAGTTGGTGGTTCAAGACCTGCTTAGAGAGAAACTATTTCTGCTGGTTGGGGAGTCGAGGACTTGGGGACATAGCTTAAAAATTAGAGCCAGGACTTCCAGTAGTGAAGTTAGGAAACACTTCTACATGCAAAGGTTGGTAGAAGTTTGGGACTTTCTTCTGCAAACGGCAGTAGATGTTAGTTTAATTGTTAATTTTAAATCTTAGATTGGGTTAAGGCAGGTATATGGAGTTAGATCACAGATCAGCCAAGATCACATTGGCCTACTCCTGTTCCTATGTTTCTATGTTCCAGAGACTGGAACACAAAATCTAGGTTGACACTCCAGTGCAATTCTGAGGAAGTGCTGCACTGTCAGAGGTGCCGTCTTTCAGATAAGGCATTAAACTGAGGCCCCGTCTGCCCTCTCAGGTGAATGTGAAAGATCCCATGACATTATTTCGAAGAAGAGCAGGACGATAAGCACAATAGAAACCAGTGGATGTAAACCTGAAGTTATTTATAAAGGTTACTGCACCATTCTGAACAAAAATCAGAGTCCTCGATCCCCTGCGGGGCTCATAAAAAAATTGGGCAATATGTGGCTGTAAAGGTGCATGTTAGCGCTAATAAGAGGATATGTTTCAGAGCAGAGTTCTGCATGTTGTATGGAAGAATTAAATCAGACAGGTCTGCTGAAGGAAAATAAATCAGCTCCACACAGAGACGTCGATTCAGATCACTAGAACACTGAAGGAAAGCTGGGCAGATATGGCTGGATACAGGGTTTGTTGAGATTGTAAATATAATTTGATCTGTTTGACTGTTTCATCACCAGAACTATTGGGCTCGCAGACAAGTGGACAATCTCCTTCATTGAATGAACTCCGAAATATAGGTCGGGGAGTTCCTCACAGCTGCTCCCGTCCGCTGGCATTACTTCACCGGAAGTGCAGTGGAAACCCCGTTTATGCACGAGAACGGGATTTTCACCGCACTTCCGGCAAAGTAACGGTGGTGGAACGGGAGCAGTTCCGAGGAGTTTCCCAGACACATTATAATATTATGATATCAAATGCTCCAAAGTGTTTTTATCCCTCTTCTAATTCTTCTTCCCTCCTCTCTGAACCCAATGAATCACAATACAGCTTCATGGACACAAGTGGCCCTCTGGTACCCTCTACTCTCCCAAATAGCCAAACATCATATGGGGGGCAAATTTAACCTTTTGCCTGACAGGAAACTGACGCGATCGGGTGCAACACTGCCTGATTTTACTCTCCATTGAAGTCAGGAGAGAGTAATGGGATGTGGGCATCGCTGGCAAGGCCAGCAATAAATGCTGGCCTTGCCAGTGACGCCCACCTCCCATGAGCGAATAAAAAAAAAATTGGGCGAAGTGTAAAACTGGCGTTCCATCCGATCCCCTCAGTTTCCCGACGGACAGGTTAGGTTAAAATTGCCCCCCCCCCCCATGTGTCAGTGCTGGCAAACTGTTTGGTCATGGAAACTGTCACAGCCTGCCCCAGTGCGACGTTCCTTCGACATCCATGCACATGCACTTCCAGCAGGACTTTAAAAGGATGCCATACTGCACTAATCTCACTGGGACACGCTGCAAAAATAGCTGGTTTTGGAAATTCACGTATCACGCCAACGCAGCGCTCTTCTGGGATGGGGGTCCAGTCATCCAACTCGTGATTGACACTAAGTTGATTGCAGCATTCAAACAGGTACTGGATAATGAACTCAAGAAGAAGACTACGAAAGGATATGGAGGAAATAAGGAAAATGGGACTGTGTAAAATCAGCCTCCAAGAGCGGCCTAAATTCAGCCCTGGCAAAAAATGGCCAAATAACCAAAAATTTATATGCTTCTTAAGGTATTCTCCAGGAAGTTCTTAGGTGCATTTAATGCATGCCATACTACTGACAATTCCTGATGCTGGCACTAGATCTAAAGATAAAAGCAGAGGGTAAATGGAATGCGACCAGTGGGAGTTGTGCTCGAAGAGAGTGAAGGTTGGCGCTACAGTATTGTAACCCTATCGTCAACATGCACTGTCTCTGACTGAGGCTCTCCACTGGGAGCATGTGAGCGCTGAATTTGCCTTCATATCCCCTTGCCCATCAGTGATCAACAGAAGATGTCTGCACTCAGAGGAGGTGCAGAGGGAGGTTTATGGAGTCAGTGCTGCGGAATACTCGGGGGGAAATTTTCCAGGTGTGGGGGGGGGGGCGGAGTTCTCCCGATTTCCCGCGTTACTCCAGCAGATCGGCAGAAACCCAAGGAACACCATTTCTCCAGCATTTCTGCTGGAGCTACAGCTGGAGATTGAGATCGTCTCCATGGAAATTCCAGTTGCCTGTTTATTGCACTTTCACTTCGGAGAATTCCACCAAATTTCCCGAAACTTCGTTCTTTCTTGATTTCCATACTGTACACATAGAGAAGTGGGTTCCCTTCTCCAAATTAAAATAATTGGTTTGACTCTAATTTCTATTTATGCCATTTTTGATGCTGTTCTTTCAGTGACTTATATAATAATATAATCATAGGTTGCCCTGCTTGACTAGCGGGCGAAAACATCACCCAGTATAATATTAATTCCTACACACTGAGTGGTGCCAGGATTAATTCCCGGTGCCTGCTGATTTCGCTGATCTCAAGTGGAGCAGGCTTTATATTTGGCCTTGGGGAGGGGGGGGAATCAGCCATGGTTCCTGCTACTGATCGCAGTCAGGTGACTCCTGCTGGAAACTGTGTATGTGTGGGCATTGGGTGGAAACAAGATCGGGCTCAGCTGTGATGCCTTCCATGGTCGATTAACCCACTGACGCACATTGTCCAGGCTCGCACATGAGTAACGCCGTCTGAGTGAGGTACCAAAGGACTGCCAGCATTTGTGGAATCGCACTCCAGCAGGAGTCAACGCCCTCAGAATATTGGGGAAACAAGAATTTGCCTGGTAATGAAGATCAGCGATTGCTTAACAATCTTCAAACTCTTTCGCGGTTTCGCTCTAGTCAATGATAACAAGTTGTAATCAATCCATTCATCTCAGCACCTTGTACATGGCAGAATATTAATGGGATAAGCATTTGTCTAACAGAGCACTGGTATCAATCTCCACGAACCTAAATAGCCTGGAATTCCCTCCCTAAACCTCTCTGCCTTTATCTCCTCCTTTAAGGCACTCCTTAAAACCAATCTCTTTGGTCACCTAATGTCTCGTTCTTTGGCTCAGTGTCAATTTATGGCAGGTTACGTTCCTGTGAGGGGTCTTGGCACGTTTTACCACATTAAAGGCAAGTTGTTGCTGTTTTGCCAGGTTCTTCTGATGGCCTGCTGTAACTTTGGTGGGAAAGTAGCGGACCCCCTGGGGAACTGCACAAAGCTGTCGTTTACGCCGTTTCTTAAGGGGCTTCCATCGACCGCCCACCGGAAAACAACCCCCCCCACCGACCTCCGGAGATTCCAGGTGCATGTGTGCTCCATATCACTCATTCAATATGCAACAAGAATGTGTCAAGTTACCCATTATTCCTTTGTCCTCAGGTTCGACCCCTTTAATATATGGTTGTCATTTTTCTCTCTCTCTCTCTCTCTCCTTTGTGTCGCATGACTGCTGTGATCAACTTCAGAAAATACGAGGTTGTGCGAAAAGCAGGGTTACCACAAAATAAGTATGTCGTTATAAGTGGGAAATGGGTAGTGAAAGAAAGAAAATAGGAAAGAAAGAAAGATAGACTTGTATTCTCTAGCACCTTCCATGACCTCAGGAAGTCCTAAAGTGCTTTATAGCCAACTAAGTACTTCAGAAATATTGTAATGTTTAATGTTGTAATCTAGTGATAGGATGACTTCACCCTATGTTAAGGCCCTTTTGTATTGGCCTTCCTTTTACATTGGACTCCAGGGGAGTCCAGTGTCCTTGAAGTAAAACTGCGTCTATAAATCTGCTACTGATCTGTAGAAAACTGATTTAACAGCGTAAATTGCTCACAGACACTGGTCTCTAGAATCCAAATTAAAAGGAGCCCCAACGCGAAAGAGATTTTAATGAATATTACAGTGCTAAAAATTCACTTGTCTTATTGAAGTTCCATCTACAGTTGCATTCAATGAATGTTGCATATGAATGGTAATAGTTTAATAAAAAGGGCATGCTTTAGATGAGAAAGCCTTGCTTTGCAGCAGTCTGATTGATAGACAGCCATGTGGATATAATGTATTAATGGTATCCCTTTCTTTAGTGGCAACAGATGAAGTACAGGTTCATATCACCCAGGGCCTTTTAATCTAAAGTATTGATGTGGTTTAACTCCTGTAAAAGTGTGAACTCAGGAAACAACTCAGTTAAGCTGTCGAAAACTGTAGTGTAACGCTGATTTCACATCTCTTGGCGGGGAAGGGGAGGGTCATAGGTTGAAGTAGAAACACGGGCTGACACTCCAACCTCCCAGACAGTCTGTAATAGAGTTTGTCAGTTCTAAGAATCGGTGCCATTTCCTGGCTGATGCTGTTAGATCACAGACAATAAGAATGAAATATTAATGATGCCTTTCAACTGATGCAAAGAGAGAAGCTAAAAGCCAAATTCTTTCATGAATTCCTTTCATTCCAATATTCAAAAATTTGTAACTTCATCAGGAGGATGTTGTGTGTACAAGTGGTAAAACGGCATCATCAACAATTGATAATTAATTATCAGCCAATTCTATTAAGCTGCACAAATTGCAATGGGAGGGATAAAAGAAAGGCAATGAAGGAAAGTAAAATAAAAGAGCTGTAAAGAGAAAACACAGTGAAAAAGAGAGGGTTTTAAAAATGCTGCAAATTAGGGAAAAGAGAGTGAAACGGTAAGGCCTAAATTTTAACCTGGAGCCGGGAAGAGGGGGGGTGGGGGTGGGGGTGTGGGGGTTAGTTCCTGATGGGTATCCCGGAAGTATAGGTTTCATGGACGTCCTTACGATTTTGACGTAAGGACGTCTTTAATTTATTTTTTGTCAGATTCCCGCCCGACAGGCCAGCCTGATTGACAGGCTCGCCATCGGTCGGATAGGAGAAGAGCCAGGAAGTGGATGCGAGAAGGTAAGTCTTAGTTGGGGGGGAGCGGTCACGGAGTCGGGGGGGGGAGTCTGGAGTCATCAGGGGTCGGGAGTCATCGGGGGTCGGTCATTGGGAGGGGTCAGGGGTCATCGGGGGTCGGTCATTGGGGGAGAGGATCCGGAGTCATCAAGGGAGTCCGGAGTCATCGGAGGTGTCCAGAGTCAATGGGCGTCGGGAGTTATCGGGGGTCGGGAGTCATCGGGGGTCAGGAGTCATCGGGGGTCAGGAGTCATCGGAGGTCAGGAGTCATCAGGGGTCGGGAGTCATTGGGGAGGGTGCGGAGTCACCGGGGGGGGTTCGGGAGTCATCGGGGTGAAGGTTGGGAGTCATAGGGGGGTCTGACATCGTGGAGGGGGGGTGTTGGGGATTTGGCGGGGGGGTAGGAAATTGTGGAAGTGGGGGGATTGCTGCAAGTAGGCTTATTGGGCCTGGAGGAAAGCAGAGCGATAAAGGCACTTACCTGCTGATCTGGGCCTTCTCGCCTCCTCTTACGTGGCGTGAAGCAGAAGGCCTGGGAATCCCAGCTCCCATGAGTTAAAAATAAAAAAGCTGTAAAAATGGAGGCCCGCAGTCTCCTTGAAAGCCTTCAGTGACCGACTCGCCTCCCAAGAGTGGGTTGGTTGCCCGGCCCTCATCCTGCCTCCGTTAAAACCAGAAGTGGGCGGGTTGGAGGCGAGTTGGGGTCAGGTTTTGTTTTTTTACCATTTTTACGTTACCACCTGCCCCCAACCTACCTGTCGGGGGGATTAAATTTAGGCCTAAAAGTAACCCTTCCTTTGTGCAAACATTTTGCCTATCCCAGTCTATTTTTGGCTGATTAAAATCTTCTACAATTATAATTCTATTCTCAATACATGCTTGTCTAATTTATCTACAAACCTTATCCTACTTTCCACTGCCAGTATTCTGACCGATCTGTTCCTCAGTTCAATCCAAAGGGATTCTGTTTGGGCCATTTCTCTATTTAAATCCTTATGCTCTAGTGCTATGATATTGCCTGTAATTTATACTCTGCCCCTCCTCGCCTTTCTTTTCTTTTCTATTCTAATCCCTCCTGGGAGTTTTACATCCAGATATGCTTGTCAACCCTAACCCAGCTGCAGGCATGTTTCAGGCACTGCTTGTTACAAATTCAGGTACGTCTTGGGGTTCAGAGGTGTCAGTCGCTCCTGTTAGTGGGCCCCGTGCCCTTTAAATGCCAATTGTAAACAATTTTACAACACCAAGTTATAGTCCAGCAATTTTATTTTAAATTCACAAGCTTTCGGAGGCTTCCTCCTTCCTCAGGTGAACGTTGTTGGAAATGCCAGAGTGACCTTATGCTACCCAATGTCTACTAGTATAACATCCCAGGGGTGTAACAATAGGACCCTCTTGCGAACCAGATGTTTGTGTCAAAGAAAACACCTGGTAAGGCCAGGCCAGAGACAACTTGTTAAGCTGCTTCACTTCACAATGAGTGGTCCATGTAGATAGCCAGCAGGACCACTGCTTCTTAGGCACTGGCCGCACCTGCAGCCAATTGAGCTGATCTCACACTCCACCACAAGGATGGTTCATTGGCATATTATAATGGCACTCCTGATACACATAACATGGTGAGCAGTGCCATGTGGGTCAGGGGTTGATATGTCAGACCCCAGCAGTCACTGAAGGGCTGCCGGCTGCCCGTGAAGTGCCACCAGCTCAAGGGCACTAAGTCCCCGTGAAGAGTTCATGGGCAACAAAGTAAAGGTGGCCCTATAACAAGGAGATGGCCGCCTAGGACTGAAATTTAACATTTCTGAACTAGGCCTGCCCTGAAGCTAATATGATGTCACTATGACTTTCTACAGCTTAATGTAAACACATTTGTATTTTTCTTTTCCTCTTGTAGTTAGATTCCAGAAAATTTGTGCATTAGTGTTTTAAAAAAAAATCTTGCTTGGAAAGGACAGTTCAGTGTAACTACTCTGAGCAACACCCCAATACCCCCTATAAAATGGAAACCAGTCCACCTGCCAAGGGTGGCAGAAAGGACCCTCATCCTTGAACTCCATAGTGTAAGAATTCTGGGAATTTCACCTTTCCCTGAGTATGGAAAACTTTGGCCATTGACTAAAATCCTAAGATGGAAGGATAGGTGAGAGGTCACCAGACAAATCAACAACACACACAGTGGAATGTGGGAGAATTACTGCTTCAGACATGTCTCTGTTTTAATGCAAAACCTACAGCAGGTGGTTAACCATCAGAAAGGCAGTAAGCCATTGAAAGAGGCAACTGCTCCAGACATGGTGGGGCCATGTCTTTGCTTTAAAGCAAAACCGATCAACACCTAGGACGTTGGATACAAAAGGAGCCCTGTATACCAGGTGATCAACAAATCGGAATTAACAATGGCCCATCGAGAAAAGCAATTGCAACATGATGAGGGACCATCAAAAGCCATCAAAGATTCTTAAAGGCTCTGTAAGAACTGTTTAAACAGACATCAAGTGCCTCATTTAAGTGATGAAGACCATTGTAAGAGGAGGGGTATATAAGTGGAAACTCGAAATCCCTCTCTCTCTCTTGCTCTTGCTTTTGCTCTTGTGCGCTCTCTTGCTCTTGCTTTTGCTCTTGTGCGCTCTCTTGCTCTTGTGCTCTCTCTTGCTCTTGTGCTCTCTCTTGCTCTTGCGCTCTCTCTTGCTCTTGTGCTCTCTCTTGCTCTTGCTATTGCTCTTGTGCTCTCTCTTGCTCTTGTGCTCTCTCTTGCTCTTGCTCTTGTGTGCTCTCTGGCTCTTGCTATTGCTCTTGTGCTCTCTCTTGCTCTTGTGCTCTCTCTTGCTCTTGTGCTCTCTGTTGCTCTTGTGCTCTCTCTTGCTCTTGCTCTTGTGTGCTCTCTGGCTCTTGCTTGCTCTTGTGTTCTCCTCTTGTTCTCTTGGAGGAGAGCAGCTTCCAGCGAAACCAATGAACCCTACGTGATGGAACCGGTCGACCAGACCTGCAAGTGCAAAGGATTGGTGAGCCTCGACCATACATGTGTGTGTGTGTGTGTGTGTGTGTGAGTGAGATAGGTGTCTCCAGGGTCCCCACCAACCTCTTAATTCAGCAGGATAAGTACTGTAGTGGGTGTGTGTAACTCAATGTACTGTGTAGGACCGTTTGTATCGTTATTTTCTTCGTGTTGATGGTATAATAAAACCAACATTCCAATTCAATTCAAACACCGAGTTTGTGTGTTGTCTGTGCTATTTGACTACGTGATCCATCACCGGGTGCATTTGCGTAAGTCCCGTTTTCCTGAACCCCCGATCCGTGAGGTATAAGTGTTCCCTGGCTAAACCGGGGACCAGATATCTGCACCGCTCAATAGGGTGAGAACAACCCCAAAACACCCTACAATATTGGGGCATAACAACAGTTTTCGATGATCTTATTAGTTAACACACTCAAAATGCTTCAGGTGCAGTGTTGTAGTGAAGGATGATGACGGTGCAAAGGGAGCAGCACTAAGAGTGCATCTCGGGGAATTGTCAGCATGTATTCGTGATTTGCTGTCCAAATGGATGGAAATTCACAGGCTGCATACCCCCAATTTTCCAAGATGTGGTTCTTGTGAGTGCTTCTCTCTGGTGGGAATGATGAATCGCACAATCACCCTTTAAGGCCCATTAGTTGTATGACTCTAAGCACATTCATATTCATCCACACAGAAAAAAAACGATGATAAAATATTCACGTAAGACCATGGGAACAATGAAACCTTATTTCCAATTCAAAAGAAAACTATAATACCAGATTGGATTACTAAAAAAGAGATCCATCCCTTTCTAATTGTCTTAACTGCAGTTTTAATAATGTGTCAGTCAATTAAAGATGTGTTCCATCTTCTTTAGATCATGAGTTTAATATTCTGTGGATCTATTATACACAATAATAATCCCTAGGAGTACAATACCGCAATCAGTATTAAATGTGTAGTAACATTACCCTACACAAATGAGCCACACATATGGGTATAATTATTTTTTTTAACTTTACATTCGTGTCAATGTGTCTTCTCGACTTATTCACTTGAGTTTAGAAGATGAGTTCTGTAAGCCTTTAATATAAAAGAGGAAAATGTTGGGCTCGCACAGCAGGTTGACGTAGCATCTGAAAGAGAAAAGATAGGTTAACACCACAGGTGGGACCCACCATCAGAACTCATTTGTCAGAAATGGTTGTCATCTTTCTCTGTCGGATGTTAATTCACCTGCTGTGTATTTCCAGTGCTTTTTGTTTATATTTCAGATGTTCAGTGTTCACAGTTTTTCTTCCTCTGATGCTCATTTACTTCACATTGTAGATAAAGGGGAAGGAAAGCCAGAGTCATTATCATCTTTTTTCCCCCCAAAAACTAACTTTTAAAGTGTTTTTTTTAGACTTTTGAGCTTAGATTGTATCAGATTAAACTTCCAAGGATTTTTTATTTAACAGTCTGACTGACTGGCTTTTTTTTACAGACCGAATGTTTTTTTTAGATAACAGATTGTACACATGCAGCTTATCAGTTTCTTAACAAGCCGATTGCATATGGTCACAGAAGGAGACAGAGCGAGACCCAGAGATACAGTGGGACACAGATGTTTTACTAAATACTTTAAAGAGAGTGAGGGTGGGGTGACACATGCCTGTGATTAAGCTCTACAGGCTTGAACAAAGTAAAACTTGAAGGACAAAGGACTTAACCAGAAGATCATAATACAAAAGTTCCACGCTCCCCAACACCGTGGACATGCTCCAAAGGATCTCCTAGGCTCAGGAGCTCGAGCAGATTCTCTGCATAGAAACAAAAGACTTGCATTTGTATAGACTTTATTGCTGCGATGGCTCCAGTTGTTTCCAAACGAGAGTTTATAATGCAATTTCCATAAACAGTTTTTTCATAAGAACTGAAACCTGCATACTTATATGTGATGTGGGCGGGTTAGGGAGCCCAGGCTTAACAGTTAGCCTCTGATTGTGGAATATCGATCACTGGAAAACACATAGGATACGCATCACGTTCTCCGGGTCCAAATTGCTCAACGAATTATATTTAACACTAAACATATGAAGGTGGTCTACAGGTATGATGCGGCAGTGAGCTCACTGTCTTGTTAGCATCTGTAAGTAAGCAGCCATTGCCCATTGTCCATCCATCTAATGCTACATTCAAACCCACCTCCCAAAATTAACAGAGCAGTGTTCCTGACAAGCTAAGTGACTCAAGCCCCTCACTTCCATATATATTTAATCGTACATCATTTCCCCACTGGTGAGCGTTGTCACCTCTGTAACCCTCAATAGTTATTAATTGTGTCACTATGCTGCATTCTGGCTTTTGTCATTTTACCTCACGTCCTATTTTACTGGAATGTAAAGTGTGACATTCTCCTGTGAGGATAGGTTTACTTCAAAATAATGCATTGAGCACGAATTTCCTCAGAGCTGTTCCCGTCGCTGTCACTTTGCCGGAAGGGTGGAGGAAAGCTCAGTTATGGGCTAAACATGTGCGTCTCCACCACATTTCTGGCAAAGTTACACCAACTGAGAGGGAGCGGCTCCAAGGAAATTCTCAGCAATTGTATTTAGTCAGATATTCACTGTTATCAGCTGATACACTATTATAAGCTGATATAATATACTGTATTATAAGCTGGTATAATATACTGTATTATAAGCTGATATAATATACTCTATTATAAGCTGATATAATATACTCTCTTATAAGCTGATATAATATACTCTATTATAAGCTGATATAATATACTCTATTATAAGCTGATATAATATGCTGTGTTATAAACTGATACAATATACTGTATTATAAGCTGATAGTGTATTGTATTATAAACTAATAAAATATACTGCATTATAAGCTGATAGACCCCATTATAAGCAGATATAATATACTGTATTATTAGCTGATTGATGTAATATACTGTATTATAAGGTGATGAAGTATATTATAAGCTGATATACTATAACCTGATATACTGTGTTGTACACTGTATTATGAGCTGATATACTGTATTATAAGCTGATATAAGGTATTATAAGCCCACAAGCTCGGAGGTAATTCTCAGAAGTAGCCATTGAAGACAAGTATCTTCCACTGAAGGTAGGGAGGAGGCTATCATAGACAGGTATGACTGCACCTGAAACCCATGATCAAGATGATCACTGTAGAAGGGTATCACTGTAACTGGAGTCAGAGCCTAAGGTGAATGGCATGGACAGATATCATACTGTACGAGAGTCAGCACAACAGGACCACAGTGCTCATGGAGTGATAGGTTTACAGAACAGAAAAAGGCCATTTGGCACCTCCCGTCTCAGCCATGATGTGGAGATGCCGGTGATGGACTGGGGTGGACAAATGTAAGGACTTGCACAACACCAGGTTATAGTCCAACAGTTTTATTTTAAATCACAAGCTTTCGGAGCTTACCTCCTTCGTCAGGCTGCGGGCCTCCATTTTACAGCTTTTTCATTTTTAACCCCTGGGGGCCAGGATTCCTGGGGTTTCTACTTGATGCCATTTGAGAGGAGGTGAGAAGGCCCGAAACTGCAGGTAAGTGCCTTTATGGCACTGCTTGTGGGCCCGGAGGAGCAGGTGTGCTTCCCCCAAGCCCAACAAGCCTACCTGCAGTGATCCCCCCATGATCTATGACCCCCCCCACGATCTCCAACCCCCCCCACGATCTCCAACCCCCCCCCACGATCTCCAACCCCCCCCATGATCTCCGACCCCCCCATTATCTAAGTCCTCCCCATGATCTCCAACCCCCCTGATGATCTACGAACCCCCCCAAGATCTACAACCCCACGACCTACGACCCCCCATGACCTACGATCCCCCACCATCTACGACCCCCCCCACCATCTCTGAACCCCCCACGATCTACGTTCCCCCCATGGTCTATGATCCCCTACCATCTCTGACCCCCCCACGATCTACGACCCCCCATCTCTGACCCCCCTCATGATCTACGACCCCCCGCATGATCTACGACCCCCCCACGATTTCCGATCCACCCACAATCCTGACCCTTCGATGACACCCGACCCTGGCCCCAATGGCTCCCAGCCGCTACTCCCCGATGACCCCCAACTCCCGTAAACCCCTGACCCCCGCCCCCGATGACCCCCAATGACTCTTGACCCCGACCCCCCGATGAACCCAACCTCCGATGACCCCGACCCCGACCCCCCATTACTGACTCCCCCACCCTCCATCTAAGACTTACTTTCCCGCATCCGCTTCCTTCCTCTCCCCCCGTCCGACTGAGGCCAGCGTGTCAATCAGGCTGGTCTCTGTCAGGCGGGAAACTGACAAAAAAGACAAAAGGCGTCCTTACATCAAAATCGTAAGGATGTTCGGGAAACCTGTACTTCCACGTTTCCCGTCAGGAAATCCCCCCACCACCACCCCCCCCGCCCCCCGACCTGCCGTCTTCCCAGCTCCGAATAAAAATTTAGGCCACGGTGTGGAGTCAGTCCCTGGGAGTGACTGTTATAGACAGATATCACATTGTGTGGAGTCAGTCTCTGGGAGTGACTGTCATAGACGGGTATCACACTGTGTGGAGTCAGTCTCTGGGAGTGACTGTCATGGACGGGTATCAAACTGTGTGGAGTCAGTCTCTGGGAGTGACTGTCATGGACGGGTATCAAACTGTGTGGAGTCAGTCTCTGGGAGTGACTGTCATAGACGGGTATCACACTGTGTGGAGTCAGTCTCTGGGAGTGACTGTCATAGACGGGTATCACACTGTGTGGAGTCAGTCTCTGGGAGTGACTGTCATGGACGGGTATCACACTGTGTGGAGTCAGTCTCTGGGAGTGACTGTCATAGACGGGTATCACACTGTGTGGAGTCAGTCTCTGGGAGTGACTGTCATAGATAGGTATCACACTGTGTGGAGTCAGTCTCTGGGAGTGACTGTCATGGACGGGTATCACACTGTGTGGAGTCAGTCTCTGGGAGTGACTGTCATAGACGGGTATCACACTGTGTGGAGTCAGTCTCTGGGAGTGACTGTCATGGACGGGTATCACACTGTGTGGAGTCAGTCTCTGGGAGTGACTGGTATCACACTGTGTGGAGTCAGTCTCTGGGAGTGACTGGTATCACACTGTGTAGAGTCCGTCACTGGGATGATGTTGATGGAAGGCTATCACTGTACCTGAAGCCAATACCAGGGGTGATTATTTTAGGCATTTCTCACAGTCCTTAAACTGGTCATGACAGAAAGGTATTGTACCTGGAATTAGTCCAGGAGATGGTCATTATGGAGAGGTATTGTTGTACCTGCAGCCAGTGCAAGAGGTGATCATATAGAACAGTATCACAGCACCTGAGTGAATCCCAAAGGTACTTGCTGGGTTTCGGTATAGGCTTTGATGCATCAAGAGTTTATCATATTTTCAGCTGCTTGCCATATGTTAAAGGAAGGTTGGCAAACAGTAAAAATTTAATCTGTTGCCTGAAGCAACTTCAAACAGCACACATAAATGGCAGACCCATTTTAAAACCTTTTCTCTCTGTACAGCAGTCAGAAATAATCCTATCATGCTTACATAACCCATTTGGATCTCATATGTTGGGTTTTCAGTACTTCCATTACCTGGCTGGGTGACTTTGAAAGCGAGGTAATAGCTCCTGTATGTCATGCTGATAGTTCTGCTTTTATAGAAACAGATAGACCTTTAAAAAATAACCAGGCTCCCTCATTGCCTTTTGATCTGTTTCTCCTGTAACGCAGCACTTCCCAGCTGGGTCTTCCAGGCTCCTGGGAAGTAGGGGGGAAGTATAAGGCTTTGGAACTGAAACATCAAAAGTCTGCTTCGTTCTGCTGTCAGAAAAGTCTGTGCCCTTTGCTGAAGATGCTCCTGAGACTTGAACACAAAATCTAGGCTGACACTCCAGTGCAGTACTGAGGGAGTGCTGCATTGTCGGAGGTGCCGTCTTACGGATAAGATGCTAAACAGAGGACCCATCTGCCCTCTCAAGGTAGGCGAAAAAGATCCCATGACACTATTTCGAAGAAAAACAGGGCAGTTCTCCCCAGTGTCCTAGAATGGATACGGTAGAGAATGGTTATGTTACTGGACTAGTAATCCATAAGCCCTAGACTAATAATTCTGGAGTCGTGAGTTCAAATCCCGCCATGGCATGCTGGGGAATTTAAATTCAATTAATTAAATAAAATCTGGAATTTAAAAAAACTAGTATCAGTAATGATGGCCATGAAACTAGCGGATTGTTGTAAAAACCCATCTGGTTCACTAATGCCCTTCAGGGAAGGAAACCTGCCGTCCTTACCCGGTCTGGCCCATATGTGACTCCAGACCCACAGCAATGTGGTTGATTCTTAATTGCCCTCTGAAATGGCCTAGCAAGCCACTCAGTTGTACAATCTCGCGAGACAAAGTCACAATAAGAATAAAACCGGACGGACCACCAGGCACCGGACACGACAAAGGCAGACCAAGCCCAGTCGACCCTGCAAAGTCCTCCCCGCCAACATCTTGGGGACTTGTGCCAAAATTGGGAGAGCTATCCCACGGACTAGTCAAGCAACAGCCTGACATAGCCATACTCACAGAATCATACCTTTCAGCCAACGTCCAAGACTCTTCCATCACCATCCCTGGGTATGTCCTGTCCCACCGGCAGGGCAGACCCACCAGAGAGTGGCGGTACAGTGAATATACAGTCAGGAGGGAGTGGCCCTGGCAGCCCTCAAGATTGACTCCGGACCCCATGAAATCTCATGGCATCAGGTCAAACATGGGCAAGGAAACCTCCTGCTGATGAATCAGTCCTCCTCCATGTTGATCACCACTTGGAGGAAGCACTGAGGGTAGCAAGGGCATAGAATGTACTCTGGGTGGGGGACTTCAGTGTCCATCACCAAGAGTGGCTCTGGTAGCACCACTACTGCTGGCCGAGTCCTGAAGGACATAGCTGCCAGACTGGGCCTGTGGCAGGTGGTGAGTGAACCAACATGAGGGAAAAACCTACTTGACCTCGTCCTCACAAATCTACCTGTGCGCAGATGCATCTGTCCATAACAGTATTGGTAGGAGTGACCACCGCACAGTCCTCGTGGAGAGGAAGTCTCATCTTCGCACTGAGGACACCATCCAACGTGTTGTGTGGCACTACCACCGTGCTAAATGTGATATATTCAGAACAGATCTAGCAGCTCAAAACTGGGCATCCATGAGGCGCTGTGGGCCATCAGCAGTAGCAGAATTGTATTCCAGCACAATCTGTAACCTCTTGGCCCGGCATATTCATCACTCTACCATTACCAACAAGCCAGGGGTCAACCCTGGTTCAATGAGGAGTGTAAAAGAGCATGCCAGGAGCAGCACCAGGCATACCGAAAAATGAGGTGCCAACCTGGTGAAGCGACAACTTAGGACTACATGCCTGCTAAACAGCGGAAGCAACATGCTATAGACAGAGCTAAGCGATTCCACAACCAACGGATCAGGTCAAAGCTCTGCAGTCCTGCCACATCCAGTCGTGAATGGTGGTGGACAATTAAACAACTAACGGGAGGAGGAGGCTCTGTAAACATCATCATCCTCAACGATGGCGGAGTCCAGTACGTGAGTGCAAAAGACAAGGCTGAAGTGATGGCAACCATCTTCAGCCAGAAGTGCCGAGTGGACGATCCATCTCGGCCTCCTCCCGATATCCCCACCATCACAGAAGCCAGTCTTCAGCCAATTTGATTCACTCCACGTGATATCAAGGCACATGGGAACAACACCACCTGCACATTCACCTCCAAGTCTCATACCATCCCGACTTGGAAATATATCGCTGTTCCTTTATCATCGCTGGGTCAAAATCCTGGAACTCCCTACCTAACAGCACTGTGGGAGAACCTTCACCACATGGACTGCAGCGGTTCAAGAAGGCGGCTCACCACCACCTTCTCAAGGGCAATTAGGGATGGGCAATAAATGTCAGCCTTGCCAGTGACACCCACATCCCATGAACGAATAAAAAAAAAATCATAGAATCATAGAAAATTTACGGCACAGAAGGAGGCCATTCGGCCCATCATGTCCACACTCGACGAAAATGAGCCATCCAGTCTAATCCCACTTTCTAGCATTTGGTCCGTAGCCTTGTAGGTGACGGCACTTCAGGTGTACATCCATGTACTTTTTAAATGAGTTGAGGGTTTTTGCCTCTACCACCCTTTCAGGCAGTGAGTTCCAGACCACCCTCTGGGTGAAAAATTTTTTCCTCAGCATTCCTCTAATCCTTCTACCAATCACTTTAAATCTATGCCCCCTGGTTATTGACCTCACTGCTAAGGGAAATAGGCCCTCCCCTATCCACTCTATCTAGGCCTCTCATAATTTTGTACACCTCAATTAAATCATTCCTCAGCCTCCTCTGTTCCAAAGAGAACAACCTCAGCCTATCCAATCTTTCCTCATAGCTAAAATTCTCCAGTCCTGGCAACATCCTCGTAAATCTCCTCTGTACCCTCTCTAGTGCAATTACATCCTTCCTGTAATGTGGTGACCAGAGCTGTATGCATTACTCAAGCTGTGGCCTAACCAATGTTTTATACAGCTCTAGCATAACCTCCCTGCTCTAATATTCTATTCCTCGGCTAATAAAGGAAAGTATCCCGTATGCCTTCTTAACCACCTTTTCTACCTGTCCTGATACCTTCTGGGATCTGTGGACATGCACTCCAAGGTGCCTCACTTCTTCTACACCTTTCAGTATCCTCCCATTTATTGTGTAATCCCTTGCCTTGTTTGCCTTCCCCAAATGCAATACCTCACACTTCTCTGGATTGAATTCCATTTGTCACTTTTCTGCCCACCTGACCAGTCCATTGATGTCTTCCTGCAGTCTACAGCTTTCCTCCTCACTATCAACCAAATGGCCAATTTTTGTACCATCTGGAAACTTTTTAATCATGCCCCCTACATTTAAGTCCAAATCATGAATATATATCACAAAAAGCAAGGGACCTAGTACTGAGCCCTGCGAACCCCACTGGAAACAGCCTTCCAGTCACAAAAACACTCGTTGACCATTACCCTTTGCTTCCTTCCACTGAGCCAATTTTGGATCCAACTTGCCACTCTCCCTTGGATCCCAAAGGCTTGTTCTTTTATTGACCAATCTACCATGTGGGACCTTGTCAAAAGCCTTGCTAAAATCCATGTGGACTACATCAAATGCACTACCCTCACCGACCTTCCTTGTTACTGCCTCAAAAAATTCAATCAAGTTAGTCAGACACGACCTTCCCTTAACAAATCAATGCTGACTGTCCTTGATTACTCCGTGCCTTTCTAAGTGACGGTTTATGCTGTCCCTCAGAATTTATTCCAATAATTTGTCCACCACCAAGGTTAGATTGACTGGCCTATAACTACTCGGTCTATCCCTCGCTCCCTTTTTAAACAATGGTACAACGTTAGCAGTCCTCCAATCCTCCGGTACTACACCTGTATCCAATGAGGATTAGAAAATTATGGTCAGAGCCTCCGATATTTCCTCCCTTGCATCTTTTAACAGCTTGGGATACAATTCATCCGGGCCTGGCAATTTATCTACTTTCAAAGATGCTAATCCCCTTAATACTTCCTCTCTCACTAAGTTTATCCCAGCCAATATTTCACACTCTTCCTCCTTAACTACAATGTCTGCATCTTCTCTCTCTTTTTTGAAGACAGACGCAAAGTATTCATTAAGAACCATACCAATATCTTCCGTCTCCACACATAGGTTACATTTTTGGTCTCTAATAGGCCCTACTCTTTCCTTAGTTATCCTCTTGCTCTTAATGTGTTTATAAAACATCTTTGGGTTTTCCTTGATTTCACTTGCCAATATTTTTCATGCCCTCTCTTTGCTTTCCTAATTTCTTTTTTAATTTCACCCCTGCACTATTTATATTCCTCCAGGCTTTCTGTACTATTGAGATCTCAGTGTCTGACATCAGCTTTTCTTTTCTGCCTTATCTTACCCTGTATGCTCCTTGACATCCAGGAGGTTCTAGATTTGGCAGCCCCAACCTTTTTCTTTATGGAAACATGTTTACTCTGCACCCCTTGAATCTCCCCCTTGAATGCCTCCCACTGCTCTGACATTGATTTACCTTCAAGTAGCTGTTTCCGGTCGATTTTTGTTAAATCACTTCTTAGCTTAGTAAAATTGTCCTTTCCCCAATTGAGAACTTTAACTCCTGTTCTATCCTTGTCCTTTTCCATAACTATGCTAAAGCTAACTGAATTATGATCTCAACCACCAAAATGCTCTCCCACCGATACTCCTTCCACCTGCCCAGCCTCATTTCCTAAAGCTAAATCCAGAACTGCCCCCGCTCTTGTTGGGCTTGCTACGTACTGGCTAAAAAAGTTCTCCTGAATGCAATTTAAGAATTCTGCGCCCTCTATACCTTTTACACTGATTGTATCCCAGTTAATATCAGGGTAGTTGAAATCCCCTACTATTACTGCCCTATTGTTTTTGCACTTCTCAGAAATGTGCCTACATATTTACTCTTCTATCTCCCTCTGACTGTTTGGGGGTCTATAGTAGTATGACTGTCCCTTTTTTGTTCCTAACTTCAACCCATATGGCCTCATTTGATGATCCTTCTAACATATCATCCCTCCTCACAGCCATAATTGTTTCTTTAACCAAAATTGCCACCCCCTCCTTTTTTATCCCCCTCTCTGTCTCATCTGAAAACCCTGTAACCAGGAATGTTGAGCTGCCATTCCTGCCCCTGATTAAGCCATGTTTCTGTAATAGCTAAGATATTGTACTGCCATGTGTCTATCTGTACCCTCAGCTCATCTGCCTTATTCACTATACTCCTTGCATTGAGGTATTTACCTTTAAGCGCTGCCAAACTCCCTTGCTGTTTATTTTCTAACTTTTGTTTCCTCTGCCTTCCTAAGTCACTTACTAATTTTTTGCCTTCTATCTCCAGTTCTGATTCTGTCCCATCTGAATCTACACTTGGGTTCTCATCCCCCAGCCAAGTTAGTTTAAACCCTTCCCAACAGCACTAGCAAACCTCCCCGCAAGGATATTGGTCCCGGCCCTGTTGAGGTGTAGCCCGTCCGGCTTGTACAGGTCCCACCTCCCCCAGAACCGGTCCTAATGTCCCAGGAATCGAAAACCCTTCCTCCTGCACCATTTCTCCAGCCACGCATTCATCTGCTCTATCCTCCTATTTATATACTCACTTGCGTGTGGCACTGGGAGTAATCCGGAGATTACTACCTTTGAGGTCCAGCTTCTTAATCTCTTTCCTAATTCCTTAAAATTTTCCTGCAGGACCTCATCCCTCTTTCTACCTATGTCGTTGGTACCGATATGGACCACGACCTCTGGCTGTTCACCCTCCCCCCCAGAATGTTCTGCAGCCGCTCGGTGACATCCTTGACCCTGGCACCAGGGAGGCAACATACCATCCTGGAATCACGTCTGCGGCCGCAGAAACGCCTGTCTGCTCTCGTAGCTATGGAATCCCTTATCACTATTGCTCTGCTGACCTTTCTCCTCCCCCCTGTACGGCTGAGCCACCCATGGTGCTATTGTTTTGGCTCTGGTTGTACTCCACAGAGGAACCCTCCCCCTCACCAATATTCAGAACTGAATACTGGTTAGAGAGCGAGATGCAGTCAGAGGACTCCTGCACTACCTGTCTGGTCCTCCTTGTCTGTCTGGCGGTCACCCAGTCCCTTTCTGCCTGCGCTCTTTTAAGCTGTGGGGTGACCACCCTCCTGAATCGTGCTATCCATGAAGCTCTCAGCCACGCGGATGCACTGCAGTGACACCAGCTGCTGCTCAAGCTCCGAAATCCAGAGCTCGAGCTCCTCCAGCTGATGACACTTCCTGCACCTGTGGTTGTCCAGGACACGGGAAGCATCCTGGAGTTCTCACATGGCACAAGACGGGTCTGAGCTGCCCCGCTATGCCTCGATTTATTAGATTATTAACTAAACTTAACAAAAATAAACTAAAGGCTTAAAAAAAACACTCACCAGAAAAAGAAACATTCACCAATAAACTACTCACCAATCAGCTCCTTTCATTGTGCTGACGTCATTTTGGTTTTCTTTTCTCTTTCCCTGACGCTGGCGCTCAGCCACTCCTCTGCTCCACTGATCCTGCCCTCCTGAGTCCTCTACTCCACTGATCCTGCCCTCCTGACTCCTCTACTCCACTGGTCCTGCCCTCCTGAGTCCTCTGCTCCACTGATCCTGCCCTCCTGAGTCCTCTACTCCACTGATCCTGCCCTCCTGACTCCTCTACTCCACTGGTCCTGCCCTCCTGAGTCCTCGACTCCACTGGTCCTGCCCTCCTGACTCCTCTACTCCACTGATCCTGCCCTCCTGAGTCCTCGACTCCACTGATCCTGCCCTCCTGAGTCCTCGACTCCACTAATCCTGCCCTCCTGACTCCTCTACTCCACTGATCCTGCCCTCCTGACTCCTCTACTCCACTGATCCTGCCCTCCTGACTCCTCTACTCCACTGATCCTGCCCTCCTGAGTCCTCTACTCCACTGATCCTGCCCTCCTGAGTCCTCTACTCCACTGATCCTGCCCTCCTGATTCCTCTACTCCACTGATCCTGCCCTCCTGAGTCCTCTACTCCACTGATCCTGCCCTCCTGAGTCCTCTACTCCACTGATCCTGCCCTCCTGATTCCTCTACTCCACTGATCCTGCCCTCCTGAGTCCTCTACTCCACTGATCCTGCCCTCCTGAGTCCTCTACTCCACTGATCCTGCCCTCCTGAGTCCTCTGCTCCACTGATCCTGCCCTCCTGACTCCTCTACTCCACTGATCCTGCCCTCCTGACTCCTCTGCTCCACTGATCCTGCCCTCCTGACTCCTCTACTCCACTGATCCTGCCCTCCTGACTCCTCTACTCCACTGATCCTGCCCTCCTGACTCCTCTACTCCACTGATCCTGCCCTCCTGAGTCCTCTACTCCACTGATCCTGCCCTCCTGACTCCTCTACTCCACTGGTCCTGCCCTCCTGAGTCCTCGACTCCACTGATCCTGCCCTCCTGACTCCTCTACTCCACTGATCCTGCCCTCCTGACTCCTCTACTCCACTGATCCTGCCCTCCTGACTCCTCTACTCCACTGATCCTGCCCTCCTGAGTCCTCGACTCCACTAATCCTGCCCTCCTGACTCCTCTACTCCACTGATCCTGCCCTCCTGACTCCTCTACTCCACTGATCCTGCCCTCCTGACTCCTCTACTCCACTGATCCTGCCCTCCTGAGTCCTCTACTCCACTGATCCTGCCCTCCTGAGTCCTCTACTCCACTGATCCTGCCCTCCTGAGTCCTCTACTCCACTGATCCTGCCCTCCTGATTCCTCTACTCCACTGATCCTGCCCTCCTGAGTCCTCTACTCCACTGATCCTGCCCTCCTGAGTCCTCTACTCCACTGATCCTGCCCTCCTGAGTCCTCTGCTCCACTGATCCTGCCCTCCTGACTCCTCTACTCCACTGATCCTGCCCTCCTGACTCCTCTGCTCCACTGATCCTGCCCTCCTGACTCCTCTACTCCACTGATCCTGCCCTCCTGAGTCCTCTGCTCCACTGATCCTGCCCTCCTGATTCCTCTACTCCACTGATCCTGCCCTCCTGACTCCTCTACTCCACTGATCCTGCCCTCTTGAGTCTTCTACTCCACTGATCTTGCCATCCTGAGTCCTCTACTCCACTGATCCTGCCATCCTGAGTCCTCTACTCCACTGATCTTGCCATCCTGAGTCCTCTACTCCACTGATCCTGCCCTCCTGACTCCTCTACTCCACTGATCCTGCCATCCTGAGTCCTCTACTCCACTGATCCTGCCCTCCTGACTCCTCTACTCCACTGATCCTGCCCTCCTGACTCCTCTACTCCACTGATCCTGCCCTCCTGAGTCCTCTACTCCACTGATCCTGCCCTCCTGAGTCCTCTACTCCACTGATCCTGCCCTCCTGAGTCCTCTACTCCACTGATCCTGCCCTCCTGACTCCTCTACTCCACTGATCCTGCCCTCCTGACTCCTCTACTCCACTGATCCTGCCCTCCTGAGTCCTCTACTCCACTGATCCTGCCATCCTGAGTCCTCTACTCCACTGATCCTGCCATCCTGAGTCCTCTACTCCACTGATCCTGCCCTCCTGACTCCTCTACTCCACTGATCCTGCCATCCTGAGTCCTCTACTCCACTGATCCTGCCCTCCTGAGTCCTCTACTCCACTGATCCTGCCCTCCTGAGTCCTCTACTCCACTGATCCTGCCCTCCTGAGACCTCTACTCCACTGATCCTGCCCTCCTGAGTCCTCTACTCCACTGATCCTGCCCTCCTGAGTCCTCTACTCCACTGATCCTGCCCTCCTGAGTCCTCTACTCCACTGATCCTGCCCTCCTGAGTCCTCTACTCCACTGATCCTGCCCTCCTGAGTCCTCTACTCCACTGATCCTGCCCTCCTGAGTCCTCTACTCCACTGATCCTGCCCTCCTGAGTCCTCTACTCCACTGATCCTGCCCTCCTGAGTCCTCTACTCCACTGATCCTGCCCTCCTGAGTCCTCTACTCCACTGATCCTGCCATCCTGATTCCTCTACTCCACTGATCCTGCCCTCCTGAGTCCTCTACTCCACTGATCCTGCCCTCCTGACTCCTCTGCTCCACTGATCCTGCCCTCCTGACTCCTCTACTCCACTGATCCTGTCCTCCTGAGTCCTCTACTCCACTGATCCTGCCCTCCTGAGTCCTCTACTCCACTGATCCTGCCCTCCTGAGTCCTCTACTCCACTGATCCTGCCCTCCTGAGTCCTCTACTCCACTGATCCTGCCCTCTTGACTCCTCTACTCCACTGATCCTGCCCTCCTGAGTCCTCTACTCCACTGATCCTGCCCTCCTGACTCCTCTACTCCACTGGTCCTGCCCTCCTGAGTCCTCTACTCCACTAATCCTGCCCTCCTGAGTTCTCTACTCCACTGATCCTGCCCTCCTGAGTCCTCTACTCCACTGATCCTGCCCTCCTGAGGCCTCTACTCCACTGATCCTGCCCTCCTGAGTCCTCTACTCCACTGATCCTGCCCTCCTGAGTCCTCTACTCCACTGATCCTGCCCTCCTGAGTCCTCGACTCCACTGATCCTGCCCTCCTGAGTCCTCTACTCCACTGATCCTGCCCTCCTGTGTCCTCTACTCCACTAATCCTGCCCTCCTGAGTCCTCTACTCCACTGATCCTGCGCTCCTGACTCCTCGACTCCGCCTCCTCAGCTGATCCTGCGCTCCTGACTCCTCGACTCCGCCTCCTCAGCTAATCCTGCCCTCCTGAGTCCTCTACTCCACTGATCCTGCCCTCCTGAGTCCTCTACTCCACTGATCCTGCCCTCCTGAGTCCTCGACTCCGCCTCCTCAGCTGATCCTGTGCTCCTGACTCCTCTACTCCACCTCCTCAGCTGAAATATCCTGGTCGATATTTATCCCTCAACCAACATCAGTGAAGCAGATTATCTGGTCATTATTACATTGTTGTTTGTGTGAGCTTGCTGTGCGCAAATTGGCTGCTGTGCTTCCTACATTCCTATATTACAAAGGTATTTCATTGGCTGGAAAGCACTTTGGAATGTCATGAGGTTGTGAAAGGCACTATATAAATGCAAGTCTTTCATAATGGTTAGTTGGGGTGGGCACAGCTTTTGGGATGAGACTGGCCAAAATGAGTTGAATTAAAAGTAACTAGAGTGATATAAAATAGGGAAATATTTGTAGAGTATTAAATAGGAAATGCTTGCATTTATATAGTCCTTTATTACATCTTCAAATCTTCACACAATGGATTACTTTTTGGCGTGTACAATGAACATTCTGTTCTCGTAAAACTCCACAAATAGCAATGAGTCAATAAGCCAGTCAATCAGTGCTGGTGTTGGTTGAGGGAGGAGAGCAGAATTCCCTGCTCTACTTGAAATCCATGGGATTTTTAATATCCCTGGGATCTCTGTTTAACATCTCAACCAAAGACCGACTCTGACAATGCGGCAAACCTTCATTATTGTACTGGAGTGTCAACCTCCATAAGGGGTCTCCAAACTTTTTGTCTTTAAGGTGTGCCTGTGTGCATATCATGATCGCCCATGGGCCACATATAAGGGTAGATTTTCCTTATTGTGGTTGAAAACTGGGGAGCATTCAGTTCCCAGGCGCAGCAAAGAGGAAATTGGGTGGAGACGTGTTATGTCAGGTCTCCATGCCCGCTATGCTGCCTTGTAAGATTTCCGAGTGGGTGTAACTAAACCTGCACCTGCAGCAAGCACGGGCCCAGCTTAAGGACACTAAAGAGGCAGGAGGGACTTCCCTGGCTCTCATAGTTCACTGTCTTATCAGTGCGCCCATGGGGCACCCAAACAGAGGGGTGCCCCATATAATCTGGTGGCAGGACTTGCGCTGGGATTCTATTCCATTTGCACAGCTCAGGGCTTAGTTAAGGCAGTTTCTGGGGAGCCTTCAGCTCACACATCAAAGGGTAGAAATCTACTTCAGCGGAGAAACTTTGCCAGCTCAGTGGGCCGAGCTGCTCATTCTTTTTTTATTATTCATTCATGGGATCTGGGCGTCACTGGCAAGGCCAGCATTTATTGCCCATCCCTAATTGCCCTAGAGAAGGTGGTGGTGAGCCGCCTTCTTGAACCGCTGCAGTCCGTGTGGTGAAGGTTCTCCCACAGTGCTGTTAGGAAGGGAGTTCCAGGATTTTGACCCAGCGACGATGAAGGAACGGCGATATATTTCCAAGTGTGTGACTTGGAGGGGAACGTGTAGGTGGTGTTGTTCCCATGTGTCTGCTGCCCTTGTTCTTCTAGGTGGTAGAGGTCGCGGGTTTGGGTGGTGCTGTCGAAGAAGCCTTGGCGAGTGGCTGCAGTGCATCCTCAGTGCATTCTCAACATGCCTTAAGGAGCTGTGTGTGGCTCCCTGGCTCGATCTCTCTCTCTCTTTCTCTCTCTCAGACACTGAATGATATATGTGCTCACATTGAATTTTGTATTTTTTAAAGTCTTAACCAACTTAGCTTCAGAAGGTGAACTCGAGCTTCTAGGTTTAGTAAGTTGCATCTTTATTATTTTTCATAACTGAGGAGCGTAGCTGATTTGATTGGTCTGTGCAAACTGGTTATGTGCTATTTCAGTCCACCTTCTGTAAAGAGATGAAAATTTACATGGCAGCCAGAATCTCTGCATATTCTTAATTGAATTTTGTATGAACTCTCCCAGTGTTTACTTAACAGCAATTAGACTCTGTAGCCTAAAAGGGATACACACCTACATTTTCACAGAGAAATAATACTTTGTCCCTGAATTTCCTCATGGATGAGGGGGAATCAGAGATTTTACCAGGGCACATGGGGTCAGAAATTGGAGAGAGGTGCTGTTATGCCATTTCCGGTGGTTTGCTGGAGTGGGGGAGGAGAGCAGAGACACAGATGGTTCTGCATCCATTCCCTTTCAATTTGGCGTCACAGAAGGATGGCACGACTGACAGGAGGATGGCACCCGCTGGAATTCCCGCCAGCCCCAGCTCTGGCGGCCCCAAAGCACTGTACGCCCGTAAGGCGCAGGCCTGCAGTGCCTTCGAGGAGGTGGAAGTGGGGCCCACTTTGATCAGCTGTTGAAAGGAAATTATCCTTGCAGGGAAAGGGCCCATTTTGTCCGCAACCTTCTTTCTTTGGCCAAACTATTGCTGGGCGTGTGTGCCCACCCACTTTATTTAGGCTGCCTGACACTGGGAATTCCAAAGGGCTTGGGCACATAACTTCCCAGCAGAGAAGTCCTGCTCTGCCATTGTTACAGCAGTGAAGCAGGTCACAGGTTTTTGGTCCCAGTGTGTTTTTGCATGGTCTAATGCTCATAAAACAGGCACGTCCTCTGACTTACCATGAGCGGTGCCATGGGAGATTTACTAAGAAAGGTAAACCTTTGGTAAATCGCTAGTTAGGCCTCAGCTGGAAGATTGTGTTCAGTTCTGGGTACCACACTTTAGGAAGGATGTTAAGGCCTTAGAGACGATGCAGAGGAGATTTACTAGAATGGAACCAGGGATGGGGGAATTTAGTTATGCGGAGACTAGAGAAGCTGGGGTTGTCCTCCTTAGAGTACAGAAGGTCAAGGGGAGATTTAACAGAGATGCTCAAAATTATGAGGGTTTTTGAAAGGGTAAATAAGAAGAAACTGTTTGCAGGAGGGTCAGAAACCAAAGGACGCAGATTTAAGATAATTGGCAAAATAACCGGGGGGGAGAATGAGGAGAAATTTCTTTACACAGTGAGTTTTTATGATCTGGAATGCACTGCCTGAAAGGGTGGTGGAAGCGGATTCAATAGTAACTTTCAAAAGGGAACTGGATAAATACTTGAAAAGGAAAAATTTGCAGGGCTACGGGGAAACAGCAGGGGTAATGGGACCAATTGGGTAGCTCTTTCAAAGAGCCGGCACGATGGGCCAAATGGCCTATTTATGTGCTGTAAGGTTCTATGGTTCCATGAATAAAATGTATAAAAGGATCAGATCTATTTTGGAAAACCATTCAATCAAATCTGTAAAACCGCATCAGTGTTTCAGCTGTGGTAAAGTAGGCAGCAACAACCACAACAACTTGCGTTTATATAGTGCCTTTAACGTATAAAATGTCCCAAGGTGCTTCACAGGAGCAATTATCAAACAAAATTTAACACCGAGCCAATTAAGAAGATATTAGGACGGGTGACCAAAAGCTTGGTCAAAGAGGTAGGTTTTAAGGAGCATCTTAAAAGAGGAGTTAGAGGTGGAGAGGCAGAAAGGTTTAGGGAGGGAATTCCAGAGCTTAGGGCTAGGCAGCTGAAGGCACGGCTGCCAATGGTGGAGCGATTAAAATCGGGGATGCGCAAGAGGCAAAAAGGAGGAGTGCAGAGATCTGGGAGGGTGGTCGGGCTGGAGGAGGTTACAGAGATAGGGAGGGGCGAGGCTATGAAGGGATTTGAAAACAAGGATGAGAATTTTAAAATCGAGGCATTCTCGACTCGGGGGCCAATGTAAGTCAGCGAGCACAGGGGTGATGGATGAACGGGATTTGGTGCAAGTTAGGATACGAGTAGCAGAGTTTTGGATGAGCTCAAGTTTATGGAGGGTGGAAAGTGGGAGGCCGGCCAGGAAAGCATTAGAATAGTCGAGTCTAGAGGTAACAAGGGCATGGATGAGGGTTTCAGCAGCAGATGAGGCAGGGGCGGAGACGGGTGATGTTATGGAGGTGGAAGTAGGTGGACTTGGTGATGGCGTGGATACGTGGTCGAAAGCTCATCTCAGGGTCAAAAAGGATGCCAAGGTTGTGAATGGTCTGATTCAGCCTCAGACAGTAGCCAGGGAGAGGGATGGAGTTGGTGGCTAGGGAACGGAGTTTGGGGCGAGGACCAAAGACAATGGCTGCAGTCTTTCCAATACTTAGTTGGAGAAAATTCTTGCTTATCCAGTACTGGATGTTGGACAAGCAATGTGACAAATGAGAGACAGTGGAGGGATTGAAGGAGTTGATGGTGAGGTAGAGTGGGTGTCATCAGTGTACATGTGGAACCTGACGTTGTGTTTTCAGATGATGTTGCCGAGGAGCAGCATGTAGCTGAGAAATAGGAGGGGGCCAAAGATTGATCCTTGGGGGACTCCAGAGGTAATGGTGCGGGAGCGGGAAGAGAAGCCATTGCAGGTGATTGTCTGGCTGCGACTGGATGGATAAGAGTGGAACCGGGTGAGGGCAGTCCCACCCAGCTGGATAATGGAGGAGAGGCGTTGGAGAAGGATGATGTGGTCAACTGTGTCAAAAGCTGCAGACAGGTCGAGAAGGATGAGGAGAGATTGTTTACCACGGTCACTGTCACATAGGATGTCATTTGCAACTTTGATAAGGTCCATTTCAGTACTGTGATAGGGGTGGAAACCTGATCGGAGGGATTCAAACATGGAGTTGCGGGAAAGACGGGCTCGGATTTGGGAGGCGACAACATGTTCAAGGACTTTTGGGGAGGAAAGGAAGGTTGGAGATGGGGCAGTAGTTTGCAAGGACAGAGGGGTCAAGGGTTGTTTTTTTGAGGAGGGGGGTGATGACGACAGATTTGAAGGGGAGGGGGATAGTACCTGAAGAGAGGGAACTGTAAACAACATGGGGGCCAATTTGAGATGGCAAGGTTGAGGGGGTGGCCATGAATATGGGTTGGGGAGTTTATATGGAGGGAGAGATTAAGGGAGGATAGGAGGCAGTGAACCCAGAGGAGAGAGAGCATGATGAGTTAAGATGGAGGTTGAAATCACCGAGGATGAGAAATTACTCGGTGCAGAGGCTGAGGGAGGAAATCAGTGATGATATCTCGGTGAGAAACTTGGTGAGGTACTTGAGTGGGGGGTAGAGAATGAGGATTTTAAAAGAAAGGTGAGAGAGGTGGAACAAGGTAAGATGTTCAAAGGAGGAGAAGGTGCCAGAGGATATGCTCCTCCTGCACTATGTGGGAAGTCATGGACACTACCAGTGTCTCTGGCGACCATGTGTGCAGGAAGTGTGTCCAGCTGCAGCTACTGGCTAACCGTCTTTCGGAGCTGGAGCTGCGGGTGGATTCACTGTGGAGCATCCGCGATGCTGAGACTACCGTTAATAGCACATTCAGTGAGGTGGTCACACCGCAGGTAAAGATTACGCAGGCAGAAAGGAAATGGGTGACCACCAGGCAGAGTAAAAGGACTAGGCAGGTAGAGCAGGTGTCTGCTGGGGCCATCTCCCTCTCAAACAGATATTCTGCTTTAGATACTGTTGGGGGAGATGGCTTATCAGGGGAAAGCAGCAAGAGCCAAGTTCGGGGCACCACGGGTGGCTCCGCTGCACAGGAGGGGAGGATGAAGAGTGGCAGGGCTATAGTGATAGGGGATTCAATTGTAAGGGGAACAGATAGGCGTTTCTGCGGCCGCAAACGTGACTCCAGGATGGTATGTTGCCTCCCTGGTGCTAGGGTCAAGGATGTCATGGAGCGGCTGCAGGGCATTCTGGAGGGTGAGGGTGAACAGCCAGTAGTCGTGGTCCATATTGGTACCAACGACATAGGTAAAAAAAGGGATGAGGTCCTGCAAGGTGAATTTAAGGAGTTAGGAGATAAATTAAAAAGCAGGACTTCAAAGGTAGTGATCTCAGGATTACTACCGGTGCCACGTGCTAGTGAGTATAGGAACAGGAGAATAGACAGGATGAATGCGTGGCTGCAGGGATGGTGTAGGAGGGAGGGATTTAGATTCCTGGGACATTGGGACCGGTTCTGGGGAAGGTGGGACCTGTACAAGCGGGACGGGTTACACCCGAGCAGGATCGGGACCAATGTCCTCGCGGGGGTGTTTGCTAGTGCTGTTGGGGAAGGTTTAAACTAGAGTGGCAGGGGGATGGGAACCTGAGCGGGGAGTCAGAAGGGAGTAAAGTTGAGAGCAGCAAGAGAGGGGAAGACCCAGGGGAAATCTACAATACAAATAGTACAAACAGTTGTTCAAGAACAAGTGAAAGGGAAAAGCATAGAGCAGCGGAAAGAAAGTGTACTTTAGGCACGACAGATAAAATAAAAACTAGAAGGCGTAAGGCGATTAACCCAGCATCAAAGCTGTGGCAGGGGGTTGGGAACCTGAGCAGGGAGACAGAGGAAGACGTGTCAGAAAGGGACAGAAGGTATGGAGTAAAAGGTAAAGTGTTAAAAAAGGAAAAAGCAGGAACTAAGTGTCACAAAACATATTTGAAAGTTCTTTATCTGAATGCACGTAGCATTCGTAACAAAATGGACGAGTTAACGGCACAAATAACGACGTATGGGTATGATCTTGTGGCCATTACAGAAACATGGCTGCAGGGTGACAACGACTGGGAATTAAATATGCCAGGGTATTTAACAATCAGGAAGGACAGGCAGGAAGGAAGGGGAGGTGGGGTGGCTATATTAATAACGGAAGGAATCACTGTAATACAGAGAAATGATATTGGGACAAAGGATCAGGACAATGAAACAGTTTGGGTAGAGATACGGAATAATAAGGGGAAAAAAACACTAGTGGGCGTAGTATATAGGCCTCCTAATAGTTGCAACTCTGCTGGAAGAAGTATTAATCAGGAAATAGTCGGGGCATGTAATAAGGGAATAGCTATAAATATGGGGGATTTTAACTATCATATTAACTGGACAAATCAAATAGGGCAGGGCAGCCTTGAGGAAGAGTTTATTGAGTGTATTAGGGATGGATTTCTTGAGCAGTATGTAACTGATCCTACAAGGAGGCAGGCAACCTTGGACCTGGTCCTGTGTAATGAGCCAGGATTAATTAATTAATGTCCTTGTTAAGGATCCCCTTGGAATGAGTGACCATAACATGGTTACATTCCATATCCAATTAGAGGGTGAGAAGGTTGGTTCTCAAACAAGCGTACTGAGCTTGAATAAAGGAGACTATGATGGTATGAGAGCGGAATTGATCAAAGTGGACTGGGAAAATAGATTAAAGGGTAAGACGGTACATGAGCAGTGGTGTTCATTTAAGGAGTTATTTTATGACTTTCAAAAAATATATATTCCACTGAGGAAAAAAGGGAGTAAAAGAAATGACAGCCATCCATGGCTAAGTAAAGAAATTAAGGATAGTATCCGACTAAAAACAAGGACATATAAGGTAGCCAAACTTAGTGGGAGGATAGAAGATTGGGTAGTCTTCAAAAGACAGCAAAAAGTAACCAAAGGATTGATTAAGAAAGGGAAGATAGATTATGAAAATAAATTAGCAAAAAATATAAAAATATAAAAACAGATAGCAAGAGTTTCTCTAGTTATATAAAAAGAAAAAGGGTGGCTAAGGCAAACGTAGGTCCCTTAGAGGATGAGACGGGGAAATTAATGGTGGGAAACATGGAGATGGCAAAAATGCTGAACAAATATTTTGTTTCAGTCATTACTAAGAATATCCCAACACTGGACAAACAGGGGGCTCTAGGGGGGGAGGAGCTAAATACGATTAAAATCACTAAGGAATTGGTACTCAGTAAATTAATGGGACTCAAGGCGGATAAATTCCCTGGACCTGATGGCTTACCTCCTAGGGTCTTGAGGGAAGTGGCAGTAGGGATTGTGGATGCTTTGGTAATAATTTTCCAAAATTCTCTGGACTCGGCAAAGGTCCCGGCAGATTGGAAAACTGCTAATGTAACACCCTTATTTAAAAAGGGTAGTAGGCAGAAGGCTGGAAATTATAGACCAGTTAGTCTAACATCTGTGGTGGGTAAAATTTTGGAGTCTATTATTAAGGAGACAGTAGCGGAACATTTGGATAAACATAATTTAATAGGACAAAGTCAGCATGGCTTTATGAAGGGGAAGTCATGTCTGACAAATTTGCTTGAGTTCTTTGAGGACATAACGTACAGGGTGGATAAAGGGGAACCAGTGGATGTAGAGTATTTAGACTTCCAGAAGGCATTCGACAAGGTGCCACATAAAAGATTATTGCTCAAGATAAAGAATCACTGGATTGGGGGTAATATTCTGGCATGGGTGGAGGATTGGTTATCTAACAGGAAGCAGAGAGTTGGGATAAATGGTTCATTCTCGGACTGGCAACCAGTAGCCAGTGGTGTTCCGCAGGGGTTGGTGCTGGATCCCCAACTCTTTACAATCTATATTAACGATTTGGAGGAGGGGACCGAGTGTAACATATCAAAGTTTTCAGATGATACAAAGATGGGAGGGAAAGTAGAGAGTGAGGAGGACATAAAAAACCTACAAGGGGATATAGACAGGCTGGGTGAGTGGGCGGAGATTTGGCAGATGCAATACAATATTGGAAAATGTGAGGTTATGCACTTTGGCAGGAAAAATCAGAGAGCAAGTTATTATCTTAATGGCGAGAAACTGGAAAGTACTGCAGTACAAAGGGATCTGAGGGTCCTAGTGCAAGAAAATCAAAAAATTAGTATGCAGGTGCAGCAGTTGATCAAGAAGGCCAACGGAATGTTGGCTTTTATTGCTAGGGGGATAGAATATAAAAACTGGGAGGTATTGCTGCAGTTTTATAAGGTATTGGTGAGACCGCACCTGGAATACTGCATACAGTTTTGGTGTCCATACTTAAGAAAAGACATACTTGCTCTCGAGGCAGTACAAAGAAGGTTCACTCGGTTAATCCCAGGGATGAGGGGGTGGACATATGAGGAGAGGTTGAGTAGATTTGGACTCTACTCATTGAATTTCAGAAGAATGAGAGGAATGAGAAGGATGAGATTATTGAAACATATAAGATTGTGAAGGGGCTTGATCGGGTGGATGCGGTAAGGATGTTCCCAAGGATGGGTGAAACTAGAACTAGGGGGCATAATCTTAGAATAAGGGGCTGCTCTTTCAAAACTGAGATGAGGAGAAACTTCTTCACTCAGAGGGTAGTCGGTCTGTGGAATTTGCTGCCCCAGGAAGCTGTGGAAGCTACATCATTAAATAAATTTAAAACAGAAATAGACAGTTTCCTAGAAGTTAAGGGAATTAGGGGTTACAGGGAGCGGGCAGGAAATTGGACATGAATTTAGATTTGAGGTTAGAATCAGATCAGCCATGATCTTATTGAATGGTGGAGCAGGCTCGAGGGGCCGATTGGCCTACTCCTGCTCCTATTTCTTATGTTCTTATGTTCTTATAGGAGTAGAAGGACAGACCAAGGTGTTATTTGGTGATAAGGGCCTCACCGCCACGGCGGTCTGGGAGGGGCAAGTGGTGCAAGATATAGCCAGGCGGGGAGGCTTCGTTAAGGGGGAAGGCGTCATCACCCGTCAACCAAGTTTCTGTCAAGGCCATGATGTCGACGCAATCATCCACAATTAACTCATGGATGGCGAGGGCCTTGTTCACAAGTGAACGGACATCCTGGAGGAGATGCGGACAGAGGCGGTGATAGCTGATCCGCTGGCAGAGTCCACAGCGTTAGTGCTGGGAGGGGTGAGTGGGATGGGAAGGAGATTTGCAAGATTAGCCCCAGTGGGCTCGCTGTGCAGGGAAGTCGGTGAGAGAGTAAATGGGGCAGTTGGGGCAGGTTCCATTTGTTATGATTATCACACTTAACATTTATTATTCTTTTAGTAAGTAGCAATAGCAGCCTGCATTTTGTGCGCAGTGTGTCACTGGGTTATTCAGACTGATCCTGTATGAATGAACAGATTATGTTGTTGTAACGACGCCATACCACTTCAGTGTTCCCAGTGTGGATAATGGATGCTTTCACATTATATGCAGATAGATTTATGTCGTGGGCAGTTTCTAAGATATGTCTGATTAACATTGTATCTCATCCATCACCTCTCTAATACTCCCAGCTGTCATTGTATAAAATCTGCTGCCAAAGTGGCGTCTTACAGAGACTGGAAGCTGCACTTACCGTTCCTTTTTAATTTAACAGTCCATTTGGAGTGCAGTGGATGGACACAATCCACGTTCCAAATAATAATTTGTGGATGTTATTTGGCATACAAAATATAAAAGGCAACTGTCTACAGCTTAAGCCTGAACAATCTAATGTATTTCAAGAATAAAAGCAATAATTATTGTTGGCTTCAGAGAGCTTACAGTTTCTAGGCAATGGAGGACTCCCACGTGTTTCTCATATCAGAGTATCTTCACTACTCTAATGACATGCCGACATACTCCATGGCATTCTTTCCCTGATGGTAGCTGATTGTGTTTGGTGGATGGGGAGTGAACATCTGGCAGTGATATCTGTGGCACATTTTAACCAAATTCATTACTCATCTGCTTTCCTCCCTCTCTTCAGTTAAACTCCGCGCTGGATTCTGAGCTCATCCCTGGCCGGGCTCAGTGTGTAATTACAAAAGTTTCATTGGATGTTTTGTCATTTTACAGACTGTAAGGTGTCCAACTTAGGCCCATAACAACCAAGTAATCCCTGTATCTTTGTTTTAAACCTCTTTAAGATGTGTTCTTTTCCTATAGTTCACCTGTATTTTTACATAAAATTACGTAGAAACAGGCCATTTGGCCCAACTGTTCTATGCCGGTGTTTATGCTCCATGGGAGCCTCCTCCCACCCCACTTCATCCAACCCTATCAGCATACCCTTCTGTTCTTTTCTCCCTCTAGCTTGCCCTTAAATGGAAGATTTACTTCACCTTTTTCCCTGTTGCTTCAAGGGGTGCCACTGAGTGTGATCAAGGAACCCAAGGTGCACTGCCAGGGGGTTGTGGAAACTCAGGAGTACGAGACACCAATTGTCCAAGATTATATTCCTAGTACATGCTGAGTTAGCTGATCTCACCTGGGTTAGAAGTTGGGGTGAACAATTTTTCTCCACTGCCCTGAGCTAAGGATGGAAACCAGCTCGGCTTCCTGCTCTCTCCAGTAACCCCTGCTGGAAAATGTGGATGCGGATGTCGGATGAAAACGGAACCCAGTTTGGCCATGAAGCCCTCCACTGTCGAGTAGCTCAGCGGCACTAACATCTGGCCTCACACAAGATCAATGGCCACTTGTGCGAGCTATCAGAGGGCCATTAGTTCCTGTGGAATTGCATCCCAGTACAGGTCAGAGCCTTCAGAAGAAAAATAGGGGAGAGGGGGGAATCCTTTGTACCAAATGCTTATCAAGTTGTTCTCTTAGCTGTAACTTGTTATTTGTTCCCTGCTCTGGATTATGATTGACAAATAAACAAAACCATCTATTAATATTTAGAATGGGGGGGGGGCACTGGAGATTGTCAGGATACAGAAATATTTTCAGTTGAACTTTGGAGTTGGTCACTGGCATATTCCTCGCTGACTAATCTATTATCTGAAGGTAATAACTGAGCAACTTGAAGTTTGTTTACAAGCAACAGCATTGCCCATTAGGCACCATAAATTTATTGCCATAGGAACAAATGGAATAAAAATTCAAACAAGTCGTCAGACTTACACTTAATTGTTTTTATCTGATTTTCTCATAAGCCTGCTCATAAACCTGAGTGGATTTGTTCTGTTTGATTAATATTATGTTTAATCTGTTGGCATTCTCAGAAAAACAAAGGGACACAAAGTCACTGGATGGGCCCTGACGTGAACACGTGCTGGCCTGTAAAAGCTGAAATAGTCACAAAGGGGAGGAATTCTGGCCTTCACGAGTCTGGATTTGGTACCAGTCTTGGCTCAGTGGTAGTGCTCTTGCGTCTAAATCAGAAGGTTGTGGCTTCAAGTCTCATCTTAAGCACATAATCCAGGCTGATACACATTGCAGTACTGAGGGAGTGCTGCACTGTCAGAGGTATTGTCTTTCAGATGAGATGTTAAACCAAAGTCCTGTCTGTCCTCTTAGGTGGATGTAAAAGATCCCAAGGCACTATTTTAAGAAGAGTAGGGGAGCTCTCCCTGGTATCCTGACCAATATTTATCCCTCAACCAAATCACTAAAACGGATTATCTGGTCATTATCACATTGCTGTTTGCGGGACCCTGCTGGTACATTGACTGTTGTGTTTGCTACATTACAACAGTGACTACATTTCAAAAGTACTTCATTGGTTGTAAAGTGCTTTGGGATGTCCTGAGGTCATGAAAAATGCAAGTCTTTCTTTCTTTAATAACAACTTGAAACGAACACATGCTGATATGGTTATTACAGTCTCTTCACTATGATGGCCTCTAAGTAAACTGAGGTTGGATAATCTCAACCCAGTTCATAATAGGTGTAAATCTGCAGCAAAACTTATATTAAATCAGCCATTTCACCCAGACATATTAGAATTTAAGAAACAAAAGTGTCACCCTAGTGCAATGGGAGGTGCTTACCGAAATGTGGGTTTATTGAGCCTTATTGTTGTAGCAGAGCAGAATGAGGTTTACTTTTTACCTAACACATGCAGTGTCAGTCATGGGAGCGTTTGATGCTGACACCAGATGCCAAGAGTTGGAATGGATTCCATTTCTGAGCGCTGACATCCCTCAGTTTGAGCACCCCCATTAGAATTTAAGTGCCTACCTATGCTATAAAGAAGATTTTGTCCATCTGGTCTTTTGCTCACCTCCAGATGTCCCACTGAACTATGGCAACCACATGACCATGAATGTATTATTGGTCACATCGTTATCAGGCACCAATCCCTGCACTGCAAGCTGGACTCTAGCTTCAGGCTCTGTGCTCTCTCCCCCCAGGGTCGGCCCCTGCTGTTTCCTACCTTCCCCAGATCCTGGCCTCTTTCCCTGTTGGACCATGTTCCCTGCTCCTTTCTAAGCATCAACATATCTCTTATGAATAGCTCCTGAATGGCCTCTCCCCATCCTGCTGTAGTACCCAACTCCAACCTAGTTGGCTGATATCTTGTGTACATTCCCTGGACTTTAAAAAACATAGAATATACAAGTTGAGTAAATCAGAAAGGAAACTTTTATGAGGACCATACAGAAAAAGTGGATGGCGCCCAGAATGGAGAAGAGATGGGGGAATAAGAGACTTCCAGAAAGATAGAATGAAAGCATCAAACAGAAATGGAGAAATACCAATAATAACAACACATGACAAATAATAACAAATACCAATAACAACAACAAAAGAAAGTGTTCAGGGCTTCGGGAGAAACAGGGAGACAGAACGACTGGAAGATACCTTGAAAGAGAGAGACAAGCAGGGACATGTGCAGAAGGAAAAAGTCCATTTCTCATAAAATATTTTGTCCAGCAGCAAGGCCATAGGAGATCAATTTGTACCTTGAAAAGTTTAGTCACTAGAGGCAGTGGAACTTCCTGTTCCGTCTGTGAAGAAACCAGATAAGCAGTGTATAAGTAACCACTGGTTGGACACTTAGGATTGGAGTTGGTTCCAGCGAATGCAAACACAGATGCTATTTAATAGTGAATTTTGAAAACAATAATAAGGCAATAGCTTTTCGCAGTCTGTGGAGAAATATGTAAACAATCTTACAACACCAAGTTATAGTCTAACAATTTTATTTGAAAATCACACAGCTTTCGGAGGCTCCCTCCTTCGTCAGGTGAATGTCAGGAAATCCTTGAACGTTTCGCATTTATATTCAGAGAACAATACCTGGTGATTACAGATAATCTTTCCAACTGCCCGTTGTCAAGGCAATCAAGGTGTTCAGACAGAGAGGTGTTACCTACAGGACCACCGAATATACAAACGGCCAGAACACAAAACAGAGAGAGAGAGGGAGAAACATCCGAAAGGAAGCGAAAGACAGAAAATGACCCGTTGAATTAAAAACAGATAACTTTTATTCGCTGGTGGGGTTACATGTAGCGTGACATGAACCCAAGATCCCGGTTGAGGCCATCCTCATGGGTGCAGAACTTGGCGATCAATTTCTGCTCGACGATTTTGCGTTGTCGTGTGTCTCGAAGGCCGCCTTGGAGAACGCTTACCCGAAGATCGGTGGCTGAATGTCCTTGACTGCTGAAGTGTTCCCCGACTGGGAGGGAACCCTCCTGTCTGGTGATTGTTGCACGGTGTCCGTTCATTCGTTGTCACAGTGTCTGCATGGTCTCGCCAATGTACCATGCTCCGGGGCATCCTTTCCTGCAACGTATGAGGTAGACAACGTTGGCCGAGTCACAGGAGTATGAACCATATACCTGGTGGGTGGTGTCCTCTCGTGTGATGGTGGTATCTGTGTCGATGATCTGGCATGTCTTGCAGAGTTTGCCGTGGCAGGGTTGTGTGGTGTCGTGGATGCTGTTCTCCTGAAAGCTGGGTAATTTGCTGCGAACGATGGTCTGTTTGAGGTTGGGTGGCTGTTTAAAGGCGAGTAGTGGAGGTGTGGGGATGGCCTTAGCGAGGTGTTTGTCGTCATCGATGACATGTTGAAGGCTGCGGAGAACATGGCGTAGTTTCTCCGCTCCGGGGAAGTACTGGACAACGAAGGGTTCTCTGTTGGTTGCGTCCCGTGTTAGTCTTATGAGGAGGTCTATGCGATTTTTCGCTGTGGCCTGTCGGAACTGTCGATCGACGAGTCGAGCATCATATCCCGTTCTTACGAGGGCGACTTTCAGCATCTGTAGGTGTTCATCGCGTTCTTCCTCGTCTGAGCAGATCCTGTGTATTCGCAGGGCCTGTCCATAGGAGATGGCCTCTTTGACGTGGTTAGGGTGGAAACTGGAAAAGTGGAGCATCGTGAGGTTGTCCGTGGGCTTGTGGTAGAGTGATGTGCTGAGGTGCCCGTCTTTGATGGACATTCGTGTGTCCAAGAAAGAAACCAATTCTGAGGAGTAGTCCATGGTGAGCTTGATGGTGGGATGGAACTTGTTGATGTTATCGTGTGGTCTCTTCAGTGATTCTTCGCCATGGGTCCATAGAAAGAAAATGTCGTCGATGTATCTGGTGTATAGTGTTGGTTGGAGGTCCTGTGCAGTGAAGAAGTCCTGCTCGAACTTGTGCATGAAAATGTTGGCGTATTGGGGTGCGAATTTGGTCCCCATGGCTGTTCCGTGTGTTTGGGTAAAGAAGTGGTTATCGAAGGTGAAGACATTGTGATCCAGGATGAAGCGGATGAGTTGTAGGATGGCGTCTGGAGATTGGCTGTTGTTGGTGTTGTGTGTTGATGCTGTTGCAGCGATGCCATCATCGTGGATCAACGATCCGGAACAGCAGACAGAGGGATCCGCGGTACTGCAACCGAAGAAGAAAGAGTCAAACTGGACTCCTCCAGAGGGTCACTGCCCTCAGCTTGACATGTATGCTCAAGCTGTCAGGAAATGCGTCAATGCCAGATTCATCAGCCGCACTCACACGACAGTCCAGAATGTCACCCGAGCACAACGCAACGCCATCAACGCTCTCAAGATCAACCGCAACATCGTCATCAAACCAGCGGACAAAGGAGGAGCCATCGTCATACAGAACAGAACTGACTATTGCAAAGAAGCATACCGACAACTGGACAACCAGGAACACTACAGAAGGTTACCCGCAGATCCGACCAAAGAACACACCCACCAGCTCAACAAACTGATCAAGACCTTCGATCCAGACCTTCAAAGCATCCTACACACTCTCATCCCACGTACTCCCCGCGTGGGAGACTTCTACTGCCTCCCAAAGATACACAAAGCCAACACACCCGGACGTCCTATCGTATCAGGCAACGGAACCCTGTGTGAGAACCTCTCTGGATACATCGAGGTCATCCTGAAACCCATCGTACAGGGAACCCCCAGCTTCTGTTGCGACACTACAGACTTCCTTCAAAAACTCAGTACCCACGGACCAGTTGAACCAGGAACACTTCTCACCACGATGGACGTCTCGGCACTCTACACCAGTATCCCCCACGATGACGGCATCGCTGCGACAGCATCAATACTCAACACCAACAACAGCCAATCTCCAGACGCCATCCTACAACTCATCCGCTTCATCCTGGATCACAATGTCTTCACCTTCGATAACCAGTTCTTTACCCAAACACACGGAACAGCCAAAGGGACCAAATTCGCACCCCAATACGCCAACATTTTCATGCATAAGTTCGAGCAGGACTTCTTCACTGCACAGGACCTCCAACCAACGCTATACACCAGATACATTGACGACATTTTCTTTCTATGGACCCATGGCGAAGAATCACTGAAGAGACTACATGATAACATCAACAAGTTCCATCCTACCATCAAGCTCACCATGGACTACTCCTCAGAATTGGTTTCTTTCTTGGACACACGAATCTCCATCAAAGACGGGCAACTCAGCACCTCACTCTACCGCAAGCCCACGGACAACCTCACGATGCTCCACTTTTCCAGCTTCCACCCTAACCACGTCAAAGGGGCCATCCCCTATTGACAGGCCCTGCAAATACACAGGATCTGCTCAGACGAGGAGGAACGCGATGGACACCTACAGACGCTGAAAGACGCCCTCGTAAGAACGGGATATGACGCTCGACTCGTCGATCGACAGTTCCGACAGGCCACAGCGAAAAATCGCATAGACCTCCTCAGAAGTATGACACGGGACGCAACCAACAGAGAACCCTTCGTCGTCCAGTACTTCCCCAGAGCGGAGAAACTACGCCATGTTCTCCGCAGTCTTCAACATGTCACCGATGACGACGAACACCTCGCTAAGGCCATCCCCACACCTCCACTACTCGCCTTCAAACAGCCACCCAACCTCAAACAGACCATCGTTCGCAGCCAATTACCCAGCTTTCAGGAGAACAGCATCCACGACACCACACAACCCTGCCACGGCAACCTCTGCAAGACATGCCAGATCATTGACACAGATACCACCATCACACGAGAGGACACCACCCACCAGGTATATGGTTCATACTCCTGTGACTCGGCCAACGTTGTCTACCTCATACGTTGCAGGAAAGGATGCCCCGGAGCATGGTACATTGGCGCGACCATGCAGACACTGCGACAACGGATGAACGGACACCGCGCAACAATCGCCAGACAGGAGGGTTCCCTCCCAGTCGGGGAACACTTCAGCAGTCAAGGACATTCAGCCACCGATCTTCGGGTAAGCGTTCTCCAAGGCGGCCTTCGCGACACACGACAACGCAAAATCGTCGAGCAGAAATTGATAGCCAAGTTCTGCACCCATGAGGACGGCCTCAACCGGGATCTTGGGTTCATGTCACGCTACATGTAACCCCACCAGCGAATAAAAGTTATCTGTTTTTAATTCAACGGGTCATTTTCTGTCTTTCTCTTCCTTTCGGATGTTTCTCCCTCTCTCTCTCTGTTTTGTGTTCTGGCCGTTTGTATATTTGGCGATCCTGTAGGTAACACCTCTCTGTCTGAACACCTTGATTGCCTTGACAACGGGCAGTTGGAAAGATAATCTGTAATCACCAGGTATTGTTCTCTGAATATAAATGCGAAACGTTCACGGATTTCCTGACATTCACCTGACGAAGGAGGAAGCCTCCGAAAGCTTGTGATTTTCAAATAAAATTGTTAGACTATAACTTGGTGTTGTAAGATTGTTTACATTTGTCAACCCCAGTCCATCACTGGCATCTCCACATCACACACTGTGGAGAAATAGTCTTACTCTGTTTGTTTTAATAATGTATATTTTCATTTGAAGAGACATTGTTGAGACTTGTGCCTTAAGTTCATTGGTTTAAGTTTCACAATCGGAATCAACAAGAAGATAAAAGTATTCCTTTCTACGTGATAGAAACGAGGATATGTTTGACTGACATGAATTTGGGAAATGTCTAGACAATGCTTTAGGGGATTATTTATTGGGTGCCTTGTATAATGAGAGAACACGGAAAGAATCATCAGAAGTGGATTTGACTTCCCTCCATCCCCTTCTCTCTTGAAGATGGTAACTCTTCCTGTGGTACAAATCTAAAGGTGTGGCCATTTTTGATGTATGAGCATAGACAGGCATCCTATTCAGCCATGTGTGTGGGGGTGGGTGAGGGCAAGTGGCAGCAATGCACTCCAAACCTGTCCTCACCCACTGTCCATATGTGGACTTCTTCAGCAGTCACTGGGCAGCAATCAGTAGTGGGAAACCTGGCAGATTCTTTTTCCTCCTTTCCCCCCCCCCTCCATGCTGCAAAAACCCAGAGATACTGAGGCCAACTCTCGCGCCCCCAGCATCTCCCTGGCTAAGATCAGCTAACTCGGCAACAGTCAAGAATCGAACCCAGGAGCAGGTTGTGCGCTGAGTTACAGGAGGGCCTGAAGAGTTCTGTTTCGACAGTGTGCACACAACCAGTACTGGGAACTTACGATACCGAGTGAGAACAGACTGCAGCTGTGAGAAAAAGACAGGGGAATGGGAAGCACATGGCAAAAAAATCAAACACACCCACTACCAGAGGAAACCAGTCTGATGTTGAAGATCTGCTTTGGTGATAGGTTTCCACTCTTGGGGGTGTTCACACAAACGTGTGGGTGGGAGGGGAAGAAATCAGCTACCCTACCCATAGTGGTTAAGCAAGATAAACCCATGGGCCTAAATTTTAACCCCATGAATAGGTGGGTTGGGTGAGCGTGGGAAGGTTAAGATTGTAATAAACTAAAACCCGACACCAACTCGCCTCCAACCCGCCCACTTCCAGTTTTAACCGAGGCGGGACGAGGGGTGGGTGACCAATCTGCTCTTAGGAGGCGGTCGGTCATTGAAAGCTTTCAAAGAGGCTGCAGGCCTCCATTTTTACGGCTTTTTTGTTCTCAACTCCTGGGGGCCGGGATTCCCAGGCCTTCTACTTAACGCCAAGTGAGAGGAGGCGAGAAGGCCCGAAACAGCAGGTAAGTGCCTTTATTGCACTGCTTGTGCCCGGAGGAGCAGGAGTGCTTCCCCCAGGCCCAACAAGCCTACCTGCAGTGACCACCGCACTAACGATCTTCAACCCCCTCCCCACGATCTCTGACCCCTTGACGACCCCTGAACCCCCGATGACTACCAACCTCTCCAATGACTCCCGACCCCCGATGATCCCCGACCCCGATGACCGATCCCTAATGACTCCCGACCTCCCGATGACCCCGACCCCCGATGACCCTTGACCAAGAGCCACCCTCCCCCCATGACCGACCCCACCACCCCCCCATCTAAGACTTACCTGCTCACACCTACTTCCTGGCTCTTCTCCCGTCTGACTGATGGCCAGCCTGTCAATCAGGCTCGCCTGCTGGGCGGGAAACCGACAAAAAAAATAAAAGACATCCTTATGTCAAAATTGTAAGGACTTCCGGGAAACCCGTACTTCCGGGTTTTCGGTCAGGAGTTCCCCCCCTACCCTGCCCCCTTCCCGGCTCCGGGTTAAAAATTTAGGCCATGATATTTTGATGCAACTGAAAAATTCAAATGAAAGTCAACTCACTGTGACTAAAAGTAATGCAATGAGAAGATTGATAAGAAAACATGAGGCATAGCATGTTTGAGGATCTCGAGGCCCAGAGCTGTGTATATCAATATGCAAAACTTTATTTTTCATACCTTGCAGGTGCTTTGTGCTCCAATTGGGTTAAAAATTACTCAGGCTGCTACCTGGAGTGACCTTGAAAGAACATAAGAAGTAGGAGCAGGAGTAGGCCATAAGGCCCCTCGAGCCTGCTCCGCCATTCAATCAGATCATGACCGATCTTCAACCTCAACTCCACTTTCCTGCCCGATCCCCATTTCTCTTGATTCCCCTAGAGTCCAAAAATCTATTGATCTGAGTCTTGAATATACTCAATGACTGAGCAACCACAGCCCTCTGGGGTAGAGAATTCCAAAGATTCACAACCGTCTGAATGAAGAAATTCCTCCTCCTCTCAGTCTTAAATGGCTGATCCCTTATCCTGAGAAAATGCCCCCTAGTTTTAGACTTTCCAGCTAGGGGAAACAACCTCTCAGCATCTATGGTGAGGGGATGCAATTCCTTGGCTGCTCCGACAGATTCACGTATCAACTTCTATGCTGCTAGAACCCAGATATGTTGAGTCCCTGATATGCTGGGTCCTAGGCGTAGGGCTTAATTTCTGGGTTGGCCTTATGGGGCAGTGCCTCCACCCACCCCTACAGGGCCATCAATGTAAGGGAGGAGATGGAAACTCCTTAAGTTGGGAGCTCCTAAGCCCTGGCCTCCCAGGGACCCAGAGTAACTTTAGAGATTGGATCCTCAAGTGAGAAGAGGCGTAATGGCCTCTTGATGGGTGGAAATGGGGCCCATGAGGGGGCGCCAGGTGAAAGAAGCAGCCTGAAGCACTGAGCACTTCCACAAGGAGATTTTGTTTAACGTTAACGTGGCCCCTTACAGGTTTCTGGGGGCTGATGTTCCTGTGTTTGGGGGGCAGAAAAACCTCTAGACCTAGTAGCTGAAGGCCAGATTTCCAGCCAGGTTGGGGCAGGTAGGTGCTCATAGTGGTCAGGGTGCCCACCGGCCCAACCCCTGACCTCACCTGGCACAGTCAATACTGAAGGGTGCCAGCGCCACTCAGCTTCTCTCTGAACATAGACTTTAAAACAGAAGTTTACTTGCTGTAGCTTTAATCTGGCCTAGCTCTACTGCTGAGGCAGTGGAAATCGAAAACATAGAACTCTTCTGCTGCTGACTGGAAAGCTGGAACTGATTCTCCATGGTAACACAGGCTTCCCACAGATATATAATTGCAACCCCTTTCGAGGTATACAAAAAACAAAAGGCAATAGATGATGGCATTAAGTCAACAGCTGCCCATAAAAGACTGTGAGGATTAAATTGGATAACCTCTGAAAATGGAAGTGGTTCTGCGATTAACCCGCGCCTGTTCATTGCATTGCAGGCAGCACGTTAAATTGGTGCTGCCTGCTGTTTTACATTATTGCTGTGTGCAGCCATCACTACCTGTGCTGTTCATTGCCTGCACACATCAGCAGAGGGCCTGATATCGCAAGTGGCTAGCACTACCTAAAGGCAGCCAGAACCGCTTAATGGGGAGGTGCATAGTGGCTGCAAGAAGTGGTGGGAGTCGTTTCAAAACTGAATCTGTGCTGTGATACTTTGAGGAACGGATGAATATGCAAGAGAGCGTGCACCAACGTTTTACAATTTAACCTCGGTGGTGAGGAAGATTTTAGAAATGATAATCTGGGACAAAATTAACAGTCACTTGGACAAGAGGGGATTAATAAAAGAAAGCCAGCATGGATTTGTTAAAGGCAAATCGTGTTTAACAACTTGATTGAGTTTTTTAATGATGTAACAGAGAGGGTTGATGAGGGCACTGCAGTTGATGTTGTGTATATGGACTTTCAAAAGGCTTTTGATAAAATGCCACATAATAGGCTTGTCATCAAAATTGATGCACTTAGAATAAAAGGGGCAATGGCAGCATGGATCAGAAATTGGCTAAGTGACAGGAAACGGTTGTTTTTCGGAACGCAGGAAGGTATACAGTGTTCCCCAGGGGTCGGTACTAGGATCACTGCTTTTCTTGATATATATTAATGACTTGGACTTGAGTGTACAGCGCACAATTTCAAAATTTGCAGATGACTCAAAACCTGGAAGTGTAGTAAACAGTGAGGAGGATAGTGATAGACTTCAAGAGGACATAGACGGGCTGGTGGAATGGGCGGACACATGGCAGACGAAATTTAATGCAGAGAAGTGCGAAGTGTTACATTTTGGCAGGAAGAACGAGGAGAGGCAATATAAACTAAATGGTACAATTCAAAAGGGGATACAGGAACAGAGAGACCTGGAGGCATATGTGCACAAATCTTTGAAGGTGGCAGGACAAGTTGAGAAAGCGGTTAAAAAAGTTTTTGGGATCCTGGGCTTTATAAGTAGAGGCATAGAGTACAAAAGAAAGGAAGTTATGTTGAACCTTTATAAAACACTGGTTTGGCCACAGCTGGAGTATTGTGTCCAATTCTGGGTACCGCACTTTAGGAAGGATGTGAAGGCCTTAGAGAGGGTGCAGAAAAGATTTACTAGAATGGTTCCAGGAATGAGGACTTCTGTTATGTGAATAGATTGGAGAAGCTGGGGTTGTTCTCCTTAGAGCAGAGAAGGTTGAGAGGAGATTTGATAGAAGTGTTCAAAACCATGAAGGGTTTAGATAAAGTAAATAAAGAGAAACTATTCCCTTTGGTGGAAGGGTCAAGAACCAGAGGACACAGATTTAAGCTGATTGACTAAAGAACCAAAGGCGACATGAGGAAAAACTTTTTTATGCAACGAGTAGTTATGATCTGGAATGCCTGAATATGGAGCTGCCTGAAAGGGTGGTGGAGGCAGAGTCAATCGTGGCTTTCAAAAAGGAATTGGATAAATACTTGAAGGGATGAAATTTGCAAGGCTACGGGGATAGGGCGGGGGAATGGAATTAACTGGATTGCTCTTACAAAGAGCTGGCACGGGCTTGATGGGCCGAATGGCCTTCTTCTGTGCTGTAACCATTCTTTGATTCTATGACAATGCACTGAAGGTCTTGGTGCAGGAGGTGGAGAGAAAGAAGGGCATCATGTATCCATGGGGGGTAGGGGGGGTGGGTAGGAGGCCCTTGAGACATATTCTCAGGAGGCAGTGGGGGAAGTAACGGTGGAGGTCAATGCCAGAACCATAGCTCCAAGATCATGGACGCAGTACAAGAAGAAGTTTAATGATCTGACACGAGTTGTCAAGGTGGGTGAGTTCTATCTTCAATTGCCATATCCTACCAACTGCACCATTAGCCTCATCCACTGCTCAATTCATTACACCCCCATCACCCACCTACCAACAATCTCTATCACTCAGTACTCAACCCTTCAATTTGTAAGCTTTGTCTCAACCCTCACACGCTTAGCACTGTTGCAAGCCTCACACCCACAACTCACAGCTCACACACACTGGCAGCTATTCAATCATGACAGCCACATCACCCAAACATATTGCAGGACATTCACTGACACACTTCCCTCTTTCTTGCAGGAGAAGGTGGCGCATAACAGGAAGCAGCAAGAAACAACTGGAGGAGGACAAGTGTGCCTACACATCCTAACTCCCATGGAGCAGACAGTGCTGGCCACCATGGGAAGGGGCATCGCTGAAGCCATGGCCACTGGTGGTGCTGGATCAGTGATGAGGGTCTCTGCAGACTGAATCCTCTTTCTCTCTTCCCACTTCTCCCTCATCCTACAATCACCTCTGACTCACGTGCTGCAGATGGTGTAAGCACGCACTTCTTACTTTCTCCTCTCCCCTCACCACAACCCAACCCTTGTCCCTTTTTTTATTTGAGATACCCAAGAACTGGAACCTTCCCAGTCAGAGGAGGAAGAGCAAGCTGACAGTGATGATGCAGACACACCGTCACACGATCTTACACTCGCAGCTGCCGGCTCAGAGACTGACACTGCGCGCACTTTAGAGGCCAGGATAGAGGAGGGATTGGCACGTGATGAGATCCTGATCACAAGACCGCAGTAGCTGGGTTGGGGGGAACGGATACCGCAGGTGCCATCTCGCTGGAGGACAAGGTCGCTCAATAGTTCTACTGAAGAGGAGTCTGATGATGACTTCGATGGGCCAGGCAACAGAAGAAGGCTGATGGGCGTACACGACCAAATGCTTGGTGCACTGGAAAGCCTGCCAGAAAGTCTGCACATGATGTAAAGGAGCATGGAGGAGTCCAGCTCCAACTTGGCACAGGACTTTTCCCAGAGCTTGGCGCCCATCCTTTCCCACATGGAACGGGTGGTCACCTCCATCAGCACATCTGTGGAACTCACCATGATGTAACGTCTGATGACCGATGTCGCAGCTTCCATTGCAGCACAAACAGCTTCCATCGAAGCTTTGACTGCTGCGTTTGGAATCTCAGACTGCTGCCTTGAAAGCTCAGACTGCTGCCATCGTGGCTCTGGGTACCACTGTGCAACGGGGCTTCCGGGGTGTCACAACAGTCCAGCAATCTCTTCTCCAACAGATCAATAGATTGCTGAGGCGCTGCACAAGGGTAATTAGTTTCATTTTGTTTGTATTATTTAATGATTGTATTGATAAATTTAGATTTGAATTTGCATTTGGTGTTGGTTTTTATGTCTGCGGTGAACTGAGAGAGGAGCTAATAAGTGTTGTCGAAAGAGGACGATGTGATGGTCATGTGAGAGAGGAAAGGTAAGGAGTGCGGGACTGTTGGTGAATGGGAAGGTGTAGTTAAGGTACTGGTATCGCTCATTAATAATCTGATCATGTAGAGCCCTGGCAGAAAGGGTCTGTCTACGTTGTAGCCCCCCTGTCTTTTCTCTTCCTCCTCTTCCTTTTCCTACTCCTCTTGGTCCTGATCCTCAGCTTCTCGCCTGAAAGGTGATGGCAAGGGCTGTTCCCTCATAACGACCAGATTGTTGCAGCATGCAACTTACTGCCACAAATCTCGATATCCACGCAGCTAAGTACTGCAGGGTTCCTCCAGAGCGGTCCAGGCAAGGATAGCGTTGCTTGAGGTCACCTAATGTATGCTGTATAATGTTCCTTGTGGCAGCATGGCTCTCACTGTAGGCCTGCTGTGTACGTGTGCGTGGGTTCCTGACTGGAGTCATGAGGGGATAACCCTTGTTGCCTGGTAGCCAGCCTTTGACTTCTCGTGCTGGTTCAAGTCCAGGTGGAACAGAGGGCTGCTGCAGAATGATGGAATCATGACTGCTGCCAGGATAGTGGGCATTGACCTGCATGATGTGGTTGCACACCAGCTGCACATTGAGGGAGTGGAATCCCTTTCTGTTCAAGTATATGGCCGAGTTCAGATGAGGAGCATGCAAGGCAATGTGCTTGCAGTCAATGGTACCCTGCACCACGGGGAAGCCTGCAATCCGTGCAAAACCTCGTACTCGCTCCCCCTGCTTGTCTCTGGCAAGAGGGAATAAGATGAATGTGTTTCTCATTATATAGAAAACCTTAGTGACCTCCCTTATACTGCATTGCACTGCAAACTGCGAGATGTTGCTTATATCTCCAGCAGCAGCCTGAAAGGAACCAGAGCCGTAAAAATTAAAAGCTATGGTCAGCTTGGCAGCCACAGGCAATGCTATACTTGTTCTGCCTTGAGGCTGCAGTTGTGGCTGCAGCAGTTGACAGATTTCAGTCATGACCTCTTTTGTGAACTGAAGGCATCTCATACAATGGTTCTAGCTGAAGTTGAGGTAAGAGAACTGGTCCCTGAAGACCCTCTTTGGATATGGTCTCCTGCTGAGTGCCCTGCTCCCCCTCCTCCTCCTCCCTCTTCTAGCAGCTTGTCCTGCTCTGTGTGGCCTCTCTTCATTCTCCCAGTCATGTTCAATTCCCAGCCGAATCCCTACCAGACCGTTCATGTCTTGGAGCAACTTCTTTCAACACAATGTTTTAAATGACACAAAAAGGACTGAAGACCAGCCATTCCCTGTAGAGTACTGAGACTTTAGGCAACTACAGGAGATCTCCAAAAACACCTATGATTGCACCAGCAGCCAGAAGAAATAATCCGGCAACGAACCTGTAAGTACTTCCTGACCCCTTTAAATACAGTTGGTGGGGGGTCATTCATGCCATTTAATGTTGTGTTCAGCTGTGCGAGGATAAGACTGGAGCGGTAGTTCCAAAATGGCAGCAGTGGCGTCAAATCAGCGTTGCACACTGATTCAGGTAATGATCTGTCTACTCAGAAGTGTGCGCCCGCATCTCGGACCCCATTTTGAAACCTTAGGTGGCCGTGTAGCACCTAAAGAACAGGCGCTAAGCGGCCCAATTTAACCCCCTGAATTTCTCTTATCAATATTGAATGGATGGCCAATTTTTGATAATGGCAAGGTTGCCTGTGACTGTATGTGAGTGCTCCAGCAATTTAAACAATGAAGGACTTAGACAGCCCATTGTGCTTTCCTTAGCAAACCACACCTTGTGAAGTCCACTGCAACCAACCAGTCTGGTTTTAGCTGATTTGAGAGAACCCCTGTATGACTTTGAGTTTTAACTCCCTACGCACTGTTCCTATTGTTGCAACATGCTTACTAAACATTCAACACAGACCAAAATCCATCTTAGTCACAGTGCCAATCAGTTGCATTCAGGCAGGATCCTTTGAGTCTCATGTTCTGCTTGAGTCTCTTAGATATAATACACTTTGCTCTTGCCCATTGCACTTTACTATTATATAAGACAGAGAGGGTGAATCTGGAAATCTCTGTTAGAAGTCTTACAAGAGGCAGTAACATAGAGGTTGAATGTTATGGTCTGCTTCACAGAGTGGTGCTAATTAATGAGTACTGACCATTTCTAAATCCACATGTCATTCAATATTCAAGTGCACAAAATCCGCAATGGTTGGCTTATTTCATCTGAATCTTCTTCAGAATTTTTTTCTCTTGTTCAATAAATACATTGGGGCCAGAAAGCCTCCACAAAAATCTATCTCTTCCCCTACATTTCTAATTCTATCTCTGCAGCCACCAAAAGCATTATTGTAGGTCCCTGGGCAATTCTAACAGAAGAGGATTAACTTTTAGCTTTGCCAGGTTTAATACTGTACAAGCTAATTCAAGCATAAGCTAATTAAAGATCGGGTGAAAAATTGTTTTAATTACTTCAGTAAACGGTTTTGGTAAAATGATGGGCTAAATAACATTTCAAGTTCCATCAAAGTATTAGAAGATTTGAAAATTGTCCTTGGAGCGCAATCTGCAGTGGGAAATCTGGCATGACATAACAAAAATCATTGCAACTCAGATGCAATTGATGCCAAGAAAAACAGTTTTGCACTGGCAAGGAGTTTTTTGTGCCTAAGGATATGTGCTGAACATTGCAAATGTATATAATGGGAGGCAACTTTATGCTTGGCTTGTGAATTCTAGAGTATTGCAAGATGATTTGCTGAACTGCAGTGACATTTAATACTAGCCTGGGATAGATAGTACAGACTGGTGTTTATTATCATTGGTACTTGTTAAGGGTATAGCTTTAAAGTTAGGATGGCTGGTTTTGAAGAATGGCTCGGTGGTTAAATGCACTTCCTGGTGTGCCACTGAGTCACATGAACAGAGGTTGTCTCCAGCTTAGCCCAAGATCTGTGTCAAATTAGCTGAGTTGGGACAGCAGTCGGGGATCCGGGGATCCGGGGATCCTGGGATCCTGCTTCTGTTTGTTAGCCAAAGACTCCAACTAGAAAGTGCTTGTACTGGCATTGATTGAGGACAGGATCAAGCTCAGTTTGAGCACGATCGATTTGCCTTCCTTGAGGCGATTTAATTTTAAAATCCCTCTGCAAAGGTGTGCTGACAAGGATTAAATTTGAAATGATTCTCTGCTCACCAGTTCATTGGCATTCCTGGCGTCCAGTTTTACTATCGTGATGCATTTAACGGGAAGCTAGATAAGCACATGAAAGAAAAAGGAATAGAAGGATAATCTAATACGGTTAGATGAAGGGGGGGTGGGAGGAGGCTCGTGTGAAGCATAAACGTTGACATAGACCAGGTGGGCCAAATGGCCTGTTCCTGTGTTGTAAATTCTATGTAATTCTATGTGTTAATGATGGCAAATATGTTGCGTTCCTGTCATATGTTTCATTTGAATACATAATCCATATTAGGATGGGCGAATTCAACACCTGCCATCACTTCCATCAGAAAATACCACAGGGAGCCAGCGGGATGGCTCCCGTCTGACGGTCCACTCCTGCCAGCCAGAGTTATGTGGAGAAGCTGGTGTAATTCCAATGGAAAATCTAATGTTTGCTATTTAGGCCATTTTAAAATTCTTTCTCGGGATGTTTGTGCCACTGGCCAGGCCGGCATTTATTGCCCATTCCTAGTTGCCCTTGAGAAGGTGATGGTGGGACATCTTCTTGAACCGCTGCAGTGCGTGTGGTGAAGGTGCTTCCACATGAAGAATGAGTCGTTGCCTTCTGGAAAGGTGCGGGTAGGGGGAAAACAAGTTCTTCATAACAATTGAAGAAGCCTTGCTCAGGTGTGGTGTCGCTGTCGTCCGGTGTATATGATTCTGAATGTCTTTCCACTGTAAGAATGCAATTCTTTTTAAATACAGTGTTCATTTCCATCAAACTATTGAGGCAATTAACTGAACAAAGAAAACCTCTCAGAATACATATTATTGCTTCATTAAATCTACTACTGCAGCAATGAGTTCCTATAATTGCCTATAAAATGTTTGTTTTAAAATGTTTAAATGGTGATGTATGATTTGTGAGACTGGTAGGCCATTGTAACTAGTTTTTTTTTAAAGTGTGGAATTCAATTCCACTTTGGAATATTTATGGATTATTTGAATTCTTGAGCTGGAAATGAAGGGGATATCAGACACACCAAGTTCTGTATGGCTACAATTTAAAGGAGATCAAATCAAGGTAAAAGATTAAGAGTAGCTAGTATTTGTGCTTATTATTTTATTCCGTTGTGACTTTCCCACCTCACAGCAGCAGTTCTGACTCGAAGTATTGAAAGAGACTGTGGAGGTGTTACATACACTCAGTTGCAATGGTTCTCAGCTTATCAGCTCAATATGTTTAATCATAATCCAATTATAGTTTTGCTACACAATGACAAACTGTTCTCTTCATGCTGTGATGGGCTCTGGTAAAGAGTGTTGCAAGCAATAACATTAATACTGAGAGAAAATTTGCACATTTACAAAGAGCAACGGCTACAATTGGATTGCATTAACACGCTTGACTGATATTTTATCCAATTTTACAACACCAAGTTATAGTCCAGCAATTTTATTTTAAATTCACAAGCTTTCGGAGATTCTCTCCTTCCTCAGGTAAATGTTCAGGATCTCCTTGAAGCCTACGCATTTATACATATTGAATAATACATGGTGTTTACAGACTGCCCCTGCAACTGCCCGTTGCCAAGGCAATCACCGTGTTCAGACAGAGAGGTGTCATCTGCAGAACCCCCGAATACACATTCAACAAAAAAACAAACAGGGAAAAAAAACAGAGAAAAAAAAACACAGAGACTGTGTTTTTTTTTTTTCTCTGTTTTTTTTCCCTGTTTGTTTTTTTGTTGAATGTGTATTCGGGGGTTCTGCAGATGACACCTCTCTGTCTGAACACGGTGATTGCCTTGGCAACGGGCAGTTGCAGGGGCAGTCTGTAAACACCATGTATTATTCAATATGTATAAATGCGTAGGCTTCAAGGAGATCCTGAACATTTACCTGAGGAAGGAGAGAATCTCCGAAAGCTTGTGAATTTAAAATAAAATTGCTGGACTATAACTTGGTGTTGTAAAATTGTTTACAATTGTCAACCCCAGTCCATCACCGGCATCTCCACATCATGATATTTTATCGGAACAGGAGCTAGGGCAAAATATCATTCCTTGTCTAGCTATGGAGACATTGCCTTCTAAAATACTTGGTTTTTTTTGTATCTTCCAACTTTCCTAGAAATTTCCATCTTCTGCCCCGTATGCATTTGTTGTTCAATCAACTCAAGCAGGTTTTGAAATGTTGGTTCTGAGCACATTTTTTAGAATTATTCATTGGGAATTTCCTTGTGGGGGGATGCAGGGTTCTCCCAATCGGCCACCATGACATCGGTGGGAGATCGGTGCAAACCCCTGATAGTCGGGTAACTGCCTGTCTTCCCCCGAAGTTACGGCAGCTGATCAGGAGACCCCCCTCCCCTGAGGAAATTCCCGGCGGTTGTGTTCAGAAATTAGGAATAAACGCGAGAAGGTGAAAGATCAGAGAACGGTCACCCCTGTAACAAAGGGAGTGCGGGGGTCAGAGAATGGGGGCTAGAATGCATAACACCTAGGAACATAGGAACAGGAGTAGGCCATTCTCTGACCCATGTCCCCTCTGAGCATAGGTTCATGCCGGGAGTATGTGATTGGTTAATTAATCCCTTAGCTACATCTTCTGGGCTGAAGTAGGGTCGCCAACTCTCCAGGATTGCCCTGGAGTCTCCAGGAATTAAAGAATAATCTCCTGGACATTGCCGCAAGCAAACCTGCAAGAAAAATTATAGGGGCATTCAAAAAATTTGTGTTTTTTGTTATTTACTTTGAACACCTTTGATTCTTAGTTACAAAAATATTGGAGATAGGGAAAAAAGGCTGCTTGACAGGGCAATGTGGTTGGAGGTGAGAGGTCATGTGATGAAACATCCAGGGATACGTCCAACCAGAGTTGGCAACCCTAGGCTGAACAATGCAGCCTGTTGTCAGAGTGATTTCTCTCACTGTGTAGAACTTTTTAAGAAAAGTGATAAAGTTGTCTAATGATGGATTGACAGTAGCCGAATAAGTAAAATTCAGGTTTTATTCCATGATTTTTAGCAGTGTTTTGGGGATGAGAATCTTCAATTCTATCTACTTTTCCATGAGAGCTGGAAATCAGTGGCCTTGTTGATGGATACTGCAATAACTTTCAGGAACCAGTTGTGTACTAGGGTGTTAAAGGTCTCCACTTTAAAGGCAGGTCTGTACTGTGCCTCCCTGGAGATTTTCCCAAAACCTGATTCTCAGCACTTTCACGTGAGTTTCTTCAGAGAAAGTATATAGCACAGTTTGTTTGCTTGTAACTTTGTTATGGATCTGATTTCTTTTGAGTATTAACTTGAAGGCTCACAAGGTGAGATATCTTGTCTTGGTGATGCCCAAAATAGTAACACTTTATTAAAGAAGAACTTGCATTAATATAGCACTTTTCACAACCTCAGGACATCCCAAAGCACTTTACAGCCAATGAAATACTTTGGAAGTGTGGTCACTGTTGTAATGTAGGAAACGCAGAAGCCAATTTGCGCACAGCAAGCTCCCACAAACAGTAATGTGATAATGACCAGATAATCTATTTTAGATGTTGGTTGAGGGATAAATATTGATCAAGACACCGGGGAGAACTCCCCCGCTCTTCTTTGAAACAGTGCCATGGCATCTTTTACATCCACCTGAGAGGGCAGACGGGGGCTCGGTTTAATGTTTCATCGGAAAGATGACACCTCCAACATTAAATGGTTTCCAACTAGTGTTAATATTCCAATTTTATGGATTCTCATCAAACTATTCTAAATGAATCATTTTAGTAAATCTACAGCTATGGAAATATATTCCTTATCGTAGGGGTATTATTCTTTATTAAGCGTATATTAGGGGAGCTAAATTCATCTGATATAAAAACAAATGCAGGAAATCCTGTAGATCGGTCAGTATTTGATAAAAGGAAAGATACGATAATGTTTTTGATAGAGTCTTTGGGTCCGATAATAACAGGGAGATGGGGAGGGAGACGGAGGGGTGGGGGGAGATTTAACAGCCAGGAAACCCGTATTTTCGGGTTTCTCGGAGGTCCTGCCGAATTTAATGGCAAGACCTGATTTAAATTTTTCAAATCAGTTTCCCGGTCGCAGCCAACCAGATTGAAGGGCTGGCTGGCTGTTGGGCAGGTAGGCAGACGGGGAGTGGAGATGAGGTGAGTCGGACATCGGTGGGGGGGTGAGGGCTGGGGGAATGGGACATCGGACATCGGTGGGGGGGGAGTTGGACATCAGAGGTTGGGGATCGGACATCGGGGGTCTGATCGCAAGGGTGGGGTCGGCTGATCGAGAGAATCAGATCACGGGGTGGTTGACAGGTTAGCTTGGGGACCAGGGGTGAAGCACTCCTGCTCCTCGTGGCCCACAAGCAGTGCTGAAAAGGCACTTATCTGTTCCATAAATTCCATATGGCCCCTCGAGTCTGCTCTGCCATTCAATAAGATCATGGCTGATCTTCGGCCTCAACTCCACTTTCCTGCCCGATCCCCATATCCCTTGATTCCCCTAGAGTCCAGAAATCTGTCTATCTCAGCCTTGAATATATTCAACGACTCAGCATCCACAGCCCTCTGGGGTAGAGAATTCCAAAGATTCACAACCCTCTGAGTGGAGAAACTCCTCCTCATCTCAGTCTTAAATGGCCGACCCTTTATCCTGCGACTATGCCCCCTCGTTCTAGACTCTCCAGCCATGGGAACAACCTCTCAGCATCTACCCTGTCAAGCCCTCTCATAATCTTACATGTTTCAATTAGATCAACTCTCATTCATCTAAACTCCAGAGAGTATAGGCCCTCAACCTCGCCTCAAAGGACAACCCTCTCGTCCCAGAAATGAATTTAGTGAACTTTTGCTGCACCGCCTCCAAGGCAAGTATATCCTTCCTTAGATAAAGTGACCAAAACTGTACACAGTACTCCAGGCGAGGTCTCACCAAAGCCCTGTACAATTGTAGTAAGACTGATGTCAGGCTAACTGGTCTGTAGTTCCCTGTTTTCTCTCTCCCTCCTTTCTTGAATAGCGGGGGTCACATTTGCTACCTTCCAATCCGCTGGGACCGTTCCAGAAGCTAGGGAATTTGGAAGATCACAACCAATGCATCCAATATCTCTACAGCCACCTCTTTAACAACCCTAGGGTATAGGCCATCAGGTCCAGGGGATTTATCAGCTTTTAGTCCCATTAGTTTCTCAAGTACTTTTTCTCTACTGATAATAATTACTTTAAGTTTCTCACTCTCATTAGCCCCTGGGTTCCCCATTATTTCTGGTATGATTTTTGTGTCTTCTACTATGAAGACAGTTACAAAATATTTGTTTAAGGCATCTGCCATTTCCTGATTCCCCATTATAATTTCTCCTCTCTCAGCCTCTAAGGAACCAATGTTTACTTTTGTTACTCTTTTCCTTTTTACATACTTGTAGAAGCTCTTACAATCCGTTTTTATATTTCTTGCTAGTTTACTTTCATATTCTATTTTCTCTCTTTTAATCAATTTTTTGGTCATCCTTTGCTGATTTCTAAAACTCTCCCAATCTTCAGGCTTACTACTCTTCTTGGCAACATTATAGGCCTCTTATTTTCTTTACTATCCTTAGTTTCTTTAGTTAGGCATGGGTGGATCACATTTCCCATGGATTTTTTATTTCTGAATGGAATGTATATTTGTTGAGAATATTGAAATATTTCTTTAAATGTTTGTAATTGCTTTTCAACTGTCATACCCTTTAATTTGGTTTCCCAATCTACCTTAGCCAACTCACCCCTCATACCTATGTAATTGGCTTTATTTAAGTTTAAGACTCTAGTTTTGGACTTAAGTACGTCACTCTCAAACTCAATGTGAATTTCTATCATATTATGATCACTCTTCCCCAGAGGATCTGTTACTATGAGATTACTAATTAACCCTGTCTCATTATATAATACAAGATCTAAAATAGCCTGTTCCCTGGTTGGTTCCATGACATTTTGCTCTAAAAAACCTTCTCGAATGCATTCCATGAACTCGATCTCCAAACTACCTTTGCTAATTTGATTTGCCCAGTCTATATGAAGAAAAAAGTCCCCCATGATGACTGCATTTCCTTTGTTACAAGCTCCTATTATTTCATGATTAATACTCTGTCCAATGATGTAGCTACTATTACGGGGCCTATAAACTACCCCTACCAGTGTTTTCTGCCCCTTGTTATTTCTTATTTCCACCCATACTGATTCTACTTCCTGATCTTCTGAGCCAAGGTCCTTTCTCACCACTGTCCTTATGTCACCCTTCATTATTAGGGCTACACCCCCTCCCTTTCCATTCTGCCTGTCTTTTCTAAATATCACGTATCCTGGAATATTTAGTTCCCAATCTTCCCAACCATGTCTCTGTAATGGCTATTAGATCAAACACATTTATCTCTACTTGTGCAACTAATTCATCTATTTTGTTATGAGTGCTCCATGCATTCAAATAAAGAGCCTTTAATTTTGACTTTTTACCATTTTTTCCTGCTTTGTCATTATTTGCTGATGCACTATTATTGGTAAAATCTCTGTCCCTTCCTGCCACACTCTGCTTATCTTTACACAAATGACTACACTGCTCTGTTATCTTGACTTTCCTGATTTTTTTTTCATTCATGGGATGTGGGCGTCGCTGGCGAGGCCGGCATTTGTTGCCCATCCCTAATTGCCCTTGTGAAGGTGGTGGCGAGCTGCCTTCTTGATCCGCTGCAGTCCGTGTGGTGAAGGTTCTCCCACAATGCTGTTAGACAGGGAGTTCCAGGATTTTGACCCAGCAATAACGAAGCAACGATGATATATTTCCAAGTTGGAAATAGATTTCTAAATTTCCCTTCACCTGACCCCTCCCCCCATTTTTTTAGTTTAAAGCCCTATTTACAGCCCTTGTTATTCGATTCCCCAGGACGCTGGTCCCAGCCTGGTTTAAATGGAGTCCTTCCCAACAGAACAGTTCTCTCTTTCCCCATTACTAGTGCCAATGCCCCATGAATCAAAACCCGTGTCTCCCACACCACTCTTTGAGCTATGCATTTCATTCTCTGATCTGTTTGACCCTATGCCAATTTGCATGTGGCTCAGGTAGTAATCCAGAGATTATTACCTTTGAGGTTCTGCTTATTAATTTAGACCCTAGCTCCTCAAACTGTCTCAGCAGAACCTTATTCCTAGTTCTACCTATGCCGTTGGTTCTTACGTGGACCATGACAACTGGATCCTTCCCTTCATGCTCCAAGTTCTTTTCCAGGGAGGAGAAGTCCTTAACGCTGGCACCGAGCAGGCAACACAGCTTTCGGGACTCTCGATCGTGGCTGCGGAGAACATCACAGCGTCCAGCCGTTCTCGCCTCCCTTGAGCTGCCAGGTATCCTGAGGCCCGGAAATCCCAGCCCCCAGGAGTCAAATGTGAAGCAGAGGTTAAATTTGAGGCAAGCAGCCTCATTCGAATATTTTAAGGATGGAGCCCTCTCTGGAGAGCAGGTTAGTGGCCTATCCCCCAACCCGCCTCCATTGAAGTTTAGGCAGAGGGTATGGTTTAGCCACTTTCCCTCTCTTGCCTTCATGCTGTCTGCCATGCTGTTAAGTGTTTAACTTCTCCAACTTCCTACCCATAACTGACGTCCCCACCCCCCCCCCCCAACAACTTGACCCGAGTTAATCTCCCTACTCTCCTCAGGTTTACCCCCCCAAGCAGGTCGCCTGATGTTCCTCCCCTCTATGTTGCCTGCAAAATACCCATTTTCCCAGAGAGGTTGTGGCCTCCCTGCCCACAACCTCTTCCTGGATTAGTGCAACAATGCTGCCAAGGACAGGACAGTTGGTAGAAAGTGCAGCGATCAGATCTGGCTAACTTGCTTGCCCATTTCCCTTAATACTCCCACCAGATAGTTCAGCCTAGATTGGGAAATTACATGGCACAACCCCGTGCCCTCACACACTGGCACACTCGATGGTACCAGGATGCAATGGCAACTTGCTACCAATTGGTTACCAGCACCAATTGGACAATTGGAATAAAATTCCAGATCAGCAGTACCTAAATCCATGAATTTGATGGGGTAGAGACTTGCCTTCACTATGAGGAGCAGAACGTATGCCCTTTGTGGAACCCACACAATTTTCATTCTATTTAATTAATTGGAATGAAAATCAGGCAGGTTCTGTAAAGGGGGCACTACGTGTCTAATTACCATATTAACCTAATTGATTTGTTTTTAAAAACAATGGGCAAGCTATACATGAGGTATTTTTAGGACGGGGAAGGCTCAAGTTTGGAGTTCAGACAATACATTTTGGCGACTTGCATGTGCCTCAATATGGTAGTACAGTTTTGTAATTCAGATATGCTCCAGCACCCTAAGGGATGTGATCCCATCTGGAGTAGTGCATTCAGTTCTGGGTGCCACACCTCAGGAAGGATATATTGGCCTTGGAGGGGGTACAGAGCAGATTGACCAGAGTGATACTGGGACTAAAAGGTTTAAATTAAGAGGACAGGTTGCATAGACTAGGCTTGTATTCCCTTGAATATAGAAGCTTAAGGGATGATCTATTCAAGGTTTTTAAGATGATTAAAGGAGTTGATAAACATAGAAACATAGAAAATAGGAGCAAGAGTAGGCCATTCGGCCCTTCGGGCCTGCTCCGCCATTCAAAATGATCATGGCTGATCGTCTAACTCAGTGCCCTGTTCCTGCTTTTTCCCCATATCCCTTGACCCCTTTAGCATTAAGAAATATATCTATCTCCTTCTTGAATACATCTGACTTGGCCTCCACTGCCTTCTGTGGTAGAGAATTCCACAGGTTAATTAGGTGGATAGAGAGAAACTATTTCCTCTGGTGGGGAGTCCAGAACAAGGGGGCATAACCTTAAAATTAGCGCTAGGCCATTGAGGGGTGATGTCAGGAAGCACTTCTGCACACAAAGGGTAGTGGAAATCTGGAACTCACTCCCCCAAAAAGCTATTGAGGTTGGGGGTCATTTGAAAATTTCAAAACTGAGATTGATAGATTTTTGTTAGGTAAGGGTATTAAAGGTTACGGAACCAAGGCTGGTAAATGAAGTGAAGATACAGATCAGCCATGATGTAATTGAATGGTGGAACAGGCTCGAGGGGCTGATTGGCCGACTCCTATTCCTCTGTTCCTTGGTTGCTATGACTGCCTGTAGAAAAGTGGCCCATCATGAACCCACTACCTGTGGGAGAAGAGGGTTAAAAGGAGAAAAAAAAATGAACCTGGAGGAGATTAAAAATTAAACTCTAGCAAAACAAATGACTTTTAATACCGGAGTGTGAATTTTGGTGAAACTGTTATTGAATTGGTCAGTGTTTGCTTATCTTAATAGCTGTTATGAATGATTTAATTATGGTTCACCATATAATTACTGTAATTCAGATACCCACGAAGCACAAAAAGTCAAACATAATTTTTCAATAAACTTCTCGAATTATTTGTGCAATATCTAAACTCTGTTTTTAAACAAACATTTGTTCAATAGCAGTTGGGTTTTTGCTTAGGTCATGTGAAGGATTCCTGTGACACTAGGGATGAGGATTTTAAAGGTGCACCCTCCAATAAAATGTCCTTGGCAAATCTTTTTTACAAGGTTGGAGAATCAGGCCTTGAATCCTGTGGTCACAGGGGACCTCCAATTCAAGAGGTGCCTGGAGAATAAGCCTCATGGAGCTCTGATTTGTCTTCTCATTCCTCCTAAGTTGGTAGATGAGCAATGATCAGTTGTTCAGGATCATGGGGAGTGGAGGAACCTATTATGCAGTACGCACACTCAGAAGCTCAACAACAACAACAACAACTCACATTTATATACCGCCTTTAACATAGAAAAACATCCCAAGGCACTTCACAGAAGCGCAATGAGATAAAAATGGATGCCAAGCCAAAGAGAGAGATATTAAGAGAGGAGACCAAAAGATTGGTCAATAAGGGGCCATTAAGGAGGGTCCTGAAGAATGTGGACAGGCAGAGGGGTTTAGGGGAGGGTGTTCCGGAGCGTGGGGCCTAAATGGCTGAAGGTACGGCCGCCAAAGGTGTCATGAGGGTGGGAGGGGGTGAGGTTTGGTGAGTGAGATGAAGAAGAGGCCAGAAGTGGGGAAACAGAGAATTTGGGGAGGTAGTAGGGCTGTAGGAGGTTAGAGATTGAGAAGGGCAAGGACATGAAGGGAATTAAACAGAAGGATGAGAATTTTAAATTTTAGGATGTTGGGGTACCGGGAGCCAATGTAGATCAGCGAGAGCAGGAGGTGATGGGTTGACAGGACTTGTTGTGGGATAGCATGGGGCAGTAGAATTTTGGATGAGCCGAAATTTACAAAGGGTGGAGGATGGACGGTCAGCCAGGGGAGCATTGAAATAATTGGATGTGGCAAAGGTACGGTTGAGGCTTTCAGCAACAGATGGACTGGGGTACGGGCAGAGGTAGGTGGTGTCACAAAAGTGAAAGTAGGTGGTGTTTGTGATGAAGAGGGTAGGGTCAGAAGCTCAGCTCGAGGTTAATTAGGATGCCAAAGAAACTTGTTCAGCCTGAGACAGTGGCCGGGGAGGGGATTGGAATTGGTGGCAAGGATACAGAGTTTGTGGGGGGGGGACTGAAGATGTTGGCTTCGGTCTTCCCAATGTTTAACTGGAGAAAATTGTTGCTCATACAAGACTGAATGTTGGAGAATCAATCTGACAACATATAGGCAGTGGAAAGGTCAAGAGAGATGGTAGGGAGGTAGAGCTGTGTGTCATCAGTGTACATGTGGAAGCTGACCCCATGTCTGTTGATGACGTTGCCAAGGGGAAGCATGTAGATGAAGATGAAAAGAAGGCCAAGGATAAATCCTTGGGGGCTTCCAGAGGTAACGATGTAGAGATGGGAAGAGAAGCCACTGTTGGAGAGGCTCTGGCTACAATTGGATACATTAGCGTGGAACCAAGTGCAGGCACCCCACTGAGCTGGACAACTGAGGAGAAACACTGGAGGAAGAGGATGTGGTCGACCATGTCAAAGGCTGCAAAAAAGTTGAGGAGGATGAAGAGGGATAATGCACCAGAGTCATTGTGACAGAGGATGTCATTTGTGATTTTAGGGCCATTCTGGTGCTGTGGCTGGGGTGGAAACTTGATTGGAGAGATTTAAGCATGAGTTGTGGGAAAGATGGGTACAGGTTTTTGAGGTGACATTCAATGACTTTGGAGAGGAAAGTGACTTTGGAGATGGGTGGTAGTACAGAGAGGTCATGGGTGTGTTTTTCAAGAAGGGGCTAATAAAGGTTGTTTTGAAAGGGAATGTTTCAAGTATTCAAACTGATGTGAAACATTGACATTGAAGCAAGAAACATCTGTAAATCTTCATACTACACCATTACAGATGTAAGGAAGTTCTTTCACAAAGATTGATTCATATGTGCAATGTACTTCGAGGCAAGGTAGAGGAGACAAAAACCTTGGAATCATTTAAGTTGGATGCTGTGATGGGGGACTACAGGTTTCCTCTGGATAGATGAGCTGAATAACCTTCTGCATCTATATCTATCTTGTGATTCATCAGTTAATTAGATAATGACGTAGTCATTATGATAATATGCCTTACTTCTGGCACCGACGGGATCTAGCATTACCAAGTTAGCTATAAAACGCAGAATAAAGATGCAACAAAGAGCCTGAACTCCTATCACTCAGTGCCACCTTTTCATTTATCAGCCTGTCACCTTGGTGGTATTTTTTTCTGAATGAGCTTGCCAACTCTGGCAACTTTTGCAGAGTGGGCCCATAGCTGCTAGGAATTTGAGTGAGAAGGTGCAAACCGACTTCACTTAGGATCCTCATGAGAAGGAACTTCTGTCGTATCAGGCTAGGCTGGATTTTGATCAGGTCCTGGAAGTGGAAGGACACTGTGCTCAACTACTGTGACACCCAACCCCTGAAAACCTGACATTTTTTGTTTGTGACAGATGGGATTAGGTAAATAAGATGTGACTAATAATTTAATATAATAATTTGTTTCTGATTTTGGTGTCAAATTTTGAGCTCTTATACATTGCCTGAGTTGAATCTGAGTTTCTAATGGAGAGGAGCTTTGACTGTGATATGTTGGGTCAGATTCCACAGCACCGAAAGCAGCACCGACACAACTGTATAGTTTTTTGAAGGTCACGATCATGGATTTATTTCTGGGCACGGACCCACCCTGATATCTAGGGAAAGCTGGTACAGGCTGGCAACTAGGAAATAAGCATTATTGGTCTGTATCCCTGCAGAAACTGGTGGAGCCCATCACCAGTAGCAGCTGCTAATGTTGTTGATCTGGTCCATTGCCTCAGTGGCTTGGGAGCATTCCAGGCCTCGAGTGGAGAATCGGATGCGGTGGTGAAACCTTGTTTACTCACTGCAAAATTCTGGGACTGCTGCCAGCAACAGTGTTGTTCAGTTTCAGTGTCAGCCATGGCTCAGCGGTAACACTCTTGCCTGAGTCAGAAGGTTCAAGTTCCACTCCAGAGACTTGAGCACATAATCCAGGCTGACACTCCAGTGCAGTACTGAGGGTGTGCTGCACTGTCAGAGGTGCCGTCTTTCAGACGAGACGTTAAATCGAGGCCCTGTCTGCCCTCTCGGGTGGGCATAAAAGATCCCATGGCACTATTCAAAGCAGGGGAGTTCTCCCCGGTGTCCTGGCCAACATTTATCCCACAATCAACATCACTAAAACAGATTATCTGATCATTTATCTCATTGCTGTTTGTGGGAGCTTGTGAATTGGTTGCCGTGTTTCCTACATTACAATGACTACACTTAATTGGGTGTATAGCACTTTGGAACGTCCTGAGCCTGTGAAAGGTGCTATATAAATGCAAGGTCTTTTTTCTTTTCTTTAAATGTACTGCAGGCATTCCAGGGCTATGGGAGGAAAGCAGGTCCATTGAGTTAGCTTCAGATTGTTCCAGCAAAGAGCTGATGCTGATACAATGGACTGAATGGCCTCCTTCTGCACAGCGCACTTCCACGATTCTATATAATCTATGGTGAGGACGGCAGTGATTGATGCGGCAGAATAAGTAGCTTAAAGACATTATTGAAGTAACCAACAGAAACTGAAAATATGCCCTGAGAGAGCCTTTCTATTGAGAAAGGTTTATGAATTTGTACCAAATTCATGGGAAGGCTATCATTTTTACGTGAAGATAAAGATGGATGTTGCATTGTGAGGAGAAATGTTGAGTGAGCCGAATTTTATTATACAGGAGAATTGGAAAGAAAAATGTACAGAAATAAATATCTGGTGGCTCACAGTCCATAAAGTTTGTAACATTTCCTAACGGTTTTAAACATGTCCATTTTGCACCACGTGCTTTCTCCAGCGAGGTGCTGATATCGGGAATAAGTTGAATAATTTCCACTGTTTCCAGCTGACTATAAAAAGTGGATTTCACATTCATTTAACATTACTGCTCTTTTAGTAGGTGATTTACAGTGGTGCAAACTGTACGTAGAAGTTTGCAACTGTTGAGTATTGTTGAGAGAGAGAGAAAGTGAGAAAGAGAGAGAGTGAGAGAGAGAGATGAATGGATGGACAGAAGGCAGGCAGGCGAAGTGCTATTGTAACCGCCGACTTGTTTCTAATTAGTATTAAATTTATTTTTCTTTCCCTCTTTCCCGCTTTCTTTTGTTCTTTTTTCCCCTCTTTTGTTCTTTCTTTCCCTCTCCTTTTATCCTAGTCGATCTCCCATGAGATTGCATAAGGGGAGTCATGACCACGTGTAACCTTCAAGTGAAGCAGGGTTAGAGGGCAGGGGATAATTGGCACAGGGCATGCAGATGTAATTAAGTTCCCATTGTAAAGTCATACATTCTGTCCTTATTTTCATATTTCATTGTAAATTCCATTGTCCACATTTATAACAGAAACAACCTATGTAAACATGTCACGCTGCAATTATGTCCTCCTGCTAGTGGTGGTGCTACAGTGCCTCAATTGGGGGGCAATGGTGTTATTACAACGTACCAAGGTTTATATAGGCAGTTTCTATTATAAATGTGGACATAGGTGATTATAATTAATAGGAAGTTCATGCAATTGTAAGATTTGTAATACTTTATATTATATATTTATACTTTGTGCACAGAACTTCGGAAGAAATTGAAAACCCTATTATCTGGTGTTTATTTGGGTCTGTACCTCAGGAAATACGAGATTACTATCAATGCTATGGAAACAAAGCTTTTCAGCTTCAGGAATTATAGAATTTCTCAGAGTATTTTTGGCCCCCTGTGTACTGGAATGTTTCATGTAATCAAGAAACATTTGACAGTGGATATATAAGGAGAAAAATACCAATTTTGCTAAGTTGAACTGATGCGTTGCCAACATCAACGGCTCCACTGGTCAGTGCAACTGCAGTTTTTAATCTCAATCAAGTTTCACTCATTTTAAAACAATAATAATTTGTACTCATGTTGTGGAGGTAAAATCTTATGTTTGCCATGCAGTTGAGGCAGACAAGTGGAAGAGTTATGGGATTAAAAGCATTGTAAGTAATGGTGATATCAAGAGAATTAGGCAGTGAAGTGGAGAGACAGATAATAGAATTACAGAATAATACAGCACAGACTCATAGAATAATGTAGCACAGAAGGAGGCCATTCAGCCCATCGTGCCTGTGCTGGCTCTCTGAAAGTGATACCAGTTAGTCCAACTCCCCATGTCTTTTCCCATAGACCTGCAAAATTTTCCTTTTCAATTATATATCCAATTCCCTTTTGAAAGTTATTATTGAATCTGCTTCCACCACCCTTTCAGGCAGTGCATTCCAGATCATAACAACTCACTAAGTAAAAAAATTCTTCTCATCTCCAATTATCTTAAATCTGTGTTATTTGGTGCCAGTGGAAACAATTTCTTCCTATGTAAATACCCCTCATAATTTTGAACACCTCTATCAAATCTCCCCTTAACCTTCTCTGCTCTAGGGAGAACAATCCCAGCTTCTCCAGTCTCTCCACATAACTGAACTGCCTCACCCCTGGTACCATTCTGGTAAATCTCCTCAGCACCCTCTCTAAGGCCTTGACATCCTTTCTGAAGTGTGGTGCCCAGAATTAAACACAATACTCTAGCTGAGGTCTAACCAGCGTTTTATAAAGGTTTAGCATAACTTCCTTGCTTTTGTACTCTATGCCTCTATTTATAAAGCCCAGGATCCCGTACGCTTTTTGAACAGCTTTATCATCCCATCCTGCCACCGTCAAAGATTTGTGAATGATATTCATTTAAAAATTACCGAATGAAGAAGAAGAAAAGTGAAAAGATCCAGAGAGCGTCTGAAATATGAAGCATATCCAAGAAATAACAAAATGAAAGAAATAGAAAGGTAGGGTACAGAAACCACAGGGGGTGCAGAGGTGGGGAGGAAAGGAAATGGAGTCAAAGATCAGATGAATTCTCTGTACAAATGCAAGAAGCAGCAAGGGTTCCACTCTGAAACTGTTTGCGAGCCACTTTGATTTCATTTGCAAGCATCCACTACACAAAGAGCTTCAGCTCCTGACAATTTCCCTGGCTGTTTTGGATGGAGCAGAAACAGGAAACGCTGGAGACTCTCAGCAGGTCAGGCTGCACCATCGAGAAAATGCGAGAGAGTTGACGATTCAGATACAAAATCTTTCCTCAGAACTGGAAGATATCACAGATCAACAGCATTTATGAAGGAATAGAACAAGTGAAAGGAGGAAGGGGTCAAACTTACACATACACACATACACACTCACACATACACTCACATAGACTCACACACACATACACACTCACACATACACTCACATAGACCCACATACACTCACACACACACATACACTCACACATACACACACACATGCACACTCACATACACTCACATACATGCACACACTCATACACATACACTCACACACACATATACACACACACTCACATACACTCACATACATACACTCACATACACACATACACTCACCCCACACTCACATACACACTCACATACACTCCCACACTCACATATACTCATACACATATACACACACTCACATACACACTCAAATATATACACACACACATTATACACTCACACATATACACACACACATGCACTCATACACACATAACACATATACAAACATACATATACACTCAATCACACACACATATACACTCTCACACACATACACACACATACACACACATGTACACTCATACACTCACACAGACTCACATACACACACACATACACTCACACACACATACACTTACACACACATACACTCCCACACACACATACATACACACTCATACACTCACTCACACATACACACTCATATACACTCACATGTGCGCTCATACACTCATACACACACACATACACACACATGCACTCACATAGACTCACACAAACACTCACCTACACATACACTCATATACACACTCACATACACTCCCACACTCAAATACACTCATATACATACACACTTACATACACTCACACACACATACGCTCATACACATATATGCTCATACACATATACACACTCACATACACACTCACATACACTCACACACACATATGCTCACACATACACATACACACATATACACTCACACATATACACACACACACATACACTCATACACACAAAAACACATATACACACATACACACATACACTCTCATGCACACACACACGCATACACTCTCACACACACACTCTACACTCTCACACACATACTCACACATACACATACACTCACTCACACACACATACACACATATATATATATACACACGCATACTCACACACACACATACACTCTCACACACATACACATATACACTCACACACACATACACATATGCACATATACTCACACACACATACACTCACACATATACACACACGTACACTCATGCACACATACACTCACACACATACATGCACTCACATACAAACACACACACACAAACATACAAACACACATGCACTCACACACATACACGCACATACACTCTCACACACACATACACTCACACATACACTCTCACACACACATATACACATACACTCACACACACATACACACACACATACACTCTCACACACACATATACACATACACATATACACATACACTCACACACATACACATATACACATACACACACAAATATATGTAGAAAGGCCTGTAAAGTGCCAAGGTGGGGATCAGGAAATGGTTAAAGGGCATTAGCGATGTGCACTGGAGACAAAGGAGGCACAATGTGAGAAATCAAAGAAATAAAAGACATGTAACGAGACACTGCAAGTGTGAAAAGAGCGAAAGAGGGATAGGTAAGTGGAATGGGAGGTATGAAAAACTGGCAAAGTGAGACAAGCTCCAACAGCCCAGGAGTCTGATGGAAGAAAAGCAATAGTTTGGCATCAAGGGTGCAGACCACCAGGCCAGCATTGTGTTCCGATGGAGGGTGGGTCGAGGGTCAACACCCCCAGCATTAACCCACTTGCCTACCCCTTAGGAACATAGGAACAGGAGTAGGCCATTCAGCCCCTCGAGTCTGTTCTGCCATTCAATTAGATCATGACTGGTCTGTACCTCAACTCCATTTACCTGACTTGGTTCCATGTCCCTTAATACGCTTGTCTAACAAAAATCTATCAATCTCAGTTTTGAAATTTTCAATTGACCCCCAGCCTCAACAGCTTTTTGGAGGAGAGAGTTCCAGATTTCCACTAATTTTAAGGTTATGCACCTTTTTTCTAGACTCCCCACCAGAGGAAATAGTTTCTCTCCAGCTACCCTTTCAAATCCTTTATCATCTGAAACGCGTCAATTAGATCACCCCTTAATCTTTTATACTCAAGGGAATACAAGCCTCGTCAATGCAACCTGTTCTCATAATTTAACCCTTTTAGTCCTGATAAAATTCTGATGAATCTGTGCTGCACCCCCTCCAAGGCCAATATTTCCTTCCTTGAATTTATATAGCGCCTTTAATGTAGTAAAACGTCCCAAGGCGCTTCACGGGAGTGTTATAAACAAAATTTGACACCGAGCCACGTAAGGAGATATTAGGACAGGTGGCCAAAGGCTTGGTCAAAGTGGTAGGTTTTAAAGGAGCATCTTAAAGGAGGCGAGAGAGGTAGCGAGGCAGACAGGTTTACAGAGGAAATTCCAGAGTTAAAAGGCTACCATTCCGTTAGCCTTTTAAATTATTTTTTGTACCTGTCCCTGGAAATTCCCATCCGACATTGCCAGCACCTCCATTTTTTTTATTCGTTCATGGGATGTGGGCGTCGCTGGCGAGGCCGGCATATATTGCCCATCCCTAATTGCCCTTGAGAAGGTGGTGGGGAGCCGCCTTCTTGAACCGCTGCAGTCCGTGTGGTGAAGGTTCTCCCACAGTGCTGTTAGGAAGGGAGTTCCAGGATTTTGACCCAGCGATGATGAAGGAACAGCGATATATTTCCAAGTCGGGATGGTGTGTGACTTGGAGGGGAACGTGCAGGTGGTGTTGTTCCCATGTGCCTGCTGCTCTTGTCCTTCCAGATGGTAGAGGTCGCAGGTGCTGTCGAAGAAGCCTTGTCGAGTTGCTGCAGTGCATCCTGTGGATGGTGCACACTGCAGCCACAGTGCGCCGATGGTGAAGGGAGTGAATGTTTAGGGTGGTGGATGGGGTGCCAATCAAGCAGGCTGCTTTTTCCTGGATGGTGTCGAGCTTCTTGAGTGTTGTTGGAGCTGCACTCATCCAGGCAAGTGGAGAGTATTCCATCACACTCCTGACTTGTGCCTTGTAGATGGTGGAAAGGCTTTGGGGAGTCAGGAGGTGAGTCACTCGCCGCAGAATACCCAGCCTCTGACCTGCTCTTGTAGCCACAGTATTTATATGGCTGGTCCAGTTAAGTTTCTGGTCAATGGTGACCCCCAGGATGTTGATGGTGGGGGATTCGGCAATGGTAATGCCGTTGAATGTCAAGGGGAGGTGGTTAGACTCTCTCTTGTTGGAGATGGTCATTGCCTGGCACTTGTCTGGCGCGAATGTTACTTGCCATTTATCAGCCCAAGCCTGGATGTTGTCCAGGTCTTGCTGCATGCGGGCTTGCACTGCTTCATTATTTGAGAGGTTGCGAATGGAACTGAACACTGTGCAATCATCAGCGAACATCCCCATTTCTGACCTTATGATGGAGGGAAGTTTATTGATGAAGCAGCTGAAGATGGTTGGGCCGAGGACACTGCCCTGAGGAACTCCTGCAGCAATGTCCTGGGGCTGAGATGATTGGCCTCCAACAACCACTACCATCTTCCTTTGTGCTAGGTATGACTCCAGCCACTGGAGAGTTTTCCCCCTGATTCCCATTGACTTCAATTTTACCAGGGCTCCTTGGTGCCACACTCTGTCAAATGCTGCCTTGATGACAAGGGCAGTCACTCTCACCTCACCTCTGGAATTCAGCTCTTTTGTCCATGTTTGGACCAGGGCTGTAATGAGGTCTGGCACCAAGTGGTCCTGGCGGAACCCAAACTGAGCATCGGTGAGCAGGTTATTGGTGAGTAAGTGCCGCTTGATAGCACTGTCGACGACACCTTCCATCACTTTGCTGATGATTGAGAGTAGACTGATGGGGTGATAATTGGTCGGATTGCCAGAGAGGAAATGGGAACTGCAGTTGAAATTGGAAGTTGTTGGCATCTTTTGATGAACATTAGTGGAAGGCAGTGTCAACAAGAGTTCATGAGCAAGAGCTCTGTGAAACCATTTCCAAGCAAGCTGAGTGTGAAGTTTAGCATCTTCTGGTTAAAACACTACTTTGAACTTGAAAGCTGGAGCTGCATTCAATGTCTTCAAAAACAGATTGTGAATAATGCATTTGATTATTATGGAATATGCGTCAAAAGAAGACTCAGGAATACAAGCAATCATTCTTTGAGGATAGTGCTTGGGGTGGAATTGACAAACGGATACATTTTTAGTTTATTCAGAAAAAGAGATTAATAAGTGATTTCCCTGTTGATTCTAAAGAGGAACTCAGCATTGGCTCCTTTCAAGATCAAAGTTAAAAGGAAATATGATTAACTTGATACCCTTTGTTTTTCTCTTTGTCTATTTCTGCTTTCTTTCTTTCTAGAAATTACTGAAGCTGACAGGGTGAGGAAGTTGAATTTGCATCTGAAGATACAATCATTGACCCAGGTGCAAGAGCTTGCCATTTAACAAGCTATGTTAATTCAGCTCCTGAATACGACCAGGCTCCACCTCTCAAAGCAAGTTCCGTTTGGTGTAATCAACACTCAGCCGTTAGAGCAGCAATTTAAAAATTAATCAGCAACAATGGGCATAAAAGACAAACCTGAGGATGTGGCTACGTAGGGCAAGTGCTTTCAAAACAGGTGCCTGGTAAAAAGAAACAAAAAAAGAACTGCATTTATATAGCGCCTTTCACAACCTCAGGACGTCCTAAACGGATTTATAGCCAATTTAGTATTTTTTTGAAGTGTAGTATAATTGTTGTAATGTAGGCAACATGGCAGCCAATTTGCACACAGCAAGGTCCCACAAACAGCAATGTTATAAATGACCAGATAATTAGTATTAGTGATGTCAGTTGAGGGATAAATATCAGCCAGGGAGAACTCTCCTGCCCTTCTTCGAAATAGTGCCATGGGATCTTTTACATCCATCTGAGAGTTTAACGTCTCATCTGAAAGATGGCATCTCCAAGACTGTAGCACCCCTTCAGTACTGCACTGGAGTGTCTAAGTTTAGGTCATGTGTGGGGCAGTGTGGAGGGTTTTTTTTCCTTCTGCATTTAACTGTGCTGTATCTTACTTGGATGTGCCCAGTGTATAACATTAAGGCCCAGATTTTGATGACGTGGGGCATCTTGCGGCGTTCCCCATTAGTTAGATTCTTTCCCTCACTCTTCAGCTCAAAAATGTTTGTGTCGCAAATTGCTGGAAGTGTGAACTGATAACAAGGGCAATGGGGCATCTGGGACCTTGGTGAATGACGGGACCATCAGTCTATCTCCTTAACCAATGATTTAGGGATAGAGAAAGAAACAGAGGAATGACAGAGAAGAAAATAGGGTGAATTAAAGTCAATCTAGGTACTGAAAGAGAAATAAAGGGGGAAAAAATTGGATTAAGACAGAGAGATAAAAGAGATAGAAAGGAAAAGTAAGAAAAACATATTAAAATTTTAAATTTTAAATTTTAAAAACCTGTAAGAACAATTTACTGACCTGTAGGAATAAGACTCTGTTTCAATTGTTCCATTTCTGGGCCGGAGAGGTTGAGTGGCATTGCAGGAACATAAATCTCGTCATTAAAAGAGTCCTTACGCTGTTAAGTACCAGCCCTAACTTTCTGCAGCGAGTTGAATTCGTATTCACAGCGCAAATGCAGCAATTTCTTGAAGCGCATGAGGAGATTGACGGCGAGCTCCCGTTTCCCCAAGGCTAATGGCGGAACGGCGCAAATCGTGCAACAATTCGTGGCGACTCACAACTCACGCTGTATCTCTTCCTCGCCACAAATTGCTGGGCTATTTACAGCATGCACATTAAACTCGCTGTTATTTTCCCAGCAAATTCTGAGCCGAAATGTTTTTTTCTGGGAGAGAAAACAATTTTTCTGCATTTTGGAGCCTAGATTTTCTGATTGGTGTTATTTTAAGGCCAACGGTTAGCCATTTATTTTAAATGGGTTAGTGGTGGCATTAAACAACACCGATTGGAAAATCTGTGCTTTGTTAAAATAAATTTTGTGCTTATCAAGGTGAGGGATGCTAATGATGGGAAATCAACACATTTAATTTCGGGCAGTTAGTGTCGGCATTGAGCATACCCAGGTAAACGCAGCACAGTTAAATGCAGAGGATATAAGAACTCTTCTAATCTACCCAGACAAAGCCCTAAGCTCAGAAGCGAAGCCCCTACTGTACCACATCAACCAGCTGTGGGTAGCCAAAGTGGAATTGCAACAACACACATTGTAAGAACTCGGACTCCTGGTGCAGAGATTTGCGTGCTGACAGCACATGCTGAGAAATCGGGTGGGGGAGGCGTGAGAGCTTGCACCATTTTCTAACCTGTCTTCTAATATAAACTTAAGCAGTGGAAATCTGGAATTGTCTCACCTAAAAGCCTGTGGATGCTGGGTCAATTGAAATGTTCAAGACTGAGCTCGATAGATTTTTGTTAGGTAAGCAGATCAAAGGCGAGTAAATGGTTTTGAGGTAGAGATCAGCCATGATCTAATTGAATGGTGGAACAGGCTCAAGGGCTGAATGGCCTACTCCTATTCCTAATGGTGGCTTTGTGCTGTGGGCCCATAGCCGATGAGACTGCACAGACTCATTTCATGTAAGGCCCTTGCAATGAACAGCTAGACAACTTTTATACCATCGGTCTGGGCTGAATCCAGCTCTCAAACAAAAGACCAAAAGTGTCCAACCCACTCCATTACTCAGTCTTCCTCTTTTCTCCGAGCCTACTTAAGACTCGTTCCCTTCACGTTTCTGTTCTCTGACCACGCTGACAGTCCAAGTATCATGGTTGCTTATGTCTACATCTTCTCAGTCTCTGAGCAGTTTACAGACCAGCTTCAGTTTCCATGCTTCAGATAATAGGGGTTGCTGCTCTCTGTGGGAAGCCAAGTGCAACTGGTTGCGATTCACCCATGCTCATGATGAAGCGGCCTATGGTGTGTGCACGGCCTTTGGTAAATCCGCAGAGGACTTTGTTGCTATGCCTCCTTCAGACTAAAAGAATGAAATTAGGACAAAGTGGAAAATGCTGAATAACTCATCGGGTTTTCACATTCCACCAGAGCATTGCTGGAAAACTGATGAACTTTCTAAGCATTCTTGTAGGCAAGCAGAAGATTGTTTGTTGCCTGACGTATTATATATACCGCCAGCAAAACAAGTGTTATGATCACAATAGTGTGTACCCTTATTGATTTAATTAAGCTAAATGTATCCACATGGCAACTAGTCCAGTAAAGAGAGTGGCAGTTTTCAATGTTTCATCTGGGTGACAGACAGGGCTGTATCCCGATTTCAGGGAACATATAAATAATGCACCGCGTCTAGAATGAATTGGTGAATGCTGCAGAGAGGAAGTTTGTGAAATTCTTGTCTCTGAATGTCACTCAGCAGAGTACAGCACACTGATAAAATGACAGACATTTCTGGGGGAGAAAGAAACATTGCCGCTCTGCATCAGGCGTGTGGACAAATGAAGTCAGTAGAGGGAAGTTAAATCAGATTTCATAGGCTTTTTGAAGCTGTGTAGGTTTGATGCAGATGGATTTGCAGATGCACTTTTGCAAAGTGCCACTGAATTTAGACTGCAGTACAGGCCAAGAATATGATGGAGCTGCTGTAATCACAGAATCATAGAATCTTACAGCACAGAAAGGGGCCATTCGGCCCATCGTGCCTGTGCAAGCTCTCAGAAAGAGCTATCCCCATTTGTCCCACTCCCCTGCCTCTAACCCATACTCTTTTAATTTTTTCTTGTTCAAGTATTTATCTATTTCTGTTTCGAAAACTATTATGGATTCTGCTTCTGCCGCTTTTTCTAGTAAGGCAATCCATGTCCTATCAACCTGCCGAAAGTGAACCGCCCGCCATATTGGTAAAGGCCAAACAATTAACGTTCAGTGCCCACGCTTGAAACAGGAATTTGCCTCTTTGCATGTGCAAATAGGGGGCCTATACATATACACACATACATATATATAATCTGGATTTGGGTATAGAGGGCACAAAGTTAACATTTGCAGAAAACACATAACAGGTTAACTGTGAAGAAGACTGTAAGCAACTTCAGGTGAGTAGATTGGACAGATCGATGTGAGATGAAATTTCATGTGGAGAAATGTGAGGTGATATTGTTTTTGAGGAAGAATAAGGAGAGGACATATACACTATAGGCTAACACTTAAATCTTTAAAAGTGGGAGGACAAGTTGCTGGAGTTATAAAACATATGGGATCCTAAATCCTATTTTAAAAACGGGGGCATAGAGTACAAAACCAAAAAAGTATTGCTAAACCTATACAAATCATTAGTTAAACTGGAGTTAGAAAACTATGTCCAGTTTTGTGTGCCTTACTTTAGGAAGGATGCCAAGACATTGGAAAGAATTCAGAAGATGTTCGTTAAGATAATACTGGGGCTGAGAGACTTCAGTTATGGGGACAATATGACAGCAACTGGGGCTCTTATCATTAAAACAGAGAAAGTTAAGGAATCGGATAGAAGTGTTCAAAATTCTGAAGAGTTTTGCTAAAGTAAATCGATAAAAACTATTTTCACTGGTCCATCAGTTGGTTAACCAGTGGGCATACATTCAAAATCATCATCACAAGAACAAAGGGAGAGGTTAGGAGAACATAGGCTAGAAATTGGATATGTTGGAGGACTGGGAGCCAATACAGATTGGAAAGAACAGGAGTAGTGGGTGAGTGGGATAAGACACGATCAGAAGAGTTTTGGATGATCTGGAGTTTACCAGAGCATGGAGGATGAGAGTCGTCCAGGAGAGTGCAAAAGTAAAAGTTTCCAAAGTAAATGAATGCATCCTGAAGACTTTCAACCAGAGGCTGATCATTGGGGAAAAGGCATTCTGGGAGCACAGGACCAGAACATTTTTGCAGATTTTAAAATTCTAATCTTTGTTTTCAAATTCCTCCATGTCCTCGCCCCTCCCTATCTCTGTAACCTCCTTCAGCCCTACAACCCTCCGAGATCTGCACTCCTCCAATTCTGGCCTCTTGCACATTGCCGATTTTAATCGCTCCACCATTGATGGCCGTGCCTTCAGCTGCCAAGGCCCTAAGCTCTGGAATTCCCTCCTTAAATCTCTCCACCTCTCTACCTCTCTCTCCTCCTTTAAGACGCTCCTTAAAACCTACCTCTTTGACCAAGTTTTTGGTCACCTGCCCTAATATCTCCTCATGTGGTTCAGTGTCAAATTTTGTTTGATAATCTCTCCTGTGAAGCACCTTGGGACGTTTTACTACATTAAAGGTGCTATATGAATGCAAGTTGTTGTTGTTGATGCTCAGTAACTCCCCTCCCCTGGCATATCTATAGAATTGTGCCACTGGTGGAAATATTGCCTGTTGGATGCTGTGCTTGGGAAAGGTCGTTTTCTCCAGTAAATGAAAGGATGGCTGCATCCCACCATTGAAGGGAAGATGCTGACTGGTTGGGCATTCCTCTATATACATCCAGACACACCTCTTCACCTTGAGAAATGCAGTTGTCGGTAGGTTGCCAAAGAAAATCTAAGAATGGAACTGGAAAGTCTCAGGGAAACATTAAGCTGCACAATGTGAAGACAATTGCAAAGTTTCAAATGTGTTTAACTTGTGACAGCTGATGGTACATGTGTCAAAACTAGGAAATATCTACAGCTGCACAAGGCTTTATTCATGACTCTAGTCAGAAACTGTAAGCCTCGGACCATTGGTTAATGTATGTATACTAGAAAAATGATACATTTGTTTGTTAGTTAATTATTTCTCTAAAGGTTGCCATAAATTTTGTTTTTCACTTCTGCTCAGCAGTAATTAACTTATATTTTAAATTCAAACAAAACAACAGCTTTAAATCAATGTAAAATGATTGGGTGTGATCTAATTCCTTAGTGTAAAATGTACTACAGCATTGCATGTATCCTTATTAGTTTCACAACTCAACCTTACAATTGCAGAGTGCATCTACCTGGTGCTGCTCTCCTTCCCTTAGTGTACACTTGACATTTTGCATCAGGTAGTCTGTTTTTCCTACTGATCAACCTAGGTGCATAGTGTAGGACACCAGCAAGGCCCCTCACACAGCAATGAGATAAATGTCCAGATCATCTGCATTAGTGATGTTGGTTGAGGGATTAATGTTGGCCAGAACACCGGGGAGAATTCCCCTCCCCTTCTTCAAATTAGTGCCATGGGATCTTTTATTTCCACCTGAAGGGCAGATGGAGCCTCAGTTTAACGTCTCATCTGAAAGAGCAGACTGAGGGAGATAATCTCTTCTTATCGGGGAGCGGGCAAGAAATTGGACATGAAGCTGAGTTCGGATCGGTCAAGGCCCTGTGGGTGGCGGAGCGGGCCCAGGGGCTGAGTGGCCGGGTCCTGTTCCTACTTCTTGTGTTCTTTAGATTTGAGGTTAGGATCAGATCAGCCATGATCTTATTGAATGGCGGAGCAGGCTCGAGGGGCCGATTGGCCTGCTCCTGCTCCTAGTTCTTATGTTCTTATGTTTTGAGTAAGAAAGATGAGATGAGTCTTGATTTCAGCATAGAATACAGAAAGGAAGGAGAGGATAAGGAATAGTCCCTTTGGAGCTTAAGAGGACCAAGAGGCAATTTCAGTGGAGTAATGACTACAGCTGTATTGTTGAACAGAACTGGATGAAATAATTGCTGCCCTTTTCTGGACACTAATCTGGAAGTTGTTTCCCATTCTTAATGGTCATGGGGCAGGAGTCTGCACCTTCACATGATGTGAAGCGTCAGGCTACCATGGTGGGTGAGGCACTAGGCTTGATTTAAAAACAAATCTCCTCTCATTTAGCTATTGTTTTATCTCTACTGGGGATGAATCCATGTCGTGTGATATTGTCACATGAGCTTGTTCATAAACAGGTTCCCCTCCATTTAAGAAAAAAAGGAAAGTGGATAAAGAAATTTCATACAACTGTTACATCGAAACTACAGCACAGTAAAAGGCCATTTGGCCCAACTGTTTATGCTCTGCATGAGTCACCTCCCTCCCTATTTCATCGAACCCTATCAGCACACCCTCCTACTCCTTTCTCCCTTATCCAGCTTCCTCTTAAATGCATCTATGCTATTCACCTCAACCACTCCATGTGGTAGCGAGTTCCACATTCTTACCACTCTTTGGGTAAAGAAGATTCTCCTGAATTCCCTGTTGGATTTATTAGTGACTATTTTATATTTATGCTCCTTAGTTTTGGACTCCCCCGCAAGTGGAGACAATTTCACTACCTCTACCCTATCAAACCCTTTCATTATCTCAGGTCAACTAGGTCAGCCTTCTCTTTTCTAGAGAAAAGAGCCCCAGACTGTTCAACCTTTCCTGGTAAGGATATCCTCTCAGTCCTGGTATCATCCTTGTGAATCTTTTTTGCACCCTTTCCAATTACTCTATATCCTTTTTTTAATATAGAGACCAGAACTGTGCACAGTACTTCAAGTGTGGTCTAACCAAGGTTTATACAAGTTTAACATAACTTCTCTGCTTTTCAATTCTATCCCTCTAGAAATGAATCCCAGTGCTTGATTTGCCTTCTTTATGTCCCTATTAACCTACGTCGCAACTCTTAGTGATTTGTGTGTCTGTACCCCTAGATCCCTTTGCTCCTTTATCCCATTTAGACTCTTATTATCCAAGCAGTATGTGGCTTCCTTATTCTTCCTACCAAAACGTACCACCTCACACTTATCTATATGTCCTCTTGCATTTTGATGCATTCTCCCTTTGTATTAAATACACCCCCCAATTTGGTATCATCCCCAAATTTTGAAATTGTACTTCCGATTCCCGGATCCAAATCTTTAATGTAAATGGTGAACAACTGCGGTCTCAGCACCGATCCCTGTGGAACACCACTTCCCACCTTTTGCCAGTCTGAGCCGCTACCTTTAACCCCTACTCTCTGTTTTCTGTTGCACAGGAACAACGTGCAATCTGCTATCAACCAGCCATTAGCAATCTCACTTGCTTGAAGACAAAAAAAAAATGAGGGAGGAATTTTCGATTCTCAGAGGCAGCAGGGACACGACGCTGCTTTGAATTAAAAGAAAATAAAAATGAAATGTGTTAACATTCTTGGCAGAATTTAAAAGCCAGGATATTTCAGCAGCAGTTTTAAATATTGTCCGATATTGCATGCAGAGGACAGTAAATTCCTTTGTAAATTCATCATCCGAACCCATAAATTGGATTATTACCTTGTAATCAACTCCCACTCATCTAGTGTGATCTATTTTTTTCCTCAGTGTGAGTAATGAGCCTTTCTCACAGTTAGAGCTATTACAATATTATTCATTTGGCGTATAGAAGTGTACTCTAACCCAGTCAAAGAGAATGTGCTTGTTTAATTAAAAACCTCTTAACCTAGTGTCAAAATCTTATAAATCACTGTTGGAAAAATTGCCAGCCATGATCTGCTGGCTGGCTGCAGTGAGCAACTATTGGCAATATCCAGAACAAACTAGAAACAGAACAGCTCAAACGCTAAGAATTGTGAACCTGTATATATGACAATTTAAAAAAAAATCATTGTCAGGATGTGGGCATCGCTGGCAAGGCCAGCATTTATTGCCCATCCCTAGTTGCCCTTGAGAAAGTGGTGGTGAGCTTTCTTCTTGAACTTTTTTAAAAATTCGTTCACGGGATATGGGCGTCGCTGGCGAGGCCAGCATTTATTGCCCATCCCTAATTGCCCTGCAGTCCGCGTGGTGAAGGTACTTGGGAGTGTAATATGCCTAGTAATCTGCTAATGTATCCATGATATTGTAAAATTAGCATAACGGCAGGTATTTCTGATTGACCACCGTGCTTCATGTCATTTTTCAGCATCACCAGATTGGCTTAAATTTAATTTTTCTAAAAGAGCAACAAACCAGAACTCTAACTGTAGGGGGTGTGAGGAAAATCGACCAATGAGAAAAAAACAGAAGTGAACCAATAAATTTACTGAAAATATTTGTTAATTTTTATTCAGTCAAAGCAATAAAGACCTGAGCAGCATAATTGCAACTGAAACAGTAATTTCAGGATTTGGTATCAGATGTGAGACTAACTGAAGGAGATGGTGTCACACTGCTTCCACTCAAACTGACTGCAGAATAACCAGTGCAAAGCCAACTTTATGATTTAAAGAGTCTGGGTGGTCGATAGGGCCACCTTTAAGTTTCAAACATTAAAAATGTTACTAGCTGACATGTAGAGCTCTACGTATACATTTAAGTACGGATGAGAACACCACTGTTCTCCCCTGACTAAAGAGCAGAGTGAGTGGACTGTACAACTCAGTGCAATGTACTTACAGCATTCAGTGTCGATCAATACTTGCAGTGTAACTGGAGCATTAAGAGCTTTATATAACATATGGGGACATAATACATTTCAGGGTTATACTGCAAAACAAAACTCAAGCCAAGGATACTCAAACACCCTGAATAAGAACATTTATTTTCAAACATTATCTATCTAAATAAATCCAGTTGTCAATATTCATCACAATGGAATATTGACTTATTGAAGATACCTCATATAACAGGCACAAGGTATAAGGAGATGGAATTGACCTATTTTTTTTAAAAGCTTGCATTTATATAGCACCTGATCACATCTCTCCAACTGCTTTTGTGAAAAGGCAGCGATTGTCACCTAGACACAGGAACATCTGACAAACAGCGATAAGATGAATGATCAATTAATGTACTTGGTGTTTGGCCATGACACCGGGGTGAACTCTCTCCTCTTCTTCAAAAAGTGCGGTGGGACCTTTAATGTCCATCTTAAACGGGCATACAGGGCCTCAGTTTAACATCTCATTCAGCAAAAAGGACCAAGAGATTGATAAAAAGGGGAAAAATATAGAGTATGACAGTAAACTTGAAAGGAACAGAAAAGTGGACTGTAAAAGCTTCTACAAGTATGTAAAAAGAACAAGATTAGTGAAGACAAATGTAGGTCCCTTACAGTCAGAAATGGGAGAATTTATAATGGGGAACAAGGAAATGGCAGAGCAATTAAACCAATACTTTGGTTCTGTCTTCACAGAAGAGGACACAAATAACTTCCCAGAAATGCTAGGGAACCAAGGGTCTAGTGTGAAGGAGGAATTAAAGGAAATTAGTATTAGTAAAAAAATAGTGCTGGAGAAGTTAATGGGACTGAAAGCCAACAAATCCCCAGAGCCTGATAATCTGCATCCCAGTGTACTAAAAGAGGTAGCCATGGAAATAGTGGATGCATTAGTTGTCATCTTCCAAAATTCTATAGATTATGGAACAGTTCCTGCAGATTGGAGGGTGGCAAATGTAACCCCACTATTTAAAAAAGGAGGGAGAGAGAAAACAAGGAACTACAGACCGGTTAGTCTAACATCAATAGTAGGGAAAATGCTAGAATCTATTATAAAGGAAGTGATAACAGGAAACTTGGAAAATATCAACGGGATTAGACAAAGTCAACATGGATTTATGAAAGGGAAATCATGTTTGACAAACCTACTGGAGTTTTTTGAGGATGTAACTGGTAGAATAGATAAGGGAGAACCAGTGGATGTGGTTTATTTGGATTTTCAGAAGGCCTTTGATAAAGTCCCACATAAGAGGTGTGCAAAATTAAAGCACATGTGATTGGGGGTAATACGCTGGCATGGATTGAAAATTGGTTAACAGACAGGAAACAGAGTGTAGGAATAAATGGGTCTTTTTCAGGGTGGCAGGCAGTGACTAGTGGGGTACCGCAGGGATCAGTGCTCGGGCCCCAGCTATTCACAATATATATCAATGATTTGGATGAGGGAACCAAATGTAGTATTTCCAAGTTTGCTGACGATACAAAACTAGGTGGGATTGTGAGTTGTGAGGAGGATGCAGAAAGGCTTCAAGGCAATTTAGACATGTTGAATGAGTGGGCAAATACATGGCAGATGCAGTATAATGTGGATAAATGTGAAAGTTATCCACTTTGGAAGGAAAAGCAGAAAGACAGAGTATTATTTAAATGGTGATAGATTGGGGAATGTTGATGTACAAAGGGACCTGGGTGTCCTTGTGCACCAGTCACTGAAAGCAAACATGCAGGTGCAGCAAGCAGTTGGGAAGGCAAATGGTATGTTGGCCTTCATTGCAAGAGGATTTGAATATAGGAGCAAGGATGTCTTACTGCAGTTGTATGGGGCCTTGGTGAGACCACACCTGGAGTATTGTGTGCAGCTTTGGTCTCCTTATCTAAGAAATGATATACTTGCCATAGAGGGAGTGCAGCGAAGGTTCACCAGACTGATTCCTGGGATGGCAGGACTGTCGTATGAGGAGAGATTGGGTTGACTCAACCTGTATTCACTAGAATTTAGAAGAATGAGAGGGGATCTCATTGAAACATATAAAATTCTGACAGGGCTAGACAGACTGGATGCAGGGAGGATGTTTCCCCTGGCTGGGGGATCTAGAACAAGGGGTCACAGTCTCAGGATACGGGGTAGGACATTTAGGACTGAGATGAGGAGAAATTTCTTCACTCAGAGGGTGGTGAACCTGTGGAATTCTCTACCACAGAAAGCTGTAGAGGCCAAGTCACTGAATATATTTAAGAAGAATATAGATAGATTTCTAGACCAGAAGGCATCAAGGGATATGGGGAGAGAGCAGGAATATGGTATTGAGATAGAGGATCAGCCATGATCATATTGAATGGCGGAGCAGGCTCGAAGGGCCAAATGGCCTATTCTTGCTCCAATGTTTCCATGTTTCTATCTGAAGGATGACACATCTGATAATGCAGTATTGGCAATGCGCTGAAGTGACGGTCTAGATTAGGTGCATTAGGTCCTGGAGTAGCGCTGAAATCCATAACCTTAACTTAGAGGTGACAATGCTACTAACTGAGTGAAGCTGACACTGCCAGCTTGATCAACCTCTTTAATATAGAGAGAAGCAGGCAATCTGAGTGGAAGAGGGTTATTTGACATGAGCAATGATTGAAGGACTACAAACGTGCATTTCAACATCAGTGCTAATTAGTTCTTTTAACAAAGGAACTGGGCAAGTGATCTGGTACTAGAAAGGCGGTGAAGATTATAGGGACAGTTATAGATACAATTGGTCTAATATTCTATGACACTGTTTCCAGTCGTAGAAGGAGTGTTAGAATTTCTCAGGTGGAATACAGCTGATCAAAATGAATAACCTGAATTGTGATGTTAGATTTAGGTGTCAGCCTTGGCTCAGTGGTAACACCTTCTGAGTCAGATGTCTGTGGGTTCAAGCCCCACTCCAGAGACTTAAGCACATAATCTAGGCTGATACTTCAGTGCTGCACTATCAGAGGTGCTGTTTTTGAGATGCGATATTAAACCCTGTCTGTCCTCTCAGGTGGACGTAAAAGATCCCATGGCACTATTTCGAAGAAGAATAGGAGAGTTCTCTGGTACTCTGGCCAATATTTATCCCTCAACCAACATCAATAAAACAGTTTACCTGGCCATTTATCACATTGCTGTTTGTGGGACCTTGCTCTGTGCAATTTTGGCTGCCGAGCTTCCTACATTACAACAGTGACTACACTTCAAAAGTACTTCATTGGCTGTAAAGCGCTTTGGAACATCCTGAGGTCATGAAAGGTGCTATATAAATGCAAGTTCTTTCTTTCTTTTTGGAACTGTATTTTGCAATTTTAAGCCTTTTGGGATAGAAACATTTTGCTTGTGGCTGGTTGTTACTTTCACATGATAAAATAAGATGTGGAATCTCTATGAAAGTTCAAAGTGCGCACTGTTGGAACAAGTAAAACTGATGGAGTAACCATCCCGTCTTACAACACATAGTCTTGTATTTGATTTAAAACCACTATTTTCAGGAATTGCTGCAATACTCACCTTTTATATTGTCCTGCAGAAAATGCCATTGTTTCACGAGCTGCTATAAAGTCCGATGATATTTAAAATTAACCCATTGTTGTCTGCCTACTGCAGTCCTGATTATAATATGGAGATCTTACCCAATGTTAAAGGAGGGGTCAAGTCAATCAAATCAGTTCTTAAAAAAACTCCCTGTATGCAGATAAATCATGATGTGAAGATGCCGGTGATGGACTAGGGTGGACAAATGTACGGAGTCGTACAGCACCAGGTTATAGTCCAACAGCTTTATTTGAAATCACAAGCTTTCGGAGCTTTGCTCCTTGACTCACCTGACGAAGGAGCAAAGCTCCGAAAGCTTGAGATTTCAAATAAAGCTGTTGGACTATAACCTGGTGTTGTACGACTCCGCAGATAAATCAGAGGGAGTGTTCAGTGGCCATGTGATAAGGTTTAGTTTGTCAAAAAATAGTTGCGATCTCTGCTGTAACTATTTTTTTGACCTCAGTGGTAAGGATTATCTCCGATTGTTTAAATATCTGGCCAATGGCATTTTCAGGTGTTTTATTACTTGAAAGGGGAAAATAGGGGCTAACTTACCTAGAAGTGAGCCTAATGCTCTGATTACTCTGAACTTACATAGCCTAGGCTCTACTCTGCTAAGTTTTTTGACTGCCAATGTGGGTCATTTTGACTTTGTGCGATAGTGTAAAATGGGCATCTCTCCCGATTTTTATTTCTACTGAGCGCTCGTTCTCTTACTTTCATGTATGCTTTCTCGCTTGTTCCCTCCCCCTCTCCTTCAGCGAGTGTGGCCCCGATATTAGAGTGGAGGCGGGATGGCAGCGGGAGGGTGATTGGGCACGCGGGTAACCTGACCAATAAAAAATGTCCATTTCCCACGCGATCGCGATTCAATTGGTGCCACTTAACGTGGCTTTCGGGTTTGCCATCCGAAAGCTGCGCAGTGGGCGGACTGCGCACCCACATCACAGGCTGTCAGCTGGAGGAGCTCTATTTAAAGGGCCATTGCTCCCGTGACTTTTCCTGGAGCAAACACTCACACACCACAATGCAGCAGCACAGGGGCAAGGCTGCTCCAAGATTCAATGATGCCTCACTCCAGGTGCTACTGGACGGGATGAGGAGGAGGAGGGATGTGTTTTACCCGGTGGACGGAAGGAAGTGCCCAGCCTCTGCCACCAAGAAGGCCTGGCTCGAGGTGGCAGAGGAGGTCACCAGCAGCAGCAGTATCTCCCACACCAGGGTCCAGTGCAGGAAGCGCTTCAATGACCTAACTAGATCAGCCAAAGTGAGTACACTTACTCATTCTCCTACATTCCATCTTCCACATCACCGCCCCCACTCCCATCTCATTCTGCACTGCCAACACTATTCTATCACATCACTCCTCACACCCACTTAAGGCTCATCCTCAACTTACCTGCACTTCCTCAGCACTTCCTCACCTCCCCATTACTCACCCCACCCACTACTACTTAACCCAATCCTCATACCCACATGGCTCTGTCTCATACTCACCCTCTGATGTATCTCTTTCACTGTCAGCCTCCCCCAAACCAATGCATTCATCGGTTGGCCACGTCACCATCACTCATTCACATGTCTGCCCTTTCTCCCCTTATAGGAGAAGAGAGCTCAGAATGCACAGGAGAGGGCGAGGTCCGGAGGGGTCTGCAACAAATCGTCGTCCTGACAGAGGTGGAGCAGGAGGTGCTGGACCTCAGCCGAACCCTCGAGTGCTTGTCTGTTGGGGATGCCAAGACTGGCACCCAACAAACATCTGGTGACACAACTTTAACATTCATCACACAGAATATGAATTGATGTTAACATGCCTTGCCATCTTCAGCACCTCAGTATGCTCATCGCAACATGACACATCTGTGATCATGCTTAATATTGCCTTCTGTTCTCTTACAGGGTCTTCAGTGACCACAGTGACGGCAGAGGGCGATTCCTTAGCGGACCTGCCGGCCTCTGAGGGTGAACCGACACATCTTACCGAGCCATCCACCAGCGCAGATACTCACATCTCGGTGGGTCCTAGTCCTCAGTTAGTTGGGTTGGCACCTGGTGAGTTACACACACACATGTGAGCACGAGCAGACACTGGTGGCAGGGGCAGCTGTGGAGAGTCCATGTCTGTGGGCGCACTCCTCTCCAGGTTCTGCTCAGCTGGACGCAGATGCTGAACCTTGGGGGGCATCCTTTAAAAGGAGAATGATCGAGGGGCAGCAGCACTTTTGCGAGGTGCTGGAACTGGTGCCACGCACACTCTCCACAATAGCGCAGAGGATGGAGGAGTCCAACTCCTGCATGAGCGGAATGGTCGCACAGGTACGGGAGGGCATCTCTGAGATACTGTCACAGGGACGTAAGCAGCTCTCTGAGATACTGTCACGGGTAAGTGCAGGAATATCTCCATTGAGCTTCAAGCACAGCTCACAAATGAGTCCATTCAGGCCCTAACAATGGCCGTTTGGACTCAGGATGAACAACGTTCTGCAGCCTTAAACAGGCAGACAGATACACTAGCACTGGCCTTACAAGGCATCACACTTGTCCTCCAAACTGTTGTCTAGCAGAGTGGCCCAGGGGAGGGATGATGACGAAAGGAGACATGGAAGTGGGAATGTCACTCAAAGTACTACCACGTCTCACCTGTTGCCCCCATCTCAACCGGTACCTGCATGCTGCCTCCTCTCCAGGTGGCCAAGTCTGCCCCTGCACAGGTGCAGGTGGAGCAGTCTTTGGGGGGGCCCTCACGGGCTCCAAAACCCAGAGGGCGTAGGCCCAAAGCATCTAAGCAGTCAGGGCATGAACATGAGCAACCTGCCACTACCTCTGCTACAGCCACAGGGGGTGCACCACGTAGAAGTAGTCGTAGGAGAAAGGCGAAGGTATTGTGAGCACAAAGGGTATGCACAAGAGTGTTTGACAGACTGTCATGTTTTTCATTTATATTTAGTTTTTGCTAAAGTGACATTAAATTTTATGATTGTCACCATTGCTGCCACGTCTTGCCCATTCTTGACTGGCTTTTATGATAGGTTCTTCTCATGAGGTTCACCATGAACGGTGACACTTGATGCCACCCATTGGGTCACTTTACAGTGGGTGTACGTGCAGATGCAGGACTGTTTTGTGCAGGGAGGGGTGGGCGGCCTGGTGTGGGTGCAGCTCTGCCCATGGGTTCCTCCTTCTCTTCCTCCTCCTCCACATGGGTGGCAGATGTGGATGGGGTCTCCTCAAGCAGCATCCTTCTCTGTTGTTGCCCTCTGTGCTCTTGTGCAGGTGCCTGTGGCACAGCACTGTGTTGTGGAGCTCCAAGTGGCAGAGGTGGATGCCATGCCTGGCGAGGCTGGTGATGTTGCTCGTCCTCGGATGTAGTGGTGAATGCAGCCCATGGCGCCCCTCATCCTGACGGTGTTAGTTTGAGGGGGTCCGAAAAGTAGTTAAATATGTGTGAACAGAAGAATTGTGAGTGGAAAGTAAGAATTTTCAGTGAAAACACAAAGATTTCGCAGCCAAAACTTTGTCTGAAAAAACTGAGTGCCCTGCTGCAATAGGTGACCTTTTCTCCCCAGCTGTCAAAGAAGCATTTGAATGTCCCACTGGCTGCTGGCCCACTACTTAACTGCTAGTTTAAGTAGTTCAACTACTTAAACTATCTAAACAACTGTGTCAAGTATCATCCCACCAGCTTTAATTGCCGGTGGGACCTCCGCATTCAGGAGGCGCACGCGCACCCAGACACGTCAATGGGGCACCAGGAAGTCTGCGGGTTGGTGACGGGTTCCGAACCCGAATGGGATTTCCCCGATTTTTGGAACGCCCCCACTCCCAATGCACCCGCAATTTCCTGGGAAAATCGAGCCCTGTGTCTCAATCACCTCACTCACTCACACACATACAAACACCTATTTCCAACATTTTTATGTTTACTGTTGAAATGCCACCAACGTGTCTGTATTGACACAATCACTACTTTTGGTCATAGTTTCTTTTAAAAAATAAAATCTTCGTTGGTTTTCTTGTCCAAAGGTTGAATGGAAGTAGTTGCTGAATGCCGCCAGTGATGCTGTAGCCTCCCAAACTTCATCCAGCTCTGCACAGCCCAGGCCTGGTGAGCACTTAGTTGGCATATCGAATCCTGAAAAGCTAGTGCCGGGCTCTGGCGATAGTAATGGATTGAATGATAAGGGACAGGGTCACTCCCTCCTCATAGTTGAGTTGGCCTCAGGTATCTGTACCTGCCAGCACATGTCATCGTTTAGCTCCCTCAAAGTCTTGGTAGTTTTATTTCTGATATTTATTTTCCTTTTTGCCACTTAAGGTTGAACACGGTTACTTTACAGAATATTATGGCCACACCAACATCTTGCATTTATCTAGTGGGGTGCAAAACGGGTGCATTCTTCTTTGCTTCCATTTTGCTCCATAACAGCACTGCACCTCAACCCCCTCTCTGTTTTTTTCTGGTCTTTGTACCTGACCATGCCTGAAGATGGCATTGCAATGTAAATTTCAGGTAAAAGCTTGTAACGCTCTTTATATAATATATGGGGACACAATACATTTCAGGGATAAACTGCAAATCAAAACTCATACCAAGGATACTCAGCCACTCTGAATGTGACCATGTTTCTTTCACATTATCTACCTAGATAAATCCAGCTGTCAAGATTCATCACAATGGAATATTGAGATATTCACGATACTTCATGTAATAAGCACAAGGTGTAAGGAGAAACTGACAGAGCTAAACATCTTTTTAAAAAAATACTGCTTTTATGAACTAACTAGTACAGCCTTTGAAATGCACGTCTACAGTCCTGCGATCATTGCTCATGTTAGATAACCCTCTTTCATTACAGGGTGTTGCACACAGATTTCCATTAGAAGCACCAAACGCTGATCAGGGCAAACTGCCTCCATTAAAAGCTGATGTTACTGATTCCTGACCTATTGGTCTTGAGGGACAGACTGGTATTGTCAAAATAGGTTTTTATTTTTGACTTTTTGAATAAAAAATGGTCTTGCTGATTCAGGACTTGTTACAAATGCAGTTTGTGTTTTACACTTGGTGATGGAGATCTTGTTCACTTCTGTGGCACTCCCCTTGTGTGATGTAGCTTTTTTTTGGTTCTCAAGATGTGGTCATCGCTGGCAAGGCTTGACTTTATTGCCCATCCTTAATTGCCTTGAGAAAGAGTCCAAGCTCCTTCTTCTTGAACCTCTGCTCATACTGTGGTGTTAGGTCGGGAATTCCAGAATATTGACCCAGCAACAATGAAGGAACGACAATATATATCCATGTCAGGATGGTGTGTGACTTGGAGCTATCATAGTAGGCACAGCACAAGAAGAGGCCATTCAGCCCATCGTTCCTCTTTGAAAGAGCTATCCAATTAGTCCCATTCCTCTGCTCTTTCCCCATAGCCCTGTAATTTTTTTTCCTTCAAGTATTTATCCAATTCCCTTTTGAAAGTTACTTATGAATCTGCTTCCACCGCCCTTTCAGGCAGTGCATTCCAGATCATTACAACTTGCTGCGTAAAAAAATGTTTCCTCATGTTGCCTCTGGCTCTTTTGCCGATCACCTTAAATCTGTGTCCTCTGGTTACCGGCCCTTCTGCCACTGGAAACAATTTCTCCTTATTTACTCTATCAAAACCATTCATGATTTTGAACACCTCTATCAAATCTCCTCTTAACCTTCTCTTCTAAGGAGAACGACCCCAGCTTCTCCAATCTCTCCACATAACTGAAGTCCCTCATCCCTAGTATCATCCTGGTAAACCTTCTCTGTACCCTCTCTAAGGCCTTGACATCCTTCTTAAAGTGTGGTGACCAGAATTGAACACAATACTCCAGCTGCAGCTTAACCGGTGTTTTATATAGGTACAGCATAACTTCCTTACTTTTGTACTCTAAGCCTCTATTAATAAAGCCCAGGATCCCAATTGCTTTTTTAACAGCCATCTCAATTTGTCCTGCCACCTTCAAAGATTTGTGTACCTACACCCCCGGGCCTCTCTGTTCCTGCATCCCTTTAAAATTGTACCATTTAATTTATATTTCCTCTCCTCATTCTTCCTACTAAATGTATCACTTCACACTTCTCTGTGTTAAATTTCATCTGCCACGTGTCTGCCCATTTCACCAGTCTATGTCCTCCTGAAGTCTGTTACTATCCTCCACGTTGTTTACTATATTTCTGAGTTTCATGTCATCTGCAAACTTTGAAATTATACCCACTATACCCAAGTCCAGGTCATTAGTATTTATCAAAAAGATCAGCGGTGATCCCACAACATTGCTGCTTTTGATCTTCTTGGTGGTGGAGGTCGTAGGGGAGGGAGGTGATATTGAAGTAAACCTTGGAGAATTGCTGCTGTGCATCCTATAGTTCATACGTTTCAGTGCACTGGTGATACAGGGCGTGAGCATAGAGCAGGGGCACTGATCAAGCAAACTGTTCTGTCCTGGATGGTGTTGAGCTTCTTGAGTGCTGTTGTGGCTGCAACCATCCAGGTGAGTGGTGGGTATTCCATGACACTCCTGAATTGAGGCAGACAAGGGGAAACCACCAGCTAGCTTGACAACTGCTAATGTCATTCACCTGGCCCTTTCCTAAAAAACAGCCGCTAACAACTACTTCCCTACCACAGTGTAGGAATCTCCTCTCCTGTTGACCGGGCATTTGCTACATGTCACCTTGAACAAAAAGAGAAGCCTCACAGTCAATCCAGCTCCCTCTTCCTATCCCGGTGTCATCATTCTTCATACCCACCCTTGTTCTCCCTGATGGAAAAGTGATCGGAGATAAACCAACTTGTGTTCTATAATTACTGAGCTCAACCCGAGGCTTTTCCTCAGCGCTAGTTCACCACTCTTACCTCTTCCAATTTTAATTTAATATATTAACATTAAACAGATGCAGCACAGATGTTATGATTTAATAATGGGTAACACTGTACTAGTCAAATAATTTTTCCCAGCGAGGTCAAACTGTCCTTCTGCAAAATTCATTGCTCACAACTACCCTGTATATTTTTAAAAGAAGCACCTCAACCTGCAAAAAGAAAAAGGGGGTTATTTTGAAATAAATAACTGACCCAAATTGCAATCTATCTTTGCTGTAAGCCTAACATTAGAGAAGGGGAGAACAATCCTTAATAGGTCATTCATCTCAGATGCCAGATAGAAGGCCTCTCTACTATATGTAATATTTTTTCCTGCTATTGCAACCCATTTGTCACACATTCAGGCAGGATAATCTGGGCAAGCCCCATCAATTCTATTCCATCAACCGTCGGCAGCAGGCACAGTCCAGTGATCAGAGTTGAACTGTATACTTTTTCTTCCCCCACCTGAAGATTGAATGCCCAATTCTGAGCAGTGGACGTCAAGCACTTTGGATAAGGAGTGATACAACTCTTCCAGATCCAGGAACAACAGCGCATAATTCAGCCTTTCCAACTTGCTCAGTCACCTAAGCCTGCCTTCATGACTTGTACAGATGATCTTCATATCGTTTTGGCTCAGCTCTGTGGTGCACTCACTGTTAAATCAGAATCTGTCCTGCTTAGAGCTCAGAAACAAATTCATGACCAAGTTAGGGTAATGCATCTTAAAGCCTACAATTTTTGAAAGATGGTTCTTTCCCCATAGACCAGAAGTAGGGATTAATTTCTTGGCCTAGTGTCCTGGAGAGCAAAGCCACTGAAAACAGAATGTAGGTTTTAGGGGTAATAGTAATGTTAAGTTATGATAACTTGACATAAGGAGAAAGCATCTGTGTGAGAGAGAGAGAGAGAGGGATATAGAGTGTAGGTACAGCATGTGTCAAAAGTAGCTCTGCAGAACAGATTGGCACTTTACTGCAGACAGGTCACCAAGGGCAACAATGAGCAGACATACCTCTGGGTCGGCTAGCTGGAACCGAGACGTGATAAGGAAGAAGAACAGGGGTTTGCCTGTTATCAATTACAATATAAGCTTAAGCAAGAGTGAGTATTAGAATAGATTAGATAATAATGTGTGATGTTTATACCTATGATTGTGAAACAACAAGAAATAACATAATTAACAGTAGGCGAGCTAGTTTAGGGATAATAGGAGAATTACTGAAGAAAAATAACTGAATGCTGCTCGGTACCAAGGAAGTCCGAGATAAGAAAGGTCCCATCTGCTGTTGCTAGTTTCCCGCCAAAAGCAGGCAAGAAGACCAAGAAGGGTGATGTGACATAGAAGGATCACTAAATGCTATAAAAGTGAGAGGATTCTGAGGTAAGGGGTGCAGTTTGAACTTAAGACACCAGGGGCATGATTTTATCCCCGAAGTCTGGGTGCGTTGGGGGCAAACAAAATCAGGTATTCCTGGAGCGGGAAGGAATCTCGGCTCCAACCTGCCGAGAAACGGGTACGGCCCAGACCCATCTGGGTGTGCGCGCACTTCAGGAAGCTGGAAGTCCCGCCTGCAATTAAAGCCAGTGGGCCGATATTTAAACCATCAATCAAGGTAGTTAAAGTCATTGGAATGGTGATTTACATTTTTATTGATGCAGGGAAATGATTTCAACGCTGCCTCAATGTTTCCCGTGCTGTGTGAAGCACGCCATGGAAACCTAGGCGGGTTGCAGCCGGCAGCCATTTGGCCTTTAAATCCCTGTTTGACAGATGGGGATAAAGGTGAGTTATTGCAGCAGGGCACTCAGTTCTCTCAGATGAACCTTTGGCTGGGAGTTCTTTGTAGACTGAGAATTCTTGGTTCACACTCAGAATTGTTCTGTTTACACATATTTACCTACTTTTTGGACCCCCTCAAACTGACCACATCAGGATGGGGGGGCGCAATGGCTGCATTCACCAGTACATCCGAGGAGGAGGAACATCACCATCCTCGCCAGGCACAGTGTGCACTTCCGCCACTTGCAGCTCCACAACACAGAGGTGAGCCACAGGGACCTGCCCAAGAGCAGAGAGGGGAACAACAGTGGGCCTGACGTCACAGGAGGCACTACCCCCGTCAGAGGGTCTACAGACCAAGGCTGAGCTTCCTGGACCTCTCTGAGGAGCAGTGCCTACGAAAGATGAGAGTGAGTCGCAGACATCTGCAGCCTCCTTTATGCCGAGCTGCTCCAGCTGGGCCTGGTGGCATTGCATTGCACGTGGCAGTTAAAGTGACCACTGCCCTCAACTTCTTCACCTCCGGTTCATTCCAGGGCGCCACCGGTGACATCGCTGGGGTTTCTCAGTCATCTGCCCACAAGTGCATACGACAGGTCACCGATGGTTTGTTTCGCAGGGCGTCCCACTACGTCAACTTCCCCATGGACGACCTCAACCAGACGGAGAGGGCAATGGGTTTCCACGCTGTGGCTGGCTTCCCAAGGGTACAGCGTGCAATTGATTGCACACACGTAGCAATCTGAGCACCTCCACACGAGCCAGGACTGTTCATCAACAGAAAGGGATATCACTCCATCAACGCGCAGCTCGTTTGCGACCACTGGTAAAGATTTCTTCACGTGTGTGCCAGATTCCCTGGCAGCTGCCGTGATTCATTCATTCTGCTGGAATCCAACATCCCGGCCCTGCACCAAATAGCCTTAAGGGCTGGCTTTTCAGTGACAAGGGATACCCCCTGCAGACGTGGTGCATGACACCTGTGAGACACCCCATCAGCGAGGAACAGCGTCAGTACAACAACAGTCACATCGCCACCAGGTCTGAAATTGAACATGCTCGAGATGCGATTTCAGTGCCTGGATCGATCTGGGGGAGCGCTTCAATATGGACCAGAGAGAGTGGGTAGAATTATTGTTGTCTGTTGCGTCCTGGACAACATTGCGCAACAGGGAGGGTTACCGGTTGATGAGGCCCCATGCCCTCATCCAGCATCCACATCTGCCATCAACATTGAGGAGGAGGAGGAGGAGGTGGAGGAAGAGGATGAGGAGGAAGCATGCAGGAGTTGGACTCCTCCATCCTCTGCGCTATTGTGGAGAGTGCGCGTGGCACCTGTTCCAGTACCTCACAAAAGTGCTGCTGTCCCTCAATCATTCTCCTTTTAAAGGATGGCCCACGGGGTTCAGCATCTGCGTCCAGCTGAGCAGAGCCTGGAGAGCAGTGCTCCCACCGACACGGACTCTCCACAGCTGCTCCTGCCACCAGTGTCTGCTCGTGCTCTCTTGTGTGTGGTGACTCACCAGGTACCAACCAAACTAACTGACCACTAGGACCAACCGAGGTGTGAGTATCTGCGCTGGTGGATGGCTCACTAAGATGTGACGGTGCGCCCTCAGAGGCCGGGAGCTCCTCTGAGAAATCACCATCTTCCGTCACTTCAGTCGATGAAGGGCCTGGAAGAGAACAGAAGGCAATATTAAGAATCATCACAGATGTGTAATGTTGCGATGAGCATACTGAGGTGTTCAACATGTTAATCATTCAATCATTGTTAACATCAATTCATGTTGTGTGTGATGAATTTTAAAGTTCTGTCACCAGACATTTGTGGGGTACCAGTCTGGTCATCCCAGAGGGACAGGCACTCGAGGGTGTGGCTGATCTCCAGGTCCTCCACTTCTGTCTCTGTGAGGACCAGTCCCCGCCCTCATGGTAGCAGAGGCAAGGTGCTTCCTCCTGTCCGCCAGGTAAAATATTTCCCTCCTCCTCCTCCTCACCTCGGCCAACAGCACCTCAAGTGAGGCGTCACTGAATCTTGGAGCTGGCTTGCCCCTCTGCTGCTCTATTCTGCCCGGTTCCTCATTTGTCCAGCAGAAGCCATTGATGCAATAGTCCTTTAAGTACAAACACTCCAGCTAACAACAGGTCATGCGGGTGCGCAGTCTGCCCGCTGCGCAGCTTTCAGACGGTAAACCCGGAAGCCACGTTAAGGGCCATCAATTAAGTCGCAATCACATGGGGAAAGGTAGGGATTTTTTTGGAGGTTTCCCGCGCTCCGATTGATTTCCCCCCCACTGCCATCCTGCCAGTATATTAAAATCATGCCCCAGAGATACCATCCAGCGGGCTGATCTCATGCAAGTACATAGATGTGTGGTACTTACATGCTCACTATGATTGATATGTCAATATAAGACAAGGAAAGGGCAAAATCATGTATTTATTAATGAAATCTTAAAGTTGCTGAAACTGGACTCTCGGACCTACTAGTTAACAAGATAGGAAAAAAGTCAAAATCTGACATAGAATTTGCTTGTAAGCAAACTTTTTTTCTCACCACGATTTAGTGTAATGGAAGTGATGAAGCAACATCGTAACAATGGTGTGACTAGTAGAGAATTTCTGTCGTCATTTTATATGATTTTTAAATAGTTAGTCAATGGTTCTTTTAAAATGAAAGATTGAAGACATTCTATGTATGGAAACCGTGCCAGGTTGATTTAATCATGAAAGTAATCAAGATGAAATCATGGACTGCTCCTCCACTAATGGATATTCAGGCAGAATTAACGTCATTTCAAAGGAAATTGGCTCAGTATTTGAAAAGGAAAACTATAAAAAGATACAAGGGTCAAGATAAGGGAACTGAGTAGATCTCTCCATTTGAAGAGCTAACACTGGCACTGTGGGCTGAATGGCCTCCTTCTGTGCTGTAATTTCTATGACTCTAGGTGCAATTTGTGTTGTACATTATTCAGGACCCAGATGATATTTGATATAATTGCTAATTGGTAATTCCATGCAATCGTTCCTTTTTATTGTCCTGAGTTATGAGAGGAAAGCAGCAACATACTTGTCATATGGTACAGGAGATTCTTTGAAATTTGGATGTTGTGAGTGATCTATTAACTTAAAGATCTTTGTAAATATAACAAGTGTATTAAAGTTAGCAGTTTCAAAAAAATGATTTTGTTGATTATAACATTTTATTATTATTCATAATCCTTTCACGTATCCACTGGCACTTTCCTAATTAGAAAAAATTACTACTTTGCATTTTCCAATTTATCCAGTGAAGTGTCTGCTTCCATCACTAATTGGTTAATTATATTGATTAATTGAGCAATGGCTTTGCTGTTGCTCTTCTTTGGTAAGCACAGTCATTGGCAATATTGTGTAGTCTGCAACATGGTACAGTAACTCTGACAACTTGCAGTGGCTCACACTGTGAAGCATCATCAGAACAACACATTGGAACAGGTCATAGGTCTATCCAATCATATTTCTTGATGAAGGGCCCACAACAATGTACCTTCATGTAGGGTCTGAATGTTCAGCCAAGTTGTATTTGGACATGTTTTGGAATCAGTAATGTTTGTCTCCTAGGAACCAACCCTGCATTCTGTCTCTTGGATGGTTGGGGAACCTTTTGAGATATGGGAGTCACTGAATACCAAACATTGATTTGCAAAATGTTTAGCCAGTGGTTGCATATCAAAGGGAACGATAACACTGTCTGTTGATGAAAGAAAGGGCATTGCCCGGAAGTACGTGAAGGGTGGCAGGTGTAATCAATGGCACCTTGTACTCTGGGAATGTCATAGCACCGCTGCATGCTTGTGTTGTATTTAATGGATGCTCACACTCGGAAGAAGAAGGCACCTGTGATGCAGTGGTGAACGGCACGCATGCTGATCCATGTGACGTCTCCCATTGGTGTCTGGGAATACCCAGTTTAGTGCAGTGATCGCTTTCACTACCATTGAGAGTGCCATTCACAAGTTGCTCCTCGGCTGCAGGTCTGACTCCTGGAGCTGACACAGGCCTAAGTTCATGTGCAGATCAGGGTGTGGCCTCCTTACACATTGTTCCTCACTGAGGTCCAGTTAGGTGACTTGCCGACAGTATTCGTGCTGTAACAGGTAGCAGCAAGTCCTATAAATTGGCCTTCAATGGCCTTAAATCTTCCTGCTTGTGGTTTTCTGCTGTGGCTGCCCCAATTCCACCAAAATATATAGTATTGAGGTGCTTGATGAAACACCCATGCTGCAAAATTCACCTAAAGACTACTCCTTTTAGGGATTCTGTAAGCTAATTATTGTTCACCCCTCAAACTGGCCTGCTCCATCTAGTGCCTTATCAATTCCAATTGTGCAAAATGAACACAATACAAATGGATAAATCCTAAGTAAATTTGCATATTTCCTAGCAAGTGTTCCTTAACAAACAAGGAAAAAAATGATAATGCTGGATCAGTGTGTTAATGTGAATTGCACCAAAAGCAATTTTAGGAGCATGCGTTCAAGTTAGCCCCACTCTATAAATGCTAATTAACAAAATTACTGCACCTTAATACAGAAGTAGCTTGTTCACTAGCTCTAATGTCCAGCGCAGAATAAACCCCAGAATGGGCACCATTTTATTTATGTGAGCATAGTCCCTAATGAGTTTGTGCTGAATAATGTGGTGGCTATTTCAGTTGCTCCCTGCAGTAGAATCATTTGGAAAACAGATAGTAGTAATGTGATCAGTGCTCAAACTAGCAAGACATTGTCAGTATTCACAAAAATATATTTCAAAATGATGCAATTGAATTTTGTACGTTTGTTGGCAAGGAAATCCTAGTTAATACATGGCAGTAGCAATTGGCAGTATCATTTTATGAAAACATAATCCTAATATCACTGTTGGTGGAAAACAAACTTTGTTTGTTGCCCTCCTAACCTCGGTGAGTAATATTACATTGCTATGTATGTCATTGATATATATTACACTGATATATATGTCATGGACAATTCACAGTCATGATCGATGTCATCAGGCTCTGCTGACTTCTATACGTGATTTGACAAGATGCAAGAGTTGAAGGCAATTGCCTTTCAGGCTACAAGAAGATCTCAAGCAGAGGGCTGAGATTTGATGGCTGAATTATCTTTTCTTGTCCTTGATGTTTCTTATGTTTTTATGTACTTATGACAGTAGAGTCTGAATTGGCATGAGAAATAATGAAGCCTGCAGGAAGCGTAAGAGAATGCCATGACAACGTTTGTATTGCTTATTTCATTTAATTAAAAAGTAGACACTGTTATTTGGCCAAAATATCAAAGGAATGTCTGAACTCGGAGCCAATTGTTGTGGTAGGGAGGTATGATGTGATAGGAATGCAATACAGAAGAGTATAGAATTTTCTGGAAGGATAGAATAGAATAGGTAGGACAGGAGAGGATGTTAGGTCCACAAGATAAAGCAAATAGAAGCAGCGAAAAGTGGCTGGACGTTTCTAGTGAGCTTATAACACTATATGCTTGCTACAGGTCAGAAGCTTAGAATAAAAGGGGGGACAGAATAGTTTATTAAAGGAAATAGAGGATCTTGGTTTAGAATGATGAAATGCTATCTGTAATGAACAATTGTTCCATGACCAGTGCATTAGAGAAGCAATGTCAGGCAATACTTGGCTCAATTTGGTCACTGAATGTGACCACGACAGCATTCAGAGGATGGAAGCTGAAGGGTGTAGGATTTTAACCACTCTAGCATTTCACTCTAATGTCTATAGATTTTAGGTTCAAACCCAGAGGGAAGATCGGTCACAAACATATGTCAACGCATTGGTAAAATCAACAGTGGTTTATTACTTCTACCAATTCATTAATAAAGAGTTAACAATAATAAAACCTTAAAAGGAGAGTCTATATATCGTCCAAAACAAAGGGTTGGTCACACCTTTGTCTGAGGATACGCTCTTGCTGTCTTTTTTCTTCCGAGACAGTGGACTCCTTCCCTGCCAATTGCAGCCTTTTCTCTTCTTCTTTTAGAGTTCATGCTGATAATCATGGAATAAAGTTACCTTTCTACCTGCTGTAATGTGTTATGTGAATTGAGACAATTTCAATCCTAATCTTACGGGTGCTAATCGTTTAGGGCTTACAATTCAGCACAAATTGCTAATCCTATTCATGCCATTAGAGTGAATGGTGTGGGTGTTAAAAATATTGCTGTGGTGTGATAGAGTTCTATTTAGAGGTTGCTGTTAAGGTACAATTTGGACCAGAGTAGAGGGAGCTGACTTGAGAGTGTTTCATGTTGGCAATGGATGAAAGGTACAACATTTTCTTTCCTGAGCACTAATGTCCCTCACCTTACTGAGCAGGAAGCCATATCCAATGAAGTAGCAATCTCTCTGAATCAGAGTGTACAAATTCAAGACCCACTCCAAAACCTGAGCATAAAGAAAGAATTTATATTCGTACAGCATATTACCACATTCTCATGATATCTCATTTCTGATGCGCAGTCACTGTTATTTATATAAACATAGCAGCCACTTTGTGCATAATAAGATCCCACAACAGGAAATTAGATGAATAACAAGTTAATCTGTTTTTAGCTTTGTTAATTGAAGGAGAAATGTTAGCCAGAACACTGGGAGCATTCCTGTTCATCTTTGAATAGAATCAAGAAATCTTTTACATCAGCTCAACATGCAGATCAGACCTTTTTTTAATATTGAATTTGAAAGACGGCACTTCCGACAGTGCAGCACTCCCTCAGTACTGCACTAGGGTGTCAGACTACATTATATAGGTGTCAGTCGTGGCTCAGTGGTAGCTATCTCGCCTCTGCCGCAGAAGGTTGTGGGTTGAAGTCCCACTCCCCAGCATCCCTCCGATTGCTGAATGCAAGGAAACCCTGGCCTCTCCTTCCCACCACAATGTGAGGGAATCCCCTCCACCTACTGAGTGCCCATGGGTCCCCAGCTGCGGCCAAATTCCCACTCCGACCTACCGAGCAGGCGGGATATCCAGGAAGATTTATTTAAATGATGCTCTGCTGTTAAGATAAGCAGAGCCTCCACGTCCCCGACCTGGCCGGGTCCGTTGGCCACTACCGGGCTCCCCCTCACCCTCTCTCCCACCTTCCCAGTCAGGCTCACTGAGGCTCTGTACTGGAGCCTCAGTGAAACAAGATTTTTGCACAGATCCTGAAGATAGCATGAGAGAGAGGGCCTACTGTGTCAGGTGTCAGCCGTGACTCGGTGGTAGCACTCTCATCTCTGAGTCAGGAGGGTATGAGTTAAAGTCCCACTCCAGAGACTTGAGCACATAATCCAGACTGACACTCCCAGTGCATGCAGTACTGAGGGAGTGCTGCAATGTCGGAGGTGCTGTCTTTCGGATGAGATGTTAAACCAAGGCTCCCTCCGCCCTCTCAGGTGGACGTAAAAGATCCTATGGCACTATTTCAAAGACCAGAGGAGTTCTCCCTGGTGTTCTGGCCAATATTTTTCCCTCAACCACCGTCACTAAAACAGATTATACGATCATTATCACATTGCTGTTTGTGGGAGCTTGCTGTGTGCAAATTGGCTGCCACATTTCCTACATTCTAACAGTGACTACACTTCAAAAGTACTTCATTGGTTGTAAAGCGTTTGGGAAGTGCTGAGGTTGTGAAAGGTTCTATATAAATGCAAGTTTTTCTTTTCTTCTTTACTGAAACATAGTAAGTAAATGAAAATACAATTGTCCAATAAATTTCACTTTACTTCCAAAGTCCAATGTAATCGGTTGCTAATCGGTTCAGTAACGTTAGTTGCCCTGTTGGTAATTCCCCATTAACCTAAAAAAGGACATTTTTAGTCTCCACATCAATTCTCAAATTGAATTTGCCCAATTAGTGTTAATTGAACAAAACAATGCATTTTACTTTGATGCAAGTCACATTCTTGAGAAATTCTAGGTCAAACAATGCGAGATCAGTAACAACCATGGTTGAACAACATTCCTGGCAACCATGGGTGGTCTGCTAGGGCTCCCGCTGGGCATTGAGCACGACTGGGAGCATGCAGAGAGGCCATGCATAGCAGGTCAAGCTATGAGGAGAGGGAGGATGAGGAGGCACAGGGCACTGAGCAGGAAGCCATATCCAATGAGGGCCTACTGGGACCAATTCTCTTACCTCAACATGAGCGAGGAGCTGCTTCATCAATGACCTTCCCTCCATCATAAGGTCAGAAATGGGGATGTTCGCTGATGACTGCACAGTGTTCAGTTCCATTCGCAACCCCTCAGATAATGAAGCAGTCCGAGCCTGCATGCAGCAAGACCTGGACAACATCCAGGCTTGGGCTCATAAGTGGCAAGTAACATTCGCGCCAGATAAGTGCCAGGCAATGACCATCTCCAACAAGAGAGAGTCTAACCACCTCCCCTTGACATTCAACGGCATTACCATCGCCGAATCCCCCACCATCAACATCCTGGGGGTCACCATTGACCAGAAACTTAACTGGACCAGCCATATAAATACTGTGGCTACGAGAGCAGGTCAGAGGCTGGGTGTTCTGCGGCGAGTGACTCACCTCCTGACTCCCCAAAGCCTTTCCACCATCTACAAGGCACAAGTCAGGAGTGTGATGGAATACTCTCCACTTGCCTGGATGAGTGCAGCTCCAACAACACTCAAGAAGCTCGACACCATCCAAGATAAAGCAGCCCGCTTGATTGGCACCCCATCCACCACCCTAAACATTCACTCCCTTCACCACCGGCGCACTGTGGCTGCAGTGTGCACCATCCACAGGATGCACTGCAGCAACTCGCCAAGGCTTCTTCGACAGCACCTCCCAAACCCGCGACCTCTACCACCTAGAAGGACAAGAGCAGCAGGCGCGTGGGAACAACACCACCTGCACGTTCCCCTCCAAGTCACACACCATCCCGACTTGGAAATATATCGCCGTTCCTTCATTGTCGCTGGGTCAAAATCCTGGAAATCCCTTCCTAACAGCACTGTGGGAGAACCTTCACCACAAGGACTGCAGCGGTTCAAGAAGGCGGCTCACCACCACCTTCTCGAGGGCAATTAGGGATGGGCAATAAATGCCGGCCTTGCCAGCGACGCCCACATCCCGTGAACGAATAAAAAAAAAAGCATTGCATCTGACGGCTGAGGTTCACCAAGCTGTTGCGGCCACCACTACAGCTTCAGAGCAGGGCAAGGACAGCATTGCCTGTGGTTGTGAAGGTCACCGTGGCACTGAACTTCTACAGCTCAGGATCATTTCAGGCTTCTGATGGCGACATGTGCAACATCTCGCGGAATGTAGTGCACTGTTGCATAAGGGAGGTCACAGACGCACTGTACGAAATGAGGAACAGGTTCACCGTGTTCCCTCTTGACAGAGACAAGCAGAACGAACAAGCACTTGTGATCACTCACATTGCTGGCTTCCTCATGGTGCAGGGTGCCATTGACTGCATGCACATTGCCCTGCTTGCCCCGCATATCAACTCGGCCGTCTTCGTCAACCGAAAGGGCTTCCACTCCCTGAAAGTGCAGCTGGTGTTCCACCACACGCGTTGAATCATGGAGGTCGATGCCCCGCTACCCTGGGAGCAGTTACGACGCCTTCATTATGCGGCAGTCCAACATGCCAGCTATCTTTGACCTGGCTCGGCAAGTCAAAGGCTGGCTACTGGGCGACAAGGGCTACCCCCTCACGCGGTGACTCATGACTCCGGTCAGGAACCCACGCACACACGCAAAGCAGACCTACACTGAGAGCCATGCTGCTACACGCAATGTCGTGGAGCACACGATAGGCCTCCTGAAACAACTCTTCCGCTGCCTGGACCATTCTGGAGGAGTCCTCCAGTGCTCCACTGAGCGGGTGGGAAGATTTGTGGTGGTATGCTGCATGCTGCACAACCTTGCCATCATGAGGGACCAGCCCTTGCCACTTCTGATCGGAGAAGACCCTGACCCAGAGGTGGAGAAGGAGGAGGAAGAAGCTGATGAGGAGGTGGGAAGGAGCTGAAGAAGGAAGTGGAGGAAGGCGCAAGGGTGCAACAGGGAACACACGTCTTTTCTGCAAGGGCTGTGCGTGGTCACCTGATCCATGCCCACTATCTGTAGTTGGAACTACATCCCCCAACTCACCAACAGTCCTACAATCCCCACCTTTCCGCTCCCACATGACCATCAAATCGCCCTCCATCTGATTACACATTGGTTTCTCCCTCAACTCATCGCACAAATAAAAACCACCACCAAATGCAAATTCAAAGTCACATTTATCAATTAACAAATAAAATTATGGAAACAGAACAAGACTATTCACCCTTGTGCATTCCCTTCGTGTCTGTTGTTCATGTGCCTTTACCTATCCTAGTGCTCCTACGAGGTGCTCCCAGTGGCTGGAGCATGGGTGGTGGGAGGCTGCTGGCCTTCAATGGAGGAGAGTGCAGATGGCCTCAGAGACCGACCTCAAGTTGCCCTGGGCCGGGAGGGCCCGGCTTCAGACTGCACCATTTCGGCATGGGCTGCTGCAGTCTGGCCTGGCTGGCTGATAGGCAACAACAAGGGTACTGGCGGAGTTGCAGGGGTAGGAGCAGGAATGCTGTCGTCCTGAGAGAGGACAACAGGTCCGACTGCCATGGCGCCGCTGCCACTCTCCCGGGGCGGTGCCTCAGCAATCCTGGCGATCAGCTGGAAAACGGATTGCTGGTGTTCTGTGATGCCCTGGAAGCCCCGTTCCACAGTGGTCCCCAAAGCCACGATAGCAGCAGTCTGAGCTTCCATAGCAGCAGTCTGAGCTTCCATTGCAGCAGTCTGAGCTTCCATTGCACAGTCTGAGCTTCCATTGCACAGTCTGAGCTTCCATTGCAGCAGTCTGAGCTTCCATTGCACAGTCTGAGCTTCCATTGCACAGTCTGAGCTTCCATTGCACAGTCTGAGCTTCCATTGCAGCAGTCTGAGCTTCCATTGCACAGTCTGAGCTTCCATTGCACAGTCTGAGCTTCCATTGCACAGTCTGAGCTTCCATTGCACAGTCTGAGCTTCCATAGCAGCAGTCTGAGCTTCCATTGCAGCAGTCTGAGCTTCCATTGCACAGTCTGAGCTTCCATAGCAGCAGTCTGAGCTTCCATTGCAACAGTCTGAGCTTCCATTGCAGCAGTCTGAGCTGCAACCATAGCTTGCTGACCTTTGATCACATCGGTTTGTGCTGCAATGGAAGCCGCTACATCGGCCATCAGACGCTGCATCATGGTGGGTTCCACAGGTGTGCTGATGGAGGTGACCACCCATTCCAGGTTGGAAAGGATAGGCTCCAAGCTCTGCGTAAAGCCCTGTGCCAAGTTGGAGCTGGACTCCTCCGTGCCGCTTGACATTGTGCGCAGGCTTTTTGGTAGGCTTTCCAGTGCCCCAAGCATTTGGTGGTGTACGCCCATCAGCCGTCTTCTGTAGCCTGGTCCATTGAAGTCATCATCTGACGCCTCTGCAGTAGAACCATTATGCGACCTGGCCCTCCGGCGAGCTGGCACCTGTGTTATCCATTCCCCCCGGCCCGGCTCCTGTGCACTTGTGCTCGGTGTCTCACCACATGCAGATCCCTCCTCTAACCTAACCTCTAAAGGACGCACGGTGTCAGACTCTGAGCTGGTGGATGCGAGTGTCAGATCGAGTGACGGTGTGGCTTCAGTGTCCTCCTCCTCCTCCTCCTCCTCGGACGGTGCTGCCACGTGTTCTTGGGTATCTGCAATGACAAAGAGAAACAGGTTGAGTTGTGGAGCAGGGAGAGGAGCAAGTAAGACGTGCGGCCGACAGCATCTGCAGCACGTGAGTCAGAAAAGATTATGGGAGGAGGGAGATGTGGGAAACGAGAAGGAGCATTAGATATGCAGAGACCCCCTTCATCGGGACCTCCAGCACGGCAAGTTGTCACAGGTGCAGCGACGGCCCGCGCAATGATCCGCAGCGCAGTCTCCCCCAAGGGGGTGAGGATGTGTAAGTGTGCCCGTCTACCCTCAGGTCTCTCTTGCTGCTGGCTGTTATGCATCACCTTCTCCTGCAAGGTGTGTGGGTGGTGTGCCTGTCATGGTCGAATAGCTGCCAGTGTGTGTGACCTGTGGGTGGTGGTTGTGTGGCCTGCAAGTGTGGCACTATATGCGGGTGAGATGCAGCATGCGAGTGTAGCATTGCATATGGATGGGCAGTGTTTGTCGGTGGGTGGGTGACGGGGAGGTGTCAGTGTTGCAGTTGGTAGGATGTGCCACTTGACACTTGCATTCACTCACCTTGACTACTCGTGTCAAATCATTGAACTTCTTTCGGCACTGCACCCGAGTGCATGGTGCTATGCTCCTGACGTTTACTTCCTGGGACACAACCTCCCAATACCTGAGGAGCTGGAGTCTGGAAGGTCTCCTGCCACCCTACGGGTACATGTTGGCCCTTCTTTCATTCACCCTCTGCACCAGGGCCTCCAGTGCATCGTTGGAGAAGTGTGGGGCCCGATCCTGCGCTGGTCCTGCTATCCTTCTGGCCATCTTTCCCTCCTCCCAGTGGACTGTGCATGTGCCATTTAAAATGTGCTCCTGCACCTTTAAGAGGTGTAGGTTGCCGACGACGCACGCTGAGCACGCCCCATTTCGGGCTTCCTGATTCTCTGTGCAGCCTCTCAGCAGCGCGGGTAGTGCTGGCTGCACGGAGATATCATGCTAATTAGCAGGCAGCATGAAGTTCACATGCTGTCTGTGCAGGGGCCATCAGGTGCGGGGTAATAGCGGATCGCGTTACCCGCACCCAATAATAGGCCTTATCCAATTTTACTCCCCGCCCCAAGACTATATACCAACATCATGTGTCAACTTGTCAGCATTTTACAAGAAAAAAATAGCTTTTATAACTGGGATTGGAGGTGGTTAGTATCAAACAACTCAATTGGTTGGAAGGTGGGGCTGAAGGCTTTAAGAAGCAATCAACTATTTCTGCTGCGAGTTCATGGGAAACCTCACTAATGAGCTGATGGTTTGAGAGTTTCACTTACAGAAGTGTTCATTTGGTGTTTGTCCCCAAAGAAGTTTAGATACAACAAGCAAGCTGTTGAAATGCAACTTCATTTTCTGCAAAGGAACTTTTTGAAACAGAGCTGACAGTTGTCTTGTGTGAAGGTTTATGTTCTCCAAGTCTAGTTATAGCCAATTTTATAATATTACTTGGCTTCATTTTAGCATTTCTGTCACGAGACTATATTTCCAGGGTTTGGAAATAAAATAGGGAGAAGGGTGGTGAGTTTTAATTTATTTTAGAAATGACATTCAGATGCCCATATTTAGGATTTTAGTAAAGTGTGTGAGTACGATATGGACCGTTGGTCAGTTTCTGGGTTGGTTGAGGCACCTGATTATGTTCTGTAACAGTTTTCACTTGGTTTACACGTTCATGGTGGTGATCCCTTTGTAGCAAGCAGTAACCAGGCAGAGAGCCCAAACCATCTATATTAGGGTGGTCAATGTCCATGGTGAAATATGAGGAGTGACATTTAATGAGAGTATAAATGACTGTCTCCAACCTGGAGTTTGCAATCTGTCAGGTCCACTTAGATAGATCTGTGTTGTGAAAGATTTCAGTTCACAAATTAACGTAGTGTACCTGGGGTAAGATTTACTGGACCCTGTTAAGTTGGATTGAAGGCCGCACAACTTCTTTATTTTCACATTTAAAATATCTGTAACCCTTCCGGGGGAAATTATTTTTGCCTTAAAAGGTAGAATACAGTAAGAAAGAAAGAGCTTGCACCTTTCACGGACTCAGGACGTCCCAAAGCACTTCACAGCCAATGGAGTACTTTTGAAGGGCAGTCACTGTTGTAATGTAGAAAACGCGGCAGCCAAAATTTGCACACAGCAAGGTCCCACAAAACAGCAATGAGATAAATGACCAGATAATCTGTTTTATTGATGTTGGGTTGAGGGATAAATATTGACCAGGACACCAGGGAGAACTTCCCTGCTTTTCTTCAAAATATTGCCATTGGATCTTTTACATCCACCTTAAAGGGCAGTCTTGGTTTTAATGCCTCATTTGAAAGAGAAACTGCCAGTAAATTTACCAAATCCAAGGCATCAAAAATAAAAATTGTCTTGATATGAACTCCAGGTCTCCCTAGAAAAGTAATCTTCACTCACATCTTCTTTTAATAAGTACTAACTTCACCATTGTTGTATACTGCACTTTGTATTTTTTAGATTTCTTTCTCCTATGATAAAAGTGACAGTATGGTTTGGTATTCTTGGAACTTAAGTTATGACAAGCCCTTTGTTCCACTGCACTTTCAGCCTAACTCCTGTCTTCACAGATCAAAAGGTCTATATTTGCCTGGATCAGTTGGTAGCACAATTGTCTCTGGATCAGAAGATTGTGGGTTCAAGCCCCACTTAAACACATAAATGAGGCTGACATTTCATGCATTATGGAGGGAGTGCTGCATTGTCAGAGGTGCCATCTTTTAAATGCAGACATTAAATGGAAACCCCTGCCTTCCTGGTCAGGTGGATGTGAAATAACTCAGGGCACTATTCAGAGAAGAGCAAGGAGTTCTCCGGATGTCCTGGCCAACATTAATCGCTCAATCAACTCCACCAAAAACAGATTATTTGGTCATTTATCTCATTGCTTAATGCAGTTGGCTGCTGTGTTTGCCTATGTAACAACAGTGACTGCACTTCAAAAGTAAATCTTGGATGTGAAGCATGTTGTGACGTCTCAAGGACATGAAAGACACTATAGAAATGCAAGTTTCTTATTTAAGCTGTTTTTGGTCTGACAGGTGTTTTTTTGGAGATGTATCAGGTTTGTTGAAGCTGGGTTTCTACGTTGGCATGTATGCCCATGGCACAATTCAAAGAACGGTAGGAAGTTTTTCCAATGCCCCGACCAATATTTCTGCCTCAACTAACACCAGCAAAAACAGTTTAGTTGATCATTCATCACACTTACTATTTGTGGGATCTTGCTGGCACAAAATTGGTTTGCTTCCTTAATAACAATTGAACTACGTTTAATAAAGTCATTCATTGGATGGAAAATGCTTTGGGATGTCCTGAGGGCATGAAAAGGTACTGTATAAATGCAAGTTCTTTTTCTTTCTTTAAAGCCATTGGGACCCAATAATTGATGAAGCAATTGAAATAGGATAGCAGCCCTTCATCTCTTTTCATTTAGATAAAGTAATGCTTCACCTTATCATTTCCTTTTATAATGGACAAGCTCAAGACAAAGTGTTTTAAACAAAATGACTAAACTGGTTACCTGCTTGGCTCTGTTATAAAGTACATGCATTAAAACACAGGAAGTAACAGACCCACTCCATTCATTCAAATAGTTTGAGTGCTTGAATCATAAGTGATTCCGAGTTCAAGTCACTCAAACTCACCAATTTCTGTTAGGCCTGAAATTATCAATGCTCATCTATCATTCACTTTAAGGGCCAATCCTCTGGTTGCCCTCTTGTTAGTCAGATGCCCATCTGGCAGCAGATGTCCCTGAAACCAGAACAGCATCAGTATGGGCTGGAGATCTGTTCTAGTTTGCTTCTTCTCTGTGGGAGATCTATCTGGGCATGTATAGACCATGGAGGTCAGACAAGAACAGAATAGTGGGTAGACAAGACTGTGTAACAGATTTGAATGTGACGCCAGATGGTAATCAATGTCTAATTTACTAAAAGTCATATCAAACATGTAGAAGTACCCAATAATAAAAGACAGTAATAATAGAGATTAAAACAATATTACCCCGATTGATCTCTGGGCAGAGTTCATAATTAAGTTGGCGGTGTGGTCATTTCGAGTTTTCTGACAGCTAGGTGTCTTCTTAACCATCATGGTGATTTTATCTGGATCCTCTGCCCCGAGCTCAGGAGACGTTGGGTTTTTATAGCCCCTTGGCCGGATCCTCACACCATATACGGAGCTGTCATTCACAAGACCATATAGATTTACAAGATTGTTTTTCACAGAACTCAAGGTGGCCAGCTTGTTTTTAACCTTACTCATCTAGCTGTCTTGCCATTGGCCCGTAATTATCACTATCTTTGGATTATTGTTCCAATTTGTCTCTCTTTCTATCACAGACCTATCTTGCCTCACAATGAGGGTGACAAGGGTCAGTCACTAATCAAAGCTTAACATTTTACAATTCAGCAAAATAAACAGCACAGCCTGCAGAGCATGATGGTTAATAGTATTAAGAATATTCCCAGTATTCTTGCAACTGTTACTCAAAGAAACAAAATGCTACTAATTATGGCTTAGGTGTTTCTAAATTGAACAGCCACTGGTTGGTATGTAGCAGCTTCCAACAAGAAAGGCTTCAAGAAGGAAACATCATAGAAGCAAGGCTTTCCATATCTGGCATTAGCACATAAGTGTTCAAATGACGCCACCTGGCATGGACTGGAATTGCTGACAGTGACAGAAGTCTATGGCCCAGATATTTCAGCTTGTCTGACTTGAAGGTGTCTTGTGGCAAATGACCAAGAAAAGAATGAAAAGTGACAGGAAATGACCACAATAACCTTAGAGTGGTGCTATGCTGTGACTGTGGTGATGTGTCACAATGATTGTGCTGTGCAGTCAGTGTTTTCCCTTTGTTCATTTGATCACCAATTCAGTGTGCTTTTCTCTTGTTAAATATTTAATACGGAACTACTCACCCCATTCAGATCTGTTATCAATGCCTTTTGCTTTATTCCTTACATCTAGTGCTATTCCCTGGATACTACTTCCCTGTCTGACACTGTCAATACTTTTGGCAAACCACCTTTTATTTTATTTTCCAAAGCATTTGCTAATTTGTGCAGTGACCTGTTGCCCCCTCAATGCTCCTATGAGATTCACTGAAGCTGTGACAACTTGCCTTCCAGATGCCCATTAGGCTTCTCTCCCAATCCTACCATACTTAGATCCCATGTTGCTTACGCTATTTAGAATCAATATGGAGGAACACTCTTTTAGTAATCTTAAAATTCGCTCATGAAACCAAGGTGCATCGTCAAATGGCAGGCATAGAGGATATTGACAAGGTTTAGAAGGATGATATCAGAACTGAGAGGTTCTAACTATCAGGAAAGATTGAACAGGCTGGGGCTCTTTTCTCTAGAAAAGAGAAGGCTGAGGGGTGACCTAATAGGGATCTTTAAAAATATGAAGTAGTTGGATAGGGTAAAAGTAGAGAAAATGTTTCCACTTGTGGGAGAGTCCAAAACTCGGGGTCATAAATAAAAGATAGTCACTAATAAATCCGATAAGGAATTCAGGAGATCCTTCTTTACCCAGAGAGTGGTTAGAATGTGGAACTCACTGCCACATGGAGTAGTTGAGGCGAATAGCATGGATGCATTTAAGGGGAAGCTAGATAAGTACATGAGGAAGAAAGGAATAGAAGGATATACTAATAGAGTTAGATGAAGTAGAGTGAGACGAGGCTTGTTTGGAGCATAAACACTGGCATAGACCTGTTGGGCTGAATGGCCTGTTTCTGTGCTGTAAATTCTATATAATTCTATGTAATACCGATGGCAATCAATGGAATGTGGACCAGTTAAGTTGCATAGTCCAGCAGAAATGTTCAGAAAGATTTGAACCAATTAAGCAGATGTTCTAAGAATGACTGATGGAATTTAATATGGGTCAAATATAACATAATACACACTGGTGCTGGAAATGTGTGCACATTTATGTCTTTCAAATGAGACGTTAAACTGATTCCCTGTCTGCCCTCTCAGGTGTACATAAAAGATCCCAAAGCACTATATTGAAGAAGAACAGGGGAGTTCTCCCCCGGTGTCCTGGCCAATATTTATACCTCAACCAATATCTCTAAATTAGATTATCTGATCATTGGCACATTGCTGTTTGTGGGAGCTTGCTGTGTGCAAAATTGGCTGCTGTGTTTCCTACATTACAATAGTGGCTACACTTCAAAAGTACTTAATTGGTGTAAATTCTTTGGGACATCCTGAGATTGTGAAAGGCGCTGTAGAAATGCAAGATTTTTTTTCTTTTTTCTTTCACAATGGATAGGTGTCCAATGGCAAAAGAAGAAAAGGATTTGATTCGTTATTAACCAATCACTGAAACTATCCAGGTAATATGAGGCTGCTGTCAAAAAGACAAGTCAGGTACTGAGAGCTATCTTGAAGCTACATTAATCCTGTGCAAATCATTGGTATAGCCATATTTGGAATATTATATGCAATGTTAAGCACCCAACCTTCGAATGGACATTGACTGATTTATAGAGGCAGAATAAGTCAAATTCCATTATTACATGGGATTCCAAGAACTTTGTTGGTGTTTTAGAGATCGCTATTCTGTTTATTTTCCCGTGAAAACTGCAAATTTGTGGCCTTGGACAATGATGGATTAGAGAGTGTTCAGGGAAAAGAGACGAGGATTATTTCAAAATTCAAAACTCTTAAGTTGTGAAGATAGGCTTACAGAATTGAATTTATTTTCATTGGTGAGCAAAAAATGAAATGAGAACATGATCAAATGTGGAAAGGCGAGCATTTTGCAGAGGTAAGCAGATTCCTTAACTTAGGCTACAATTGCAGAACTAGCGGACACAAAATTTGTAAACCTCCAATGAGATGAATTGCTCCCCCATCGAGTAGACACCCATACCCAGGCTAGCGGATGCCTGGAATAGACTCCCAGAAAAACTAGATAATGGTATGCTGACCAGCACTTTGTAAAGGAGATGCTGAATATCTAGTTAAGAGCAGGATTTAAGGTTATTAAGGCAAGTATACACATCGGGAGTAATTTCGTGAAAGAAAGAATTGTATTTATATAGCGTCTTTCATGACTTCAGGACATCCCAAAGTGTGTTACAGCTAATGAAGTACTTTTGAAGTGTAGTCACTGTTGTAATGTAGGGAAAGCGGCAGCTAATTTGCACACAGCCAGGTCCCATGTCACCAATATGATGACCAGATAATCTGTCTTTTGTTATGTTAGTTGAGGGATAAATATTGGCCAGAGGAGAACTCCCCTGCTCTTCTTCAAATAGTGCCATGGGATCTTTTACATTCACCTGAGAAGACAGATAGGGCCTTGGTTTAACATCTCATCTGAAAGACGGCACCTCCGACAGTGCAGCACTCCCTCAGTACTGCACTGGAGAGTCAGTCTAGATTATATGTTCAGGTCTCTGGATTGGGACTTGAACCTACAACCTTCTGTCGCAGCGTTGGAAGTGCTACTATTGAGCCACAGCTGACACCATTGTCCCAGAATTGTGGCTATAAGTAGTCGTGCCTTTGATCTGTCTTTCTTTCAATGTGGCTGGGAACACGGTATCAGAGAATCACTCCTGGAGATAATCAAATGCTCAAGTGAACAGCCTTGCAGAGATGTCGCGCTGTAGAGGTCTTCACAATCGTTCAAAAAGAATGGATTGTAATGTTAGCTTGATAGCCTGCAGTGTTTGTCCCAATTACCTTCAGTGATCAGTGAGAAATTTTAATTTTGTCTTCTTGGAAGCTTGTCTATACTTATTACAATGAATTAGAGGAGCTGAGTACAAGAGGAGGCCATGAGGCCTATAATTACTCATCCCATTTTTTTCCCATTTGATCTCATCCCTGTGTACTAGTCCTTCCTCTTCCCCACCTCATGTGAGAGGCCAAAACATAGGCACCTAGTTCAGAAGACTTCTGTCAAAAAGATTCCTCCCTGACCCCCTCACAGGCAATCAGGCAAAGCCCCAAACCCATTAGTTATGTTCTAGAGTAATTATGCTTGTCTTTCATATGTGGTATTCGCTCTGCTTTCTGAAAATCCATCTGATACCTTTTGAAGTGTATCGAGTGGTACAATCACTTGCTTGCCCAGCACCAACGAAGAAAAGTTGGAGTCAGTGGATAGCAGATTGGGCTTGTTTATATATTTGTGGATATGAATCTCCACAGGGCAATTACCTTCCCCCCACCTCCTTTTTCTTTTTACACCTATAGCTAACCCATATGGAAGTTGACACATTGTTGACTATCGCTGTATAGTCATTTCAAACTGTACTTTCATAGAAACAAGTTGTAAATTATGTCATTGAGCTCATGAAATCCAATTATCCGTGACAAGCTATACACTCATCCTTAGAACGGTTTTAAGCTTTAACAACTACTTTTATCTGTGAATCATAGCTCGAGGTTTGACTTTCCCTGTGCAAAATGAAGCATGCATTGCTGAAAGTGAATAGTATCTTTTATGTATTCGGTGGTATATTGCACTGTCAAAAGACCTGCCATTATTGAGAAGTTCTTGTTTCCCTGTTCTATCTTGTCAATTGATCGAAGAGAATGCAATGAATCAGCCTCAGAAAATCAAGAACTCACTGGTTTAAACCTTTGGAAAGAGTATTAGTTTAAGCGTGAGCGAAGAGGCAATCAAAATGACTAAAGTAAAAGGGAATTGGTGTTTTAATCAATTAAGTAGTCGCTCAAAGACACAGTACTCAGATTGCACAAAACAATTTTACCAACTGCAATGAAAAATCAGAAGACTGATGGAGGAGGAAGCAGTTATTTTAGGAAGGTGAACAATTTTCTTATCTTGTCAAAATCCATCCCTTTGACCAAGCTTTTGGCCACCTGTCTTAATCCTTCCTTTCCTAGCTCAGCATCCATTTTCCATACACCTATCAAGCACCTTGACACGTTTTTTACATTAAAAACATGATATATATGCAGATTGTTGTTTTTGTGATTGACATTTTTCTCATTTGCTTTCTCATGACTCTTTTTGTTTCAATTTCTTCGTCCCTTTTTTCCACCACTGTGAACATTGAACTATGGGTATGAAGGTATCTTCAAATCCTCAGGGACATACTACAAATCAGCTGACCACATCTACGTGTCTCTGACAAATATATAATGGCAAGACAGAATCCCAACCTTTTCCCTAGCTAGGCAAACTACATACGGCATTTTAGGAAAATACATTGATATTTTAGAGTCAACTGTAAAAAAAAAGACTTGCATTTAAGCAGCCCATTTTGCAGTTAATGACTTAGTTTGAGATGCAGTAATTGTTGTTACGTAGCATAGCAGCCAACAGCAAGATCCCACTAACTCCAATGAGATGAAAAATCAGTTTTAGGTTGAGTGGTCAGCCAGAACACAGGAAAAGCTCCCTGTTTTTCTTCAAACAGTGCCATTATTTTAATATCTTTATCACCCACCTGAAGAGGCAACTGGAACTATGGTCTTGCGTCTCGCCCAAAGGATAGCACCCCTGACATTGCAGCACTCCCTCAGTACTGCTGTGAAGTGCCAGCCTATGTTATGTGCTCTGGTTCAGGGCTGCAACTTGAACCCTCAACCTTGTGACTCAGAGGCTAGCAACTGAGCCAAGCTGACACTTGTATCCAAGCATAATCTGAAACAGAAATTCATTGCTCTGGATATTTTGAATAAAAATGATGCAACTTCTACCACGTTAAAATGTTTTGCAAATAAATATTACTTGCATTCATATAACATCTTGTGACATCACTGAGAATGTCTCAAAGTCCTTCACACAATTAGTTAGTGTTGAAATGCAATGACTGTTATGTAGACAAACGTGACTGTCTTCCTGCCCCAAAAGTCTCCCACAATCAACAATGAGATGAATGACTGAGTTAATTTTTTTTTGATGTTGGCTCAGAGAATTGTTGGCCTGGACACTGGGCAACTCTGTTCTCTTTCAAATAGTGTAATGGAATCTTTAATGAGGGTTATCTCAGAACAGGCCAGGAATCAAAATCGGGACCTTCCTTTTCTGTCACTCGATACAACGTGAAGGATGGGGAATTTACATAGTGAGTCAACACATGAGCTCTGATTCCTTTGTTCTATTGAGATATAATCATAGAATCATAGAAATTAAGGCACAGAAGGAGGCCATTCAGCCCATCGTGCCTGTGCCAGCCTAATCCTATTTTCCAGCTCTTAGTCTGTAGCCTTGTTGGTTACGGCACTTCAGGTGCATATCCAAGTACTTTTTAAATGCGTTGAGGGTTTCTGCCTCTACCACCCTTTCAGGCAGTGAGTTCCAGACCCCCACCACCCTCTGGGTGAAAAAATTTCTCCTCAACTCCCCTCTAATCCTTCTACCAATTAATTTAAATCTATGCCCCCTGGTTATTGACCTCTCTGCTAAGGGAAATAGGCCCTCCCTATCCATTCTATCGAGGCCCCACATAACTTTATACACCTCAATTAAGTGCCCCCTCAGCCTCCTCTGTTCCAAAGAAAACAACCCCAGCCTATCTAATCTTTCCTCATGGCTAAAATCCTCCAGCCCTGGCAACATCCCAGTAAACCTCCTCTGTACCCTCTCTAGTGCAATCACATCTTTCCTGTAATGTGGTGACAAGAACTGTACGCAGTACTCTAGCTGTGGCCTAACTGGTGTTTTATAGAGTTCTAGCATAATGGATGATTGCAGAGTTTCCTTGTGAATGTAAATTGGTAAACTACCCTTTCCTCCCATTTTTTTATACTCTGATAGGAACATAGGAACAGGAGTAGGCCATTCAGCCCCTCGTGCCTGCTCCGCCATTTGATAAGATCATGGCTGATCTGTGATCTAACTCCATGGGCTCGATTTTGCGATCGCGTTTCCGGCGGGTTCCCAACGGGGTGGCCCCGAAAATCCCGATATCCGGTCACGTGACCGGATCGCGACGAAATCCCGGCCACTTCCGGGTACCGCGCTGACGTGCGGGGCTGCGCGCGCGAGCCCCGCTGGTGGGAATCCCGCAGGCAATTAAAGCCAGCGGGGTTCCACTTGAGAGTACTTAACTTGCTTGTTGTGGTCAGTTAATGAGCTGAAGCAGCTGTCAAAAGATGAAGTGTGGGATTTTAGGTTCAAGGCAGTGAGTTTCACACACTGGGGGAAACAGTACCTTTCCAACCAGGCGTGTTGCAGCCAGCAGCCTGTGGCAGGTGCCAAGGTGCGCTCCACGGGGGAGAGCCCTCACCCACGCAGGAGGCCACCGCGTCACATAGGGCAACCCCTGCCCTCCACCACCCCCCGCCAAGCCAGAGGACAGACCGACACGAAACCGCAGCCCCAGTCCGAGGACCCACCCACCTACCCTGCACAACCCCTCAGACCAACACCTGCCAGATGGGTGGTGCGTTGACATCGTCGGAGGACGAACAGGATGACCAGCCCCAGCAGCCTCGCAGTCCACGCCGTCCGCCTCGGAGAGGTGGGGCCCCCCAACACGGTGCTGCGGCACACCCACCTGCACAGCAGGAGGGAGGGCAACCGCAGAGAGAGATGCGTCGCAGGAGGCACTACCCTCCGCACAGGGTGTACAGAGCGAGGCTCAGCTTCATGGACCTCTCCGAGGAGCAGTGCATACGGAGGCTCAGAGTCAATCGCCAGGTAGTCGCCGACATCTGCAGCCTCCTTAACGACGAGCTGCTCCCTGATGGACCAAGCAGCATCTTCCTACCTGTCGCCGTCAAAGTCACCACTGCCCTCAACTTCTTCGCATCCGGTTCCTTCCAGGGTGCCACCGGGGACATCACCGGGGTCTGTCAGTCCTCTGCACACAAGTGCATAAGGCAGGTCACCGATGGGTTGTTCCGCAGGGCCTCCCACTACATCAACTTCGCCATGGACGAGCGCAGCCAGATGGAGAGGGCGGTTGGATTCCATGCCATGGCCGGCTTCCCACGGGTGCAGGGTGTAATCGACTGCACCCACATCGCAATACGGGCACCTCCGCATGAGCCAGGGCTGTTCATCAACAGGAAGGGGTATCACTCCATGAACGCCCAGCTCATCTGTGACCACCGCCAGAGATTCCTACACGTGTGCGCCAGATACCCCGGCAGCTGCCACGATGCCTTCGTCCTCAGGGAGTCCGCCGTCCCGCCCATCCTGCAGGCACCCAACGCCGGCAACGGCTGGCTCCTCGGCGACAAGGGGTATCCCCTCCACACGTGGCTCATGACACCTCTGAGGAACCCCATCACCGAGCCGGAGCGTCGGTACAATGACAGCCACACTGCTACCAGGTCTACAATTGAGCAGACCATAGGGCTTCTCAAGGTGCGCTTCAGGTGCCTTGATCGTTCTGGGGGAGCGCTCCAATACACACCATTCAGAGTGGGACGAATCATAGTTGTCTGCTGCGCCCTGCACAACATGGCCCAACAGAGGGGGGTGCCGCTGGAGGAGGCCCCATCCACACCCGCCACCCACATTGAGGAAGGCGAGGGCGAGGAGGAGGAGGAGGAGGAGGAGGAGGCGGAGGAGGAGGAAGCGCCAGAGGATGTTGGACGACCCATGCGCCGAGCCGCGACTCACCGGGATGGTCGCCGGGCCAGGGAGGCACTCATACGTCAACGGTTCTCCTAGAGTCAGACACTGCGAGGCGCTCGCATCTCCTCACCTGCACGTGCGAGCGGCCATACCAGCCCCCTCCACTGAAGAGTGCTGCCAGTAATCCTGCACCCACAGCAGTGTGCCCAATGGGTGGCAGCAGGTGTTCGCCGTCATGATGGGCTGCACGGAAGGCACCTATTGCACAAGCCGCGGAAGAATGGACGAGAGGTGGCAGGAGTGGTGAGAATAGAGTATTTAATATCTCGAATGTGACATTATATAAGAAAAAAAGTACAAAATAATAAACACCCTGGTGTATTCCCTTTGTGATTATAAGGCCTTTGCAATTCTTTTCCGGGAACCCCTACGTGGTGCTACCCCTGTGGCTCCAGCAGAGGTAGTGGCAGGTTGCTCGTCTTCTTGCCTTGACCGGGTAGATGCTTTTGGCGGACGGCCCCTGGGTTTCGGTGCCCGTGACGGCACCTCCACAGACTGCTCCTCCTGCACCGGGGCAGGGGCAGACTCGGCCACCTGGAGAGGAGGCACCATTGTGGGTACTGGTTGAGAGGTGGGCGACGGGTGGGACGTGGGGGCGCTTTGAGAGGTGTCCCCGCTTCCATGTCCCCGGTCACCATCATCCCTCTCTTGGCCTCGGCCCACATCACCCCTTCCACCCTGCAGGACGGCAGTTTGGATGGCATGTGTGAGGCCTTGCAAGGCCACCCCTAGTGTATCCCTCAGCCTGTTGATGGCGTCGGAATGTTGCTCACCCTGAATCCGTACAGACGTTGTCAGGGCCTGCATGGATTCGATCTGGAGCTGTGCGTGACGCTCGAGGGAGGCCAGCCTGTCCTCCACCGCAGACAGTCCCGCACCTACCTGCGACACTGTGTCGCCGGTACCCTCCTGTGCCTGCGCCACCAATGCCCACATGCAGGAGGTGGACTCCTCCATCGCCTGCGCTATTGTGGACAATGCGCGCGGCACCTCTGCCAGTACCTCAGCAATTAGCTGGTGGCCCTCGACGACTCTCCTTTTCACTGGTGGCCCCATGGGTTCAGCATCTGGGTCCGGCTGAGCAGAGCCTGGAGATGAGTGCTCCCTCCGTCGCGGACCCTCCGCGGCTGCCCCTGCCACCAGGGTCTGCTCATGCTCACTCGTGCGCGGTGACTCACCAAGTGCTACCCCAACTAGTTGGCGAGGGGGACCCACCGAGGTGCGTGTCTCTGCGCTGGTGGATGGTTGGCTCTGATGTGACGATGCACCCTCAGAGACCGCCATGTCCTCTGAGGAATCGCCCTCCACGCTCGCTTGACCCAAAGACGGACCTGCAAGAGAACAGAGGGCACTTTGAGGCATGTGGACCAACTTGACAGTGCGCTGATGGCAGGTGATGAGACGGTAACTCGCGATCATGGGTGTTGAGTGTCAGCTTTCCCTTACCGGCCGTTTCGGCAGCGACACACTCGCCATCGGCCACCGACAGGCAATGTCGCGTGCGGGCGAGGTCGAGCGCCTCCACCTCTGCGTCGGTGAGCTCCACCACTTGCGGTGGCCCACCTCCGGTGCGTGCCCTTTCCCTGTTGTTCTTGCTTCTCTTCTCCTGTGAAGGCAAAACACAGATGTGTGAGTGGGTGCGTCTTGCATCGTGAGACGCATCGAGCATCGGTGTGGTTGGGTTGAGCGTGGCGCGGATGGATGGGAGGAAGCGTGGGCCACGTGCCCATCCCATTGCATGGGGATTGGGGTGTGTGGTAGTGTTCGGGTGGGGTCAGGGACGGTGGGTACTTGCGTGCACGGCGAGGATGGTGAATGAGTGGCTGTGAGGATTGCTGATGGAGCGCAGTGGTGGCTGTGCAGGAGGGGGTTGTGATCTGTTTGGCGTGATGGTGGGGACGGGATGTGGGAGGGTGCGTTGGTGTACTCACCTTGCCAGACCTAGTCAGGTCATTGAAGCACTTGCGGCACTGCTCCCAAGTCCTTGGGGTGTTGCCCCTGCTGCTCACCTCCGCCGCCACCTCTGCCCATGCCTTCCTGGTTGCGGCGGCAGGGAACTTGCGTCCATCTTCTGGGAAGAGTGTTTCCCTCCTCCTCCTCACGCCCTCCAGCATCAGCTGCATTGCCAGGTCTGAAAAACGGGGCGCAGCCTTTCCCCTTTGCTGAGCCATCGTCTCAAACCGCTTGCTTGTAGCAGGAGGGGCTTTGGGAGACTGCCCCTTTAACTGGAGCTCCTACATCGCGTCGACGGTACTGCGCATGCGCAGCCGGCCGGCACGCAGCTGGGGAGCGGAGAACCCGGAAGCAGGGCTTAATCAGTTCAATTATCCCGCGATCGCGTGGGGGACGCACACGATTAGCCGTCCGCGTTTTCCACGCTCCCGGAGGACCACCCGCTGGGAACCCGCAGGCCTGCTAAATTCGAGCCCCATATACCTGCCTTTGGCCCATATCCCTTAATACCTTTGGTTGCCAAAAAGCTATCTATCTCAGATTTAAATTTAGCAATTGAACTAGTATCAATTGCCGTTTGCGGAAGAGAGTTCCAAACTTCTACAACCCTTTGTGTGTAGAAATGTTTTCTAATCTCTCTCCTGAAAGGTCTGGCTCTAATTTTTAGACTGTGCCCCCTACTCCTAAAATCCCCAACCAGCGGAAATAATTTCTCTCTATCCACCCTATCTGTTCTCCTTAATATCTTATAAACTTCGATCAGATCACCCCTTAACCTTCGAAACTCTGGAGAACACAACCCCAATTTGTGTAATCTGTCCTCGTAACTTAACCCTTGAAGTCCGGGTATCATTCTAGTAAATCTACGCTGCACTCCCTCCAAGGCCAATATGTCCTTCCGAAGGTGCGGTGCCCAGAACTGCTCACAATACTCCAGGTGCGGTCTAACCAGGGTTTTGTATAGCTGCAGCATAACTTCTGCCCCCTTGTACTCTAGTCCTCTAGATATAAAGGCCAACATTCCATTCACCTTATTGATTATTTTCTGCACCTGTTCATGACACTTCAATGATCTATGCACCTGAACCCCTAAGTCCCTTTGGACATCCACTGTTTTTAACTTTTTACCATTTAGAAAGTACCCTGTTCTATCCTTTTTTGATCCAAAGTGGATGACCTCACATTTGTCTACAATGAATTCCATTTGCCACAGTTTTGCCCATTCACCTAATCTATCAATATTGCTTTGTAATTTTATGTTTTCATCCACACTGCTTACAATGCCACCAATCTTTGTGTCATCGGCAAACTTAGATATGAGACTTTCTATGCCTTCATCTAAGTCGTTAATAAATATTGTGAATAATTGATACTAAAGGTGCTTTTATATATAAAATATTCTGAATCCTATTTTAGATTTAGATATGTCAAACATTAGATCTTGAGGAACAGTGCTTTAATGAGTGATGCAGTTCTCTGCTGTGTTTTAAATGCCACATGCTGTGTGGAAATTCAATCTTTTGTTTCCTTTGGTGCATTCTGCTTAAATTAATCAAATTCTGTGCTATATAACGTCATGTAGAATTCTGTTTAAAAAGAAACAGATATCTGCTTTTTGTTGTGAAACGAAGTCATGAATGAACAATTTGTTTCGATTTGTTTGAACAAGACAAAAGCCAAGTCCTAATGGAATCCATTCTCAGTCTCCAAGGCCAAGCTCCGGAAAATGTTTGAGTTTTCTTTCAGAAATATCAATGCCTCTGGGGGTTTTACAGCATCTTGTGAGATTATAGAATCACAACTGCTGTTATGTTCCCAGAAGGAAAAAATAAAAAGAAGGTGTTCTTGTATTCATCAAGTGAACAAATTAATAGCATCTTTCAGAAAACTGAGGATTCTATTGGGGATAAACCATCGGCCAAGGGTAAAGCTCCAAGCGTCTGTTTACATAAAGTTACATTGAGCATGATTTTGACCCCGAGCCGGGAAGAGGGCGGGGGATCAAATTGTGGACAGAAAACCCGGAAGTACGGGTTTTATTTTTAAAATTTATTTTTGTCGGTTTGCCGTCCGACTGACTGGCCTGAGTGACAGGCTGGTCTCAGTCGGACGGGAGACCAGCCAGGGAGAGGACGTCTTCAGGTAAGTCTGCAGGTGAGTCTTTGTTTGTATGGATGGGGGGAGGGGGATGGGGGGCATGGGTGGGCATGGGTGGGCATGGGTGGGCAAGGGGGCACATGGCATGTGTGGGCATGGGTTGGCACTTGGCATGGGAGCATGGGTTGACAGGGGGCAACTGTGGGCATGGGGGTCACATTGGGGGGGAATCAGTCATGGGGGGTGGCGTCATGATCGGGGGTCATTGCGGGGGTCCGTGATCGGGGGGGGATGAATCGGAGGTCATCGCAGGGGTCCGTGATCATTGTGGGGGGAATTAGGGGTCATTGTGGGAGTCCGCGATTGTTGGGCGGGGGGTGGGTCGGAGATCGGGTGGGGGTCTGCGATTGTTGGGGGGGTCGGAGATTGTTGGGGGGTCCATGATTGTTCGGGGGTGGTCAGAGATCGGGGGGGAGGGGGTCCACAATCGTTGGGGGGCCGCTGCAGGTAGGCTTGTTTGGCCTGGGGGATGTACTCCTGCTCCTCTGGGCCCACAACCTGTGCCAGAAAGGCATATAGCTGTTAGTTTCGGGTCTTCTTGCCTCCTTTCACGTGGTGTAAAAGAGAAGGCCCGGGAATCCCAGCCCCCAGGGATTGAAATTGGAAACTCTGGAAAAATGGAGGCCCGCAGCCTCCTTGAAAGGTTTTAATCACCAACCTGCTTCCTGGGAGCGGGTTGGTCGCCTGGCCCTCGTCCCGCCCCGGTGAAAACCAGAAGTGGGAGGGTTGGAGGCGGGTTGGGGGCAGGTTGGGGGCGGGTCCGAAATGGTTGCGATTTTGAATGCCCCCCTGCTCCCAAACCACTTATTTTTCCCTTTTGTAATTGTGCCCATAGAGTCTATATCACAGAAACAGGCCATTCGGCCCAACTGGTCTATGCTGGCGTTTATGCTCCACATGAGCCTCCTCCTACCCCTCTTTATCTAACCCTATCAGCATATTCTTCCATTACTTTCACCCTCATGTGCTTCCCCTTAAATGCATCTCTGCTATTCGCCTCAACTACTCCTTGTGGTAGCGAATTCCACATTCTAACCATTCTCTGAATAAAGAGGTTTTTCCTGAATTCCCTATTGGATTTATTAGTGACTGTCTTATGTTTATGATCTCTAGTTTTAGACTCTGCCACAAGTGGAAACATTTTCTGCACTACTACTCCATCTAACTCTTTCATAATCTGAAAGACCTCTATCAGGTCACCCATCAGCCTTATCTTTTCCAGGGAAAAGAGCTTGTTCAACATTTTGTGATAAGTATATCCTCTCAGTTCTGGTATCATCCTTTTGAATCTTTTTTGCCCCTTCTCCAATGCCTCTATATCCTGTTTGAGGAGTTTAAATCACCCATGAAGAAGAGTGAACTGTGGGGGAACCTCCAGGCATCCATCTGGATAGCTGCAGTATTTGTTGGGAAAGTTACTAATCATCACTTAAGAATTTTATTAATCAAAAATGGACAGTCAATGGCAACTACAAATAAAAGAAAGGAGAAGGTGAGCCAATAAAATTACTCAAAATATTATTTTAAAAATTCCTTCACCTGCATCCTTTCAGTTCCCATCTTGAACTCCCACAAGCTGAGTAACTTTTTAGTAAAGAAAAGAAGGAGCTTGCATTTATATAGCACCTTTCACGACCTCAGGATGTTCCAAAGCACTTCACAGCCGAAGAAGAACTTTTGAAGTGTGGTCACTGTGTAATGTAAGAAAACTCGGCAGCCAATTTGCGCACATAAGAGTCCCACAAACAGCAAAGAGATAAATGACCAGATAATCTATTGGTTGAGGGATAAATATTGACCAGGGCACTGGGGAGAACTCCCCTGATCATCTTCGAATTGTAACATGAGATCTTTTACATCTGCCTGAGAGGGCAGATGGGGCTCTGATTTAATAGGCTCAATCTTAAAAGTGAAAAATGGGTGGGTTGGGAGTGGGGGGGCATTGAAAATGGCCACCATTTCAGACCCACCCCCAACCCCCGTCCAACCCGCCCATTTCCGGTTTCCACCTGGGCGGGAAGAAGGGCGGGGGACCAACCTGCTCCCAAGAGGTGGGTCGGGCCTTAAAACCTTTCAAGGAGGCTTCGGGCCTCCATTTTTCTCAAATTCCCGATTTCAACCCCGGGGGGCCAGGATTCCCAGGCCTTCTGTTTTACGCGGGAATGGAGGCAGGAATGCCCGAGACTAACAGATAGGTGCCTAGAAAGGCACAGCTTGTGGGCCCGGAGGAGCAGGCCCCCCCCCTACCTGCACCGACCCCCCCAACGATGGAGGAAACCCGACCCCCGAGTGCGGACCCACCCCCGATCGTGGACCCCCGACCCCCAACCCCGATTCTCCCCCTTAACGATCGAGGACACCCATGATGACCCCCGATACCTCCCCCCATGACTCATGACCGCTGTGCCAACCCATGCCCCCGTGCCCACCCATGCCCCCCGTGTCCCCCCCTCCCCCATCTATACAAACAAAGACTTACCTGCAGACTTACCTGAACAAGTCCTCTCCCTGGCTGGTGTCCCGTCCGACTAAGACCAGCCTGTCACTCAGGCAGGTCAGCCAGACGGGAAACCGACAAATGACGTCCTTACGTCAAAATCGTAAGGATATCTGGGAAACCCGTACTAATGGGTTTCCTGACCTCAATTGGACCCCCGCCCTCGTCACCTCTCCCAGCTCAGTTTTAAAATTGAGCCCAATGTCTCATCCAACAGACATACTGGAAATAAGGTTTGTATCCTAATGTTTAAAGCTTATGAACGGAGTCGCATTCCCTGTGATTAAAATGCATCTAAGCATGTCTGGCTTACAAATCGAGGTCTTGAAGCTCTTCCCAGAGCCACCACTGGTATCTGAAGAGAAAATGATTACATTTCCTGACAGACACCTATGGCTACAGTTCCCAGCATGCTGCAGTCTGAGTGTGTGCACGGTCAACAAAATGGCCAGCGCGCACCAGTATGTTTCTCTGTCGACAGCCTGTGAAGTACTAAAAACACCTCATTCCTCAGGATATAATGGTTATATGGGGCTCAATTTTCGCGTCGGGTTACCTGCGGGTTTCCAGCGGGGGGGCCCCGAAAATCCCGATATCCGGTCACGTGACTGGATCGCGCCGAAATCCCGCCCACTTCCGGGTACCGCGCTGACGTGCGGGGCTGCGCGCGCAAGCCCCGCTGGTGGGAATCCCGCAGGCAATTAAAGCCAGCGGGTTTCCACTTGAGAGTACTTACCTTGCTTGTTGAGGTCAGTTAATGAGCTGAAGCAGCTGTCAAAAGAGGAAGTGTGGGATTTTGGGTTCAAGGCAGTGAGTTTCCCACACTGGGGGAAACAGTCTCTCTCCAACCAGGCGTGTTGCAGCCAGCAGCCTGTGGCAGGTGCCAAGGTGCACTCCACGGGGGAGAGCCCTCACCCACGCAGGAGGCCACCGCGTCACATAGGGCAACCCCTGCCCTCCACCACCCCCCGCCAAGCCAGAGGACAGACCGACACGAAACCGCAGCCCTAGTGCGAGGAACCACCCACCTACCCTGCACAACCCCTCAGACCAACACCTGCCAGATGGGTGGTGCGTGGACACCCTCGGAGGACGAACAGCATGACCAGCCCCAGCAGCCTCGCAGTCCACGCCGTCCACCGCAGAGACGTGGAGCCCCCCAACACGGTGTTGTTGCACGCCCACCTGCACAGCAGGAGGGAGGGCTACCGCAGGGAGAGACGCATCGCAGAGGGCACTGCCCTCGCCGCAGGGTCCACAGACCGAGGCGCAGCTCCCCGGACCTCTCCGAGCAGCAGTGCACAGGGAGGCGCAGATTCGCTCGACATGTAGTCGTGGAGATCTGCAGGCTCTTTCATGCCGAGCTGCTCCTGGCTGGCCCCAGCACCAACTGCTTACCTGTCGCTGTCAAAGTCACCACTGCCCTCCACAACTTCTCCTCCGCATCCTTCCAGGGTGCAGCCGGCTACACCGTTGATGTCTCTCAGTCGTCTGCGCGGAAGAGCCCTGCAAATACACCTGCACCTACTCTGCAGTAACACGATGGGTGGCATCAGTGGTGGGTCCTCATAGTGATACCCAGGAGCGGGCATTATTGGACACAACGGACAGGATTCGCGGAGACATGGCAGTGGTGGTGTCAATATAATGTGTGCTGTTTGTTGCTTTGAAATTCAATATAGGTAACACCCAGGACAAACCCTCAGACACCCTTGTGCACCCCCTTCATGCTCATGACACGTTTGCCTTACGCTGCCTACTGCACATATGTGATGCATGCCCTGTGGCTGCAGCACAGGTGGTGGCAGGTTGAGTGAGGCTGGCCGTGAGGGAGATGCACGAGAGGTTGAGTATGGGATGGAGCAATGAGATTGTATGAGGATTGGGTCGCGTGTTAGTTGCAGGATGAGTACTGGCGAGGTGAGTAGGTGGAGATAAGATGAGGATGGGGTTTGAGTGGGTATGAAGGGTGATGTGACAGAGTAGTGTTGGCAGTGCCGAAGGAGATGTGGGGTGGGCGCAGTGTTGTGGCAGACGGAATGTAGGGGAAAGACTTCGTGTTCTCACTGCGGCTGACCTACTGCGGTCATTGCAGCGCCTCCTGCACTGTATGCAGGTGGGCGATATGTTGGTGGTGCAGGTGACCCCCTCTGCCACCTCGAGCCAGGCCTTCTTGGTGGCAGAGGCAGGCCGCTTCCTCCCGCCCGCCGGGGGGAAGATCTGTGTCCTCCCCCTCCTCCTCACCCCATCTGATGATACCTGGGGTGAGGCATCATTAAACTGGGAGCAGCCTTCCCCCTGGTCCCATTGGTTGCAGCATCTGTCAGTGGAGGACTGCCCCTTTAACTAGAGAGCCTCCAGCTGACAGATCGTACTGCGCATGTGCAGCCCGCCCGACGCGCAGACCAGCGCCGTGGACCCCGGAGGAGCAGGTAATTGATTCCTATTAGTGTGTTGCCCGCTAAGATCGCGCGGGCGTGTTGACCACGCTCCCGGAGGACCACCCGCTGGGAACCCGCAGGCCTGCTAAATTCGAGCCCATGGAGTTTGTTTTTCTTAAATATTTCATAATGAGGCAAAGAATATGCTTTGGAATCTGTTTTAAGGTAAATTTAGACAGGAAAACTATTTTCAATAGTTTATTGAGAGAGAGAAAGATAAAGAAAAAAAATACCAAACAGGCAGCACGATTGGCTATTGACATATGCTAGGATTGGCTATTTTAAGCCCTGCTTCCTGCAACAGAAAATTGTTGTTAACAAAAGATACCTAAGGGAAATCATTTTTAGTTGAAGCATGAACTCTTCATTTTGTTAGGTAATTTTCCTGAAAAAAGAAATTAAGAGGTTATTATATTCAAGGCTTGGTTAGCATGTGACAAATGGACTTTTAAACAATGCCATATTTCAAAGTGTAATCATCATACTCTTCCCAGAGCCATCACTGGTATCTGAAGAGAAAATAATTACATTTGAAGAAGAGCAGGGAATTCTCCTCGGTGTCCTGGCCAATATTTATGCCTCAACCAACATCACTAAAAAACAGATTATCTGGTCATTATCACATTGCTGTTTGTGGGGTCTTGATGTGTCCAAACTGGCTGCTGCGTTTCCTACATTACAACAGTGTCTACACTTCAAAAAAGGACTTCATTGACTGTAGAGTGCTTTGGAATGCTCTGAGGTAGTGAAAGGTGATACATAAATGCTAATCTTTCTTTTAAATCCTAACCTGTTATGATAGATGGACCATTTAGCATCCAAAGCCCATAGATCTCCAATAATCTAGAATTTATTAAATGCTTAAGAGGATTGTGTATTTCTATGTAAACATTTCCTATGGGAGTAAAAATGTACAGACTTGTCTCTTACACTTACCCATTTCATCTCCTTACAACCCCTGTAAGTGATGCTCTAATACAATTTCCACAATTGTGGAGCGATGAAAATCGGAGAATGTGGAGCAGCGAAGAGATCTCGGAGATTTGTCGGGCTGGAGGAGGTTACAGAGATAAGTAGGGGCGAGGCCATGGAGGGATTTGAACACAAGGATGAGAATTTTAAAATCGAGGCGTTGCCGGACCGCGAGCCAATGTAGATCAACGAGCTCAGGGGTGATGGGTGGATATTTTGGCCCAGAGCTGGGAGTCTGTTAGTTGAAGGCAGGTGGTGGAGTCTGAGCGTGTGTGTCCTGCAGCCCTTGATGGTCCCTTTCGATCATCACGCCATGCCGCCTGCTGTCTCCCACCTCGGAGGAAACAAGAACAATACAGAAATTAAAATTAAGAGTTAGGGAGAGAGAAGCAGAATAGGAGAGACAGAGAGAGAAACAGCAACACCAAGACAACAGAGACGGATAAGAGTGAAACCATATTCTCCGACCTATTGTGTGAAACACCGTGGGTACTCCATTAGTAAATGAAAGAAAATATTTCCATATAGTGGGACTTGAACATACAACCTTCTGACTCAGAGGCAAGAGTGCTACCCATTGAGTCATAGCTAACACCTAATGGCTCCTGGAGGCATCCCTAATCAATATTTAAAACATCAACCATTAGATGGTTTCGGCCATGTACCCAGTGGGTGTTAGGATTTCTGCTGGCATTTTGTTGTTGCAGGACTACAAAAGCATTTAGATCATGACGCTGCAATCATTACACCAGAACAAGGCGTCAAAAAAGGACGTGTCATAGTGGTTTCCTGTTTCTCTGAAAGAAACCTTTTAAAACAGCAATCATTTTTAAAATAAAACATTTAAGGGGAAGCTAGATAAGTACATGAGGGAGAAAGGAATAGAAGGATTTGTTGATAGGGTGAGATGAAGTAAAGTGAGAGGAGGCTCATGTGGAGCATAAACACAGACATAGACCATTTGGACCAAATGGCCTGTTTCTGTGCTGTAAATTCCATGTAATAATTCAATGTATTTTGACTTTCATAAAACCAAAGTTCGATTCTGACTTGTCCCAACCTAATTTACTTGAATCTAAATGGACATAGTTTTTGGTTCAGGATCCGCACCCATTCTGAGTCTCTGAAGCCAGAAAGCTAATTCTGAGACCACACTCTTTAGCCCGTGTATCAAAAACACTCTGAAACCCTGAAAGCACGGGGACCAAAAATGTCTGTATCCTTTGTTCATCATAATTAAATATACCAGGACACAGACAAAGCGTTGAGTTTAGCTACTTGATTGGACTTGTCAAATTTGAAAAAAATAATCAGTGGCTGGAATATGAGTCCCGTTTTTTTTTTTGACCAGCTAGTTACAAAGGAATGCTCATGCTTTACTGAAATAATCAATTCAGCTGAAGATTAATTATTGGAGGTTTTTAATTATTTATTCAGCACATTCATAGGGGATCACCTAAACAGTGATCTGAATTACAAAATGTCAGCGCTGAGACACCCAATTAACAAAGTGCTAGAACTCATGATATGTTCTACAATACACAGCCAGAAATGTTTTCCAAATAACTGATTACAACGAATGGGGAAAGAAATACACTATCTCTGTAAAATTGGTCTGTACTACTGTCAGATAATCGATCATTTGGTGACGTGTGCATACACGTGATTTATGTGCCCTCAATAAAAATGTCAGAAACGTACAGATCTCTTTTACATTTAATGTAGATTCACGCTATTGTGTTTCCTTTTCAGAGCTAATGAAAAACTAATGTTTGTGTGCCTGCATTGTGGCTGATTTTGCTGCAGTTATTTGCAAAGAATTGGTTTCATGATAAGAATCTTGTAGAACAAGGGCTGTTACCACTGGCGTTTTAGTCATTTCATATTTTATTCACCAAAACATCACTTTCAATTGTACATTAAGTTCTGGGAAGCTTCAGTACGGAACGCCAGAAGCGTGGACAAAGAAAAAGGAATTAGAATCATAGGATTGTACAGCACAGAAGGAGGCCATTGTGCCAGTGTTGGATCTTTGAAAGAGCTATCCAATTAGTCCCATTAGCCTGCTCTTTCCCCATAGCCCTGAATTTTGTTTCTTTTTCAAGTATTTATCCAATTCCCTTTTGAAAGTTACTATTGAATCTGCTTCCACCACCCTTTCAGGCAGTGAATTCCAGATCATAAAAATTCGCTGCATAAAGAAATTTCTCCTCATCTCCCCTCTGGTTCTTTTGCCAATTACTTTAAATCTGTGTCCTCTGGTTACTGACCCTCCTTCCACTGGAAATAGTTTCTTCCCGCGTACTCTATCAAAACCCTTCATAATTTCGAACACCTCTATTAAATTTAATTTAATTTTTAAGCAAAAAGTAGCAGGGATAAAAGGAAAACTAGCCAATGTGTGGAAATGTGTGGCAGGTTTGTTAGTATCTGAGAAGGTGAAGGTGGGTTAATACTTTGGGGGGGGGGACCTTTCATTTCATTGACCAGCTGCGAAGTTTCAGCTTCGCATTTTCATTAAAATGAATGAGGTTTGAAATGAAAAGACGATGGATTGAGAGACAGATGAATTAAACCACAGAGCGAGACAGAGAGAAAGCTTGTGATAAAAAGCACCAAGCCCCATAATTGTCTTGACGCAGGGTTTCTTTGGGATGTTTAATCTGTTTGGACTATTTTTCAGGGCTCCGGAATATGGTTATTCACACAATGGGCCGGATTTTCTGAGTAATCGCTGACATATCGGGGAATGGCGGTGTGCTGCCCAGGATTTCCCAGTTGAAGCGCAGGGAGCTCTTGCCTTCAGCTCTTACTCAGGAAATTGGCCCTGATGTAAGGTGTAGCCATCGTATTACAGTATCAACCACGGGTTTCCTGGCCATTTCATTTATAACCCAGGTCACCGCTGAAGACTGGAGAATAGGTTCAATCTTGGCTAAACTTGAACTAAAATTTCAAAGGATATAGAACAGTCACCACAGGTGCACAATAATCCCATTGACAATTCTGCAATGGTGTCCCTCACACATAAAAACTAGAGCAAAACATGATTTTGTGTTGGTATTTCCCATTGCATTCAGTGAATTAGTCTTTGAGCGGCATGTTTACTAAATGAGCAAACGGTATAATTATTTCTCTGATTCTATGAGAAAGGGGAGAAAATCCAATTCAATATTCAGAAGTAAAATATAATATAACTAATATGCATTTTGTAATTAGAGTTCCTTTAAACTGGTCAGGAGTTCAAACATTTTATATGTCTTGGGTCCCTCATCCCAACAACAACAACTTGCATTTATATAGCGCCTTTAAAGTAAAACACCCCAAGGCACTTCACAGGAGCGTAATCAGACAAATATTGACACTGTCTACGGATGATGTTGGCGAGGGACAGCATGTAGATGAGAAATAGGAGAGGGCCAAGCATCGATTCTTGGGGGACTCCAGAATGAATGGCACAGGGGCAGAAAGAGAAGTCATTGCAGGAAATTCTCCGGCTACGACTGGAGAAATAAGAATGGAACCAGGCGAGCGCAGTCCCATCCAGCTGGACGACGGAGGAGAGGCATTGGAGGAGGATGATGTGGTCAACCGTGTTAAAGACTGCAAACAGATCGAGTAGGATGAGGAGGGATAGTTTACCACAGTCACAGTTACAGAGGATGTCATTTGTGATTTTGATAAGGGCCGTTTCAGTACTGTGGCAGGGGTGGAAACATGATTGGAGGGTTCAAACATGGAGTTGCGGGAAAGATGGGCACGGATTTGGGAGGCGACAAAACATTCAAGGACTTTGGAGAGGGAAGGAAGGTTTGAGATGGGGCGGTAGTTTGCAAAGTTAGAGGGTTCAAGGTGTTTTTTTTGGGAAGGAGGGTGAAGATGGCAGATTTGAAGGTGAGGGGTCAATACCTGAGGAGAAGGAGCCATTTACAATATCAGCTAGCATGGGGGCCAGGAAGGGAAGTTGCTGGTCAGCTTTTTAATGGGGATAGGGTTGAGCGAGCAAGAGCTGGGTCTCATGGACAAGGTGAGCTCAGAGAGGGCATGAGGGGAGATAGGAGTAAAACTAGAGAAAGATGCAGTTCAGGTCTAGGGCAGGTGGAACCTCGTGGGAAGTTTGGCTAGGCAGGCTAGGGGAAGAGAGGGATATGGCAGAGGCAGTTGAAGCGATGGTCTCAATTTTAGTGACAAAGAAGTCCATGAGTTCCTTGCACTTGTTGTTGGAGGTAAGGGTGGAGGGGGGGTTTAAGGAGATGGTTGATAGTGGCGAAAAGAAGCCGGGGGTTTTCTTTACATAAGAACATAAGAAATAGGAGCAAGAGTAGGCCATACGGCCCCTCGAGCCTGCTCCATCATTCAATAAGATCGTAACTGATCTTTGACTTCAACTCCATTTTCCCGACCTATCCCTATATCCCTTGATTTCTTTAGAGTCCAAAAATCTATTGATCTCAACCTTGAATATACTCAACGACTGAGCATCCACAGCCCTCTGGGATAGAGAATTCCAAAGATTCACAACCCTCAAGACTGAAGAATTTCCTCCTCGTCTCAGTCCTAAATGACTAATCCCTTACCCTGAGACTATGACCCCTAGTTCTACATTCTCCAGCCAGGGCAAACAGCCTCTCAGCGTCTACCCTGTCAAGCCCGCCAAGAATTTTATACATTTCAATGACATCCCCTCTCATTCTTTTGAACTCCAGAGAATATAGGCCCTTTTTACCCAATCTCTCCTCATAGGACAATCCTCTCATCCCAGGAATCAATCTAGTGAACCTTCGTTGCACCGCCTCTAAGGTAAGTATATCCGTCCTTAGGTAAGGAGACCAAAACTGTACACAGTACTCCAGGTGTGGGCTCACCAAAGCCTTGTACAATTGTAGCAAGACTTCCTTACTCTTGTAAGACCAGCCATATAAATACTGTGGCTACAAGAGCAGGTCAGAGGCTGGGTATTCTGCGGCGAGTGACTCACCTCCTGACTCCCCAAAGCCTTTCCACCATCTACAAGGCACAAGTCAGGAGTGTGATGGAATACTCTCCACTTGCCTGGATGAGTGCAGCTCCAACAACACTCAAGAAGCTCGACACCATCCAGGACAAAGCAGCCCGCTTGATTGGCACCCCATCCACCACCCTTAACATTCACTCCCTTCACCACCGGCGCACAGTGGCTGCAGTGTGTACCATCCACAGGATGCACTGCATAAACTCGCCAAGGCTTCTTCGACAGCACCTCCCAAACCCGCAACCTCTACCACCTAGAAGGACAAGAGCAGCAAGTACATGGGAACAACACCACCTGCACATTCCCCTCCAAGTCACACACAATCCCGACTTGGAAATATATTGCTGTTCCTTCATCGTTGCTGGGTCAAAATCCTGGAACTCCCTTCCTAACAGCACTGTGGGAGAACCTTCACCACACGGACTGCAGCGGTTCAAGAAGGTGGCTCACCACCACCTTCTCAAGGGCAATTAGGGATGGGCAATAAATGCTGGCCTCGCCAGTGACACCCACATCCTATGAACGAATAAAAAAAAAGTACTCTAACCCTTTGCCACCAATAATCCTGAAATGCTGTGATACTGCAATCTAAACTTGCTCTTATACTGATACGAATGGTGCAACTTCACTCTTCCTGTGTTGGGAGGGTGCTGAGTGTTTACTGTGAGGGGAAACTTCACTCTGCCTAGGTTTGGATGATAATCATTATTTTCAAATGGATTAAGATACATCCACATTGCTGACCTGAAAGCAGAATCAGAAATTCCCATAAATGTTTCATCGTTTTCTAATGGGTTAAATGTGCTTCTTGTGGCATTACAGGATGCAAGAAAGAGTTCCCAAAATCCGATATAAGGTCCATATAAAGATGACCGTTGGTGTCTGCTGGGAACATAGAGAATAGTTCTAATTTGTCAGGCCTCCAGATCCCAGTATTCTTAACGACTCCCTGATGTTTGTAGAGTTCTCTCCTGCTATACTGGAGCCCTTCTTTCTATTGTTAGACAATTTGGTATTACAAGTTAAAAATATTCTTTGTTTGACTCGACTGTTTTACATTCGCTCCCAGTGCTACTGAGGACAATTACTGAGCCTCAGATCACAGTGCCCTCTGTTGGTCAACCTTACTTTTACATTGCTTTACCCGAGCCATCTATTTTCGTCTGTCTATCCATGTGTTCACAGAACAAATATGCAACAATCATTTAATTTAGAAATTTATTTATCTAGAAAATTGTAACTCGATAACATTTTCGTTCAATATCTCGCTGTTCGTGGATTGTTTGACTTTGCTTAAAACCAGAATTGGGAACATGTTGAGAAGCCTGGGTAGGTCAAAGTGGTGCACAACATATCAGTAAATTACATAGGACATCTGACAGAAAGTATTCTTGTCAGAAGGCTATTGAAATGCAAAATTCAATTTAGTTAAGCTTTTATTGCTGCTTTAGGGTGGAAACGTTATGAGATTATATGAACATTTATATACTGCCCGATACAACAACGACAGCTTGCATTTATATAGCACCTTTCACATCATAAAATTTCCTAAGGGACTTCACAGGAACTCAATTCGACAAAATTTGATACAGGCCGACATTAAGAGATATTAGGACAGGTGACTAAAAGCTTGGTCTAGGAGGTAGGTTTTAAGCAGTGACCTAACGGAGGAGAGAGAGGTAGAGAGGCGGAGAGGTTTAGGCAGGAATTCCAGAGCTTAGGGCCGAGGCAGCTGAAGGCACGGTCACCATTGGTGGAGTGAAGGAAATCGTAGATGCGCAAGAGGCAAGAATTGGAGGAGTGCAGTGAAGCTGAAGGGCGATAGGGGTAGAGGAGGTTACAGAGATAGAGAGGGGCGAGGCCATGGAGGGATTTGAGCACAAGGAAGAGAATTTTAAAATCGAGGTGTTGCCGGACCGGGAGCCAATGTAGGTCAGTGAGCTCAGGGGTGATGGGTGAACGGGACTTGGTGCGAGTTAGGATACGGGCGGCAGGGTTTTGGATGAGCTTATACTTACGGAGGGTGGTAGTGTAACAAGCGTTATATTCTGTTGAATGTAAAGAATCTTACAACACCAGGTTATAGTCCAACAAATTTATTTGAAAATCACAAGCTTTCGGAGGCTTTCTCCTTCGTCAGGTGAATGTGAACGAAGGAGAAAGCCTCCGAAAGCTTGTGGTTTTCAAATAAATTTGTAGGACTATAACCTGGTGTTGTAAGATTCTTTACATTTGCCAACCCCAGTCCATCACCGGCATCTCCACATCATATTCTGTTGAAGCTGAGGGTAGATGTAGAAAAATTACAAGCACCCTTCTAAAAGGATGGCACCACTGATAAATAACAGATAACCTTTCCAAGCTAATAGTCAATATCCAATAATTTTTCTAACCTTTAATATCTCCCAATTGCCTAAGCTGTTTTTTAAAATTCGTTCATGGGATGTGGGAGTCACTGGCAAGGCCAGCATTTATTGCCCATCTCTGATTGCCCTTGAGAAGGTGGTGGTGAGCCGCCTTCTTGAACCACTGCAGTCCGTGTGGTGAAGGTTCCCCCACAGTGCTGTTAGGAAGGGAGTTCCAGGATTTTGACCCAGCGACGATGAAGGAACGGCGATATATTTCCAAGTCAGGATGGTGTGTGACTTGGAGGGGAACGTGCAGGTGGTGTTGTTCCCATGTACCTGCTGCCCTTGTCCTTCTAGGTGGTAGAGGTCACGGGTTTGGGAGGTGCTGTCGAAGAAGCCTTGGCGAATTGCTGCAGTGCATCCTGTGGATGGTACACACTGCAGCCACAGTGCACCGGTGGTGAAGGGAGTGAATGTTTAGGGTGGTGGATGGGGTGCCAATCAAGCGGGCTGCTTTATCTTGGATGGTGTCGAGCTTCTTGAGTGTTGTTGGAGCTGCACTCATCCAGGCAAGTGGAGAGTATTCCATCACACTCCTGACTTGTGCCTTATTAGGCAAAACAATACCATCAGAACAACTTCAAACTCCCCCAGAAAGAGGGCACCACTCATAACTACGCACTGCCTGTCTGAGCTTATAGTCAGGAAAATTTGTCAAAGCTTCAATAAGTGTCAGTGTTTCATATCAGTTTGAGAATGAAATTTAGAGATATTCCCTTAATAATTATTAACTGACCGTGCTGCTATTAAGCAACTGGTTTGATGCAGAATGCACAACCGTGGTCCGCAAGGTAGAACTCGTGAACAGAGGCTGAGCTGCTCAATGTAAAATTTGAACCCTTAAAATAATGTTTTGTACAGATTTAATGTGACTTCAAAAATAATGAACCTATCTACACTGTCAGAAGCTAGACCCTGAAAAAGACGGTTGCAGGTCCTTTGCGTCAGATATTATGGCCTGGATTTTCCAATAAGGCGGCAAAGAGAGTAGGGGTTAAAAACAGAGAGTAGGGGGTTAAAGGTAGCTACTCAGACTGGCGGAAGGTGGGAAGTGGTCTTCCACAGGAATCGGTGCTGGGACAACTGTTGTTCACTATTTACATGAATGATTTGGACTCGGGAATCGGAAATATAATATAAAATTTGCTCATGGCACCAAATTAAGGGGTATAGTTAATACTGAGAAAGACTGCGACAAAGTACAAGAAGACGTTAACAAATTGCAGAATGGGAGCGTAAATGGCAAATGAATTTCAGTATAGATAAGTGCGAGTTGGTGCATCTTGGTAGGAGGAATAAGGAGACCACCTACTCCTTGGAAAATAAGAGTCTAAATGGGGTAAAGACACAATGGGATCTAGGGATACAGATTCACAAATCATTAAAATTAGCAATGCAGGTTAACAAAGCCATAACAAGTACAAAAAAAACCACTGGGGTTCATTTCTAAAGGAATAAATTCAAAAGTTTGTTCAACTTATATAGAACCGTGGTTAGACTACACTTGGAGTACTGTGCTCAGTTCTGGTCTCCATATTACAAAAAGGATATAGAAGCACTGGAGAAAGTGCAAAAAAGATTTACAGGGATGATACCAGAACTGAGACGGTCCAAGTGTCAGGAAAGACTGAACAGGCTTGGGCATTTTTCACTAGTAAAAAGACTGAGAGGTGACCTGATAGAGGTCTTTAAGATTATGAAAGGGGTTGATAGGGTGGATGTAGAGAAGATGTTTCCACATGTGGGGGAGTCCAAAACTATGGCCCATAAATATAAGATAGTCACTAATAAATCCAACAAGGAATTCAGGAGAAACTTCTTTACCCAGAGAATGGTTAGAATGTGGAACCCGTTACCACAAGGAGTGGTTGAGGCGAATAACATAGATGCATTTAAGGGGAAGCTAGATAAACACATGAGAGAGAAAGGAATAGAAGGATATGTTGATAGGGTGAGATGAGGTAAGGTGGGAGGAGGCTTGTGTGGAGCATAAACACCGGTATAGACTTGTTGGGCCGAATGGCCTGTTACTGTGCTGTAAAATTTTATGTAATTCTATGTAACATCTCCGTTAGGTGGGTCCCACCAAGGAAATGCTCCCCAATCCCAGTCACATTTCCTGCCTCAAGGTAATAAAATGCAGGAGGCAGCCTCACTGGCCTCTGCTGGGGAGTTGCACCAGACTGGGACTGCAGCAGACATCAGGAAGCAGAAGAAGTTAGCCACTGAGCTGCCTTAATGATGTGGGTCATGTGCATGGCTTTGCTCTGAGAGTGCTTGCACAGCGCAGTCTTCATTTGAACACTTGAGTTCCCTTCCATTGACCATTCAATGCCAGATGCTAGGGCCTGAACACTGAACACTGCGTTCAGTGTTCCATCAGGACGCATGGCGGGAAATATGGTGGAGTCCGCATTTCCCTCAATTAAACTTAAGTTGCATTTGCCTGTCCATATATGGTGAGGGAGTTGCCTTTTAGACTGTGGGCATGCCAATCGGGAAGTTGGGAGGGGGGATGCAGGGTTGTGGAATAAGTTTCTGCCCAGTCCAGCCCTAGATCCATTCAAAAATTGGTGTGAGTGAGGGAAATGACAGGAAGTGTAGCCGAATTGGTGTTAAACAACCCATATCTGACTTTCACTGATCGAGATAGATTCAGAACACAGGACTGACTATTTCTTTCAAATGTTACTCAATGTTGAATGGAACTTAAAATAAAATAAATGAGCCAATTAAATTTAGATAAATTATGTTTGGAGGCTTCATTTTGGGCAAGCTCTCAATAATTAATCACTGACCCAGTCTACTCTAATTACTTACATGTGGGACAAAATCGATAGGCTAGAAATTGCTCTGAATGGCGAACACATGTCGCCCACCACTGGTTAGTAACTAACTCACCCACAAACTTTTTGCGGGCTTCAGGGCCCCAACTAGCTTTAATTGAGAGCTGCGAAAAGTGCAGCGATCGTTCCCGGGCTTCTCTGAGCTGTGAGAGGGGGAAAGGCTCGCTCGGTCCCCTCCACCAATAAGCTTGAAGCAAGCCATGCTGTGAGAACCAGGAAGTGAAGCTCATTTGCAAACCGCGCAGAATAAGAACCAGGAAGTGTCAGGTAAAATTAGTAAATGTACTATAAAATCAAATGGAGAAAGCGAAATAAAGATAGGGTGAGATTAAAAGACTGAGATAAAAGAGGCAGAAAGAAAAAGTAAAAAAATAAATATGTTAAATTGCTTAATATTTAATTTTTTTTTTAATTGTCCAAGAACTATCAAAATTGAGAGACTACATTTTTACAAGTTAATTTTCAGTGCCAGAGGTGGATGTTTGGCGGCCATTAATACTTACCACGCTGTTAAAATTAGTTTAGTGACGCAGTGTACCTTTTTTTCTATCGAGATTAGTTCGTTTCCAGCTGGGCAGGAGAGCAAGTTCACGCTGGTCCATTGATTTTAGCCTGCAATATTACTTTAATGCGAAGCTGTCATATCCGCAGGATATCAGGAAGTGCAAGTTCTGAATTTCTGCTTTTGACTGCATATGTGCGGTCACCAGAACTTGCTCTTTGATTTGCCCATTAATAATGGTAAACGCTGATAGGTTCACCATTATTTTACGAGCAATTTCCGGCCCAACATATTGATATAAAACACTCCTCTGCTCTAGTTAGCTGTTAGGCTGCATGAAATTTTGAACTAAATTTATCATATTGGAAATTTAGAGTGAGGCTTATGCAAGTAATCAGACAGTCAGACGTACCAATCAGTGTCTTTAAGTTTTAGCAAAACACTTTGGGATTCCAGAGCCTAGAATTTGCGATTAGCATTATTTTAAAATCAACTCCAATCAGTAATAAAAGTGCACATCTACATAAATTTATATTTTTACCTAGCATATAATTGCTTCAAATTTTTTTCTAAAAAAGAAAGGAATTATTAAAATAAAAGCAAAGGGCTAAGCCGCTCCATACAAGGAGTTAAATAAATAGGTGTCAGCCTGGGCTCAGTTAGTAGCACTCTCGCCTCTGAAATAGAAATATGAGCCCCACTCCTGAGACATGAGCACATAATCTAAACTGGCACATCAGTGCAGTACTGAGGGAATGCTGCACTGTCGGAGGTGTCGTCTTTCGGATGAGATATTAAACCTAGCCTCCATCTGCCCTCTCAGGTGGACCTAAAAGATACCACTGCACTAGAGCAGGGGAGTTCTCCCGTGGTCCTGGCCAATATTTATCCCTCAAACAGCACCTAAAACAGATGATCTGGTCATTATCACATTGCTGTTTGTGGGAGCTTGCTGTGCGCAAATTGGCTTCCACATTTCCTACATTACAACAGCAACTACACTTCAAAACTACTTAATTGGCTGTGAACATACGAACATACGAAATTGACGGGAAGGAAAAGACCAGCTGGTCCATCAAGCCTACGCCACACCATGATGGCCAGACCATCATGACCAACACTTCTTCCCTCCCCCAACGTACCACCCACCTCTGCAGCCATTTCATCTCCTGGGAGAGGCAAAAAAACCAGAGAAAAATCCCAGGGCCAATAAGGGAAAAATACTTTGGAAAATTCCTCTGCGACCCCCCCCCCCCCCCAAGACGATCAAAACCAATCCAGGAGATCACATGGACCAAGCATTATCTATAAAGACACTTACCTTCTATATGATGCAATCACTGCCCCAGTCGGTAACCGGTCCAGCTCTCTCCTGAAGGCAGAGTCAGCACCGACCACACCAGCCGGCAATGTATTCCAGAGGTTCACAATTCTCTGGGAAAAGAAGAACCGCCCAACACCCAGTCTATTCCTACTCTTCCATAGTTTAAACTCATGTCCCCTGGCCCTCGCCAATCTGTTAAACTGGAATAATCTAACAATAAGGATGCTATCCAGCCCTTTAATTATTTTATAGACCTCTATCAGGTTAAGTCTAAGTCTACACTGCTCTAAAGTAAATAGACCAAGATCCTTGAGCCTATCTGAGTAGCTGAGGTTCTTTAAGCTAGGAATCATTCCTATGGCTCTCCCTTGAACCTTTTCCAAGGCCATTATATCACCCACCGTGTGGGGGAACCAAAACTGGGTAAAGTAGTCCAATGTGGTCTGACCAGCTACCTGTATAGTGTCAAAATGGTGTCCTTTGATTTATACTAAATGGATCTATTAATACAAACCCATACCTTATTAGCTTTAGCTACAGTTTCTCTACATTGGTCATGAACCTTTAGTGATCTGTGCACAATAACACCAAGATCTTTTTCTCTCTGAACCTCTTTCAGTATTGTTCCCTACAAATGATATATGTATCTGTTTTGGCCCTACCAACATGCACGGCACTAAATTTATCTAAATTAGACACCATTTGCCATTGTGTGACCCACTTCCTTAGCACATCTAAACTTTTTCGGATTTGATTGCACTCCTCTACCATCTTAACCCTTGCACAGATGTTGGTGTCATCTGCAAACTTACTTACCGCACTCCCAACACCCCATCCAGGCCATTAATAAAGACTGTGAAGCGTAGCGGGCCTAGGATCGGTCCCTGGGGGACACCGCAAGTAACATGTCTCTGGGATGAACCACATCTGTTAACTACAACTTTTTGGCTGCGGGATTGGAGCCAATTCCTAATCCAGCTTTTCAAATTTCTACTGACTATCTTGTGAAGTAAGCTAGTGTGAGGTACCTTATCAAAGGCTTTCTGAAAGTCGAAAGTGAAGTGCTTTGGGACGTCCTGAAGTTGTGAAAAGCGCTATATAAATGCAAATTTTCTTTACTTTATGACCTTCCTGTATCCACCTGCTATATTTGGGGTGAGAGGCAGGTTGCAGCCCACTTCCTACAGTGAATCCCATCATGGTTATCCTACGGAACAAGTTTCCCAGTAGTTCTTCTTCTTGCTGCTCTCTAGTTTTAATCAGCAGCATGTTTTAATATTGCCAGTGCTCTGCCTCTCAGTTTGCCAGAGATTGAAGGAAGTTTCCAGTTGGTTACAGTGAGGGGGGGAAAGGCTTGGGTTCCATTCCACTCCATTAACCAACACTTTAATTCAGACTCTAATTTTAAACAGTGCTATTGAGTTTGGCACATGCTGACTGTGCAGGCATCGGTTACAGTAACCAGCTGGAAATTCTCTTCACTCTGAGGCAGGCTGAAGAGATGAAATACTGACACTTTATAATGGGCAGGTGGTTTAAAATTCATGTGCCAATTTATGGCCGCTTTTTCTGTGCCAACTCACTTGCTCTAGTTACAATCAATGACATTGTGTGGTCTATAAAAGATTTGGTCATGAATCATCCATTCCTGAGCATTTATTTAAATTGTATGATACACATACTGATTTCCAATTCAATTAACAATGCACACCAGCTCATCATAATCATCTTTAATGTAACATGCATTGCCAATAGCTACCTCCCTTACAGATACACCATGTAGGATATTCCCTACTAATACATGCCTCCGCGGAGGGTAATTGTTTAGCAAAGTATCGTTTCGAAAACATCGGAGCAGTGGCCTAAGCTGCAGCAGTGTCAGGTTGAGAGATTTTTTAAAATCATTTTTACACTGTAAGGCTTTGGAAAAAGGAATTACTTTTGATGTTGGGTTTTTTTAAAAGCATAGTGTACTCAGACAATTTTTTTTTAAAAAGGCTGTGACAATATGTAATTAAAATGCTAATGAGCTAGCTTTGATGCTTTTTCTCCATAGACTGTAAATAAACAATTTGTGAGCCTGTCTCAGCAATTTAAGAAAGAACCTCACACCCAATGTATTGGAAAGTCTTTGATCCTTTTTTTGGCTGTGAACAGAGAGAGATAATAAAGGGACTGGTTCACACACTTTTGAAACAGCATGTTACGTAGACAATCAAGGTTTTAAAGAGACAACTACAAGAGCTTTCGTATGGGGTAAGAGGTCAGAAATACTAGAGGAACACTTAGAACCCATTGATGTTGGAAAGTGTGGTGTGTTCTTTATTTTGCATCATTATGTGAAAATTTGTTGCACTGTTTGAAATAAATGAGTCTAATCATAACTGCTATTCTGTGTGTTCAGTTTACTGTGAAATTAAGCAACTTATTAATTCATATCAGGTCTCGTATCACCAAGTGTTTCCTTGGTCCAACTTTAGAGAGATTGAAGAAGCATTTGTTCAAGAGACACAAATATCCAGTCCAGATCACAATGGGGTGCTATTGTTATATCCCTGGGTTATGCTACTATAGAAGTAGATATAGAGCAGTGTGAGTCAACACCCTTAAAAGTTATACAGTCAGTGAACCACCAAGGTATCGACAGCAGACCCAAAATTGGGTCAAGGTGTGTGCATGGCATAACTGAAAGATTATCCTCTTTAGCTTCCATCAGAAGAGTGTTTGCCAGCGCTCTCCTTTATTTGACCATATTTGATACCGGGCAATGCTCACCTGTTATAGTCAGAACCGAAATCTCCGGAATCTAAGCCATGATTTCTCTTTAAATACAGCCTAAAAATTGCTGCCAAAATGGTTTCAAGATCTGGCACATTATCATGTTACAAGGTGTACATGTCATCTTTCTCCCTCAAATAAATCTTCCTTAACTAGCCTGGTTCAGTTCATCCAAGCTGTTGTGTCTTCAGAATGGTGGAAATTTTGTAATGGAGAAACCTGGTGCAGAATGCAAAGATGCATTTGTCGGCCTCCTTCCTAAATTGCACACCAAGGATCGAATTAGATTGTCACTCTTACTCGCATTTGGTTTTATGGCCAAAGAATTGTTTGGATCGTGTGATTGCGAGCATCTATAAAATCTGAGGCAGTGTATCCTTTATGCTGCAATTTCTTCAAAAATATATCAAGGGAATTTGCTATCCTACTTCCACTAATAAACAGAACGTGCTTAAATAAGAAGCTCAGAGCTTAATGGAGTCTTCATGTAAAATCTGTTTCTCTTTCAGTAAAGTGTAAATGGTCTGATGACGGTGTAGTGAAACAGACATCCTTCCTTTTCCACTTAACACACTGTCCATTCCTCAAAACTCCTTTAGGATTTGCTCAGAGGATTGAAACATGAAGTGACTCATTGAGTCATTATGATTGAAGACACTCTGGTTTCTCTCATCAACCACCATGGTTAAATGACTAGTATCCGACTCAGAGAAACATTCACTAGAAGACACTGTAGTGCTGAGTAACTCCAATCCTTTGCCTTCTCCACGTAATGTCAAGCTGCACAGAAAGGAAGATTGCAAATTCTCACCTAAAATAGTTGATTAACTGGTCCGAATCAAATTTGGGCATTGTTCGCAAATACAGAGTATATGCAGGTCTTGAGGTCACAGAATTCACTTTTTTTATTGTACAATGATAAGTATAAGGTCACAACCCTTCTTTAATATTGATAGTAGAAACTGTGTGATGCAGTGGCTTACTCGTTGGCCTATCACCTCTGGGATCTCGATCCAAATCCAGCCTAGACTGATGGAACATAGGAACGTAGGAACAGGAGTACTCCATTCAGCCCCCCTCCCTGTACCACCATTCAAAGTCTCCATTGTTTGCTGACTGAGAGAGTCTCAAATGAACTGAGCTTTGGCAGTCTCAATTCAGTTCTAAGTGTCGGTCGAGTCACAACAAAATCTGCCCTAATTTGGTATTAATGGCACAAATTTACTCAGAGAGGCCACTGGTTGACTGGTGTGGGAAATGGAAAAATATCTAATTCCTGCAGCAAGGCGGTGCTCTTCAGACTTGAGACTGAGGCATGTTGTTGAGGCAGAATAGAGGAGCTTGCTGCTGAAGATAGATTAAATGGAAATAGTGCATTCTCCGGCATTAATATCTTTCTCCCAGTTAAATTGAAAATTATAAAAAACATGAATAATACAATGTTGCCATGTATCAAGATTAAAAGTGACAATCTGCTTAAGGGTAATATAAAATGAGCCCAAAACTGGCAAATATAGATGGTTAAATATTCTATTCAGCAGGTAGCCTGACACTGTGGAATAATAGATGTGTCGTCTGTGGAACAGAGCTGTTGGGTATTGAAAAGTGTGAGTTATAACCTGGAGTTTCTCCCAATCACCTTAGGAACTCAGGGAGAAACTTCATGGAGCTTTGTCGTAAAGCTTTACTATCCTAAAGGAGAGCCACCTCTGTGGGTTGGCTAGAGTCCATGGTAGAACAAATTAGACAAGGTTTGTGGAGGGAGCCACCTCAATGGATTGAACTACCTTTCTTAAGCCACGTGAGAAGAACAGTAGGATCTTTGTAACATTATAAACTGAATGGATTTTACTCTTAAAGAAAGAAACTGGTTGGCTGATGAGCCCAAACTCCTTCCACTCTGCGACCAACAGTTGGCCTGTGCTAATTTAATTCTTAGGCGGTATTTCACTCATTCTAATGAACAACTTGTACACTGTTTGTTATGGCTTTCAGATTTCTTAGGAATACATTCTAGCACGTCACCATCCTTATCAGAGTTAAGTCACTTTTCTCTGGTTAGATTTAATGCCATGATTTTCCTGTATTAAAATGAATGGGGTGAAAATTGCAGACTGGCAAAACTATCTACGGAAAACTCTGGCCAATGTTTTGAGAAGATAAAGGATTTGGCATTTTAATTTCTCAAAGTCCTAGTAGGAATGCTGGTTAGAAATGCTTGACTTTCTGAAGTGATTTTATTACTCTTACTTAATTTTTCCAGATCCCAGTGGAGACACTGTCAATAAGCAATGCAAAGCCACACATTTATGTTTAAGTTTTTCCTCTCAAACTCTAATTGTTTGCTTCTGATATTGAATTGAATGCTTTCAGTGGAGGTGGGGGTAAGGAAGAAATGACTTATATCCATGTCTGATGTTTGTGTAGCTGCAAGGGGGCAGAATATTGTTCCTTGTTGTTCCAGACACTCTCACCACCCTATGGCTGGCTTGCCCCTCCACATAATGTTTTCTCCACCTACCTTGGCCATTGTACAGTGCTAACTGCAGAAATGTGGCATTGAAAAGCAAATGAACATATCTCCTGCCCAGTCTTTTAAATTTCCCTTTGAACCTTTCCCTCAGATAAGTAGAGAAGGAGGAATTGGTCATGGGAAGGCGGAAGCAGTTGTCCTCCCACTTTCTAATCAGGATTCTAAATCTATCTAGGCCTAATTTCATTAGAGAAATACAGGCTTAGAGGAGATATGATTGAGATTTTTAAAATGATGAAAGAAATAGGGCTCAATTTTAAACGTAAATTGTGGGGGGCGGGGGGGCTGTGAAAATTGCAGAAATGCAGAGCGGGTTCGGAAGCCGGCTCCAATCCACCGACTTCCGAGTTTCCCACAGACGCACCTGTGGGTGCGCGGGCATCCCGAATCCGGAAGTCCTGCTGGCAATTAAAGTCGGCGGGATGATAGTTAAAGAACCAAATGTACCATTGAGGTACTTAAGGCACTTTACTTGTGATATATTAGGTAGTTAGAATGATTTTTAACTTAGCTGGGCGGCTTTCCCACGGCTTCTGATTCACGCCTGGTGAAACCAGGTGAAACCTTTCCACCCTGCTTCGATGTCCGATTTCTCCCTCTCCTATCTCCCTCTCTTCCCCCCCTCCAATGACCCCCCGATTTTCCCCTCTCCCTCCCGATCTTCCCCTCCCCCCCCGATCTTCCCCTCCCCCCCCGATCTTCCCCTCTCCCTCCCGATCTTCCCCTCCCGCCCCGAACTACCCCTCTCCCTCCCGATCTTCCCCTCTCCCTCCCGATCTTCCCCTCTCCCTCCCGATCTTCCCCTCCCCCCCTGATTTTTCCCTCTCCCTCCCGATCTTCCCCTCCTCCCCGATCTTCCCCTCTCCCTCCCTATCTTCCCCTCCCCCCCCGATCTTCCCCTCTCCCTCCCGATCTTCCCCTCTCCCCACCCCGATCTTCCCCTCTCCCTCCCGATCTTCCCCTCCCCCCCCGATCTTCCCCTCTCCCTCCCGATCTTCCCCTCTCCCCACCCCGATCTTCCCCTCTCCCTCCCGATCTTCCCCTCCCGCCCCGAACTACCCCTCTCCCTCCCGATCTTCCCCTCTCCCTCCCGATCTTCCCCTCCCCCCCCGATCTTCCCCTCTCCCTCCCGATCTTCCCCTCCCGCCCCGAACTACCCCTCTCCCTCCCGATCTTCCCCTCTCCCTCCCGATCTTCCCCTCTCCCTCCCGATCTTCCCCTCCCCCCCTGATTTTTCCCTCTCCCTCCCGATCTTCCCCTCCTCCCCGATCTTCCCCTCTCCCCACCCCGATCTTCCCCTCTCCCTCCCGATCTTCCCCTCTCCCTCCCGATCTTCCCCTCTCCCTCCCGATCTTCCCCTCTCCCTCCCGATCTTCCCCTCTCCCTCCCGATCTTCCCCTCCCCCCCCGATCTTCCCCTCTCCCTCCCGATCTTCCCCTCTCCCCACCCCGATCTTCCCCTCTCCCTCCCGATCTTCCCCTCTCCCCACCCCGATCTTCCCCTCTCCCTCCCGATCTTCCCCTCCCCCCCCGATCTTCCCCTCTCCCTCCCGATCTTCCCCTCTCCCCACCCCGATCTTCCCCTCTCCCCACCCCGATCTTCCCCTCTCCCCCCCCCGATCTTCCCCTCTCCCCACCCCGATCTTCCCCTCTCTCCTCCCCCCCCCCGATCTTCCCCTCTCCCCCCCCCCGATCTTCCCCTCTCCCCACCCCGATCTTCCCCTCTCTCCTCCCCCCCCCCCGATCTTCCCCTCTCCCCCCCCCCCGATCTTCCCCTCTCCCCCCCCCTGATCTTCCCCTCTCCCCACCCCGATCTTCCCCTCTCCCCCCCCCTGATCTTCCCCTCTCCCCACCCCGATCTTCCCCTCTCTCCTCCCCCCCCCCCGATCTTCCCCTCTCCCCCCCCCCGATCTTCCCCTCCCCCCCCCCCGATCTTCCGTTCCAGTGCCGGATGATGTCTCGCTCTGTCTCTCCCCCACCCCACCTCTCGGCGATGCAGCTCCTGTCGGCGGCTAGCCTGTCAATCAGGCTGGCTGCCGGGCGTGAAACCCGGAAGGAACTTTAATCACCATCAATTACATCGCGATCGCGTCGGAAACGGTAAGTTTTATTTTTGCGGGTTTGCCATGCGCACCTTCACCGCTCCCCCCACCGCTGCCAACCATTTCAAAATTGAGCCCATAGGTTCTGTCCAATTGGATAGGCTATTCAAGATGGACAGGGATGAGAGAAGTAGGGGGCATGGTTATGAAATAATCAAAGAGTTGGGTTAGATAATAGGAAGTCATTCATTTCACAAAGTCATTGACCTCTGGAATAAATTACCAAACGTGCAGTGTATATGGATTCTTTGCAGTCTTTGAAAAGGCAATTGGACAATTCTTGAGAAAAGAGGACAATTCAAGTTATAAAGCGTAGATTGAAAGTTAGCAGAGAATAGGGAGACTCAAGTTACTGTGGTCTCCTGGAGTTTGCTTGATTGCCTTTGAGAGTCAGAGAGGAATTACCCAGAGTTTTTTTTCCTAAGTTTTTTCACTTTTGTTTCTTTCTCCAAGAGATTGCATGAGTAGGGCCGGCAATGTGTTGCACGAGGCTGCACCTCGTCTGGAAGGGATGACCTTGATGGACCAGATGGTTTTTTCCTTTCCTTTTTCATATGTTTGTATGCTCGTAGATCATTTTGCAGTATTGGCAGAGTTCAGGAACTTACCATATTTAGTGTTCCAGATGGCTAGCGGGTTAATTTGCTCGTTCTACTAATGAGCAAGTTAACCTGAGCCCTACTGGCTTTATGGTCCTGTCCTGTCAGTTTTCTAGTGGATTTGGAGCAGGCAGGGCCAGAAATGTTGCTGGGGACGCGCTCTGCTCAGTCCCCACCTCCCTCCTTTTCCAGAGTACTGGCCTGGTGGCATAAAATATGATGGCCCTTATATATAGGTGGGTGCAAATCACATTGAGTTGTGGGAAACATGGCCTTTGTGACGTTTGATTGATTTGAAGACTGGATTCCAGGGGTGCTGTTAGGCTATGAAAGTCCTGTCCCTTCAGATATGTCCCAATTGGAAAACCTAGACCTAAGTATCAGTAAGCTATTTTACCACAGGAGGCATCATGGCCAAGCCTAATCCCGTCTTCCCTCAATGAGCACATACATCACCCTACTGTGTATCCTGACTGAGATCAGCTAACTCCACACAGGTCTGAGGAATGAACCTGGGACTGTCCCAGTCCCTGCCACAATATGCAGTGCCTTTCCCCACTGCAAAGTTGTTCTGAATTACCTTGTAAGGCAATGAATAATAGCAATATACTTGTTGGTCAGGACATCAGGGAGAACTCTCCTTTAAATAGTGCCATGGGATCTTTTACGTCCTCCTGAGAAGGCAGACAGGGTCGCAGTTTAATGTCTCACCTGAAAGACAGCACCTGCAACAGTGTAGCACTCCCTCACTATTGCACTGTAGTGTCAACCTAGTCACTGGAGCAGGACTTAAACCCACAACTTTCTGACCAAGAGGCGAGCGTGCTACTACTGAGCCATGGCAGACACCTAAAGCCAAGAAAAACAAAACGTCAAGGTATTTAAATCATGGTTTAGGATAATTTGCACCATAATAATACCTTGTATAAGCAGAAGAGCTCTCGAATGAAAAAGCAAAAGTATTTTAAAAAGAAATGCACAATTCCTTGTGCTACAATTTGCATTATAGGGTCTGGATACAGTACTTGGAGAGTATGGTATAAAAAGCATTTGATAAAGTACTGGGCACCCAATAGTGTGAGTCCCATATATTATAATAATAAGATTAAATCAATGTAATATTAAACTGGTGTTCTGCAGAATGGTGCTGCTGCCTCAGTGTTGTTTTCTCAGTGTGTAAGCTGTATGAGGTCCAAATGGTAATTCAAAACGTCGCCTTCCCCTGCAATAATTTACATTTAAATGACACCACTTCATTACAGATAACAGCAGATCAGTGCACAGTATAAACAAATGAAAAATCACAACATGTTTATTCAACAAAGCAATGTAAAGTCTCTTGAATGCCTTCAAGATTCTGAAGGGCTAGGTTCGGATAGATGGCGATGGATTGTTTCCACTGGTTGGTGAGATGGGGTAATAAGAGGGCATACATTTAAGATAATGGCAGAAAGAATTAAAGGGGAGGTTAGGAAAAAATGGACCAAGCTGTAGCAGCAAATAAAAGGACCCATTTTATTAAACCCAAATCATGAGCTTTGTATTATTCTAGGAATTCCTAATGTCCTTGAAAATATGGAAAAGCACCAGATGTTCCAGCTCTCGTATCATTTTGCCAAACAATCACCCATATTCTCTAACATACACGTACACTCATTTCAAAAGCAAAACACTGCGGATGCTGGAAATCTGAAATAAAAACAGAAAATGCTGGAAAAGCTCAGCAGGTGAGGCAGCATCTGTGGAGAAAGAAACAGAGTTAACGCTTCAGGTCGAAGACCTTTCATCAGAACTGGAAGATGTTAAAGAGTTAAAGTTTTTAAGCAAGTACAGAGCCAGGGAAAGGGGGGAGGAGGAGGAGAGGGGAGGTAAAAACAAAAGGGAAGGTCTGTGATAGGGTAGAGGGCAAGAGTGATTAAACGATAAGAGGGATGATGGTGCAAGGCAAGATAATGGGATAGGTTAAGAAACAAAAGATCGGTCTAGAGTGGCTGTGAATGGCAACAGCAGAACCATTACCAGCACTTACTGTCCGAAAAAATGGGAGCAGTGATTACGATTTGAAGTTATTGGAATCAATGTTGAGTAAAGTGCCTAAACGAAAGATGAGGGGCTGTTCCTCGAGCTTACGTTGAGCTTCATTGGAACAGTGTATCATAGAATCATAGAATCATAGAAAGGTTACAACACAGAAGGAGGACATTCGGTCCATCAAGTCCGTGCCGGCTCTATGCAAGAGCAATCCAGCTAGTCCCACTCCCCCTTCCTATCCCTGTAGCCCTGCAAATTTTCCTTTCAAGTACTTATCCAGCTCCCTTTTGAAAGTCTTTATTGAATCTGCCTCCACCACCCACTCTGGCTGTGCATTCCAGATCCTAACCACTCGCTGTGTAAAAAAGTATTTCCTCATATCACTTTTGGTTCTTTTGTCAATCACCTTAAATCTATGCCCTCTGGTTCTTGATCCTTCCACCAATGGGAACAGTTTCTCTCTATCTACTCCATCTAGACCCTTCATGATTTTGAACACCTCTATCAAATCTTCTCTCAACCTTCTCTATTCCAAGGAAAACAACCCCAGCTTCTCCAGTCTATCCACATAACTAAAGCCCCTCATCCCTGGAACCCTGTAAGAGGCTGAGGACAGAGGTCAGAGTGGGAGTGGGACGGGGAATTAAAGTGGCAAGCGACTGGCAGGTCAGGGTCACGCTCACGGACAGACTGGAGGTGTTCAGCAAAGTGATCACCCAATCTGCGTTTGGTGTCCCCAATGTAGAGGAGACCGCATTGTGAACAGCGAATACAGTATACTAAATTGAAAGAAGTACAATCACAACTACTCTAGACCGATCTTTTAGTTTCTTAACTTGTCCCATTACCAACCTCCTTGCCTTGCATCATCATCTCTCTTGTCATGTAATCACTCTTGCTCTCCACCCTATCACAGACCTTCCCTTTTGTTTTTCCCTCCCCTCCCTCTCCTCCACCCCCTTTCCCTGGCTCTGTACCTGCTTAAAAACTTTCACTCATTTAACATCTTCCAGTTCTGACGAAAGGTCTTTGACCTGAAAAGTTAACTTTGTTTCTTTCTCCACATGAGGTGCCTCACTTGCTGATCTTATCCAGCATTTTCTGTTTTTATTAGATACAATCATTTCATTACTTGACTCGCTGGTATAATTTGTGTAAAACAGAGCACAAGATTTCTGATAAATCAAAGCTTTCCAGGCACCTAAAGCAGTCCTGAATCCCCAGTAGATTAGGTTACAGCCTCTGCCTAAGGCACATGGGGGGGTCCTCACCCTCATAACATTTCCCTTAGACTGAATATGTTTCAAACGTTCCTCTAGAATTGGAAACCGTCTCCCTTATTAACTATGCACATGGTATTCAATTCTACTCACAGAATGTCTAACCTGGTTACAAATTCTTAACCTTGGATGTCATGATGCCGATATTTTAGCCAATTCTAATTAAAGGTCATCGGCCTGAAACATTCACTCTGTTTCTCTCTTCACAGATGCTACCTGACCTGCTGAGTGTTTCCAGCATTTTCTGTTTTTACTGCAGATTTCTAGCATCTACAGTATTTTGCTTTTATTTTAACAATTTCTGCCTGACACTGAGATCTGTAATCGCTGGATGACGGCTGGTATGTGAGTGGAACACTTCTTGTAGATCAGTAATAAAAACGCAGCATAAGATTATGATAAATTAGAATGGTACTTCAGTCTGGGAGCCTGTATGTGGGATAACACATATTTTACACCATAATTTATCCAGTGAGAAAGTTCAGCCTAATTAAGCAGATCACAGGAGTTGTGAGCATGCTCAAAATAAAGTAGACCTGCCCAACCATGTATCATGTGGTCAAATGATAAATGTGAAATAAGTATTAACTGTAGATTTTGGAACAGCCAACTGATAAAATTCTTGAAGCCTAGAAGATCATCCTGCTATGAAAACATGGCTCAGTCATACCTCAAACAGTAATATTTCTGTCTTACAATTTTTGTTGATGATGTGATGTAGATAGACAGACTAATATTGGCTTCAGGTAGCAGTATTTTTAAAAAAGAGATCCATTTCTTGCCATCTGACAAACAATACACTAAGCTGTCTGGTGATATCTGCATCTCTACGGGAGCATCGAGCTTAGCTTCATGGGGTAATTGCATCAGAAATTACTTCATGTCCTTGAAGTATTAATGTATGCAAGGTTGCCGACAATGGGAAAAGATGAAACAAAGGTCAATGCGTTGAATGCTGGATCATGAAAGAGATTTTACACCAGTTGAAATTCCAATGTGTGCGATTTAGGCCTTCGCCAGATGTCAACAAACAGTCACAGACTAATCACCGTCGTAAACATAACACACAAGAGAGGTTAAATGGCATGGGATCTAAGGCAGTGAAGTATTGACACTCCGCAGTAGATTAAGAGACCCACTTGTGCTGTGGGTGCTCTCTCTGAGGTAGTGCTAAGGGTTTGCTGTTTGCACCCTAACTATCATAGAATCATAGAAAGGTTACAGCATGGAAGGAGGCCATTCGTCTCATAAAGTCCACACCGGCTCTATGCAAGAGCAATCCAAATAGTCCCACTCCCCATCCTATCTCCGTAGCCCTGCAATTTTTTTCCTTTCAAGTACTTATCCAATTCCCTTTTGAAGGCCTTGATTGAATCTGCCTCCACCACCCCCTCAGGCAGTGCATTCCAGATCATAACCACTCGCGGCATAAAAAGGTTTTTCCTCATATCACCTTTGGTTCTTTTGCCAATCACCTTAAATCTATGTCTTCTGGTTCTTGACCCTTCCGCCAACAGGAACAGTTTCTCTCTATCTAGTCTGTCTAGACCCTTCATGATTTTGAATACCTCTATCAAATCTCCTCGCAACTGTCTCTGTCCTAAGGAGAACAACCCCAGCTTCTCCAGTCTATCCACATAACTAAAGTCTCTCATCCCTAGAATCATTCTAGTAAATCTCTTCTGAATCCTCTCTAATGCCTTCACATCTTTCCTAAAGCGCAGTGCTCAGAACTGGACACAATACTCCAGTTGTGGCCGAACCAGTGTTTTATAAAGGTTCATCATGATTTCCTTACTTTGTACTCTATGCCTCTATTTGTAAAGCCCAGGACCCCATATGCTTTTTTAACCACTCTCTCAACCTGCCCTGCCACCTTCAACGATTGAAGCACATATACCTCCAGATCTCTCTGTTCTTGTACCCCTTTTAGAATTGTGCCCTCTAGTTTATATTGCATCTCCACATTCTTCCTGCCGAAATGTATCACGCATTTTTCTGCGTTAAATTTCATCTGCCGCGTGACCACCCATGTATCTACCACTATCCTCCTCAATGTTTACTACCCTTCCAAGTTTTGTGTCATCTGCAAATTTGGAAATTGTGCCCTGTACACCCAAGCCCAAGTCATTAATATATATCAAGAAAAGCAGTGGTCCCAGCACTGACCCCTGGGGAACACCACTGTGTACACCTCCCTCCAGTCCGAAAAACAACCGTTCATCACTACTCTCTGTTTCCTGTTCCTTAGCCAATTCTGTATTCATGTTGCTACTGCCCCCTTTATTCCATGAGCCGCAATCTACCATGCGGCACTTTATCAAATGCCTTTTGAAAGTCCATATACATCACATCAACTGCATTGCCCTCATCAACCCTCTCTGTTACGTCATCAAGTTAGTTAAACATGATTTGCCTTTAACAAATCTGTGCTGGCTTTCCCTAATCAATCCATACTTGTCTAAGTGACTGTTAATTCTCTCCCGGATTATCATTTCTAAAAGTTCCCCCACCACTGCGGTTAAACTGACTGGCCCATAGTTGCTGGGTTTATCCTTACACCCTTTTTTGAACAAGGGTTTAACATTTGCAATCCTCCAGTCCTCTGACACCACCCCGTATCTACGGATGTTTGGAAGATTATGGACAATACCACAGCAATTTCCACCCTTACTTTCCTCAGCAACCTAGGATGCATCCCATCCGGACCGAGTGACTTATCTACTTTAAGTACAGCTAGCTTTTCAAGTACCTCCTCTTTATCAATTTTTAGCCCATCCAGTATCTCATCTATATCTTCCTTTACTGAGACTCTGGCAGCATCTTCTTCCTTGGTAAATACTGATGCAAAGTACTCATTTAGTACCTCGGCCATGCCTACTGCCTCCATGAGTAGATCTCCTTTATGGTCCCTAATCAGCACTAACCCTCCTCTTACTACCCATTTACTGTTTATATGCCTGTAGAAGACTTTTAGATTCCCTTATATGTTGGCTGCCAGTCTATTCTCATACTCTCTCTTTGTCCCTCTTATTTCCTTTTTCACTTCCCCTCTGAACTTTCTATATTCTGCCTGGTTCTCACTTGTGTTATGAACCTGACATCTGTCATACTTCTCTTTTTTCCATTTCATCTTACTCCTTATCTCTTTTGTCATCCGGGAGCTCTGGCTTTAGTTGTCCTACCTTTCTGCCTCGTGGGAATGTGCCTACATTAATTAACATCATGATTACCCAACTATTTAGAAAGAACCTCCATGATCTGTCACTATCTGTCTTTTAGAATTGTAAAACAGTTGTGGGGTTTTCTTAGGGACTTTAGTCTCTTGTTTGACTGCCTGTTTCCATGTGTGAGGTATTGGGAAGGTACCCCATGGAAATGTTTGCCATGTAGCATTCATCAGAGTCTCAATTAATGGATTTTGGAATGAGCTGCTAAGACTTTGGATTATTATTTTTCAGAACCGTTCAAATATTGTGTAAGTTAAATATACTATAGGTTACTTGCTATATAGTCTTTTGCTTCTGTGTAATCATTTTTATTGTAAATAAATTCTATTGTTTGTTTAGCCTGAACCATATGGTCTGACCAAGTGGTATCTTTTTGCCTTTCAAGGTAGATAGGGGCATGCAGTGAGCATAAAATCTTAGATGCGAAATACTATGGTAATTTCTTTGGTCCTGTGGGATGCTAACCCATTCACGTCATGCAAATTTTAGTTCATCAGAAACACCAGTCCATTCATGGAAGCTATGTTCATGAGTAATAGCTGTTGGGAAAAAGCCCGAATCGTCAGACTGCCCATTTGAGTTTAATAGTGGTATAATAGTCCTGTATAGCTGTCTACTATTTGTCTTTATTTCTTCAATCTTCTTTACAAGGTAGCAGCTCTAATTTGTAGGGTTACCACCATCTCGTCTTGCATGGGACAAGTTGGGGGTGAATTTGGATCTCACCGGCCTGCCGGCGTGAAATAGCGGGAAGAAATGATCCTTGCGTCAGAACGGGTAGGCCCATGTCGCACTCGATATTGGGCCTAGGGCCTCATTTAATTTAGACCGGAGAGCTGCAGACGTTTGCTGCACATTCCCGGGCAGCTCACCGGTGAAGCGGATTTAAATTTTGAGCCGAAGCATCGCTGGTAGGTCCTGGAAGGGGAGAGGTGATGGGAAGAGTGGGGCGATCAGGTTGGGGCTGAGCGGGGACTGGCATTGGTCTTTGGGACTGCTGTGTAGCTGGGAGCAGCACTCCTCAATGTGGAGCTGGGAGGAGCAAGAAAGTATTTTTTAAAAACCTACATTTTGGTGGCGGCCTCCAGCGGTCCCTTTAAGAACAAAATCAAAAGCAAAATACTGCGGATACTGGAAATCTGAAATAAAAACAGAAAATGCTGGAAAAGCTCAGCAAGTGAGGCAGCATCTGTGGAGAAAGAAACAGAGATAATGTTTCAGGTCGAAGACCTTTCATCAGAATTGGAAGATGTTAAAGAGTTAAATTTTTAAAACAAGTACAGAGCCAGGGAAAGGTGGGGAGGGAGGGGAGGAAAAAACAAAAGGGAAGGTCTGTGATAGGGTGGAGGGCAGGAGTGATTAAATGACAATTGGTTAGGTTGCTTGTAAACTTAATTAGCCTGAATGCAGTTGGCATTCTCTAGCTGGCAGCTGGCCTAATCTTCAACCTTTACCAATATGGCGGGGGCTGCACTCCTGGTGTGGAATGTATGTGCTCATGCTGACCGCCATATTGGAGCTTAGATGCCCATTTTACGCCTGTAAAACAGGTGCAGTACCAGCGAATTTCTAGGTTGTCCAGTTTTTGAATGGGCTGTCTGGTCTCTCAGTTCTGGTATCATCCTTGTAAATCCTTTTCATACCTTCTGCAGTGCCTTTTTATAATATGTATGAAATTTTTATAATAATCCTTTTTATAATATTTTAATGTAGAAAACCATCCCAAAGTGCTTCACAGGAGCGTAAATCAGACAAAAATTGACACAGAGGCAAAGGGGACATTAGGACAGGTGACCAAAAGCTTGGTCAAAGAGGTTAGTTTTAAGGAGTGTCTTAAAGGAGGAGAGAGAGGATAGAGAAGCGGAGAGGTTTAGGGAGGGAATTCCCAAGCAGAGCACGGCCACCAGTGATGGGGCGAAGGAAGTCGGGGATGCACAAGAGGCCAGAATTGGAGGAACACAGAGTTCTCGGAGAGTTTTGGGGTTGAAGGAGGTTACAGAGATAGGGAGGAGTGAGGCATTTGGAGGGATTTGAAGACAAGGATGAGAGTTTTAAAATCGAGGTGTTGATGGACCGGGAGCCAATGTAGGTCAGCGAGCACAGGGCTGATGGATGAACAAGTTAGGGTTTGGGCAGCAGAGTTTTGGATGAGCTCAAGTTTACGGAGGGTGGTAATGTATGCACCCTGTGTCCTGGTGGAAAACAGAGATCCGAAGATGCTATCATTATTTAAAAGAGAGTTATTTGTTGAGGAAAGCTTCAGACAGAAACTGTGAGTCCAGGGGGGCAGCCATTATCCATAATTCCAAGCACAATAAGCAAATGTGTTATGGCAATTCAGATGGCCCAAGAAAAAACATCGGAACAAAGAATTTTTAAAAAGCAGATCAAATGGAGAATGCGATGAATCAGTTTCTGAAAGGACTGACTTCAGCAATCAAGTATCCCTCCCCATTGAAATAAGTATTCCTGCAGTTTGCTAGGAGGAAGCCTGTCGAGATGAAAGCTTATGCAGACCCGACCATCACAGTTGGTCCTTCAATCATCCAGCCTACTCTCAATTTAATGAGGCAGCTAATGTTAAAATATCACTGCCCCGTTGCAATGATTTGCATCACTGTTTTGTGTCCCTGGAGAGTGTCTTTATAATGACCCCAAAATGGCATTGGCTCAATCTGACACTGATTTAAAAAAACAGGAGTTAATGAGTTGCAAGCAGCCTTACTTGTGTCTTAGTTGGATATTGGTCTAAAACAAAAACATGTCCTTAATTTTGCACAAGCATCAGGGACTTGGAAAGTGCAGCTCCCTTCTATTTGGTTAAGGAATATAGAAGTAGGACTCAATATGTGATCTATTTCCATTTGTGAAGTGCCTTGGGAAGTTTCTTATAACATTAAAAGTGCTATATAAATGCAAGCTATTGCTGGACAATGAAAAACTACAGAATGGAGCTGTACCCTTCGGAATTCTAAGTTAACTTAGCAACATAATGTCCCAAAGTGCTTCAAGGGCGAGGAGGAAGTTAGGCGAGTTAGGGAGAAGATTGAAAACATGGCCAAAGGGCTAGTTTTAGGAGGCTTTTGAAGGTGAAGAGAAATAGAGCAAGGCAGAGGGATTTAGGAAGGGAATTCTACAGATCATGGTTTGAAAGCTAAAATTGTGTCACTGGTAGTAGAGGGAGGAAGGGACTATGTGCAAGCATTTATTGCAAAGAAACTAAATAAGAACCATCAACGGAGACTGAGTGCAATAAATAAAAGTCAGTTTTGGTTTATGAAAGGGAAGTTATGACAAACTGATTTATTAAAAGCTTTTGAGAATGCAGTGGAGGTGGGTTGGCAAAAGTAATGCAATAAATATTTCACCTTGAGTTCTTGAAAACATTTAACAGGATTCCTCAAAGAAGCCTTGGAGCTAAAGTGAAAGCTCAGATAATCAAAGGACAAGTTGTGAATCGGATAGAAAATTGGTTTGACGTCGGATAACTGAGGGCAGTCACAACAGCTGGGAGTTGCTTTAGCTGGGAAGCATTGATTAATGGGATTCCATAGTGACCAGGTTTAGCCCTTTAGTGCTCCTATAATCTGCTGATGACTGTGACAAGAAAGTATGCAAACATTTCTGGATGATTCTAAACTGTGAGATGTGGGGATGAGTTGGCCATCATTAAAATATATTAAGAGAATTATACCCCGGGGAGATAATTAAATATTAGCAGAGACAAAACATAAAGGTCTAACACTGCAATTATGTGGCATTATCTTGTAAAATGAGCAAAACCCATGGTGTGAGTGTTGAGGAGTCATTTACAAAAAGGGAAATAGAACATTGGAATGTACAACCAAAAACAGGTTAAAGACTGTGTTAAAATGGCTCTTAATTTTCTCAGATCCAGTGGAAATAGTCTCAGTATCTCATGCCTCTCCCCTAACTAGTATCTCCTGCTTCCTCTTATCCACCTTCAGATTCTACCTCGAAGATCCACTGCCTTAAGCTTATGTGGCAGATTTTCATGCAAGACATTTCCAAAGGCTTGTTAAAAGTCCTGATGTCTACTATGTCATGGAGCTTTTCGACATCACTTGAGATGTCACTTCTTCAAAAAAAGTCAAGGAAGTTGTTCTCCAGGATCTCCATTTCCTGAAACTGTGTTAACATTCTATTCAACACAGAGCTGAGCTTCAAATCCTGTGTCCTTTCTATCAAGGCAACTTACTTCAGGGCTAGACAGACTGGATGCAGGTAGGATGTTTCTCCTGGCTGGGGGATCCAGAACGAGGGGTCACAGTCTCAGGAGTAGGACATTTAGGACTGAGATGAGGAGAAATTTCTTCACTCAGAGGGTGGTGAGCCTGTGGAATTCTCTACCTCAGAAGGCTGTGGAGGCCATGTCACTGAATATATTTAAGAAGGAGCTAGATAGATTTCTAGGCTCAAAAGGCATCAAGGGGTATGGGGAGAGAGCGGGAATATGGTATTGAGATAGAGGATCAGCCATGATCACATTGAATGACGGAGCAGGCTCGAAGGGCCGAATTGTTCATAAATCCTGCTCCTATTTTCTATGTTTCTACTTCTAGCACATTGCCTATCTGCACCCCTACCACTGGCAAAACCCTTATCCACTCATTTGTCGCCTCTAGACTCAATTTCTCCAATATCCTCCTTGCTGGTCTCCTGTCCTCCACTCTCTGTGAACTCTAATTTGAGCAAAACTCAGCTGTCCACAGAAAGCCCAGCACTGAGTTCTGCCTGTCCATTGCCTCTATCATAATTGACCTACATTGACTCCCTCTTCCCCCAACACATTGCATTTAAAAACCACATTCTCATCTTCAAATTCCTCCATGGCTTAATCCACCGACCTTGGCAACCTCATCCAAACTTCCACACCCTTAGTTCTCCAACTCGAGCCTTAGGTGCATCCCACCCCCATCGGTTTACCGCACCAGCAGGCAAAATTAAAAGGAGAATTGCCCCTTTATTGCCCTTTTCTAGGTGTCTTTTGTGCTCACCAAGCAGCAAGGAGAGAACCTTTTAAAGAGATATAGGGGTACAAATTGGTTTTGGGAGATAGTGCAAAATGGACTACAGTGAATCGGCCGCCCATTTTACATCCCAATGGAAAAGAAAATTAGGCGGAGTGCGAAACAGAATTCCGATTCACTCCTGCCGTTTTGCACTACTGCCCAAGACCAATTTATACCATGTAGACTTCCAACATGCTCAGTTATCTGTTTCTCAGTTTCATAAGGGACCCATCTCTACAATTTTGCGTAATCTTCTTATTGTTAATATATTGCTCATGCTCAACCTCTGGAATAACACCAGGAATTGAGAGTGTTACAAACACTTGAATGCAACTCTTCTGCAAATTGTTTCTATGGAAAAATGATCAAAAAATCCTGAAATACAACAGAGATTGTGAAGAAAAAGTTTAAAAAATTGAGTTTGTTTTTATTTAAGTGGGGGGGAGAGGGTGGAGATGAAATAGAGGTTTTCAAAATTATGAAAGTTTTGAGCGTTTTAATAGTGAAAGATTGTTTCCACTGATTGGAAAATCAATAACAAGGTCAAGATTATCACTTGAAGGAGGAAGTTAGAAGTAATGTTTTTGCACAAAGGGTTAATAGGCCATGCAATGTAGCTATTGAGGCAAAGACTATAACATTGTTTAAAAAGGGATTGGGTTTTTTTTTCTAAAGGAAAGAATTTAAAAGGATATTGGGAAAGGACAGGGAGATGGGATTAGAGTAAATAGCTTCAGACAAAGAACTAGAACAGGCATGATGGGCCAAATGGCTGAGAAATTCAATTACGCTGCAGGCACTAAATGGGCACAAAAGCATCCAAAATTTTGGTACAGGCATGGAAAGGGGCATCCGGGGTCCGCACTTGAACAGGTGTTAGGTCCTTTGCATATGCAAATAGAGTGCCTAACACCTGCTTAAGACCCCATTTGTAAAACTGGGCTACCCTGAATACATCCAGCGCCAGGCCCTCTGTGTTCAGGAAAACCAGGTCTGCATGTGGTCTCACCAGTGGTCCTTAAAGGGACCGCATGCAGGCATCCACCAAAAAGGTATATTTTATAAAACCACGGTCTGCTGTTGGCCACCGCTCAGCCCTCTCCTGCTCACTGCCTCCCTTCCCGTCCCGGTCGCCCTCCTACTGCTCACTTTCCCCTCCTATCCCAGGGTCTACCTGAGGGCTAGTGCCGACGAAGCAATGGTCCAAATTTCAAATGGTCTTCACTGGCGAGCTGCCCGGGGACACCCAGCAGATGTTTGCAGCTCGATGGTCTCATGTAAATCAGGCCCGAGGCCCAATATCGGGTGGGCCTTGGGCCTACCCGTTCTGCTGCAGGGATTGTTCTCGGGCCTGCCAACATGGAACAATTTCTAGACCAATGATTCAATAAAAATATTCAGGCCCAACAAATAAGTCCTTGGAGTGGACAAAAGATTAACAAATAACCATGTGGGTAAGTCAGCTTGCTGTACGTAAGTCCCTTTACTTCTGGCATTGGCACTGAAGTTTGAATCTTCACAAGTAGGTCACTAAATACTTGAACAACCAGCTGAATGCACTGAATTAGAAGGATCTAAATGAAACTTTGAAGGTGAAATCTTTCTCCTGGCTGCAAAGCTCCTTGTGTTCCAATTGCAACTGTTACTATTAACAATTACACTCTCCTGAATATACCCAATCTCTGTGTGACATACGCTGGAAGGGTAGATTTTCAGAGTCCTCACCTGTTGTGAAATAGGTCACCCACTACGAGTATGTATTGGTAACCCACAGGCAGCATGTCTGTGATTGATACATGCTCGCAACGAGAGGTTCGGAAATCTGCCATTTATCCCCAGTTTACCTCGGGCAGTGAGTGGTGGATTGGGTTACATAGTAATACACAGTACTTACAGCACAGAAACAGGCTAATTGGTCCAATTGGCCTATGCCAGTGTTTATGTTCCACATGAGCCTCCTCCCACCTCACCCTATCAACTCATCTAACCCGATCAACATATCCTTCTATTCCTTTCTCCTTCATGTACTTATCCCCTTAAATGCATCCATGCTATTCACCTCAATCACTCCATATGGCAGCAAGTTCCACATTCTAACCACTCTCCAAATAAAGAAATTTCTCCTGAATTCTTTATTGAATTTACTAGTGACTATCTTATATTTATTGCCCCTCGTTTTGGTCTCTCCCACAAGTGGAAATTTCTTCTCCACATCTACCCTATCAAACCCTTTCATAATGTTAAAGGCCTCTATCAGGTCACCCCTCAGTCTCCTCTTTTCTAGAGAAAAAAGCCCCAGCCTGTTCAGTCTTTCCTGATAAGTATAACCTCTCAATTCTGGTATCATCCTTGTGAATCTTTTTTGCACCTTCTCCAGTTTCTCTATATCCTTTTTAGGCATGGGCCTTTCATCTCTAAGCCATGGATTCAACTTCAGCCCCGGCTGATGGGATGAACGTCACTGGGATCTACTGTGACTTTTGGGGGATTCACTGGCGGAGCGCGCAGATGGCGAAGAGGCCACGGCCTCATTTAAATCTGACAGGCGAGCTGCGGGGTGCCAAACGATGCAGCTCGGAGGATTGAGGCCTCAAGATCAGGCTGGGATCGCCACTAGCAAGGTAAGTTGTGGGAGGGATTAGGGTCACGATCACGGAGAGCTGGGTCCCGGGGCAGCAGCGGTCGAGATTATTTTCGTGGGCCCCAGGGGAGCACTCTTGCAGTACTATTATTTGCTAATGCTACTTCGTGCTTCATCGTGTCTCAAAGCGCTGCACATACAATGAATTACTTTGCCTGTTGTTGTGCAGGCAAGTGCAGGAGCTATTTTGTGCACAGCAAGATCCCACAAATGAAATGAGTGTCCTGTTAATTTGTATCCTGTGGTGTTTGGTGAGGAGGAAATATTGACCAGGGCATGAGAAGGACTTGATGCTCATCTTTGAATAGTGCCAATGGGTCTTTGATGTCCACCACAACACACAAACAGGGCATTACTTTTCACTTCTCTTCTGAAAGATGGCACTTCTGATAATGTAGCACTCCCTCAGTACAGCACTGGAGTGTAACTCTACATTACATGCTCCAGCTCTGGGGCTGGAACTCACAGCCTCCTGACTCCACTGTGAGAGTGCCACCATCTGAGCCAAGCTGGCACCCAATTATTCTTTCCTATGTCAATAGAGCGAATGTTGGGAACTCACCCGGGTGGAAGGATTCCTCTAGTGATTATGCAAAGCAACATCAGGAATGAGTTTGTGAAGGTTTTCCTGTCTGGAATTTTCAGTGAGATCGCAAATGCATTGTTTCAAGCCTGACTTTGACCTCCTCTGCATCCCTGCTCTGGGACTCCTCACTCAGAGGGAGAGCTTTAGAATGGAATTACAGCCTCGTTATGGGTTCACGTGATTGGGAACATAGGAGCAGGAGTAGGCCATTCAGCTCCTCGAGCCTGTTCTGCCATTCAATTAGATCATGACTGATCTGTATCTTAACTCTATTTACCCGCCTTGGTTCCGTAACCCTTAATACCCTTGCCTAACAAAAATCTATCAATCTCAGTTTTGAAATTTTCAATTGACCCCCAGCCTCAACAGCTTTTTTGGGGAAGAGACTTCCAGATTTCCACTACCCTTTGTGTGAAGAAGTGCTTTCTGTCATCACCCCTGAACTGCCTCGTTGTAATTTTAATGTTATGCCCCCTTGTTCTGGACTCCCCCACCAGAGGAAATAGTTTCTCTCTATCTACCCTCTCAAATCCTTTAATTATCCTAAACACCTCAATTAGATCACCACTAAATCTTCTATACTCAAGGGAATACAAATCTAGTCTATGTAACTTGCACTCATAATTTAACCCTTTTAGCCCCGGTATCATTGTGGTGAATCTGCACTGCACCCCCTCCTACTGTTATATTGTACCTTAGAATGGAAGTACAGCCTAGTGCATTGAAATGGATGAAAGGACTAACTTAATTTTGGCATGGAATGAATTATTATAAATAGATGTTCTGGTTTCTTTATTTTTCCAGTTTTGGCGTTTATTTTTAATGATTTTTCAGTTTTGTCAAGTTTGGTGCTTTTTGGATGTTTTATTTTTTTCATGAGAAAGTCAAATGAGATGTAAAATCAAGATTTAAAAATATCAGTTGCAGAGTTAGAATTGATGAACTTATTTTATTGGCAAAAGAACAAAACAATAGAACTTCACTTCATTCGAAATGGGACATCACTCATAAATCGAACTATTGATCAGTGCTTCCTTGGACATTCCTATTCTCCATCTGGTCAGTGCAGATTTTCATCGGGAAGAAGAACATTTCAACACTGGTCCCTCACACTGGAATGGCCAAAATCACAGCCTGAAAATTTAGGCCATGGTTGATACTTTCCATGTATTGCTGAACCTGAAGATCCAACTTTTTGTCTTCCAAGCTGTAAGGTGAATGAATTCTGCGTTAATGACTTATGTTGAAAAGCAAACTAACATTTCATCAACTTCAAAAGACTGATATTTTGTTTGACATTTGTCAAACATGGTGTCCAAAATATCCATAAAGTGATTTCTCAGTTGAGCTGCTTGTTGAATGGCAATCAGAGCATCAGTGCAGGTACCAGCCCCAAAATCAGAAAACTCTTCCCCAAGCTTCCCCTCAAATCGAATTCCAGCATTGACCACAATTATGTTGAATACAGTGTTGATAAATTTATTTTCCACCATCACAAATAATATTTTCATCCAGAAATTGCAGAACAAAATAAACTGCTCCTCTTTCACTTCATTGTCAATATGATTATGCAGGACTTCACATTTCTTTCCAGTTGCTTGTTCAATGAGCAAACATTCTATAAAGGAGCACCATGCTGTAAGCAAAATGCTTTCATAACTGAAGATCATCACTTTCTGTCACAGTTGGGGCTAGTCTTGGATTGATTCCCAGTCAATCAAAAGCTGCAATTCTGTTCACATGCATATTTAAACAAGGCATTTCACTGAGTGATTAAATCAATAGCATTTCTACTTACAATGGAGAACTTTAAAGCTGACTTAAGAACATCGTCAAGTGAAAAGCAGGGGTCATGGATCAAAAAGGCTCTGAACCGTGACTTGTCCTTTTGCAAGCTGTCACACAATTTCTTCCTTCATGCCAGTGTTTGTCAAAATGACCCAGTGGGTTACTGGATCAGAGCAGCAACGGGTACAATGCTACAAGACTCCACAACTTCTAGGTCAGTTGTGACAGCCTGCCAGACCCCTCCATTACATTGATCTGAGAATGTGAGGATTATATTTTTAGTCATCCCATGCATATCAAAGGGGTTTCATCAACTTATTTTATTGGCAGATAAGGCAAAGGAGAATCCAAAGAGCTTCTACAAATACATAAAGGGCAAAAGAGTAACTAGGGAGAGAGTAGGGCCTCTTAAGGATCAACAAGGTCATCTATGTGCGGAACCACAAGAGATGGGTGAGATCCTGGATGAATATTTCACATCGGTATTTAAGGTTGAGAAAGGCATGGATGTTAGGGAACTTGGGGAAATAAATAGTGATGTCTTGAGGAGTGTACATATTACAGAGAGGGAGGTGCTGGAAGTCTTAACGCGCATCAAGGTAGATAAATCTCCAGGACCTGATGAAATGTATCCCAGGACGTTATGGGAGGTTAGGGAGGAAATTGCAGGTCCCCTCGCAGAGATATTTGAATCATCCACCACTACAGGTGAGGTGCCTGAAGATTGGAGGGTAGCAAATGTTGTGCCTTTGTTTAAGAAGGGCGGCAGGGAAAAGCCTGGGAACTACAGACCGGTGAGCCTGACATCTGTAGTGGGTAAGTTGTTAGAGGGTATTCTGAGGGACAGGATCGACAGGCATTTGGAGAGGCAGGGACTAATTAGGAACAGTCAGCATGGTTTTGTGAGAGGAAAATCATGTCTCACGAATTTGATTGAGTTTTTTGAAGGGGTAACCAAGAAGATAGATGAGGGCTGTGCAGTAGACGTGGTCTACATGGACTTCAGCAAAGCCTTTGACAAGGTACCGCATAGTAGGTTGTTACATAAGGTTAAATCTCATGGGATCCAAGGTGAGGTAGCCAATTGGATACAAAATTGGCTTGACGACATAAGACAGAGGGTGGTTGTAGAAGGTTGTTTTTCAAACTGGATGCCTGTGTCCAGCGGTGTGCCTCAGGGATCGGTGCTGGGTCCGCTGTTATTTGTTATTTATATTAATGATTTGGATGAGAATTTAGGAGGCATGGTTAGTAAGTTTGCAGATGACACCAAGATTGGTGGCATTGTGGACAGTGAAGAAGGTTATCTAGGATTGCAACGGGATCTTGATAAATTGGGCCAGTGGGCCGATGAATGGCAGATGGAGTTTAATTTAGATAAATGTGAGGTGATGCATTTTGGTAGATCGAATCGGGCCAGGACTGACTCCGTTAATGGTAGGGCGTTGGGGAGAGTTATAGAACAAAGAGATCTAGGAGTACAGGTTCATAGCTCCTTGAAAGTGGAGTCACAGGTGGATAGGGTGGTGAAGAAGGCATTCGGCATGCTTGGTTTCATTGGTCAGAACATTGAATGCAGGAGTTGGGATGTCTTGTTGAAGTTGTACAGGGCATTGGTGAGGCCACACTTGGAGTACTGTGTACAGTTCTGGTCACCCTATTATAGAAAGGATATTATTAAACTAGAAAGAGTGCAGAAAAGATTTACTAGGATGCTACCGGGACTTGATGGTTTGACTTATAGGGAGAGGTTAGACAGACTGGGACTTTTTTCCCTGGAGAGTAGGAGGTTAAGGGGTGATCTTATAGAAGTCTATAAAATAATGAGGGGCATAGATAAGGTAGATAGTCAAAATCTTTTCCCAAAGGTAGGAGAGTCTATAACGAGGGGCATAGATTTAAGGTGAGAGGAGAGAGATACAAAAGGGTCCAGAGGGGCAATTTTTTCACTCAAAGGGTGGTGAGTGTCTGGAACGAGCTGCCAGAGGTAGTAATAGAGGCGGGTACAATTTTGTCTTTTAAAAAGCATTTGGACAGTTACATGGGTAAGATGGGTATAGAGGGATATGGGCCAAGTGCAGGAAATTGGGACTAGCTTAGTGGAATAAACTGGGCGACATGGACACGTTGGGCCGAAGGGCCTGTTTCCATGTTGTAACTTCTATGATTCTATGATAACTGACACGGAAAGCTGGACATCTTGAATTAAGTCTCGATTTGTAGGACATCAGCCTAATACTGCAGGAAGATATTTGTGACACATTTAGGAAGATGTTGGCAAGGTATTTGGTACAGAAGTTCTATTACAGAAATAGTTTACTCCAGACTGCATTGTGGAACTTGGGAATTAGTGAGCAATGTGACATTCACTCTAATCTTTCCTTCTGAATCTAATCATTGGGTATAAATTTGACTCGGGCGGCAGCACAAAATGAGCGATAGTGAATCAGCAGAGTGTAAACAGCTACCGATTCGCTGGCGCTCACTTTGTGTTACCTCCCGAGGCAAATTTCTACCCCATTATTTCAGCAGAGAGATCTGACCGGGAGTATTCCTCGGCGGGTCCTTCACTCTGGCTTACACCTCCAGTGGCAGGTTCATCTAAACAGGTTGCACTTTTTACAGTGATAAGTGACATGGTTGCATAATAACACACGAGATACCTATTGGGTGACAGACAGCTGAGTTTCACTGAATTATCTCATCGGTGATGCTGGAAGGGTTAAGCTAGGCAAGACTGAAGATTTACAGCAGTGGGCAGCCATTGGAAAACTATGAGAAATTTGAATTTTCTTTCCAGGCCTGAAATATTACCCTGAATATGCATAAACTGTTAGACTAAACTGCTGAGTAAATAATACAGAAAGGACAGCTCACAGTCTCACTGTTTCTATATGGTGGTATCTTGAATGTACATTATTAGCACAGATTGGTACTCGGCTTAAGGTCTGAATGAGACTGGTGTGTTTTTTTGCACAATGTTGGGTGTATCTCGAGGTGTATCTTCACTTCAGCTGTTGCAAAGCAATTTTACTTTACACCAACTCTGCAGTTATAGGATAACCGTAGCCTGAATCTGGTGTCGGGGCTCAGCACTAATCTCGTGGAGTAGGGAACGCACGGTGAGAGAAGCACTGGAAGCTGCATTGAGGAATGAGACTCAGAAAGAGATAAGACAGCTCGGTGCTCATGCCACTGCACATATGTCAACTCTGGTGCTGGCAGGACTAGTCGACTGTGATGGAAACTTCTGTTTTTGTGGTATAAAAAAAATTCCTCTCTGTTGATCGTTAACTCCCCCCACTCCCGACCCCCAGGGTATTGAACTGGCATTTTCAGGTATTCCAGACGTTTCAACTTTCAAGCCTAATTTTAGTTATAATACTTGCATTTCTATAATGCCATATCATCTCATCAAAACCTGTCAATGTGCTTCACACAATGAATTACTTTTTGGAGTGCACTAACCGTGCACAACTGATGTGTGGTATTAAGGCCTGTATTTTCTCCTATTATCCCACGCCAAGCCGGAGTGATCTTGGTTTCCTCTTCGACGGCTAATTGTTCGCACTACACCGGCTTCACTGAGGCCCAATATCGCCTGGGGCCTCACCATTCAGAAGCAGGGAATGTATACAGTGTCCCCCCCACACGCCCAGAAATAGTTGTGCCCAAATTTCTACCCTAGCATTCCTTAGCTAAGGCATCCTGCTCCCAAGGCTTTGTAACAAGCAGCTGGGAGATGGTTGAAAATAATTTGTGTTTAAGCTAATTTTGATTTCCTTCATCTGGGACACTGCTTTCCTTCTCTCCCAGGTTAGCTCCCTGGCTAAAATTGGAGATTTGACATGCAGGCCTTTGCAGGCACAAAACCATAGACACAGCTGTTTGATGTATTTTTGGAGTGTCCCAGATCTTTTTCAATCACTCCGGTAGTTTAGAAAATGTTTGCTTTGGTGCAGGAAGTGGGGAGCGTGGTGGGGGGGGGGGAGGGCAGAGAAGGAAGTTGAACTTTAGTGTTTATTAAGATGGGAGTGCATGTGTTGGATTTTTTTTCCCCTTCAGAACTCCCAAGTCAGGTACAGCATGAATTAAATGCAGGGTAAACAAACGCTATGTTGCCCCAACAATGTGTCTTTACCTCAATCTCAGAAGAGCTCCCTCATCCACCTCACTGGTGTAGAACTTCTTTTAATTTCCCACTCTAGTCATCTTGAGGTAGATCTTGAAGTCAATGGAAATAACAATGGGGAGAGATGTAAAACGGGCTGCCGAGTCACTATCGCCCACTTTACACCATCGAACAAACTCGAGATCTATCCCCCATCTCTCAGCAAGATCCCCATTAGTGGCAAAATGTGGAATAAACTGAACTGAAATGAGATGGCTCTTTACTCATTTAATTTATTGTAAACAATTTTACAACACCAAGTTATAGTCCAGCAATTTTATTTTAAATTCACAAGCTTTCCGAGGCTTCGGAGGCTTCCTCCTTCGTCAGGTGAACGATTTTCACATCGTTCACCTGACGAAGGAGGAAGCCTCCGAAAGCTTGTGAATTTAAAATAAAATTGCTGGACTATAACTTGGTGTTGTAAAATTGTTTACAATTGTCAACCCCAGTCCATCACCGGCATCTCCACATCATTTAATTTAGGCAGAGGGGTGATGCAGCTATCAGATAGAAGAGGCAATTAATTTCATCAGTCTGGGATGTATTTGAACGCAGATCCCAGACATGAAAGAACTATCCTTTAACTCACTGTACCATCCACTCCCCTATCTTGTGATGTTTTAATATATTTCTTCAGTAAAGTCCATGCAGTTGGATCTTTTTGCCATCGAAGAGGTAATGTTCTTGTGCAACAATCCCAATTCTTAATTTCAGACCAGCTCCAGTGGAGTCTCTTTTTTGTTCCATTAGGTCCATTATTAAGTAATTGTTTAACAACATATAAATAAGGTTTGAATAAAATTGAGCAGATGCTGTTAGTTACATGAGGTTTTGGGGCAGATAATGTCCTTTTAATTTAAGTGAAATGTTTTCACAGCAGAACAACACATGGCACATCAGCATGGGGTGAGGCAAGTGTGACTGCAATTCAATGACTTCAAAGTGTTTCATCAAGGAGTTATTGCAGACTTTGAGGTCTTCAAGAGCATTACTTTGCCCTGAAAATCAAAAATATAACAGTTAAATCTTTTATCTGTCTCCCCAAATGGCTGCGGCTGTTAGGGTTGTGGGTTGATTCAATCTGCAGTGGGTGTCAGCTTTGGCTCAGTGGGTAGCACGCTCTCACCTCTCGCTTAAAATGGTTGTGGGTTCAAGCCCCACTCCAGAGACTTTGAGCATGAAATTAATTTAAGGTGGTGACTTTGCTTGGCACACCAATCCTCATAACACAGAGTTGAGCAAAAGTTCAGGGGACAGCTTTTCTCTGCATCTGAAGAAGTCAGAGAAGGACAGATCACACTCAGTAGTCAGGCTGAGTTATGAGCACGTACAGCCCATAAGAGAAAAAGTTATTGCCAGTTAATTCAAAGGCTGCTAATTTGTAAATGATTTTATCCAATAATGGGGCAGGGTTGCGTACTTTGTTTTATAGTTTGAGGGATGATAGTAAATAAATGTATCTCACTGGAAAACTGGATCTGTTCATTCATATATTCGTTGTAAGATAAACTAGTTTGTAGCTTGTAAATGATCTCAGCTCACAAGATTGTTTCTCAGTCTGCCTTCCAAAAAGACAAGGGAATGCATATGGCAGCACCTGTGAGATCAAAATATCCAATAGATGCAACAAGAGATCTATTGTTACGACCCCCAGGTCACATTATTGTCTAACTAGATATTGGGCAGTAAAGGGGCACTCCTGGTCGTAGGGGACATGAGGTCCATTTACAGGAATAACTTGTGTCACCGAGCATGAAAGGATATTTACTGTAGGCCTGTCACTTTGTACAAGGGGTATGCAAAGCCTTATGTTGTCAGCCCAACTGTAAAGCATATTGCAGGCCCAGACCACAGAGGGCATCAAAGCCTTGAACTAGTAATCTTGTCTATTGTAAAAGGTTGCCAGGTAACCAAGGCGGATAAAGCAGTAAAAGATTCAAGCTGCAGACTCGAGTTCAAATCTCAGGTTCAGTCAACATTCAGATTTTGTCCTTTATCTGGATTTGGATTCACCTCTTCCAAAATTGAAGGAGGTGGTGGGGCGGGGTGGGGGAGGAAGATTGAAGTGAGGCAGCAACATTCTCACTTGCAAAAGTGGTTCAAAGAAGGTGGTGATCGTCTGTGGTACAAAAATTTGTATCCTGATTGAAAGCGGAAGTGTGTCCATGGGAAGCAGTACTAGAGACCAAATAAAGGAACAAAAGCTGGACACAAATATGGGATAAGACGTGGAAATCATAATCTCGCTGAAGCTGTATTATTCATGTTCTTTTTGATGAAGATGAAGATCTTCCAGCTTAACACATCAACACAGCGGCCCCGATATCTCTGGGGAGGTGGGGAGAGTGCTGGGGAACGCGGTAGCATGGGGAAAACTGGCCAAGGCCGGAAATAGGAGGCCCTGCCGAATTATAATTGTTTTCTTCTGTTTCCCGCCCGGCAGCTGGCCAAATTGGCAGGCTAGCCAGCCACCAGGCGGTTAAACCAATGTCAGGAGGCCTCAGCCAGGGACGCTCGCGGACAGTCCCTGGTAATCAGGAGGGGGGAGAGAGCGAGAGATCGGGGCTTGGGGGAGGGGGAGAGAAGGTCTGCAATCATGGCAGGGGGGAGGGAGGCTGTATTCGGCAGAGGGGAGTCCGAAGGCTTCGCTGAGGGGCTGGAGGGAGAACTCCTGCTCCTCCTGACCCACAAGGAGTGCTGTAAAAGGCACTTACCTTCTTGAGCCGGCAGCTCCCGCCTCCCTTTTACTGTCGGGTTCCCCGAGCCCTGGGAAACCCCCACAGCAACTGTTAAATTCAAATCAGGCTCCCAATTGCACTGTGGAAGCCCGATTTAAATACGTTAATGATGTGCCCACCTCTCCTGGGCAGGGCACTCGCACGCCACGAAACCAACTGCTGTAAAAATGGCAATGGGGATGTACGTGGCCGGTTGGGGACACGTTCCCGTTCAAAAAATGTTAATCCCCCCCACCCCCGACCCTCTCCTGCCTGCTGTGGGAGGGTTAATATCGAGGCCAGTGTTTCTGTACCAGTATCAGACTTAATACATTCATGACTTTATATTCTATACACTGATCAATAAACACATTTTCATTGAAATAGATGATAAATGTTTCTTGATAAATAGTCGGAGGAGTCTGACAACACCAGGTTATAGTCCAACAGCTTTATTTGAAATCACAAGCTTTCGGAGCTTTCCTCCTTCGTCAGGTGAGTGTCGGGTTCCATAAAGGCACAGCATATATAGTCAGAGAACAATGCCTGGTGATTACAGATAATCTTTCCAACTGCCCGTTATCACACCTTGGCAGAGATATAATCAAAGCAATCAAAGGAGTGGATGGTGTTCAGACAGAGAAACATTACATCCAAGACTACTGAATACACAAGCGGTCAGAACACAAAGACAGAGTGAGAGAGAGACACCCGAAAGGCAGAGAGAGAGAGAGAGAGAATGACCAGATGCATTAAAAACAGATAACTTTTTTTCACTGGTGGGGTAACGTGTAGCGTGACATGAACCCAAGATCCCGGTTGAGGCCGTCCTCATGGGTGCGGAACTTGGCTATCAATTTCTGCTTGACGATTTTGTGTTGTCGTGTGTCTCGAAGGCCGCCTTGGAGAACGCTTACCCGAAGATCGGAGGCTGAATGTCCTTGACTGCTGAAGTGTTCCTCGGCTGGGAGGGAACCCTCCTGTCTGGCGATTGTTGCGCGGTGTCCGTTCATCCGTTGTCGCAGTGTCTGCATGGTCTCGCCGATGTACCATGCTCCGGAGGGTATCCTTTCCTGCAACGTATGAGGTAGACAACGTTGGCCGAGTCACAGGAGTATGAACCATGTACCTGGTGGGTGGTGTCCTCTCGTGTGAAGGTGGTATCTGTGTCGATGATCTGGCATGTCTTGCAGAGGTTGCCGTGGCAGGGTTGTGTGGTGTCGTGGACGCTGTTCTCCTGAAAGCTGGGTAATTTTCTGCGAACGATGGTCTGTTTGAGGTTGGGTAGCTGTTTGAAGGCGAGTAGTGGAGGCATGGGGATGGCCTTAGCGAGGTGTTCGTTGTCATCGATGACATGTTGAAGGCTGCGGAGAACATGGCGTAGTTTCTCCGCTCCGGGGAAGTACTGGACAACGAAGGGTACTCTGTCGGTTGCGTCCCGTGTTAGTCTTCTGAGGAGGTCTATGCGATTTTTCGCTGTGGCCCGTCGGAACTGTCGATCGACGAGTCGAGCGTCATATCCCGTTCTTACGAGGGCGTCTTTCAGCGTCTGTAGGTGTCCAGCGCGTTCCTCCTCGTCTGAGCAGATCCTGTGTATTCGCAGGGCCTGTCCATAGGGGATGGCCTCTTTGACGTGGTTAGGGTGGAAGCTGGAAAAGTGGAGCATCGTGAAGTTGTCCGCAGGCTTGCGGTAGAGTCTTTGATGGAGATTCGTGTGTCCAAGAATGAAACCGATTCTGAGGAGTAGTCCATGGTGAGTTTGATGGTGGGATGGGACTTGTTGATGTTATCGCGTAGTCTCTTCAGTGATTCTTCGCCGTGGGTCCATAGGAAGAAAATGTCGTCGATGTATCTGGTGTATAGCGTTGGTTGGAGGTCCTGTGCAGTGAAGAAGTCGTACTCGAACTTGTGCATGAAAATGTTGGCGTATTGGGGTGCGAACTTGGTCCCCATGGCTGTTCCGTGTGTTTGGGTAAAGAACTGGTTGTCGAAGGTGAAGACATTGTGATCCAGGATGAAGCGGATGAGTTGTAGGATGGCATCTGGAGATTGGCTGTTGTTGGTGTTGAGTACTGAGGCTGTTGCAGCGATGCCGTCATCGTGGGGGATACTGGTGTAGAGTGCCGAGACGTGTTCCTGGTTCAACTGGTCCGTGGGTGCTGAGTTTTTGTAGGAAGTCTGTAGTGTCGCGACAGAAGCTGGGGGTTCCCTGTACGATGGGTTTCAGGATGCCCTCGACGTATCCAGAGAGGTTCTCACACAGGGTTCCCTTGCCTGATACGATAGGACGTCCGGGTGTGTTGGCTTTGTGTATCTTTGGGAGGCAGTAGAAGTCTCCCACGCGGGGAGTACGTGGGATGAGAGCGCGTAGGATGCTTTGAAGGTCTGGATCGAAGGTCTTGATCAGTTTGTTGAGCTGGTGGGTGTGTTCTTTGGTCAGATCTGCGACAGTTTCATTGCCAATGATTCTGTTTTAATACGTAAGCTGCCTAATACTTTGCAATCTAAAATTCTACTTGAAGGACTTAATGTACTACCCAAGTACTAAAAGTGCCACCAATAAATAATAAACTCGGAGGAAATGTATGAGGGAGGCGTGTTTATATAACACCCTTTTCAAAAGTACTCGAAAATCATTGTCATCCTCATTGCAACAAAACATTTGTGTGTAGGGTAGAGCTGTCATCACAAATGAAGGTTTAATTTTGTTTTGCTCCACAGGTCACCAGATATTTAAACAACCTCAGGAAACAGAATTTAAAAGATTTTAATGAGTATGTGAAGGTCGTATAAAGCAATGAAATATTGAGATTGCTTTGGCTGCAGATGCAAAATTCTTATCAATGAAAATTTCTGAAGAATAAAACATCAGGGGTAAAAAGGCAGTGAGATTGCGACTAGTAGCAAATTGTTTTTAGATTGTGTCATTGCTGATAGGATAAAGAGTTTTGTTAGTATAATATAGAACAATGATTGGCTTTCAGTGTGTTACAAGGTTGTAACCGCCTCAGAATGGGTCACATGATACCTAAGAGCATGAGACTGAAATTTCAAGTAATTTAAAATATTATTTGAATTAAGAGTACATATTTCAAGATTGTAAGAGATTTGTAAAGCTAACTTAAATCGCTATGTGCTACCTTCCAATTTACGTATTCTGCTGGCTAAACCAAGTAGATGGATCATGGTGTCCATGTGTATAAATTTTAAAACATGCTCAATAGAGTAAGAAATGTATTAGGAATGTGTTTTTGTTGTAGTATATATGCAAAGGATGCAGTCCTGTGTATGTATTAATAATGAGTTCAAAACATAGAGTCAAAACAGTTGGAGATTTATTAAGGGTTAAATTAACCAACATACTCACAGCCAACTCCCAGATTACATGAGATGTCGTGTAGAAGAACAGCACGTTACAGCCAGTTGAGCTTAACTTCCTCCTTCCGATTTCTCCCAACCTCACATTACAATGGTCTTGCTTTTAAACTCAACTAAAAGGCCATTACATCACCTCCTCCGTGACCTTCCGTCTTGGTTTTACATTAGGTATTATTAGCTCAACATATCAAAGCTCAATTTTAACCTCTAACAAAGGTAAAACGTATATATAACGAAGAGATAGCCAGTAGTGCTGTAAAAAAGGGAAGTAATCAGGTGTGATTGAATCTATCCAATGTGAAGTTGTTATCGACAAAGTTAATCAAGCAGTGGGCCCCATCTGAATCTCTTTTGGTAATTGAATCAAGGTTTTATTTTAGTTCATTATGGGTCTCCTGTGACTTTATTGAAGGTATGTTAGATGGCATGCTGTTTTATAATAACATGTAATTCACAGGTATTAACCTTGTCTCAGTGGTAGAAATCTGAGTTAGAAGGTCATGGGTTCACGCCCCATTCCAGAGACTTGAGCACATAATCAAGGCTGGCACTTCAACGCAGCATTGTCAGAAGTGCCGTCTTCTGGATGAGACATTAAACCGAGGTCCATCTGTCTGTTCAGGTGGACATCAAAGATCCCATGGCTTTGTAGGGTTTTCTTATCTCTTTAGTGGGCTCGAAAGGTAAGAATCAACCGAGACTTTATAATTAGTTTCATTAACATTAAAACACAACAGATAAAGACACCAGACAACCTTATCCGGGAATACAGCTCAGAAGCAAAGGTTATCAAATCCTTCTTCTGGGAGATTGAAGGGGTTAATGCTTCGAGGACGACTTCTTCTTGAAATACTTCTTGTGGCCTCTCACTATTTCCGAAGTTGTTCTCGTTTTTATACCTTTAGTAATAGCTTGAGTTATTACCAAATAAGGAAAATGTTATTTGCTTCCATATGAATTTTTCTCCACTCTGCTCATGTGTCCGTCCTTGAGATTAAGGCTTATCATCGTGATCCTACAACATCTTACGTTAAGTTCCTATCGTATCTTACATTGTCTTACAGTTTCAGCAGTTATGCTTACAGCTTGCACTTGGAAAATTCAGAGAGAAACCCGCTGATGTACGTCAGAAGACCTACTACAAGGTCTGTAAAACTGTTGAGTTGGGCCAACAGCTTCTGTTATGATCAGAGGAGAATTGTGTTCAAATACAATTGCAATCAAACTCACTCCATCCACATATATTTATTCTATCATGGACTCGCCATCCACTCCAGCCAATTGCACTATCAAGATGCGTTGATTCCTATTTTAAGTTTCTGTCCCTAACTCCCCACGGGAAAAAAAAAACAATGCTATCAATATTTCGATAACCCTCAGCAGTTTTTGATCCAGCTCCTTTTTGAAGGTGCCAATTGATCCTGAATTAACTACCTTCTCTGTGAATCTCTTCTATATGCCCACTGTCCTGTGGGGAAAAGATTTTCTTCTAATCGCTAATCTTTTCCGAGGCTCGTGATTTTCTGCTGATATCCTCTAGTTCTATTATCAATGTTTACATTACATATAATTACATAGAATTTACAGCACAGAAACAGGCCAGAAATGGGGATGTTTGCTGATGATTGCACAGTGTTCAGTTCCATTCGCAACCCCTCAAATAATGAAGCAGTCCGTGCCCGCATGCACCAAGACCTGGACAACATCCAGGCTTGGGCTCATAAGTGGCAAGTAACATTCGCGCCAGACAAGTGCCAGGCAATGACCATCTCCAGCAAGAGAGAATCTAACCACCTCCCCTTGACATTCAATGGCATTACCATCGCCAAATCCACCACCACCAACATCCTGGGGGTCACCATTGACCAGAAACTGAACTGGACCAGCCATATAAATACTGTGGCTACAAGAGCAGGTCAGAGGCTGGGTATTCTGCAGCGAGTGACTCACCTCCTGACTCCCCAAAGCCTTTCCACCATCTACAAGGCACAAGTCAGGAGTGTGATGGAATACCCACCACTTGCCTGGATGAGTGCAGCTCCAACAACACTCAAGAAGCTCGACACCATCCAGGACACCCTGCATGCACTGCAGCAACTCACCAAGGCTTCTTCGACAGCACCTCCCAAACCCGTGACCTCTACCACATAGAAGGACAACAGCAGCAGGTACATGGGAACAACACCACCTGCACGTTCTCCTCCAGGTCACACACCATCCCGACTTGGAAATATATCGCCGTTCCTTCATCGTCGCTGGGTCAAAATCCTGGAACTCCCTTCCTAACAGCACTGTTGTGGAGATGCCGGTGATGGACTGGGGTTGACAAATGTAAACAATCTTACAACACCAAGTTATAGTCCAACAATTTTATTTGAAAATCACAAGCTTTCGGAGGCTTCCTCCTTTGTCAGGTGAATGTCGACGAAGGAGGAAGCCTCCGAAAGCTTGTGATTTTCAAATAAAATTGTTGGACTATAACTTGGTGTTGTAAGATTGTTTACAGCACTGTGGGAGAACCTTCACCACACGGACTGCAGTGGTTCAAGAAGGCGGCTCACCACCACCTTCTCAAGGGCAATTAGAGATGGGCAATAAATGCCGGCCTCACCAGGGACGCCCACATCCCACGAACGAATAAAAAGAATTCAGTCCAACCGGTCCATGCCAGCGTCTACGCTCCACACAAGCCTCCTCCTCTTCACCTAAACCTATCAGCATAACATTCTATTCATTTCTCACTCATGTGTTTATCCAGCTTCCCCTTAAATGCATATATGCTATTCGCCTCAACTACTCCTTGTGGTAGCGAATTCCACATTCTAACCATTCTCTAGGTAAGGCGTTCCTTCTGAATTCCCTATTGGATTATTGGTGACTATCTTATATTTATGACCCCTAGTTTTGGACTCGCTCGCAAGTGGAAAATAAATAGCTTGTTTAATTCAATCTTATGTGGACCTGTCATTATTGTAAAGATCTGTATAAAGTCTCCCCTTAATCTTTTCTCTGGTGAAAATAAATGTAGTTGTTTGAGCCTTTCTTCGTCACTTAGTCCCCTTAGGCCTGGAATCATCCTGGTCAGTCTTCTATGTATCCTTTCTAATGCGTCTATATCCTATTTGAGGTGAGCTGGCCAGAATTACATGGCATACTCTAGAATTAGCCTCAACATTGATCAGTATAACCAGTTCTGGCTTGTAACCCAATGCCCTCTAGATGCCCATCTGTACCCAATTTGTTTGATTAATAACTTCTTAACGCTGACCAGATGCTCCTGGGGTATGATCAATGACCACTTCTAAATCCTTTTCCTTATCAGCCTCTATCAGTAGCTACGTTGTGCGTGTATTTACTGTTACCTGTCCCTAATGCCTTACCTTGCATTTATCAATATTATAATTCATCTGCCATATCTCAGCCCCATCTAATAATTGGTCCAAATCCCTCTGAAGGTCATCAGTCTCCATTCTACTCATTACCTGTCCACATGGATTCATGTCATCAGCAGATTTAATAATATAGACACCCTCCTGTTCCTTGTCATTTGCAAATAATGGGAATGGCAGGCATCCCAGAACAGATCCCTGTGGAATATCACGGCTCGCATTTTCCCAGGTCGAGCATTTTCCATTTAACACTGCTTTCAATCTTCTGTTGCGAAGTCAATTCTCTAGACATGTTGTCATTTATTCCATGACTTCAGGGTCTCTGTTAAAAGTCTTTAAGTTTGTCTTTTAAAAAAAATAAAGCTAACAAAAGTTATATAACTGTGTTATATGTAGACATTGTGGATAATGGAACAAAAAGTACTCCCTCTAGACTTTTCTTCCTCTTAAAATTGATCAGAACCATTTTTAACGGATGATATAAACAAATTACATTAGGGCCCAGGGCTTTGATTTATGTTGCACTGACTGTAACACACTTGTGACATTGCTCAGAAATTATCACGTTAGCCCAGCAACAACATTAGAAATTGTAACCAATCAGTCTTCATAATGGATTCTCTGAGAATTGAAATATATTTTCCTATTTGGTTGTTTATTCCCATTGGATGCTCTAGACCTGTATCTTTTATAATTCATTCAAATATATATAATTGATTCAAATATTATTCCAGTATTAGTGTCAAAATATCAGGCCTGCAATTCCCAAGCTCTTGCTTCTGACCTTTTTATGAATCACTGAAATAATTTACTGTTTTCCCAATTTCCTTTTGTCTAATAATTTGTGAGATTGCTCCCACAGCATCTTGTATTTCTATTTTTATTTCTTTTAGTACCCTCGGTTGATTGTAATGCATTATGAATCTCCAAATGGTTTGATTTATTACTGACCTTTCTGCAACTCAAGAGAGCTTGTGTATCCACCACGAGCAGGAGTTTTGGCTTATTTGCAGATCACTTTGACATACTTTAGTCTGTTTCTGCTTCTGTTCCAAGTGTGATATAAAGGAGGCATTCTTCGAGAGATTCTGAAAGCCGTTCACATCAGCAATCTCAAGCAGTGCTGGGGGAGTTGGAAAACTTAATGCAAATCATGCTTTCATGGGGTATATTTGGAAATTTCAGCAGCAATGCTGAATTCCAAAGATTGTTGATTTATTTTAAACATTTTTTCCTCTGTTTATTCAGTGTATATAATTGAATTTCCACAATATTTCATACCCAGGGCTTATTTCCTCAGGTTACGTAATGCTTAATGCATTTGTGTAAAATTCCTTTGTGCTCTGTTTTAACATGGACAATAACGTATTTATTTTAAACAGGTAATGACCACATTAAAGTAGCTCTCAAAGGATCTTAAATGCATTAACCCAGTATATTGCTAGAGGAAATTAAATCCCACAGTAGGGACAATTTTCAGAGTCTGCGCTATTGACAAGCGAGGGTCTGTCCATGCACTGACAGTGGGTGAGGGTCTGTCCACGCATTGGTGTTGGGTGAGGGTTTGTCCATGTGATGAGGGTTGGTGAGAATCTGTCCATGCGATGATGGTGGGTGAGGGTCTGTCCATGCGATGATGGCGGGTGAGGGTCTGTCCATGTGATGATGGTGGGTGAGGATCTGTCCATGCGATGATGGTGGGTGAGGGTCTGTCCATGTGATGATGGTGGGTGAGGGTCTGTCCATGTGATGATGGTGGGTGAGGGTCTGTCCATGCGATGATGGTGGGTGAGGGTCTGTCCATGTGATGATGGTGGGTGAGGGTCTGTCCATGCGATGATGGTGGGTGAGGGTCTGTCCATGTGATGATGGTGGGTGAGGGTCTGTCCATGCGATGATGGTGGGTGAGGGTCTGTCCATGTGATGATGGTGGGTGAGGGTCTGTCCATGCGATGATGGTGGGTGAGGGTCTGTCCATGCGATGATGGTGGGTGAGGGTCTGTCCATGCGATGATGGTGGGTGAGGGTCTGTCCATGTGATGATGGTGGGTGAGGGTCTGTCCATGTGATGATGGTGGGTGAGGGTCTGTCCATGCGATGATGGTGGGTGAGGATCTGTCCATGCGATGATGGTGGGTGAGGATCTGTCCATGCGATGATGGTGGGTGAGGGTCTGTCCATGCGATGATGGTGGGTGAGGGTCTGTCCATGTGATGATGGTGGGTGAGGATCTGTCCATGCGATGATGGTGGGTGAGGGTCTTTCCATGTGATGATGGTGGGTGAGGATCTGTCCATGCGATGATGGTGGGTGAGGGTCTGTCCATGTGATGATGGTGGGTGAGGGTCTGTCCATGTGATGATGGTGGGTGAGGGTCTGTCCATGTGATGATGGTGGGTGAGGGTCTGTCCATGTGATGATGGTGGGTGAGGGTCTGTCCATGCGATGATGGTGGGTGAGGATCTGTCCATGCGATGATGGTGGGTGAGGGTCTGTCCATGCGATGATGGTGGGTGAGGGTCTGTCCACGCGATGATGGTGGATGAGGGTCTGTCCATGTGATGATGGTGGGTGAGGGTCTGTCCATGTGATGATGGTGGGTGAGGGTCTGTCCATGTGATGATGGTGGGTGAGGATCTCTCCATGCAATGATGGTGGGTGAGGATCTGTCCATGTGATGATGGTGGGTGAGGGACATGCCATACACTGGCATTGGGTGAGGGTCAGTCCATGGAATGGTGTTGGGTGAGGGTTTGTCCATGCAATGGTGTTGGGTGAGGGTCTGTCCATGCAATGGCAGTGGGTGAGGGTCTGACCCATGCACTGGCAGTGGATGAGGGCCTGACCATGCAATGGTGTTGGGTGAGGGTCTGTCCATGCAATGGCAGTGGGTGAGGGTCTGACCCATGCACTGGCAGTGGGTAAGGGTCTGTCCATGCAATGGTGTTGGGTAAGGGTCTGTCCATGCAATGGCAGTGGGTGAGGGTCTAACCCATGCACTGGCAGTGGGTGAGGGTCTGACCATGCAATGGTGTTGGGTGAGGGTCTGTCCATGCAATGGCAGTGGGTGAGGGTCTGATCCATGCACTGGCAGTGGGTGAGGGTCTGACCATGCAATGGTGTTGGGTGATGGTCTGTCCATGCAATGACAGTGGGTGAGGGTCATGTCATGCACTGGTGTTGGGTGAGGGTCTGTCCATGCACTGGTGGTTTGGAGGGTCTGTTCATGTGATGGTGGGTGAGGTTCTGTCTATGCGATGATGGTGGGTGAGGATCTGTCATGCGCTGGTGGCGGTTGAAAGTCAGTCCATGTGTAGGATTTAAACCCCTACTTTCAGGATTATAATTTAATCCAATCGAAGGACTGGTTCGTGACAACAACAAGTCCACCACGGTACTGGTATTATGGTTAACGGCAAAACAGATTTATTAAGCACATCACAATTAGTACAAAGTGATACTTAACAAAGAAAAATAGTCACAGTCTGTTCCTTGAAACCTTGGAAGTATCCCTCCAAGTGACTGCGGCGCGGTCTCTCTCTCTCTCTCTCTGACTGTGTTCTGTTGACTGAAGAGTTCTCTTCTTCCTTGCCAGAATCTTGAGCGCCTTCCTCAGCTTTTGAGGCCTCTTCTTATCCCCGTTTTCAGCCTATGTGGCAGTTCACTATCACATCCACATCTCTCAGCCTTACCATTAGTCATGTCTCTCAACCTTCAGAAGTTACATCCCAAGCATAACTCCTGGTACCATCCGTGCCTTGTTGTTACAGACTTAACGGTACCTTATCTTAGAGTTTACATTGCCAGCCTTCACAGAACCGTTTGTATAAACAGACTTCTATTCATTAGCTAGCGGAAGCTTGAGATAGGGAGGCCTAAGCCTGCGTGACTCCTTGATTTAATTAACCTTCAGTCCCTTTATCTACATGTCTTTTAGGCATTATGCTATTACAGCACATCCTCCCTTAGCGCCTGTGATTTCCCCAAGGTCTCTTAATTCCCATTTTAATGTTGTCAGCATTCTCTTAGTCTTAACTGCAAACTTGACTATAACAACCATCATGCATCCTTCTCGGCCCACCAGCACTTTCGTATTAAATACACGTTACATTTTTAAAAATTCGTTCATAGGATGTGAGCGTCGCTGGCGAGGCCAGCATTTATTGCCCATCCCTAATTGCCCTTGAGAAGGTGGTGGTGAGCCGCCTTTTTGAACTGTTGCAGTCTGTGTGGTGAAGGTTCTCCCACAGTGCTGTTAGGTAGGGAGTTCCAGGATTTTGACCCAGCAACGATGAAGGAACGGCGATATATTTCCAAGTCAGGATGGTATGTGACTTGGAGGGGAACGTGCAGGTGGTGTTGTTCCCATGTACCTGCTGCTCTTGTCCTTCTAGATGGTAGAGGTCGCGGGTTTGGGAGGTGCTGTCGAAGAATCCTTGAAGAGTTGCTGCAGTGCATCCTGTGGATGGCACACACTGCAGCCACGGTGCGCTGGTGGTGAAGGGAGTGAATGTTTAGGGTGGTGGATGGGGTGCCAATCAAGCGGGCTGCTTTGTCCTGGATGGTATCAAGCTTCTTGAGTGTTGTTGGAGCTGCACTCATCCAGGCAAGTGGAGAGTATTCCATCACACTCCTGACTTGTAGACTTATAGATGGTGGAAAGGCTTTGGGGAGTCAGGAGGTGAATCACTCGCCACAGAATACCCAGCCTCTGACCTGCTCTTGTAGCCACAGTATTTATATGGCTGGTCCAGTTAAGTTTCTGGTCAATGGTGACCCCCAGGATGTTGATGGTGGTGGATTTGGCGATGGTAATGCCATTGAATGTCAAGGGGAGGTGGTTAGACTCTCTCTTGTTGGAGATGGTCATTGCCTGGCACTTGTCTGGTGCAAATGTTACTTGCCACTTATGAGCCCAAGCCTGGATGTTGTCCAGGTCTTGCTGCATGCGGGCACAGACTGCTTCATTATCTGATGGGTTGCGAATGGAACTGAACACTGTGCAATCATCAGAGAACATCCCCATTTCTGACCTTATGATGGAGGGAAGGTCATTGATGAAGCAGCTGAAGATGGTTGGGCCTAGGACACTGCCCTGAGGAACTCCTGCAGCAATGTCCTGGGGCTGAGATGATTGGCCTCCAACAACCACTACCATCTTCCTCTATGCTAGGTATGACTCCAGCCACTGGAGAGTTTTCCCCCTGATTTTCATTGACTTCAATTTTACTCGGGCTCCTTGGTGCCACACTCGGTCAAATGCTGCCTTGATGTCAAGGGCAGTCACTCTCACCTCACCTCTGGAATTCAGCTCTTTTGTCCATGTTTGGACCAAGGCTGCAATGAGATCTGGAGCTGAGTGGTCCTGGCGGAACCCAAACTGAGCATCGGCGAGCAGGTTATTGGTGAGTAAGTGCCGCTTGATAGCACTGTTGACGACACCTTCCATCACTTTGCTGATGATTGAGAGTAGACTGATGGGGTGGTAATTGGCCGGATTGGATTTGTCCTGCTTTTTGTGGACAGGACATACCTGTCAGTGGGTGAGAGTCAGTCCATGCGCTGGTGGTGGGTGAGTCAGTCCATGCGGTGTTGGGTGAGAGTCAGTCCATGCGCTGGTGGGTGAGAGTCAGTCCATGCGCTGGTGGTGGGTGAGGATGTGTCCATGTGCTGGCGGTGGGTGAGGTAGGTTTTAAGGAGGCTCTTAAAGGATGTGAGAGGGATGGAAAGGTGAGGGTTTTGAGGGGAGATTTCCAGAGTACGGGGCCTAGGTATAGCCACCAAAAGTGAGGCCAAGACAGGGGCTATGCAGAAGAGGTTGGACCTAAAGAATGGAGAGTTCCATGGGCGATGGGGGGAGGAGATTTGTTAGGCTATAGGAGGTAACAGAGATAGAGAGGAGTGAGGCAATAAAGGGATTTAAAAAAGAGGATGAGTATTTTAGATATGAGGCATTGGGGGACCTGAAGCCAATTTAGGTCAGTGAGCGAGACTTGGTGTGAAATAGGATACAAGCAGCAGGGTTTTGGATGAGCTGAATTTTACAGAGGGTGGAGAATGGGAGGCAGGTGAGGAAAGTATTGACTCTTACAACACCAGGTTATAGTCCAACAGTCTGGTGTTGTAAGATTCCTTACATTTGTCCACCCCAGTCCATCACCGGCATCTCCACATCGAGGAAAGTATTGTAATAGTTGAGTCTGGAGTTGACAAAAGTTTGGATGGGAGTTTCAGCATCAGATGGAAGTGGACGATATTACGGAGGTAGAAGTAGGCAGTCTTTGTGATGGAGCGTATAAGGGGTCAGATGGGACGCCAGAGTTGTGAACAGACTGGTTCAGCCTTTAAGAATGGCCGGAAAAGGGGATGGGATCTGTGGCAAGGGGATTTGTTGCATGGAGCAAAGACGATGGCTTTGGTTTTCCCAGTGTTTCATTGGAGGAAATTTTGGCTCATCCAAGACTGGATGACGGACATGCAGACTGACAATACAGAGGCAGTGGAGGGGTCGAGAGTGGTGGTGGTGAGGTAGAGCTGGGTGTCGTCATCGTACATGTGGAAGTTGATCGCATGTCTGTGGATGATGTCACCATGGGACAGCATGTAGATGAGGAACAGGAGAGGGACTCCAGAGGTAATGGTAAGGGAGTGGGAAGAGACGTCACTGTTGGTGATGCTGTGGCTACAACTGGACAGGTAAGCGTGGAAACAAGCGAGGACAGTCCTACTAAGTTGGACAACAGAGGAGAGGCATTGGAGGAGGAGTGTGAAAACCTGCAGTGAGATCGAGGGGAACCTAGGAACATAGGAACAGGAGTAGGCCATTCAGCCCCTCAAGCTTGTTCCACCATTCAGTGAGATCATGGCTGATCTGTACCCTAACTCCATTTACCCGCCTTGGCTCCATATCCCTTAATACCCTTGGCTAGCAAAAATCCTAAAAACCTCAATCAAATTACCCCTTAATCTTCTATATTCCAGGGAATACAAGCCTAGTTTATGTAATCTCGCTTCATAATTTAACCCTTGGAGCCCTGGTAACATGCTGGTGAATCTGTATTGCACTCCTTCCAAGGCCAATATATCCTTTCTAAGGTGTGGTGCTCAGAACTGTGCACAGTACTCCAGATGTGGTCTAACCAGGGCTTTGTATAGCTGTAGCAAAACTTCCTGCTCTTTATATTCTAGCCCACTAGATATAAAGGCTAACATACCATCAGCCTTTGTGATTATTCTTTTGTACTTGACCACTATATTTTAATGATCTGAGTGCATGGACCCCTGAATCTCTTTGGACCTCCACTATTCCTAGCTTTTCACCATTTAAAAAGTACTTGGATCTATCCTTTCTTGGTCCAAAATGGATAACCTCACACCTGTGTTGAAATCCACCTGCCACAGTTTTGCCCTCATACTTAATCCATCAATGTCTCTTTGTAATTTAATGCTCCCGTCTACACTACTTACTGTGTCACCTATCTTTGTGTCATCAGAAAACTTGAACATATGGCTCATTATTATGTTATCATAGAAAGGTTACAACACGGAAGGAGGCCATTTGGCCCATCGAGTCCGTGCCGGCTCTATGCAAAACCAATACAGCTAGTCCCACTCACCCGCCCTATCCCCGTAGCACTGCAAATTTTTCCTTTCAAGTACTTATCCAGTTCCCTGCCTCCATCACCCTTTCAGGCAGCGCTGCCTGATCATAACCACTCGCTGCATAAAAAAGTTTTTCCTCATGTCACCTTTTGTTCTTTTGCCAATCACCTTAAATCTATGTCCTCTGGTTCTTGACCCTTCCGTCAATGGGAACAGTTTCTCTCTATCTACGCTGTCCAGACCCTTCATTATTTTAAATAGCTCTATCAAATCTCCACTCAATCTTCTCTGTTTCAAGGAGAACAACCCCAGCTTCTCCAGTTTATCCACATAATTAAAGCCCCTCATTCCTGGAATCATTCTAGTAAATCTCTTCTGCACCCTTTCTCAGGCCGTCACATCTTTCCTAAAGTGCGGTGCCCAGAACTGGACACAATACTCCAGTTGCGGTCAAACCAGTGTTTTATAAAGGTTTATCATGACTTCCTTGCTTTTGTACTTTATGCCTCTATTTATAAAGCCCAGGATCCCGTATGCTTTTTTAACCGCTTTCCCAACCTGCCCTGCCACTTTCAATGACTTGTGCACATATATCCCCAGATCTCTATGTTCCTGTACCCCTTTTAGAATGTGCCCTTTAGTTTATATTACCTCTGCTCATTCTTCCTACCGAAATGTATAATTTTGCATTTTTCTCCATAAAATTTCATCTGCCACGTGTCCACCCATTCCACCAGACTGTCTATATCCTTTTGAAGTCTATCACTATCCTCCTCATTGTTCACTACACTTCCACGTTTTATGTATTCTGCAAATTTGGAAATTATTCCCTGTACACCCAAGTCCAAGTCATTAAAATATATCAAGAAAGGCAGTGGTCCTCGTACCAACCTTTGGGGAATACCACTGTACACCTCCCTCCAATCTGATAAACAACCATGCACCACTGCTCTCTTACTCACTCTCTTCCTGTTACTTAGCCAATTTTGTATCCATGCTGTTACTGGCCCCTTTATTCCATGGGCTTCAATCTTGATGACAAGCCTATTATGCGGCTATCAAACGCCTTTTCAAAGTCCATATACACCACATCAACTGCATTGCCCTGATCGACTCTCTCTGTTACCTCATCAAAAAACTCTGTCAAGTTAGTTAAACACGATTTGCCTTTAACAAGGCTTTCCTAATCAATCCACACTTGTCTAAGTGACTGCTAATTCTATCCTGGATTAGCGCTTCTAAAAGTTTCCCCACCACCGAGGTTAAACTGACTGGCCTATACTTGCAGGGTTTATCCTTACACCCTTTTTTTGAACAAGTGAGTAACATTTGCAATTCTCCAGTCCTCTGGCACCACCCCCATATCTAAGAATATCCGGAAGATTTTGGCCAGTACCTCCGCAATTTCCACCCTTACTTCCCTCAGCAACCTAGGATGCGTCCCATCCAGACCGGGTGACTTATCTACTTTAAGTACAGCTAGCCTTTCTAGTATCTCCTCTTTATCAATTATTAGCCCATCCAGTATCTCAACTATATCTTCCTTTACCGAGACTCTGGCAGCATCTTCTTCCGTGGTAAAGACAGATGCAAAGTATTCATTTAGTACCTCGGCCATGCCCTCTGCCTCCATGAGTAGATCTCCTTTTCGGTCCCTAATAGGCCCCACCCCTCCTCTTACTACCTGTTTACTGTTTACATGCCTGTAGAAGATTTTTGGATTCCCTTTTACGTTTCCCTAATATAAGTCATTAATAAACATTGTGAATAGTTGAGACCCGAGCACAGATCCTTTTGACACAATGCTGAGGGGGACAATGCACAATGGTCACGGTCACAGAGGATGCCATTTGTGACTTTGGTTGGTGCCAGTTCGGTGCTATGACAGGGATGGAAACATGATCGGAGAGATTCATAGATGGAGGTGTGGGAAAGAAGGCTGTGGGTTTGGTGACAGCATGTTCAATGTCTTACCTGAGTTGTTCTAGACAAATGTAAGGAATCTTACAACACCAGGTTATAGTCCAACAATGCATATGCGATTTGAGAACCTCTCATTCACTCACTCAGCTGACGAAGGAGATAATCTCCGAAAGCTTGTGATTTTAAAATAAAACTGTTGGACTATAACCTGGTGTTGTAAGATTCCTTACATTTGCCCACCCCAGTCCATCACCGGCATCTCCACATCATTGTTCTAGACAAGCATAAGTGAGAAGTTGTAATTTGAAATGAGAGAACAACTATGAAAAGGTAACTTGAAAGCCTGTGCCAGCAGCGTGTTCTTCATTCAGGATTAAAATGATGGTCTCTGGCCAGCCTTGCAATTATTCTGTTGAGGAAGATGGAGAAAATGATAGAACAGTACCACCTGAAATTAATGACATTTCAATCTGAGAATAGAACATCTCTCAGACTGTGAGAGATCCATCAAGAGTGACAACGCAGTATGAGGAAGAATCTAATGAAATGAAGCAAGACAGTCTGTGTGCTTTAGGCTTAAGATGACACTGCATATGAATAGCAGTGTCTCAGTGCTAACCATACTGCTGACCCTTTTGTTATTAAACTAGACCATGCTGGCTTAAGTAGAATGAGATATCTAATTTTATTTCCATCTACGGCCTGATCCGCTGCCAAAAATTAGAAACACAAAAAAAACTTGCCTTTTGCCAGAAGTGGTGAAAATGTTGGGAGCTACTCACATTGCCAGGTGACTGTTAGACACTGTAGTTTGATAGAGTAGGAAGTAGGTTCCTCCTGCAACCCGTACACTTCATGGCCAGCTACACTTGGTGCAATAGAAACAATGAACCTTCCTAGTGGTAAGCGAAGAAAAATCGGAGGCCACGTCACATCCTATGAGTCTTGGACATTCTCTGTCAGTTACAGAATGTCAACTTTCAGGAGTCTGGGATTAGCTTCAAAGCTAATGGGCCAGAATTTGCTGTAGCAGGGCAACGAGCGGCGCCCGCCGTTAGTTAGACTTACCATAGAACCATTTAATGGTTATAGCACAGAAGGAGGCCATTCGGCCCTTTGAGCCTGTGCCGGCTCTCTGCAAGAAAAATCCAGTTAGTTCCACTCCCCCAGCCTTTCCCCGTAGCCCTGCAATTTTTTCCCCTCCAAGTACTTATCCAATTCCCTTTTGAAAGCCGTGTTTGAATCTGCCTCCACCACCCATCCAGGCAGTGCATTCCAGGTCATAACCACTCGCTGCATAAAAAAGTTTTTCCTCATGTCGCCTTTTGGTTCTTTTGCCAATCACCTTAAATCTGTGTCCTCTGGTTCTCAACCCTTCCGCCAATGGGAAAAGTCTCTCTATATCTACTCTGTTGAGACCCTCATGATTTTGTACACCTCTATCAAATCTCCTCTCAACCTTCTCTGCTCTAAGGGGAACAACCCAGCTTCTCCAGTCTATCCACGTATCTGAAGTCACTAAACCCTGGAAACATTCTAGTAGATCTTTTCTGTTCCCTCTCTAAGGCCTTCACATCCTACCCAAAGTGCGGTGCCCAGATTTGGTCACAATACTCCAGTTGTGGCCGAACCAGTGCTATATAAAGATTCATCATAACCTCCTTGCTTTTGTACTCTATACCTCTAATTATAAAGCACAGGATCCTGTATTCTTTTTTAACCGCTTTCTCAACCTGCCCTGCCATCTTCAATGACCTGTGCATATATACCCCCAGGTCTCTCTGTTCCTGCACCCCCTTTAGAATTGTACCCTTTAGTTTATATTGCCTCTCCTCGTTCTTCCTACCAAAATGTATCACTTCGCAATTCTCTATGTTAAATTTCATCTGCCACATGTCGGCCCATTTCACCAGCCTGTCTGTACCCTCTTGAAGTCTATCACTATCCTCCTCATTGTTCACTACACTTCCAAGTTTTGTGTCATCTGCAAATTTGGAAATTGTGCCCAGTACACCCAAGTCCAAGTCATTAATATATATCAAAAAAAGTGGTCCTAGTACCAACCCATGGGGAACACTACTGTATACCTCCCTCCAGTCTGAAAAACAATCGTTCACCCCTACTCTCTGTTTCCTGTTACTTAGCCAATTTCGTATCCATGCTGCCACTGCCCCTTTTATTCCATGGGCTTCAACTTTGCTGACAATTCTATTATATGGCACTTTATGTGGCCTTTTGAAAGTCCACATACACCACATCAACTGCATTGCCCTTATCTACCCTCTCTGTTACCTCATCAAAAAACTCAATCAAGTCAGTTAAACACGATTTGCCTTTAACAAATCCATGCTGGCTTTCCTTAATTAATCCACACTTGTCCAAGTGACTGTTAATTTTGTCCTGGATTATCGTTTCTAAAAGCTTCCCCACCATCGAGGTTAAACTGACTGGCCTGTAGTTGCTGGGTTTATCCTTACACCCTTTTTTGAACAAGCTTGTAACATTTGCAATTCTCCAGTTCTCTGGCGCTACCCCCATATCTAAGGATGTTTGGAAGATTATGGCCAGTATCGCTGCAATTTCTACCCTTACTTCCCTCAGCAACCTAGGATGCATCGCATCCGGACCAAGTGCCTTATCTACTTTAACTACAGCTAGCCTTTCTAGTACCTCCTCTTTATCAATTTTTAGCCCATCCAGTGTCTCAGGTACCTCCTCTCTTACCGTGACATTGGCAGCATCTTCTTCATTGGTAATTGCCCATTTAATCTCCATGATATTTTGTGTTACTGGAAGTGGGAGATGGAGACGGCGCAGCGCCCTCTACAGGGCATCTGGGATCTGAGTGAACAGGACAAGCAACTGTGTATCTCCTTAACCAATCAGATCGAAGGATTGTTAAATGAAGAGCGCAGAGCCTGAACCAGAAAATGTAAGTTAGAATAGTGAATTCAATGTCAAATCAGGTACAGAAAGGGAAGTAAAGAGAGGGAAGAAAGATTAGATTAAGAGAGAGAGAAAAAAGAGACAGAAAGAAAAAGTAAAAAAAAATTCATTTACATTTTTTTTTAAATCTCCAACAATTAGTCCCTGAAGGAATGAATCTCCACACTTGTAATAGTTAATTTTCAGTGCCAGAGAGGTTGTTTGGCAGTAATTAAGACTTATCACACCATTAAAAAGGGACAAGCCCTAACTTTCTGTGGTGAGTTTAGTTCGTGTCTACCATCCAAGTACAGGAACTTCACACCGTTCGATGTATTTCAATGGTGAGTCAGGCGGCGAGATGCCGTTTTTACGAAGCTAACAGCAGAGCAGCAGATGTCAGACAGCAATTTCCTGATTTCCGCGTTTAACCGCGCATCTGCCCTCGCCTGAAGTTGCTGCGCGATTTACACATAAATAAAGGTGAACGCCATTACCCTTGTCATTATTTTGACAGCAAATTCTGGACCAATGTGTGACATCAAGCTCTTAGAGACAAGATAATTTACAAAATGGGCTAAGTTTTGCAGGCTTCCCTATTATTAGATCATTTAAGTGTTCTCCAACTACTGTGGAAATTTAAGCATGGGAAATGTGTGCCACTTTTTGGTGGTCTATTCAAAAGTGATATGTGAGATGATCTTGGGCTCAATTGCTATGGGAATAGATTCCTTTCTGTGCTTTAAAGCTTTAACCTTTAGACTGTCAACGAGTTCTGGGAAATTGTAATCTTCCTGGACTGACTATTTTTTAAAAAGTGTTTCAACTTACACACCATGATACTAAAAACAGTAATAGGAGGTGAAATTGAACTTCAATGTGGGCACAAAACAGGCAGTAATGGGTTGGCCGTCCGTTATACACCCATTCCGATTTTTTTTCCACTGAAGCTCAAATATAAACATAAATATAACTTAAAATAAAAAAGTCAAAAATTGCTTGCCCAATCGCTCCGATTTTTCCCATTACAATGCTGCTATTTTCATTTTTTGCTTCTAATCCGATCAAATCTAATCAAAACAATTTTAATCAGTTTAACGAAAAGAAATAGCTGACACTTTCTTTACCATTTTCCCTTCTGGCTCTCTCCATCCATTTTGGCAGTGGAAGTAAGTTCTTGCAAAATTGGATGGACGCAGGGTCTGAAGTTTATTTTCAACTCACCGAATGCCATAAATGTAAAGGGCGATGTGGTTATGTCAGAGGTCAGCAGGCCAATCTTTGATGAACAAAACAATCTCGAACCAGGAAAGACTGGCTGCTGGAACCCATTTGCACTCAGACAGATTAACTTGTCTGCGACAGGATAAGGATTTGGTCTGTCAGAAGCAACTGCATTAGGACAAACCACTCTATATCAATATTGGAAAGGTAAAAGCGTTCAGTCCCCCCTCCATTTTGTGAACATATGACAACGCCTCATTGTTTCCTTCTGAGATTAGTACTTCTGAGGGTAAAAACATTAAATGTGTAATTTTTTGCAGCTCATGCAGTGAAGTGTTTATTTTCAGAGCAGGGGTGTTTGCCACTCAAATCTGCTTACTTAGTTAATTGAATGTCATGATTTCGAAGCCAGGCAACCATCAAATTTTGTTTGATAACGCTCCTGTGAAGCGCCTTGGGACCTTTTACTATGTTAAAGGTGCTATATAAATGCAAGTAGTTGTTGTTGTTAAACCGGACAGAATCTGTGGAGGGAAAATGGGGATGGATGATTCACCCAGCCTCACCCATGATTTATAACCAACTTCGACTGCTTTGCCCACAGGAGCTATAACGGTAAATAACTCACAAAGAGGTGGAGGATGAGAGAGTCCCTCATACTAGGCCTCGGCCTCAGTTTCAAAAATAAGAGAATTCCCTTTAACCATAAATGTAAAACCTTTATATAAATCACTACTCCTTTCATTAGTACTCTGTTCCATCCTCGTCTTTTACCTACCGTGTGGTAAATATATGGTTTTAGTTCAGAATCACTAGGAAAATCAAACTTGTTGCAACTGAAATCTAGCTGTCATGCTGCAAAACAGACTGTTCCTTCAACTGCTTATTTTTTTAGGACAGCGTCAGTGCCATTTAGGCCTCTATAATTGGAATCCCATGTCTCACATTCTATCAACTCTGCTCCCAATCGACCAGCAAGTGACCTAATGATTGATAAGCTCCCTGAGAACCCCAGTCATTGCCTGTTGAATGACTGATTAGCTCTGGGCGATATCATAGAATAAACATTCAATAAGAGCTACTTACTTCATGCAAGATAATAACGTACAAAGAATAATTCTGCACAGTTAGGAATTGATTTCTGTTGTAAAAAGATTACCTTTTTAGTTAAAAAATGTAAATGGTGGCCTATTTCTGTCAACTGCTCAAGTTAATGAAAGGGGAGACATAGAACTCTGGCTCTAGGGTAAGTGAAGCCAGTTTAAATTTAGATCTGGGTTGCAGGAATTGAATGGGCTGACTGAATAAATAAGAAGTCGAAAAGAGCCCAGGAAAATGCTGCTGTTCAAGGTCTTGGGAGGCCATTGCTTGTTAGCATGTTGTTGAGTGAAGGCTTACGTTTCAGACGAGCTGTCCAGCAGACACTAATTCATGCTGGCGACTGTTGGACATATTTTAGGCACAAACTCAAAAGATTTCTGAAGCCCTGATGTCGCAAAGCTCTGCTGATGGTGAGGAGCCTGTCTAAGGATGGGTCTGGGTCACAAAATTGAGTGTGCGGGCCTGTACACCCGATTCGCAAGGTGCTGCATTTCACAGCAAATCAAAACACAAGCAAATAGATGCTAAGTTGGTGGCCAGCTCAAGTCTCAAATACCTAAATTATTATAAACAGGTTTTGCACTGAATTTCACATTTTTCTGGTGAGCTTTGCCCCTGGGGCTCACCCGTGCCCATGTTAATTGGGCACACAACTAACCCACTGGCCTGGTCTGCAGAAGTTGGATTCTTCAATGGTAACACTCTTGCCTTTGAGTCAGTAGGTTGTGGTTTCAAGTCCCACTCCAGAGACTTGAGCACATAATCTAGACTGACACTCCAGTGCCAGTACTGAGGGAGTGCTACACTGTCTGAGGTTTCGTCTTCCGGATGAGACATTAAACCAAGGCCCTGTCTGCCCTCTCAGCTGGACATAAAATATCTCATGGCACTATTTGAAGAGGAACAGGGGAGCTCTCCCCAGTGTTCAGGCCAATATTTACCCCTCAACCACCACCAAAACATTGGTGTTTGTGGGATCTTGCTGTGCTCAAATTGGCTACCGCGTTTCCCTACATTACAACAGTGACTATCCTTCAAAAGTACTTTGGGATGACCTGAGGTCTAGAAAGGTGCTACATAAATGCAAGTTATTTCTTTCTTTCTTTAAAGTTGGGATTGACATTGAAAAGTTACCATAAAACATTTTTTTCCAATAAACATGGAGGTTATGACATTATAGGCATCTCACACAATTGGCTAAATAATGCTAGATGGTTGGGAGGGAGGTAAATTTATAGGTTTTCTCTGCCGGGATAGAAAGAATATACTTGGGGTAGGTTTTTATGTTAAAGAGGAAACATTGATAAAGGAGTTGGACAATTCGGAATAGAGTATAAATGAACTGGAATTGTTGTGGATCAAGTTAAATGATGTCAAGGGAAAGAAACAAATTATTGCAATTTGTTATAGGCTATCAGATCAAGAGTCATTAGAATTGAAAGTTTATTCTCAAATAAGAAAAGTATGTCAGGTATCCAACTTAATTGCTTTGGATGACTTCAATTTACCAGGAAGCGCCACCATATTGGATCGGGCTTCTACTTAGGCATCCAGAGTGTATGCCAGAACAACGGAAAACACTGAATAACTTATTTAAATTAGGATACTGCGCTTCGTGCAGGACCCTTTTCCAATTTTGGTCTGCCCCAGCGCCTGACTCGCCACATGTTGAACATGTCCAGCAACTCATGGCACTAACAGGCAGGAAGGACCCATCACCAGTGCAATTTAAAGGATCATTCATTACTTACAGGTTAGTTGCTGGTTTGTCATTTCAGACTGCTGGTTAACTTCTGGACATTTTTTGGTTTGGTTTATGACTCAGGAAAGTCCTGTTTGCCTACTGAGAAGAAGATTTTGTTGTTTTTGCACTGTTGTTGACTGCAGTCAGGGGTGGTCAGGTAGGGCAGCCTTCGGGGCTGGAGGATGAGAGGGAGCAGTAAGGAAGACAGCAGAGAGCAGGAGCAGCTGCCACAAGAGGGAGGAGGAGGAGGACACAGCGCAGGAGGCCATAACCACTGCGGGTATTCGGGGAGCATTTCTCCTACCTCAACTTTACTGAGAAGCAATGGTATGAGACGCCTTCGCTCCACACAAAGGAGGCTCTCACCGAGCTATGTCACCTGTGTAGCCACAACTCGAGCCTCGCACTAGGGCGTGGACAACACTGCCTGTTGCTGTCAAGGTCACTGTGGCCTTTATCTTTTATGCCGCGGGCTCCTTTCAGGCTGCAGCAGGTAACATCAGCGGCAAATCACCACTCGCAGTCCATTGCTGTATCAGGGAGGTCACCGAGTCTCTGCACCAGGAGGAACACTTGGAGATTGGTGGTAATTGGAGAGCAAGTTGAAGATGGACTTCTAGAGGATGAGGTGTTGGCAGTTTTGAAGGATGGGGGAATTGATCCTAAGAAAGAAAGCCTTTGACGATATCTGTGCGCATTCAGGAGAGGGGAGATTAGGCAAGAATCCCATCTAAAGATGTTGTTTATTGTGTTATTTTCATGCAGGTATCCTTCCATTTTGGTTCTGATTATTAATTTTATTAGTTTTACAATTACTGAAATCAGGCTTATGTGTCTGTAATTGCCAGGTCTGAGTACGTGAACCTCATCAGTCTGTTTTCAGTCTTTTGGAACCTAGCCCAGGTTCAAAATAGCTGTCAGTACTTCCCAAATCCCCTCCCTTGTCTTTTGAAGGATCCTGCGGTATAGTCCATCTCTCATGGGGGACTTGTTATCTTACAGCCTCTTGAGACTATTGAGAATCTTTGTTTGTATAATATTAAAGTCCAGGCATGTACATAATGTGTGTTCAATGTTGAATGGTATATTGTTAGTATTCTCCTAGGTAAAAAAAAAATCTATGAGAAGAACTCATTTATTTTGTTTTTTATCTCTTGCTTATCCTTAATTTCAAATAGATTCCTTAATCTGACTAATGTCTTGGAACAATTTTTTTGGCCTTTTGTTGTATTTCTTCTGCTGCGTCCCTTTCCACTTCTGGGCAGCCCTCTTCCCTCCCTTTGACCTGCTTCTATATGATCTAATACTCAGCTCAGTGCTTCCCCCTCTCCCTTCTCCCACTTTTCTTCATATATTCCTTTTAATTTCCCTGCTGTTCCATGTCAGACAACTTTGTTAAACCCGCCCTGCTGCATTTGGCTATCCGACACTATCCAGAATGTAAAGGATCTGTTGACCGCTATTATTTAACGTGACAATTATTAATTTTTGATTTTCACCTATGTATAAAGCAGTAGTGGCTGGTGAATTTACCAGCTATAACTGCAGAATTGAAGTAATGAAATGAATAAAGTAGAAACATAATAATGTTTATTTTTTTATAGTCAAAACCAGTGTCTGTGATGGAAAAGCCTGGGTGAGAAGTGTTTTGTATATCCTGTTTAGTAATGGGCAAAATAAAATAATAGATTTTGACTTCTTAATTTAGAGAAATAGGCTTAGAAATTCGAGGGTGCCCAAAAAAAAGGCACGTAGTGGGTGCAGGGATCGGTATCTGTGCCTGAATCGATAGGCCCGAAGCCTCGGGCCTTATTATCATTGAGCTGGTGAGTGGGCATCACCAGGCAGCTCGCTGGTGAAGAGGACTCAAAGGTCAGGCCTCTGTGATGCCAGGTAAGTCCTTAAAGGGGACCGGGGATGGGGGCGACCGGGAAGGAGGGTAATCGGAAGGATGGCTAGTGGTGATCGGGATCGGGAAGGGTGAGTAGCAGTCGATGGCGATCGGGGAGGGTAGAGTCGCAGTCGAATTTCTAGGCCATAATATTTTAAGATATTGCGGAATTGCCTATTCACGTAAGCAAGTAAAATGTTAAAAAAAATTATCAGTCTCAAGACACTGCAGCTGGTAGGGAACAAATGCACAGCTCACAGTGTTTCTAATATTTTTGAAATGTATTTGTTTATGAAATATATAGAGATGAGCTCCACTGAGCTTAATAAAAAAGAATGTTTTTGAGGCAGCTCCTTAGTATCAGGCATACAATTATTCAAATAAGTCAATATATTTTGCTCAAAGTCAGTATCTTAAAGTGGTACTGCACATACAATCAAATACAAAGTCTAGGCACACCTGTGTGAGTCAGTGCCCCATTTTACAGCTGTTTTTAGGTAAGAATTCTGTAGGGCAGTAAGTGTAAGGCTCTTCTGCTGGCATGGGCCTTTGCTAGACGTTGGGCTCAAAATCGGGGTATTCAGTATCTTAAAAAAAGAACGTGCATTTATAGAGCACCTTTCATGAGATCAAGGTGCTCCAAAGCCCTTCAGAGCAAATCAATTGCTTCTGAATTGCAGTCACCGTTGTTAAGTAGGTAAGCACAGCTGCCAATTTGTGCACAGCAAGGCCCCTTAAACAGCAATGAGATCAGTGACCAGTTAATCTATTTTGGTGGTGATGATTGAAGAAGAAATGATGACCAGGGCACCAGCAGAATGCTCCTGTTCTTCTTCAAATAGTGGGATCTTTTATGCCCAGGCAGATGGGGCCTCGGTTTAAAATTTCATCTGAAAGACAGTACCTCTGACAGTGCGGCACTCCCGAAGTACTGCACTGAAGTGTCAGCTTAGATTTTGTGCTTAAGTTCTGGAGTGGGACTTGATCTGGCCAGGGTAAATTGGAAGCAATCTTACAACACCAGGTTATAGTCCAACAGTTTTATTTGAAAATCACAAGCTTTCGGAGCTTTCCTCCTTCGTCAGGTGAGTGAGGTCACCTGACGAAGGAGGTAAGCTCTGAAAGCTTGTGATTTTCAAATAAAACTGTTGGACTATAACCTGGTGTTGTAAGATTGCTTATATTTGTCCACCCCAGTCCATCACCGGCATCTCCACATCAAGGGTAAATTGGAGACAAAGATTGGCAGGCAAATCTGTAATTGAACAGTGGCCGGCGTTTAAAGAGGAGATGGTTCGGGTACAGTCTAGGTACATTGCCATGAGGGAGAAAGGTAGAGCAGCTAAAGCCAGAGCTCCCGGATAAAGGCAAATCATGTTTAACTAACCTGATAGAGTTTTTTGATGAGGTAACTGAGAGGGTAGATGAGGGCAATGCAGTTGATATGGTGTATATGGACTTTCAAAAGGCGTTTGATAAAGCACTGCATGGTAGGCTTGTCATCAAGATTGCGGCCCATGGAATAAAGGGGACAATAGCAACATGGATACGGAATTGGCTAAGGGACGGGAAACAAAGAGTCGTGGTGAACAGTTGATTTTCGGACTGGAAGGAGGTGTACTGTAGTGTTCCCCAGGGGTCGGTGCTGGGACCACTGCTTTTCTTGATATATACTAATGACTTGGACTTGGGTGTACAGGGCACAATTTCAAAATGAGGGACTTTAGTTATGTGGATAGACTGGAGAAGCTGGGGTTGTTCTCCTTGACCAGAGAAGGTTGCGAGGAGATTTGATAGAGGTGTTCAAAATCATGAAAGGTCTAGACAGAGTAGATAGAGAGAAACTGTTCCCATTGGTGGAAGGGTCACAAACCAGAGGACATAGATTTAAGGTGATTGGCAAAAGAACCAAAGGTGACATGAGGAAAAACTTTTTTACATAGCGAGTGGTTAGGATCTGGAATGCACTGCCTGAGGGGGTGGTGGAGATAGGTTCAATTATGGTCTTCAAAAGGGAACTGGATAAGTACTTGAAAGTAAAAAAATTGCAGGGCTACGGGGATAGGGCAGGGGAGTGGGACTAGCTGGATTGCTCTTGCATAGAGCCGGCGCCGACTCGATGGGCCGAATGGCCTCCTTCCATGCTGTAACCTTTCTATGATTCTATTATTCTATGAGCTCACAACTTTCTGACTGAGGCAAAAGTGCTACCACTGAGTCAAGCTGACATTTTTTAGTGGGAATTAAAGCCTTGCAACTTCTGCCTTTATAGGCCGCGTCCTTATATTGAGAGAAGAAAAAAAATTGTATGAATGTGCAATTTTTACACCCCATTTTACAGTCCTACACTGGATTGTATTACAGTCTCCACTGCTTATTGCGTTGCTGTTAACGCAATTTTCTCGCTGTAAGCAGTGGACAGTAAAAGTGCAAAATGTTGAAGTGTCAAATAAAAACAGTGTCTCTAGCCAGATTGGTTTCCAATACCTAAATTTGGTCTCGGGTCCTTGCTTTGCCAGCCCAAATGGTTAAAGGACGCAGCTCTTAAGCTTCTGGCTATTAGACTGAAACAGGTTGACCACAGAGTGTGACCTCACATCCAACATAGTTCCCACAGGAGACCTCTTCACCACGCTGACCACCAGCGAGACCTACTGCCAATCATTGGCACTGTGTCCTTCTCAAAAATCTCAGACAGAACAACAATTGAACTCAGGTGGTGCAGTACTTTGACTCAGGTGACTAGTTGCCAGGACTTAATTGCACTTTAACGAGGTTCAAAAAGCTTATTGAACTGCCCAAAATAGCTGGAGCGCTTAATTTCCACTGAAGTTAATTACCTTTGTAATTGACTTCAGTGAATGGACGGTTGCCCGTGATATGCGTGGATGCTGTAAATGGTGGGGATTGTACTGGTACAAGTACTATGGTCTAGGCAAATGCAGGTTTGGAGTGGCTAGGCTTTCTACATTGAATAAAATTCAGTGTGGTACTATTGGGAAAGGAAAACGTCTCCCTGATTTAGCAGTTCACTTGGCATTAAATAGGCTGAACCAGACTGTTCACAACCTCGGCGTCCTATTTGACCCTGAATTAAGCTTCCAACGCCATAGCCCCTCCATCATAAAAATCCCTACTTCTACCTCCATAATTCACCCGCCTCTGCCCCTGCCTCAGCCCATCTGCTGCTGAAACCTGCATCCGTGCCTTTGTTACCTCCAGACTCGACTGTTCCAATGCTCTCCTGGACGTCCTCCCATCTTCCACCCTCTATAAACTTGAGCTCAGCCAAAACTCTGCTGCCCATCTCCTAACTCGCAGCAAGTCCTATTCACCCATCGCCCCTGTGCTCGCTGACCTACATTGGCCTCCGGTCTGACAAAGACTCGATTTTTAAAATTCTCATCCTTGTGTTCAAATCCCTCCATGGCCTCGCCCCTCCCTATCTCAGTAACCTCTTCCAGCCCTACAAGCCTCCGAAAACTCTGTCTTCCTCCAACTCCTCTTGAGCATCCCCCACTTCTTTCGCCCCACCATTGACGGCCGTGCCTTCAGCCATCTAGGCCCTAAGCTCCAGAATTTCCTTCCCTAAACCTCACCACCTCTTTCTCCTCCTTTAAGACATTCCTTAAAACCTACCTCCTTGACCAAGCTTTTAGCCACCTATCCTAATATCTCCTCCTTTGGCTTGGTGTGAATTTTTGTCTGATAACTCTCCTGTGAAGCACCTTGGGATGTTGCACTATGCTAAAGGCGCTATATAAATGCAAGTTGTTGTTGTTAAATATTTGCGATTACAGTACGCTTCTTTTAAAATGGGACTGGCTAACTCATGTCTACATTGAGTGCAAGTTTGGGTTGGACTCCATTTTCAATTCTTCCAGCTGAGAAGTATAGAAAAAAATTACTGAAGCACATTATAGTCGTCCTTTTAACTGTTGGAGTTTTCTTTGGCTCCCTGTAGTTAACAGAAATGTACTTATCAGAAACTTTGGTAAACATTTTAATGACTAAAGAGAAGGCATTGTTCCCAATTAATTTTGTGAAACTTGACTGTATTCCAGATATGTTCTCTGGTGCACTTTCCTCATTATAATCCTGTCTGCTTTGTTTTCGAGACTCTGCAATTTTCAAAGGGATAGCTTGACACAAGTAGACCTTGCAGTGTCAGTGTGATAAAAATGAGGCAGAATATGAACAGGTGAATATGGGGAGATAGGCAGCTCTGTGTATTGGTGTATTAGCCTATTGCACAACAGGGACAGTGGGTCCATGGCTGTGATTCTTCATCTGGTGAGTCCTTAATCTTAGTCAAACCATCGAGGGAGTCAACTCCAGATAGTTAGTCAGAAAACAAGTCAGCTTGAACCACTGTCGTGGAGCTCTTAGTGACTTAATAAGGAGCAATACTGCCAGATCCTTCGGAGAAGATCGGCTGTCTTCTATTTTCTTAAACAATGTAAAATAAATAAGTAAACCCCAAATTTAGCTAACGGCTGCTATGGATATAACTAATAATGTATGCCCATTAATTTACTCAGTGAAGCTGAGATTTATCCATACTGTTTGCAGCAATCATTCAATCAGTGTAGTACTCAGTTGATTGTCAAGCTAATATACTAGCAGATCTCCTATAGCATGGCTTACAGTGAGTCAGATGATAATCTAGTTTAGAAGGATAGGAGTGTTATGCAATCTAGCGCACACTGGATTATTCTGATTCTAAATTGCAGCTCTATCCTCTTCAGGCCATAAAGCCTAATCATTAAATAAACACGGTCTCTTTTTCAAATCAGAGTTTAATTGTTATTGGGTGAGGGATCTTTGCAATTGGAAGTGCTTGTGAATTTTAGGTTCCCAGTCAGAAGTGCCCAGCATGAAGTGACTGGTTTTCTTTTTAAGACTGCTTTGCATACGTAACAAATCACGACCTGGAGTGTGACGGAGGCACGCGAGACACAAGCTGTATAGATTTACCGTCTGAAACACTGCTACACTTAGGGGAATTAAGTTATGAAGATAATGTGCTGAGTTTGGTTTCATGTAGTCGGTGGTATTAGCAAACGGTTCTTTTACTTAAGAATTGGCTTTAAATCCATTGAAGAAATTGGGATGAAATATACTGAGTGAAAAAGGCTTTATGAATTTGGGCAGTCTCAACCTAGTTCTTTGTGATGTGGAGATGCCGGTGATGGACTGGGGTTGACAAATGTAAACAATCTTACAACACCAAGTTATAGTCCAACAATTTTATTTGAAAATCACAAGCTTTCGGAGGCTTCCTCCTTCGTCAGGTGAATGTCAGGAAATCCTTGAACGTTTCGCATTTATATTCAGAGAACAATACCTGGTGATTACAGATAATCTTTCCAACTGCCCGTTGTCAAGGCAATCAAGGTGTTCAGACAGAGAGGTGTTACCTACAGGACCACCGAATATACAAACGGCCATTTGGTAGTGGGGCAGAAATTGAGCCCTCGGCTGAGAACTTCGATTTCGTCTGGTTGAAGGGTGTGGTCAGACAAATTGACGATAGACTTCCCTGTGGTTGCAACCGTGGTACCAGGGGAAGCTTGGTTGATGCTGGTGGTGATGCCAAGTTTCTCAAGCTTCCTTTTTGGGTGTGTGCTCAGAGAGCAAACCTGAACAAATTGACAATTTTCATTAGAGACGCCGCTTTGGGAATTGGAAATATTCCCACAATAGAGGGTAGACTTGTGAACTAAGGTCAAAGGTACATTGTTTGAGGAGAGTAGGGATCGCACACTGCATTTCATTTAGAAGGAGCTTAATGCTGGCACTGGGTGTTAAAAGTAAAAAAGTGTTCATTCTTCTGTAATGACGCCCTTGATCTTGATGAGAACAAGTTGTTTTTCACAACAGTTTGGCTTTGATGCGAATATCAAACACAGCCCCAGGTTTGATTTAGAAGTAGCATTAGGTGCTTGACTTGCAGCTCTGATACTCCAAACACACAATGCAAGGATGTAAATTGCATTCTAATGTATCATTATGCTATTTGTGAGTGACAACCCTGCTACAACAGGGACACTTAGCTCTCCCGCCTCCTCAAACAAGAAAAGGTTTTGCAAACACTTTTTTGTGGAGAGAGTTTATTTTCAGGGGCTTTAATTATCATGGGTAATGACTCATCAGTATGTATCAGCATACCTGCACCGTACATGAATTGATTTTAAGTGGAGGAGATAGCGCACAAGGTCTTCTCTATTTCCTTGAGCTCACCCATCAGGTGCCCGAAGCACGTGACAACTGGTTTCCACCTCTCCTCTCTCTATATTGCTCGCTAATATTCTTTTGCTTATGCTTTCCTGCTTGTGCTCTCACACACCTACTATCTCTCCAGTGCTTTCCCTCTATCATACATGATCTCGCACCCATGCTCTTGCTCTCCACGTGTGCGCTTTCTCTCCACATGTGCGCTTTCTCTCCACGTGTGAACTTTCTCTCCATGCGTGAACTTTCTCTCCACGTGTGCGCTTTCTCTCCATGTGTGCGCCTTCTCTCCACGTGTGTGCTTTCTCTCCACGTGTGCACTTTCTCTCCATGTGTGCGCCTTCTCTCCACGTGTGTGCTTTCTCTCCACGTGTGAACTTTCTCTCCACATGTGCGCCTTCTCGCCACGTGTGAACTTTCTCTCCACATGTGCACCTTCTCGCCACGTGTGAACTTTCTCTCCACATGTGCGCCTTCTCGCCATGTGTGAACTTTCTCTCCACATGTGCGCCTTCTCTCCACGTGTGCACTTTCTCTCCACGTTTCCACTTTTCCCCACATGTGCACTTTTCTCCACATGTGCACTTTCTCTCCACATGTGCGCCTTCTCTCCACATGTGCACTTTCTCTCCACATGTGCGCCTTCTCTCCACGTGTGAACTTTCTCTCCACGTGTGCACTTTCTCTCCACGTGTGCACTTTCTCTCCACGTGTGAACTTTCTCTCCACGTGTGCACTTTCTCTCCACATGTGCACTTTCTCTCCACGTGTGCGCCTTCTCTCCACGTGTGAACTTTCTCTCCACGTGTGCACTTTCTCTCCACATGTGCACATTCTCTCCACGTGTGCGCCTTCTCTCCACGTGTGCACTTTCTCTCCACATGTGCACTTTCTCTCCACGTGTGCGCCTTCTCTCCACGTGTGAACTTTCTCTCCACGTGTGCACTTTCTCTCCACATGTGCACTTTCTCTCCACGTGTGAACTTTCTCTCCACATGTGCACTTTCTCTCCACGTGTGAACTTTCTCTCCACGTGTGTACTTTCTCTCCACGTGTGTACTTTCTCTCCATGTGTGCACTTTCTCTCCTTGTGCTGTTGTCGCTTTCTCTTTGCTCCTTCACTTGTATCTCTCCCTCCTCTTTCACTTCTACCTTTCCTTCACTTTTCTCTTCCTATCCCTCTCTGTCTCCTTGCTCCTTTACTTTTCTCTGACTCCTCAGTTTTTACCTTTGTTTGTTTTTACAACCACTGGGGAGGGGGGAAGGGAAACTGCCAGATCCCCTGTTGCACTTGTCACACCGTTATCAGCTTGCACTTCCAGCCAGTTAGGCTTTTGAGTTGAAAGGTGCAGGAAAATGTCCAACTAATGGCGTACACTGTGAGATGCCCCACTCCAGCGAGTTCCGGCCCATTGACTTGGGGGAGAGTTTCTTCCATGGGCAGATGCAGAAGGAGATGGAGTTGGAAGAGGATAGGGGGATGTAAATGGTGAAGAATACAAGGAAGTGTTTGGAGCCCTTATAGTGATTGATAATTTTTTAAAATTCATTCATGGGATGTGGGCGTCGCTGGCGAGGCCGGCATTTATTCCCCATACCTAATTGCCCTTGAGAAGGTGGTGGTGAGCCGCCTTCTTGAACCGCTGCAGTCCGTGTGGTGAAGGTTCTCCCACAGTGCTGTTAAGAAGGGAGTTCCAGGGTTTTGACCCAGCGACGATGAAGGAACGGCGATATATTTCCAAGTCGGGATGGTGTGTGACTTGGAGGGGAACGTGCAGGTAGTTTTGTTCCCATGTGCCTGCTGCTCTTGTCCTTCTAGGTGGTAGAGGTCGTGGGTTTGGGAGGTGCTGTCGAAGAAGCCTTGGCGAGTTGCTGCAGTGCATCCTGTGGATGGTACACACTGCAGCCACTGTGCGCCGGTGGTGAAGGGAGTGAATGTTTAGGGTGGTGGATGGGGTAGACTGTGGGAATAGAGAGGCCACTGGAGATAGTGAGGTCAAGGGGTGGTCATGAATGTGGGTAGGAAAGCTTATATGGAGCAAAAGGTTTAAGGAGGACAGAAGACAGGGCAAGGAGACCTGAGATGGAAATTAAATCACTGAGGATGAGAAGTTGCTTAGCACAGAGGGAAGGGGGTGCGAAACTCTCTGGGAAAAACCTGGGGTGGGGCTTGGGGGAACGGTAGAGAACAAAGATTTTAAAGGAGATGCGGGAGGAAAAAATTTCAGAGAAGTAGGGGAGAGGTGTGGCTTGGCGATAAGGGCCGCCATGGCAGGTGGAGGAAGATACAGCCCGGCTTTGAAAGGGGCAAGGCATCGCCACCCATGAGCCAAGTTTCAATCAAAGCTAGGATGAAAATGCAACCACCCACAATTATGTTATGGGTGGCAAGTGGTTTACAAGTGAACAGACATTCTGGAGGGAAATGCTGAGAGGGGCGGTGATTGTCGATCTGCTGACAGAGTGTTCCAGGGCTTTCTTTCTTTTCGTTTTCATCACTGGGAAGAAGGCGCTGCTATATCCTCTGTTCCACAGGCTGGCTTCAAATATCCAATGGATAAAAGTGGCTGCAACAGGAACAAACGAATGCTGCTTTAACAGTTGTGTTATGTGTGAGATGTACACAAGCAGGCGCAACCAATAACTTTGTATCACTCACTGAGGACGAATTGAAGCCTTGAAGTTTTCCTGACAGCCGAACATACCATCATTGCCCAATGAGAGACTGCTTCAGTCCCTCAGCTCCTACTGCAGTTTCACTCCTTCTCAACAGAGCTGATTGATGTATCCACATTTGCTGGTGTTTTTATTCCTGAAACATCCCCACTGCTGCATTTCCATCAATCTCTGTTTCCAATGGTACATTTTAAATGGGTCTCTAGCGATACCGCAGAGCATCTGGCTCCATAAAGATTTGTAGAATTTCACATTACGATTTGTCTCCGAATGTTATTGTGGCTCAAAATGTTTTTTCTGCTCCTTATTGTCATTCTCTTTCCTTTAATTTTATACAGCAGTCATGCTGCAGATCCCACATTAGGAGGTTTCACTGTCCCAACGACCCAAGATGAGTGGTATAACTGCAGCTGAAACTGGCACCAGCCGACCACTTGATGCTGGGTTTAATTACCTTGGAGGGGAGGGACCTTTCTAAAATACTCCCCCACCCATATAAATAAAGCCATCGAATTACAGTGTGGAATTAGAGGTGTCAGCCGTGGCTCATTGGTAGCTCTCTCACCTTTGAGTCAGAAGGTTGTAGGTTTAAGTCCCACCCCAGAGATTTGAGCAAAAATCTAGGCTGGCAGTACTGAGGAAGTGCTACACTGTCAGAGGTGCTGTCTTTCGGATGCGACCTTAAACCGATGCCCCGTGTACCCTCTCAGGTGCCAGTAAAAGATCCTATGGCACTATTTTGAAGAAGAGCTGGGGAGTTCTCCCCGGTGTCCTGGCCAATATTTATCCCTCAACCAACACCTAAAACAGATTATCTGGTCATTATCTCATTGCTGTTTGTGGAACCTTGCTGTGCGCAAATTGGCTGTTGTGTTTCCTAAATTACAACAGTGACTACACTTCAAAAGTACTTAATTGGCTGTAAAGAGCTTTGGGACATCCTGAAGTCATGAAAGACGCTATATAAATGCAAGTCTTTCTTTAGTTTACTGGCATGAGAAGACTCAGGGAGTTTGAAATTCCTCCTTGCTATTTGAGCAGAGAGGTTAACCTGTTTAAAATGAAAATGTTAAGTTGCTTAGGTGTCGGCCTTGGCTTGATGTTGGCACTCTTGTCTCTGAGTCAGAGGTTGTGGATTCAAGCCGCACTCCAGAGATATGAGCACATAATCTAGGCTGACACTCCTATGCAGTACTGAGGGAGTGTTGCAGTGTTGGAGGTGCCATCTTTCGGATGAGTTGTTAAATCGAGGCTCCGTCTGCCCTCTCAATTGGATGTAAAAGATTCCTTGGCACTATTCAAAGAAGAACAGGGGAGTTTTCCTGGTGTCCTGGCCAACATTTATGCCTCAAGCAACTTCACTAAAACAGATTGGCTGAGAAATTGGACTTGCAGCCCAAACTGGCAGTAAGTCAGCCAAATGATCATCTCGTGCACTGGGCCCCGGTGGCCTGAGGCCTGATTGAAATTTGGCCTCGGGCCTCATTTGAATTAAACAAGCACGCTGCGGACGCCAATCGAGCATAATTATGCAGCTCACCACTCGGGGCTGGATGAATTTCGCTTTAATTTACTTTATTTTAAAGTAGATAGGTTACTGCTTCCACTGAGTTTCAAACAAACGCGTTAAGTGTTGGTACATCAGTATTGTGTTAGGAACATAGGAACATAGGAACAGGAGTAGGCCATTCAGCCCCTCGTGCCTGCTCTGCCATTTGATAAGATCATGGCTGATCTGTGATCTAACTCCATATACCTGCCTTTGGCCCATATCCCTTAATACCTTTGGTTGCTAAAAAGCTATCTATCTCACATTTAAATTTAGCAATTGAGCTAGTATCAATTGCCATTTGCGGAAGAGAGTTCCAAACTTCTACCACCCTTTGTGTGTAGAAATGTTTTCTAATCTCGCTCCTCAAAGGTCTGGCTCTAATTTTTAGACTGTGCCCCCTACTCCTAAAATCCACAACCAGCAGAAATAATTTCTCTCTATCCACCCTAACTGTTCCCCTTAATATCTTATAAACTTCGATCAGATCACCCCTTAACCTTCGAAACTCCAGAGAATACAACCCCAATTTGTGTAATCTCTCCTCGTAACTTAACCCTTGAAGTCCGGGTATCATTCTAGTAAACCTACGCTGCACTCCCTCCAAGGCCAATATGTCCTTCCGAAGGTGCGGTGCCCAGAACTGCTCACAGTACTCCAGGTGCGGTCTAACCAGGGTTGTATATCTTCAGGGCCAAGGTCTTTTTAAAGAAAATATGATCACTGAATTTGACATCCTGTGTGCACTTCATGAAAACCCAGTAGGTTTGCTGATTTGTAACTGTTGGTGAAGGATATCCCAACATTAAATCATAATTTGTCTTTTTTATTGGTATTTGTAGAAAACAAGAACTGAAGCTGAGAAAAAAGTGATTGTTTTGGGAGTCGCAAGACAACTTGATGTCATTGTACATGTCACATATAAAATGCTTTCATTAGCGTTCCATCAACTTTTTCACATGCCAGGTCACATGAGTGTTTAATGTCAACATATCATTGTGGAGATTATCCTGTGTTATTTATCACTTTTACTTCCTAATTTCCAGTCTTTCACCTCCTCAATGCTGCAGATTTCTGCCTGTCACGGATATTAATGTACATGGTTTCTAAAGCCGTCAGAGTAAAATCATGTATTTGCACAAATAATCCGTCGTGGTAGTAATTCACCAGTTAAAAAGGGCAGTGTCCCCCTTTTCAATGTTAATGAGCCTTTTTAAAAAAATCAAAATCATAATAGTTGTTTTTACTTGACACGCTGGTCACAAAGAATTCACAGCGTTATACGAATGTAGCTCAAGATGACAATAGTTTTGCTTAAGATCAGCTGCCACTGTTGTATATCTCCGAACAACTATAATATAGAATTCTGGCTGAATATTTTATGACAGCTGTTGTCATTAAACTCGACATGTTAGGGTATAATCAATATTCTTCTGCGATTTTAAACTTTGGCATATCTAGGCAAAAATAAACAGGATTTAGCCTCTTGGTTAACAGCGTTCAGAAGGAAACTGTGAAGCAGTCAGTGTGAACAAAGACTCTTTGGGCGCTAAATTGGGCCGTATAGTGCCTGTTGTTTCAACGCTACGCGACCTTGCCAACATCCAAGATGGCGTCTTGGCTGCACATGCATGTTTCCAGCATGATGTGCGCTGGACGCCATCTTGGTAGAGGAGTTAGCGCATGTGCAAATACCGAACGCCAGAAGCATGTAAAGTAAGGAGAAAATGGGTACAATCAGTGTGCAACGCTGATTTAAAGTGATTGACACCATTTTGGGACTTAGGAACATAGGAACATAGGAACAGAAGTAGGCCATTCAGCCCCTCGAGCCCGCTCCGCCATTTGATAAGATCATGGCTGATCTGTGATCTAACTCCATATACCTGTCTTTGGCCCATATCCCTTAATACCTAATGACTTAACCCTCAACTCAGTGCACAGTCTTAACCCCGACCATCTGAATGTGTCTTAGAGTGCCTGGAGGACCCCCCCAACCAGCGCTATTTAAAGGGACCGTGCTGGATTTACAGATTAGTGGCTGGATTATTACTTCTGGCTGCCGAGACATTTGTAACTGTTTTTGGAGGTATCCTATACTTGAATACTAGAACTAGGGAACATAGCCTGGAATTTAGTAGTGCGCAACCTTTATTCAATGTTTTAACATAACTCATCAGTTTGTAAACATTGGGACGGGAGCTGCATTGGTGTTTTGCATGTGTGATGTCTGATCTTCATTCAGATTCCGTGCAGACAGCAAACTGTTACTTTCCGCAAATAACAGGCACCAGCTACCTTTAAGAGAAAGCCTGCCTTTAAGAGATTGGGGCTCCCCCTGCTGGTGGAAAGTGCGAATTGATTGAATCTTCATGGCAATGCTGATTCGGAACGCCGCGTGAAGGTAAGTCCTCAGGCCTTATGAAAGTCTCGTCCCGCCTGCGCAGGGGGTTATTGGGCGCAGAGTAATAGCGGATCGCACTACCCACGCCCAAAAATAGGCCCTATCCAATTTTTTTTTTCCTCCAATATTTCTACCAAGGTTTCAGTGTAGGATCATGTGAGAGAATGCCAGATGTTACAGGACGGCTTGAAGTGCTGTTAGACAGCCTGTGTCATTTGCTGATCACACTGGCTGTACACATTCTTTCTCATCTCTGACACACACACAGTATCAATTAAAGTATTGAACAATTACTTGCTTCTTAGTCCACTGTTATTATGAACTGATTCTCTTCCTAGAAGACCTAGTGGATAAAAGCATGGCCCTGTGTATTTGTAAGCCATATAGACTAGCAGGTCCTGACATTTGTTGATAGCTGCATTTTTCTAAGGTCAAAACACTTAAAGGAATATCTTACAGCAGGACTGCAGAATACTGTAAGGTATAATTTCAGTCACACTTTAGGATATACAGTTGTGTTAATGTTCCTTCAATGCTTGTGCTTGAGTTGAGTAAATGAACTGGACATGAATCTCCAATTCACAGTGTTCATAGACCAGGTGCTAACTGCCAATAACATACGCCGGCATTAGGATATTCGATGAATAATATTACAACAATTAAAATGGAGGAGTCAAGCTGAAGGTAAAAATCAAGAGGTCACTTGGTCTAAATGAATTTTTTCAAAATTCATTCTTGGGATATGGGCATCACTGGCAAGGCTGCAATTAATGCCCAATTGATCAATGGGCGGTCTATAAAGAGGAGATGGTTCACGTACAATCTAGGTACATTCCCACGAGGGGGAAAGGTAGGGCAACTAAAGCCAGAGCTCCCTGGATGACAAAAGAGATAGAGAGTAAGATGAAGCAGAAAAAAGGAGCGTATGCCAGATGTCAGGTTGATAATAAAAGTGAGAATCAAGCTGAATATAGAAAGTTCAGAGGGGAAATGAAAATAGAAGTAAGAGGGGCAAAGTGAGAGTATGAGAATAGACTGGCGGCCAACATAAAAGGGAATCCAAAAGTCTTCTATAGGCATATAAACAGTAAACGGGTCGTAAGAGGAGGGGTGGGACCGACTGGGAACCAAAAAGGAGAACTATGCATAGAGGCAGAGGGGATGGCCAAGATACTAAATGAGTACGTTGCATTTGTCTTTACCAAGGAAGAAGATACTGTCAAAGTCACAGTAACAGAGGAGGTAGTTGAGATACTGGATGGATTAAAATTGAAAAAGAGGAGGTACTACAAAGGCTAGATGTACTTAAAGTAGATAAAACACCCGGTTCTGATGGGATGCATCCTAGGTTGCTGAGGGAAGAAAGGATGGAAATTGCGGAGGTACTGGCCATAATCTTCCAAACATCCTTGGAGATGGTGGTGTCAGAGGACTGGAGAATTGCAAATGTTACACCCTTGTTCAAAAAAGGGTGTAAGGATAAACCCAACAACTACAGGCCAGTCAGTTTAACCTCAGTGCTGGGGAAACTTTTAGAAATGATAATCCAGGACAAAATTAACAGTCACTTGTTCAAGTGAGGATTAATTAAGGAAAGCCAGCATGGATATGTTAAAGGCAAATCGTGTTTAACTAACTTGATTGAGTTTTTTGATGAGGTAACAGAAAGGGTAGATAAGGGCAATTCGGTTGATGTGATGTATATGGACTTCCAAAAGGCATTTGATAAAGTGCCACATAATAGGCTTGTCATCAATGTTGAAGCCCATGGAATAAAAGGGACAGTGACATCATGGATTTTATAGAGGTATTAAAAATCACAAAAGGCCTAGACAGAGTAGATAGAGAAAAACTCATTGGCGGAAGAGTCAAGAACCAGAGGACATGGATTTAAGGTGATTGGCAAAAGAACAAAAGGCGACATGAGGAAAAACTTTTTTACACAGCGAGTGGTTATGATCTGGAATGCACTGCCTGAGCGGGTGGTGGAGGCAAATTCAGTCGTGGCTTTCAAAAGGGAATTGGATAAGTACTTGAAGGGAAAAAGTGTGCAGGGCTACGGGGAAAGGGCGGGGGACTGGGACTAGTTGGGTTGCTCTTGTAGAGAGCCGGCACAGACACTTGGCAAGCCGACTGGCCTCCTTCCGTGCTGTAACCATTCTATAATTCTATGATCCCTAGTTGCGCTTGAGATGATGGTGGTGGGCCTTCTTCTTGAATCGCTACAATCCGTGTAGTGAAGGTATTCCCATAATGCTGATAGATATGGACTTCCAGGATTTTGACCTAGCGAAGATGAAGGAACAGCAATATATGTTCAAGTCAGGATGGTGTGTGACTTGAAGGGGAACTTGGTGGTGATGCTGTTCTGATGCACCTGCTGTCTTTGTCTTTCTAGGTGTTGGAACTAATTACCATGTGTCAATTACTCCTGGGGTGTTTTGAGGAATCTGGACTGGGTGGACAAGTTATCAGCCTTTGTTAGAAACCATTTATCATTGTAATGCTTCTGCCGTAACCCTTACCACACCTATTATCCTCATGCTCGTCTCTGAACTTCTGCTAGGAACTCTGATTGTAAGGCTGTTACAGCCGGTCTGGTCAAAACAGTTAGGCAAATATTGTTTTTGTCATTTCTTCTCACTCTCCCCTTGGAGAACAGTGCAAAGATTCTCAGGCTGATTAAAAGTCAGACAGGCCACGATGTGAATGTTCCTTCCATGGCGGTGACCATCTTTATACCAGCCCATAGGTTGGTTAGTCCTATAGGGCGGGAGGGTTTTATGGGCTCCCACAACCCATATGATGAGGGGGGGGTCACCCACACCCACTGGACACAAGTATCCCACTGGATGTCAACTCAGAATTCAGAGCCAGAGCTCTGGTCTCTGCTCACTGGGAGTATCTGGTGCAGGATTTGAAACCTTCTGACTCAGATCCAGGAATGCTACCACTAAGCCAGCGTTAGGCCACTTATTTAAATTCATTTTCGAATGAATTCTTTTCAGGCAGGAATTCAGAGTATGAGTCCAATTATTTTTCTCCCCTTCACAAAGAAAATTAAGTATCTGCACACAGCATATCTGATGGGAAGGATTCCCTTGAGGCCGACCAGCGCTCCCGCTAGAATTCGCAGGGATGACATGCCCATCCTGGATGGCAAAGGTGCTTTTATATTGCGCGAGCCCCAGCTAATGCCACTGAGTAATTAAAGCGCAGACAACCACAAGTCAAATATAAAACCGCCACAACTCGCAAAGACCGACTGCCAGGAAGATCTATTGCTTAAGCAGGCCTTCTAGGCCATTGAAACCTGCAGTGCAGAGTTGCTGCTTCAATTCACGTAGCTTCAAACAATAACCTAAGTTCAAACTCATGCCCTTGCAACTATTAAGGAGAAGAGCAATCAGGCATGACCCAGCAATAGAGTTTGCCATATGTTCCTGCAGCTTTAATTGGACTCTGAGGCTGTTTCCCTTCCATTCTGGTGACACCAAACAGTTTTCATCATTTATCCTTGTTTTTTACTTTTGCCACTCATCAAACAATGGAAGCAACTTTAGCACTTGGAAAATGTTTCTGTCCCTCTTTGACGTGTCATGCTTTGCTCAGTTGGCAGTACTCTCTCCTCTAGAGAAGAAGGTTGTGGTTTCAAACCCCATTCAAGCAATGGTCCTGGTGCAGTTTTAATCAAGTATTGCATCGCAGAAAGTGCAGTCTTTCAGATGAGATGTTCCATCTGCCTGTTCAGGTAGATTTTAAAAATCCCATGATAAAACCAAAATATTTTTTAAAAACACGAAGTCTCCACTTAGCAGCTGCTTCTCCGAATTATTAGCAGTTGCATCCAGAATCTCATCACTAAGGAAATCGCACTTAACGAGATGCGAACAGCATATTAAAGCTGCTTAAAGGCCCGACTTTGTCTGAAATCAGCAGACCCTTTATAAATCGGTAAGTACAGGGTAAGTACTTATTGAACTGCCCGAAATAGTTGTCCCCCTTAATACGTTATAAGCGGTGCCTTTGTATTTGACTCCTATGGTAATGGTGAATGGTTAGAGCCATTTGCCCAATACAGGCGGCTGCGGATGGTGTAAGTGGTGCGGATTGTATTCCTAACCCTTGAATATCTGACCTGAATTATTGAATCGTCAGATTTCATTGCCTGTTGAACTTTCTTTCCTTTTGGTGTCCTGGGCCAATATTTATCCCTCAACCAACATCGCTAAAAAAGATTGTCTGGTCATTATTACATTGCTATTTGTGGGATCTTGCTGTATGCAAATTGGCTGTCACGTTTCCTACATTACAGCAGTGACTATACTTCAAACGTACTCCATTGGCTGTAAAGCACTTTGGGCATCTTGAGGTTGTGAAAAGTGCTGTATAAATGTGAGTCTTTCTTTTCTTCTAGTGTTGGGCCAATGATTCCATATGGAAGAGTTAATAGTTCCTTGGACATTGAATGATTGCTTTGTCCAGTTTCAACTGGGCCGCAAAAAAGACAGAGGTATCTCATTGAATTTTATCGGAATCAGGGATGTAACATGTCTCCTTGCATATATTCACTTTCAACCAGTATAATTAATACACAGGAATGTTTATTCCAAGAAGTTAGAAGTGCTCTCTGCATTTTATTGAAATGACTCTTGAGCATGGTGGCAGTCACTAACAGAACCTTTAAAGACCCCTTCCCCAAATTCCCTTCGGAGTTTGAAAATTGTTACAAACAAATTTTCTTCCCCTGTGTACAGGACTTTTATGAGAGATGTGCGGGATGAGTTGGGACTAAATGATCAGCTTTTACCAGGTGTGTCACTGGGTACCAGTTATATTAAAAAGCTGACCTATTGACAGATCTGTGCTTTGTTTTTTGCAGTGTCACATTGGTGGAGAGCGATGTTGCTGAAGAACGTAATGTACAGAAAGCATTTACCTGACTTAAGCTTTAGCCGGCTTTAAGATGAAAGGGTCTGCGGATATATATTAAGCAGTCAGTCGCTGCCTGTCTGTAGTGCAGTATGTTTAGTGTCCTTTCACCTCCGAGACCTACTGTTCCAGATCAGCCCAGGCTGAGGAAATGAATGTGCTTGTTCTCCATCTCGCAGTCTGATAAGGGTCACAACTGAAATGAGTTTCAGCAGTTAGATCAGATCTCTCAGTGGGCAGCAATTCACAAGAAAGAACTGTCCTGAATTTGATAATTGGCAGAAATTCAGTCATCCTGTCACAAAGGAGGAAGTTTTGGACATTGGAATACCGGATGATATTATATTTCGGGTTAGGGGACAATTGTCACACTTACAGGTCTGAGAAATTAACTCACAACAAGTTTTACCATCAGTGTTCCTATTTTAAAAACAATCCTTTCAAAGAGTTAACATTGTTCTTTCTGTCTTCGACTTTTAAAAAATAATTGAATGCTGATGACATACGGTGAGTAAGGGAGGGTCGGAGGAGATGCTGACACTCAATGGTGTGAGAGAGAATTAAAGGAAAGGGAGGAGATACAATACCTGAGGAGAGGGAACCGTTTACAATGTTAACTAACATGGGGGCCCGGAGGGGAAGTAGGATGGTCAGCAGTTTAGTCATGATGTGGAGATGCCAGTGATGGACTGGGGTTGACAATTGTAAACAATTTTACAACACCAAGTTATAGTCCAACGATTGAAGGCGGCCTCAACCGGGATCTTGGGTTCATGTCATGCTACACGTAACCCCACCAGCGAACAAAAGCTATCTGTTTTTAATATAACGGGTCATTTGCTGGCTTTCTCTGCCTTCCGGATGTTTCTGCCTCTCTCTTTGTTTTTTTTTCTGTTTGTTTTTTTTTTGTTGACTGTATATTCGGGGGCTCTGTAGGTAACACCTCTCTGTCTGAACACTGTGATTGCCTTGGCAACGGGCAGTTGCAAAGACTATCTGTAATCACCATGTATTGTCCTGTGATTTATAAATGCATAGGCTTCGAGGAGTTCCTGACATTTACCTGAGGAAGGAGGAAGCCTCTGAAAGCTTGTAAATTTCAAATAAAATCGTTGGACTATAACTTGGTGTTGTAAAATTGTTTACAGCAGTTTAGTGGGAATAGAATCGAGAGAGCAGGATGTGTGTCTCATGGACAAGATGAGCTCGGAGAGGGCATGAGAGGAGATAGGAGAGAAACTGGAGAAAGATGTGAGTTCAGGGCAGGGGGGATCCTTGGGGGAAGCTTGGCTTGGTGGGCAAGGGGAAGGGAGGGAAGAGATTGGTCCCAATGTTGACGACAAAGAAGTCACAGTAGTGAGTGGTTTTGGCAGAGGAGAGCAGGGCCCGATAGCAAGGTTCCACAAATAGTAAATTATACTAATGACCAGTTGGTCTGCTTTCAGTTGAGGGAGGAACGTTGGCCAGGATACTGGGAGAGATTACCACTCTTCTTCGAATAGTGCCATGTGCCTTGGGGTCTTTTACATCCACTTGAATCAGCAGATGGGGCCTTGGTTCATCATCTGATCGAAACGTACTTATCTTTGCGAGGGAGTAACACTGAGAACAGACCATTCCAAACCTCCGGGCTTGTGAAATTGAAACAAGAAACACCAGCTGAGTGAGAAACGGGAACATAATTAGAAAATATGTTGCTGTATAGCCAGGACATGGTAGCCATAGGTCAGACTCTACAGCTTTAAGATCTAAATGCTTAGAGGCACACTTGCACACAGAAGCAGAAATCTATCTGCATGTGGTGTGCATTTTACATGTCCTGCTATTGCAGCATTTCCATACAGGAGCATTTTATCTGGCTGTGAACACATGCAGCTATTTTGCATATCCCGCTATAGTTTCTCACGGACATGACTGCTTGCTCGGGCTCTATTCATCTCTCCGTGCTGTTGACTGGTTGCAGTTCCGTGTTGCTTGAGCAAAGCAGCCGCAGCCAACACTGGCGTGTAAAAATAGGAAACAAAACTAGCCGTCCACTGCAAAGGGAGGGAGTGGGACATAAGGATCCACTTTCTGGCAGTCTAGTGACGGTGCAGCATCCAATTCTTGGAGGTTGAACGTGCTGGTTTGTATTAATTTTAACTGTCAGGAAAGACTGAACAGGCTGGGGATCTTTTCTCTAGAAATGAGAGAGCTGAGGGGTGACCTATTAGAGGTCGTTAAGATTATGAATGGGTAGACGTGGGGAAGATGTTTCCACTTGTGGGGAGTCTAAAACTAGGGACCATAAATATAAGATAGTCACTAATAAATTCAACAAGGAATTCAGGAGAAACTTCTATACCCAGAGAGTGGTTAGAACATTTGGAACTTGCTACCACATGGAGCGGTTGAGGCGAATAGCACATTTATGGGGCAGTCAGATAAGTATATGAGGGAGGAAGGAATAGAAGGATATACTGATAGAGTTAGATGAATTAGGGTGGGAAGAGGCTCATGTGGAGCATATACACCAGCATAGACCAGTTGGGCCGAATGGCCTGTTTCTGTGCTGTAAATTCTATGTAATTCTATGTAATGGCTAGGTCCAGGGAGAGTGGCTGAAGGGTGTTGTTCTTCTCAGTTTATCTTCAAATTATGGTTTCAGTCTCCCTGTGAACTGGTGGCGGGGAGAGGTGGGGTTGGGGGGGTGCACATAGAATGGCCATGACAAATTGGTCACTGCGCAAGTGCAACATTGCATCGTGACGTTGTCAACTGGTAACATAGGAACAGGAGTAGGCCATTCAGCCCCTCGGGCTTGCTCTGCCATTCAATTAGGTCATGGCTGATCTGTACCTCAACTCTATTTACCCTCCTTTGCTCCATATCCCTTGATACCCTAACCCAACAAAAATCTAGCGATCTCAGTTTTGAAAGCTCCAATTGTCTCCATATCCACAGCCTTTTGGGGAGAGAGTTCCAGATTTCTACTACTCTTTTTGTGAGTAATGCTTTGTGATTTCACTCCTGAATGGCCCGACTCCAATTTTAAGATTATGCCCCTTTTATCTTGATCCCCCACCAGAGGAAATAGTTTCTCCGTATCTACCCTATCGAATCCTTTTAACATTTTAAACCCCTCGATCAAATCACCCCTCAATCTCCTAAACTCAAGGGAATACAAAGCCAAGTTTATGCAACCTGTCCTCATAATTTAACCCTCTAAGCCCCGGAGGTGATGTCACACCACAGAAAATATATTCAGGACTGGGGCACATACATGTGACATCATCAAAGGATGATTGCCCTGCAGTGGATATGGGGCATAGTTCGACCAGCAGCAGGAGCTAAGAGCGGGAAATAAATGATCCTCGCCCACTGCTGTATCATCATCTGCCGATTTCAGCTTCATCTGTTCACTGGTTGTGAAAGGCCCAAACTATGGGAGTTGATGGCTGAAGTACAATCTAAAAGTGGCTTAAAAAAGAAAGCCCTTGCATTTATATGCTACTGCATCACATTCTCAGGATATCCCAATGCGCTTCACAGACAATTAATTGCTTTTGATGTTTAGTCACTGTTGTTATGTAGGAAAATGCAGTGGCCATTTTGCACACAGCAAGGTCCCACAAACAGTAAAGAAATGAAGGACCCGTCAATCTGTTTTTGGTGACGATGGTTAAGGGAGGAACATCGTTCATGACAGTGAGGGAGCTCCCCACTTTTCTTTGAGTGGTGTCCTGCGATCTTCTACATGCACCTGAACAAGCAAAGAGTACCTCGGCTTAAAGTTTATCCAAGATAAATGGCAATTCCAACAATATAGCCCTCCCTCAGTACTGTACTGAAGTTTATATACTCCAGTCTTGGAGTGGGGCTTGAACCCATAACCTTCTGATAAGAGTGCTACGAACTAAGCCAACACACCCTTGCCGTACTGCATCCCAAACCAGTGACCTCCACCACCTAGATGGGCCATAGTGTGTGCAATCCGCTGCTGATATTCCACAAATTATTACTGAATCTTGCGATACAGTTGCAGAGATTTTCCTGGTTTTACTTATTACTATTTCAGTATCATATTGTCAAAGGAACAGCTTTTATGCGAGTTCTAGAATGAATCCATTCACAGTATGGCCTGCTCGCAGTTTACACTGCAGGAGACTTGCAACATGCAGCTTTTAAACCGTTCTGACAGTCATCGTGATTCTATAAAGTACAAGGTCAACTTTACTGTAACTGATAATCAAATTAACTTTCTTTCATTTCAATTGTGTAATTTTGGGTTGGAGGGGTTAATAGATCTCTTCTTACAGGCTAGGATTTAAGCCTACATATATTGCCTGGAAACACTGACACATTCCTCTCCCTCAACCAGACCAGGGAAATACGCTTCTTCAAAAATCATTTTCGGGATAATGGCATCGCTGGCAAGGCCGGTATTTATTGCTGATCCCTAGTTAGATGATGGTGGACCTTCTTCTTGAACCGCTGCAGTCCTTGTGGTGAAGGTGCTCCCACAGTTAGGTAGAGATTTCCAGGATTTTGACCCAGCGATGATGAAGGAACGGTGATATATATCCAAATTGAGCTGGTGTTGTTCCCATGCGCCTGCTGCCCTTGTCCTTCTAGGTGGTAGAGGTCACGGGTGTGGGAGGTGCTGTTGAAGCAGCCTTGGCGCATTGCTGCAGCAGTGTATCCTATAGATAGTACACACTGCAGCAAGGGCGCACTGGTGGTGGAGGGAGTGGATGTTTAAAGTGGTGGATGGATTGCCGATCAAGCGGGCTGCTTTGTCCTAGATGGCATTGAGCTTCTTGAGTGTTGTTACGGCTGCATTCATGTAGACAAGTGGAGAGTATTCCATCACACTCCTGAATTGTGCCTTGTAGGTGGTGGAGGTTATTGCACATAGGAAGGAAAAGTCAGTGACACACAAACTCCATGAATGGTGCTAATATATATAGGGATGAAGCTGAAAAAGATCTAGAAGTCTTTGTAGACTTCTCACAACATATCAAACCAGTGCAAAGCAGCAATCAACTAATAGAGCGTTGAACTACATAACCAAAATATTAGAATACAGGTCAGAGGAAGTCATGATCAAACTGTACTGTGCTCTGGTCAGACTGCACTTTGAGTATCGTGTCCAGTTCTGGTTACCGAGAACGAGGGAAACATTCAAATACTGGAGGCAATGCAGAGAAGAGCCACAAGGCCAAACACTCACGTTAGAGGTCGAAGTTATAATGAAAGACTGGGGAAACTGGGCCTTTTCAGCCTGAAACGAGATATATAAAGACTGTGAACAGAATGGTGAAGGCAAATCCAGAAAATTACTTTAATATTGCGAGAGTAGGGCAAGTGGTCACAGGTTCAGACTAGTTAAAAAAAAATTTAGGACTGACATCAGGAAATCCTTCACACAATGAGTGATCAACACAATAAAATGACTCTCGGATAGAGTAGTGAAGGTAAAAACCTTGAAAACCTTTAAGAACTAATTGGATGTGGCTGTGGGGAGGATTTTAAGGTTTTTCTGCGTGGGACAAATGGTTTTCCTCATCAGTAATTATCTTGCGGTCTGAGTGATAAGGCACAAGCTATTGTGACATAGAAAGCTGCTCTTATACCTATAAGTTCTAAAATGACAGAAGTCTTTGGTAATGTTTTTAATGATAAGATCATAGATTTTAGAAAACCGTCTTCAGAGGCTTTTATAATTACAAGTAGTGTAGCTGAGACTTGCAGCAAACTTTCAGTCGTGTTGTTCGAGAGAGGTGCAATACTTTGCTAAGGCAGCCCTGACAATTGCTGTGCGCAATTATCAGTTATCCTTCAGCACAGCATTTTACAGCAATAGCACACATGAATAAAATGCAATTAAAAAGCTTCCTTTGTCTTTTTTGTTCCCCATTTAAATTACTCGCCGTGCATACAAAAGCGAACTTCAAACCTATCTCCACAGCAGAGTCTTTGTGCTGGGAGAAAAGAATCTCGATGGGCAATGTAGGTTTCAATTCGATAGCTTCGGACAAACATTCTTAAATGCAACAGGTTGAAAAGCAGTGACATTTTGAAATAATCTCCAGCGTCTCCAGTTAATTTACTTCACGATGTTGCCTTTTGTCAGAGATGGCAGGAGACAATAGGACAAGGACTAACGACTAACGCCTGCTTGTGTCATGCAATGCTTGAGCCCTGGGTGGTAAGGCTGAATGCTTTCTCCGGTCTTTTCCATGTCTTTTGATAATTAATACAAGCCTGATGGTGGTGTAATATTGAGGAAAACATAAGCTGCAATATGTAGGGTGTAAACTGTCCATTGAGTTACATCCACCTTATGGAGCACTGCAATGTGGGTGGATCGGTACTAATTTCTGTGTAGATCCAGCAAAAGTGTATTCTATGAATTACAATGGCTCTCAGTCTGAAAGAGTTAACTCCATTCCAGAATAATCAGATGGAGCTCGCTGAAAGCTGGAAATACTTTGGTTTACAATTAACAACAGGTAGATGTCAGCCTTGGCTCAGTTGGTAGCACCCTCACCTCTAACTGAGAGAAGGTTGGGGGTTTAAGCCCCACTTTAGAGAATTTAGGCTAGTACTGAGGGAGCGATGCATTGTTGGAGGTGCCAACTTTCAGCTAAGATGTTAAATCAAGGGCCTATCCACCTCTCAGGTTGATGTAAAAGATCCCATGGCACTATTTTGAAGACGAGCTGGGCAGTTCTCCCCGATGTCTTGGCCAACATTTATCCCTCAACCAATGCCACCAAAACAGATTATCTGGTCATTTATTTCATTACTGTTTGTGGGACACTGATGTGCGCAGATTGGCTGCCTCGTTTCCCTACATTAAAACAGTGATTACACTTCAAAAGTGCTTAATTGTCTGTGCTGTGCTTTGGGATGACCTGAGGTCATGAAAGGTGCTATATAAATGCAATTTCTTTCTTTATATGGGGCATTAACAAAACTGGCTGTAATGACTTACTAATTCAGCCATCGATTGGCGTTTTTCCTTAATGATCCTGGAAATCTTATTAGAATGTAATATAGGGGAATGCTCACTGTTTGAGTAATGAGTGCACCTTTTATCTCTCCCCTAATTGAGGAAGAGCCCCTGCTGCCTTTACCTTACAGCACTACGGCCAATGGCCTGGACTCCGGTAGCATAACGGCAATGAGTCAGTGCTGCTGCCTCCAGAGCAAGAACCAACTCGTATTGGCTTTCTCTTCACAGCGCTAAATCAGCGATGTAAACGACTTGCACTGCCTAACATATTTCTGGCTGCAGGTAAGTGGAGCACACAGCCACCTATATGGGCCTGCAGTCTGATTTCCGCTTATGAACATACATACGAACAAGGACGGACAGGAAAAGACCCTCTGGTCCATCCAGCCTGCCCCACACAATCGTGATACTTTGTGTATCACAGTATATACACTCCCCACCTCACACCATGTGATCGCATGGGAGAGGCGAAAAACCAGATAAAAACCCCAGCCAATTTGGGGGAAAAAAAGCTGTGAAATTCCTCTCTGACCCCTTTGGTGATCAAAATAAGTCCAGGAGATCACTCTGGCCCTGAATTTTATGCATTACATCACCTGCCTTTTGTAAGAGGTGATCTGCACCCCAACCAGAAACAGGTCCAGCTCTCGCTAGAAGGAATTCAGAGAATTCAGTGTTCACTGTACGAGCCAGCAGCCTGTTCCAGAAGTCCACTATTCTCTGGGAAAAGAACCACCCTCTGATATCTAACCTGGATCTGGCCCTATACAACTTAAAATTGTGACCGCTGGTCCTCCCAGCCTATTGGAACAAACTGTCAACTGGAACACAATCTATTCCTTTCATTATCGTATAAACCTCGATCAGATCTACGCTTCTCTAATGTGTAGAGTCCCAGCTCTTTTAGCCTATCTTGATAACTAAGATGTTTTAAGCTGGGAATTAGTCTAGTGGCCCTCCTCTGCACCCTTTCCAAAGCCTCAATATCACTCACCATGTGAGGAGACCAAAACTGGAAACACTTGTTGGCCTGTTTACTCCTTCCCTATCAAAAATACATCGAAAGGTCCTGTGTCATATTTTTTCAATGGGAAAATCCCCTGGGCCTTTGCCGGCCTGGGATTCCCACCCACCTGCTCATGTCTTATTGCTGCTTTTGCTGACACGAGTCACCCGATCCCAAGCCTTCGGGGTCCAATAGCTGATTTCAGTACTTCAGTTTCCATCTTGTGGTCAACCCAAACCCCCAACATCCTCACTGAGCAGCAATCTGTCTCTTCCCACTAATCAATGGAACACCCTCCACCCCTCATCTCCTGCCTTCCTCATTTCCCCCTTCCTTTCTCTATCTGCTCTTATCCCTCCAACATTCTCCTCCTTTCCCCATTTTCCTTAGCCTCTTCCTTCCTTGTTAACTGTCCTACACCCCCTCCTCTCCCATCCCCTCCTCATAAGAACATAAGAAATAGGATCAGGAGTAGGCCATATGGCCCCTTCAGCCTGCTCCACCATTCAATCAGATTATGGCTCATCTTCAACCTTTCACTTTCCATCTCGATCCCCATTTCCCTTGATTCTCCTAGAGTCCAAAAATCTATCTATCTCAGTCTTGGATATACTCAACGACTGAGCATCCACAGCCCTCTCAGGGGTAGAGAATTCCAAAGATTCACAACCCTCTGAGTGAAGAAATTCCTCCTCATCTCAGTCCTAAATATCCGACCCCTTATCCTGAGACTATGCCCCCTAGTTCTAGACTCTCCAGCCAGGGGAAACAATATTTCAGCATCTGCCCTGTCAAGCCCCCTCAGAATTTTATATGTTTCAATGAGGTCACCTCTCATTCTTCTAAACTCCAAAGAATATAGGCCCATTTTTCTCAACCTCTCATCATAGGACAACCCTCTCATCACAGGAATCAATCTAGTGAACCTTCGTTGGACTGTCTCTAAGGCGAATATATCCTTCCTTAGATAAGGCGACCAAAACTGTGCACAGTACTTAATACTTAATATAATATTTAATATTTTCCCACCTCCCCTCCTTTCCCTTCTCCGATCAGTCTCCCCTCCCCTCTTTCTCTTCCCTCCCCACCTCCCCTCCCTATCTCCCTCTTCCCTTTCTCTCCACTGTCCTTCTTTACCTCTCCCCTCTCCATCCTTCCCCTCTCCCTTTCTGGATCCATTTATCCCATCACCTTCTAACCTCTCCCTCTCCTGTTTGGCCTGACTATCGCACTAAGTCTCCAGTCCCAGTGTTCAGTGCCAAGTGAGATTGACAAGTAGTGATAAAAATGACTAAGTGAAATGATGTATTTCTATTAGAATGAGTGCAATTATTCCGCCTCCTCTGTGGATGCTGGCAGATATATCGTCTGCAGTGCTGGTAGAGAATACACTGCCTGCTAAAGATAGAAGTTTCCCCTCATGGGTATTAAATCTTAAATCATTAGTGTTCACCTGGAATGCTTTACGCATGATGGAGGTTGTTTACCTTACTGTTGCACAGAGGGAATAGGCTGCCTGGCTGGTTTAAAATGAAAAGACTTTGTAATTTTATTTTCATAACCAATGTACAGTCTGCCTGAATAGTCTACATTATAACAGTGTCCACACTTCAAAAGTAAGTTATTGGCTGTGAAGCACTTTGGGATGCTCTGAGGACGTGAAGGTCGCTATAGAAATGCAAGTTCTTTCTTTTTTTCTTTTGGTTGGAAACGTCACCAAGATGTTAATTGTATCCCTATGATTTATGTCAATTAGTGTTAATTGTATTCAGGTGGAGTGTATCAATTGGGGACTTTCGTATCCATTTATGTAAGAGCTTATCTAGGGGGTGCACAGCGGGTAATGTGGATCTCTGTGAATAAAGGCCTGGAAGCAACTGAAGACCAGGCTCTAGTATCCTATCCTTCACCACCGGGCTATCCAACTTTTTACACAAGAGGTGGCCGCAGAGCTGATGTGGGCAACTTTGGTAAGTGCTAGACCAGTGTCCACTGGCCTTATTTGCACCATCCATGAAAAGAGAACATGGGGTATTGGATTGGCATCTGTCCTCTCCTAAACCTTGTGGTAGCTCCTTTATGGCACCTAAAATGATTGGTGCGGCATAGTAACTGAAGTTAATGCTGGTGGCACCGTACCTATTTACTGCCAAAAGGCAATAACGTCCTATGTGTTTGCAAGAGAAATGACTAAATAAGATATAAAGATAGAGACCCCGATTTTAACTTTGGATGAATTGATAGTGAATTGAGTTGAAAACTTACCTGCTGCTCCAGAAATGAGGCCTGGGCTATTTTAACTCCTGGCCGTCATTTAAATCCTCCCCACCAACTTACCACCTATTCCAGGCGGGAAGAGCACAGGAAGTGGCAGAGAAGCACACGGCTTGGAAGCCACCATCCAGCACCTGTTAGGTGGCGGGATCGGCTTTCAGGACCATCTCATGGGGGTCTCGCATTCAGGAAATGGGGGGAGGGGGAGGGAGAGTGTGAGTCTGTCACAGGGAAGGCCTAAGTTTTCCTTGTGGGGCCCAGAGGAGCATTTACCTGTTTGGGCCTCTTCTGGTACCGGCTCCTCCTGCCCGCTGTCTTTACCAGATGGGAAAGCCACAGCGGTTTCACACTCAGGCTATCCAGTTAAAATTGCAGTCAGGTCCCGATGACATCATGGGGTCCCGCTATGCATATGTAAAGAAGGACCCCGTCGGCTTTGGCCTGTATTTTTGCCGCCTGCTCAGTAGAGCAGGTTAAAATACAGAACGGTCAATTCCCAGTGGCGCCAGTGTGGGTAAGTAACCTGGGCCATTTAACGGCCCATCCACCCAGCTTCCGCCATGATGGGATTAAGAGAGGTGGGGGAGAGATAGAATTCAATGTTGTCAGCGTACATGTGGCAGCTGACCTCATGTCTGTGGATGATGTCACCTAGATGAGAAAAAGGAGAGGGCCAAAGATAGATCCTTGACTGACTCTGAAGGTAATGGTGCTTGTAGGGGAAGAGAAGCCAGTTCTGGAGATGCTTTGGCTACAATCAGATAGGTAAGAATAGAACCAGGCGTGGGCAGCTCCACTGAGCTGGAGTTGGAAGAGGATGGTGTGATCGACCGTGTCAAAGGCCGTAGAGAGGTAGAGAAGGGATAATATACCACGATCATAGTCACAGAGACGTCATTTGTGACTTTTGTTAGAGCTGTGTTGGTGCTGTGCCAAGGTGGAAACCTGATTGGAGGGATTCAACTGTGGAGTTGTAGGAAAGATGAGCATGAATTTGGGAAGCAACTTGTTCAAGGGCTTTGAAGAAGAAAGGGACGTCAGAGATTGCATGATAGTTTGCGAGGATAGAGGGGTCGAGGGTCGATATTTTGAATATGGGTAGGGGGGAGGTTATGACAGCAGTTTTTGAAAGGGAGGGGGACAGTAGCTGAGGAAAGGGACCCAATTATAATGTATCCAATCCATTTTAATCACATCCTAGAGGCTAATATGTTCCTTGGGGAAAAAAGAGGAGAAAAAAATGTTTATTCTTATTGACAGTTTTTGTGCTCATGCAAATGAGGTGCTGACAGAGCTGGGGAATAGAACACATCGTTGCTCAGTGTCGACGTCAGTCACTAGCAGAAAACCTACAGGTTGACCAGATGCAGAGCAAAGCTTGCTCTGATGGGCCTCCATAACGTGCCATAACCCCCAAACTCGATAGAACACTGGTGCACTCGGGGGAACAATATTCCCGATTCTCACATCAGCTGCACCCCATGTCCTCTGAGTGGCTATTTTTATTCTCTGAGGTCCATTGGTTTTGCCTGTCTTTGTGATTGATTAGTTTCCTTTGCAAATCAAGTTGGACTCCCTGTGTGATGCATTTGTATATTTGGATCATTAAAACCTAAAAACCTTACAAAGCTGACAATGAGTACAGACTATGGATGATGAACTTGGGCCCGGTAGGACCTTGAATACAACTGTCCAAACACATTTTACATAGCACCCTGAGAATCAAAATAAACAGGCAACTTTTATCACATGGACCTAGGGTTGCCAACTCTGGTTGGGCATATTCCTGGAGGTTTGATCACATGACCTCCTGCCTCCAACTGCCCCGCCCAGACAAACAGTCTTTATTCCCCATCGCCAATATTCTTATAACTAATAAATGTGTTCAAAGAAAATTGAAAAAAACACAATTTTTTTTAATGCCCCATTGATTTTTCTCCTGCGAAGCTCGCAGCGGTGGTCCTGGAAATTAATCGTTAATTCCTAGAGACTCCAAGACAATCCTGGAGGGTCGGCAATTCTACATGGACCCAGTCTGGATGTAAATTCAGAACTGAAGGAACAAAGCTCTATCCAACTCTGTCACCTACACCGTGAAATTCTACTAAAATTCATAATTGTGTCATGGATACCAGAAATGTACAAAATAAGCCAGTTGTGTGGATTGCAAAACAATTACATAACAAATGAAATCTTATTATTTTGACATCAATCCTTGAAAGAAGTTCTAATATTTTCCACAATTTTTCATGAGCTGCGAGATAATTTGTTTCGCTCATCATAGAGATTTATGACACGTTCTTTGTTGTAATCTCACCAGCTGTAAAATCTAAAGCTGCTTCAAGAGATTGTACTACAAAAAGCATTTCAAAAAATGATTATAAATGTTTACTTATACATTGGTGTCGCTAAATCCTTCTTGGAGACCCCATGGCAGAAAGGAAATCTTATTTTGTGTGAGATTGGGCGAGTTTTTCTTTTGGGGGGACAATAAAATTATGCCGCTCTTGGTTTTCCGTCAAAGCAAGCACCACTCACGGTTGGTAGGGTGGGTAGCCTGCTTCCAGGCCTCTATCAGTGCCACCTAGGCAGCAAGTAGTGGAAAAGGACATAGCCTGTGATTAATACCGCCCCATGATGACCTGGCTGAGATTGGGAACTCAGTGCATGAAAGACTACTGGTGAGGACTGAAGGAGGCCATTCGGCCCATTGTGCCTTTGAAGGAACTATCCAATTAATCTAACTCCCCTGCTCTTTCCCCATAGCCCTCCAAATGTTACCTGTTCAACGTGTCAGCCATGGCTCAGTGGTAGCACATTGGCCTCTGAGTCAGAAGGTTGTGGGTTTAGGTCCCACTTCAGGGAGTTGAGCACAAAATCTTGGTTGCCATTATCAGGCAGTGCAATTTTACATGCTGGTCTCAGCCCTGAGATTTAATGAAATTTGTCAGTGCTATATTTAAAACAGAACAGAGATAAAGGATGCTAGTGCTCACCCACAGCATTTGATTTTATCTGCATAGCTAAAGACTCAGAGGTAATTTCTGCAGCAGATTTCCCAGCTGTGAACTAGTTACCTCAAGGACCATGATGTGGGGAACGTCAGTTTCCTCATCACCCACTCCAGATAATCACAGATTCTTGTTCAAGAAGCTACTTTGCCCTCCCCCCACCTCAGCCGTCATCCCTAAGGCCTACACTTTCATGCTGCCTTGCAGATTGAATCCATGAACCTGTCACCCATTCCTTCTAATAATCCATTTTATGACTTGTTTCAGCTTGTTTTGAGGCTTTGCCTTTTCAGATGTGCACTGAACTTTAGTTGTAAAATACAAGTAGCTGCATGTTTTCATATCTAGAGTATTTATAGGCTGGTCTCTTATTTGTACTCAATATAAAGCATTGAGTACTACAATAGTCGGAGAGTAACCTCTTGGACACCCAGCTTCTGTGATAGACATCTCCATCTGTTGAGGTAAGGCTAACAAAATAGGATTTCTATAGTCGGGAATTTCCTCCCAGCTGTTCCCACTACTCCGCTGGAAAGCCCGTACGTTTACGTGCGTAAATTGGGTTCCCGACAAAGTTATGGTGGGAGAGCGGGAGCACCAACGAGGAAATTCCCAGCCGTGTGTTTTTGAAGTGAGGGTGGTGATGGGATGAGGGATGGGGTAAGGGACAACTGAAAGTGTTGCCTCTAGGCTGATGACTTTCATGTGGTTTAGTTGAGATCAGACCTAGAGATAGTTTGCCCTTTGTTTGGTGCTTCCATCTCTTCTGGCTTTCCTGCATTCCATGGGATTGAACAAGGGATGCGTGCAGGAGCTGACGGGATCAGTGAAAATGGCGGATGACTCTGATCCAGCTATCTCAGTCTGGGCAGGTTGTATTCTGATTTACTTTATTTAAGCAGTGCTGTAGGGTAGAGTTAAACAGGGAAATGGGAAATATTCACTTCCAATATATGTAGATGCACTGCTGCATTTGGGTAGGTCGGGATGAAACCATGCAAGGGCAGCCCCACATAGCTACAGATGAGCAAGCGGGCCAACAGCAGTTATCTTACATTGGTAGATATATATCTCCAAGAAAATTGCAGGTGCTCGCCATGTTTGCCTAGATTATTAACAGAACAGTATTATGAACCCAAATTTAGCCAGCACCTTGTTGAATATGAAGCACAAAAGAGACACAATGAAGATATTTTAGAGTATATTGTTACTTACTTTGCACTTTTGTTGAAATTGACCCCCTCTTCCACACATGCCTCCAACCATGACAGTGTTGACCTCCCACATGACTGCCTCCCACGCTTGCTGTACCCTTTGGCTAGTGGCGGATTGCCCTTCTGATCTTGACTTGGCATTTATCCATTCTCTAATGCTATCCACAATAACCTGCAGGACCTCATCAGTAAAGTAGGCCTTTCATTGCCCTGTTCCCTCCATCAGTGCTCCAACTGATGCATTCCACAGCTGGATAAATGCACTGAGCGTTCTTTGTTGCTCTTACAGGCCCAGGAAAGGTGATTCAACACTATTATTACAGGTTTATTCTGAATGATTGCTCAATTGTGCATTAGTTATAATGCATCACAAAAAGTGAAAAATTTCATGCAGTCTCAATGTAGCAAGAATAAATTCAATTCCATAGTGAGTTCCTGGTCTTCACCAGTCCATCGAGGGTTGGCATGAACGGATGTGAAGCTCCTCACTGAGAGGATTCATTTGGAGAGTGATTTAACCTATTATTGTTTGGGGCATGCCGGATGGCTCAACGATGGCAGCACCTAGGAACAAGTCACAAGGCCACATTCACATTAGGGGATTTGTGCTTATGGAATAAATAGAGAGATATAAAGAGAAATAGTTGAGGGAGGGGCAGGGAATGGAGAGGTTAAAAATGGTGCAGATAAATGATTACGAAATAAACTACAGCAAATGTTAGCCGCCATTTCTGGGCAGCTGACGTGGAATGTCAATGCTGATTGCCACAGCTTATAAGATTTACCTTCTCTGTGTCAGCCATGGTTCAGTGGGTAGCATTCTTGCCTGTGAGTCGGTAGCTTGTGAGTTTAAGTCCCACTCTAGGGACTTAAGCACAAATTCTAGGCTGACACTCCAGTGCAGTACTGTGAGAGTGCAGCGCTGTTGGAGGTACTGTCTGTTAAAGTGAGGCTCCGTCTGCCCTCTTGGGTGGACATAAAAGATCCAATGGTACTACAAAGAAGAGCAGAGCAGTTCTCCCTGGTGTCCTGGCCAATACTTATCCCTCAACCAACAGCACAAAAAACACATTTTCTAGTCATTTATCACATTGCTGTTTGTGAGATCTTGCTGTGCGCAAATTGGCTGCCACATTTCCTACATTATAATAATGACTTCATTGACTGTAAAGTGCTCTGGGATGTCCTGAGGTCGTGAAATGCGTTATATAAATGCAAGTCTTTCTTTTTTCTCTCCTATTCTTTTCAACCTTGGTGGTGTCCTGCACTGTGTCAGTCCTTCATCATAAGACAATCGAAAGACACTTCCAGAGAAAGTGAGAGTCCACTTGGAAACAATCTTATCCATTGAGCGGCATTGTTTTTGTCAAGAGTTGAGGTGCATACTGGAATGGCTGTAGAATTAAGTAAAGCCTCCCTCAGTAGTTTGATTTTAGGAGAACCAGGAAAAATAAATCTTGGATTGCTTTGATCACTGCGGATTACCTGAAATATCACAGGACTTATCAGGCCATAATGGCTGGGGTGGAATTTATGTTACTGTCGGAACATCAGGAACAGGAGTAGGCCATTCAGCCCCTCGATCCTGCTCCGCCATTCAATTGTACCAGACTGAACTAGATTGTGTAGATTTTACTTGTACTAGATTTTCCATTGCAATGGTTTTGCTGGGATCAACTGCAAATTGTGTTAAACGTATTTATCACTCATTTCAAGCAGGAAAGAACAGTTGTTAATATTTTATATCTCTGCCTTTGATTATTTTGGAATATTTCATTTGATGTATTTTAGAGCAGCAGTAAATTTGATATTAAAGCAAAATATTTAGTTAAGCTTTTGATTAATGCTGAACTAATCTCAACCTTTATCTCACTCTGTCTCTCATTCTCACATCTCTCGCTCAAACATTCTCTGCACACACGCACATATCCATTATTTACAACACTAGATAATATCAGGTTTAAAATTAAATGACTCTACTACTAAATACCATGGGGCTTAAAACAAAATCACCACTCCAGTCCTTCTTATGTTTTCCTTTCAGCCACTTTGTCCACTGAAAAACCCCAATCTGAAAGAGAAATAAAGAACAAAAGGTTTGGCTTTACTCTGTAGATTTAAGGGCTACCTCCCAAATTAGAAGTAAAGAGTAAGAGTATCGTGTTTCAGCTCTCTGGGTCAAGGGTGAGGGTAATGTGAAGATAACATTGTGAAAACATATCCTATAACCATCCCTGTGTGTGTCTGGTAATAATAGTCCATCCTGAGTGTGAGGTGCTGACTAACCTATAACCATCCCTGTGTGTGTCTGGTAATAATAGTCCATCCTGAGTGTGAGGTGCTGACTAACCTATAACCATCCCTGTGTGTCTGGTGATAATAGTGCACCCAGAGATTAAAGTGTAAAGAGCTGGTTAACCTATAACCATCCCTGTGTGTATATGGTGATAATAGTGCATCCTTTGATTACAGTGTAAGGAGCTGGTTAACCTATAATCATCCCTGTGTGTGTCTGGAGATAATAGTGCATCTTGTCATTAAAATGTAAGGAGCTGACTAACCTATATCCCCTGACCTGTATCAGAAATATCTTCCGAATTATCCAGCACACCTTATAATTAAACAAATACAAAGTTCTACAAATGTAGTTCCATATGATAATTTTCCAGTTGGTGTCATTAATTAGGCAGTGTGAATGGAACTTTTCTTATCAATTATTTTATTTATAACAATTAGAATCGTTTATCCAAATGTCCTCTGCAAAATGTCACCTCATACTAAAATAGCTTGGATTTTTTTCTAACTCCTGGGGCCCGATTTTAGCACCGGGTTTCCGGTGCGTTCTCGGCGGGGGGGCCTCGAAAATCCCGATATCCAGGTGCATGACCGGATCGCGCCTCGATCCCGGCCACTTCCGGGTTCCGCGCTGACGTGCGGGGGTGCGTGCGCAGCCCCCGCTGGTGGGAATCCCGCAGGAAATTAAAGCCAGCGGGATGCCACTTGAGTGTATTTACTTTGCTTGTTCAGGTCATTAAATGACCTGATTCAGCTGTCTTATTAGGAAGTGTGGGATTTTACCTTCAACTCAGACTGTTTCACATACTGGGGGAAACAGTCTCACTCCAAACGGACGTGTTGCAGCCAGCAGCCTGTGGCAGCTGCCAAGGTGCATTCCACAGGTGCGGGGGGGGGGAGAGCCTTCACCAACGCAGGAGGACACTCCGTAACATTGGGCAACGCTTGCCCTCCACCACCCTCCTCCTAGCAAGAAGATTCACCGACGTGGAACCGCAACCCCTGTGCGAGGACACACTTTTCTACCGTGCACAACCCCGCAGACCTACACCTGCCAGATGGGGGCTGCGTTGACATCCTCGGAGGACGAACAGCATGACCAGCCTCAGCAGCCTCGCAGTCCACGCCGTCCGCCTCAGAGACGTGCATCCCCACAACACGGTGCTATGGCACATCCACCTGCACAGCAGGATGGAGGGCAACCGCTGAGAGAGATGCGTCGCAGGAGGCAATACCCTCCGCACAGGGTCTACAGAGCGAGGCTCAGCTGCATGGACCTCTCTGAGCAGCAGTGCATACGTAGGCTCAGAGTCACTCGCCAGGTAGTCGCCGACATCTGCAGCCTCCTTAATGACGAGCTGCTCCCGGATGGACCAAGCAGCATCTTCTTACCCGTCACCGTCAAAGTCACCACTGCCCTCAACTTCTTCGCCTCCGGATCCTTCCAGGGTGCCACCGGGGACATCACCGGGGTCTCTCAGTCGTCTGCACACAAGTGCATAAGGCAGGTCACCGATGGGTTGTTCCGCAGGGCCTCGCACTACATCAACTTCGCCATGGATGAGCGCAGCCAGACGGAGAGGGCGGTTGGATTCCATGCTGTGGCTGGCTTCCCACGGGTGCAGGGTGTAATCGATTGCACCCACATAGCAATACGGTCACCTCCACATGAGCCAGGGCTGTTCATCAACAGGAAGGGGTATCACTCCATGAACGCCCAGCTCATTTGTGACCACCGCCAGAGATTCCTACACGTGTGCGCCAGATACCCTGGCAGCTGCCACGATGCCTTCGTCCTCAGGGAGTCCACCGTCCCGCCCCTCTTCCACGCAACCAACACCGGTAATGACTGGCTCCTCGGCGACAAGGGATATCCCCTGCACACGTGGCTTATGACACCTCTGAGGAACCCCATTACCGAGCCGCATCGTCGATATAATGACAGCCACATTGCTACCAGGTCTACAATTGAGCAGGCCATAGGGCTGCTCAAGATGCCCTTCAGGTGCCTTGATCGTTCCGGGGGAGCACTCCAATACATGCCACTCCGAGTGGGACGAATTATAGTTGTCTGCTGTGCCCTGCACAACATGGCACTACAGAGAGGGGTGCCGCTGGAGGAGGCCCCATGCACACCCGCCACCCACATTGAGGACGACAATGAGGAGGAGGAGGAGGAGGAGGAGGAAGAGTACGAGCGAGAGGAGGAGGAACGACCCATGGGCCGAACACCGGCTCACCTGCGTGCTCGTCAGGACAGGGAGGCACTCATATGCCAACGGTTCTCCTAACATCACACTGTGTGAGGCGTTCACATGTCATAACGTGCGCAGACGAGGGTCCATACAGGCTCCCTCCACAGAAGAGTGGTGCCTGTACACCTGCACCCACTGTATTATGCCCAATGGGTGGGACGGGGTGGTCGTCGTGATGATGAGGCGCACGGAAGGGACATATTGCACAAGCCGCAGAATTATGGACAAGAGGTGGCAGCATTGGTGAGAAAAGATGACTTTATTTCGTGTTGCCATTCAAAGACTGGAAATAAAAAGATAACAAATTGACAAAAACCCTGGTGCAATCTCTGTGTGCTCACGGAACTTTGGGTTCTCGTTTCCTGGTACCCCTACGTGGTGCTACCCCTGTGGCTCCAGCAGAGGTGGTGGCAGGTTGCTCCTGTTCATGCCCTGACCTGGTAGATGCTTTGGGCCGACGCCCCCTGTGTTTCGGTGCCCGTGAGGGCACCTCCACAGCCTTCCAGGCTGCAACCGGGGACATCCCCGGTGTCTCTCAGTCGTCTGCGCAGATGAGCCCTACAAATACACCTACACCCACTCTGCAGTGACACACTGGGTGGCATCAGTGGTGGGTCCTCATAGGGATACCCAGGAGCGGGCATTATTGCACAAACCGGACAGGATTCACGAAGACATGGCACTAGTGGAGCCGATATAATGTGTGATGTGAGTTGTTCTGTAATTCAATAGAAGTACGAACCATGACAAACCCTCAAACACCCTTGTGCATCCCCTTCATGCTCACGGCACGTTTTCCTTACGCTGCCTACTGCACATGTGTGATGCATGCCCTGTGGCTGCAGCACAGGTGGTGGCAGGTTGAGTGAGGCTGGCCGTGAGAGAGATGCATGAGAGGGTGAGTATGGGATAGAGCCATGAGATTGTATGAGGATTGGGTTGCGTGGTAGTGGCGGGGTGAGTACTGGCGAGGTGAGTAGGTGCAGGTGAGATGAGGATGAGGTTTGAGTGGGTATGAGGGGTGATGTGACAGAGTTGTGTTGGCAGTGCCGAAGGAGATGTGGGGTGGGGGCAGTGTTGTGGCAGGCGGAGTGTAGGGGAAAGACTACTTGTTCTCACTGTGGCTGACCTACTGAGGTCATTGGTGTGCCTCTTGCACTGTATGCAGATGGGCGATATGTTGGTGGCGCAGCTGACCCCCTCTGCCACCTCAGGCCAAGCCTTCTTGGTGGCAGAGGCAGGCCGCTTCCTCCCGGCCGCTGGGGGGAAGATCTCTGTCCTCCCCCTCCTCCTCACCCCATCTACCTGGGGTGAGGCATCATTAAACTGGGAGCAGCCTTCCCCCTGGGCTGCTCCATGCTGTGATTTTTACTGTTTGTGGCAGCATCTGTCAGTGGAGGACTGCCCCTTTAAATAGAGTGCCTCCAGCTGACAGATCTTACTGCGCATGCGCAGCCCGCCCGACGCGCAGATCAGCAGCGCGGAACCCGGAGGAGCAGGTAAGCGGCTCCAATTAGTGTGTTGCCTGCTACGATCACGCGGGCAACCCACTAATTTCACCGGCCGCGTTTTGAACGCGCCCGCTGGCCTACCCGCCGGGAACCCGCACCCCTGGTAAAATCGGGCCCCTGAATTTAAAAATTCTCCTTGTTTGGGAATGACCCACTCTCAGTTCATCTGTTAATACAATACTCTATATTAAGTATTATATGTGATATATTTATTGCCTTATCAAGTAGAATGTCTCAAAGTGCTTCACACCCTTGCAGTTCAATGATTGATATGTTGGCAGATTTGTAGGGAGTCCTGGTGCATTATATGAGTTAACTGCCTAGGCTTGCCTACACTTTTGTCTCCATCTGTTGTTTGAGCCTGACTTCCATCTCCCTAACATCATCGGTCTCCGTCCCTGCCTCAGCCCATCTGCTGCTGAAATCCTCATCCATGCCTTTGTTACCTCCAGACTCAGCTATTCCAATGCTCTCCTGGCCGGCCTCCCACCTTCCACCCTCCGTAAATTTCAGCTCATCCAAAACTCTGCTGCCCGTTTCCTAACTCGCACCAAGTCCTGTTCACCCATCACCTCTACGCACGTTGAGCTACATTGGCTCCTGGTCCCACGCCTTGAATTTAATATCCTCATCCTTGTTTTCAAATCCCTCCATGGCCTTACAGCTGCCTATCTCTGTAACCTCCTCCGGTCCTACAAACCCCACCACACCCCCACTCCGAGATCCCTGCGCTCCTCCATTTCTGGCCTCTTGCATATCCCAATCTCAATCGCTCCACCGTTGGTGGCCCTGCCTTCAGCTGCCTATGTTCTGCAATTCCCTCTCTAAACCTCTTCACCTCTCCACCTCTCTCTCCTCCTTTAGGATGCTCCTTAAATCCTATCTCTTTGACTAAGCTTTGACCAAGTACAGAGGAGATCCTTTAAAGGGATTTTTTTTATTCATTCATGGGATGTGGGCATCTCTGGCAAGGCCAGCATTTATTGCCCATCCCTAATTGCCCTTGAGAAGGTGGTGGTGAGCTGCCTTCTTGAACCGCTGCAGTCCGTGTGGTGAAGGTTCTCCCACAGTGCTGTTAGGTAGGGAGTTCCAGGATTTTGACCCAGTGAGAATGAAGGAATGGCGATATATTTCCAAGTCAGGATGGTGGGTGACTTGGAGGGGATCGTGCAGGTGTTAGTGTTCCCATGTGCCTGCTGCCCTTGTCCTTCTAGGTGGTAGAGGTCGCGGGTTTGGGAGGTGCTGTTGAAGAAGCCTTGACAAGTTGCTGCAGTGCATCTTGTAGATGGTACACACTGCAGCCACAATGTGCTGGTGGTGAAGGAAGTGAACGTTTAAGGTGGTGGATGGGGTGCCAATCAAGCGGGCTGCTTTGTCCTGGATGGTGTCGAGCTTCTTGAGTGTTGTTGGAGCTGTACTCATCCAGGCAAGTGGAGAGTATTCCATTGACGAACCGGATTCTTTCCCCTCAGTCTGGTTCAGCAAGAACTGATTCGAGTACACCGTAAAGTTCAACACAACTTTAATAGCAGATCTTAGTCTGTAGCTTCAATTCAGATTCCTGAGAGAATCCGAACGATTCGAACAGAATAAGGAGACAAAGACAAAGACAAAAACTCATACCTTTATACAGATCGATAGGGGTTGGAACATCATTAACACAAGAGTCAACACCAATCATAAGCCGGGCACAGGTTGCCATGCGGGGTTACATTATTTCCGGCCAATCATAGATAATCCATGTGCTGACCATGTTGCTGTTAGACATCAAAGGGGATACTTCCTCACCTTCCAACTTGGAATGTTCTTCCCTGTTCCTTCTGTTCCTTATCTCCCAACCTGGAATGTCTTTCAACTTTGGCTAAGCTCGTTACCTATATTGATCTTCCATAAACATGGAGACATTCAGACCAGTCCTTAAATCACATCAAAGACCTATCATTGATAAGACCATGCAGGCCTGCTGACTAAGCAAACATATGGCCCTGCAAGAGGGCCAGGCCACCTGTATCAATCTCAGTTACTAACTAATTAACCCTTTCTAACCATTTTGCATTCTGCTTCTTTGCCACGTAGGCATTTTAATATTTTACCAAAAACTGACCACGTAGGGATTCTCACCATCACATTCCTGACTTGTGCCTTGTAAATGGTGGAAAGGCTTTGGGGAGTCAGGAGGTGAATCACTCACCACAGAATACACAGCCTCTGACCTGCTCTTGTAGCCGCAGTATTTATGTGGCTGGTCCAGTTAAGTTTCTGGTCAATGGTGACCCCCAGGATGTTGATGGTGGGGGATTCGGAGATGGTAATGCCATTGAATGTCAAGGGGAGGTAGTTAGACTCTCTCTTGTTGGAGATGGTCATTGCCTGGCACTTGTCTGGCGCGAATGTGACTTGCCACTTATCAGCCCAAGCCTGGCTGTTGTCCAGGTCCTGCTGCATGCGGGCACGGACTGCTTCATTATCTGAAGTGTTGCGAATGGAACTGAACACTGTGCAATCATCAGCGAACATCCCTAATTCTGATCTTATGATGGAGGGAAGATCATTGTTGAAGCAGCTGAAGATGGTTGGGCCTAGGACACTGCCCTGAGGAACTCCTGCAGCAATATCCTGGGGCTGAGATGATTGGCCTTCAACAATCACTACCATCTTCCTTTGTGCTAGGTATGACTCCAGCCACTGGAGAGTTTTCCCCCTGATTCCCATTGACTTCAATTTTACTAGGGCTCCTTGGTGCCACACTTGGGTCAAAGGCTGCCTGATGTCAAGGGCAGTCACTCTCACCCCACCTCTGGAATTAAACTCTTTTGTCCATGTTTGGACCAAGGCTGTAATGAGGTCTGGAGCTGAGTGGTCCTGGCAGAACCCAAACTGAGCATCAGCGAGCAGGTTATTGGTGAGTAAGTGCCACGTGATAGCACTGTCGATGACACCTTCTATCACTTTGCTGATGATTGAGAGTAGACTGATGGGGCGGTAATTGGTCGAATTGGATTTGTCCTGCTTTTTGTGGACAGGACATACCTGGACAATATTCCGCATTGTCGGGTAGATGCCAGTGTTGTAGCTGTACTGGAACAGCTTGGCCAGATGCGCGGCTAGTTCTGGAGCACGAGTCTTCAGCACTACAGCCAGGATGTTGTCGCGGCCCATAGCCTTTGCTGTATCCAGTGCACTCAGCCATTTCTTGATATCACATGGAGTGAATCGAATTGGTTGAAGACTGGCTTCTGAGATGGTGGGGATATCGGGAGGAGGCCGAGATAGATCATCCACTCGGCACTTCTGGCTGAAGATGGTTGCAAACACTTCAGCCTTGTCTTTTGCACTCGTGCCTGGCTCTGCCATCAAAGATGGGAATGATCACGGAGCTTCCTCCTCCCGTTAGTTGTTTAATTGTCCACCACCATTCACGACTGGATGTGGCAGGACTGCAGAGCTTTGATCTGATCCATTGGCTGTGGAATCGCTTAGCTTTGTCTATAGCATGCTGCTTCCACTGTTTAGCATGCATGTAGTCCTGTGTTGTAGTTTCACCAGGTTGGCACCTCATTTTTAGGTGCACCTGGTGCTGCTCCTGGCATGCTCTTCTAAACTCCTCATTGAACCAGGGCTGATCCTCTGGCTTGTTGGTAATGGTAGAGTGAGGAATATGCCGGGCCATGAGGTTTCAGATTGTGCTGGAATACAATTCTGCTGCTGGTAATGGCCCACAGCGCCTCATGGATGCCCAATTTTGAGCTGCCAGATCTGTTCTAAAGCTATCCCATTTAGCACGGTGGTAGTGCAACACAACACGATGGATGGTGTCCTCAGTGTGAAGACAGGACTTCGTCTCCACAAGGACTGTGCGGTGGTCACTCCTACCAATACTGCCATGGACAGATGCATCTGCGACAGGTAGATTGGTGAGGACGAGGTCAAGTAAGTTTTTCCCCTCGTGTTGGTTCTCTCACCACTTGCCGCCCGCCCAGTCTGGCAGCTATGTCCTTCAGGTTTCGGCCAGCTCGTTTAGTGGTGGTGCTACTGAGCCACTCTTGGTGATGGACATTGAAGTCACCCACCCAGAGTACATTCTGTGCCTTTGCTACCCTCAGTGCTTCCTCCAAATGGTGCTCAACATGGAGGAGGATTGATTCATCAGCTGAGGGAGGGCGATAGGTGGTAATCAACAGGAGGTTTCCTTGCCCATGTTTGCCCTGATGCCATGAGACGTCATGGAGTCGGGAGGAGTCAACATTGAGGACTCCCAGGGCCACTCCCTCCTGACTGTATATCACTGTACCGCCACCTCTGGTGGGTCTGTCCTGCCGGTGGGTCAGGACATACCCAGGGATGGTGATGTAAGATTCTGGGATGTTGGCTGAAAGGTATGATTCTGTGAGTATGGCTATGTCAGGCTGTTGCTTGACTAGTTTGTGGGACAGCTCTCCCAATTTTGGCACAAGTCCCCAGATGTTAGTGAGGAGGACTTTGCAGGGTCGACTGGGCTTGGTTTGCCTTTGTCGTGTCCGGTGCCTAGTGGTCTGATGCCAGGTGTTCCGTCCGTTTTTATTCTTATTGTGACTTTTTATAGCAGGATTGTACAACTAAGTCGCTTGCTAGGCCATTTCAGAGGGCAGTTAAGAGTCAAGCTCATTGCTATGTTTCTGGAGTCACATATAGGCCAGACCGTAAAGACGCCCGGTTTCCTTCCCTAAAGGACATTAGTGAACCAGATGGGTTTTTACGACAATCTGGTAGTTTCATTGTCACCATTACTGACACTAGCTTTTTATTCCAGATTTTATTTAAATAACTGAATTTAAATTCCCCAGCTGCCATGGCGGGATTTAAACTCAGAAGAGAGGCAAAGAGAGGATATGAGAATAGATTAGCGGCTAACATTAAAGGGAACCCAAAAGTCTTTTATAAACATATAAATAGTAAAAGACTAGTGAAAGGAAGGGTGGGTCCGAATCGGGAAAAAAAGGAGATTTTCTTGTGGAGGTAGGGGGCATGGCTGAGGCACCAAATGAATACCTCGCATCGGTCTTCACTAGAGAAGAGGATGCCGTCATTGTAGCAGCAAAGGAGGAGGTAGCAGTGATATTGGATAGGATAAAAATAGATAAAGAGGATGTACTTAATAGATTGGCAGTACTCAAAGTAGAAAAGTCACCCGGTCCAGATGGGATGCATCCTCGGTTACTGAGGGAAGTAAGGGTGGAGGCCCTGGCCATAATCTTCCAATCCTCCTTCGATATGGGGATGGTGCTGGAGGACTGGAGGATTGCAAATGTTACACCCCTGTTCAAAAAAGGGGAGAGGAATAAACCTGGCAATTACAGGCCAGTCAGCCTAACCTCAGTGGTGGGGAAACTTTTAGAGACAATAATCCATGACAAAATTAATTGGCAGTTGGAAAAGTATGGGCTAATAAATGAAAGTCAGCACGGATTTGTTAAAGGAAAATCCTGTTTGACTAACTTGATTGAGTTCTTTGATGAAGTAACGGAGAGGGTTGATGAAGGTATATAGACTTTCAAAAGACTTTTGATAAAGTACCACATAATAGCCTTGTTAGCAAAAGTAAAGCCCATAGTATTAAAGGTACAATGGCAGCGTGGATAAAAAATTGGCTAAGGGACAGAAAGCAGAGAGGAGTGGTGAATAGTTATTTTTTAGACTGAAGGGAAGTATATAGTGGTGTTCCCCAGAGGTCAGTATTAGGGTCACTGCTTTTTTTATATATATATTAATGACCTGGACTTGGGTATAGAGGGTATAATTTCAAAGTTTGCAGATGACTCAAAACTGAAATGTAGAACACAATGTGGAGGATAGTAACAGACTTCAGGAAGATATAAACAGACTGGTGAAATGGGCAGACACCTGGCAGATGAAATTTAAAGCAGAGAAGTGTGAAGTGATGCATTTTGGTAGAAAGAATGAGGAGAGGCAATATAAACTAAATGGTACAATTTTAAAGTGGGAGCAGGAACAGAGAGACCTGGGGGTGCACATACACAAATCTTTGAAGGTGGCAGGACAAGTTGAGAAGGCTGTTAAAAAAGCATATGGGATCCTGGGCTTTATTAATAGAGGCAAGGAAGTTATGCTAAACCTTTATAAAACACTGGTAAGGCCTTAGCTGGAGTATTGTGTTCAATTCTGGGCACCACACTTTAAGAAGGTTGTCAAGGCCTTAGAGAGAGTGCAGAAGAGATTTACTAGAATGGTACCAGGGATGAGGGATTTCAGTTAAGTGGAGAGATTGGAGAAGCTGGGGTTGTTCTCCTTAGAACAGAGAAGGTTAAGGGGAGATTTGATAGAGGTGTTCAAGATAATGAATGGTTTTGATAGAGTAAATAAGGAGAAACTGTTTCCAGTGGCAGAAGGGTCGGTAACTAGAGGACACAGATTTAAGATGATCTTCAAAACAGCCAGAGACGATATGAGGAAACATATTTTTATTCAGCGAGTTGTAATGATCTGGAATTCCCTGCCTGAAAGGGTGGTGGAAGCTGATTCAATAGGAACTTTCAAAAGGGAAATTGAAAAATACTTGAAGGGAAAAAATTTACAGGGAAAGAGCAGGGAATGGGACTAATTGGATAACTCTTTGAAAGAGCAGGCATGGGCACAATGGGCTGAATGGCCTCCTCCTGTGCTGTACCTACTATGAAACTATGATACCTGTCTTAATATCTCTCTTTGTGGCTCGGTGTCAACTTTTGATTGATAACGCTGCTGTGAAGCACCATGGGACATTTTACTATGTTAAAGGCGTTATATAAATGAAAATAGTTGTTGACTGACTCTGTGACCGTGCTGTTTGTGAGTAACTGGCGTATGACAGTGCTTTGCCCCTACGAGTGGCCTATTCACCTGACAAGGATTCCAATTCCATATATCATTATTGCTTCACAGGCTAGAAATACTACAAATGTAGTTACACTGGTACTGGAGTTCTAACTGCAGTATAATGTAGGTTGGGATCACTTCATACATTGCACCATCAATAATTCACTAAATTTCATTAATCCAGACCTATGAAAATATAAAAGCACCAGAACAAAATTATAATAAAGAGGCAGCAGCAATCCCTTGAAACGGGATGATGTTTTGTTGGGCAATGTTGTCAGTTTTGAGGTGAATGCAAGGTGTTTACAATTACCAGTCGTTCAGGATTTCGTATCCAAATGGATAGCCAGGAGAAAAGGGAAAAATCAACTGAATAAAATGAAGTTTCTGTTCTCTCCGTAGCATCCATGATATACAAGGTTTCAATTTTTAGACCAATTAATTGAGAGGGGAAAAAAGGAGAGCCATATCTATGTTAATGTCTGTTTTCATTCCCGGGTTGCATAGAAAAGTAATTGAAAAGAAATTCTATATATATATATATATATATATATTATAGCCCCTAAGGCTACGTTTCTAGAGAGGCACCTCCAGCAGAGAGAAAAATAAGCAGCTGCTGCTTCTGAACTTGTGACCATCATGAGATTCAATGCCTTTTCACACACTACTTTCAATCAGTGCAATATTGTGCAGGCGGTGAGCTCTCAATGAATCCATTACGTTATGAAGAGTGATAAGTTAATAACACTCAAGATACATCCAAACCGACATTAAATTGCACTCTTGCAGACAGGAATGTCTTGCTGGCTTGAAGGATGTGGTTAGCGATATTGGCTGTAATGGCAGTTTTGTTAATGCATTAATCTGAAGGATGAAGCAAGTTATAAAACCATCCATTCTGTGCTGAACCTCCACACTATGGAGTCTGCTATGTTTCCAGTAGTCGATATGAGAAGAGATATCAAAGTCTCAGAGCAGCACAGAAACATCATTCATCATCCCAGAAGGAATAGAACAAAAAGCTAGTTTTCTGACAGACAATCTTTCTCACTTTTCTGCAACTGTGCGCTCTCCTCCCCCTCTCTCTCCCCTTCTTTCGCTACTCAGTATCTGCCTTTCCCCTATTCCGTCTCTATCTCTGTCTTCTTTCTCTGTCTCTCTCTTTCTTTCTCTTTGTTGCCCTGCTTCTCCATCGCTATGTGTCTTTATCTATGCTTGCTCTGATTCTCATTCCCTTTCTCCCCAATTATGTCTCCCTCTCCCTGTCTCTGTGGCTATGTGTCTCTTGTCTGTCTGTCTCTCTTCTCTCTCACCGTGTCTCTTTTTTTCTTTCTCCTTCCTGCCTCTCTCTCCTCTCCTCTGTCTATCTCGCTGATGTTTTTGTTTCATTCTCATCATTGTCTCTCCCCCTTTCTCACTCAATTTTACTCTGTCTCTGTTGCTAACTGTATCTTTCTATCCTACTCTATTTCTCTCTTCTTACTACGGTCATAGCTCATCTCAAACTACTCACTTGTTCCTCCTTAAGTTCCAAAACAGTGTCCGCTTGCTCCTTCTTTTATCCTCGCTGTGTTGAAAGCAAGACATTGTCTTCTACTCTAGTTCATTCTTTCCCAAAACCTCAAACTGTGTAATTCTTTCCCGCCCTCAGTCTTCTGTTCCTTCCATAATCTACAGGATTGTAAAACAGAAGCCTGGCACAGCTTGATCATTACATCTTCATTTTCCCAGTCACCTCTCCCATCCTATCAGTCTTGGTGATACCTAGGATTGCCATCTAGCCGGTTTTACCAAATCCATGTTTTTCCAAATTGTCGCTGGTTGTCAATTGATGTTTCTAATGGGCAACATGGCGGACAGGTTTTTATTGAATATTGCCAGTTGACGGAGTCATGCAAAACTGGCAAAAACTGAGCTAGGCTGGCGATAAACAGCTAGGTAGGAAACTTAGCGACACTCTCTTCATTGACCCCTCTCAAAAAAGAAATGTCATGTCAAGAATGGGGTTGAATTCACAAATGCCGAGTACCAGTGGAAAGCCTCATTGGATGGCTGGGCACATCAGATTCTTGTGTGTACTATTTTAGGTAATTTCAGATCTGAGAAATGTGATCCTGCACATTAATGCCCAGAATCCAGTGAGCACAAAGTGCCAACCTTTCTCTTGCCTTTTTCCAAGGATAAGCCTTTCGATGTCTGAGTTACTTGGATGCTCTACTCTTCCTTAGCATCTCCTGATTGCCTGTCTGAGAGGAACCCTTTTATCATCTAACAATCTCATGCTTTTGTTTCCAGCAGGTTTCAGGCCATTCACATCCCCTTTCTGATTATAGTATCTGATGTTTACTGACGTTTTCCTTCCTCTCCCTTCCCTCCTTTGTATCTAATTCTATTAAAATACTTGTTTATCTTTAAGTCTTCAATTCTGAAAGACACTGTCTGAAATGTTAACCTGTCTTTTCTCTCTGCAGATGCTGACTGACCAGCTGTGTTTTTCCAATATGATCTGTTTTTGTTTCACTGGAAATAGGACCTCAGTTTAATGTTAGATCCTAAAAGGTGGCTCCTGTGACAATGTGGCACTCAGTATTGCACTGGAGTGTCAGTCTAAACAATGTGCTCAGTTTTGGGGAGATTCACATTGAGCATATTGACTCTTCATTCCCTCAGGAGTGCCACAACTACCTGGATAATGTCTCGTAGTTCTACAGTATGGGAAAAGGGCTTGAAGGTACACTCAATGCAGAAGTGCTTCCCTGAGCTGTTATAAGATGGTACAAACTTCTCATTTTCTGATATAATTGACATGGAGAAATGCTCTTCTGTGTTCTTTCTTGGCATCAGTTACAATTACCCAGTTAACACCTCACATTGCACATTGTGAAGGGAATCTTAATACTCTTTTTATAGAATTAGGATTCATGATTATAGACAAAGGAAACCATTAGATAAACGAATCTGATGGAGCAACTTCATCATTCTTGGAGAGGCTAATTTATGGACTAGTCTGCCACCTAGTGCAGTGGATGCTTAGTCTGGGGAAGAGCTAAATAAAACAGCAGATTTCTGGTTCAAGAAGGAATGGAAAAATATAGGTTTGGTTTTAGGACATAAATTGGATGAAAGAGCTCGCCATGCTCTTCATGAGGACCTGAAGAAGCGATGAGCTAGGTAGGCTGAGCCCCTCATTTGTACCTTCATAGTGCCTTCCTGCACATTAAATGTACGTAAGCCGATTGCTTTGCAATATCACTGCTGGTCATTCTAGTAAAACTCCTATTTGGCTGCACAAAGGTGAAGTTCAAATATAAATCCAGGACAGTGGGGGTGAATAACGAAGAACAGCATTAAATTTCCATCAATTCAATTAGTTCCCTCTGAATTTTGTCAAAGAATCATTGAGTAACAAATCAAACATGACTGATGCCAAAAGTGAACTTGAAAGTTAATGATTTGCTGGGGACAGATTGTCCCTGGCTGATGTCTATTTCATTGCAATTTCTCCAGCTCACTGCCCTCTCAGATCCCTATTCGAAGAGCAGAGAGTTCTCGCTGGTGTCTCGGCCCATATTTATCCCTCAACCAACACCACTAAAACAGATCATCTGGTCACTTCGCTCATTGCTGTTTGTGGGAGTTTGCCATGTGCACATTGGCTGCCACATTTCCTACATCATAACATGACTGCACTGCAAAAGTACATCATTTTGGGATATCATGAAAGGTGTTATATAAATACAAGTCTTTCTTTCTTTTCACTAAATACATTTGTATCTTGTTTATGAAAGGTGTCCTGATGTGGGACCTGCCTTTTTATCTGGTGTGCTTTCATCTTTAAAACAGTCAGTCATCCATGTTATCCTGTCGGGGCCAGCGGTTGCTGCCAGCCTCCAGCCTGATGCCCCAGGCAGACCCACATGGTTTACTCATAGCTTAGAATACAAATGAAATCAATGTTAGATATCACAGCACTTGGAAAATTGGATATTTTTCAAGTTAATAATAGCACTCTTGTTGGGCGTGAACGCATAATCTTTCTGTTGGGAGAGGAATTGAAAATCTGCGGGTTGTAAGTAAATGGCAAAAAAAGAATTCTGAGCTTTGTAAAAGCTGATGCACTGTCAACTTGTATTAGAGTTCGCAGTCTGATTCAAGTACTAGCTGTGTCTTGTACTCTGTAGGGGGTGGCGGTGTGTGTCAGCTTCACCTCTGACTTCTGAGCGGTCCGAATCGCTCCCAATCCCTGGGTTCTAGACCTTGGACTTATTTGGGGGTTGTGACAAAAAAAATGCAGCAGACAACTGATTTTGGTACAAGAAAAGAAACTGGGTTTATTGAAGTCACAAATGAACTTATAACATTAGGATAATACTGAGATACAAAGTACACTTAGTTAAGAATGGGGAACACACGGCATAACCAGGGAAAATCACCCTACTAATCCCCTCACCCTTGTCCCACCCCCAAAACCTAACTAAATTGAACTAGGAGAGGTCAGGAATCATGCTCACCAAACCGGGGTTCCTTGACAGTTCGAAATCCAGCCAGGTAAGCTGGTTGCAGTTTTGGGGTACGCTCTTTGTGTCCTCTGGGCCCTGCCGTCCCCACGTGGCCCTGGTCTGTGGAATCTGCGCAGGTTCTTCAGTTGGATAGAGTCTGTTGGTGCGGTAGGCGCAGTTGTGGGTGGACGATCTTCGTGCAGGGCTGCGGTTCCCTTGTTGCTGCTCCAAAACTGCTGTTTAAAGCTGAACTGCTTAGAACCTGCTCCAAAACCAAATTCCCTGTGCTTCGTAACTGGTCGCCCAGTTACACTGTTTTTTCGAATTTCTTATCTGATTCCAAAACAAGGTTAGTTCTTTGTCTGATTATGGTGGGCTTCTTCCGGTGATTGTTGGTTTCCTGTCCCCATAACTAGGCTTGAACTGAAAGCCATTGTATTGATGGGTTTGCATAATTGCATTGATTGCTAAGCGATAATTTATGCAAGGTTTTGATGGGCTTTAGTTTCGTGTAAGCTGAAGTCTTTCTCTGGGTTGATAGTTTTAAAGGGAAGAATGCGTATTCTGTCTACTCTCATTGTCTGGTTTTCAGGAACAATCCACACTGTCCCAACAAGCCCGGGCATGTCCAGTCTCATGGGCCGAATCTCCTGTCTGCAAGGATCCATATTTAACCCAGCAGTCGGGTCCTCTGCCATAAAAGTCCAAAAGTCATATCCTCGTTGATGGTATGAAAAATGTGGGAATTTTGAGAACCCTTCAACTCTAACCAATGTTATTTGGGAAGTGATTTAGGATTAAATAGAGGAAGTTTGAGGAAGGTTTCAAAGTCAGGTAACTGTGTCTTTGGTGCTATTGGACCTATCAGATAACCGATTCCCTGCCTGCTCTTCTCACAAGAGAGGCACTTCGCCAAATTGATATTGGCCCTTAGGAAGAATTTACCTCAGTCCAGAATTCTACCTTGTGGAGATTGTGTTTGGCTTTCAAATGTCCTGGAGAGAGGTATTATAAGCCACCCAAATCCCCCATGCCGTTGGCTCTCAAAACCTCCGTGTACCCCTGAAGGGACTGCAGGCCAAGATAAGTGTTCCTGTCGAAAGTGAAATTGAGAGCTTGTGGGCAAGTCCCCTGTAAGAAACGGGACGAAGGAGAATTCTGGTTGGTTACTGGAAGGATTTTGCTGTTAGCTTGTATGTAGCACTCAAACTGATTGCAATATTTTACCTGACAGCTCTTGTACTCCAATCCAATTGCAAGTTCAGTGAGACCGTGGCAGTTTAATTCACCATACCTTCTATTAACCTTGCTGGATATTGTACAAATTAACAAAGCAAGTTTTCTTTCATTAATTTATAAAAGGTACTTTTTTTTTCTAAACAGTCCTTTTAGTGATTTTGTCCAATATGTTCAAGTTTAATAATGAAAGAAAGGAGGATATAAAATATATACACGTGTACATGTTTCAAACAAACAGGATCTTGGCTCATTATTTTTAATGAGGTTTCCAGTCCAGCTGCCGACAGAATAATAAAACCTGTATAACTTGTCACAAAAGGAGGCCCTTTAGTCCATTTGATCTCACTCTCTAATGGGATTTAGCAAGTTGAAGAATACATGTAGGGGGGGGGGGATTTTCCAAGTTTGTGATACCAGTGAGAAGTCTTGCCTTGCTGTTCAGGCCCTGTGGGAAATCACGGCTGCACTGTCTATGATTTTCCATCCATTAAAATTCTAAACTTGTCCTGAACGAAAACGTATTGGCTCACTTTATTTTTCCAAGTCATGGATAAAACCGCATCAATCCCAACTCTGATGTGTTTGCAGCTCTGTACCTGGACGGAGACAGAACAGGAGCACCTACTGCACAGGGGCTTGCAGACAGTGCAGTTAGGTTCATGAGTTGGCTCAAGATACTTCAGAGAACAACTATCCACACCCACAGGAGAAGATGAATATCTGATCACATACCTTGTTTCTTGGAAGGAATCTGCTTCTCTCACACTCTATGGGGCCGATTTTCAGGTGAAGGAGCGGGTGTGTTGGGGGAGGGGGGGCTCTGAAAATCGCCAAAATCCAGAGCGGGTTCGGAGCCCGGCTCCAACCCGCTGACTTCCGTGTTCCCCAGTGATGCGTCCGGGTGCGCGCGCCTCCCACCGGCAATTAAAGACGGCGGGATGATCATTTGCATAGTTTGTCAGATGGTTAAAGTACTTGAAATACTTGATTGAGTAGACATTTTGGCAGGGGTGCAATTTTGAAGGATCCTCAGCCTGTTTCCCGTGCTGTGGGAGACACTCCCTGTTGCAACAGACGTGTTTCAGCCAGCAGCAAGTGGGAGATGCAAATGTTAATTTGACAGGTGGGGAGAAACCTCATTTATTGCAGCAGGGCACTCTGTCACTTCAAACAAAGTTTTGGCCGCAAGACCTTTGTGTTTTCACTCAAAATTCTTACTTTCCACCCAAAACTCTGCTGTTCAAACATATTTAACTACTTTGCGGACCCCCTCAAACTCACACCATCAGGATGGAGGGCGCCATGGCTGCATTCACCACTTCTTCCAAGGACAAGCAACATCACCAACCTTGCCGGGCACAGCGTCCACCTCCGCCACGTGGAGCTCCACAACACAGTGCTCCACCATAGGCACCTGCACAAGAACACAGAGGGCAACAGAGAGCGCGACGTCGCAGGAGGCACTACCCTCGCCACAGGGTATACAGACCGAGGCTCAGCTTCCTGGACCTCTCTGAGGAGCAGTGCATACGGAGGCTCAGAGTCAGTCGCCAGGTAGTCGCAGACATCTGCAGCCTCCTCCATGCCGAGCTGCTCCCGGCTGGGCCGAGCAGCATCTCCTTACCTGTCGCTGTCCAAGTCACCACTGCCCTCAACTTCTTCACCTCCGGATCATTTCAGGGTGCCACCGGGGACATCGCCGGGGTCTCTCAGTTATCTGCACACAAGTGCATAAGACAGGTCACTGACGGCTTGTTTCGCAGGGCCTCGCACTACGTCAACTTCCCCATGGACGACCTCGGAGAGGGCAATGGAATTCCACGCTGTGGCTGGCTTCCCACAGGTGCAGGGTGTAATCGATTGTGCCCATATAGCAATACGAGCACTTCCACACGAGCCAGGACTGTTCATCATCAGGAACGGCTATCACTCCATCGACACTCAGCTCGTTTGTGACCACCGCAAGAGACTACTTCACGTGTGCGCTAGATACCCTGGCAGCTGTCATGATTCCTTCATTCTGAGGGAATCCAACATCCCGGGACTCTTCCACACACTGAACACCCGCAAGGGCTGGCTCCTCGGGGACAAGGGATACCCCCTGCACACGTGGATCATGACACCGACAGCCACATCGCTACCAGGTCTACAATTGAGCATGCTGCAGGGCTGCTCAAGATGCACTTCAGGTGCCTGGATTGTTCTGGGGAAGCCCTTCAATGCGCACCAGACAGAATGGGATGCATTATAGTCGTGTGTTGTGCCCTGCACAACATGGCACAACAGAGAGGCCTGCTGCTTGAGGAGGTCCCATCCACATCTGCCACCCACGTTGAGGAGGAGGAGGCGGAGGAGGAGGAGGAGAAGGAGGAGGAACAATCCATGGGCAGAACAGCGGCTCACCTGGCTGCTTGTGAGGCCAGGGAGTCACTGGTATGTGAACGGTTCTCCTAACATCAGACAGTGCGAAGAGTCCAGTCCTCACCACCTGGATAGAGAAGCGGCCACACCAGCTCCCCCCCACCCCACCCCCACCCCCCCCTGCACAAAACAGTCCTGCAACTACACATACGCCCACTGTAGAGTGACCCAATGGGTGGCATCAAGTGTCGGCGTTCATGGTGAACCTCATGAAAGGGCCTTATTACAGAAGCCAAGACGTGGCAGTAGTGGTGACAATAATAATATTTAATGTGAGTTTAACAAAAAGCAAATATAAATAAAAAACATGACCAACCGTCAAACACCCTCGTGCATCCCCTTTGTGTTTACAAAACCTTCGCCTTTTGCTTCCGACTACTTCTACGTGGTACATCCCCTGTGCCTGAAGCAGAGGTAGTGGCAGGTTGCTCTTATTCATGCCCTGAGTGATTAGATGCTTTGGGCCTACGCCCTCTGGGTTTCGGTGCCAGTGAGGGCCCCTCCAAAAACTGCTCCACCTGCACCTGTGCAGGGGCAGACTTGGCCACCTGGAGAGGAGGCAGCATTGAGGGTACTGGTTGAGAGATGGGTAATGGGTGAGACGTGGGAGCACTTAGAGTGGCGTCCCCACTTCCATAACCCCTTTCACCATCATCCCTCCCCTGGGCCAGGCCCACACCACTCCTACCGCTCTGCTGCCAGTGCTAGTGTATCTGCCCTGAGTCTGAACGGCCGTTGTCAGGGCCTCATTGGTCTCATTGGTGAGCCATGCTTGAAGCTTCATGGAGGCTAGCCTTCCTTCCATCGCAGACATTCCCACACTTACCCACGACAGTATCTCAGAGATTCCCTCCCATACCTGTGCCACTATTCCACTCATGCAGGAGTTGGACTCCTCCATCCTCTGCGCTGTTGTGGAGAGTGCATGTGGCACCTGTTCCAGTACCTCGCCAATGTGCTGCTGCCCCTCGATCATTCTCCTTTTAAAGGATGGCCCCCAGGGCTCAGCATCTGTGTCCAGCTGAGCAGAGCCTGGAGAAGAGTGATCCCACTGACACGGACTCTCCACAGCTGCCCCTGCCACCAGTGTCAGCTCGTGCTCACGTGTGTGGTGACTCACCACGTGCGACCCCAACTAACTGAGGACAGGGACTCGGCGAGGTGTGAGTATCTGTGCTGGTGGATGGCTCGCTCAGATGTGCTGGTGCACACTCAGAGGCCGGCAGGTCCTCTGAGGAATCGCCCTCCGCCGTCACATCGGTCGTTGAAGGCCCTGTAAGAGAACAGAAGGCAATATTAAGCATCGTCATAGATGTTGAGGTGCTGAAGGTGGCAAGGCATGTTAACATCAATTCATATTGTGTGTGCTGAATGTTAAAGTTCTGTCACCAGACGACTATCTGTGGACCCCCTCCATTCCTCGCCCTCTCCTGTGCACTCTGGGTTCTCTTCTCCTATAAGGGGAGAAAGTACAGATGTGTGAGTGAGTGAAGGTGATGTGGCCAACCGATTAATGCATTGGTTTGGTTGCGGCTGACCGTGAAAGAGATGCATCAGAGGGTGAGTATGAGACAGAGCCATGACATTGTATGAGGATTGGGTTGAGTGGTAGTGGTAGGGTGACTAATGGGGAGGTGAGGAAGTGTTGAGGAAGTGCAGGTAAGTTGAGGATGAGCCTTAAATGGGTGTGAGGAGTGATGTGATAGAGTAGTGTTGGCAGTGGAGAATGAGTTGGGGGGTGGGGGCGGTGATGTGGAAGACGGAGTGTAGGAGAATGAGTAAGTGTACTCACTTTGGCTGACCTAGTTAGGTCATTGAAGCGCTTCCTGCACTGGATCCAGGTGCGGGAGATGTTGCTGCTGCTGGTGACCTCCTCTGCCACCTCGAACCAGGTCTTCTTGGAGGCAGAGGCAGGCCACTTCCTCCCGTCCGCCAGGTAGAACATATCCCTCCTCCTCCTCACCCCATCCGGTAGCACCTGGAGTGAGGCATCACTAAATCTAGGAGCAGCCTTTCCCCTGGGCTGTTCCATTGTGCTGTTTGGATTTTTGCTCCAGAAGCAGCCATTGGAGGACTGCCTCTTTAAATAGGGCTCTTCCAGCTGACAGCCTGTGATGCGGGTGCGCAGTCTGCCCACGGGTTACCCACGCACCCAACTGCCCCCCCCCCCCCCCCACTGCCATCCCACCTCACCGCTAATATTGGGGCCTATGTGTTGTGTAATGAGCCGACATCATCTCCCTCCTGACGATAAAAACAAATCCGCAAAATGAGGATCTATGGGCACATTCTCATTTTCTTTAGATTTTGGGGTGAAGGTTCACGAACAGTCATGATGTTCTATAACATTAAATCCCTACAGATATCCTCAGTGTACCAAAGTACTCCTGTTTGCGTGTGAACAGATAGAAACTTCAAAATCACCATCATATGTAAACTGGGACTTGAACAATCTTGCCATGAGCTGCCCTTTTCGGTCGGTGGTTGTTTCCCTATTTGTTTACACTCCTCTCCTGAAGCCATTGAGATAAAGTTGCACCAGCACCAGTCACCCTGAAGGTCAGGGCTTGGGATAAGGAGAAAGACAAGAGTTAGAAAATAGTGGAGCGGAGATAGAAATAACTAAATCAAACTACAAATAGCTAATGTTTAATTAGAATGATGTGGAGATGCCGGTGATGGACTGGGGTTGACAATTGTAAACAATTTTACAACACCAAGTTATAGTCCAGCAATTTTATTTTAAATTCACAAGCTTTCGGAGGCTTCCTCCTTCCTCAGGTGAACGTTGTTGGAAAATTAGAAAGAAAGTTGGTTTAATTAGAAAGAATGGAAGCTAACATCTAACAAAACATATAAAAGGAGAAAGCGAGCGATACTTCGGAGCCTAGGGGTCACTAATTCAGCTAGTTAAAAAAACCTTTGAAGATTTGGGACCTAAAATGCCAATGTATGAATATTACAATCAACCGCCTTGGATTTAATTGATGGATTGGAACAGATATCTAAGCAAGATTAGAATTCAATCAAACAGACTTTGAAAAGTCTCATTAGAGTCATGAGAACCATATCAACATCTAATTGCCCTTGTTTTCTCACAGGTGAAGATTTATCTTCCGGCTTTGATGCCCTTTATACTTTAACTTACCCAGCATCAAACAGAACAGGCACCGCGTGAGCGCATGGCAAGAATAACTGTGTGAAGCTGCTGGCTGATATGGTGGAAGCATAAATTACAGGCATTGTAACATAACGAGGGCACACAGGTCGTCAGTCAAAGCAGATACTTAAAATCATTGGAGGCAGATTTATTCAAATTATATTTCATTCACTATAATACAAACATACGAACAATGATGGCCTGAAAAGATCCTCGGGTCCATCCAGCCTATCCCACATACTGTGATTTCATACTATATACACTCCCCACTCTAAACCATGTGGTCTCCTGAGAGGAAAAAAAACAGATTAAAAACCCAGGCTAATTTGGGGAAAAAAATCTGGGAAACTCCTCTCCAACCCCTTTGGCGATTGAAACAAGTCCAGGAGATCTCTGGCCCTAAATTCTATGCATTACATTACCTGCATTTTATAAGAGGTGATCTCCACCCCAATCAGAAACCGGTCCAGCTCTCGCTTGAAGGAATTCAGTGTTCACCGTGCGAGCCAGCAGCCTGTTCCAGAGGTCCACTATTCTCTGGGAAAAGAACCACCCTCTGATATCTAACCTGGATCTGGCCCTATACAATGTAAAGTTGTGACCCCTGGTCCTCCCGGCCTATTGGAACAAACTGTCAACTGGAACACAATCTATTCCTTTCGTCATCTTATAAACCTCGATCAGATCACCCCTAAGTCTACGCTTCTCTAAAGTGTAGAGTCCCAGCTTTTAGTCGGTCTTGATAACTAAGATGCTTTAAGCTGGGAATTAGTCTAGTGGCCCTCCTCTGCACCCTTTCCAAAGCCTCAACATCACCCACCATGTGAGGAGACCAAAACTGGACACAATATTCCAAATGAGGCCTGAACAAGGTCTTGTGCAAGGACAAAATAATATGCTTTGTCTCACAGTCAACTATCCTATAAATGCTCCCTAACACCCTATTCACTCTAGTTATCGCTTCACGGCATTGCTCATGAACCTTTAGAGATCTATGCACTAGAACGCCCAGATCTCTTTCTTCCTCCACGTGCTTTAATGCTTTTGCCTGAAGAGTGTATGTATGTTGATCATTCGTCCTGCCCACGTGCATAACACTGCACTTCTCCAAATTGCTGGCGGGACTTCCGAGTTTCCCAGGGACCCGCCCGTGTGCGCGCGGGTGACCCGAAAACGGAAGGAGCTCCGGCAATTAAAGCCGGCGGGATGACAGTTAAAGAGCCAAATGTACCTTATTGAGGTACTTAAGGTACTTTACCTGTGACAGATTAAGTAATGAGAATAATTTTTAACTTACCTGGGCAGCTTACACACCGCTTCTGATTCATGCCTGGGCCGGATCAGGGAACAAGAAACTAAATAAATTAAGTAAAAAACCATAGACAGAAGTGAAAACACTAAATGAACCTACCTTTGCACCCTGCTCCGATGTCTGATGTCTCCCTCTCTGATGTCCCCCTCTTCACCCCCCCGATGTCCTCCCGATCTTCCCCTCTCCCCCCCGATGTCTTCCCGATCTCCCCCTCTCCCCCCCGATATCCTCGCAATCTTCCCCTCTCCCCCCGATATCCTCCCGATCTTCCCCTCTCCCCCCGATATCCTCCCGATCTTCCCCTCTCCCCCCGATATCCTCCCGATCTTCCCCTCTCCCCCCGATATCCTCCCGATCTCCCCCTCTACCCCCCGATGTCCTCCCGATCTTCCCCTCTCTCCCCCAATATCCTCCCGATCATCCCCTCTCCCCCCCCGATCTTCCCCTCTCCCCCCCGATGTCCTCCCAATCTTCCCCCGATCTTCCCCTCTCCTCTCTCCCCCCACAATCTTCCCCTCTCCTCTCTCCCCCCACGATCTTCCCCTCTCCTCTCACCCCCCATGATCTACCCCTCTCCTCCCAATCTTCCCCTGATCTTTCCCTCTCCTCCCCCCGCCGATCTTCCCCTCTCTTCCCCCCCCCACAATCTTTCCCTCTCCACCACCCCCCCCCCCCCGGTCTTCCAGTCCAACACCTGATCTTCCCCTCTCCCCTCCCCCCTCCCCCCTCCCCCCTCACCCCGGTCTTCCAGTCCAGTTCTGGATGACGTCCCGCTCTCTCTCTATCTCACCCCCCAACCCTCGCGTTGCAGTTCCTGTCGGCAGCCAGCCTGTCAATCTGTTTTGTTCATGCGGGTTTGCCATGAGCACCTTCACCCCGCTGCCAACCTGACACCATTTCAAAATCGAGCCCGTTGAGTCAAGAAACAGTCCTGTATATTTTCAACAAATTTTCCAGCTGCACTTCCCACCAAAACAGAGGGTAAACCATCGTGCCACTGAATTCCAGGAAAATGAAAGTCATCCATCAAACAAAGATACCTACTTTGAGGCTTTAGAAATCTGTTTCCATAGTAACGCATTGTGTTCAGGTGTCTGACCTGGCAGCCTATAACAATTACCAATAATTAGTCCCTGCCCGTGAGCTTGGTCCACTTGAACCCAGATGGCCTCAGCTGTACCTAATGAGGCAAAATCAAGTCTCTCTCAAGCAGTTAGTTTCCCACTGATAAAAAATAACAACACCGCCTCCTCTTTGACCCACTCTATCCTTTCTCAACCTCTTGTAGCCTTTTAGGTGAATTTCAATCCCATCACTTTCATCGAGCCATGTTTCAGAGATGCACAAAATATCTAATATTTCCAAGCCAGCGTATGATTGCAGTTCATAGTATTAACAGCACAGAAAGAGGCCATTCAGCCCATCGTGCCTGTGCCGACTCTTTGAAAGAGCTATCCAATTAGTTCCTCTCCCCTGTTCTTTCCCCATAGCCCCGTACATTTTGTTCCTTCAAGTATTTATCCAATTCCCTTTTGAAAGTTATTATTGAATCTGTTTCTTCCACCACTCTTTCAGGTTGTGTGTTCCAGATCATAACAACCAGTTGCATAAAAAATGTTTCCTCATGCCGCCTCTGGTTATAACAATTTGTTTCTAACGCTCTTCATATTTACATAGAAACGATTTAAAGGTCTCTCATCTGTCTTCTTAGAGTTATTTAATCTTATACGCCCCCTACCTGGTTTTACAGTATGTTTAGAATCTATGCAATGATCAAGGTCAGTAAAACTATCTTTAAACATATCTGCACTATTCCGATGCTGATCTACTTTAAATGCTTCCGAAAAGCAAGCTCAACACGCTGTGCCAGCCCTTGTGTTCCACAGAAGTTTTCAATGGGGTTCGCTCCGGCTGCCTGCCTCTCTTCCGCAGCATTCTCCGCGCCCGGATGGCCTTGGAGAAGGAGCATGTGGTGTCTGCCGATGCGCTTGAGGTTTTCCGCGACTGGTGGGCACTGCAGGGACTGGAGAGCATCATCGACAAGAATAATAAAATTTATATCTAATTGATTGAGGTGATTGATCAGTCAGGACGACATGGGTTGACCCAATGTCATCGATGGAGGGACACGTTTGAGTCTAACTCCAGGCCAGGGGTCCTTGCAGGAGCTGCCTGCCTTTTACCACAATCTAATCAGGGTCTGGAATATGGTTGCCTTCAGCCAGAGCTCCCTCCCGTTAGGGGCGGCGGCCATCCCATGGGAGCTGCTGCTCGGGAATCCGCACCTCCGTGTGGTCAGCTTCAGCAACACGAGATTGGGGAGTGGAGGGCCCTGGCTGGCGGAGGAGTGGGTTGCTTGTCACCGAGGACATTGGCAGAACAATTGTCCTGGCGCTACGTCCGGTACAGGGCCAAAGCCATCCAGGCGCTGAAAGATGCACTCGGCCCTGACTCCACTAGGTGTGTGGAGCAATCCCCTCCAATCTGACCCCCGTTTGGCAGAATTTTTCATCGGAGCGAGGCCCCGAAACCTCCCTCAGGAGCCTGCCCCTCACAACATGAGCCGTCTCTTGGAAATTCCCTCCGTGCCTTTCCACTCTCCACGGAGGGGTTTACTGTATGGGCTGCTCCTGCATTCTCTCCACTTCATCGCCCTCGTCTCCCCATCCAGACACGCCTCAGCTTACCATTTTGCCGTCCGGCAGAGGCGGGGGTCCACAATGGAGGGGTGTCTACGCGGAGAAGGAAGTGACAAGGAGGATTGATGAGGGTAGTGCAGTGGATGTTGCCTACATGGATTTTAGTAAGGCATTTGACAAGGTCCCACATGGCAGACTGGTCAGAAAGGTAAAAGCCCATGGGATACAGGGAAATGTGGCGAATTGGATCCAAAATTGGCTCAGTAACAGGAAACAAAGGGTAAAAGTCGATGGATGTCTTTGTGACTGGAAATCCATTTCCAGTGGTGTGCCACGGGGCTCAGTGTTGGGTCCCTTGCTGTTTGTGGTATATATTAATGATTTGGACTTGAATGTAGGGGGCATGATTGGCAAATTTGCAGACGACACAAAAATTGGCTGTGTAATTGATAGTGAAGAGGATAGCTGTAGACTCCAAGAAGATATCAATGGGTTGGTGGAGTGGACGGAAAAGTGGCAAATGGAGTTCAACCCGGAGAAGTGTGAGGTAATGCACTTAGGGAGGGCAAACATTAAAAGGGAATACGCAGTAAACGGGAATATATTGAGATGGTTAGAGGAAGTGAGAGACCTTGGAGTGCATGTGGACAGGTCCCTGAAGGTGGCAGTACAGGTAGATAAGATTGTGAAGAAGGCATATGGAATGCTCTCCGTTATTAGCCGAGGTATAGATTACAAAAGCAGGGATGTAATGATGGAACTGTATAAAACACTGGTAAGGCCGCAGCTGGAGTATTGTGCAGAGTTCTGGTCAGGAAGGACGTAATTCCTCTGGAGAGAGTGCAGAGAAGATTTACAAGAATGTTGCCAGGGCATAGATTTAAGCTGATTGGCGGAAGGATTAGACGGGACATGAGGAAAAACTTTTTTACCCAGAGGGTGGTGGGTGTATGGAATTCGCTGCCCGAATTGGTGGTAGAGGCAGGGACCCTCAACTTGGAAAGTGGGATTAGAATGTGCACCTGGTTGTTCTTCGAGCTGGCGCGGACACGATGGGCTGAATGGCCCCTTCTGTGCTGTATCTTTTCTATGGTTCTATGGTTCCATGGGGGTCCTCCCCTGCACCATTGGGGATATGGGGTGGAGAGTGTTGCACGGAGCAGTACTCACAAACAATCTGGTAAGCCATTTTCCAGACTCCCAGACTGACTGTAATTTCTGCGGCCTGGATGAGTCCGTTTTCCATGTGTATACTAAGTGTGAGAGGTTGCAACCCCTGTTTCAATATTTAAAGGGGCTGCTGCTCAATTCTGGTTGCACTTCAGTCCCATGCTCCTGATCTTTGGCCAGCTGGTAAGGAGTGGGGGGAAGGCAAGTCGGAGGACCTCCTCGTGGGTCTGCTCCTGGGCCTGGCCAAGGTGGCCATCCACGGGCCCAGGCTTGACGTGGCCCATGAGGGCATTCGCTCTGAATGTCTACCTCTCTTCCACAACATTCTCTGCACCCTGGTGGCTCTGTAGATGGAGAACGTGGAGTGCATAATCGACACTATAATAAAATTATTATTTAATTGGCTTTTTGTAACTAATCCAGCAAGATGACATGGGCTGCCCCAATGTTGCCAATAAAGGGACACATTTATACCTAACCCCCCCCACCTTTTTTTATTAAAGGGGCTTAAACTATAAAAAGAACTTAGACCCTACCCAGAAGGAAACTGTTTCCCTCTAATAAAATTTCAAACACAAATACAGATAGTACAGATACCAGCAAAATACAGATAAATACGCAGTTTAATACAATGGAGGATGATACAAAAGCTCCACACCTGTAGTCAAGCAGGCATAAATTTGTAGTCTCCTCGGTCACAAATCCAAGATAGAGATTTCCACATACTATTCCCGCCACACTACACTGATCATTAGCACAAAATAATTGCAATTAATGTAACCATTTTGTTGATTTTACATAACAGTCTCTCAATCTATTACAGTACGATCAAAAATCTGTTTGCTATCATTTGGTACTTAAATCACTCTTCTGTGGGTTGTAAATGAATTCATTCCTTAATAATTAGTGGGATACAATAGGCTTATTGCACCAATGAGTAATTCTTATAGTATTACACTAGAATATTCATAATGTGGCCCGATTGGTACTTCTAACTCCCCTGTGCCTCACCTGTGGACCTCCAGAGATATGGTAGTCTCTGGATCTGTATTCACAGCTTGTGTAGACGTGAGAAGTTGTTGCAATTGGGATTCCGTGCCGTTCCCATTCCTTTTGCTCTGCAGCAAGGGAATGCTATCAGAAGACAGAGATATTCCATCCCCCATTGCACAAATAATAAGCCAGCTTCCCACTATAACACATTCAAAATCAAGAGCTCACTGTTCATGAGGGGTAATGGGCACAGAGCCATATCATCACTTCCTCAGAGTATCTCTCGAGCAAGCTCGAACCGAGTCATACAGTTGTCCTCAGCACTTGTCTCATCCTCGTGTTCCAATCCCTCCATGGCCTTGTCCCTCCCTATCTGTGAAACTCCTCCAGATGAGTGCAGCTCCAACAACTTCAAGAAGCTCGACACCATCCAGGACAAAGCAGCCCACTAGATTGACACCCCATCCACCACCCTTAACATTCACTCCCTTCACCACCGGCGCACAGTGGCTGCACTGTGTACCATCCACAGGATGCACTGCAGCAACTCACCAAGGCTTCTTCGACAGCACCTCCAAAACCTGTGACCTCTACCACCTAGAAGGACAAGATTAGCAGGCACATGGGAACACCACCACCTGCACGTTCCCCTCCGAGTCACACACCATCCTGACTTGGAAATATATCGCCGTTCCATCAACGTCGTTGGGTCAAAATCCTGGAACTCCCTTCCTAACAGCACTGTGGGAGAACCTTCACCACACGGACTGCAGCGGTTCAAGAAGGCGGCTCACCACCACCTTCTCAAGGGCAATTAGGGATGGGCAATAAATGCTGGCCTTGCCAGTGACACCCACATCCCATGAATGAATTAAAAAAAAACCTATGACAACTCTCCATTCCTCCAACTCTGACCTCTTGTCCATCCTCCACCTTCTACGCACCAGCATTGGCGGTTGTGCCTTCAACTGTCTAGGCCCTGAGCTCTGGAATTCCCTCCCTAAACCTCGCCACTTCTCCCTCCTCAAGGACCCTTCTTAAAATCTACCTCTTTGCCCAAGCATTTGGTCACCTGTCCTAATGTCAAGTTCTTTGGCTCGGTGTCAATTTTTGTCTGATTACGCTCTTGTGATAACGGGAGCATTTTATTACGTTAAAGGCACTATATTAATGCAAGCTGTTGTTGAGAAAGATCAGGCAGGTTTCCTGTTCCTGATTGTAATCCATCGACTTCTGTGGAAAGTATGTGTGTGCAGACATTGGGTGAAGACATGATCAGACTCGGCTATAATGGCCATGATTAAATAACCTGCCAACTCTTGCTGTCTAGGTTCACACATGGAGAGTGATAACTTGGATGGTGTGTTGGAGCACCTGCAAGATCCTTTGAAATCATATCCCAGCATGAGTCATCACTCTCATAGAATCATAGAAATTTTACAGCACAGAAGGAGGCCATTTGACTCATTGGGCTCGATTTTAGCACCTGCTATCGGGTGCGTTCTCGGCGGGGGGGCCCCGAAAATCGCGAAATCCAGGAGCGGGACCGGATCCCGCCTCGATCCCGCCCACTTCCGGGTTCCCCGCTGGTGTGCGCGTGCAGCCCCCGCTGGTGGGAATCCCGCAGGCAATTAAAGCCAGCGGGATGCCACTTGACAATATTTAGTTAGGTATTTCAGGTCATTAACTGACCTGATTAAGGGACTGTGTGTGATTTTTGAACAACATGGGACTGTTCCCCACACTGGGGGAAACACTCCCAGCTCGAATGAACGTGTTGCAGCTGTCAGCCTGTGGCAGCTGCAAAGGTCCATTTGACAGGTGGTGGGGGGAGACCCTCACTCATTGCAGGAGGCCACTCTGTCACTTGGGACAAAGTTTGGCCTCCACCACCCTCCTCCTGACGGTCAAAGTCACCAACCTGCACATGTACCCCGGGGTCCGGAGACATGTACCTACCTTGCGGACCCCCTCAGATGTACATCTTGCGGATGGGGGCCGCCGTAGCTGCAGTCATGACCTCCTCGGAGGGCGAACAGCATCACCAGCCTCACCGGCCTCGCCATCCACGCCGTCCACCTCTGACACGTGGAGCTCCACAACAGAGTGCTGTGACACATCCACCTGTACAGCAGGAGGGAGGGCAACCGCAGAGAGAGATGCGTCGCAGAGGGCACTACCCTCGACACAGGGTCCACAGACCGAGGCGCAGCCTCCTGGACCTCTCTGAGCAGCAGTGCACACGGAGGCTCAGAGTCACTCGACATGTAGTCGTGGACATCTGCAGCCTCTTTCATGCCGAGCTGCTCCTGGCTGGCCCGAGCACCATCTTCCTACCTGTCGCTGTCAAAGTCACCACTGCCCTCCCGAACTTCTCCTCCGCAGCCTTCCAGGGTGCAACCGGGGACATCGCCGATGTCTCTCAGTCGTCAGCGCAGAAGAGCCCTGCAAATACACCTACACCCACTCTGCAGTGACACAATGGGTGGCATCAGTGGTGGGTCCTCATAGTGATACCCAGGAGCGGGCATTATTGCACAAACCGGACAGGATTCGCAAAGACATGGCAGTAGTGGTGCCAATATAATGTGTGATGTGAGTTGTTCTGAAATTCAATATAAGTAACAACCATGATGAACCCTCAAACACCCTTGTGCATCCCCTTCATGCTCACGACACATTTGCCTTACGCTGCCTACTGCACATATGTGATGCATGCCCTGTGGCTGCAGTACAGGTGGTGGCAGGTTGAGTGAGGCTGGCCGTGAGAGAGATGCACGAGAGGGTGAGTATGGGATAGAGCCATGAGATTGTATGAGGATTGGGTTGCGTGGTAGTGGCGGGGTGAGTACTGGCGAGGTGAGTAGGTGCAGGTAAGATGAGGATGGGGTTTGAGTGGGTATGAGGGGTGATGTGACAGAGTAGTGTTGGCAGTGCCGAAGTAGATGTGGGGTGGGGGCAGTGATATGGCAGACGGAGTGTAGGGGAAAGACTACGTGTACTCACTGTGGCTGACCTACTGAGGTCATTGGACCGCCTCCTGCACTGTGTGCAGGTGGGCGATATGTTGGTGGCGCAGGTGACCCCCTCTGCCACCTCGAGCCAGGCCTTCCTGGTGGCGGAGGCGGGCCGCTTCCTCCCGCCCGCCGGGTGGAAGATCTCTGTCCTCCCCCTCCTCCTCACCCCATGTATTGATACCTGGGGTGAGGCATCATTAAACTGGGAGCAGCCTTCCCCCTGGGCTGCTCCATGCAGTCATCTTTGCTATTGGTTGCAGCATCTGTCAGTGGAGGACTGCCCCTTTAAATAGAGCTCCTCCAGCTGACAGATCTTACTGCGCATGCACAGCCCGCCCGACGCGCAGATCAGCAGCAGGGAACCCGGAGGAGCAGGTAAGTGAATCCAATTAGTGGTTTGCCTGCTACGATCGCGCGGGAAACCCACTAATTTCACCGGGCGCGTTACCCACCCGCCCGCTAGCCCATCCGCTGAGAACCCGCAGCCCTGCTAAAATCGGGCCCATTGTGTCTGTGCCAGCTGAAAAAGAGTTATCCAGCCTAATCCCACTTTTCAGCTCTTGGTCCGTAGCCTTGTAGGTTAGGGCACTTCAAGTGCATATCCAAGTACTTTTTAAATACAATGAGGGTTTCTGCCTCTACCACCCTTTCAGGCAGTGAGTTCAAGACTGCCACCACCTCAACTCCCCTCTAATCTTTCTACCAATTAATTTAAATCTATGCCCCTTGGCTATTGACCTCTCTGCTAAGGGAAATAGGTCCTCCCTATCCACTCTATCCACACCCCTCATAACTGTATACACCTTAATTAAAATCTCCCCTCAGCCTCCTCTGTTCCAAAGAAAACAACCCCAGCCTATCCAATCTTTCCTCATAGCTAAAATTCACCAATCCAGGCAACATCCTTGTAAATCTCCTCTGAACCCTCTCTAGTGCAATCACATCTTTCCTGTAATGTGGGACCAGAACTGTACACAGTACGCTAGATGTGGCCTAACTAGTGTTTTATACAGTTCTGGCATAACCTCCCTGCTCTTATATTCTATGCCTCAGCTAATAAAGGAAAGTATCCCCTATGTCTTCTTGACCACCTTATTTACCTGCCCTGTTATCCTCAGGGATCTGTGGACATGCACTTCAAGGTCCCTCTGTTCCTCTACACTTCTCAGTATCCTACCATTTATTGTGTATTCCCTTGCCTTGTTGCCTTCCCCAAATGCATTACCTCACACTTCTCTGGATTGAATTCCATTTGGCACTTTTCTGCCCACCTGACTAGTCCATTGATATCTTCCTGCAGCCTACAGCTTTCTTCCTCATTATCAACCACACAGCCAATTTTTGTATCATCTGCAAACTTCTTAATCATGCCGCCTACTTTTAAGTCTAAATCATTAATATAGTCCACAAAAAGCAAGGGACCTAGTACTGAGCCCTGTGGAACTACACTGGAAACAGCCTTCCAGTCACAAAATCACCTGTTGACCATTACCCTTTGCTTCCTGCCACTGAGCCAATTTTGGATCCAACTTACCACTTTCCCTTGGATCCCATGAGCTTTTATTTTTCTGACCGTCTGCCATGTGGGACCTTGTCGAAAGCCTTGCTAAAATTCATGTAGACTTCATCAAACGCGGTACCCTCATCGACCCTCCTTGTTGCCACCACAAAACATTCAGTCAAGTTAGTCAGACACGACCTTACCTTAACAAATCCATGCTGACTGTCCTTGATTAATACATGCTTTTCTAAATGATGATTTATCCTGTCCCTCAGAATTGTTTCCAATAATTTGCCCACCACTGAGGTTAGACTGAGTGGCCTGTAATTACTCGGTCTATCCCTTTCTTCCTTTTTAAACAATGGTACAACGTTAGCAGTCTTCCAATCCTCTGGCACCACGACTGTAGCCAGGGAGGATCAGAAAATGATGGTCAGAGCTTCCGTTATTTCCTCCTTTGCTTCTCTTAACAGCCTGGGATGCATTTCATCCAGGTCTGGTGATTTATCTACTTTCATAGATGCTAAACCCCTTAATATTTCCCCTCTCACTATGTTTATCCCATCCAATATTTCACACTCCTCCTCCTTAACTACAATGTCTGCATCGTCTCCCCCTTTTTTGTGAAAACAGACGCAAAGTATTCATTAAGAACCATACCCACATCTTCCGCCTCCACACACAGGTTACCCCTTTGGTCTCTAATAGACCCTACTCTTTCCTTAGTTATTCTCTTGCTCTTTATGTATTTATAAAACATCTTTGGGTTTTCCTTTATTTTACTTGCCACTATTTTTTCACTCCCTCTCTTTGCTTTCCTGATTTCCTTTTTAATTTCACCCCTGCACTTTCTATACTCCTCCAGGCTTTCTGCAGAATTGAGCTCTCAGTATCTGACATAAGCTTCCCTTTTTTGCCATATCCTACCCTGTATGCTCCTGGACATCCAGGAGGCTCTAGATTTTGGAGTCCCACCCTTTTTCTGTGTCTCCTATATCTCCAGGAGGCATGGGGAGGAAACTGTGGGAACAAAACAGGAGGGAGAAAAACCTACATTAAAGGTGAGAGGTAGAATATTTTTGACTGCGAATGAAAATATCACATATTTACCCCTTATGTTAGAACGTCTGATTAAAATGATGTAAAAATAAAAAGACTGAAGGGAGACATGGCAACAGTGTTTAAAATGAATCAAAATGAATAAGAAGATGCCTCTGGCGACGAGGTCAAATAATCTCTCCTATGTCAGGGTCCCAGAAGAAATACTTTAAACTGTGAAAACAAGTTTTACTGCAGAGAGTGCTTCTTGGCAAATGTTATTCTACATGTTTTCAGTTTTGCAGGGCAATTTGTCTGCTCCTTAGTGACTTAACTTTAAACCATGCTATGCTTGTTGGTTCACGATTATTCCTATTTTGGTTTCACCTACCAGGTTCCTTAGAAAAAAGAAAGAGTGAAAGAAGCGAGGCCATTTGGCTTGTCCATTTTGCTTCTTTCCCATCCAGATCTCTGGATCTAATTTCTATTTTGTCTTCAGTTTTTTTTTTTATTCGTTCATGGGATGTGGGCGTCGCTGGCGAGGCCGGCATTTATTGCCCATCCCTAATCGCCCTTGAGATGGTGGTGGTGAGCCGCCTTCTTGAACTGCTGCAGTCCATGTGGTGAAGGTTCTCCCACAGTGCTGTTAGGAAGGGAGTTCCAGGATTTTGACCCAGCAACGATGAAGGAACGGTGATATATTTCCAAGTCGGGATGGTGTGTGACTTGGAGGGGAACGTGCAGATGGTGTTGTTCCCATGTACCTACTGCTCTTGTCCTTCTAGGTGATAGAGGTCGTGGGTTTGGGAGGTGCTGTCGAAGAAGCCTTGGCGAGTTGCTGCAGTGCATCCTGTAGATGGTACACACTGCAGCCACAGTGCGCCAGTGGTGAAGGGAGTGAATGTTTAGGGTGGTGGATGGGGTACCAATCAAGCAGCTGCTCTGTTGTAGCACACTTCAAGTCTACTTCACAGTCTGCGCCTCCTCAATTTTTTCCTAGCTAAGATACCTGATAAAATCTACGTTAAAAATGTGATTTAAGCAGTTGTCATTAAGCAGGCTTCTCTGTAAATGGTGCTTATGGTTCCTTATTAAATGTTTCTTCAAAATCTAAATAAATCATATTGGTTTCATTTTAAATATTTTCAAAAAAATTCCAGTGTATTTATGAGCAAGTGACCTCTCTTTACTGGAACTGTGTACACTTTTGTAGATTATTCAGTAAGGTTTCACTATGGAATCTAGGCTGATGCTCCAGTGCAGTGCCGAGGAAGCCATGCATTGTAAAAAAAAATACCTTGCATTTATATAGAGGCTTTCATGTCCTCAGGATGTCCCAAAGCAATTCACAGCCAATTAAGTACTTTTGAAGTGTAGTCACTATTGTAATATAGGCATACGTGGCAGCCAATAGACACACAGCAAGATTCCACAAATAGCAGAGATAAATGGCCAGATAATCTGTGTTAATTATGTCGGTTGAGAGATGAATGTTGGCCAGGACACTAGGAGAACTTCCTGCTCTTCTTCAAAATTGCCATGGGATATTTTTTTGTCTACCTGAACAGATTGGATCTGGGTTTAATGTCTCAACTAGAAGACGGCACCTCTGACAATGCTGCATTGAAGTGTCAGCCTGGATTGTGTGCTCAAATCTTTGGGGTGATGCTTGAACCCATGACCTTCTGACTCAGAGACAAGACTGCTATCACCGGGGCTGGCATTTGCCGTTTTCCTTTGAATTAGACATTAAACTGAGTTTATTATGATTGTTCTGCTGGATATTAAATATTCCATTCAAAGAGCAGCCAGGAGGTCTCCTAGTGTCTCGGCCAGTATCCCTCCCTCAACCAAATCACCAAAATCAAATTAACTGGTCATGTGCTGTTTGTGGGATCACGCTGCCTGCAAAATGGTGGCCATGTTTGCCTCTATAACAGTCACTGCACTTCAAAATAATTTATCGCATGTCTAGTCCTTTGAAACATTTCTGAGAGACCTAATCAATGTATTTGTTCACTGCTCTACCTATGCCGCACATACAAACGTTTCTTAACATAGTCTTTGGTGTGCAAAGGAACTTTGCTTTCAAGGCTTTCTTTCTCTACCTAATTATCATCTGGTTTTCCTCTGGTAAAAGTACAGGTCATCTTCTCTCTGTGACCTCTTGCACTGCTTCAAGTGTTTTTTTCTTGTTTATCCCTTATATCAACTTTTGCTTCTCTATTTAACCACCAGGCTTTGCAGCTTGAAATGATCCTTATTCCAGTTGTTTACTTCAATTGTATCTATTTCCATTACTGCCACCTTATCCAGTTCAGTTTCCTGGTCTATATTGCTAGCTCTTCCCTACTATCATCAAATCAGTCCTTATGAGATTTGCTATTTTTATGCCATTGATTTTAGACCTTCAAAGTATAAAGTCTAATAATAATCACTATAGATTGCACTTTTCTATTTATTGTGCCCATAGCACAAGTTATCATCAAAACTGAAAAGAGTAGAATGGAGGGTGAGGTAAATTAAGCAATGAGTCTTACAACACCAGGTTATAGTCCAACAGCTTTATTTGAAAATCACAAGCTTTCGGAGCTTTCCCCCTTCGTCAGGTGATGAAGGAGCAAAGCTCCGAAAGCTTGTGATTTCAAATAAAACTGTTGGACTATAACCTGGTGTTGTAAGACTCCTTACATTTGTCCACCCCAGTCCATCACCGGCATCTCCACATCATAAATTAAGCAATGATTAGGTGATGCTAAGCTTGGGTTTTAAAAGTCTGTGGATTGAGAGAGGTAAAGAGTTGCGCATTTTTTGACATCCTGGTAAAGAATGAGTTTTAATGACATATATTAAAGACTGAGACTATAGTTTATATTCCGTCCTATTTTCGGTGTGTGTCACCATATTTGCCATTTAATGCACAAATCTGACAAAGCCTTGGCCACAGTCTGGGTAAACAAGCTTCATTTTCCTGGTTAGCCCCCTCCACTAATCATGTAGAACATGTTAGAGGTTTGATGATAAATTCACTGGACAGTGGTCAAGACTGGAATGCAAATGATCAGCAATTAAATGTTTGATGTACTTGTTGCTGGTGCTTTGTAAATAAAACTCTGAGCTTTCAAAGTTTATTGAAAATGAAGGAATTAGGATTATGAAGGAAAGGCCTGTGGATATTTTTCACCCAAAAGGTAATAGGATTGTGAAATTTGTTGCCAGGGAACAACACTGAAATGTACAGTATAAATGGCTTCCAGAGGCAATTAGATGTGATTCTGGAGAGAGACAGGGTTGAGAAATACATTAGGAAGATTGGGTTGATCTGTCAAAAAGGAATAAGCTTATTGGGCTTAAATAAAAGCTTATTTCTGTTGCTAAAAATACTTAAAACAAGTCAATAATGTATATTCCACTTACCATTTAATTAAACATTCATGTATTAATGGACAACAGAGTATGCAGAACATGTCACCAACTTGCTGCTGTTAAAAGATAACACATCTTAATTAGGGTTTGCAACAAATCATACTCCAGTGTTTGAAAATGGAGGGTCCCCAGATGTTTAGCTGTATAATTATTCTATGTCTAATGAGACAGATTCAGTACAGAAGCAACTCTCGGCTTACAGTTCAGGCATTGCAGGGTTTTTCATTCAAGTGGGTGCTATAAATCTATTTAATTAGCACTTCTGATGTTGTCCTTGGAGAAAAGTGTCTGTGTTTGGACTGTCTTCTAATTTAAAGTTTGTTTGGGAGAGGGACACCTAATGATGATTCTTAGATAATATCACAACAAAGTTAACTAAAGACCTGCAGAACCAAAATGTGTGTGCGTATTGTTATTGCTCATTGGGTTGAATCATTTAAAATCCAACAATATTTGCCATGGGGAGCTATTGCTAACCTTTGTATTTCCACATTCCTTACTGTGTTGGCCTATGAATTGAATTTGGTGTGCCATGCGCGGGTTAATTGTGAGAGAATTTCCTCCTGCTGGTTTTAACATGGCATTTCTCCCATGCATGGGCCAGTTAATGATTGTCAGTTCCTCACAAACGGCCTTGTTATTCTCCCTCAATACTCTGGCATGAAGACCATCTAACCCTGGGGGTTTGTTTGTTTCAAGCCTTCCCTGCTTGTCTTGGACTTTCATCTCATTTATATTGAGTTATTCCTGGGTACTCTTTTTTTCCAGGGAGGGCATGTTATTCTTGTGCACCCTTGTGAGTATGTTGAAGAAGTAATCATTCATTCACTTACTATCTTATGCTCACCCCAGTTTCAGACCAGTTTTTATCTTCTCTGATAGTCTTGTTGCTATGGTAGTACTGAAGGAATTTTTTACCTTTAAATTTTGCCTCTGTAGTTTATGTTTCTCTCGGTCTCTTTTTGCCTCTCTAATCAACTTCTGAACTTATTTCTGCACGATCCTATATTCATCCCAATGTTCCCTTTCTCCTTGCATGATGTGTAGAGGTAATTTTTCCTCTTTATTTCATTTATAATTTGTTTGTTAATCCATTTAAGGTCATGCTTGTTTAGCCTGAGTCTGCTGATCTTGGTTATGGACTTGTCCTGTACATCCAGCATTAAAGATCTTCCATTTGCCTTCCACTGAAATATTGACAAACATCCTCCAAGCCATTTCTTTTAATTCTTACCTCATCTCTTTGAATTTAGCCCGTTTAAAGTTATAAACATGGCTTCTGGCCTTTGGCTTTAATTGGGACCATCCAATGATCACTGTCTCCCAGGGCTGTTACGGCCTCCATTTCCTGTATGTTATCTGGGTCATTTACAAACAACTGGTCAAGATGAGCACATCCTCTTGTGGTTCCCTTGAAGCACTGAGTCATGAAGCAGTCATGTGTTACATTTACTAACTCCGACTCTAAAGCGCTTGGGTTTTCTCAGTTTGTATTGGGTTGACTGATGTCTGCTATTAAAATAATGTCCTTGCACTTACACACCCTTCTTATCTCTTTGTTTGGCAGACTATCCTTCATCTTGTGTTGTCCTGGTGGTCTGTGGCTAATCCCTATGCTGGTTTGGATTTTTTCATTTTAGACATTTTTATCTTTCAGAAGCTTACCCCCTCCCACAGGACCAACTTAATTTACCTCCCAGTTTTCCCAGTTGTATACGGCTACACCATCTGCTTTTCTGTCCTTTCCGAACACTCTGGAGCCTGAATATTCAATTCAATTCCATCCCCTGGGTTTAGCCATTTTCCTGCTATTCCCAACACATCATACTTCCCTGCTGCCACAACAGCCTCCACTTCTGTCATCTTAATTCTAGGAATCTTACAACACCAGGTTATAGTCCAACAAATTTATTTTAAAATCACAAGCTTTCAGAGATTATCCCCTTCGTCAGGTGAATGAGTGAAAAGGTTCTCAAATCGCATATCTTATACTAGGCTGGGACAGCATCACACCAATCAAAAGGTGTCGTTGTTGTTCAAACAGGCCAGTCACGGAGAACAGCACATCCCAGTACACTGGATATACATTGTGTCAATTACACAGACAGACAGAAAGAAACCCAAATGGCAGAGAGAGAGAGAGAATATTAAAAACATAACTTTTATTTCCCTTTTTGCTGGTGGGGTTACGTGTAGCGTGACATGAACCCAAGATCCCGGTTGAGGCCGTCCTCATGGGTGCGGAACTTGGCTATCAACTTCTGCTCGACGATTTTGCGTTGTCGTGTGTCTCGAAGGCCGCCTTGGAGAACGCTTACCCGAAGATCGGTGGCTGAATGTCCTTGACTGCTAAAGTGTTCCCCGACTGGGAGGGGACCCTCCTGTCTGGCGATTGTTGCGCGGTGTCCGTTCATCCGTTGTCGCAGTGTCTGCATGGTCTCGCCAATGTACCATGCTCCGGGTTTTTAATATTCTCTCTCTCTCTCTCTCTCTGCCATTTGGGTTTCTTTCTGTCTGTCTGTGTAATTGACACAATGTATATCCAGTGTACTGGGACGTGCTGTTCTCCATGACTGGCCTGTTTGAACAACAACGACACCTTTTGATTGGTGTGATGCTGTCCCAGCCTAGTATAAGATATGCGATTTGAGAACCTTTTCACTCATTCACCTGACGAAGGGGATAATCTCCGAAAGCTTGTGATTTTAAAATAAATTTGTTGGACTATAACCTGGTGTTGTAAGATTCCTTACATTTGTCCACCCCAGTCCAACACCGGCATCTCCACATCACATCTTAATTCTAATGCTACTAGTGTTCACATATAAGCATCTTAATATAAACCTGTCTTCTTTCATGTCCCCCAGTATCTGCTTTTTCCTGGTCTGTCTCTCTCAATGTGTTTTTAAATTGTTCTCGGGATGTGGGTGAAGCTGGCAAGGCCACATTTATTGCCCATCCCTAATTGAACTGAGAAGTTGACTGTGGGCCTTCTCCTTGAACCACTTCGTGGTGATAGTGCTCCCACAATGAAAAAAGACTTGCATTTATATAGCACCTTTCATGACCTCAGGACATCCCAAAGAACTTTATAGCCATTTAAGTAATTTTGAAGTGTAGTCACTGTTGTAATGTAAGAAAAGAGGCAGCCAATTTGCACACAGCAAGGTCCCACAAACAGCAATGTGATTATCACCAGATTACTTGTTTTGGTGGTGCTGGTTGAGGGTTAAACATTGGCCAAGATACCGGGGAGAACTCATCTGCTCTTCTTTGAATGGGATCTTTTACATCCACCTGAGAGAGCAGATGGGGCCTCGGTCTAATGTCTCATCTTAAAGACGGAACCTCCGACAGTGCAGCACTCCCTCAGTACAGCACTGGAGTGTCAACCTAGATTTTGTGCTGAAGTCTCGGGAATGGGACTATGAACCCACAATCTCTGGCTCCGAGGCGAGAGTGCTACCCACTGAGCAACGGTTGACACATTACTGCCAGGGTGCTGCTACCACTGGAAGTGCTGGCAAAATGAGTTCTAGAGCCTCCAGAGACAGCAGTGCTGAGGGGTAAACGTAACATAACATGTTGTTAAGGTTGGAATCTGAAGGTGGAACTGAAGTTACTTTAACTGGTACTGGCTATGCCTAAAGTGTATGAGCATCTGCTTGTTAAATTGAAAGCCTCAAAAGCCAGCGTGTGTCTGGCCAATCTACAAAACAAAAGAAATCTCTGGGACTCTTGAGGGAGCTGCATCTCCACAAAACAACCCTGACAATGCCACTAATAATTGCCTCCATTGTCAAATTGGGAGAAATCTGACTGAAACATCTGCCGCTCCTACTGTATGGTTTTTTCTCCTGTTTCTGAGGAAAATAGTGACAGATTGAACCTCCCCTGTTCTGAATAGTCTTGCCATTCTTTTCATTTTACACATGCTCTTTTACACATGGGTGGTGTGGGAAGAGTTAATTTGCTCTCAATACACCGCGAGCATGTTAAAATGACAGTTCAGTTTAATTTGTTTTTAGTGGCGCGTGCAACTTTACTTGGTGTTTTCTGTGAGGTTGAATTTTGTTATAACTAACTCTTTATACCTGCAACAATGCTGCTGAGCCACTTTTTAACCTGTTAACGTGTCATTAACGAGCTCAAACCTGGCTAACTTTTCTGGGTGGTGCAGGTGGCATTTTGTTTCGATTGACTGTCTCAGGTAAAAGTGGGGGAAATCCGATGTATCCAGAAGGCCCTGATAAATGATAGGATCATAGAATGATACAGCACAGAAGGAGGCCATTCAGCCCATCGTGCCTGTGCCGGCATTTTGAAAGAGCTATCCAATTAGTTCCACTCCCCTGCCCTTTCCCCATAGCCCTGGAAATTTTTCCCTTTCAAGTATTTATCCAATTCCCTTTTGAAAGTTATTATTGAGTCTGCTTCCACCACCCTTTCAGGCAGTGCATTCCAGACCAGAACAACTCGCTGCGTAAAAAAATTTCTCCTCATCTCCCTGCTGGTTCTTTTGCCAATTATCTTAAATCTGTGTCCTCTGGTTACCGACCCTTCTGCCACTGGAAACAGTTTCTCCTTATTTACTCTTTCAAAACCCTTCATGATTTTACTTTCTGCTTTTTTTTCCTGCTTTCGACTTGTAAAAAAATGGAAGCGTTAAAGTAATTATTTGAAGGAGCACTCCTTGCTGTCTTTTACATGTGGCTTATCAACAGCATAAACAAACAGTTGTGCTGGCTCCCTCCACATCCCAGTCATTGCAACTATGGGCATCATTCATGCTACACTTACCTTCCAACATTCATGCCTCCACAGGCTCTGCATTTCACCCAAGGAGATGTATTTTGCCATAGGCACTGACTCGTGGAACAGCTCTGCAATTTTTCAAAACTCCGAGGCTGAAATAACACAAAGTGGCTCAACAGCAGGTATAGATTTAAGAGTGGAAAGAAATTTCATCCTTGCACGTAGGAGTTGCAGAGAAGTCTTAAAAAAAACTGCAAATGTTGTAAATCGGGTGAAATAAAAGCAGAAAATGTCCACGGGTGTGCTTGGAGTAAACCTGTGTGTTTCTTCAAGGAGACATTTTTTAAAAAATAGGGAGAAAAAAATCTACTCTCATTTAAGACACAAATATTGCCCTGAGTCTAGATTTAATTCTGGTCAATCTGCAATGCAGATTAATCACAATGATAATGGGTTAAATTATGAGGAAAGTTTGCTTAGATTAGGCTTGTACTTCCTCGAGTATAGAAGATTAACGGGCGAGCTAATTGAGGTGTTTAAGATGATTAAAGGAGTTGATAGGGTAGATAGAGAGAAACTATTTCCTCTGGTTGGGCAAGTCCAGAACAAGGGGGCATAACCTTAAAATTAGAGCTAGGCCGTTCAGGGGTGATGTCAGGAAGCACTTCTTCACACAAAGGGTAGTGGAAATCTGGAACTCTCTCCCCCTTAAAGCTGTTGAGGCTGGGGGTCAATTGAAAATTTCAAAACTGAGATTGGTAGATTTTTGTTTGGTAAAGATATTAAAGGATATGGAACTAAAGCAGGTAAATAGAGTTAAGATACAGGTCAGCCATGATGTAATTGAATGGCGGAACAGGCTCGAGGGGCTGAATGGCCTACTCCTGTTCCTAAAATATATCAGCTCTTAGTGTCCAAGCTCCAAGTTGATAGTTTTGTTATTCTATGTAAAGGATCAAAAGATGACACTGTACATTAATACTAATTCTCGATGTCAGGTGTTACCCAATAGTGTCTTTTCCAAACTGCCCTGATTGCAAATTAAATTCCTACAGGGTCCCAAATTTAATTCCCTGACCTAAACTGTGGGCACTGCAAAGAGTCTCAATACCCCTGGGCTAGGAAGGTGATAAATCAGCCAAGGTTTCTCTCTTCTATCCAATGGTCAGGTCGGAACAGCGTTGGGCTTGATTGTGATGCTCTTCAAGGTCAGATAGCCCACTTACATTCAGGCCTCAAATTTGGATGTGCTGCGATCCTGGTACTAATGCCGGAATCGTGCCCATCGGTACCCTGCAGCGCTGCCAGAGTATGCGGAGTCAGGGGGAGGACACTTAATTTGCATGGATCTGGTAGGTGTCCATGCCACTAGGGGCACATCTTGGGCATCTGACTTGCCTCATTGATTCGAAATTCCGGCACGATTATCTTCTTCTTGGGGGTGGGGAGACCGAAAGCGATGGATCTTGACTCAAGTGGGCCGCAGTGTCAATTCTCCCCTCCTGATCTTTAGGGATATGGGCTTGGCCTCCAGATGTGAGAAACTGCCACACTTCAGGAGGCCAATACATCGTACTCGATGTGCCGGCTGTAGAAATGCATAAAGAGATACTTGACTATATTAATGTAGAAATGCATAAAGAGATACTTGACCATATTAATGTAGCAATGCATGAAGGGATATTTGACCATATTAACTCTTTGTTGGCTCACATAATGGGGTAGCTACAGCACACACAGAAAGGCACAATTGTGTAATTACGTTTAAGCCTTGGTATGTTGATAATTAAGTTAGCTGAGCAGGTGCTTAGTACTGTCTGGCCCCCCTAGCAGATAAGGGTATTGCTGACTACAAAAATATAATGAGAATACAGTTTCTTGAATCAGCCCTACTGATAACCAGGACAGGAATGTGGGGAGGATGAGAATGCTCAGGCCTACGAGGCCTACGTGCCAAGATAAAAAAGAGCTATGGACGTTCGGGGGGGGGGGGAGGGGGCAGGCTCACTACTTGATTGACCAACTACCTGAGCCAATAAAGAATGTATGTATACGCCCATATTCTGTAGCAGATGGGCGTTCTTGTTGAACTGTATAAACATGAGCTGTTTCACTGACTCGAGGAAGCTGTACCTTCAACCATTGCTTGGAGGTGCTCTTCCCTTGTATACAAGTCAATTAAAATAAAATTTTCCTCTTGTAATACTGGTTTTTGGGTGTTAGTGCATTAGTATAGTGTTAAGTTTCGACACGGCCTTCAAATTTAGGCTGGACCCAGAGGTCCTGGTCCCCTCTACATCAGTGGACTTGTGTGGGGCAGGTAGAGGCAGAGTTTGCGGCCCTACCGTCTAGGCTCAGACACAAAGAATGGACACTCGGGTGAGGTACCAAATAGCTGTTGGCATCTGTGGAACTGGACTTCAGGATCAGTCAGCACCTTCAGGAAAGGAGGGGTGGAAAAACCCAAACAATTCTTTTAGAAAAAGGTCCACCGCAAAAGCAGCAGAGGATGACAATGGCACCAGTCAACAATGGGGCATATTGGAGCCCAGAAAGTTTCTAAGAACTAGGTAGCAAATTGTTAACAATTGGACAGCTCAGTCTGAGCATAACCTGCCTGTAGTGAATTAGAATTGGAAGAGAAAAATATGGTTTGTAGGATGAACAGATCAGTTTTGTTAGTAATTCAGTCTGGTAATAATCAAGAAGGGTATTAATGGATATGGAGCTAAGGAGGGTAAATAGAGTTGAGGTACAGATCAGCCATGATCTAATTGAATGGCGGAATAGGCTCGAGGGCCTGAATGGCCTACTCCTGTTCCTATGTTTCTAATCCACAAATGAGGGGGAAAACCTACTTGACAGTACTGGTGTTGTAAGGAGGTTGCTATATAATTATATAGTGAATTAAACCTACCAGCTCTTTCACTTGAACTCCAAGTCCTTCCTCCCAAGTCTAATTCAAAGTCCGTTGTGTTATGAAGGATATGGGTAGGTGCTGTTATAGATCTCTTTTGAAGCACATGATGGATTAATGCTCTGAGTTCTGTATGAGCCTGTCTCAAAGAGAGCATTAAATAGAATAATCATCTCTGTCAGCAAATACGGGATGTTCATTGTCAACTGTACGAAAATATCAATTAAGTCAGTCATATCAGTTACACATAATGACTGAATAGCAAACTGGAAGCAGCAGGGAATCACAGACTAACAGATTATTTTACATCTTTCTGTTTCTAAAACTGTAGAGATATTACAGAAAGTAGAACAGTTGTTTTGAGGCTTTGTATATGAGAATGAGCCGAGCTGTTAACCTGTGGTAGGAATATGAAAATATTGCCAATATTTCTTGAGCAGCGCTTATAATTTTATCCTAGTTTTAAAAAAATCATAGAGATATTGATGGAAATATGACCTTTCAGCGTGAAGTCTGCAGCAATAGATTATAGTTTTGAAGAGTTTTATACACAACACAGGTCTAGAAATTCCTGTTTGCGATATTAGCGTAGGAATGTTTAACACTTTCATATGACATTCCTTTGTCCACTAGTTTATCAGAGGTGTTACTTGTTTATTCTGAATGGGTTAGTGTTCTTAAATATCAACTCACCTCAGTGATAGTAGTTTTTGTGTCAGGAGGCTGACTGTAGGAATTTAATACAATCTTACATTCAGTGCTGAACTGAGGAAGTGCTGCATTGTCAGAGCTGGTGCCTTTTGGATGAGATGTTAAACTGAGGCCCTGTCTATCTGTTCAGGTGGATGTGAAAGGTTCTACAGCACTATCTGAAGAAGAGCAAGAGAGTTCTGGTGTCCTGGCCAACATTTATCCCCCAACCTACACCATCAATACATGGGACACATGGGAACAACACCACCTGCACGTTCCCCTCCAAGTCACACAACATCTCGACTTGGAAATATATCGCCGTTCCTTCATCGTCGCCGGGTCAAAATCCTGGAACTCCCTTCCTAACAGCATTGTGGGAGAACCTTCACCACACGGACTGCAGCGGTTCAAGAAGGCGGCTCACCACCACCTTCTCAAGGGTAATTAGGGATGGGCAATAAATGCCGGCCTCGCCAGCGACACCCACATCCCATGAACGAATAAAAAAAAATCAAAACAGATTAGCTGGTCATTCATCTCATTGCTGGTTGTGGGAGCTTTCTGTGTGCAAATTGGCTGCCGTGTTTACCAACACAAAAAGGAATTACATGTGAAGCACTTCAGGATGTGCTGTGGACATGAAAGGTGACATATAAATTCAAGTCCTTTCTTTAAGCATTCTTACATTAATATTGCAAACAGTACTTTCTCGGTTGAAGTGTTTGAATACAATAGTTCTGTGCTGAAACAGTGATCAGCAGGCTATTTAAAGTATGAGGTAGGTGCTTCAATTACCTTCATTTTCCAGAAGCTGCACATGAGTAGATTATGGGGCGTACAGTCCCATTCAAAAGCGGGGCTCGTTAGTAAATGGGCCCCAGACACTATCATCACCACTAATCAATCACGGTTAAGTGTCAGACAGCAAAGACTGTTACAGTTCTGTCAGCATTTAAAGACAAATTGCAGAGTTCATTTTCTTGGTGCTGTAGGTTTGACATTATAACTAGGGTGGTGCAGAGGGCTACGGTTGGCCTGGCAGCATCAAGCCTTCATGTCCTCCTGCCTCAGTGCTTAGTGAAGATTGTGTTTGAGCTAGTGAATCACTTCTGATGACAGAAAATACTTTCAGAACAAAGGATATGTGAACCAGGGTGCGTTCTACTTAGTTTAATAATCATAAAAGAATGTAAATGCAAGTTTCCATTTAAGATCTTTAGCAGGTGTGGCAGGCCATGCAGCATATAGTTGTAATTTGTTCTTGTAAAGAGTCACAAAGGAATATCCATTTAAGGATAAACATAAGTAGGACTTCTGAAATTCAAGAGATAGTTTAAGAGTAAGGCTTTGTCAGTAGCAAAGTACACTGGAACCCAATGTGCTGTACAGTGGAGCAATCCTCCATGCAGTCAGTGACTAATCACAGCCGTCTTATCATGGGGAGGAAACCAAAAGACAGGTGAAACCTTCTCATGCCTCTCCAGGCAGACGGTTTCAGGGCAGCACTGGCAGAGGCCTAGCAGTAAGCCTGCATGTTCCTGTCAGCGATAGCTTGCAGTGCCAGGAGTTCGGAGAAAAACTAAAAAGGAAAAATACTTTGCCCTCGAGAAAAACAAATAGGTGATGACCGAGCCTGCTCTGAACTTAATGTACATTTTGTTCAGGATCTCAGGAGAATGACTTCCATGTGCCGATCTCCCCTTTTTATATTCGTTATCATTCATTATCATTTTTATATTCATTAGGGCATAGATTTAAAATAATTGGTAAATGAACCAGAGGGGAGAGGAGGAGAATTTTTTTTACGCAGCGAGTTGTTCTGATCTGGAATTCACTGCCTGAAAGGGCGGTGGAAGAAGATTCAATAATAACTTTCAAAAGGGAATCGGATAAATACTTGAAAAGGAAACATTTTGCAGGGCTATGGGGAAAGAGCAGCGGAGTGGGATTAATTGGATAGCTCTTTCAAAGAGCCGGCACAGACATGATGGTCTGAATGGCCTCCTTCTGTGCTGTATGATTCTTATTAGGTTCCAGTGTATAACAGGGAGACACAATTGTTCAGTGCAACTACATCAGGCAGCTTCTCTGCAATTAGCTTGGGCAACAAGAAACACTGCGTCTAATGACAGATTGAAAGGCGCACAATGTTATTGGGTCCCTGAAGGTTTATTTTTATATATTCATTCTCGAGATGTGGTTGTTGTTGGCATGACTGGCATTTATTGCCTTTGAGAAGGTAGTGGTGAGCCATCTTCTTGAACCACTGCAGTCCATGTGGTGAAGGTTCTCCCACAATGCTGTTAGGTAAGGAGTTCCAGGATTTTGACCCAGTGACGATGAAGGAACATCGATGTATATCGAAGCCGGAATGGTGTGTGACTTGGAAGGGAATTTGAAGGAGGTGGTGTTCCCATGTGCCTGCTCCCCTTGTCCTTCTAGGTGGTAGAGATCGTGGGTTTAGGAGGTGCTGTTGAACGAGCCTTGGTGAGTTGCTGCAGCACATCCTGTAGATAGTAGACACTGCAGCCATAGTATGCTGGTGATGGGTGGTCAGTGGGGTGGGGGGGGGCGATGTTTGGGCAAGTGGCTGAAGTGCCGATCATTAGATTGCTTTGAACTGGATGGTGTCGAGCTTCTTGAGTGTTGTTGGAGCTGCACACATCCAGGCAAGTGAAGAGTATTCCATTGCACTTCTGACTTGTGCCTTGTAGATGGTGGAGAGACTTTGGGGAGTCAGGAGATGAGCCACTCACCACAAAATACCCAGCCTTTGACCTACTCTATTAACCATTCAAGTTGTTGATATTTATGGTCTGGTTGATGATGGCAGAATCACACATCTACAATTAGCTGCATTCTTCTAGCGTAAAAGCATCTTCAGTTTCAGTAACCTACCTAATGAAGAGTTTTTATCCTTTTGGCCAGTGCGACTGTTTCTAATTAACATTATTTAAGAGCTAATTAAAGCACAAAAAGATTGCTTCATTCCAATTTAAGAAACCCTGGAGAAATATAACACCCCAAATTTGTCAGTAATGGTGTGATGCATAAAATGTAGGAGGAGTAATTACAGATTAGCAAGCAAAGCCAAATCTACAGACCAGCCTAAGTGCCTGAGATATGGCAAGTTCCATTAGTATGCATTATTTACAGCCAAACACTTGTAACAAAGGTTCAAGGAGCAACATTCTGAATTATTGAAGTTGTAATGATGCTTAAGGTTTTCAACAATTCAATCATTCAAAATGCTAATTAGCATCAATCAGTCCTTTTTCAGACAAACCTTTCTTAATTACTGCCTGACATCTATCAAATTGAAAATATCTGAGTTGAATTTGCAATACTATGTTAATGTTATATTGCAAGTACAGTAAATTACTAGCAGGTCTCCCATGGCATTGCTCACGGTAAGCTAAAGATCGGACTGTTGCAATATGTACCGCCCAATGTCATCATGTATTATTCTGCTGCTAACTTGCAGCAGTGTTTAACCTGTGCCTTCAAGGCCATCACTGCAACAACTTACATTTTTGTAGCGCTTCTCACATATGCATCAGGGAACAGGGTACCGAGTTAGATGATCAGCCATGATCATTTTGAATGGTGGAGCACGCCCGAAGGGCCGAATGGCCTACTCTTGCTCCTATTTTCTATGTTTCTATGTTTATGCAGAGACACCTCAATGTGTCCCACAGGGCAGTGCATAACAAGAAAATATCAAGCAGGAGTGAGCGAGGGGTTAGGAGAGGGTGAAAGCACAGTGAGAAAAGAGTCTTTAGGAAGCTTTTGAAGGCAGAGAGGGAAGTGGCAAGATGGATGCACTGAGGGAGGGAGTTCCAGACTGGGGTGCACAGTAGCTGCAGGATCACCGCTGATGATGGAGTGGAGGGAATGGGGAGCAAGAAGTAACCTGGTGCTGGAGGAGCAGAGGGTACACATAGGGACATAAGGTTGGAGGAGGTTGCGAAGTTAGGGATTAGCAAGGCCATGCAGGGATTTAAAGGTGTGGATGGGGATGTTGAAGTCAATTCTCCAGGACATGGAAAGCCAATGGAGCCTAGTAAGGATTGGGTTACGAACAAGGCTGCAAGTTGCAGTGTTCTGGATGGCTTGTGGCCTTCGGTGGAAGGGATGGATGGAGAGGGCAATGATTGGAGGTGAAAGAAAGCAGTCTGAGTGAATGGATGTATGGGAGGTCAGTGAGTTCACGTTCCACCAGTGCTCCAGAATTCTGCCGCTCTGGGTTCAGCCTCAGGTGGCAGCTGGGGCGGTTGATGGAATTGAGGAATGTAGATGTTTGGACAAGCCAAATAGGGTGGCTTTATTTTCATGGACATTAAGCTGGAGGAAATTATGACTCATCCAGGTCTTAATGCTAAATAGTCAGTGGGAAAGAGTGGTGCTAGATATAGGGTTGATGGCAGAAGTGGAAAGATAGAACTATGCGTGATCGGCATATGTATTGAAGTTGACCTCATGATTCTGAGGGTCACAATGAAGAGGAGTGGGGTCAAAGTTAATGATCTGCAGCACATTACAGGTGACAATGTGGACATGGGAGGAGAGGCCATTTTGAGCCATTGTGGTGAACTGGAATGAACCTTCTGAAATTAATTTCTCCAAGGACGCTTGCATGGAGAAAATTGGGGGATTTTAACCTATATCTGAGGCAATGGGTAATTCCATGTTCCCATCACGGAGCCATGATTGCAGGGAGTGAAGGTTAGAGATAGAGATATAACAATGTAGCACTGATCTCCAACTCTTCACTGGAACTGTGGGTTGACAAAATTACCTCTTCGGTTCTAAAACTCCACATTACTCTTCTCCAAACCATTCACTTTTTGAATTTCAATTGTAAGAAGGTTAAGCATGGAAAACATTGGACAGTGTTTGATTACGTCAAAACAAACCGGAACTTTGCATCTTCAACTGAACCACACGGTCGAACCTAAGTTTTTTTTAATTCATTCATGGGATGTGGCTGTCGCTGACAAGGCCAGCATTTATTGCCCATCCTTAATTGCCCTTGAGAAGGTGGTGGTGAGCCTCCTTCTTGAACCGCTGCAGTCCATGTGGTGAAGGTTCTCCCACAGTGCTGTTAGGTAAGGAGTTCCAGGATTTTGACCCAGCGACAATGAAAGAACGGCGATATATTTCCAAGTCGGGATGGTGTGTGACTTGGAGGGGAACGTGCAGGCGGTGTTGTTCCCATGTGCCTGCTGCCCTTGTCCTTCTAGGTGATAGAGTTTGCGGGTTTGGGAGGTGCTGTCGAAGAAGCCTTGGTGAGTTGCAGCAGTGCACCTTATATATGGTACACATTGCAACTACGGTGGAGGGAGTGAATGTTTAGGGTGGTAGATGGGGTGCCAATCAAGCAGCCTGCTTTGTCCTGGATGGTGTCGAGCTTCTTGAGTGTTGTTGGAGCTGCACTCATCCAGGCAAGTGGAGAGTATTTCATCACACTCCTGACTTGTGCCTTGTAGATGGTGGAAAGGCTTTGGGGAGTCAGGAGGTGAGTCACTCGCCGCAGAATACCCAGCCTCTGACCAGTTCTTGTAGCCATAGTATTTATGTGGCTGGTCCAGTTAAGTTTCAGGTCAATGGTGACCCCCAGGCTGTTGATGGTGGAGGAATTCTGCAATGGTATTGCCATTGAATGTCAAGGGGAGGTGGTTAGACTCTCTCTTGTTGGAGATGGTCATTGCCTGGCACGAATGTTACTTGCCACTTATCAGCCCAAGCCTGGATGTTGTCCAGGTCTTGCTGCATGCGAGCACAGACTGTGTCACATTTTGAAACAGAATACAAATATCTCACTTAAAGTCCTGTGTTTTCAGAATATCTAGCCTGAAGCAAGATAATCCTGTTGACTAATGCTACTGCACATAAATTCATTGTTTTTTTATTTACTTAGCGTCATTCTGGGTGGCTGCAGACTGATCAGAGGAAAGATGCAGGTGGGATTAACTATTTGAGCCATACTAACTTATTCATCCAGAACACACCTACAGTCCCCCCTCACATGATGCAGTTGCTGCCAGAGTTTTTTGTCTGCACTACACAGAAGTCCACTCCATGTCTTAATCACTCTTCACTAACATCAATCCTAAGTTTGTCTTTTGCCGATTTGAACCATGCCCTGATGTCCTACCAACCTGGTGTAAGAAGCTGAAGCAGGCCCACGACCCAGTGGTCAATTAGGCACACAGATTAGATCTTAAAACAAGTGAAGTTTATTCACCCACGTGGGGTCTTTACTTGCAGAAATGAACAAGACACTGATCAGTATTCCTTTCCAGCCTCCCTCTTATCCCTCTCAGTTCCTTCCTCCTTCAAACTCCTCTCTCAAGTGAACCATTTCCCAGCCTTTTATTCTTACCGGCTGGGAGTCGTTCCTGATTAAAGACAATTACGGTCAATAATTTCGTAAAGCTACACCGTCTGTTTTATAACTTTTTAAAGTGGTATCCCTATCTCGGATACAGAGCTCTCAACATCCTGTGGCTTACATATTGTCCCTCTCTCACTCTGTTACACATGGCTTTCTAGTTCATCAGACATTTATAACAATTATCCCTGTGAATAACCTGAATATTGGGATTGTTATATCATGTAGTTAAATATTTCCGCAGTGAATCCATTCAAAATTACTTCCATTGTAAAACCTACCTGCAAGTGTCAGTAGATAAAGCCATAGTATAGGCCAGCTGTATGCTGGGTTTTATAAATAGGGACACAGGGTGCAAGCTAATGATAAACATTGTATGCAATGTTTAGGCCCCAGTTAGGTACCGTGTTCAGTTCTGGGTGCCTCAGTACAAAAAGGTCACTGAAGGGTGGATAGGGAATGGTTACTTTCTCTGATTGGGGAGTTGGTGGAGAGGATCATCAATTTAACATTGTCACTAAGAGAGTGAGTTAGGAGAAATTTTTTTATGCAGAGAGTTGAAATGCTTTGCCATAGGGAATAGCTGCATCCTTTAAGGGAAAAGTAGATAAACATTTGAAGTGGACAAAGTTATGGGGTTATGAGGAGAAGGAGGGGCAGTGGGATTAGCTTTGGATTGATCTAGCAAAAAGCCAGCATGGATATGGTGAGTAGAGTAGTGGCCTCCTCCTGTACTATAAATTTCTAGGGTTGAACAGTCTCTCCACCTGCCAACATCTTACCTTCAATAAAACCAAACTTTTCCATTTGTTAGATACTGGCTAATTGTAAATTTAATGAAATGGACAGTTGTTATTCAGCTACAGGAGCTCAACTTCACATTTCTGTTTTCTCAACGACAATTCAAACATTCCTCAGTCCAAGGAGGTGCTGAATTTTCTGCTTTTTCATAGAATCATACAGCACAGAAGGAGGCCATTCAGCCCATCGTGCCTGTGCCGTCGCTTTGAAAGAGCTATCCAATTAGGCCCACTCCCCTGCTCTTTCCCCATAGCCCTGCATATTTTTCCATTCAAGTATTTATCCAATTCCCTTCAAAAAGTTACTACTGAATCTGCTTCCACCACCCTTTTAGGCAGTGCATTCCAGATCATTACAACTCGCTGCTCAAAAAAAACTCACCCTATCTCCCCTGCACAGGCACAATGGGCTGAATGGCCTCCTGCTGTGCTGTATGATTTCCAATATATGCAGTATTTTGCTTCCCCTCCCAAGTTTTGGATGTTCTGAAGCAGCAGCTGCAGAAACCAGGATTAAATCCACTTTCTTTACAGCATATTTACAAAAGAAAAAGATCATAATCCTGACAGTGTTGAATTGAAGGTAAATTAATGCTTTTTAACAGCATAATTAAAGGCCAGGTGAAGATGTTAATCATTGCACTATTTTTGTTCCAGTCAACAATGTTTTTACAAACGATCAACTGAGACTGAACCCGGAGGTAAGGGAAGGAGTTTACCTTCATGATGATCAGTGTACATACGGTCAGATATGACTATGGCCATGTCAGCCGTGGCTCAATTGGTAGCACACTCGCCTCTGAGTCAGTAGCTTGTGGGTTTAAGTCCCACTCCAGGGACTTCAGCACAAGATCTAGGCTGACACTCCAGTGTACTACTGAGGGAGTGCTGCATTTCGGAGGTGCCGTCTTTCGGATGAGACGTTAAACCAAGCGCCCTTTCTGGTGAATATAAAAAATCCCAGGGTACTATTACGAAGAAGAGCAGGGGAATTCTTCTCAGTGTCCCTCAAACCTAAAGATAGATTTGTGGGACCTTGCTGTGTGCAAATTGGCTGCCGCATTTCCTACATTACAATGGTGAATACACTTCAAATGTACTTAATTGGCTGTAAAGTGTTTTGAGACGTCCTGGGGTTGTGAAAGGCACTATATGCAAGTCTTTATTTCTTTAAGATGTCCATTCGAGTCCTGTTGATGGGAGAATTCATCATGAACAATTGCCTTAATGAGCTCCACCACCAATGCATAATGGCAGAAAAGACAGGGCACATTAATTGCCTGAGCTGGCATAGTTTATGTGGCAGCTCCAGGTTTGGTGTTCCATTGAGAACAGGAAACCCAGACAGATAGAATTGCTTTTTTTCCCCCTGATTCCTGTTCCTTTGGCAAGGGAAGGTTTGCATTCCAGAGAGGCAGTGCATCAAATATAGGGAGCGAAAGGGAATGTCATCGCAGAAGCAGCAAAACAAAAGCTCGAAACTAATACTGATAAAGACTGGAGATGGTAACAGAGGAGCAAAAATCAGCAGTGCAAAATGTGGTGCAGTGAACACGGCAAAGTGCATTTATTTTAACTTGTATCAGGGCCATATGTTATACAGTGAGAAAATAGACTTGTAAATACTGTTGCATGTAAAGCCCCTGCTTCTACATAGAAATACATAAAAGTTACAAAATGGAAACAGGCCATTCGGCCCAACCAGTCCAAGCTAGTGTTTACCCTCCATGTGAGCAAATAGTCCAAATCACATTTACCCACATCTGTTCCTTCATCTGTCAAAGCAATCTAGTCTTGAATGTTGACATAGTTTCTGCCTTAATCACGTACCCTGGATGTGAATTCTACAGCCCCGCAACTCCCTGTGTGGTGTGTTAAGTGTCTGCATATAGCAAACTCAAATTCCGTGAAACAGTTATTATGTTCCAGGTCACTCGCCATGACACTCCTGTTATAAGAAAATTGCCACTCATTTATAGTGAGAATATGATCACTGTATTTCATTGCAATTTCATCAGGATCAGTGTAATATTCTCCATTGATCAATTGAAACAGATGTTTCCAGTCTTAAGGTAATTAACCTCCGCACAGAGTGTATCGCTTTACATCACCACCTGAGCTAGCACAGTTTCTGATGATCAGAGTACATTTCTGACCCAATGTAACTTTCATAATATCGTAGCAGCTACAGCACAGGAGGAGGCCATTCAGCCCATAGTGCCTGTGCCGGCTCTTTGAAAGAGATATCCAATTATTCCCTTTCCCCTGCTCTTTCCCCATAGCCCTGTAAATTTTTTCCCTTCAAATATTTATCCAATTCCCTTTCGAAAGTTACTATTTGAATCTGCTTCCACCACCCTTTCAGGCAGTCCATTCCAGATCATTACAACTCGCTGCGTCAAAAAATGTTTCCTCATGACGACTTCTGACTCTTGCCAATCACCTTAAATCTGTGTCCTCTGGTTACCGACCCTTCTGCTGCTGAAAACAGATTCTTCTTATTTACTCGATCAAAACCATTCATGATTTTGATCAAATCTCCCCTTAATCTTCTCTGTTCTACAGAGAACAACCCCAGCTTCTCCAGTCTCTCCACATAACTGAAGTCCCTCATCCCTGGTACCATTCTAGTAAATCTCTTCTGCACCCTCTCTAAGGCCTTGACATCTTTCCTAAAGTGTGGCACCCAGAATTGAACACAGTACTCCATCTGCAGCCTAACCAGTGTTTTATAAAGGTTTAGCATAACTTCCTTGCTTTTGTACTCTATGCCTCTATTAATAAAGCCCAGGATCCCATAAGCTTTTTTAACAGCCTTCTCAACTTGTCCTGCCACCTTCAAAGATTTGTGTATGTGCACACCCAGGCCTCTCTGTTCCTGAGCTCCCTTTAAAATTGTACCATTTAGTTTATATTGCCTCTCCTCATTCCTACTACCAAAATGTATCACTTTTGGTAGGAAGAATGAGGAGAACTTTGCAACTGTGAATAACCAAGCTCTCAAACCCATCTTATACATAACATAATGGGCCGGAACATGCTCCGACCAGTGTGTCAAGGCTCTCTGCACCTCCTGCGGATAAAATGTACGAATGTACTTACTGCATGGTCCACGATGTCAATTTGCTGGATTCTGAGATCTTCCTCAGTGGGGTGTTCCGATATCAGTGCAGGCCACGTGCGCATGGAAACACTGTGGGACTGCAAGCCCCGCCCACAAACAGGCAAGTTAAACTCATAAATTTAAAGTGACATTCCCTATGTTAGTCTAAATAGAAATTTAACTTACCTTATTATAAAAATGCGAGGAAATTATTTAATTTACTTAAACATACAGAAGTTAAAAGTTTTTTAAAAATTATATTTTTATCTTTTAATAATTTTTAAAATCAAAAATATTAAAATAAGTATAATTAGACATTCCACATTTTAAAAACTTAATTTTTTGTTGTTTTGCAGTCATTATAATTCTCCGTGCTTTTAAAAGTAGCCTAGGGCTGGTATTTTCAAGCGTACCTTCTTGTGGTATAAGTATCTTCGTTCCAGCTGGGCAGATGGGTAAGTTTACGATTGTTTGGTGATTGTCTTTGATTGTGGCGTGGCTGGCCCTTTAATTCGGGACTGTCAAAACGCCGTTGAACCAATCAGAGCAAGTTTGCGATTTCCAGGTTTTAATGCGTATTCGTGAACTTGCTCCGATGGATTCGACAACGGTTGGGATGGACGCCATTGCGGAGTCGGCGTCCAAGGTAAGTAAGTTCTGGGCCATTGAATTGAAGGAATGGCACAATGAGGCATTACTGACACTCTATGAGTGAGTAAAGTCTAGAAGATCTCATCAGCATGCTTTACTGCAGCTTATGTTGACGGGGTCAGGGATCATGACAGTAAGTCCAATCTTGAATATGACCATGGCTTTCAGATGGAGCATTAAAGAAGTCTGCCATAGTGCAGAACTTCCCAACTGTCATGTTAAAATACTTACATAAAAACAGAAAATGCTAGAGAAGCTCAGCAAGTGAGGCAGCATCTGTGGAGAAAGAAACAGAGTTAATGTTTCAGGTCAAAGATGTTTCGTCAGAACTGGAAGATGTTAAAGAGTTAAAGTTTTTGAGCAAGTATAGAGCCAGGGGAAGGGGGGAGAGAGAGAGAGGGGAGGAAAGAACAAAAGGGAAGGTCTGTGATAGGGTAGAGGGCATGAGTGATTAAATGACAAAAGGGATGATGGTGTGAGGCGAGAGGGTGGTAATGGGACAGGTTAAGAAACAAAAGATTGATCAGGAGTAGCTGTAAATGGCAGCAGCAGAACCATTACCAGCACCAGCTGACTGAAAAAATGGGGGCAGTGGTTATGATCTGAAGTTATTGAAATCAATGTTGAGTCAGGAAGGTTGTAAAGTGTCTAAACAAAAGATGAGGGGCTGTTCCTCAAACTTACATTGAGCTTCATTGCAACAGTGCAAGAGGTCAAGGGCAGAGAGGTCAGAGTAGGAGTGGGACGGGGAATTAAACTGACAAGCGACTGGCAGATCAGGGTCACACTTGCAGACAGAGCGGAGGTGTTCAGCAGAGCGATCACCCAGTCTGTGTTTGGTCTCCTCAGTGTAGAGGAGACCGCATTGTGAGCAACAGATACAGTATACTAAATTGGAAGAAAAGTACAAGTAAATCGCTGTTTCACCTGGAAAGAGTGTTTGAGGCCCTGGACGGTGAGAAGGGAGGAGGTGAAGGGGCAGGTGTGAAACTTTTCTTGATCTCGCCCCAAACTGGAAAATTTCATCAACTTTGCTTCCAATTTCCACCCTTCCCTCGCCTTCACATGGTTCATCTCAACTCTTCCCTTCCTCGACTTCTCTATCTCCATTTCTGGGGATAGGCTGTCAACCAATATCTATTATAAGCTCACCAACTCCCACAGCTACCTTGATTACACTTCCTCCCACCCCGCTTCCTATAAGGACTCTATTCCCTTCTCCCAGTTTCTCCGTCTCTGTTGCATCTGTTCTGACGATACCACCTTCTGCACCAGTGTTTCCAATATGTCTTCCTTTCTCCTCATCCGAGGATTCCCCTCGACTGTAGTTGACAGGGCCCTCGACCGTGTCCGTCCTATTTCCCGCACTTCTGCCCTCACCCCTTCCCTTCCCTCCCAGAACCATGATAGGGTCCCCCTTGTCCTCACCTTCCCCCCCACCAGCCTCCACATTCAACGTATCATCCTCCGCCATTTCTGCCAGCTCCAGCGCGATCCCACCACCAAACACATCTTCCCCTCCCCTTTCAGCATTCCGAAGGGACTGCTCCCTCCGCAACACCCTGGTCCACTCCTCCATCACTTCCAACACCCGCTCTCCTCCCCACAGCACCTTCCCATGTGAGCGCAAGAGATGCAACACCTGCCCCTTCACCTCCTCTCTTCCCACTGTCCAGGGCCCCAGACACTCTTTCAGGTGAAACAATGGTTTACTTGTACTTCTTTGAATTTAACGTACAGTATTCGCTGCACACAATGCGCTCTCCTCAACATTGGGGAGACCAAATGCAGATTGGGTGATCGCTTTGCTGAACACCTCCGCTCCGTCCCCGAGTGCGACCCTGACCTGCCGGTCGCTTGCCATTTTAATTCCCCGTCCCGCTCCCACTCTGACCTCTCTGTCCTTGGCCTCTTACTCTGTTCCAATGAAGCTCAACGTAAGCTCGAGGAACAGCACCTCATCTTTCGATTAGGCACTTTACAACCTTCCAGACTCAACATTGATTTCAATAACTTCAGATCAGAACCACTGCTCCCATTTTTTTCGGTCAGCTAGTGCTGGTAATGGTTCTGCTGCTTCCATTTACAGCTACTCCTGATCAATCTTTTGTTTCTTAACCTCTCCCATTACCACCTTCCTCGCTTTGCACCATCATCCCCTTTGTCATTTAATCACTCGTGCCCTCTACCCTATCAAAGACCTTCCCTTTTGTTCTTTCCTCCCCTTCCCTCCCTCCCCCCCTTTCCCTGGCTCTGTACTTGCTCAAAAACTTTAACTCTTTTAACATCTTCCAGTTCTGACGAAAGGTCATCCACCTGAAACGTTAACTCTGTTTCTTTCTCCACAGATGCTCCCTCACTTGCTGAGTTTCTCTAGTATTTTCTGTTTTTATTTCAGATTTCCATCACATGCAGTATTTTGCTTTTGATATGAAAACACTTGATCTTTCCCAACAAGTTCATCATGGTGTAAATGTATTAATAGAATGACCTCCCTCAGGAGCCTCTCCCTGCAACTCATCTCTTGCATGATGCATTGGTAAAAACCATGTTCAATGTTGCAAAATAATTGTCACGGATTCCGGTAGATATGGTTTTCCTTGTTGTTCTGAAGGTGCTGTAACCAACATAACATGTTTAGTGTACCCATCTTTGGCCTGGATAGCTATTAGGCGTATAGTAATTCATTACCCTTATCCCATGCATACGAACAATGACAGACAGGAAAAGACCCTCTGGTCCATCCAGCCTATCCCACACACTGTGATGCCTTGTGCATTACAATATATATAGACCCCACTCCAGCTACTCTCCTGGGAGAGGTGAAGAACCAGATAAAACCTTAATATCCTTTTTACAATTCTCCATTTCTACAGTACTAACCATTCTACCTTTTGCAATTCTAAACGGTGTGTGTAAAGCTACATATCTAATCTGGTTCTTAAAAGCTATCTGTAATTATTCTGTTGTAGTAGTGTTAATTACTCCTATTCATTGTTATTGCCTTTATTTTAAAGGTATCAGGAAAATAAAAATCTCATTTTGAAGGACCAGGCAAATAGAAGGTAACGCAATAGAGAATATGATGCAGGTCATGTATTAAATGAACTTTGTTCATTGAACAAAAGAGGTTATTATTTTATGGATTTAATGTACTACCACCTTTGAAGAAATTCACTATTTGCCATGTGTGTTTGCACAGTTATATCATTCTGGAGCCCTAGCACTTTTAGGGAGCCTCGATTTGTGTGTTAAAAATGAAAATTGTGCAGGCCAAAACCACAAATGAGCAAATATCAGGGTTTGAGAAGCCACTTGGATAATCAAACAGCTCAGATAGTTGACATTCAGGGAATTGATTGTACAGTACACCATTTAAGCTTTACCTTGAAACCATGGGGGATATTGTCTGCTGCAATCATGCCCAAAACTGGGTAGGATCACAGTGGAGAATGAGGGAAGAGTTGGGTGATGAGGCCTATCAACCCAGGATTTCTTTCCCCCCTTCCCCGTCCCTGCTAGACAGCTGCTTGTCACTCCTTCCCCACCTGCCAGATGCAAATTGCAATGGGTAGGGGTGGGAGTCGGGGGGGGGGGGGGGGTGGTGGGTCGGGGGCAAAGTTGGGGGGGTGGGGGGGCGGCTGGGCCAGGGCCTAAGTTCCCAGAGGATTTCCCTTCTGTTTGCCCACTTGCCACCACTTCCCGTGTCTGCCTTGTGGGACTTGGCAGTAGGCCCTGGGAAGTGGTGGTAAAAGCCATGAGGTCACCCTATGGAGGGAGAGGGCCTTGCGGCAGCCTCCTCTCTATTCAGTCAGCCCCAAATGCTAATCTGCTAAAGGCCCCAGGCGAGGCCTTCAGTGGGACATTGATTCTGATCTTTTGGGCCCTTCTGCCGCCTCAAGGCTCCTCTGGTACTGAGGTGGCATCATCACCAGGATTTTCCTCTGTTGTCCTGGCAGGCTAACACTGGGTGGCGGGAATCCTGTCAACAACTCATCGTGCATGATCAATGGCCCCTGACTCAGGGAAGTAGATTGAATTGGGGGTGCATCCGAAGGGGCAGGCGGAAATCCGCCCTGCCAGAACTCTGCCCCCCAAGAAAAGAATTTGGCACGGAACTTCAAAATGCTTCTAATTGGAACCCAGTTGAAACGTGGAGAAAATCTTGTTTAGTTTTGTAAAGAGAGCTACTTGGCACCAAGGTGTCAGGGCATATTCTGTCTCATCACCATTGTGTAGTCAGTTCAAATTGCAATTATGGTCTCGCTTTAATTTGCAAGAATATTTGGTTTTGTCAATCACTGGCTAAATAAAGAAACTGTGCTCCCTGTTGCCGGTTCTCCATTTTCAGACGATGATTAATTGCTTTGGAACTTAGCCTGTATTGCACTGGACAGATTGTGAAGAGTTCTACATATTAATGGTTCTGTCAGAAGCTCATCACTGAGCAATGTTAGGAGACAGGTGCCCTTATCTAAGCTCACTCGGGCTATAGTAATTAGGGTTCTATAAAACTGAGGCAAGGAGAGAGCCGTGGAATTTAATGTCCTCTCCTGTTGGAATATGTCCAGCAACCATTAATGTTCATGGAGCTTTTCATGTGTTTCCCATTACAAAGAAAAAGGTGATAGAAAGGGATATAAATATTATGACACGGTGCCAGCCATAGTGTCACGTCGAATCTTATAAATTCAGGAAAATGACATCGAGAAATAAATGTCATGTTTGGGCCATACATGATTACTGTGCTTCATTGAAATAGAGGCTAAATATATATTTTTGGTGCACAGGCACTTATGAATTTTGTAGTCAATCTCTTTGAGGTGAAATGGCACATTTCCTTGCTGTTTTCTATTTAAAATAATCAAAGCTTATGATGTTTTGCTTACATTGTGAGGTCAAGTAACAAAAATAACTGGTGTTAACGGGAGTGAGGTTAACAAGGGAGATTGATAGCCCTTGTGAATCTGAATATTTTAAAAAATAAATAACATCTGTGCTTCTTTCGTACAACTTATCCCCTTTCTGAGTGGGAGTTTGAAACTCAGTTCTCATTTCTATTGTCCCTTGTGCAAGGAAGCATGGTTTTATTGTGATTGATCCCAAACAAGACCTTCACAATCAGTAACAAGACCTTCAAAATAATTAACAAAACCTTCACAATCATTAATAAAACCGCCACAATCATTAACAAGACCTTCAAAATCATTAACAAAACTGCCACAATCATTAACAAGACCTCCACAATCATTAACAAGACCTTCACAATCATTAACAAAACCTCCACAATCATTAAGAAGACCTTCACAATCATTAACAAGACCTCCACAATCATTAACAAAACCTCCACAATCATTAAGAAGACCTCCACAATCATTAACAAGACCTTCACAATCATTAACAAAACCTCCACAATCATTAAGAAGACCTTCACAATCATTAACAAGATCTTTACAATCATTAATAAGACCTTCTCAATCCGAGCGGCCAAAGGACAACACCTCCATTAATGCAGCTCTGCTTCAATACTACACTGGAGTACCGGCCAAATATGTACTCAAGTCCTTGAATAGGAATTAAATCCACAATTTTCTGACTCGGAGCTGCTAGTGCTACCAACTTGGCAAAGCTGGCATGCAAACATATGGAAAAAAAGCTAAAACCAGATTCTCCACAGCTCTCTCTGTGGTTAGTGTTCAGTAACATGAATAAATCTCCTTGCATATGTGGTACCTTCCAGCAGTATTTTCAGAATGAACACAGAACAGAACATCAGAAAGGGGACATAAAAGCACATCAGGTAATGGTGATCATTAAGTGAGTTTGGAGTAAGTGAGTTTGGAAGGCAGAGGAAACAAAGGTTAGAAACTAAACAACAAAGGAGTTTGGCAGTGCTTAATGGTATGTACCTCAATACAAGAAGTATAGTGAATAAGGCAGATGAGTTAAGGGCTCAGATAGATATGTGGAAGCATGATATCTTAGCTATTAGAGAAACATGGCTTAAACAGGGGCAGGAATGGCAGCTCAACGTTCCTGGTTACAGTTTTCAGATGAGATAGAGAGGGGGATAAAAAAGGAGGGGGGGGGGTGGCAATATCAGTTAAAGAAACAATTATGGCAGTGAGGAGGGATGATATGTTAGAAGGATCATCAAATGAGGCCATATGGATTGAGCTAAAGAACAAAAAAGGGGCAGTCACACTGCTGGGAGTGTACTATAGACCCCCAAACAGTCAGAGGGAAATAGAAGAGCAAATATGTAGGCAAATTTCTGAGAAGCGCAAAAACAATAGGGCAGTAATAATAGGGGATTTCAACTACCCTGATATTAACTGGGATACGATCAGTGCAAAAGGTATAGAGGGCACAGAATTCTTAAATTGCATTCAAGAGAACTTTTTTAGCCAGTACGTAGCAAGCCCAACAAGAGGTGGGGGTGGGGCAATTCTGGATTTAGTTTTGGGGAATGAAGTTGGGCAGGTGGAAGGAGTATCAGTGGGAGAGCATTATGGTGGTAGTGATCATAATTCAGTTGGATTTAGCATAGTTATGGAAAAGGACAAAGATAGAACAGGAGTAAAAGTTCTAAATTGGGGAAAGTCCAATTTTACTAAGCTGAGAATGATTTCGCAAAAGTGGACTGGAAACAGCTACTTGAAGGTAAATCAGTGTCAGAGCAGTGGGAGGCATTCACGGGGGAGATTCAAGGGGTTCAAAGTAAACATGTTCCCACAAAGAAAAAGGCTGGGACTGCCAAATCTACAGCCCCCTGGATGACAAGGAACATATAAGGCAAAAAAAAGGGAAGCTTATGTCAGACACCAAGAGCTCAATTCTGCAGAAAGCCTAGAAGAGTATCGAAAGTGCAGGGGTGAAATTAAAAAGGAAATTAGGGAAGCAAAGAGAGGGCATGAAAAAGTATTGGCAAGTAAATTTAAGGAAAACCCAAAAATGTTTTATAATTACATAAAGAGCAAAAGGATAACTAAGGAAAGAATAGGGCTTATTAGGGACCAAAAAGGTAACCTATGTATGATGGCGGAAGATGTGGGTATGGTTCTTAATAAATACAGAGGAACATAGGAACATAGGAAAAGGAGTAGGCCATTCAGCCCCTTGTGCCTGCTCCGCCATTTGATAAGATCATGGCTGATCTGTGATCTAACTCGATATACCCGCCTTTGGCCCATATCCCTTAATACCTTTGGTTGCCAAAAAGCTATCTATCTCAGATTTAAATTTAGCAATTGAGCTAGTATCAATTGCCGTTTGCGGAAGAGAGTTCCAAACTTCTACCAACATTTGTGTGTAGAAATGTTTTCTAATCTCGCTCCTCAAAGGTCTGGCTCTAATTTTTAGACTGTGCCCCCTACTCCTAGAATTCCCAACCAGCGGAAATAGTTTCTCTCTATTCACCACATCTGATCCTCTTAATATCTTATAAACTTCAATCAGATCACCCCTTAACCTTTGAAACTCCAGAGAATACAACCCCAATTTGTGTAATCTCTCCTCGTAACTTAACCCTTGAAGTCCGGGTATCATTCTAGTAAACCTACGCTGCACTCCCTCCAAGGCCAATATGTCCTTCCAAAGGTGCGGTGCCCAGAACTGCTCACAGTACTCCAGGTGCGGTCTAACCAGGGTTTTGTATAGCTGCAGCATAACTTCTGCCCCCTTGTACTGTCGTCCTCTAGATATAAAGGCCAACATTCCATTAGCCTTATTGATTATTTTCTGCACCTGTTCATGACACTTCAATGATCTATGTACCTGAACCCCTAAGTCCCTTTGGGCATCCACTGTTTTTAACTTTTTACCATTTAGAAAGTACCCTGTTCTATCCTTTTTTGATCCAAAGTGGATGACCTCACATTTGTCCACATTGAATTCCATTTGCCACAGTTTTGCCCATTCACCTAATCTATCAATATTGCTTTGTAATTTTATGTTTTCATCTACACTGCTTACAATGCCACCAATCTTTGTGTCATCTGCAAACTTAGATATGAGACTTTCTATGCCTTCATCTAAGTTGTTAATAAATATTGTGAATAATTGAGGCCCCAAGACAGATCCCTACAGGACTCCACTAGTCACATCCTGCCAATGTGAGTACCTACTCATTATCCCTACTCTCTGTCTCCTTTCGCTCAGCCAACTTCCAAACCAAGTCCGTACTTTTCCCTCGATTCCATGGGCTTCTATCTTAGCTAACAGTCTCTTATGTGGGACCTTATCAAATGCCTTCTGGAAGTCCATATAAATAACATCCATTGACATTCCCCTGTCTACTACTTTAGTCACCTCTTCAAAAAATTCAATCAGGTTTGTCAGGCACGACCTACCTTTCACAAATCCATGCTTGGCTCTCTCTGATTAACTGAAAATTCTCGAGGTGTTCAGTCACCCTTTCCTTAATTATAGACTCCAGCATTTTCCCCACAACAGATGTTAGGCTAACTGGTCTATAATTCCCTGGTTTCCCTCTCTCTCCTTACTTAAAAAGCGGAGTGACATGTGCAATTTTGCAATCTAGAGGGACAGTTCCTGAATCTAGAGAACTTTGAAAGATTATGGTTCGGGCTTCTGCAATGTGCTCACCTACTTCCTTTAAAACCCTGGGATGGAAACCATCTGGTCCTGGGGATTTGTCACTCTTTAGTACTATTATTTTCTTCATTACTGTTGCTTTACTGATATTAATTTTATCGAGTCCCTGCCCCCGATTCAGTATTAGTTTTCTTGGGATTTCCGGCACGCTATCTTCTTTTTCTCCTGTAATTACTGACGCAAAGTAATTGTTCAACATGTCCGTCATTTCCCCATTGTCAATGACAATATCCCCACTTTCAGTTTTTAAGGGGCCAACACTGCTCCTGACCACCCTCTCTTTCCTAATATAACTATAAAAGTTCTTTGTATTGGTTTTGATATCCCTTGCGAGTTTCTTTTCATACTCTCTTTTTGTAGCCCTTACTATCTGTTTTGTGACCCTTTGTTGATCTTTGTATCTTTCCCATTCGCCAGGATCTGTGCCATTTTTTGCCTTTTTGTATGCCCTTTCCTTATGTCTTATTCTGTCCCTTACCTCTTTAGTTGTCCATGGCTGTTTTGTTTGGCAAGTATAGTTCTTGCCTCTCAGGGATATAAACCAATTCTGTATCACGTTAAATGTTTCTTTAAACATTTCCCACTGATCATCAGTCGTTTTACCCATTAACAGATTTGCCCAGTTTACTGTGGACAGTCTCTGTCTCATCCCATTGAAGTCGGCCTTACCCAAGTCTAGAATCTTAGCAGCTGACTCACTTTCTTCCCTTTCAAACACTACATTGAACTCGATCATTTTATGATCGCTATTGGATAGATGTTCGCGTACAGTTAAGCCGTTAACTAAATCTGGTTCATTACTCATTACTAAATCTAGTATGGCTTGCCCCCTTGTTGCCTCTAGGACATACTGCTGTAGAAAACTATCCCGGACACACTCAAGAAATTCACTACCTTTCTGACAATTGCTAGTCTGCTTTCCCCAATCTATGTGAAGGTTAAAGTCCCCCATTAAGACCACTATGCCTTTCTTACACGCTTGTCTAATCTCTGCATTTATACAATCTAGCACTTCAGAGCTGCTGCCAGTGGTCCTATACAAAATTCCCACTATAGTCTTAGATCCTTTCCTATTTCTCAATTCAACCCATAAGGTCTCCGTTGGCTGCTTACCTCTCGTTATATCCTCCTTTATCATTGAAGTGATTTCATCTCTAACCATGAAAGCTACTCCTCCCCTTCTTCCATTTTCCCTCTCTCTCCTGTAGACCTTATAACCTGGTATAATTAGTTCCCAATCCTGACCATCCTGCAGCCATGTCTCAGTAATAGCTATCATGTCATACCCTCCAATTTGAATTTGAACCTGTAGTTCATTTAATTTATTCCTTATACTCCGTGCATTTGTATATAGAACTTTTAGTTGGGCCACACACCCTAGCCTGACCTTCAGCTTTGATGCTGGGTTAATCGCCTTACACCTTTTAGTTTTCACTTTATCTGTAGTGCCTAAAGTACACTTTCTTTCTGCTGCTCTACGCTTTTCCCTTTCACTTGTTCTTGAACAACTATTTGTACTATTTGTATTGTAAATTTCCTATGGGGCTTCCCCTCTCTTGCTGCTCTCAACTTTACTCCCTTCTGACTCCCCGCTCATTTTCCCATCCCCCTGCCACTCTAGTTTAAACCTTCCCCAGCAGCACTAGCAAACACCCCCGCGAGGACATTGGTCCCGGTCCTGCTCGGGTGTAACCCGTCCCGCTTGTACAGGTCCCACCTTCCCCAGAACCGGTCCCAATGTCCCAGGAATCTAAATCCCTCCCTCCTACACCATCCCTGCAGCCACGCATTCATCCGGTCTATTCTCCTGTTCCTATACTCACTAGCATGTGGCACTGGTAGTAATCCTGAGATCATACCTTTGAAGTCCTGCTTTTTAATTTATCTCCTAACTCCTTAAATTCACCTTGCAGGACCTCATCCCTTTTTTTACCTATGTCGTTGGTACCAATATGGACCACGACTACTGGCTGTTCAACCTCCCCCTCCAGAATGTCCTGCAGCCGCTCTGCAACATCCTTGACCCTAGCACCAGGGAGGCAACATACCATCCTGGAGTCACGTTTGTGGCCACAGAAACGCCTATCTGTTCCCCTTACAATTGAATCCCCTATCACTATAGCCCTGCCACTCTTCTTCCTCCCCTCCTATGCAGCAGAGCCACCTGTGGTGCCACAAACTTGGCTCTTGCTGCTTTCCCCTGATAAGCCATCTCCCCCAACAGTATCCAAAGTGGTATATCTGTTTGAGAGGGAGATAACCCCAGGGGACTCCTGCTCTACCTGCCTAGTCCTTTTACTCTGCCTGGCGGTCACCCATTTCCTTTCTGTCTGTGTAATCTTTACCTGCGGTGTGACCACCTCACTGAACGTGCTATCCACGATAGTCTCAGCATCACGGATGCTCCACAGCGAATCCACACGCAGCTCCAGCTCCGAAATGCGGTTAGCCAGTAGCTGCAGCTGGACACACTTCCTGCACACATGGTCACCAGGGACACTGGTAGTGTCCATGACTTCCCACATAGTGCAGGAGGAGCATATCACGGGTGCGAGTTATGCTGCCATGACTTGCCTTAGAGTTACCCTGCGTTCACCTCTCAGACTCTCCTCCCGCTCTCGGTCTCTCCTTTTATACTGTGCTCACCTCTTGGACTCTCCTGCCTCACCTGTGACGTCGCACAGTAGTTTTCTCTTGTTGCAGGTCTGCTGCTGCTTTTATTCCACTCTCAGTCTTCTGCCGCTCAGGTCCGCCCCCCGCTCTGCAGAAAAAGTTATGCGTCTGTCTTCACAGAAGAGGGGGATAATGCAGCGATTGTCGTTAAGGAGGAGGAGTGTGAAATATTGTTTGGGATAAATATAGTGAGTGAGGAAGTATTAAGGGGTTTAGCATTTTTGAAAGTAGATAAATCGCCAGGCCCAGATGAAATGTATCCCAGGCTGTTAAGAGAAGCAAGGGAGGAAATAGCGGAGGCTCTGACCATTATTTTCCAATCTTCCCTGGATACAGGCATGGTGCCAGAGAATTGGAGGACTGCTATCGTTGTATCATTGTTTAAAAAGGGAGAAAGTGTAAAAAGGGAGTAATTATAGGCCAGTAAGTCTAATCTCGGTGGTGGGCAAATTATTGGAATCAATTCTGAGGGACAGCATAAATCATCATTTAGAAAGACATGGGCTAATCAAGGACAATCAGCGTGGATTTGTTAAGGGAAGGTCGTGTCTAACTAACTTGATTGAATTTTTTGAGCAAGTAAGAAGGAGGGTCGATGAGGGTAACGCATTTGATGTAGTCTACATGGGTCTTAGCAAGGCTTTTGACAAGGTCCCACATGGCAGACTGGTCAAAAAAGTAAAAGCCCATGGGATCCAAGGGAAAGTGGCACGTTGGATCCAAAACTGGCTCAGTGGCAGGAATCAAAGGGTAATGGTCGATGGGTGTTTTTGCGACTGGAAAGCTGTTTCCAGTGGGGTTCCGCAGGGCTCAGTACTAGATCCCTTGCTTTTTGTGGTACATGTTAATGATTTGGACTTGAATGTGGGGGGCTTAATCAAGAAGTTTGCACGTGATAAAAAATTGGCCATGTGGTTGATAGTGAGGAGGAAAGCTGTAGACTGCAGGAAGATATCAATGGATTGGTCAGGTGGGCAGAAAAGTGCCAAATGGAATTCAATCCAGAGAAGAGTGAGGTAATGCATTTGGGGAGGACAAACAAGGCAATGGAGTACGCAATAAATGGGAGGATACTGAGAGGTTGGACCTTTGAGTGCATGTCCACAGATCCCTGAAGGTACCAGGACAGGTAGATAAGGTGGTTAAAAAGGTGGTTAAGAAGGCATACAGGATACTTTCCTTTATTAGCCAAGGCAGAGAATATAAGAGCAGGGAGGTTATGCTAGAACTGTATAAAACATTAGTTAGGCCACAGCTTGAGTGCTGCGTACAGTTCTGGTCACCACATTACAGGAAAGGTGTGGTTGCACAAGAAAGGGTACAGAGGAGATTTACGAAGATGTCGTCAGGACTGGAGAATTTTAGTTATGAGAAAAGATTGGATAGGCTGGAGTTGTTTTCTTTGGAAGGCTGAGGGGAGATTTAATTGAGGTATATAAAATTATGACGGGACTAGATAGAGTGGGTATGGAGGACCAATTTCCCTTAGCAGAGGGGTCAGTAACCAGGGTCCACAGATTTAAAGTAATTGGTAGATGGATTAGAGGGGAACTGAGGAGAAATATTTTCACCCAGAGGGTGGTGGGGGTCTGGAACTCACTGCCTGAAAGGGTGGTAGAGGCAGAAACCCTCAACTCATTTAAGAAGTACTTGGATGTGCACCTGAAGTGCCGCAACCTACAGGGCTACGGGCCAAGTGCTGGAAAGTGGGATTAAACTGGAGAGCTCTTTTTCGGCCAGCATGGACACAATAGGCCAAATTACTTCCTTCTGTGCCGTAATTTTCTATGATTCCATGATTCTATGATTAAAAGGATACAACAATACAAGTTGGGAAAGAAATCTTTAATGGGACTGGAAGGAGAAGACTGATTTATCAGAAAATGACCAGACCATGGGAGCTACCAGGTCCTATATGAGCAAAAAGCAAAGTTGTGGACCAACATGGCCATCGCAGACGCAAGCCAGTTTGCTAAGAATGACACTAGCAGACCAAATAAGATCTAAACCCAACCTTCCTTCCCAAATGAAACATGGCCAAAGCGGTGGGAATGAAAAAGGGAAGGAATTATCTCTATTATCTGGATACAGAGAAGTAGCCGTGCCAAGAAAGACAGTGCCATGTTATTGGATATAATGTACAGAAAGTATTTACCGTTTTATGAAGAAAAAACATACTTAAGGTTTCTTGTGTATCTTATGCACTTCCTCTCCACGTTACCCTTAGTTCCTAATGTCACAATTTCTGTGTTGCCCTTTTTATAGCGAGAGAAAACACCTTTCTCAACATTTCAACATCTTATAATGGGGAAACCCTATTTACCTGTCATAATGTAATTTCAGGCCTCCCACCAGTAGGTGGTGCTGGGGTGCTAGGCACTCTGATCTGCCCTCCATTTTGCTTTTTGTCGCCTTAAATTTTTACCGCATTTGTCTGCTAAATTTTAAATTTATAAAGTGTATACCTTGTTTGGCAGGTAAGCTGTTGTCTTTCCCCGATCTCCCACACCTGCTTCCAGGTCTTCTGCCCCTCTAGTGGGTTACTGGCAGAGGTGGTGGTAGGTGGATGAGAGGTGGTGCGGGGAGATCTTTCAATGTCATATCAGCTAATGTGGCCTCCGCTACTTAAGGGAGATCGCCAACTGCAATGCCAGCAGCAGTTGCTGGCAGAGAGGAAATTACTTGCATTTATATTGCGCCTTTCATGACCTCAGGACATCTCAAAGAGCTTTACAGCCAATGTAGTACTTTTGAAGCATAGTCATTGTTGTAATGTAGGAAACATGGCAGCCAATTTGTGCACAGCAAGCTCCCACAATCAGCAATGTGGTGATGATCAGATAATCTGCTTCAGGTGTTGTTTGAGGGATGAATATTAGCCAGGACACTGGGGAGAACTCCCCTACTCTTCTTCGAAATAGTGCCATGGGATCTTTTATGTCCACGTGAGAGGGTAGACGGAGCCTCGGTTTAATGTGTCATCCAAAAGACGTCACCTCCAACAGTGCAGCACTCCCTCAGCACTGCACTGGAATGTCAGCCTGGATTTTGTGCTCAAGTCTCTGAAGTGCGACTCGAACCCATAAACTTCTGACTCAGAGGCGAGAGTGCTACCCACTGAGCCACTGCTGACACCGTATAATGAATATATAGGAGTAACTAGGGATCATAAATATATATGAGTGATTAATGGAGTGAATGGGATAGGAATATCCCTCAGGAATTTCTACTAGAAAAGAAAAACTAATGCAAGAAAGTACGAATCTATAGTCAATAACTAGTGGAGTACAATTCAAAGCAGTGTCTCCCATGAATTATTAGTAGAGTAGGAAATTTGATGTCATTCAAATCTAATGGAATAACAGGAGGAATATTTGTTGTGCTAAGAATGTTAATTGAGCCTGGTAAAGAGGGAGAGCAATTTTCAACACACAGAAAACCTATATAATTAAACGTTTTACATGTGGCACATTCTGAATAATCTGTAGACCATAGGAAAGTGTCCAGCATGTTTGCACCTTTTCCCAGCTTCTCTACATGTGTGATCGGCATGTATTTGTGTCTATTTTTCACATGCAAGACCCTGACTGCCCTGCTCTCCACACCATGCCCTACACTATCTGTGACCAACCCCACAGGGCATCGACTATATTCTATAATACATTGTACATTGCATGGTATTACACTCCTGTTATTTACAAAAATGTATGTTCTCCAACTCAACATGATCAATTGGGAGATTCACTATAAGATCTTAAAAGTCTTGTGTATAGCATCCACATTCCCTATCACAGTTACATTCCATAACACTTGATTGATAACAAAAACGTGCGTTTATATAGCACCTTTCACGTAGTAAAACGTCCCAATGCGCTTCACAGGAGCATTATCAAACAAAATTTGACACCGAGCCGTATAAAGAGATATTAGGACAGGTGACTACAAGCTTGGTCAAAAAGGTAGATTTTAAGGAGCATCTTAAAGGAGGAGGTAGAGGTTGAGAGGCGGAGAGATTTGGGGGGGAATTCCAGAGCTTAGGGCCTAGGCAGCTGAAGGCATGGCTGCCAATGGTGGAGTGATGAAAATCGGGGATACGGAAGACGGCAGAATTGGAGGAGCGCAGAGATCTCGGAGGGTTGTGGGGCTAGAGGAGGTTACAGAGATAGGGAGGGGCGAGGCCATGGAGGGATTTGAAAACAAACATATGAATTTTAAAATCAAGGCATTGCCCGACCGGGAACTAATGTAGGTCAGCGAGCACAGAGGTGATGGGTGAACAGGATTTGATGTGAGCTAGGATACAGGCTGCAGAGTATTGGATCCCATTGTTACAAAACAGCCTATCCTCCAACACACCATGAGCAATACCATGGGAGATCTGCTATCTATATTTATCTTTATTTATACATATATCTTATTTATTTTAGCAAGGAATTAGGCATATTTTTAACTGTGCAGTTTTAATCATCAACCCTTAACTTGCAATAATCAGGCTCATTCTTTTGGAGCCACCAGGAAGTTGACTCTGTCAAGAGTCCCTTCCTTTTGATGTAGAAATGTGTTAAAGTTTGACAGGGTCACCTGTATGATGCAAACCAGTTAATCATCATTAACATTTGATTGCCTGATAAAGTGACTTTTGAAGTTGGTTTTTACTTAATCAAAGGGTAAGAATTCCTTCGGGTGTTGTATGCAGCAACATCATTGATTGTGAAGAATTTATGTCTTTGCTGTTTCTCGTGAAATCACAGCCACATTTTCAAAGACTGCAGTTATAATTTTGGCAGCAAGGTAACTGAAGAGAGGAAACCTTCACCAATATGTTTGCAAAGTCGCTACAGATAGCAGCTTGAGGAATTCCTCCATCCCACCAACTCCTAAATGGCGATTTTTTAAAAGCATGTTCCACCTCCAAAATGGATGTTGTTTGACAGAATGGTTGAAGGTTAACCTAAAGTTTAAAGTTTAAAAATGGTTACAAGGGTAGAATGGAGCCTAAAAAAGTAAAATTCAAGTTAAACCCCACCCCCCCCCCAAAAAAAAATGGACAGAGAGAGAATATGGAAGTAGTAGAGGCAAAGGCTACAAAAGTAGAAAGATGGGATGAGCAAAGATGAAGTGTTTTTATTTTATGTAAACATATTTTAGGTGTTTATTTCTGTAGTTTATGCTCCTATTATAATAATAAATATAATCCTGATGTTTTGGTAGTTTTATTAAGAAAGAAAGAACTTTCTTCAAGAAGGAATAATATTATATTATTTTTGTCCTCAGGAGTGCCCAAAGGGCTTTACTCTGTTTGAAGTACTTTTGAAATGCAGTCACTGTTGTAATGTAGAGAAACACATCAGCCAATTTGCGCTCATCAAGTTCCCACAAAAAACAATGAATAAATGACCAGTTAATCTATTTTAGTGATGTTGGTTGAGAGGAAAATGTTGACCAGGACACTGGGAGAACTCCCTGCTCTTCTTTAAACAATGCCATGGGATCTTTAATGTCCACCTGAGCAGGCAGACAGGGTCTCGGTGTAACATCTGGTCCAGTGTCTATTTCAGCTTGAGCTGTAACTTACAAAACCGGTCAGTCCAGGGAGAAAGGAGTTTCCTTGAAAGTACCAGTAGCCTGAGGGTTACATCTATTTAAACTATCTTAACATATATATTATGCTGAACACAAAATCAATATATCCTGAGAAAATACCATGGTAACTCTACTAACTCTAGTTCTTTGGCTGGTTCCTAACTTTCTCCCCCCAGGTTTCCTAGTTTGTCTCTGCTCCTCGCTGAGGGCGCTGCCTCACGGGGGCAAAGGTGGTGGTACACTTCCATTGCCCTCCGAAACTTCACACAATTGGCCCTTTGTCTGGGCAGTGCATGTTGTCAGGCTGTGGAAGGCTTCCAGCTGAACTGGTCCTTGTGCTCACCTGACAGTAAGATTCCCTCTGGGTGCTCGTCCTCCTCTGGGGGGAAACATTCTCCCTGGTCACTAAGTGTAGCAAAACCGCTGACCTGTTCCTTATTGTCATGTTTCCAATTTCACTGCATCAAGCGTACAGAGGAAATTTCCGTTTCCTAATGGCTACGTATGTGCATTTTCCAGCAGGAGAGGAAACTCTCTCCTTACCCCAGAGACACAGAGACCAATTGTAGCACTCCTACTGCCATCCTGGCTAAGACCAGCACAGACCAGCGAGGGTACGTGAGACTGTCCACTACACTAAAGCTCTGTACCATAGTGGATGGTACATTTACCCATTAACCCTACAGGGGACTTAAAAACATGTATAACTGCAGGAAAGATTTGTACTATCTGCAAGGGAAGAGTTAGTGTTTAACAGATGTTTAATAGATGTGTCTTGCACTATAGGAATTTGGTTGATGGCATGTTGATGTTCATAGAGGTTTGATTTACAACAAATATTTGCAACTAAGGGTTTAAATTCTGCTGGCGAAAGATCATCAACCTGAAACGTTAACTCTGTTTCTTTCTCCACAGATGCTGCCTGACTTGCTGAGTGTTTCCAACATTTTCTGTTTTTATTTTAAATTCTGGTGTATGATATCAGTAAGCAACGTGCTAATACATTTATGTGAAATTCCTGTGTCTGCTACTCAGTTAAAACTGCCGTACCCTGAGTGAGGTACCACTGGTGTACACAAAACGCCTCAGATGTTGTTGTACCCATACCTCCCAAACCCGCGTCCTCCACCACCTAGAAGGACAAGGGCAGCTGGTGCATGGCAACAACATCACCTCCAAATTCCCCTCCAAGTCACAGTCCGCCCCAACTTGGACATATATCGCCGTTCCTTCATCATCCCTGGGTCAAAATCCTGGAACTCCCTACCTAACAGCACTGTGGGAGAACCTTCACCACATGGACTGCAGCGGTTCAAGAAGGTGGCTCACCACCATCTTCTCAAGGGCAATTAGGGATGAACAATAAATGCCGGCCTTCTAGTGACGCCCATATCCTGAGAATGAATAATAATAGAATTGTTACCTTTCGTGGGCTTATCTTCCTTATCTGAAACGTAGACCATTTTTGAAACCTCCAAAGGAATTCCCATCCCCACCATTTTGTTTGGTGCTATTTAAATGGCAGCAGCAGCCAAGAATAATGGGAGTAAAGTATTAGCAAAAAAAAAAGTGCAAAAATGGTGAATTACCCAGCAAAACCAGCTAAGGCATGGAGCACATGGAAAAATGAGTAGAAAATGCAGAAAAAAACCCAACAAATGCACATCCTTAAAAACCATGTAACATTAGCCTGCCTTTAAAAAGGCTACTTTAGCAGGCAGGCTCCCAGGGCTCCCTATGTGTCCATTTCTTTTTAGTCAAGGATGCACTGCAGTACGGAGTGTCAACTGAAGCCAAGAAATTTGATGTCGAACCTAATTTGAATGAAAGTCTTTCCTTAACAAAGCTCGCCCTTATCAGTAGCTCAATCTTATTTCCTCCCCTCCAAATCACGCCTTAAAAAAAAATCAGGCACAATGCAGTTTGGGTGCAGTAGTCAGAGATACTGGGGTAAATTTTAACAGGGAGCCAGGAAGAGGGCGGGGGTGGTGGGTGGGGGGGGGGGCGCGGCAGAGGTGAATTCCTGACGGGAAACCCGGAAGTACGGATTTCCCGGACACCCTTACGATTTTGACGTAAGGACGTCTTTTGTTTTTTTTCTGTAGGTTTACCGCCCGACAGGCCAGGCTGATTGACAGGCTGGCGGTCAGTCAGACGGGAGAGCAGCCAGGGAGTGGATGCCAGCTGGTAAGTCTTAAATGGGGGGGTGGGGGTGTCGGTCATGGGGGTGGGGAGTCGGGGTCAGGGATCATCAGGGGATTGGGGTCATCGGGGGGGTCAGTCATTGGAGGGGTGGGGTAATGGGGGGATCGATCATCGGGGGCGTTGGCCATCAGGGGGGGATCAGTCACTGGGGTCGGCAGTCATGGGAGGGTGGTGGGACATCAGGGGGGGGTCGGTGATCATGAGGTTGGTTTGAGATCATGAGGTGGGTGTCGGAGATTGTAAGGGGGGTCGGAGATTGAGGGGGATTGGAGGTCATGGTGGGGGGTCGGAGATTGTGAAGGGGGTCAGAGATCATGGGGGATTGGAGATCATGGTGGGGGGTCGGAGATTGTGAAGGGGGTCGGAGATCATGGGGGATTGGAGATCATGAGGGGGGTCGGAGATCGTGGGAGGTTTGGAGATTGTGAGGAGGGGGGGTCGGACATGGGGAGGGGGTAGGCCGATCGTGTGTGTGGGATCGCTGCAGGTAGGTTTGTTGGGCCTGGAGGAAGCACTCCTGCTCCTCCGGGCCCACAAGCAGTGCAATAAAGGTACTTACCTGCTGAGCCGGGCCTTCTCGCCTCCTCTTACATGGCGTGAAGCAGAAGGCCCGGGAATCCCGGCCCCCTGGAGTTAAGAATAAAAAAAACTATTAAAATGGAGGCCCGCAGCCTCATTAAAAGATTTTACAGTCCGACCCGCCTCCTGAGAGCGGATTGGTCGCCAGCCCCCCGACCCACCTCTGCTAAAACCGGAAGTGGGCGGGTTGGAGGCGGGTTTTACTTTTTTACGATTTTTACCTTCCCATCTGCCCCCAACCCACCCATTCCTGGGGTTAAAATTTACCCCACCATTTTTCAACCCACAGAGCCTCAGAAAATAGGGACTCGAAAGGTCAGTTTTCAGGCAGAAGAGTGCCGGAACTGCAAAGATTGAAATGGGTGAATAATTCAATAAGTGACATACTTTAAAGAACCCTGCAGGACAAGTTACCTCACCTGCAGAGACCTGCAATACCAACACACCTGGGTGCACTAAGTCATCAGCAGTTTTATTTTCGCAAATACTCTTTGTTCTTCATCATTGTTTATCCACTTTGTAGTAGATCACACAGTTCTTTGTTCATCCAACTTGGTTCCTGTCTATCCATATAGTGGCAGCAAGTGGATATCTCTTGTCCTAGACTTAGGGGATGAAACTGGAGTACGTCAGTAGTGCAAAACAGGCATATAGTGAATTGACAGCCCCCTTTTCCACAGAAAACATGAATGGGCTGTCATCTTGTTATGAGCCCATTTTGTGCTATTGGCATAAAACAATTTTGATCCCTTAGTCTCTTCAACGCTGAGTTTCTTTAGGAACCCACTTTGTTGTTTCTTTGCTTGGTTTCTTCTTTCCCCAATATCATCAACACGTCTTTGCCATGCACAGTATGATTTCCACTGTCTCATCTCCTGGATTAGCTAGAGGTTCATGTACTCACATACTTGTGCAATCATTATTTAACTTGTCTGAGCCCAAACTGTGAAGCACTTTGGGCCACTTTGCTACATTAAAAGTGCTCTATAAATGCAAATTATTGATGTGTATTTTCACTCATGTACATGCAACAAAAAGCTATTTTTTTCCGGTGAAGTTCTCTTCCCTACGCTCCTGAAGGCACTGATGTTGTTGAATAATTCGGGCAACCCTCCTGTACCTCTGTTAAGTGGCCATTCTTCATATGTGAGCCTAGATAGTGAATAGTGTTAAGTTATTTAAACATGGCGGCATCACAGGTGAAACCACCGCCATCCTTGCCCGTCATCACATGCATGCACTTTCCAGGGGGCATCACTGGATAGTGATCAGCTAGCAGGAAACTTGGCAGCTTTTTTGTGCCCCTCTCCCTAGTATAAATATCTCAAGTCTAATTATTCCAACCCTGCTTCCACCCTGTCTGAGATCAGCTCATCTGCTCACCATCCTGTCAATGTCGATCTTTTGTGAGGTTGAATTTGTTCCTCTCAAACTATCCCGGGACTGAGGAGCAACTATTCAGCACCTACCCCTGAGAGAGATCAGAAACTGATACCTTTTCTACACACCCCTTACTGTAACATTGTTTGATATACCACAATCTCAGATGTAGAGCCACACAAGTTGCTTGTGGCTCTCCAATGAAGAAATCATATAAAACGTACTCTCTATAAAACCACTCTCAAATATCATGATGTCTGATATAACACAAGCATTTATGACTGCCTCTGATAGAGAAACAATATTAGCACCCTCTTTGAAACACATTTCTAATCATTGTATGTGTTTTGTTTGGCCACAAGACAATAATATGGAGAAGGAATTGCAATTCCTGACATATAATATCCATATAACTGGTATTCTCTTAAATCAAAACAGAAAATGCTTGGTCCCACCCAAATCCTTAACCTGTCATTCTCGTTCAGATGCTGATTTTCTTGCTATGCAGTTCCACTGTTTTCTGTTTTTATCTAGATTTCCAGCATTCCTCGTGTTTCTTCTCTCCACTATTGACGTTTTCTGAATTTTGAACAGAAGAACAAAGAGCTAAAGGCTAGAATTTACCATTGCTGATATCAGTAAACAAACACTTAACATGTTTGTATGACATTTTACTGTCTGTTCTTTTAAGGGGAGTTGCTAACCCACTTAAAAACAATGAGCTAACAATTGTGGAGTGCTATATAAACACTTTAAGCATGAACCTGCTACTATTACTAACTGTAATGTCAAAACTTAGGTGTACAGAGCCACAAAACAGGTTTTCTATTCGATATAATTTCTGAATAAAGTTAAAAATATTCTATCATTTTAAAGGTTTAAAATATGATTTACTTCCAGTTCTATACACTTTTCCCCGCGTGAGCTGACGTATAGTGATGAGTCACGGATATTACTGGAGGGCACAGGAACCAGCCTACGGGATTCAAACAGTGACTCAGAAGATGACAGATTAACTGTTTGAGAACAGGAAATTATTATAATGATCACTCTGTGTAGCGCTGGGAAATAATGGAAAAGCCACGAATAATTCATCATTTGGGAAGACAGTAACAGAGAGGTTTTTATTATGGCGACATACTGTTTTATGGGATCACATTTTTCAGAGCAGTGTCAAATATTAAGAAGTTTGGGGAGTTCAGTGCTACGGTGGCTTTTATCCTCCTCACGTGTTACACTGCGTCCTTCTTCTGGGAGATGGTTTGGGTGTTCAGAGAGAAGGGCTCATGTTTTCTGGGGCTTGAAGAAGGGGTCTGGACTTCTTTATATTTCTCCAGCTGTATGACTTACTCCCACATGACCAGTGCAGATAGGAATAGCAATAAATAGGTAGAAAACCACTATTGCAATATCCAGTTTGTCAGGATCCTAAAATGTATTTCTTTTAACCCATTACACATCCATCCTCCTTAGAAATCTGGTAAATAATGTGTCTCAGTTCCAATGAGAGGTGTGTCCATTCAAGTGAGGACACGACCAAGATCTTTGAAGTACTGAAAGCCATTTATATCATGGATGCAAGCATTTTTTTTTAACTTAAACAACAATAATTAGCATTTGTAGAAAGGACATAGAGTGCATTACAAGGGGGGAAAGAGAATGTGTATGGGAGATGGGAAGGATTATCAGAACAGAAAAGGTTAAGATGAGATTTGATAGAGGTGTTCAGAATTATGAAGGGGTTTGATTAGATAAATTGGGAAAAACTATTTCTGTTGGTCAGTGCGTCGGTAACTAGCGGGCAAAAGTTTCAGATATTTTAAAGAATGAAGGGAGAGTTAAGGAGAATTTTTTTTTACACACAGAAGATTATTAAGACATGGACTGCCCTATCAGCAACAGTGATGTGAGCAGCTTTTTGAAGGGTTATAATTAAACATTTTTTTTTATTCATTCATGGGATGTGGGCGTCACTTGAGAAGGTGGTGGTGAGCCGCCTTCTTGAACCGCTGCAGTCCGTATGGTGATGGTTCTCCCACAGTGCTGTTAGGAAGGGAGTTCCAGGATTTTGACCCAGCGATGATGAAGAAACAGCGATATATTTCCAAGTCGGGATGGTGTGTGACTTGGAGGGGAACGTGCAGGTGGTGGTGTTCCCATGCGCCTGCTGCTCTTGTCCTTCTAGGTGGTAGAGGTCACGGGTTTGGGAGGTGCTGTCGAGGAAGTCTTGGCGAGTTGCTGCAGTGCATTTTGTAGATGGTACACATTGCAGCCACAGTGCGCCAGTGGTGGAGGGAGTGAATGTTTAAGGTGGTGGATAGGGTGCCAATCAAGCGGGCTGCTTTGTCCTGGATGGTAACGAGCTTCTTGAGTGTTGTTGGAGCTGCACTCATCCAGGCAAGTGGAGAGTATTCCATCACACTCCTGACTTGTGCCTTGTAGATGGTGGAAAGGCTTTGGGGAGTCAGGAGGTGAATCACTCTCTGCAGAATACCCAGCCTGAAAAAGAAAAATTTTAAAAAGGTACAGGGAAAGAACAAGGGAATGGGACTAAATAGACTGCTCTTTCACGGAGGCAGTACAGGCACGATGGGCCGAATAGACTCATTTTGTGTTGTAAAGTTCAACGATTATGAGATTAACTGGGAGACCAAAAGTACTGTCGAAGAGTTTTTAAACAAGAGGCTTTTGAAGGGAGGGAAATAGGCAGCAAGGTGACTTTGAGAGAGTTTTCTGAAGTGCAAAGGTTTTTGATAAGATGGCTCCCAGGCTGGGAGCTCTCTTCTGAACTCCTTCCCCTTACAACAACAACAACAGCAACCGCAAGAACTAACATTCAGATTGTGCCTCTAACGTAGAAAAATATCCCAAGGTACTTCACAGGGGCAAACGCATCAAAAGTAATTAAAGCAAAACTGATTAACTCCTTTAAAAAAAAGAGTGGGATGAATATCTAATTAAATAGGACTGTACATTATAGATAAGTATAAACAGAGATAATCATATAGTCTATGAAATCTCTTCAGCTTCAGAGACCGATGAACTCTCATGTGTAGAATCGAATTAGTCAGAGCTGAATTATATGAATTCTAACGTTGAAATCATCCCAGAGATTTCTTTTCACTGCCTTTGTGGTGTGAGGGAGAAGCCTCATGGAAATGTATCTGTGAATAGTCACCTACCTCACCAGAGGAAAGAAGTTGGATGGAGTCCACTATAGTGGAAGTTTGACATGGTCTGTCGGAAGCAATGAGTTTGCTGGATCAAGTGCCTTCTTCCCATCACACACTTTAAAAGGAAAGAAAAGTTTAATGGGAATATAATCTGTCAAAAAAAAACAGCCAGGAATCAAACCCACGGCTTTATTTCCTCAGTTTTAATGTGAAAATGTAAACTTGCTTGGAGAATACAGATACCTGCCTGTAGTCACATTAACCTCAGTTAGTTGCAAGCTAGGACGACACATCCGAAACCTTTAATGGCCTTGTTCCAGCCATCAAAATATGAAACTGCCCATTAAACTTCTGTTTGTCTAAGTTAGATAAACTTGCATTTGAGCTTCTCATTGATTGCTGGTTTGATTCCAACAATCGAAGTTATGATTCAGTTGCTTGTGTTTGTGCCTCACTTTGAAGCCATTTCTCGTGTGTTTTTAAAACCACATCAGTGCACAAGATGTTCCAGCCTGCCCAGGCCACAAATCATCCACATTGGCTTTCAAAAGCCTTCGGACGGTGTTGAAATCAATTTCAGACCAACCCCTTGAAGGATATAATGAAATGATATGGGCAAGGCACTGGCAACAGTTTTTTTATTGAGGAACCTCGGTGAAAAGCCAAGACCCATTGTGCAAGACATCTCCAAGGTTGAAGCAAGGTTAAGTGACACCAAGCTTCAACACTAGTATAAAGTGCGGAAATTGTTATTAACAGCTGAAGGGATTTTCTTGTCAATTTTCTTCCCATTTCTGCTGAAGGCATTGATGCCTTCTTGGCTACAGTTCTACAAACCATGATGCATTCTGACTGTTCTTCACGTGAGCCCTAGCAGTGAGTCCCACCAAGCTACTCAATCATGGAGGATATCACAGCCAAGCCCCATCTTGACTTCATGTGAAGCCCGTACATGTTCACTTCCAACCAAGGCAGTCAGGAGCAGGAGCAATGATGGATTTTTTCCCCTTCCCTAGCTCAGGGACACTGAGTCCAATTGTGGTGCCATAATTCCTGCCCTGTAGATCCACTAAATCAGCACAGGCCGGGAATCAGATCTTCGATTTTGTAGTTTGTATGGCTTAGTATTTCACTGAATGGTGTTTTTGCTTACAGGACCACTAGAGGAGCCAACTGAGATATTATTTAAGGAAAATGTTAACTTTTTTTAGCATACTTTCCACAATGCTAGGGAATAAAATGAACCTACCTTGATGATGATACCTAGGTTGGCGATTTGTGTGAAGTTATCTCTTTTTAATTTGAAATCTGATTTTATTGGCCGAGAAAATCCGTGATCCCGGCGGTTACGCTGGGGTTAATTAGTAATCTTATAATTAAGATCATCTGGGGAAGAGTGATCATAATATGATAGAATTTCGTTATTGAGTTTGAGAGTGATGTAGTTAAGTCTAAAACTAAGGTCTTAAATTTAAACAAAGCCAATTACGTGAGTATAAGGGGTGAGTTGGCTCAGGTAGATTGGGAAATTAGATTAAAAGATATGATGGTAGATAAGCAATGGCGAACATTTAAAGAAATAATTCATAATTCTCAATGAATATACATGCCCTTGAGTAATAACAACGCCACAGGAAAAGTGATCCAACCATGGCTAACTAGAGAAGTTAAGGATAGTATTAGATTAAAAGAAGAGACTTACAATCAGCAAAGAGTGACCAAGAAATTGATAAAGAGGGAGAAATTTGAATATGAGAGTAAACTAGTAAGAAATATAAAAACAGATTGTAACAGCTACTACAAGTATGTAAAAAGGAAGAGAACAGCGAAAATAATCATTGGTCCCTTAGAGGCTGAGACAGGAGAAATTATAATGGAGAATAAAGAAATGGCAGAGGCGTTAAACAAATATTTTGTATCTGTCTTCACCGTAGAAGACACAAAAACATACCGGAAATAATGGGGAAACCAAGGGTCTAATGAGAGTGAGGAACTTAAAGTAATTAAGATTAGTAAAGAAAAAGTACTGGAGAAATTAATGGGACTAAATGCCAACAAATCCCTTGGACCTGATGGCCTACATCCTAGGGTTCTAAAAGGTAGTGGATGCATTGGTTTAGATCTTCCAGAATTCCCTGGATTCTAGAACAGTGCCCGTGGGTTGGAAGGCAGCAAACGTAACCCCGCTATTCAAGAAAGGAGAGAGAGAGAAAACAGGGAACTATAGGCCAGTTAACCTGACATCAATAGCATGGAAAATGCTAGAATCTATTATTAAGGACGTAGTAACAGGGCACTCAGAAAATCATAATAGGATTAACACAGTGTTTGACAAATCTAATAGAGTTTCTTGAGGGTGTGACCAGCAACGTGGATAAGGATAAACAAGTGGATGTGGTATATTTGGATTTTTAGAAGGCATTCGATAAGGTGCCACACAAGAGGTTGTTACACAAGATTAGAGCTCATGAGGATTGGTTAAAGGACAGAAAACAGAGAGTAAAAATAAATGGGTAATTTTCAGGTCGGCAGGCACTAGTGGGGTGCCGCAAGGATTGGTGCTTGGGCTTCAGCTGCTTACAGTATATACCAATGACTTAGATGAGGGGACCGAGTGTAATGTATCCAAGTTTGATAGCGATACAAAACTAGGTTATAAAGTAAACTGTGAGGAGGACACAAAGAGGCTGCAAAGGGATATGGACAGATTAAGTGAGTGGACAAGAAGGTGGCAGATGGAGTACAACGTGGGAAATGTGAAATTATCCACTTTGGTAGGAAGAGTAGAAAAGCAGAATATTTTTTAAACGATGAGAGACTAAGAAATGTTAGTATTCATAGGGATTTGGGTGTCCTTGTACACGAATCACAGGAAGTTAATATGCAGGTACAGCAAGCGATTAGGAAAACAAATGGTATGTTAGCCTTTATTGCAACGGGGTCGGAGTATAAGAATAAGGAGGTCTTGCTGCAATTATAGAAGGCTCTGGTGAGACCACACCTGGAGTACTGTGTACATTTTTGGTCTCCTTACCTAAGGAAGGATATGCTTGCCTTAGAGGGGGTGCAATGAAGTTTCACTAGATTGACTCCTGGGATGAGAGGATTGTCCTATGAGGAGAGATTGAGTAGAATGGGCCTATATTCCATGGAGTTTAGAAAAATGAGAGGTGATCTCATTGAAACATATAAAATTCTTAGAGGGCTGGACAGGGTAAATGCTGCCAGGCTGTTTCCCCGGCTGGAGAATCTAGAACTAGGGGGCATAGTTTCAAGATAAGGGGTCGGCCATTTAGGATCGAGATGAGGAAAAATTTCTTTACTCAGAGGGTTGTAAATCTTTGGAATTCTCTACCCCAATGGGCTGTGGATGCTCAGTCGTTGAGTATATTCAAGGCTGAGATAGATAGATTTTTGGACACTAGGGAATCAAGGGATATTGGGATCGGGCGGGAAAGTGGAGTTGAGGTCGAAGATCAGTCATGATCTTATTGAATGGCGGTGCAGGTTTGAGGGGCTGTATGGCCCACTCCTGCTCCCACTTCTTATGTTCTTATGATTGCACTGTCAGTGCCGATCCTGCTGGAGAATACAGGATCAGTGGAAAGGAACCAATCTGCATGGGGATGGCAGGAGGCAGGGGCAAACATCACTGTGGGTGTATGTCTGCACCCCCCCCCCCAAAGCTGCCCGATGCAACCAAAAGAACCTGCTGCCTGCCTGTCTGCCTGCCTGCCAATGGGGGTGGGGGGGGTGGGGCAAAGGGAGGGAGTGTCCAATCCCGACCCAGCCACGTACCCTTCAGCTCCCTGTGTAAGGAGGCCCATAAGGATATTTTAAAAGGAAACATACCATTCTTCAGGGGTCCAGGGTCCAGGCCACTTCTCCCTCAGCGTACTGGCCTCCAGTGCTAACCCAGATCCCAAATGAGCCTGGAACGTGGAAACTCCTGGCATAGGGAGTCTCTACCCTCCCCAACAACATTTGCCTTGAGACGGGTGCTGACCCATTGCTGGCTTTAGCTCCACAACTGCTGGGAGGTGTCTACTACCTTTACCCAGTTGCCAATAATCATGTGCAATCCTGAACACTGTAGGCAATCTAACTATCGGGCCCCTCAAAGCCAAGCCCAATGTGACCCTCTCCCGACCTTCCCACATGTACTTTTCAGTACAGATTATTGGATAGCAATCAGCCGAATCAACCCCTAGTCAAGGTGCGTAGAACCCAGTTATAGTGTACCCACTGCTGCTCCAGCTGAGATCATCTAATTCAGCACTGATGGTATATCATATCTGCCACTGTGCTGGACTGTAAGACTCAATGCCACACCAGTTGATGCATTTATGCATTTATTGTAACTCTTGTGCAACTTGTTTACAAATTGGCCTCAGAATTTACAGTCACATATTTAATGGTTTTGGTGTGAACTATTTCTGCCCGTTCCAGGAGTTTGGCCTACTCTCAAAGTTCCAACAAGACCACAAAATGTGATAGTTGCCTCTGCGTACAGTGTTATGGCTTTGCACAGCTCAAGTGGGGATCTAAAAGGTATTGATTGGAAGATACCAGGGCCCAATTGTTTCTTCATATCTGGGGGTTCCTGGGGATTCTGCCAACTTTAGCTTGGATACATACTTCTGGACCATACTGAGAAAGGGCAAAGGGCTCTCTGGTCTTTCTCATCTTTCTGGAACAACAGGAAAGTCCCAATGCATCTTAAGATTGTGGTGCAATGACATCTGATCAAACAGTTCCCCTTCATGATTCAGTACTTCCTAGCATGTCACAGAAGGGCTCCCTTTGGCCAATGTGTGAGTGGGACCAAGTTGTGAGGCGCATTTTTTTCAGAAAGGAGAAATGGTTGCAGCGAGGGAGATCTCCATGATGTGTTTCTCAACATCTTAAAGATACACGGCAATACATCCATTTGACAAAGCCCCTTGCATTGGGAACCTGCACAAAACAATTGGCGATGAGGAAGTCTGGTATGCTACTTTAGATTTGTGCCTCTAGGGCATCAAGAGAGGTTGACACGTTGGAAACTTTTCTGCATGGGTCCTTCCACCACTGCAGATATCTATCAAATAGCTGAGAAGGAAACTCGGAGGCTTAAGTCAACATCTGCTGGAAAGCAAAACCTGGAAGCTTGATTAACACATGGTGATATATCTAGGCTTTGGTACTTAGTTTGATTGAGTTGCAGAGAGGCACCACACCTTCAACTAGTAGAATTGCCATTAATGGGGGTATGATGTGTGTTCGTGCTGTTGCCACAAGGATGGTATGGTAATGGTATGGTATTTACCATTGTGTGGCTTGGGAGGAGTCTCTGATGCCTATATACACCTAGCACAGCTAAAATTATCGCTGGTCACTTGTTTAATGACCAGCTAGTGACTATCCTTCTCAACGGGAAGATAAGTAGGGTCTTTATGGGGTCGAGTTGACTCCAAGATGACACACCTAATGGATGGAGATTGGAATCAAGTTGATCCCCTGTAGCAAACATAGTAATACAATATCTGAATCAGGCAGGACCACGGTACTCGAAGGCACTGTTGATGATTGTCTAGTTAAGGAGATATGCAGAGGTAGACCTGTCACTGAGGGCAGGGATTCTTCCCACTCAGCTTCAGATAACTTTGCAAGTCAATGCCCTAATGGTGGTCTCAGCTGAAAAGCAACAAGAAGCTTTCTTGTGCTTTGTGCCATTAAGCTGCCTGATTATAGCCTGTTAAACCCCAGCAGTACTCCTACACGTTAAGGTTTGGCTGTTAACAACCTGTGCCTAATCTCTCTGCACATGGGCGAGTGAGGTGCCTCCCCACAGGGATGGAGTGTGTATTCTGTCTAAGGTAAATGGAAAGTCCAGCAGTGTGGATTTCTCATTAGTTTAATTTGGAGACTTTTAATCATGCTGATGGCGTTCTCTATGTGTCCAACAAGCACCTGACCAAAACAAAGCAATGAATTACCTTTTAATTAAACTGGCAGCTGGGAATCACCAGAAAGCACAGGCAAACAGACCTGGCTTTGTAGGAAGATGGGATGAATAAGTGACTGCTCAGTTGGCAGTCTTCCAATTCTGTGAAGTTTTTGGTCGTGTTTTGAATTAGAACCAGTCAGATTGGGCTCACAAGTAACATTAATGGCTTTACTGATCTGCATTCTCCCATTGCTTGCAGTGCCTCTACCCTTTACACTTTGCTGGATAAGTGCACTGTCCGATGTACTCCTGAATAACCCAATCTAGGAAGGTCCCAGTTGTCATCCCTGGTCTGTCCTGAGTTAGCTGGCAGCTGGATTGACAGTGGAGGTTCTACAATTGGAATGAGTGCCCCTTTACTAGGGAGGGGAAAGCACCTAGAGTTCCTGCTCCTGTACTTTTCTCTCTATAACTGCCTGGCACAAAACTGGGGATTTTAGGAAGTTAAAATGGCGATGTCATATTTACATTGTATAAGATAATATAAATATTTTAAGTTCAGAATCAGTTATAAAAGAACAGGTGGACTTCCAATCACTCAACAAGTTTATCCAGTGAGCTGCTGAGCCATGCAGACCTGGAAGGTCCCAGGTTTAATCCCTGGTCTGTCCTGTGTTAGTTGACCTCAGTTGGGCCAGCAGTAAGGATGCTACAGTTAGTCTCCGCAGCCTTAGGCAAGAGAAAATCAGACAGGGTTTACACTTTTGATTTCTGTCCAGTGACACCCCCCCCCCCACAATAGAGGTGCGTATGCATGGACCTCAGGTGAGTACGGGATCGGACTCAACTGCCAAGCCCCCATGGTTGAAGTGCCTGCCAATACCAAGCATTGAGGCTCACACATGAATAATGACCATTTTTGCATGAGATATCAGAGGACATCTGTGGAGCTATACCCCAGGAATGGGCGAACATCTGTAGAAGAGAAGAGGTGAGAAAATTAACAATACAAATAAGTCAAGTAATTTATTGTTGAAATACATCAGTCTGATGACACTCCAAAACAGAAGTAACATGAGAGCATAAGAAATAGGAGCAGGAGTGGGCAATCCAGCCCCTTGAGCCTGCTCCACCATTCAATAAGATCATGGTTGATCTTCGACCTCAACTCTTCTTTCCTGCCCAATCCCCATATCCCTTGATAACAAATGTTAACATAGCAATTTTACAAAACAAATCTTACAATCCTACTTAGGGAGCAAATCATCATATAAATTAACTTGGAAGGAAATGAGTTTGCATACATATTAACATTTTAATATATGTCTTGAGATTGAAACAATAAGGTCATGTCTTTGGGGCTATGAACCTCTAACACTGCTGTTTAGTCTTGTTAAATGCCACATACAGTAAAGTAGCAAGGGGTTTGTTTCCAGACTGTAGCCTAGAAATTCAGTCTCGCAACGCCTGTTTTTCAGGCACTAAACGGCCTCCTAAGCCCCCAATATGGCGGGTATGAAGTGCTTGTTCATTAGCAGCCGGAAGTGTGCCAGCGTAATATTGATAAAGGTCAAAAAAAAGGTGTGCAGTGCCCACGCCTGAAATAGGCACTAGCCCTTTGCATGTGCAAATAAGGGGCCTAACGCCTGATTGAGGCCCCATTGCAAGATTGGTTTGCCCTGAGATCGCACCCTGTGCCCCCAAAAATGGGCATACTCCAATTTCTAGGCCTTTAAGTAGTTACTGTCTTTTTTCTCATCTACTCATGCACTTTGCTCACTCAGTGTCCCACAGCATTGATCTTGTGTGGCAGGAAGTGCAATCATGCATTGCATTTGGACAATAATGGAAATTGGTTGTGCGTGCATCACTGGCTGTTTTCCCTGATGTAACCTGCATTTCAGTCCAATTCCAGTACCATTGAGAATGTACATTCCAACGTTTCATCCTCCTTCGGTGCCCCGATGGTGTCCCCGTGCTGTAATACTAGGAAGCTGATCAATGAGGAGCAGATCTTACCTCAGAACGCATTTCTCGTTTGTAGATGTGAGGCTTTTTTATCCGCGGGAATGGGAATTCGGGCGGCAGGAGCCTGCGAGATCGGTCCCCGGCAGTCAGGTAAGTGGTGGGGTGGAGGGGGCGGTCTGGACATGATCAGTGGGCAAGGGAGGCCCAAGGCTCGACAAGGAAACCTAAATAAAAATTTAAAACATACTCTTCTCACCCACGATCCCACCAACTAAGATTGCAGATCGGGTCTCGATGACGTCATTGGGCCCCAATCTGCATATTTAAACAAGACCCCGCCAGCTTGGATTGGGTGTCCTGCTCGCCTGCTCGGCGAGAAGGCAACGTGATCAGAGGGGGTAAGTCTTGTAGACTCATGACCACATTGTAGACTCATGACTAAGGTCAGAGCATGTGGAGTCAAGGGACAAGTAGCAGAATAGATAGCAAGGTGGCTACAAAACAGAAAACAGAGAGTAGGGGTTAAGGGTAGCCACTCAGTCTGGCAAAAGGTGGGAAGTGGTGTTCCACAGGGATCGGTGCTGGGACCACTGTTGTTCAAAATTTACATTAAAGATTTGGACTCGGGAATCGGAAGTACAATTTCAAAATTTGCAGACGATACCAAATGTCGGGGTGGGGGGGGGTGTAGTTAATACAAAGGAAGAATGTGTCAAAATGCAAAAAGACATTAATAAACTTGCAGAATGGGCGTGTAATGGGCAAATTAATTTCAACATGGATAAGTGTGAGGTGGTGCATTTTGGGAAGAAGAATAAAAAGGCCACATACTGCTTGGATAATAAGAACCTAAATGGGGTAGAGGAGCAAAGAGATCTCGGGATACAGATACACAAATCCCTAAAAATAGCAACGCAGGTTAATAAAGCCATTGAAAAGGCAAACCACGCACTGGGGTTCATTTCTAGAGGGATAGAATTGAAAAGCAGAGAAGTTATCTTAAACTTATATAGAACTATGGTTAGACCACACTTGGAGTACTGTGCATAGTTCTGGACTCCATGTTATAAAAAGGATATAGAGACATTGGAGAAGGTGCAAAAAAGATTCACAAGGATGATACCAGATCTGAGAGGATATACTTATCAGGAAAGGCTGAACACGCTAGGAATCTTTTCTCTAGAAAGTGAAGATTGAGGGGTGACCTGATAGAGGTCTTTAAGATAATGAGAGGGTTTGATTGGGTAGACGTAGAGAAAATGTTTCCAGTTGTGGGGGAGTACAAAACTAGAGGTCATAAATATAAGATAGTCACTAGTAAATCCAATAGGGAATTCAGAAGAAACTCCTTTACCCAACGAGTGGTAAGAAAGAAAGGGGCAGCGGCAGCATGGATACAAAATTATCTAAGTGACAGGTAGCAGAGAGTAGTGGTGAACGGTTGTTTTTCAGACTGGAGGGGCGTGTACAGTGGTGTTCCCCAGGGTTCGGTACTTGGACCATTGCTTTTCTTGATATATATTAATGACTTGGACTTGGGTGTACAGGGCACAATTTCAAAATTTGCAGATGACATAAAACTTGGAAGGTTAGTGAACAGTGAGGAGGATAGTGGTAGACTTCAAGAGGACATAGACAGGCTGGTGGAATGGGTGGACACGTGGCAGATGAAACTTAACGCAGAAAAATGTGAAGTGATACATTTTGGTAGGAAGAATGAGTCGAGGCAGTATAAACTAGAGGGTACGATTCTAAAAGGGGAGCAGGAACAGAGAGATATGGGGATATATATGCACAAAATGTTGAAGGTGGCAGGGCAGGTTGAGAAAGCGGTTAAAAAAGCATATGGGATCCTGGGTTTTATAAATAGAGGTCTGGAGTACAAAAGCAAGGAGGTTATGATGAACCTTTTTAAAACACTGGTTCGGCCACAACTGGAGTCTGGTGTCCCATTCTGCCCAGAATGGGACACCAGACTCCAGTTGTGGCCGAACCAGTGTTTTAAAAAGGTTCATCATAACCTCCTTGCTTTTGTACTCCAGACCTCTTTAGGAAGGACTTTAGGAAGGATGTAAAGGCCTTAGAGAGTTATGCGGATAGACTGGAGAAGCTGGGCTTGTTCTCCTGAAAGCAGAGAAGGTTGAGAAGAGATTTGATAGAGGTCTTCAAAATCATGAAGGGTCTAGACAGAGTAGACAGAGAAAAATTGTTCCCATTGGCGGAAGCGTCAAGAATCAGAGGACATAGATTTAAGGTGATTGGCAAAAGAACGAAAGGCAACATGAGGAAAAACTTTTTTACACAGAGAATGGTTATGATCTGGAATGCACTGCCTGAAAGGGTGGTGGAGGCAGATTCATTCATGGCTTTCGAAAGGGAACTGGATAAGTACTTGAAGGGAAAAAATTTGCAGGGCTACGGGGATAGGGTGGGGGAGTGGGACTAGCTCATTTGCCCTCGCAGAGAGCCGGTGCGGACTCGATGGGCCGAATGGCCTCCTTCCATGCTGTAGCCATTCTATGATTCTATGTTTCTATGATTCTATAAGAATGTGCGCTCCCATAAGTGGTAGTTGAGGCAAATAGTATAGATGCATTTAAGGGAAGCTAGATAAGCACATGGGGGAGAAAGGCATAGAAGGATATGCTGACAGGGTTAGATGAAGTAGGGAGGGAGGAGCATAAACTCAGGCATGGATCAGTTGGGCCGAATGGCCGGCTTCTGTGCTGTAGGCTCGATGTCACTCGATGTAAGTTGCTGCCCACATTTTAAAGGCCTGTCAACAAAACCGGCTAACTCTCATAGCAGGGATATGGGGAAAGGGCAGGGCAATGGGACTTTGGGATAGCTTTCAAAGAGCTGTCACGTTGGGCCGAATGGCCTCCTTCTGTGCCGTATCATTCTATGATTCTATGATTCCTACTGCTTTGGGTATAGCTCCCAAGACACCATCTCCTGTTGTTCTTAAGATGAATCGGGACCAACATGGTTTTAATGGGTCTGGGATGGGTTGACTGCCTGTCATTATTTCCATTTGAAGTAGAGCATGAGCTGTGACACATCCTTAATGCCTGCAGCGTGTGGCTTTTTATTTTATAAACCTGTGCGAATTCGCCTTGTTTTAGAACAAACACATTTAAACACAATTCACTCCCAAGTCCTGTCTGTGAAGAAAGAAGTGATCAAGGAATTGAGAAACGTGACCGCAGTATTAAGAAACCCAACAACAAAGATCAGCTCGGGCTCTGGTCACACCAGAAACATGATTTTACCTATTTGTTTTCACAAATTCTTTTTTTTTGAAGAGTTGCACTAACTCTAGCTGTCAGCGGCTATAATTTTTTAAAATATCATTCTCTGCCGGATACCTCTGAATAATTCAAATGCTGGTCTCTTAGTGTTGCTGCCACTTAAGGCCAGTAGCAGATTAAGTCATCCATTTGCTTCACAGCAGTGAACTTGAAAATTTGTGAGTACCACACGAAACAACACAAAGTGAAATTTCCCACCTGTTTCTTTAACATGATTGTTTCTCACTATTTCCAAAATAGGCTTTAAAATCCAAAGAATTTCAATGAGGCACGCAAAGAATGCAGTGACAGTAAATCCTCCACTAATGCAGGATTTATTGTTAAAATCCTTCAAACCATTTGCGATCCAATGCTGTCCACAGAGCTTCTGGTCTGATTCAGAGGGGGAAATAGTGTAGAACTCTGGAGTACATAAGCTACATGTGGCGTCACCAATGACAACGCAAATCCACAATGATGTAGAAGGCAACATCCCATCCTTGAGTTTAGAAAGTTGAAAGGTGTTCTGATGGAGATGTTCAAAATGATAAAAGGATTCAATAGGGTAGAGCCAGAGAAGCTAATTCCTCTGGTTTGGGAATGCAGAACAACAGGGCACAATATTAAAAATAGAGCAAGTCATTCAGGAGTGAAATCAGGAAGGACCTTTTCATACAAAGGGTAGTGGAAATCTGGAATTGTCTCCCCCAAAAGGCTGTGAATGCTGGGGATCCTTATAAATATTCAAGGCTGAGATTGATAGATTTTTTGTAGGTAAGGATGTCAAGAGATTATGGATCAAAGGTGGGTAAATGGAGTTGAGGTACAGATTAACCATGATCTAATTGAATGGCAGAACAGGTTCGAAGGGCTGAATGGTCTACTCCTGTTCCTATGTTCCTAGGATATGCTGATTAAACCAGATTGTGGACTCTTTGATTCAAAGGGATGGCAGTATTAAATTCCAGAATGCAGCGCAGATGAGTGGACACTGGGGGTATCCACCTCAGACTCCTTCCCATTCCTGACCCATTTCCCAAGCTTAGGAGTCATTCAATACACCTGGCAGACTCCCAGCAGGATTCCTGCCAACCACACAGAGCCCTCCAGTGTCTAGCTGTAAATTACCGCCTGCCTGACTTCTCCATCTCCACTCAGGAGACTTTCATCTGATCTCCACCAGAGCTTGTACCCATCCTCGTCAGAGCACTGGAGACCATCGCCAATTCCTGCCAGAGTGTTACAGCCTGGGTCTGGTCAATACAAGGAGAGAGGGCCCTGTGTCTGATCCCACCCATCCCTGTGGAGGTGAATGAGCAACTTGTATTTTCTTGGCGGTATAGAAGAGATGTGTCTACTTTACCCGCCAATCCATGGAGCTTGTAGGATAAGGCTACGGTTTTGCAGTTACCTGATTGTTACACAGGTCAAAGATCAAAGCCCTGAAGATTCACTTTTAGGCATTTGATACAAAGGCATGAGTGAAAGTGAAGAATACAATCTGTCTCAGTGCAGTGAAATAGTGAGGAACATTTTAGGCCCATGTTTTATGCAGTAATAGTGTCATTTTAGAGTCTACATTACACAGTACTGATGTGGCACAGTCTGTGCTGGAGAGCTTGTAAATTTGTTTTTGGAACTCCATTATTTTACAGCTGAGGCGGAAGTATTTTTAGAAATAATTTCATAAACAGCTTTAGAAAAGGCTGAAAGAAATTTAATTTCCCTTAACACTTTCTTCAGAGAATCAAATAGTTTACCTTGATATTTTACTATTAATAGTCTTACCATGAGGCATCCAGTTTAGATTTATTTTAAAGAGGGAGTGTTGCCTTCTCTAAATTTTAGCTCATTTAAAGCATTAACTTTTAACAAAGTATCAGAACAAGTTGAAGATTATGATGTAAAATATTTAACAAGTAGAGCATATTACAGAGAGACAGTTATACATCAGCAGATAACACCAAAAAAAATTCAGAAACAGTTTTGCTTGCAAAGCCCCCTTAGTACAGATAGGCAATGAAAGAAGAGCTAAGACAGTGAAAGGAGGAAATGGGCAGGGGGCAATGAAAGGAAAGACTTCAAATATCAACTAGTACAACTGTCTAATGCAGCTGTCCTCCCAGTTGATGGAGGAGGCCCAATGATTACGTTGGTAGGCCTGTGTTCTTGTCAATGAAATTTGTACCTTGTAGAAAAATGTCTTTGTCCTTCATATTGAACAAACTTATATTTAACATCTTTGCATCTCTCATCACTGCAATCTAAGAACCTTCCTTTATTAAAGATGGAACATCAGTATTAGGATTTCTTTTAAAATCAAATATTAAAAAGAATTATGACCCTGAAATTTTGGGGGATTCTCCCGGTCTTGTTTTATAATTTTGGAAGAAGTCTGGCAGAATCATCAGAGAATCAGTGTAAATGGCTGAAAATGGCCGTTTGTGCTGATTCTCTAGAGTTCAGCTGTCTCCCACCCAAGTTACGGCAGGAGACTGGGAGAAGTCTGATGATATTTCAGGGCCTGTGTATCACCCCTCTCTCCAATTTTCTTCTCTCTTCTCCTGAAGGGGCTGGCACATCCTGGGAGATGGTTCCATGTGCACAGTTCTCAGGTACCTTGCCCAAGTGGGTGATCTTCATGTATGAGCATGTATGACAGTGAATGCGGGCAAGGTATTAGACCATGGTGGGCATTATAACTGTGCTTTATCCCATCCTCACCTGATGCCAATACACATGTATTTCTAGTAGGGGTCTCTAGATAGTCAGAAACTTACAAAACTGGCTGGCCTAAGGAGACCCTAATTTCCCCAGACCTGCCAGCAGTCTAAGGATTAATGATGAAACTCCCTCTTTAAGAATAACTTTCTTCTCTAGCCAAGAAACCAGAGAGAACCAATTGGGATTTGTACTTGGGTTTCTATGGGATGATAAGGCTGCAAGGAATGGGAGACATATTGCAAAATGATACCAGAATTAAGAGGGTACAACTATCTGGAAAGACTGAACAGGCTGGGGACCTGATAGACGTCTTTAAAATTATGAAAGGGTTTGATAGGGTAGACGTGGAGAGGATGTTTCCACTTGTGAGGGAGTCCAAAACTAGGGGCCATAAATATAAGATAGTCACTAATAAATCCAACAAGGAATTCAGGAGAAACTTCTTTACTCAGAGTGGTTAGAATGTGGAACTTGCTACCACAAGGAGTGGTTGAGGTGACTAGCATAGATGCATTTAAGGGGAAGGCAGATAAACACATGGGGAGAAAGGAATAGAAGGATATGTTGATCGGATGAGATGCCATAAATTGGGAGGAGGCTTGTGTGGAGCATAAGCACTGGCATCAACCTGTTGGGCCGAATGGCCTGTTTCTGTGCTGTAAGATCCTATATAATTCTTTGTAAATGTTAACACAATTCCCAAACTGGAATCTGCTCAAGAATCAACAAAAAAGTGGATTAAGGTACCCAGGTCTTAGTTGCACTTCCAGCATCCACCAGTGGGGCACTGATCCTTTCTGTGCAGCCTGTCCAACATGCCAGAAGCCTTGAATTGAATACGCTCGAGGCATGCAACCATAGTAGCTGCACGTAGCACTTTGGAAATGTTGCTTCATCTGTCATATGAGATCTTGATATCCAGATTATTCTCCCAAACGCCAGCAGACGGGCTACAAGCACCATCCAGGAGTCATTTATAAAGCATTGTAAAAAAAAACTCATCTTGGAATCCATCTTGGTCCCATCCAAACATCAAAGCAAGTGCATAACTCTGCTGGGAGCATCTGCTTTAAAAAGGGACCATTTTTAATGGCCTTCATCTAAGACATGTTCCAGCAGTGAAATTTTCCCCTGGGACATAAGAACATAAGAAATAGGAGCAGGATTAGGCTATAGGGCCTCTCGAGCCTGCTCCGCCATTCAATAAGATCACGGCTGATCTTCGACCTCAACTCCACTTTCCCGCCCGATCCCCATATCTCTTGATTCTCCTTGAGTCCAAAAATTTATTTATGTCAGTCTTGAATATATTCAATGACTCAGCATCCACAGCCCACTCTGGGGTAGAGAATTCCAAAGATTCATAACCCTCTGAGTCACGAAATTCCTCCTCATCTCAGTCCTAAATGGCCGACCCCTTATCCTGCGACTATGCCCCCTAGTTCTAGACTCTACAGCCAGGGGAAACAATCTCTCAGCATCTATCCTGTCAAGCCCCCTCAGAATCTTACATGTTTCAATGAGATCACCTCTCATTCTTCTAAACTCCAGAAAGTATAGGCCCATTCTACTCAATCTCTCCTCACAGGACAACCCTCTCATCCCAGGGACTAACACCTGGAAGATCAAGAAGCACTGATCAATACATAGGTCACAGGCTTGATAGATGCTCTGTTGTCAGAAGGGCTATTAACTAAAATCGACAGAATAAAGCAAGAGGATGTTGAAGTTAACGATTTTTCCCCTTTAAAAACCTGTTTTTTAAAGACGAAATCCTCAACGCTTGACTTACTGCAGGCCTGTTTACTAATTCAAGTGTGCTCTGATTCTGTGAGCCACCATGGAGATTTAGATATGCAGGGATAAGCCTAGGGCATCAAAATGGCCTGGTGAGAAATGTTCATAAAATAAATGAAACAGGACCGTGAGAGCTGTCACAGAAGAAGAATGAACTCAAAGGGTGGCCAGGATAAAAATAACTGCAAAAACACAAGCAAAATACTGTGGACACTGGAAATCTGAAATAAAAACAGAAAATGCTGGAAACACTCAGCTGGTCAGGCAGCATCTGTGGAGAGAGAAACAGAGTTACCGTTTCAGGTCGATGACCTTTCATCAGAACTGGCAGATGTTAGAGATGAACAGCTTTTAAGCATGTGCAGAACCAGGGAAAAGGAGGCAGGGAAAATTTAAAAGGGAGAGATCTGTGATAGGATGGAGGGCAGGGGTGATTAAATGACAAAATTGACGATGGCACAACCACGACTGCTGCAAATGACACCAACACACCACAATGGCTAACCAGAACGGAGAAGATCTCCCATTTGTTGTATGAGGGAAACAACATTCATCAGAATCTTCAGGCTTTTGGACTGTGGGTGACAGAGGTTGATTTAAAGGGAAGTGTCACTACAGCAAAGTTGTTCTGCACAGAGGAGGGTGCAGTGATACAACGCACATGCATGACATCATCAAATCGCTGATTCTGTCTTTTCATTTTAATCGTTGCCTGAATGATAATAAAAAAATACTTAAGCTCAATCAGTAAATACAAGCATGGTGCAAAACTGAGCTGCACAGAACAGGAAGGTGTTGCAGTGCTGTTAGCTCATCTCAGTTGTATGGTTGCTACAACTGGCCTCAATGCATTTGAGCTAAGGAGGTGATAAAAGCCTGTCCATCCTCTGACTGTCACAGTGGAAAGTTTGAATGTGTACACGTCAGGTGAAGATGAGATTGGGCTCAGCTAATATTATTTCCTACATTACAACAGTGACTACACTTCAAAGTACTTTATTGGTTGTAAAGCACTTTGGGATGTTCTGAGGTCGTGAAAGGCGCTATATAAATGCAAGTTCGTTCTTTCTTTCTCGGTCTGAAGGTTGACTATTCTGCTGGTGCCCAATGCACTTCCTAGTAAATTACACATTTTGACATGCTCAGTCTCATCATGATTTTATTTTTTCAAGCAGGTTCATTTCTCTCTGCTCTGCTGGATCTGACATTCATTAAATTTATCTCGCTAGTTTGCTACAATCTTGCTATGCGTTTGCTGGGAGCATTGACGACAGAGACATCTTGGTGCTGACACTGCTTAGTGGGACATTAAGTGAATTTACCTGTAGTTATCTCCAAAATGGATTTTGCTGCAGGCACTAATGGACATTTTATTCATGTACCTCACTGAATTAGATTTCTTATTGCCTTCTGTGTTTAAACTCCATCTCAGTGTGCAAACCCAATCTTAGTTTGGATCCCCACTCCACTGAAATAAGCAGGTTTAATAAAAGCCGAGACGATCGGCATGCCTGGTAGTGATTCTTATGCAAGTGAATAATGTCCATCTAGGTGTGAGCGTGCAGGCGGGCTGTAGTAAGCATTGGTTCACGACACAGTTTTAAGGGAATGGTAATGTATTATTGCCTGTGGATTAACAGTAGTTAAGCCGCTTACTGGAACTAGGAGCCAATTAATTTTAGCCAGCAGTTCCTAAATAATTGTGTGCTGGATTACCTGAATGTTTTCCTGATGTTTGAACCAATCAATTTAATTGCAATCAATACGACAAAAAGCAATTATTATACACCGCTTGGTATTGATATAGGAGACCATCCTTAATGATCCATGGAAGCATTGTGCATCAGTACACAGGACTGGCAAACATGTTCTGATGTGAATCAAAGCTGCACATCGCATTACACGAGTACACTTAGTGCTCAAGTAGACATGCAGCATGAATGTGGAGGATGTGATTTTACTTTACAAGCACCAGGCTGGGCACTGTCCACATGAATAGTGTAATATTGTCAGGATTCCAAGGGGAAAATTGAACCAAATTTCATTCCTGAGACAGAAGGTTGTGCATTCAAATCTCACCCAAGGCCTCGGGCAGAAGGCCTGCCACAACCTTAACAAGGGCAACTAGGGATGGGCAATAAATGCCGGCACTGCCAGCATCGCCCAGAGCCCAAGAATTAATTTTAAGAAAAGATAATCTCGGCTGACACTTCAATGCAGTGTTGAGGGAGTGATGCAATGTCAGAAGTGTTGTCCTTCAGATGAGATATTAAACCAATGGTTCAAGTGGACACTAAGGATCCCTTGGTACTGGAATTTTACGTGCAAAATGGCTTTTGCATCTTACTACACAACAAGAATCATTGCATTTCAAAATCATTGCATATGAAGTGCTTTAAGACATTTCATTAGAGCATAAGAAATAGGAGCAGGAGTAGGCCATTCAGCCCCTCGATCCTGCTCTGCCATTCAATCAGATCATGGCTGATCTTCCACCTCAACTCCACTTTCGGTGATGAGGTACTGTATAAATGCAAGTCTTTCTTTTCTTTCAAACTGGACTGAACTTTCCAGAAGCAGATAGAAGTGGAGATTTAAAATCAGAAAATCCCCCCATCCTAGATGACACATTTCCAAGAATATTGAAGAGACAAAGGTTGTGGGACATTGGCTATAATCATGAAGGAATCATTGAGCATTGGCGAGGTCCTGCAGGACTGAAAGCAAACAAATGTCGTGCCTCTATTTAAAAAGAGCTGGCCCAGTTAATTAGAAGTAAAATAATGGAAGCTATTTTGAAGGTAGGCTGGAGGATTATTTGTCAAAGCAATAACTTTACAATGAATATTCAGCACACATTTAGAAGATCCTGCCTGATTAACCTTCCTGACTTATCTGGGGATGTCACTGGTAAAGTAGATGGTGATATCTCCTACATTAGAATAGTGACTACACTTCGAAAGTACTTAATTGGCTGTAAAGCCCTTTGGGACATCCTGAGCTCATGAAAGGCATTATATAAATGCAAGGCTTTCTTTCTTTCTTCGACATGATGTAGTTATTTACGGACATTCAGAAAACCTTTGATGAAGTTCCACATGAAAGACTGCAAATTATATGAGAAGCCACAGTAATCCTGGGTTGGACATGGGTTTGGTTCTCAAGTTGATTAAAAATAGGTTACTACACGACAAAAAAATTGTACAGGCCCTGAAGGGGGTATAGAGAGAATCGACAGGACTAATCCCAAATGTAAAAGGGATGTAAAGATTAGAGAATTTCAAACTCTATAGTCTAGCAAGATTAAAGGTGGGGGGGATCAAAATATATAAAATACTAAATAGTCTAGTTAAGATAAACTCAGAATATTACTTCAGAGTGTAGCAGGAAAGTGACAGCAGAGAATATAAACTTAGGTGAGTGAAAATTAGTTTTGAAACAGATATTAGGAAGAGCTTCTTCATTCAGAGTGATTAATTTTTTGGAATAATCTGCCAAGCAGAGTAACAGAGTTGAGATGCCCTAACTATAATCTTCCAAAGTTCTCTTGATTCAGGAACTGTTCCTTTAGATTGGAAAATTGCACATGTCACTCCATTATTTAAGAAAGGAGAGAGAGGGAAACCAGGGATTTATAGACCAATTAGCCTAACATTTGCTGTCGGGAAATTACTAGAATCTATAATTAGGGATAATGATTGAACACCTTGAAAATTTTCAGCTGATCAGAGAGAGACAAATCAGGGATTTGTAAAGGGTAGGTCATGCCTGAGGTCACTGATTGAATTTTTTGAAGAGGTGACTAAAGTAGTGGACAGGGGAATGTCAATGGATGTTATTTATATGGATTTCCAGAAGGCATTCGATAAAGTCCCTCATAAGAGACTGTTAGCTAAAGCTGAAGCTCATGGAATTGAGGGCAAATTATTGACCTGGTTAGGAAATTTTGAGTGGCAGGAGACAGAGAGTAGGGATAATGGGCAGATACTCAAATTCGCAGGATGGGACTAGTGGTGTCCCACTGGGATCTGTGTTGGGGCCTCAATTATTCACTGTATTTATTAACGACTTAGATGACGGGATAGAGAACCACAAGTTTGCCGATGACACAAAGATAGGCAGTATTGTAAGCAGTGTAGATGGAAGCATAAAATTACAGACTGAAATTAATAGATTAAGTGAATGGGCAAAACTGCGGCAAATGGATTTCAGTGTAGGCAAGTGTGAGGTCATCCACTTTGGGCCTAAAAAGGATAGATCAGAGTACTTTTTAAATGGTGAAACAGTGGAGGTCCAAAGAAACTTAGGGGTCCGTGTACATAGATCATTAAAATGCCATGGTACAGAAAATAATCAAAATAATCAAAAAGGCTAATGGAATGCTGGCCTTTATATCTAGAGGACTAGAATACAAGGGGGTAGAAGTTATGCTACAGCTATACAAAGCCATGGTTAGACCACACCTATGGCAGACAACTGGTTTATCCATTCATCGCCAGATCTGGTTGGACCACATAAACATAAGAACATAAGAAATAGGATCAGGAGCAGGCCATATGGCCCCTCGAGCCTGCTCCACCATTCAATCAGATCATGGCTGATTTTCAACCTCAATTCCACTTTCCTGCCCAATCCCTATATCCCTTGATTCCCCTAGAGTACAAAAATATATCTATCTCAGCTTTGAATATACTCAACAAATTAGCATCCACAGCCCTCTGGGGTAGAGAATTCCAAAGATGCACAACCCTCTGTGTGAAGAAATTCCTCCTCATCTCAGACTTGAATGGCTGACCCCTTACTCTGCGACTATGTCCCCTAGTTCTAGACTCTCCAGCCAAGGGAAACAACCTCTCAGCATCTACCCTGTCAAGCCCCCTTAGAATCTTATATGTTTCAATGAGATCACCTCTCATTCTTCTAAACTCCAGAGAGTATCGGCCCATTCTACTCAACCTCTCCTCATAGGACAACCCTCTCATCCCAGGAATTAATCTAGTTAACCTCTGTTGCACCGCCTCTAAGGCAAGTATATCCTTCCTTAGATAAGGAGACCAAAACTATACACAGTACTCCAGGTGTGGTTTCACTAAGGCCTTGTAGAATTGTACTAAGATTTCCTTACTCTTCTACTCCAACCCCCTTGCAATAAAGGCCAACATGCCATTTGCTTTCCTAATTGCTTGCTGTACCTGCATGCTAACTTTCTGTGTTTCTTGTACCGGAACACTTAAGTCTCTCTGGACACCAACATTTAATAGTTTCTCACCATTTAAAAATATTCTGTTTGTATTCTAAAGCACTATCAGGTCCTGCTCTCCTCGGCCAAAACTGTTCACTATTCCAGGATCATCCTGGAATGCAAAGATAACCTCAGGCTTCTCTTCCCCACTACAAACCATCTTCTTAAACCCTTTTCCCCTGCCCCGTCCACCCTCATCTCCAACGAAAACTGCGAGGAGCTCATGGACAACTTTGTCACTAAGATTGAGACCATCCGTTCAGCTTCCTCTGCCACTTCCTTCCCTTCCCCTAGCCCACCAAGTCAGACTTCCCCTACGGTTCCCCCCTGCCCTAGCCCTGAACTCACATCTTTCTCTAGTTTCTCTCCTTTCTCCCCTCACGCCCTCTCCGAACTCATCTTGACCATGAGACCCACCTCCTGCTTCCTCGACCCTATTCCCACCAAACTGCTGACCACCCAACTTCCCTTCTTGGCCCCCATGTTAGCTGATATTGTTAACGGTTCCCTCTCCTCAGGTACTGTCCTCCTCCCCTTCAAATCTGCCATCATCACCCCCCTCCTCAAAAAAACACCCTTGACCCCTCTGTCCTTGCAAACTACTGCCGCATCTCCATCCTCCCTTTCCTCTCCAAAGTCCTTGAACGTGTTGTCGTCTCCCAAATCCGTGCCCATCTTTCACGCAACTCCATGTTTGAATCCCTCCGATCAGGTTTCTGCCCCTGCCACAGCACTGAAACGGCCTTTATCAAAGTCACAAATGACATCCTGTGTGACTGTGACTGTGGTAAACGATCCCTCCTCATACTTCTCGGCCTACCTGCGCCCTTTGACACGGTTGACCACATCATCCTCCTCCAAAGCCTCTCCTCCGTCATCCAGCTGGGTGGGACTGCGCTCGCCTGGTTCCATTCTTATCTATCCAGTCGTAGCCAGAGAATCACCTGCAATGGCTTGTCTTCCAGCTCCCGCACTTTTACTTCTGGAGTCCCCCAAGGATCTATCCTTGGCCCCCTCCTATTTCTCATCTACATGCTGCCCCTTGGCGACATCATCCGAAAACACAACATCAGATTCCACTTATACGCTGACGCAAAAATTTCCTCCAACTAAATATTGGGAAGACTGAAGCCATTTCTTCGGTCCCCGCCCTAAACTCCGTTCTCTAGCCACTGACTCCATCCCTCTCTTCGGCCACTGTCTGAGGCTGAACCTGACCGTTCGCAACCTTGGCGTCCAATTAGACTCTGGGATGAGCTTCCGACCACATATCTGCTCCATCACAAAGATCACCTACTTCCACCTCCATAACAGCGCCCATCTCTGCCACTGCCTCAGGTCATCTGCTGCTGAAACCCTCATCCATGCCTTTGTTACCTCTAGAATGGACTATTCCAATGCGCTCCTGGCTGGCCTCACATCTTCCACCCTCCATAAACTTGGGCTCACCCAAAACTGCTTCCGTATCCTAACTCGCACCAAGTCCCGTTATCCCATCACCCCTGTGCTCGCTGACCTACATTGGCTCCCGGTCCGGGAACACCTCGATTTTACAATTCTCATCCTTGTTTTCAAATCCCTCCATGCCTCGCCTGTCCCTATCTCTGTAACCTCCTCTAGCCCTACAATCCTCCAGGATCTCTGCATTCCTCCAATTCTTCCCTCTTGTGCATCCCCGATTTTAATCACTCCATCATTGGCGGCCGTGCCTTCAGCTGCCTAGGCCCTAAGCTCTGGAATTCCCTCCCTAAACCTCTCTGCCTCTCTACCTCTCTCTCCTCCTTTAAGATACTCCTTAAAACCTACCAGCTTTTGGTCACCTGTCCAATACCTCCTTATATGGCTCGGTGTCAAATTTTGTTTGATAATCGCTCCTGTGAAGCACCTTGGGATGTTTTACTACGTTAAAGGCGCTATATAAATGCAAGTTGTTGTTGGAGTACTGTGTTCAGTTCTGGGCACCGCACCTTAGGAAGGATTTATTGGCCTTGGAGGGAGTGCAGTGTAGATTTACTGGAATGATACTCAAACTCCAAGGGTTAAATTACGAGGAGAGATTACACAAACTAGAGTTGTATTCCCTGGAATTTAAAAGATTAAGGAGTGATTTGATCGAAGTTTTCAAGATATTAAGGGGAACTAATAGGGGAGATAGAGAGAAACTATTTCCGCTGGTTGGGGAGTCTAGGACTAGGGTACATAGCCTAAAAATTAGAGCCAGGACTTTCAGGAGTGAAGTTAGGAAACACTTCTACACACAAAGGGTGGTAGAAGTTTGGAACTCTCTTTTGCAAACGGCAGTTGATGGTAGCTCAATTGTTAATTTTAAATCTGAGCTTGATAGATTTTTGTTAACCAAAGGTATTAAGGGATATGGGGCTAAGGCGGGTATATGGAGTTAGGTCACAGATCAACCATGATCTCGTTGAATGGTTCGAGGGGCCAAATGGCGTACTCCTGTTTCTATCTTGCCATGTTCCTAAACATTAAGGACATTGAGAACACAGTTGGATGGTAAGATGGGAGAGTTAGGGCTCGAGTGAGATCAGCTGACTGGACTTTTCTTAAAATTTTATGTTCTGCCTAGCACCTTGAGGGTCTACTCTGCACGTGAAGTGGATTTGAAATCAAGATTGGTGTGGAGGAAAAACATTGGAAAATGAGAAAAATAACTGCATCAATGAGGTAAATAAGATATTGTTATTCAATGGAGCAGTAATATACATTTAACTGCAGTTTCACCTCAATAGTCTGTGGAACTAAATAGATAATTTTGAACTAAGGCGTGTGTATATTTGCCATTCCTTTTTACTGATGCAAAAATAGCCTAAAGGGTAAACAATTCTAATTGAACAGTAATAACTCTTTCACCACTGCTTGCACATAAAGAAGCAGCTAAAATATGTTCTTCTCAATATCATTATATCATATCACAGAAGGAGGCCAATCAGCCCATCGTGCCTGTGGTGGCTGATTGAAAGAGCTATCCAATTAGTCCCACTCCCCTGCTCTTTCCCCATAATCCTGTACATAAGAATATAATGACTTGGATATGAATGTAAAAGGTATGATCAGTAAGTTCGCTGATGATACAAAAATTGGTAGGGTGGTAAATAGCGAGGAGGATAGCCTCAGTCTGCAGGACGATATAGATGGGTTGGTCAGATGGGCGGAACAGTGGCAAATGGAATTTAACCCGGAAAAGTGCGAGGTGATGCACTTTGGAGGGACTAACAAGGCAAGGGAATACACAATGAATGGGAGGACCCTAGGCAAGACAGAGGGTCAGAGGGATCTTGGTGTGCAAGTTCACAGATCCCTGAAGGCGGCGGAACAGGTAGATAAGGTGGTAAAGAAGGCATATGGGATACTTGCCTTTATTAGCCGAGGCATAGAATATAAGAGCAAGGAGGTTATGATGGAGCTGTATAAAACACTGGTTAGGCCACAGCTGGAGTACTGTGTGCAGTTCTGGTCGCCACACTACAGGAAGGATGTGATCGCTTTGGAGAGGGTGCAGAGGAGATTCACCAGGATGTTACCAGGGCTGGAGCGCTTCAGCTATGAAGAGAGACTGGGAAGATTGGGTTTGTTTTCCTTGGAGCAGAGGAGGCTGAGGGGGGACATGATTGAGGTGTACAAAATTATGAGGGGCACAGATAGGATGGATACTAAGGAGCTTTTTCCCTTCGTTGAGGGTACTATAACAAGGGGACATAGATTCAAGGTAAAAGGCGGGAGGTTTAGAGGGGATTTGAGAAAGAACTTTTTCACCCAGAGGGTGGTTGGAGTCTGGAACTCACTGCCTGAAAGGGTTGTGGAGGCAGGAACCCTCACAACATTCAAGAAGCATTTGGATGAGCACTTGAAATGCCATAGCATACAAGGCTACGGACCAAATGCTGGAATATGGGATTAGAGTAGACAGGGCTGATGGCCGGCGCGGACACGATGGGCCGAAGGGCCTCTATCCGTGCTGTATAACTCTATGACTCTATGACTCTATGACTCTATAACATAAGAAATAGGAGCAGGAGTAGGCCATCCGGCCCCTCGAGCCTGCTCCGTCATTCAACAAGATCATGGCTGATCTTCTACCTCAAAACCATTTTCCTGCACTATCCCCATATCCCTCGATGCCTTTAATATCTAGAAATCTATTGATCTCTGTTTTGAATGTACTCAATGACTGAGCCTCCACAGCCCTCTGGGGTAGAGAATTCCAAAGATTCACCACCCTCTGAGTGAAGAAATTTCTCCTCATCTCAGTCCTAAATGGCCTACCCTTTATTCTGAGACTGTGACCCCTGGTTCTAGACTCTCCAGCCAGGGAAAACATCCTCCCTGCATCTACCCTGTCGAGCCCTATAAGAGCTTTTTATGTTTCAATGAGATCACCTCTCATTCTTCTAAATTCTAGAGAATAAACTCTACTCAATCTCTCCTCATACGACAATCCCGCCATCCCAGGAATCAGTCTGGTGAACCTTCGTTGCACTCCCTCTATGGCAAGTATATCCTTTCTTAGGTAAGGAGACCAAAATTGTACACAATACTCCAGGTACAGTCTCACCAAGGCCCTATATAATTGCAGTAAGACATCTTTACTCCTGTACTCAAATCCTCTTGTAATAAAGGCCAACATACCATTTGCCTTCCTAATTGCTTGCTGCACCTGCATGTTAGCTTTCAGTGACTCATGTACAAGGACACCCAGGTCCCTTTGAACATCAACATTTCCCAATCTCTCACCATTTAAAAAATACTCTGCATTTCTGTTTTTCTTACTAAAGTGGATAACTTCACATTTTTCCGCATTATATTCCATCTGCCATGATCTTGCCACTCACTTAGCTTGTCTATATCCCCTTGAAGCCTCTTTGCATCCTCCTCACAACTCACATTCCCACCTTGTTTTGTGTCATTTACATTTTTTCCCTTCAAGTATTTATCCAATTCCCTTTTGAAAGTTTCTATTGGATCTGCTTCCACCACCCTTTCAGGCAGTGCATTCCAGATCATAACAACTCACTGCGTAAAAAAATGTTTCCTCCTCATGTCGCCTCAGATTCTTTTGCCAATCACCTTCAATCTGAGTCCTTGGGTTACCAACCCTTCTGCCACTGTAAACAGTTTCTCCTTATTTACTCTATTATAACCGTTCATGATTTTGAACACCTCAATCAAATCTCCTCGTAACCTTCTCTGCTCTAAGGAGAACAACCTCAGCTTCTCCAGTCTTTCCACATAACTGAATTCCCTCATCCCTGGTACCATTCTAATAAATCTATCCCTCTCTAAGGCCTTGATATCCTTCCTAAGGTATGGTGCCCAGAATTGAAAATAATACTCCATCTGTAGCCTAACCAGTGTTTTATAAAGGTTTAGCATAACTTCCTTGCTTTTGTACTCTAGGCCTCTATTAATAAAGCCCAGGATCCCATATGCTTTTTTAATAGCCTTCTCAACTTGTCCTGACACCTTCAATGATTTGTGTATGTGCACCCCCAGGTCTCTCTGTTCCAGCACTCCCTTTAAAATTGTATCATTTAGTTTATATTGTCTCTCCTCATTCTTCCTACCAAAATGTATCACATCACATTTCTCTGTGTTAAATGTCATCTGCCATGTGTCTGCCCATTTCACCAGTCTTTCTATGTCCTCCTGAATTCTGTGGGCCCACAACCTGTGCCAGAAGGGAACTTACCTACAGTTTCGGGCCTTCTCACCTCCTCTTGTGTGTCGTGAAGGATAAGGCCCGGGAATCCTGATCCCCAGGGGTTGCAAGTGCAAAACCCTTCAAAATGGAGGTCCACAGGCCCCTTGAAAGGTTTTAGTGACCAAACCGTCTCCTTGGAGCGGGTTGGTTGCCTGCCCCTTGACCCGCCCTGGTGAAAACCGGAAATGAGTGGGTTGGAGGCAGTTTGGGGGTGGGTCTGAAATTGTTGCAATTTTCACTGCTCCCCCATCCCCAACCCACTTGTTTTTCATAGTTAAAATTCTGCCCTATGTCTTTAGTCATCCAGGGAGCTCTAGCTTTGGATGCTCTTCCTTTCCACCTCGTGGGAATGTGTCTACTTTGTACCCGAACCATCTCCTCCTTGAAGGCCTCCCATTGTTCAATTACTGATGCCAATTTTTGATTCCAATCCACCTATGCAAAATCTCCTTTTAGCTCACTGAAATTAGCCCTCCTCCAGTTAAGTAATTTCACATTTGCTTGTTCCTTGTCCTTTTCCATAACTATTCTAGACCTAATGATATTATGATCACTCACCCTCAAATGTTCCCCTACTCAAACATGCTCCACCTGCCCCACTTCATTTCCCAGAATTAGATCCAGCACTGCTTCCTTCCTCATTGTGCTGTAAACACAGTAATCAAGAAAGTTCTCTTGTACACATTTCAGGAATACCTCCCCCTCTTTGCCCTTCACACGGTTACTATCCTAGTCTATATTGGGATAATTGAAGTCCCCCATTGTCACTACTCTATAATTCTTGTATCTTTCTGAAATTTGCCTGCAAACTTGCTCCTCTATCTCCTACCCACTATTTGGTGGCCTATAGTATACACTCAGTAGTGTAATAGCTCCTCTATTGTTCCTTAATTCTAACCAAATAGATTCTGTCTTTGACCCCTCAACTACATCATCCCTTTCCAGTGCAATAATAGTTCCTTTGATCAATACTGCCTCCCTCCTCCCTGTCCTTTCTTTCCTTCCCTATCTTTCCTGAGTACCTTGTAGCCAGGAATATTAAGTTTCCAATCCTCCCCCTCTTTAAGCCAGGTCTCTGTTATTGCCACTATATCATAGTCCCATGTGGCGATTTGTGCCTGCAGCTCACCAGCCTTTATTTACCACGCTACGTGCATTTACATGCACGTACTCCAAACGCATCTTAGAATGCCTCGCATTTGCCCCCTGTCTGATCCCTCCTATTTCTAAATTATTATTTACTCTAGTGCTATTTGTCTCTCCCAGTCCTCTGTGCACCTCATTTCTCCTCTCTAATGTTTCGTCTCTGCTATATTTTTCAGATTGCAGCAGAATAGGCTGCTGCACTTTGGGAAGCCCTACCTCTTATAGTTAGGGCTTCTTCTCAAAACATTTGTCTTGTGTTCAAGGTTAAACGGCAGTCTCCATTAGCAAACCAAGTCTCCTATGTACAAAAACCTATATGCTGTATATAAGATAGCGTGCCCATATCTGACAATTAACCTCTAATCATGGTGTAATGCTCATTGGAGAAAGCATGGGTTTCCATCCTTTTCAAAGGCAGAAAGTAATACTCCGTCAGTTCATTGTACACAGGCTAAAGATACGTGGTCAGGTTTATTTGCGGGTTAAATAACATAGAGATGTCAAAAACACGGCAAAACATTCATCAATACTAGTACTATTGACGTGCATGTGGAGTATAAACACCAGTTGGGCCGAATGGCCTGTTTTTGTGCTGTAAATTCTGTGTAATTCTACGTAACAATACAATACTTCAAAAATATCAATGAAACTAGAATGAATTCTCGTTTTTGTTGCTTTTTTTTTGCAGTGTTTGATAAACAGCAAGACTTTAGGGTGAAGTCTCTGGATACATCTTCAAGATTAGATGCTGTATGTGGATGATATAAATTCCAGTTCAAACATGGAGTTCAGATACCTTTCCCAGAACTAAAGCTTAGCAGTTCAAGCTATGATTTATGCCATGAGACCTCTTTTGTGTTATACCCATTTCTTTTCAAGGAAGCAAACAAACAGACCTTACACCTTGCGAGGTGAGGTGTTAATGCATTTCCCCTAGATGAAGTTTTTCCTATTATAATTTCCCCTAATGCCTCGATGTTAAATCCCTCACAATATCCCATTTTGTCAGAAGTATTAGCTATCTCAGTATGTAGCCTAGATTAGTGGAAAGGTATTGGAAGAATCTTCTTCACTGCAATAAATATTTAACTATATTGGTATCTATTGCTTTACGTCCAGGGTTTATGGAAATATAGACAGTTATCTCAGTTTGAATCCTATATAACTGAGTCTGAAAATAACAATTATTGTCCAAACCAGATCAATCAATGGCAGCACTATGGTTTAACATTGAGTGCACTGCAACTTAACTCTTACTTGTCAGACATTAAAGATCAAGGTAGACGCAGAGATGTGTGACTAGCACCCCTTAGCTTAACTACAATTGCAACATCAATGCTCTTACAAGACTAAGTAATGGTGATTGCAGTAAAGTTTAGTTAATTCTTAACAATAATCAACAGACCTTAACTCTTAATTAGAACAATACCTTAATTTGAAGCTGTACAATATCTTAGTATCAGCTGGGTTTCACTTAGTTACTGTAACAGAATTCCATTCAATGACCAAGATTACAGTATGTTTTTAGTGAATTTAAATTTAAAATCTCTCTTCAGTGTGTCACTGGTAGGCCTCTAGTGTTAAAGAAGAAAACCATCCAACCTCTCCTTCAGTAGCAGGCCAACTGTAGTGTGGGACCATGCTGCTTTCCTCAGTGATGCTCTAGGGTCACCTCTGGGAACTATTGAGGGGAATTTTAACCCCCATGACAGGCGAGAGGAAGGGGGGAGGGGTTAAATCGGCAAATTTGCAAAGCCCGACCTCAACCTGCCACAAACGTTCCTGCTTCTGATTTAACCGTGGAGGGTTTCAGGGGCGTCTGAGTTACCCGCTCTGGAGAGGCAGGTCCGTCATTATAATATGCAAATCGGTTCCTGATATTTTGGTAATCATTTAAATTTAACGCTGGCCGGCCGGATTTCCCAGGGCTCGGGAAACCCGGCAGCTAAAGGGAGGCGGGAGATGCCGGATCCTGCAGGCAAGTGTTTTTTAGAGCACTGCTTGCGGGCCTGGAGGAGCAGGAGTGCTTCCCCCCGGCCCCTCAAGCATATCTTCTGCTGTGATCGGACGACCGCTCCCCCCCTCCTCTCCAAACCCGCAATGTTTCCTGGTCTCCGGCAACTGGGAAACATTATGGGTTGGTGGGTGGGGATGGGGGATCGGACCAGCAATCGGGAGGGAGGTCGGACAGGCTCGGGATGGCGGGTTTGAAGGGAGGGGATCATCCGATCATGGCAGAAGATTTGTTTGGGGGGCCGGGGTGGGGAAGCAATCCTGCTCGTCCTGGCCCGTAAACAGTGCTGGAAAAAAACTTAACTGCTGAGTCCGGCATCACCCGTCTTCCCCGAATGCCGGCCGGCCAGCGTTAAATTTAAACGGCTGCCAAAATCTGAGGAACGGAGGCACATTTACATATGAAAATCATGGATCCGCCTCTCCAGAGCAGGCTACTCGGGTGCCCTGACACCCGCCGCGGTTAAAACCGAAGCAGGCGCGTTCGTGGCGGGTTGGGGTCAGGGTTCGCATATTTGCCGATTTAATCCCCGACCCTCTCCCGCCCGTCGTGGGGGGAGGGGAGGATTAAAATGACCTCCAATGTCTTCAGGGGCCTGGGAATGGCCTCAGTCTCTTCTGGTGCTTTGAAAGTAATGTCTTTTTAGTATTATGCTGTGAGGTATTATCTGTGCTCTAACTAAATAAAGTTTGACCTTCTGGATCTGCGCACAGAAGCAGACAGAACTGCACATCGGCAATAAAAGGAACCACATAATTGGCAGCACACAGAGCTCGGAGCACAATGTCTGCCCTGAAGCTGAAATCTGCTAGTCTAGTGAATGTGGAAAGAATAGGTTTTCCTCGCCTGATATATGTCTTGGGTCTGAAAGTTATTCTAGCCTTGAGCTCTCACTGTTCCTTTGCTGCTTACTCATCTCTTTGGGGGGGCTGCTTCTGTACAGTCAATGACTGCATTTCATGACGAGCTTTAGTCTGAAGTGGAGGCGCAAGGCAAGGGCCAACTTTGCGGACGTTCGAAGTGGGATTAGTACCAAACCAATGCTCTGTTCTATCAATGACTTTCTAATGAATCTGCTTCATTTTCTGGTGTCGAGGAGGTGGTCGCACAGTGTGCGACTGCAAGCGTTCTCTTGTAGCCAGCCCTCTGTGACAGCTCACGGGATTGTCAGGATATGTCTGGCTGTAGGATTTGTGTGTGGTATTGTCGTCAGTGCTTCTGTCTCACTAGTGTGTCCCAAATCACGTTTGTGATTTAATTGGCATTGCAACATTATTCCCCATGTATTTGGCAGCCTCATCCATCTTTGTGCATCACAAAACATTTCCATTACTCACTTGAGGGAAGCAAAGGCCCACCAGGCTGTGTATGTATTGTATAAGATCCTAATAACATAAAGAAGCTTCTAAAAATATTCTTCATTCGTAAGTTTTCAATCAAAAGTAGGATTACAGGCATTCTACAATATTAGATTAAATCCCACATGATTAGAGCTTCTGCTTAATAGCTGAATGAATCACAACTGTGATTTTAAATTAGTTCTCCTTTGCCCTGCCTCACATCAATAAAGCTAACAGCTGATTGATTAAAAATGGTGCTGGGAGTGGGAGTGTTGTGGGCTGAACCCTGGCCTTCCACTTCCAGGACCTGAATAGTAGCCCAGATACAGGCCTTTCACTTCCAGGACCTTGGTAATGGGCTAGAAACTGGCCTTACAGCATCAGGACCCTGGTTACCGACTAGATACTGACCTTTCACTTTCAGGACCTGGATAGTGGCCTAGATACCACTGTCAGTCAGCAATGTGGAGAGAGCAGAAGAATTAGCATTACAGATGTAGACCCTGCGACAGAATTTTGAAATTCATTCGAATTGTCTCAATCTGTTGCCTTGTGACCTTGGACTAACAGCAGAAAACTACTTCTATTTTGACCAAAGTTGGACATATTACTCATTGAGGTATAGGGGTGTCACAAGATGGGAAATGGGGAAAAGAATTCATCCTAGTGCAGGAGTAAATGCTTATGGCAGTTAGGGCTGAGGCACAATCTTAGAGCAGAGTAGAGGGAGTATTACTCTATGACTAGCCAACAGTGCTTGACCTGGCTTTTTGCAGACACTGAGCACCCCAAATGGAAAATTGTCCGTTTCCCAGCACCAATTTACAAACCCTCACAAACAAAAAAAATCCCCATCTGTAATGAGTAATGCTACACACACACACGCATATGCACGCACACACATGCATGCACACATACACACACACACGCACGCACCCCACACACAAACACGCACACACACACACACACACTCATGGCATGCTTCCACAGTCACTCAGCCTTCGAAGCAAAGCAAATAGGCTACCCAAGCTCAGCATGTTCAGGGAGGCGAGCGTCACCAGGAACAAACTGGGAGAAAAAGGAGATGGGAATAAAAACAAGACTAAAAAAATGAAGCAAGTATTGGTAGAGCTGATCCTTTACTGGATAGTCCTGCATGAAAGTCCCATCTAATGATTAACTTGTGCTCCTGAGCATGAGGACAATAATGGAACAAAATTTGCAACATTCAGAACTTATTCTCATGCTCAGACTAGTTCTTCATGTGAGCTACATTAATTGGTAATCTAATTAATTTAAGCTATAATATAGTTTAGCTCAAATAAAGAGCTAGCTTGAACATGAGAATGAGTTCTGAATGCTGCAGATTTTGTTCCATAATTGTTCAACAGAATATGGTAGTCTGGACTAGCAAAGGTCACAAGTTCAAATCCCACCATGACTAGTTATGAAATGGGATCTAATGAACCTGGTAATTTGGGAGCTAGTACCTTAAAAATGACTATGAAAGCTGCCAGATTGTTGTAAACATGCAATTGGTTCATTAATGTCCTCCTGGAGGGAGCCTCCTGCCCTTAACTGGTCTGGTTTACATGTGACTCCAATCCTGCACAATGCAATCAGCGTTTAATGCCATCTGAAGTGCTTGTTCTCAGCCAGATTTTTTTGGACAGCCTATTAACTGTGGTAAAAACAAAATAACCTCATTCTTCCACCTCAACCATGGAAAACTTTCTCTGCTGGCTGTTGTCTCCTGGTCCCACTTAAAAAAAAGATGAAAATGCAGCTGGTGAAAAAAAGATGCTTATCAAGGGAAGTTTTGTGATATGATTTGCTCTTTCTACATTCAGAGTCCACTATGCCTCCAGATATAATAGTATAGTCATAGATAAGGAACACACTTGAGGAAATTATTGTTTTAGCAACGTCAAGAAGAAATCAGAAAAGTGATCTGTTTATCTCACTAAGTGAGGGAATTAGTCTTTTCTCAGCACAAACCTGTTCCAATGTATAAATGCTCCTTTGCCATACACTCAGAAACACATGCCAGTTTGATACATCTTGAAATCCAATATAGTGGGTTCCCTTATTTTCTATACAGGCTTCTGTATTACAGCACAGTGGGGAGCTCAATAGTTCAACTTTGAAAAGACACAATGAGGGTAATTTTAACTCTGGACGACGGTGTAAAATGGGTGATATCGACTTCGTCACCCATTATACACCAGGCCTGATACTCCTTTCCATGAAGTCAGTGGAAGGGTAAATCAGGCGGTTTGTATTATGGGCAGCCAATTCGATCTGGCCCGTTTTACACCATCATCCAGAGTTAAAATTACCCCCTGCTGAGTTACATTTAGCCCTTTACCTTGAGAGGACAATAGTTCAATTTACTTTTTTACTGTTTTTAACTCACAGACATTTGAACTTTCCATGATTTTACACAGCAAAGTAACTCACTGTTGAAACATGCACATTATTTGTTACACAAAAGGAAGCAGTCAGCTGTGTAATAGATCTCAATCAATTGGTTATACAGTGCCCTATAATTATGGGATGAAACTCCTCTCTTTGGCAACTATAAGAAACTGACATGAGAAGAGTTAGAATAGCATCACCCCAGTGTCAAATCCACAACACAGTGTTGCCCATAATTGGTACTAATTGGCACTAAATTGTCAGTCTTGCTCCAAAAGGAGTTAAAATGTCAGACTAGTGCAGTATGAGATTGGAGGTTAAAAAATAAACTTGCACTTACATAGCACCTTTCATGTCTGCAGGGTATCTCGAAAGCACTTCACAACCAGTGAATTATTTTTGAAGTGCAGTTGCTTTTGTTATGCAGGTAAATGGAGCAGCTAGTTTGTGCACTGCAATAACCAAAGGCACATTGTTGGGCAGTCCGGAGTCTGCGTTACCATGTCGAAGCTGACACTAATCATCTGACCCTTGTGCAGTTCCACCAGTGTTCTGACACAGTCCTGGCACTCCACCTCCCTGTGCAGGAGTGAGCTGACCTTTGGCTGATAACGTGAGGTCAGCTTATTGGAATATTTTCAGGCACATTGTTCATGAATCAGGGAGCTCCAGGGATGTAATTTCGGGTGGCAGCAGTCGGAAATGTCCGGAAGCTTTCTTGGTATGGGTGGGAGCAAAGAGCACAGGCACAAGGCAGAGGCGATGATGTGGGGGGGAGAGGATGGCGGGGGGCAAGGGGTAGACCTGAGTGGTTGTACTCGGGGTTAAATTGGCAGAAGGGTGGTTAAATCAGGGCTTCCCCTTCGGTGCCCATTCCAGGCAGCCTGAGAGCACATTCTCAGTCCCTTTCATGCTGGCTGTCCGCACTGAGGCTTGCTCAGTGTGTTGGTCACAGTGCAGACATTAGGCTTCCATACCCTGTAATATGGGAAGCATCAATCTTTGTTGGATCATCAGGCCCTTGGATGTCATAAATGGAAATATATTTCAGTCTCCAAAGCAGACGCCTGATAAAATATACAGAAAATAAAAGCAGTTTAGCAGTATTTATTCAGATCTATCTATCACTGGACCACTCTATTGAAGACAAATGATAAGGTTAACCTTATCGCAAAGCTTCTCATCATATATTCTGTACAACCTAGACATTAGATAAGTAATTGTTCATTATCGTGAAGGGTGCAATTATCAAAGGACACACTTTAAACATTGGGAAATTAAGAGTAAGAAGGTAAGTCAGGCAGAACTTTTTCATCCAAACAGTATTGAGGCAGAAATTGCTCGGAGTGGCAAACCAGCACTCCTCGCCGCTCCATAGATTTATACTAACCCACTAATTTACCGCGGTCTTTTCGTCGGCCACTTCCTCGATTAGGAAGCGGAGAGGAGCCCAGCATCAGTTCAAGCGAAGCTAGGATCCTGGGAGAAGCGAGAGGATCGATCTCTCCCCTCGATCAATTAGATCACAACGTTTTTGACAAGCTGCGTTCACTGTCTCTGCAGGCTTGGAGCGTTAAACCAGGAAGTGAAAGGTACAACATTAAAATCAATGTAAAAACAATAGACAGCGAAAAAAAGAGAGTAAGAAATAATTGATTTAGATAAAAGAGTCAGAAGCGAAAAGTAAAAAGAAAGTTTTATTTTTTTAATTTTCAAAAAACTTTTTTTTTAATGACCAAAAACTATTAAAATAAGGAGTAATGAGACTCCACAATTTTAAAAGTTAATTTTTAGTTGTTTGGCCATCATTAAGACTTACCATGCTGTTACAGCTTAGTTTAGACCTGTATTTTTAAGTGTACCTGTTTTGTAGCGGTTACTTTCCAGCTGGGCAGATGAGCAAGTTTGCGATTTTTCAATGATTTCTCTGATTGCAGCGTGCGATGTCCCTTTAATTTGAAGCTGTCATATCGCCGGCGAACCAGAAGGAGCAAGTTCCGTATTTCCGTGTTTCACTGCGCATGTTCGAACGTCGGAACTTGCTCCTCCATTTCGCCACTAACAACGGTGAACTCCGTTGAACTCTCTGTTATTTTGCAAGCGATTTCTGCCCCGATATGTTTTAAATGTCAGTTTGGATTAGTTTGTAGCACTCTTGCCTCTGAGCCAGAAGGTTGTGAGTTCAAGCCCTACTGCAAGACATGAGCATTTAATCTTGACTAGCACTTCAGTGTAGTACTGAGGGAGTGCTGTATTGTCAGTCTTTCAGATGAGAAGTTAAACTGTCTGCCTACTTCATGACGTTATTTGAGGAAGAGTAGGGGAAGTGCACTGACCAACATTTATCCCTCAAGCAACACCACTGAAACAGATTAACTGGCTTTTTATCTCATTGCTGTTTGTGGGACCTTCCTGTGTGCAAATTGGCTGCTGCGTTTCCCTGCATTACAACAGACAATACACTTCCTAAATACTTCATTGACTGTGAAGCATTTTGGAACATCCTGAGGATATGAAAGGTGCTACATAAATGCAAGTTCTTGCTCTCTTTGTGGAATAAATTACCAAGGAAGGCAATTTAAGCTGACAACAGAAATGGGTTCAAGAGGCAAGTAGATGCATTTCTGGAGAGACACGGCGGTTTTGGGATATGGCAAGAAGGCACATCCCAAACCTGCGACTCCTACCACCTAGAAGGACAAGGGCAGCAGGCACATGGGAACAACACCACTTGCACATTCCCCTCCAAGTTACACACCATCCCGACTTGGAAATATATCGCCGTTCCTTCATCGTCACTGGGTTAAAATCCTGGAACTCCCTACCTTACAGCACTGTGGGAGAACCTTCACCACACGGACTGCAGCGGTTCAAGAAGAAAGCTCACCAGCTTCTCAAGCGACGCCCACATCACATGAATGAATAAAAAAAAATTTAACTATATCCCTTTAAAAAGCTGTTCACATCACTGTTGCTGGTAGGGCATTCCATGCCTTAATAATTTTCACAAACCGCAGTGGTTCAAGAAGGGGGCGCACCACCACCTTCTCAAGGGCAATTTGAGATGGGCAATAAATGCCAGCGATGCCCACATCCCATGAATGAATTCAAAAAAAGCTAACAGCCTAATAGATGTTGTGCCCTTTTGAACTCCAGAAACAATAATCAATTTCATTACAATCATTATTGCATATTATTATTTTAATTCCTCCCCAGTAGAAACAATTGTGTGAACTGAGGCAATCTTTGCAGTTCTATGGTGATTGTCAGCCCGCAAACTTCTAAACCCGACATCAATTAGACATAAGGTTGCCAACTCTGGTCCAACGTATTCCTGAAGGTGTCATCACATGACCTTCTGCCTCCAACCACCCTGCCCCCACACTCTTGCCATTGGTCACCCAACATGTCCACACTCGTGGGGAACTGCCTTCCCTAACAATATGAAAGCAAATAGACTCTTTATTACCCAAATGGATGATTTTTGACTGTAGGCCAAACAGCCTTTTTTCTCTATCGCAGATATTTTTATAACTGATAATCAGTGTTCAAAGAAAAGTTTTTAATAAACACCATTTTTTAATGCCCTGATGACTTTTCTCTGGGTGGCTCGCAGGTTAGTCTTTAATTCCTGGCGAACCCAGGGCAATCCAGGAGATTGGCAACCCTACACAGACAGTCCATTTTAACATGAAACATAAACGGGTAAAAATAATTGCTCGTTATTTTCTTTTAAAAGTCCTCCAGCCGGAACTAAAAGCTGCTCTTGAAGATGATTTCACATTTATGCTGCTGTGAATATTTAATTCACTTCTAAGGTTGCCGTTTGTGATCCTCCTAACTCTGTTGCTTTTTGCTGCCTGCAGTTGATAAGATATGAGCTAATATTGGAGCTATGTTTTCGCAAACGGGGAGATCGTAACTCGCATTTAAAAGAAAATCGGATGCTTAAAAAAAAGGACATATTCGATTTTCCTGCTGGTTGGTTAGTTAGTCAAAACTGTTCAATTAGTGAATAATTGGAAGGAGTGGAATTAATAAGGTGATATTATTAATAATTTTCACGTGTGTCTGCAGGATGCATAGTGCTCCAATTCCTGTAGTATATTTATTATAAAATTTATTACTGCAGTTTTTACAATCAGTGTAGTGCTGTAGCCAAAGGACCAAGTGCTGGAAAGTGGGATTAAGCTGGATAGCTCTTTTTCGTCTGGCATGGACATGACGGGCCGAAAGGCCTCCTTCTTTGCCGTAACTCTCTATGATTTTATGGGCGCTAAATTGGGCCATGTAGCACCCATTGTTTCGGTGCTACACGGCCTTTCCGACATCCAAAATGGCATCTTGACTGCGCCGCACGTTTCCAGCGTGACGTGCGCTGGATGCCATCTTTGTATAGGAGTTAGCGCAGGCGCAGATGAGAAACGCTGGAAGCAGGTAAAGTAGGGAGAAAAAGGCTACAATCAGTGTGCAATGCTGATTTAAAGTGATAGACACCATTTTGGGACTTAACGCTCAACTCAACGCACAGTCTTAACCCCAGCCTCCCGAAGTGCCAAGATGGCGTCTTTGCTGTGCATGTACGTTTCCAGCGTGTTATGCGCCGTATGCCATCTTGGTATAGAAGTTGACGCAGGCGCAGATAACGAACGCTGGAAGCATGTAAAGTAAGGAGAAAATGGATTCAACCAATGTGCAATGCTGATTTAAAGTGATAAATCCCAAAATGGTGTCTAACACTCAAATCAATGCACAGTCCTAACCCCAACCATCTGAACGTGTCTTAGAGTACCTCGAGAACCCCCACCAATGCTATTTAAAGGGACCATGCAGGATTTACAGGTTAGTGGCTGGATTATTGCTCCTGGCTGCTGAGACATTTGTAACTGTTTTTGGAGGTTTCCTAGACTTCAATACTAGGACGCAGGGTCATAGCCTGACATTTAGAGCCAGGACGTGCAGGAGTGAAGTTAGGAAACGTTTCTACACACAAAGGGTAGGAGAAGTTTGGAACGCTCTTCTACAAACGGCAGTTGATGCTAGCTCAATTGTGAATTCTAAATCTGAGATTGATAGATTTCTGTGAACCAAGGGTATTAAGGGATATGGGGCTAAGGTGGGTATATGGAGTTAGGTCACAGGTCCGGCATGATCTCAGTGAATGGCGGAACAGACCCAAGGGGCTAAATGCCACTGCCACTTACTACCTCCTGAAACGCGCCACCTTTTCATGGGATGTGTGTCTGGGTGATGTGCCTGTCATGGTTGAATACCTGCCAGTGTGTGTGGCCTGTGAGTTGTGGGTGGGTGGCTTGTAACAATGGTAATGTGTAAGGGTGAGAGGGAGCATATGGTTGGAAGAGTTGTGTACTGATGGAAAGAGTTTGTTGGTATGTGGGGGATGTCAAGTGGCGTCTCCTACCAACTGCATGGTGCAGTTGGTAGGAGACGCCACTTGACAGTTGACCTCACTCATCTTGACCACTCATGTCAAAGCATTGAACTGCTTCCTCACTGCGTCCATGTTCACGATGCTGTGTGCCTGGCATTGACTTCATCCCCCGCTGCCTCCCACTGCCTTTTGGATATATGTCTGGAGGCCTCTTGCCCCCTCTCCCCCCACCTGCGGATATAGGATGTCCCTCCTTCTGTCCACCTCTTGCACCAAGGTCTCTAGTGCATCAGCAGAGAACCTTGGTGCATGTACTCTCGCAGGCCTGGTACCAACTCAGATCAGCCGATTGGTGAGGTGTGGCTTGCAGATTGGAGGATGTGGGATTTAGTTGTGTGCAACCTTTATTCAATGTTTTAACATAATTCATCAGTGTAAACATAGGGATGGGACCTGCATCTGTATTTTATGTGTGTGATATCGGATCTCCATTCGGATTTCCGTGCAGGCAGTAGACTGTTATTTTCAGCAAATAACAGTTACCAGCTACCTTTAAGAGATTTCTAAGAAACATCCTCCCTTTAAGAGATTGGGCTTCCCCTGCGATTGGAAAGTGCGAATTGTATTGATTCCACATGCAAGGCCTGGATCGGAACGCTGAGTGCAGGTTTGTATTCAGGCCGGCCAAAACTCGCAGGGGTCATTGAGCGCGGGGTAATAGCACATTACGCTACCCGTGCCCAAAAACGGCCCTTATCCAATTTCTCCCCCTATGATTCTATTCACACTGCTATGACTGATCAGGTGACACATCCATATAAGAAGTTTATCTCGGAGTTGGAAAGGCTTTTGTGCTGAAATGAAAATTGAATCTGTGAGTCAAATCTGACAGGATCCTAAATGAGGGAGCAATAAAGTAAAGAAAAATATCTGATAAGAATGTTAGGTGGCATTGTCATGGTAACAGGCCTTGCTGGACGGCATGGGGGGTGAAAATGGATAACCCCCGAAAACGGGCGCTGAGATCGCAGTATGCGATTACCTGCAGCCATTTATTGCGATGCAGGCAGCAAGTAAAATTTGTGCTGCCTGCTGATTTAAATGATTGCTGCCTGCAGCCAGCGCTACCTGCGCTGTTCATTGCCTACACACATCAGCAGGGTCCCAACATATTTCCTGTTGTATATGAGTAAGAACTATGGTGCGTTTCACAACACCAACTAGTCAATCAATAAACTGACCTGTCCCATCAGCAGCTGAACATTGCATTTCACTATGGATGTTAGATGTGCAGTTTGAATCAAGAGATATGTCCATGTCTCCACTTAATGCATGAACATACCCGCTGATCTATACAATGAAAACAGTTCTTAAAATCAAATTTGCGACCTTTCACTTTATTTCTGATCATTTATGAGTACGACTGGGGAAGGAGGAAATAATCTGTACCCTAAGATCTTTCCGAAAATGCCACTCTAAAAATGCCTGGAATATACAAAGCTAGCACTACTTAAAGGCAGACTGCACCTCTTAAAGGGGAGCTGCGTTGTGACTGATGGAATTGGTGTCAGGAAGTGGATTGCTTTGGAAGATGTTTTGTGAAGATGTCTCAACCTCCAAGAAAGCGTGCACCAAGGTTCTCGGATGATGCACCGGAGGCCTTGGTGCAAGAGGTGGAGAGAAGGAGAGACTTCCTATATCTGCAGGAGGGCAGGAGGCCCTCCAGACATATGCTCAGGAGGCAGTGGGAGGAAGTAGTGGCAGAGGTCAATGCCAGGAGAATAGTGCCAAGAACATGGATGCAGTGCAGGAAGAATTTAAATGATTTGACACGAGCGGTCAAGGTGAGTGAGGTCAACTATCAAGTGGTACCTCCTACCAACTGCACCACTAGCCTCATCCACTGCTCTACGCAGTACACCCCCCGTCACCCACCTACCAACAAACTCTTTCAATCAGATGCTTCATCTCACCTTCATACATTACCACTGTTGCAAGCCATACATCCACAACTCACAGGTCACACACACTGACAGCTATCCAACCATGACAGCCACATCACCCAAACACCTTGCAGTACACTCACCGACACACTTCCCTCTTTCTTACTGGAGAAAGTGACGCATAACAGGAGGCAGCAAGTGGCAGTGACTCCATAGAACATGAACCTGCTGCCCTCTCTCAGGATGACAGCATACCTGTCCCACCCCTGCCACTCCACCAGTGACCTTGCTGTAACCTGTCAGCTAGCCAGCCCACTCCCTGTAGAATACTGAAACTTTATTCAAGTATGGGAAACCTCCAAAAACAGGTACAAATGCACCAGTAGGCAGAAGAAATAATCCAGCAACTAACCTGTAAATCCTGCATTATCCCTTTAAATAGCGCTGGTGGGGGTCCTCCATGCCATTTAAGACCTGATCAGCTGTGCGAGGTTAAGAAAGTGCGTTGGCTGGAGTGTGGAGTTCTAAAATAGCAGCAGTCCCTTTAAATCAGCGTTGCACACTGATTCACATCATAATCTCCATACTCTACATGCTGCTGATGTTCATTAAGTATGCGTGCACAAACACCTTTATCAAGATGGTGACCTGCGCACTGCACGTCAGACACCATTTTTGGGGCTTAGGTGTCCATGTAGCGCCTACAAAACGGGTGCTACGCGGCCCAAATTCGCCCCCCATGTTTTAATGCAGAGAATATGCAGTCAGTGACGTGATGAGATTGTTGCATCACTAATCACATATTTATTACATTTATTTTTAAAATCTTTAGGCACGACATCTGCTGCAAAAAATTCTCAGTATTCAACATGGCAGCCTGACATTTGTGTTTTCACATAGAATTTCCCTGACTTCTCCATAAGCACCAAAATGTCCTAATGAGGTGAGAACGCTCCTGTGAGATGACTCTCATGCTGATAGCATGCTACACTTTAAAAACAAATAATGAGCGTCTTCATTCAGGCCATTCATGTTCAAAGTCCTGGATCCAAATCATCTTTAAAGGCCGGTATTAAAGCAAATCCAAAGCACAGAATGTACAGGCTGACATAGTTGTATTATGAAAGCATCAAACTCTGAAGAGCTGCTGAGGGTGACTATATTCATTGGTAGGCCCAACAGATGAGTAAACCTGGGTGAGGCACGCACAATGTTGAAACATAAATATTACAGAGCATGTGAAAAACAGACAGGGGGTTCTTTCTTAAGTTAGGACTAGGAGATTAATGAAGTATACCAGTTTCTTTTTTACTTCTCATCAATTCTCTCCCCCTATTTTTCTCTCCTCCTCTCCTGAAGATATTGGGGTAATTTTAACTCTGGAAAATGGACAGCATTGAATTAGCCGCCCATGAGACACACCTTCTGATTTTTCCTTCGATTGACTTCAATGGAAAGGAATGTTAAGCGAGGTGAATAAAGGGCGGGTTATATAACGGGCGGGCTGTATAATGGGCGGGCTGGGGGTATAACGGCCGGGGGGAATAGCGAGCGGGGTGTATAATGGGCAGGCGGGGGGTATAACGGGCGGGGTGTATAACGGGCGGGGTGTATAACAGGCGGGCGGGGTGTATAACGGGCGGGGTGTATAACGGGCGGGGTGTATAATGGGCAGAGTGTATAACGGGCGGGGTGTATAACTGGCGGGGTGTATAATGGGCGGGCGAGGTGTATAATGGGCAGAGTGTATAACGGGCGGGGTGTATAACTGGCGGGCAGGGTGTATAACGGGCGGGATGTACAATGGACGGGGCATATAACGGGCGGGTGGGGTGTATAACGGACGGGGTGTATAAGGGGCGGGGTGTATAACCGGCGGGCGGGGTATATAACAGGCAGGGTGTATAAGGGGCGGGGTCTATAACGGGCGGGGTGTATAACGGACGGGCAGGGTGTATAACTGGCAGGGTGTATAATGGGCAGGCGGGGTGTATAATGGGCGGGGTGTAAAACAGGCGGGTGGGGTGTATAACGGGCGGGGTGTATAACAGACGGGTTGTATAACGGGCGAGGTGTATAAAGGGCGGGGTGTATAACAGGTGGGCAGGGTGTATAACGGGCAGGGTGTATAACGGGCAGGGTGTATAACGGGCAGGGTGTATAACAGACGGGCAGGGTATATAACGGGCGGGGTGTATAATGGCCAGGCAGGGTGTATAACGGGCAGGGTGTATAATGGGCGGGCGGGGGTATAACGGGCGGGCTGTATAATGGACAGGCAGGGTGTATAACGGGCGGGGTGTATAACAGGCGGGCGGGGTGTAAAACGGATGGGGTGTATAATGGGCGGGGTGTATAATGGGTGGGGTGTATAACGGGCGGGGTGTATAACAGGCTGGGTGTATAACGGGCGGGGTGTATAATCGGCGGGGTGTATAATGGGCGGGATGTATAACGGGCGGGGTGTATAACGGGCGGGGTGCATAATGGGCGGGGTGTATAATGGGTGGGGTGTATAATGGGTGGGGTGTATAATGGGCGGGGTGTATAATGGGTGGGGTGTATAATGGGTGGGGTGCATAATGGGCGGGGTGTATAATGGGTGGGGTGTATAATGGGTGGGGTGTATAACGGGCGGGGTGTATAATGGGTGGGGTGTATAACGGGCGGGGTGTATAATGGGCGGGGTGTATAATGGGTGGGGTGTATAATGGGTGGGGTGTATAACGGGCGGGGTGTATAATGGGCGGGGTGTATAACAGGCAGGGTGTATAACGGGCGGGGTGTATAACGGGCGGGGTGCATAATGGGCGGGGTGTATAATGGGCGGGGTGTATAATGGGCGGGGTGTATAACAGGCGGGGTGTATAACGGGCGGGGTGTATAATGGGAGGGGTGTATAACGGGCGGGGTGTATAACGGGCGGGGTGTATAATGGGTGGGGTGCATAATGGGCGGGGTGTATAATGGGCGGGGTGTATAACAGGCAGGGTGTATAACGGGCGGGGTGTATAATGGGAGGGGTGTATAACGGGCGGGGTGTATAACGGGCGGGGTGTATAATGGGCGGGGTGCATAATGGGCGGGGTGTATAATGGGAGGGGTGTATAACGGGCGGGGTGCATAATGGGCGGTGTGTATAACGGGTGGGGTGTATAACGGGCGGGGTGTATAACGGGCGGGGTGTATAATGGGCGGGGTGTATAATGGGCGGCTAATTTGATATTGCCCGTTTTACACCATCACCCAAAGTTAAAATTACCCCCATTGACTCCCTGCTGGGTAAATAATCCTACAGATGCCAAGCACCCTCCAGCATCTCAGCCAAACGACCTTGACAGTGTGAGCGGTACATTTGATCTATGGGTGGGGAAAGGGGGCAGGGGGGGTGGGGGAAAGACATCACAGCTGAGCCCAACCATGTCTTCACTTGATATCCACACATACGTACTTCCAGGGGTTGATGGATAAATATAGGAGGAGGGCTGCTGGCCAACATTTCCTTCCCTAACTCAAGGTTGTTCAGGCCAAATGGAGCACCCCTACAGTCACCTGGGCGGTGAACAGATCAATGAGCACAGACTTAGGATCTAACTTGTGAACTTCCCGGTCCATGTGGCTCAGCGACCCACTGATTGAACTCCCCCTAACTTTTCGATCTCTTTGTTATTTAGCAACATTCCAACAAGCTGTTTCCATTTTTATTGGTGTATCACTAATGTTGTATGCACAGGTTTGTCATGACATAAATTTCAATTGCAAAAGAAAGGATTAAGTGCAGGATTTCAGGGCGAGACCTATTTGGTGAAGGGAGGCATCACTACTAACCCTGAACCTGTTCTTACTCGACATCCAGTAGCACTGGGCAATGATCGGGAGCAGAACCTCTGTCAAAACTTTTTTCTCCAGCCCTAGCTCAGGGATACTGAGGCCATTTGTAGGATCCCCATTGCTACTCAGGCTGAGATCTGCTAAATCAACACAGACTGGGACTGGAAGCTGGAGCTTTTCTGCTTTGTGCCACATTGCACAGTATAATTACCACTGAGTGTTTGGGAGTGATGCTGCCCGCGTTTTAAAAATAACATGTTAATCCCATAGCTTCCAGATTTACTTCAAGGCCAGAGGCATACACTATCTTTCTGAATAAGACTTGCAGTAGAAAAATATTTCTTGATGCATTGATATTAAAGCACCTTTCAATAAACAGAGAACGTATAAGTTGTGTGAAAAATATGGAATTGCTACAAAATATAGTTTGATTTCCTTCCCTATATCAAAACCATCCAAACAAAAGGAGTGGAATTCTAAAGTCCATTTTCCCAGTTACCTGCCAATGAAATGTTAATACCCTTTAAATTGAGATTGCTGAGGTGTTATTTTTTTTTTTTTTTTTTATTCGTTCACGGGATGTGGGCGTCGCTGGCAAGGCCGGCATTTATTGCCCATCCCTAATTGCCCTCGAGAAGGTGGTGGTGAGCCGCCTTCTTGAACCGCTGCAGTCCGTGTGGTGACGGTTCTCCCACAGTGCTGTTAGGAAGGGAGTTCCAGGATTTTGACCCAGCGACAATGAAGGAACGGCAATATATTTCCAAGTCGGGATGGTGTGTGACTTGGAGGGGAATGTGCAGGTGGTGTTGTTCCCATGCGCCTGCTGCCCTTGTCCTTCTAGGTGGTAGAGGTCGCGGGTTTGGGAGCAGTTTGAGGTTGGTATGCACTGGGAGTGGCACAGGGCCGAGAGACATGAGTTTTGCGGGCCGTTCTCTGGGCACTGAACACGGAGATCTGAGCATGTGTGTTTGGATGGACATCCAGAGTTCTACTTATCAGCACCTGAATGCCAGTGACATTTGAATCTGCTTTCAGCTAACGTTAAAATCGTTTAGAATGAAAGTTTTAACATTTCCAAATGATTCAATGGACTGCATTGGAATTTTCGAAACCTCATTGTACACCAGTCTGGTGGTGGTCTTGAGTAAATTCTATTTGGATGACTTAACATCCAAATTCCATCAAACTGTTTGCACTGGCGGGAAGCTGATCGCGGTTAAACACTGACATAATGGGGGTAATTTCAATGGAATCGCCAATGGGGAGAAGTGTTCAACGGGTGGCTGACCTGTGTGGTGTCACTGGCCTTGTGGTTTCACAGGTAAAAAGACACTGGGGTAGATTTTGACTTTGTGCGACAGTGTAAATCGGGTGATAGTGAGTCAGCAGCCCATTTTACTTCTCTCTTGATTTTTAATTCCATTGACGTCAATGGGGAGAGATGTAAAATGGGCTGCCAATTCACTATCACCCATTTTACAATATCGCACAAAGCCAAAATCGATCCCAGTGATTGAAAAAAGAGCAGCCAAGAGAGATTGGGCCTTGACTATTGGTTGGACTATAGGCTGCTAATCTATGTGTAAATTATTTATGGTTAGGATCAATTCATTTTATGAAACTTTTCTCTGTAGGGGCAGAGTTCTGTTGTGACATTGCTTTCAAAGCTTTTGATGCTTGATCTCCCAATCTTTGTCACAATCTGTGTGGATTGAATTCAGTTCATTGGACATTAACTGCTTTTGTGTCAATTTGTTCACTCACTTGTAGCGAAAAGGCACTAGAAACATTAATATGACAAGCAGATTAAATTCTAATGAAAAAAGAAACAGCCACAATTTTGATGCTTATTATGTAACACTGTGGCTATTGGTCAGTTACTCCTACTTATGAGTTTCAGGGAACAGATAACACATGGGGTGATTTTCTGAGTTTCCACCGGCAGCTTATAGGGGAATAGCAAGTACACTGCCTCGCGTCCCTGGTGACTCCTTGTTGCATCAAAAAGCTTGTTGTTGAATGTTTTTGTATATTTATGGAGGAAGCTGACTCCACAACAGGGTGCTGCTATTCTAACGTCCTCTGTTCGAAAACAAACTCGCAAAACTCTGCATCCCCATAAAACTTAGTGAGGGTTTTTGGTATGCCTGACCTCTGCCCTGTACCACATCGTCTATCCTCAACCACCACCTCTGCTGCCTCTTGCCCGCTAGTGCTTCACCGTGTGTTTCTTCCCATAGTGTGTGTATCTGTGCTGGTCTTTGCTTCAGGTTTGTGAAGCCCTTTGGATGTGGCTGAAGGTCCACTGGGTTCTACTTGTTCTACAGAGAACAGATGGGAAATTGTAAGCACATAAATGCATTTGTTCATTTGGGCACTGTGTTGTGAATATGTGCAGTATTATGAGCTCATGCGGAGTGGGCATGAACTGATACATTGCTGTAACTTACCATGTAGATCATAGAAAATGTCATCAATATGCTACATACCAGTAGTTCTCTGCATCCTACTGATCTCCGCAGTCCCAACATCTTCTAAAGTTTAGTGTCAATTTTTGTCTGATAACACTCTTGTGAAGCGCCTTGGGACATTTTATGATGTTAAAGGCGCCATATAAATGCAAATTGTTGTTGTTGTTGATGTTTGTAAATCTCCCTCCTGATTAAATCATGGAGAACTTCCTCAGGTGAAGCCATTTGTTTAACATTATCGGCTCCATCATTTGTTTCGTGTTATGGTGAGTTTTGCCTTTAAACATAACAGCAGTGAGGATTGAGACGGGCTGGTTTCGCTCATATAAATTCCTTCATCCTGCATATTCTTTCTCCCATCAGCTATCTGTTTAACAAATTCCCTTCAGGTAAAGTTCATGCCTTATCCTTGTACTCTTCTTTAAGACACTTCTTCTGGATCTCCAGTCAGGTCCTGGAAGTAAATAACACAGGGTTCATTCTGTCAATAGAATATTGCACGTCTCCTCTTGTCACATGCCTGTGTCACTCCGTTACAGAATTTACAAAGATATACATGGCTTCACCATTGAATTGGGCTTTTCTCATGTATTTCATTCAGTCTATTTTTAACCAGAAATATTGTGTACTCCTTAGCTGGATTAACAAACTTTTCAACATTTATACTGGTTGGTGGCTTGTTAGCTGTTAAAGGGTCATTAATGGAGATGCATCATGATTAGCTGGTATTTTGCCACTAACTAAAGTACTTTGTCAGTAATTGCACATTTTAAAGCTACATGTTTCTGAGATTTCATTAGCGGGTTGTTAATCACACCGAAAATTTGGCAGTTCTCCAATTATTTTTTGCTTAAAAAGGAATGTTGCGCTCTACGTAACTTGAAAGATGTTTAGAGTGTCTGCAAATGGGAGATATGCTATGGATAAAACAACCCAGGTATGTTCATCTGTGCTGTCAGACTGCCTGTCTGACATTAAGTTGTCGATAAGTTACGTTCTCTAATGAAACATCAGGGAGATGAAAGCAGTCATTTGCTTCCCTGGCCAAAAAAACTCCACCCCTTCCAACAGATTCCACCCTGTCCTTAGCTGCTACTCAGGCTGTGCAAAACATCAGTGTCTTGACTGACCCAGAGCTGAGTTTCGAGGCCTACATCCTCTCCGTCACCAAGGTCCTTTACTTCCACCTTCACAACACTGCCTCTTCCACCGCTACCTCACCCCCAATGCTGACATTACAATCCCCACCACTTAAAACATCCATGTTTAAAATGGGCCGTCTTTTATATCGGGCAAAAATCGATAACCATTATCCATTTGCATTATCGTCAATTTCAAAGTTGCCCCTTATAGTGTCTTAAATGCTCTGTTTATTTCGGGCGGAAACAATTGTGCTTACTCACTAGTTCGCACCTCATGACACCGTGCTTTTTTTTGTTACATTTCTCTCTTGTTTTTATTGATTATTTCGCCTACAAGTATATTTAGCACATGCTGCAGTGTGAATTTTAACTGTCCCTCTCTCTGGAGGAATACAATCTCATTTACTGCGCACTTGTATATGGAGCAATCCACATGAGTGCGTGTTCTGGGTTACAGTCATTTGTCAAAGATATCCATTCCATGGCTCAGCGTATTAGTAAACATAACCTACTGTGCCACTGGGAAGTTTCCAAGAAATGGTTGGCATTGTAACTGAAATGATTTTCAATTTTATTAATGTTACTACGGCCGTCACATATAGTGGGCAAATCGTATTTGCACGAATGCGCCTGCTTTAAGCGGTGGGGGCTGTACTCTTAATCTATGCCTTTGTCACTTCCAGACTTGCTTTCTCCAACACTCCCATATTCCATAACCTGCAAATTGTCCAAAGTTCCACTGCCCACATCTTGCCTACACAAAGTCTTATTTTCCATCACCCCCTTCTCTCAACACATCAAATTTGAAATCTTCATTCCCATCTTCAAATACCTCCACATCCTCAACCCACCCCACTCCTGCAACCTTCTCCAGCTTTATGTCTCTTCCTGCATCGTCTGATGTTCTGACTCTGGGCCCTTTTGCGTTCGCCCTCCCTTTGCTCCACATTGGCCTTCAGCCATCTCAGTCTTACTCTCCAGAATTCCGCCCTTATATCGCTCCGCTTCCTACCTCCCTACCCATCGTTGAAGGCATTCTCAAAACCCACCTCTTTGACCAAGGTTTCATATCACCTCTCTTAATTTGCCCACAAAGGCCTTGCGGTGAATTTTACCTGCGAGACAGGAAGGGAGCGGTGGGGTGTTGGGGAGATGAAGATTTCCGGGTGCGAATCCCGGAAGGTGAGTGGGTGGGTGGCAATCGCTTAATGAGGCCAATCAATTGCACTTCGGGGTTTCACGCCTGGCTGCCAGCCTGATTGACAGGCTAGCTGACTGTCGGGCATGAAGGCCTCCTGCAGCAGGCCGCAGCTAGGATCGGAGGGAGGGACGGAGGGATCATGGGCTGGGGAGGAGATCAGGGGGCTGAGGAAGACATTGGGGAGCTGAGGATAAGACCGGGGGGCTGAGGAAGAGATCGGGGGGCCGGGAAGAAGATCAAAGGTCGCTGGAGGTTGGGTGAAGAGTTGGAGGTAGGTGGGGGTCCACCATGGCTGTGGGGGGGGGAGGGGGGGATACACCATTTGGCGGGGGGGGGGGGGGGTCAGCCGATCGAGGGGGTCCTTTCGGCCGGGTGAGCTTGTCGGGCCTGGAAGAAGCACTCCTGCTCCTCCGGACCCACAAGCAGTGCAATAAAGACGCTCACCTCATGGATCCGGCCCTTCCCGCCTGCTTTCACCTGACGTGAATGGGAAGTGATGGGAAACCCGAACAGGTAAGGTTAAATTTGTTTTATTAGTCCAATACACAAAGAATTAAGTACCTCAAGTATTTCAGTGAGGTACATTGCCCTTTTAAATATCGGCCCACCGGCTTTAAGTGGGAGCGGGACTTCCTGGTGTCTGCTCTCCACATGCAGACAAACCTGCCTGGGTTAAACCCAGAAGTGGGCAAGTTGGAGCCGGGATGCTGCCCATTCTGAAAACGGAGGATTTTCATTCCACTCCTGCTCCCAACCCACCCCTTCTTAGGGGTTAAAATTTACCCGCTTGTCTCCTCTGTGAAGTTCATCGGGACGTTTTTGAAGATGATATATAAATGCAAGTTGTTATTCCACTGTATGGAGCCAGTGACAGCTCTGAAGTGACAGTGGGTTCACAGAGCTGCTGAGTTTGATGCTGAGCATTTGATGTCCTCCTACTCCTTATGTTGCTGTGATTCATGTAGCTTGTCTTAACTACCCAAAGTATAAATTGAAGTTTTCCCAGTATGGTCTGCTTTCTGGGAACAATTTTTTTTGCGGAGAATATTTGAAAGAAAGAAAGGAAGACTTGCATTTATATAGCGCCTTTCACAACCTCAGGACATCCCAAAACGCTTTACAGCCATTGCAGCACTTTTGAAGTGTAGCCACTGTTGTAATGTAGGAAATTTGATTCACTGTAGCTGTAAATGAAGATACGCAGTGTAGCATCACTGGCAAACTAATCAAGAAATACATTTTATGAGAGATAATACATCTTAACTAATTTGGAATGAAGGCCAGAGGAAGGCATTGTCTTTAAACATATCATCACTTCCAATCCAAGAGAGAAACATTGTGATTTACTTTTAGAGATCTATTTTGCTGGTTGGAACTGAAGCTGGATAATTGGCATTGCCCCAGCCTCTTAAAAAATGGGATCACGTAGATTGTCTGAACTTCCTATTCATAGAATCATAGAATAATGCAGCACAGAAGGTTACCATTGAATCTACTTCCACCACCCTTTCAGGCAGTGCATTCCAGATGATGACAGCTCGCCACGTAAAATTTGTTTCTCCTCATGTCGCCTCTGGTTTTTTTGCTATTTAACTTAATTCTGTGTCCTCTGGTTACCAACCCTTTTGCCACTGGAAACATTTTCTCCCGATCTACTCCATCAAAACCCCTCATAATTTTGAACACGTCTATTATATCTTCCCTTAACCATCTCTGCTCCAAGAAAACAACCCCAGCTTCTCCAGTCTCTCCACATAACTGAAGTCCCTCATCCCTGGTACCATTCTAGTAAATCTCCTCTGCACCGTCTCTAAGGTTTTGACATCCTTCCTAAAGTGTGGTGTCCAGAATTGGCCAAAAACTCCAGCTGGGGCCTAACCACTGTTTTATAAAGGTTTAGCATAACTTCCTTGCTTTTGTACTCTATGCTTCTATTTGTAAAACCACAGATCCCATATGCCTTTTTAACAGGCTTCTCAATTTGTCCTGCCACCTTCAAAGATTTGTGCACCTACACTCCCAGGTCTCTCTGTTCCTGCACCCCCTTTAAAATTGTACCATTTAGTTTATATTGCCTCTCCTCATTATTTCGACCAAAATGAATCACTTCACACTTCTCTGCATTAAGTTTCATCTGCCATGTGTCTGCCCATTTCACCAGTCTGTCTATGTCCTCCTGACGTCCGTTACTATCCTCCTCACTATTTACTACATTTCTGAATTTCGTGTCATCTGCAAACTTTGAATGTCTGCCCTGTATACCAAGTCCAGGTCATTAATATATATCAAAAAGAGCAGTGGTCCTAATACCGACCCCTGGGGAACACCACTACATAATGCATATTGCATACTTCCCTCCAGTCTGAAAAACAACCATTCACCACTACTCTCTGCTTTCTGTCCTTAGCCAATTTTGTATCCATGCAGCCACTGCCTCTTTAATCCCATGGGCTTCAATTTTGCTAACAAGTCTATTATACTTTATCAAATGCCTTTTGAAAATTTAAAGCAGCTGTAAAAATTGGCAAGACCTGTGAGAAACCTAGGTTTCCTGTCTGCAAATTCCCCCCCCCCACACCGCTCTCTTCCCATCTCGGAGTTATTATCAGGGGCGTGACCTCCGATAACTCCCTCAGTGCTGCACTGAAGTGTCAGCCTAGATTATATGCTCATGCTCAAGTGGGGTTTGAATCCATAACCTCCCTGACTCAGAGATGAGCCTAGGCTGACATCCAAAGCTTAGGTGCATAGACACTCTTTGGGAAATGAACTACTGGTGCATAATGTGGATTCATTTTCACAACTTCACAATAATTATTAATATGGAGTCTGCAACACAAGGTCATATGACAAGGCTGCTCAGTAATGAAGATTAAATCTCACACTAAATGAAGTATCAGCAATAGAAATAGTGGACACTGTGCCAACAATTTAAGAGCTGTGAAGAAACAATGATATCTTTACTGTTCGGCAGAGTTATTGAGCACAGCACATTCAAATCCTCAGGGCAGAGAATTACCAATAAGAATGTAGAATTGAATTGTTCTTTTAAAAAAAATCCAATAATCAACTTAAAGGGGAAATTCTCTCTGAGTGCTGTTTGTCAGTAAAATTTACAAAAGATGAATTATGGTTGTGTACTTTTAAAGCAATCAGAATCAAAAATATGATCTCACAGTCTATAAATAAATTGTCAAAGCTCCCTAATAGTTTAGTGAGTTAATCCAATGACTTGCTGTGCCACATAAACCAGGAAAGTCCCATTTTCAATCTGTGCAATATGCATCACAGCCAAGGTGATGGTAAGAACAATATAATTTGCCTCAGTGTCCCCAGACTAAGGTAGAGAATAATTAGCTAGGGTCCCTGCTTATGATCCAGTAGTCCCGCTCCAGGAAGTGTGGGTCTTTGGGCTTTGGGTGAGGACGGGATCAAGTTTGACTGTGATGCCTTCTGCAGTCAAATAGCCTGCTAACACTCACTGCCCAGGTTTGCACATGAATAATGACTGATCAAGGTAGTGTAGAGCACCTAGTGTCCATGGAATAGTATCTAAGCAAGGGGTCGACGTCTTTAGAAGAGGAGGAGACAAGAGAAAATAAGCAAACAAAGAGGAAAAACTATTAAAATGGCCTCTCAGAAGTGCTAGCACATCAGTCAGTAGAAGTTTCTACAGTTTATATTTCATGTTGTGGATTATTGAGGCTATGGTGAGATGGCAGTGCTGCAATAAGGCACAGTCTTCCACTCGAGGGACTGAATGGCCTACTCCTGTTCCTATGTTCCAAATAGCAAAATAAGTTACAAGCTGTTTCTATAATTACAGCTTCATTACCAGTAGCCATAAAGATCATAGCAGCAGCTGTTATATCTGTGCTGTCACCTCTTTATAGATATCTTGTAAAAACTACAGAGGAATCAATCAGCCATATCACAGTGTATATAACAGACACTGTTTAGTAGAACACATAGTTACATATAGTTCCTCAGAACGCACTACAGCCATCTGGAAGTACAGTAACCTTTTTCGGTCATTCTTGAACTATCAGCTGCCCTGGCTGCTGTTGACCCCACATGCGTCAAACAAGGGCCGCTATCCATAATACCCGTGCGCTAAATCAAAAAAGGATTTAATTACCTAAATATCCAAGTAGTAAGAGATCAAAAAACCCATAAATCACACTTACATACACAAATTACTCAGGTTCTGCACTTTACTCCTTCATTTTGGTTCAACCATCCACATCCTACATGTTTGAAGACCACTCAAGGTTGGGCTGTGGACAACCCATTGGCCTCAAGACTTGGTTAATGCCTTGCCATCTTCATCCAGTGAAGTATTCCAGGTGCAGATATAAGCCGGCTTATTGTTGACGATGCCAAACTTTATATCAGTGTCTATTCTGCTTGCTTGACTCCTCGCATCAAAAAATAGAACAGTAGGTCAAGTGGACAGAGAGAAAACGGACTTTTAATACAGGAGCTTTGAAACAGGTAATTATAGCTGGGTTTATTTTACTTTTAAAAGGAATTTAAACTTACTTGTCGTGGTGGCACTCCAGTATTTGTGTTAGCTGTGACTCAGTGGTAACACTCTTACTGCTGAGTCAGAAGGTTGGGGGTTAAAGTCCCACCCCAGAGGCCTGAGCACATAATCAAGGTGGACATTCTAGTACAGTACTGAGGGAGTGCTGCAGTGTTGGAAGTGTTGTCTTTCTGATGAAATGTTAAACTGAGGCCCTCTCTATCGTCTCACACAAAGATCCCATGGCACTATTTCAAAGAAGAGCAGTGGAAGTCTCCCTCTTGTCCTGGACACCCCCAACATCACTGAAACAGATGAACTGGTCATTATCTCATTGCTGTTTGTGGGATCTTGCTGTGTGCAAATTGGCTGCCGTGTTTCCTACATTACAACAGTGACTACACTTCAAAAGTACTTCAATGGCTGTAAAGCACTTTGGGATGACTTGAGGTCGTGAAAAGTGTTATATAAATGCAAGACTTTCTTTCTTTATTGTCCAGTGGGACTAGGAAGGATGCTGCCTTCTGTTGAACAGAATGCGAGCCAGACAAAGACACAGAGACTACACTTTCCATCCATGTGAAGCTTTTCCAGGTGGGAGACCTGGATCTTTAGCGCGCTGATCTTCCACCAAGAAAAGTTGGAATTTCCTCCCTTGGATAAGAGAAATTGCAAACAAGCTATTTCTTTTCCCTTTATTGTTTATGGGGCATGGCGGAGAATACTTTAGATTGAAACTATTCCCTCACAAGCAGTGTTCTTTTTAAAATAAATTCAAGTGGAACAAAGTGACACTTATCTCTCTCTAGTTACTGTGCAACTTGTAGAGAGTAAACAGTGCTCCTGAGTTACTTGTAGCTGTTTTCCCATCATGTACAGGTTTCTATAAAACTGATCCAATTCTGCTGAACCAGAGCAAAAACGCAGTCTTTACCTCTGCTCGGCCAAATTGAATCTCATTGCATATTAGTGTATTGGCGATGGTTGAATCAACTGACCTTTACTAGCTTGCTTTGGTCTGATTCAAAATGACAAAAGCCCATTAAACTCAGCCTTTCCTTCCCTCCGTTTTCTTCCCCCCCCCCCCCCAATACATATAGACAGAACCAACCATTATTTTATTAAATGGGAATATCTCTACCACCAATCCGAAATTAAACAAATTGAAGATTCTAAAATACACTCAAGGCCCTGGCATTAACACGCCCCCATCCTGCCCTAGCTATTAATCCCAGGCAAAAAAAAATAGCAGGTGTCATTTCCCTTCTCCCATGGCTTTCAAGCTTATTATGGCTTTTTCTGGTGAGGTGCTGATAGTCTCAATGATTGGTGTTTGAAACTCTCACAGAGGGGTTTGGTATGGGAAGTGGAAAGATTCTTGCTGGTAGGATAGATTGAGCTTTACTCCATATGTGGCCACTGCTTTACCTGATCTGGGAACATTTCACAACAAGAGTAGACATTTCTCTCTCTCAGCAGAAAAGATACGTAGAAATATAAATTTCAAAACACTGTTGATATGTTTGCGGATAAAGTTGGCATGAGTACAAAGTTGGAAATTGTTTTTTTTTCAGTTAAAATTTATTAATGAGGAATTTCCCCCTTGAGTGATTATAAGACTAAAAATGAGTGGGTGCCACGGATGTAAGTTATGGACCTGACATAGGAGGTAACATGTCCCTGAAAAGCACCATTCCCTGTTGTAGATCATCATGCTTATGCCTCAAGTAAAACCAGCATTTTGCTGGTAACAATTTTAAGTTAAAACATGCACATTGGAGATATGTGAACCAATGTGCTGTGACTGTACAGGCAGCTGGTGGACATCAAGTTGGAAAGTGAGTTAGATGAGGTGGTTAACCCGTTGTAAGGCGGAGCCATGGGGAAACTGCCTTGTTTGCATCATGAAGCATTTGTACCCATTTTAAGGCCACTTTCACCTTCGAGTGTCATTGTCAAGTTATGAGTTCGTCATCACCATTGAAATATAAATTGGTTTTATGACACCTCCATGTATTTGATCCTCAAATTAGAATCACGAAAACAAATAGTATCAGCGAATTGTCAGTTGAATGCCAAAAGTTGTCAAACTACTTAGGAGTTGCTGTTGGTTTTCAGTGCACTTAAGAGACCAAAAGGTGACTTTAGAAGGTAATTGGCTATGATACAGGTGACTTACTACAAGTCATCATGCGACAGACATTTTGAAGCATGTTTGAATTCTCACCCTCCTGTCTTGTGCAAGTAAATAAGTTCATTAAACTCTGACTTACAAGTAAGACAATATTGGGAAAATATGCAAATATTTTTCATCATTACATCTTCTAGAGTATTCTGTTAATCCATCAGTAGAAATGGCCTCTTTCATGCCTCACTAGACAGGAATAATATAGCAATAACATAATTTTGAAACAGCTTAGGCTAATTGCAGGCTATAGTTGAATGACTGATAGTAATGAGATTCAGGGTCATTAAGGAGCATAATGGTTGAGCCAAATGATAGCACTTTTTTGTTGTTGAAAGTATTCATTTCCTGAGGCCCCTAGGCTGCTTTGTTTGTAGTTATCTTTCAAACTGTCTGAGCTGGCGTTCCACTAGGAGTGGCTGAAGAGAGTCCTTAGCAAACTTACCTACTTTCTTTCAACTGTTGAGTTGGTCAAAGGAGAACTGTGCTTAAAGAGTGAAGTACTATTTTCTAGATCGAATACTTCCTTCTTTCATGTGTCCAGTAGAAGATTAATATGAATCTCCTGGTTGTTTGAAGAGATCATGATGTGCAGTGATGCACGCATCTCTCCCAGGAAAAACCAACACATCAGGTCAGATGAAGACCATGATTCACTCTCAGCTAGCGTCAGGCTCTACAGGTTCAGTCAGTGAACATTTGCACTGACACAATGGGAATTGATATTCTTTTTGTTCCTGGAGCCCAAACGAGAGCTGACCTTCAGAGAAACTAAAACTCACAGAGTATTGCCATGTACCCAAGCTGAATAATCAGGTGGCTCGGTGACTAATACTATGTTAAGCTGAAAAGTTGCTGAAACATCTGGTAAATCTCCTCCTCCCTTTTCCTCACTGTTGGCGGCCGTGCTTTCAGCCGTCCAAGCCTCATGCTTTGGAATTGCCTCCCTAAACCCCTCACCTCTCCACCTCCATATCCTTCTTTGAGACCTTCCTTAAAACCCACCTCTTTGACCAAGCATTTGGTCACCTGTCCTAATATCTCCTTCTCTGGCTCAGCATCTGATTATGCCTCTGTGAAGCGTCTTGGGACATTTTTTTATGTCGAAGGCGCTATATAAATGCAAGTTGTTGCTTTAAATAATATGAACTGAAAATTGAAGAACAAGCATTGTAGTAATGCTTATGGGACTCTCTATAGATCACTTGATAATTCAATTTTTTTTAAAGTTTAAGTTTGAGTAGACTAATACTGGGTATTCTACCCTGATCACTAATTAAGAGCACTTTAGTAAATGGCTTAAAATATGATGTTGAAGCTGAACCCTGGTGGGCTCACAAGCAGATACCAGGGAGTTGTGTGGCCATCAGATTTCTGTATTTTTCCATATAGTTCACTCATTAGTACATTTATTCTGTTGCTCTATGCCAATTCAAAAATGTTTTCTGCAATCATAGCACATAGTGCAGCTGACGCTATCCTTCAAAAGTTAGGACAAGGGGCCCTTAGGAGTGTGTCAAGCTTTTTAAGGGTCAGTGGGAGCATGGAAATATTTGCATGGGGTCTCTTGCACTGTTGAATTGGAAAATCACTGGTATAAGTGATTCTACATTTCCGGCACAGTAATGTATTGTAGATCAGTGAGTTTGCTGGCCTGTGACAGGATGGTACCCCTGTGCTGGAACAGTCACTATGGTGTAAGTCCACATTTTGCCTTTTTGTACCCAAGTTCCACCCTTGTAGTTCAATGAGTATGAACCCTGAGATGATACTAAGCTCCAAAACCTTACATATTCATCTGTTACTTTAGCAGAAGTGTTAACCCATTTAAAGAAAGAAAGAAAGAGAGAACTTGCATTTATATAGTGCCTGTCATGACCTCAGGAAACCCCAAAGCGCTTTACAGTCAATAAAGTACTTTTGAAGTGCAGTCACTGTTGTAATGTAGGAAACACAGCAGCCAGTTTGCACACAACAAGCTCCCACAAACAGCTATGATATAAATGACCAGATCATCTGTTTTAGTGTTGTTAGTTGAGGGATAAATATTGGCTAGGATACCGGGGAAAACTCTTTTGCTCTTCTTCGAATAGTGCCATGGGATCTTTTACGTCTACCTGAGAGGGCAGACGGGGCCTCAGTTTAATGTCACATCCGAAAGAGGTTGAAGTGAACAACATCTCTGTTAAAATGGTGGAGAGAGGAAGTTCAGATTAACGCATGCAGCATTCGTATGTCAGTATCCAATGGTGTAATTTCAGAGTCCTGGTATTTAAATAGAAGTGCCCTGGTTTCCAAAGGCTTGGATGTTGGTATCCCGCCGATATAGCGGCTGAACTGAGGGATGAGGAATAGATTTTAATGTTAATAAATGCAAAGTTATGTATGTTGGAACAGGAAATGTGTACAATGAAATGATATTCATTAATAAAGATGAAAAAAGGAAAGGATTTGGAGGTAACCATTAATCATTCATGAAAATATCCAGTGAGGTTGTTATTAACCAGCCTCCTTATGTACCAGGATGGATCTCAATGGAATATGACTATAAATTAAACCATGTTATTTGCACCATACATACACCATTGGCAAGGCCAAATTTATAATATTGCATGCAGTTCTGGGCATACTACTTTCAAAGGGATATAGATGGAATTGGAAAGAGTTCAGTGAAAAACTAGAGAATACAATATAAAATTAATGAGCCTAATGCGAGCTGAGAACAGTAGGAATTTTTTTTCAACAGAGTATCAGAAAAGTGGAATTGATTCTTAGATAAAACAGTTAATGTTGTGTACCTTAACAGCTTGAAAAAGAGCTGGATGAATATCAGGTTGAGCGGGATTGAGGTTAGAAAGATAAATACAATCAGATTATGTGTGGAATTTGACAGCTCATGAGCTCTTGTCAGCCAGGGCTCAGTGGTAACACTCTTACCTCTGAATCAGAAGGTTGTGGGATCAAGTCCCTCTCCAGAGACTTGAGTACATAATCCAGGCTGACACTCCCAGTGCAGTACTGAGGGAATGCTGCACTGTTGGAGGTGCCACCTTTTGGATGAGACATTAAATAGAGGCCCTATCTGCTCTCTCACGTGGATGCAAAATATCCCAGGATGCTATTCAAAGAAGAGCAGGGGAGTTCTCCCTGGTGTCCTGGCCAATATTTATTTCTCAACCAACATCACTAAAACAGATGATCTGGTCACTTATATCATTGCCGTTTGTGGGATCTTGCTGTTGTCAAATTGGTTGCCGTGTTTCCGACATTACAACAGTGAATAGACTTCAAAAGTATTTCATTGGTTGTAGAGCGCTTTGGCATGTCCTGAGGTTGTAAAAGGTGCTATATAAATGCAAATCTTTCTTTCTTTCTTTCTTGCCTAGGGGCAAGGAAGACAACTGACTTAGATTATATAATGTGGGATGCAAAGTTAGACAGGTACGTACAAGCAGCCTGATCTTGTTATAATAAAAAATTTTCTCGACATGAATCAGAGTCGATTTTGAGATTGAAATAACAAAGCTGCTTCTGTGTCTGGCCTGACAGTCAGGCTGCCGCTGATGACACCTTTCACGAGTAGCTGGCCCAGAGAACAAGGGTGTCTATCCTGAATGATTGCTCCATTCTGACCCAAATTAGCATCTACTTGTCACTGTGGACAGGCTATGTGTGTCTAGCTCAATGATACATGTAATCTTGGTTGTCTCGACATTGATCTACACTGTGTCATTCAAGACAAGGTATCCTTTTCCTGTCAGCCAAATCAATCCATAGTAACACAGAAGAAACCAACCTTATTAACGTTTTTCAGCCTTAATGAGGAATCCATACAGATTCACAGTGAATTCAGTTAAAATAACCCAATATATTTCACAAACAGAAAGGTGAGGTACTCAGAACTCTCTATTATTCTGTATGCCACTCGTTCCTAGTTATCTTTTATCCTCAGTATATCAAATTTCTACCAATCTGTCAGAATGATACTTGCATTTATAGCGTGCCTTATCATGTCAAAATGTTTCAGTGCTTCACACAATGGGGTAGATCTTGACTTTGTGTGATAGTGTAAAAGGATGATAGTGAGTCGGCAGCCTTTTTTACATCTTTCCCCATTTTTATTTCCATTGACTTCAATTCGCTATCACCTGTTTATCACGTTTTGCGCAAAGTCAAAATCTACCCTAATCAATCACGTTTGAAATGTAGTGACTGTTGTTATGTAGGTATGTTCTAACTGTCTGTTATTTTATATGGAACTGCCATTCATTAACCTGCATATAACTCACTCTTACCTATCTATTATCATGTGTATAATCAAACAAATGGGTTGGATGTATGATGGGATGTATTATTAATAATCTGTGGAAGGAGTAGGCTTAATGGACCAAAATGGCCAAAAGTTCTACAATTCTGGCAACAAGTTTATCCAGGCCAAATTTTACAGCACAGAAGGAGACCATTCAGTCCACTGTGCCTGTGCCGGCTCTCTGAAAGTACTATCCACTTAGTCCCATTCCCTACCCTTTCCTCATAACACCTTTTTCCATTATATATCCGCTTCTCTTTTAAAAGCCATTATTAATTCTGCTTCCACCACTATTTCTGGTCAGGCATTCCATATCCTAACAACCCTCTGCATCTAAAAAAAAATTCTCCTAACCTCTCCCTTTATTTTTTGTTGCCAATCTTAAACTATTGACCTCTAAAGGTATTAAGGGATATGGGCCAAAGGCAGGTATATGGAGTTAGATCACAGATCAGCCATGATCTTATCAAATGGCGGAGCGGGCTCGAGGGGCTGAATGGCCTTCTCCTGTTCCTATGTTCCTATGTTCCTAGTGATCGACTCATTGACCGTAGGAAATAATTTTTCCCTAGGTAGCTTATCAAACACCACCCATCATTTTGAATGCCTCTATCCTTTTAACCTTCTCTGTTCTAGTAAAAGGAGCCACAGTTTTGCTAATCTTTCCTCATAACCAAAATTTCTCATCCCTAGTATCATCTTAGTAACTTTATGATGCTGAATTCAAACCTTGCTTGTTTTTAATTGACTTGTTCCCTTTTTATTCATTTATTATTTGCTATTAACTTTGAATAACAACATATCTAAACAATCTCGGCTGAGGTCCCCTGGGGGAATAATCTAATGAGCTGTTTACTTTATTTTTTATTTGTTACACATAGATTACGTTCTAATAAAGATGATGAGAGGCTGGATCAGACTATGTTTAGGCGCAGTGGCAGCCTGACTGGAATCTGTTTCTGTGTTTGGGTATAATAAAATGTATAATAAAAATATAATTTAATTACAGTGCTGCATACTGCATCCACACTTGGCAAAATGCCCCAAGTTTTATTTCCAATAATGTTAGCCATAACTGTTCAACATTTTCTCTGAAGGCTCCAGCATATTACAGTGTAAGAATAGATCGGATTTTTTTTTGAGCAAAGGTTTGGATCCCATGGAGTCAATATCATTATTCAGTGACTGTCAAGCAGATCGATTGTGTAATCTTATTATAGTAATGAATCTCTACTGGCATTGTTCGTAGTGAGTTGGAGGATACATGGATCTAGATCTTCTGACTGCCGTTATTTTAACACCAATCTTAAAGTAACATCCCAAAGGCAAGGCTGTCATTTTATGGTGTTGGCCGCCATAGCAACTGCTTCTCCGCACACAGTACAGCCAGAGGTGCCCCCTCCCCCACTCTGCCAGCCCATATTAGGGTATATAGGGTACAGTAGTGTAGTGGTTATGTTACTGAACAAGTAATCCAGAGACCTGGACGTATAATCCAGAGAACATCAGTTCAAATTTCACCATGGCAGTTTGAAAATTTGAATTCAATTAAAATAAAATCTGGAAATAAAAAGCTAGGGCTCAATTTTAACGGGTGGATTGGGGGCATTGAAAATTGCCACCATTTCAGATCCACCCAAACCCGCCTCCAACCTGCCTATTTCCGGTTTTCAATGGGGCGGGGCACCAACCTGCTCCCAGGAGGTGGGTCGGGCCTTCAAACCTTTCAAGGAGGCTTCGGGCATCCATTTTTCTGGACTTCCCGATTTCAACCCTGGGGAGCCAGGATTCCCAGGCCTTCTGTTTTATGCCTCGTGAAACGAGGTAAGAAGACCCGAGACTAACAGGTAGGTGCCTAGAAAAGCACAGCTTGTGGGCCCGGAGGAGCAGGAGTGCTTCCCCCAGGCCCAACAATCCTACCTGCACCGACTCCCCAACGATCGCGGACACCCGACCCCCAATCGCGGAACCCACCCCGATCATGGACCCCGGATCCCCGAACCCGATCCTCCCCCCACGACCCTCAGCCCGGTTCCCCGCCGAATCCGATCCTCTGACCCCTGACCCCGATCCTCCCACCCCCGACCCCTGATCCTCCCCCTCAACGATCGCGGATCCCCGTGATGACCCCCAATCCCGATAACCCCCCCATGACTGACCACCGATCCCTCCCCCCAGTGACTCATGGCCCCAGTGCCCACCCATGCCAACCTATGCCCACCCATGCCAATATATGCACATCCATGCCAACCTAGGCCCAACCGTGCCCCGTGCCCACCCATGCCCTGTTGCCAACCCATGCCACTGTGCCCACCCCTCCCATACAAACAAAGACTTACCTGCATACGTACCTGAACACGTCCTCTCCCTGGCTGGCCTCTGTCCGTCATACATCAAAATCGTAAAGACGATCGGGAAACCCGTTCTAATGGGTTTCCAGACCTCAATTTGACCCCCCCGCCTCTTTCCCGGCTCGGTTTTAAAATCGAGCCCCTAGTGTCAGTATGAAGCTGTTGGATTGTTGTAAAAACTCAACTGGTTCACTGATGTCCTTTAGGGAAGGAAACCTGCCGTTCTTATCTGGTCCAGCCTATATGTGACTCCAGTCACAAACTAAAGCTGTTGACTCTAAACTGCCCTCCGGAGTGGCCTAGCGAGCCACTCAGTTGTATCAAACAATCACCAACAGTTCAAGCAGAAGGCCGTCTGCCACCTTCTCAGGGCAATTAGGGATGGTAATAAATTCCGGCCTTGCCAGCGACGCCCACATCCCGAGAATGAATAAAAAATATATATACATCGTGGGTTGGGTAAGGAATGGCCACTGTCGTCTGTGTCTTAAATTTTACTTTGCTGTATTGTGATCAGGGAGAAAATTGAAATTGGGCAGAAAAGGAATATGAGGGGTGAACAATGAAAGGAGAAAATAATCAAAATAATCAATTAGAAAGGAGAAAAAGACAAGACGTAGAGTTTCCGCTTTGGGCAAAATCCGAAAATTGCGCCCAAAATGCGAGAGAAATTGCACTGGTTAGTTTCCGATAAAATGCATTTACATAATCACAAACATAAAATCTTCCATGATCCAGCGCTGTCGGGCAGCGTAATAGAACGGAATCATTTCTTTTCTTTCCATTAAAAAATATTCCTTGATGTATTTAAGGGTGGTAACCTGGTGCAGGTTTATTAACACAGCTGAAAATGGGTTTATCACAAAAGATATGCAAAGTGTATCCAGTCATCCACCTGCGAGTAACCTGATTTAAAATCACTGAAAATGACTTTTAAAAACCACACTGAACCATTTAATGGTTTCATTAGTGTACACTAGTCAGTTTCCGAGTAAATTAAATATTTCTTGATATATAAAAACTTTTAAAATGTGCCTACTAGTGCCTGTGCGCCCAAGAAAATTAATGCAATTTGAAGAGCCTTCCTGAACCAGCGAAATTGGCGGAAACTCGCAACTCCGACCCAAGGGCGTGGCCAATATTGTGGGCGGGGCCTGATGTGGGCGAATTGAATCGTACGTCAGCAGCAGCAGAATTGTATTCCAGCACAATCTGCAACCTCATGGCCCGGCATATTCCTCACTCTACCATTACCAACAAGCCAGGGGATCAACCCTGGTTCAATGAGGAGTGTAGAAGAGCATGCCAGGAGCAGCACCAGGTATACCTAAAAATGAGGTGCCAACCTGGTGAAGCTACAACACAGGACTACATGCATGCTAAACAGCGGAAGCAACATGCTATAGACAGAGCTAAGTGATTCCACAACCAACAGATCAGATCAAAGCTCTGCAGTCCTGCCACATCCAGTCGTGAATGGTGGTGGACAGTTAGACATCTAACGGGAGGAGGAGGCTCTGTAAACATCCCCATCCTCAATGATGGTGGAGTCCAGCATGTGAGTGCAAAAGCCAAGAAGCGTTTGCAACCATCTTCAGCCAGAAGTGCCGAGTGGATGATCCATCTCGACCTCCTTCCGATATCCCCACCATCACAGAAGCCAGTCTTCAGCCAATTCGATTCACTCCACGTGATATCAAGAAACAGCTGAGTGCACTGGATACAGCAAAGGCTATGGGCCCCGACAACATCCCAGCTGTAGTGCTGAAGACTTGTGCTCCAGCACTAGCCACGCCTCTAGCCAAACTATTCCAGTACAGCTACAACACTGGCATCTACCCGACAATGTGGAAAATTGCCCAGGTATGTCCTGTCCACAAAAATCAGGCCAAATCCAATCTGACCAATTACCGCCCCATCAGTCTACTCTCAATCATCAGCAAAGTGATGGAAGGTGTCATTGACAGTACTATCAAGCAGCACTTACTCACCAATAATCTGCTCACTAATGCTCAGTTTGGGTTCCGCCAGGACCACTCGGCTCCAGACCTCATTACAGCCTTGGTCCAAGCATGGACAAAAGAGCTGAATTCCAGAGTTGAGGTGAGAGTGACTGCCCTTGACATCAAGGCAGCATTTGACTGAGTGTGGCACCAAGGAGCCCGAGTAAAATTGAAGTCAATGGGAATCAGGGGGAAAACTGTCCAGTGGCTGGAGTCATACCTAGCATAAAGGAAGATGGTAGTGGTTGTTGGAGGCCAATCATCTCAGCCACAGGACATTGATGCAGGAGTTCCTCAGGGCAGTGTCCTAGGCCCAACCATCTTCAGCTGCTTCATCAATGACCTTCCCTCCATCATAAGGTCAGAAATAGGGATGCTCACTGATGATTGCAGTGTTCAGTTCCATTCGCAACCCCTCAGATAATGAGGCAGTCCGTGCCCGCACGCAGCAAGACCTGGACAACATCCAGGCTTGGGCTCATAAGTAGCAAATAACATTCGCGCCAGACAAGTGCCAGGCAATGATCATCTCCAACAAGAGAGAGTCTAACCACCTCCCCTTGACATTCAACGGCATTACCATCACCGAATCCCCCATCATCAACATCCTGGGGGTCACCATTGACCAGAAACTTAACTGGGCCAGCCATATAAATACTGTGGCTACAAGAGCAGGTCAGAGGCTGGGTATTCTGCGGCGAGTGATTCACCTCCTGACTCCCCAAAGCCTTTCCACCATCTACAAGGCACAAGTCAGGAGTGTGATGGAATACTCTCCACTTGCCTGGATGAGTGCAGCTCCAACAACACTCAAGAAGCTTAACACCATCCAGGACAAAGCAGCCTGCTTGATTGGCACCCCATCCGCCACCCTAAACATTCACTCCCTTCACGACTGGCGCACCATGGCTGCACTGCAGCAACTCGCCAAGGCTTCTTCGACAGCACCTCCCAAACCCGCGACCTCTACCACCTAGAAGGACAAGGGCAGCAGGCACATGGGTACAACACCACCTGGACATTCCCCTCCAAGTCACACACCATCCCGACTTGGAAATATATCGCCATTCCTTCATCGTCGTTGTGTCAAAATCCTGGAACTCCCTTCCTAACAGCACTGTGGGAGAACCTTCACCACACGGACTGCAGCGGTTCAAAAAGGCGGTTCACCGCTACCTTCTCAAGGGCAATCAGGGATGGGCAATAAATGCTGGCCTCACCAGCGATGTCCTCATCCCATGAATGAATTGAAAAAAAAGTGTAAAACATCACGGAAACCCAAAAGTAAGTGGTTTTGGGCGTAACTCACATTTAAAATTCTCCGATCTTTTGCAGTGGTTTGGCCGATTGCGCTGGAAACTGGGCGCAAAACTAACAGAAACAAGCATAAGAACATAAGAACTTAAGAAATAGGAGCAGGAGTATGGCTGACCTTCTACCTCAACGCCATTTACCTGCACCATCCCCATATCCCTTGATGCCTTTAATATCTAGAAATCTATTGATCTCTGTTTTGAATGTACTCAATGACTGAGCCTCCACAGCCCTCTGGGGTAGAGAATTCCAAAGATTCACCACCCTCTGAGTGAAGAAATTTCTCCTCATCTCAGTCCTAAATGGCCTATCCTTTATTCTGAGACTGTGACCCCTGGTTCTAGACTCCCCCGCCAGGGGAAACATCCTCCTGTCAAGCCTTGTAAGAATTTTGCATGTTTCAAAGAGATCACCTCTCATTCTTCTAAACTCTAGAGAATACAGGCCTAGTGTACTCAATCTCTCCTCATACGACAATCCCGCCATCCCAGGAATCAGTCTGGTGAAGCTTCGTTGTGCTCCCTCTATGGCAAGTATATCCTTTCTTAGGTTAGGAGACCAAAATTGTACACAATACTTCAGGTGCGGTCTCACCGAGGCCCTATATAATTGCAGTAAGACATCTTTACTCCTGCACTCAAATCCTCTTGTAATAAAGGCCAACATAGCATTTGCCTTCCTAATTGCTTGCTGCACCTACATGTTAGCTTTCAGTGATTCATGTACAAGGACACCCAGGTCCCTTTGAACATCAACATTTCCCAATCTCTTACCATTTAAAAAATACTCTGCATTTCTGTATTTCCTACCAAAGTGGATAACTTCACATTTTTCCACATTATATTCCATCTGCCATGTTCTTGCCACTCACTTAGCCTGTCTATATCCCCTTGAAGCCCCTTTGCATCCTCCTCACAATTCACATTCCCACCTAGTTTTGTGTCATCAGCAAACTTGGAAATATTACATTTGGCCCCCTCATCCCAATCATTGATATAGATTGTGAATAGTTGGGGCCCAAGCACCGATCCCTGAGGTACCCTACTAGTCACAGTCTGCTAACCTGAAAAAGACCCGTTTATTCCTACTCTTTGTTCTCTGTCTGTTAACCAACTCTCAATCCATGCCAGTATATTACCCCCAATTCCATGTGCTCTAACTTTGTTCACTGACCTGCTATGTGGGACCTTATCGAAAGCCTTCTGAATATCCAAATACACCACATCCACTGGTTCCCCCTTATCTATTCTACTAGTTACATCCTCAAAAAACTCCAGTAGGTTTGTCAAACATGATTTCCCTTTCATAAATCCATGTTGGCTCTGCCAAATCCTATTATTATTTTCTAAGTGTTCTGGTATCACATCCTTTATAATAGATTCTAGCATTTTCCCTATTACTGATGTCAGGTTAATAGGTCTGTAGTTCCTTGTTTTCTCTCTCCCTCCTTTCTGCAGAAACCATTCCAGAATCTATAGAATTTTGGAAGATGATAACCAATGCATCCACTATCTCTATAGCCACCTCTTTCAAAACCCTGAGATGTAGATCATCAGCTCCTTGGGATTTATCAACTTTCAGTCCCATTAATTTCTCTAATACTTTTTTTTTACTAACATTTTTTTTACTAATACTAATTTCCTTCAGTTCCTCATTCTCACCAAACCCTTGGTTCTCTAGTATTTCTGGGAGGTTTTTTGTGACTTCTTCCTTGTAGACAGACACAAAGTATTTGTTTAATTTTTCTGCTATTTCCTTATTCCCCATTATAAATTTTCCCGTCTCTGTCCGTAAGGGACCCACATTTGCCTTTGCCAGTCTTTTCCTTTTTACATACCTATAGAAGCTTTTACAGTCCGTTTTTATATTTCTCACTAGTTTACTCTCATATTCTATTTTCCCGTTCTTTATTAATTCTCTCGCTCAAGAGATTTAACCAACGAGGAAGAAGGAATTAGACTCAACAGTCACAACGAAGATAACAGTCATGGCAGACACAAGAAGTTTCATCATAAAAATAGACAAAGCGTAATGTTTCTCTGTGATATGTCGTCAAATAGAGTTTCAGGTTTGAGTTATGTGATACTCTGTTGTGAGCATCATATCTGTTTTTATTACATTCAAGAACTTACTCTCAAATTCTGCTACCTTTTATTTCTCTCACACACTAAATATTGATTTTTTTTTTGTATTATATAAAGAATATCATATTCTGAGTGTTTCATAGCTGTAGCATTGTTCAGAAGATACCCTTGTGGTTTATAGAGTTTGAATCCATTGTTGTGTTATTACAGGAGAAAGCCAATAAAATTGACTCCCTTCTCCCCCATGCATCCCTCTGTTACTGGACAAGTTTCACAATACTTTACAGTAACTCAGTTCAAATGCTGGATTCTTAATGAGAAGGTTTGGGTTTGAGATTCCGACATGGACTGACATTCATTTTCAGGCTTTACCTGAGGGATCATTTGGAAGACTCTGTTGGGTTATTTGACGGAAGGGGCGTTCATCAGGTGTGGCCCTTCCAGCAGTATTCAATTAGATCTGATTACAGTGGAGTTGGTGACATGATGATTGCTGTAGGCTACCCTGCCTCATATTTATATTGGAGTAAGATAGGACGGATAGGGGGAATAGGCTCAATCTGAGAGAAAAAGCAATAGCAAGGGAGGAACTCCAGAGCATGGAGCCATAGTGACTGAAGGAGTGGATACCAATGATGGAGTGGGAAACAATATGTAGACTGGTATTGGAGGACAGGAAAATGTGCACAGGAACATACGGCAGGAGGCAATCACCGAGAAAGAAAGAAAGTGCATTTCTAAAGCTCATTTTATGACCTCAGGATGTCCCAAAGCGCTTTACAACCAATTAAATACTATTGAAATGTAATCACCGTTGCAATGTAGGAAACATGGCAGCCGATTTGCATACATTAAGCTTCCACAAACAGTAATGTGCTAATGACCAGATAATCTGTTTTTGTTAGTGATGTTGGTCGAGGGATAAATATTGGCCACGACAGCGGGGAGAACTCTCCTGCTCTTCTTTGAATAATGCCATGGGATCTTTTACCTCCACCTGAGAGGGTAGACGAGGCCTCGGTATCATCCGAGAGACGGCACCTCCGACAGTGCAAAACTCCCTCAGTACTGCACTGAAGTGAGGGATTTGAAGGTGAGGACAATAATTCTAAGGTTGAGAAGGTGGTTGTGCGTGTGTGTTGGCAAGGGTGGGGGGTGGGGAATAAATGTGGAAGTGAGATTGAAGGAGACATGGAAGGCAAGGAAATCAGTTGCGGTGGTGGGCGTGGGGAGGGTGAGTTAAGATGAAAATTGAAATTATTGAGGGTAAGAAATCTCTCGGTATTCAGTCTGAGGGAAAACAGGAGAAGTCAGTGAGGAAGGGGGCTGATAGTTAATGTTGAAAAAGGAGTGGTGTTTGAATGTGGAGAATTATCTCGAGGAATAGGGGAGAGACAGAAGTGGAATTTGAAGAGGATTGCTGCACTGCCAGGGCTGTGCTTAGGGCACGGAATGAGGGGGCTAGGGGGGGAAGGATGAGGCAGCTTTTGGTCAGGCCCACGATGTTGATATGCTCTTCCAGGATGAGAATCATAGAATCTTAGATTCATAGAATGATACAGCCAGAAGGAGGCCATTCGGCCCATCGTGCCCGTGCAGGCTGTTTTTAAGAGATATCCAATTATTCCCACCCTCCTGCTCTTTCCCCATAGCTCTGCAAAATTTTCCCCTTCAGGTATTTATCCAATTCCCTTTTGAAAGTTATTATTGAATCTGCTTCCAGCACCCTACAGGCAATGCACTCCAGATCGTAACAACATAACAAATTTCTCCTCATCTCACCTCAGGTTCTTTTGCCAAATTTATGAGTTTGCTATAAATAGTGAGCAAAGAATGGGGCATGTGGCTGAAATGTTTCAAATGAACAACGAGGACGATGTAGATTTGGACAAGATATTTAACTTCCACTGTGAACATACAGCTCGAAGATGGGAGTAAAAACGTAATGAGCTTCAGGTGAGGCTGGAGATTAGAAACACCTATTCTTCTCTACACATAGTGAATGGAGTTACATGAAAAAAGTGGAAGCAAGGGAAGGAATGAAAGACATTTAAGGAAAGCAATTCTGGATGAGTATTATCTCATAACCTTCGCGTACAGCCTGTAGTATGAATTGTAATATAACGGATCATTTCTAATGAGGAATATATTTTATAGAGATTAAGTGGCTTTAATTATTAAAACCCATGAGTTTTAATTGCTACCCAAATGGAGGGGTAAAAAAAACAGAACGATAATTAATTTTAATATTTTAAAATTTTTCCTTGTTATAAATTACTGTCTGTTGTGGGCATACTGTTTACTGGTTTGACATGTAATCTTCAGATACCTGCACCTGAGTTTCTGTGCTCATATGGAAGAACATGCAGCCTTCATCTTAGCAGCTCTGTTTTCTATTGCATAGCAACAAAACTCCTAAACTCATTGCTAATAAATCATCTTGAAATAAGAAGTAGAAAAGACCATGCATCTACTTTGCTCTCAAAGACCATTTCCTTTTCCATCCTGGTGGACTCGGTAAGGGCATAAGAATTTTCAGGAAGAGGAAGACCATTTGACACACCACACCTGACTCTGAATGATTGATCTCAACTCCACCTGCCCACCGCACCCCTCAATCCCTTCGTTCTTTGGAACTGCAATCCCTCTTGTTATTTTGGTAAGCATAGCAACAAGTTTGTGCACAGCAAAGTTCCACAAACAGCAAATGAATGAATAAATGACAGATAATCTATTTTTGGTGGCGATGGTTGAAGGGAGAATGTTAGCCAGGACTTAAGAATTCATCTACTCTTCTTCGAATAGTGCTGTGGGATCTTTACATCCACTTGAGCAGGAGGCAAGACTTCTGTTTAACATCTCATCATAAGATTCAGATGTAAGTGGAATAACGGAGTTCTAATTTAAAAGCTGGGTTAATGCTGGCCAATTTATGTTTACAATGTTTCCAGACAACCCACTCAAAAACCTGACCATCCAATCCAAAACTAGACAAGTAACCCAACCCATATGCCACCTAGTGGCTAGTTATAGAACAGCATTAGGCCAAGGCCTGAGAGGAGCTTAGTTGCCTGTCTGCCACCTTGACAGGAAAGGCATGCATCGTGAGGAACATAGGAACAGGAGTAGGCCGTTCAGCCCCTCGAGCCAGTTCTGCCATTCAATTAGATCATGGCTGATGTGTATCTTAACTCCATCTACCCGCCTTGGTTCCATAACCCTTAATACCCTTGCCTAACAAAAATCTATCAATCTCAGTTTTGAAATTTTCAGTTGACCCCCAGCCTCAACATCATGTTGGGGGAGAGAGTTCCAGATTTTCACTACCTTTCGTGTGAAGATGTGCTTGCTGACATCACCCTCAACGGCCTAGCTGCAATTTTACGATTATATCCCCAGGAGACCTAAAAGAAAGGAGAGTGTGCAAAAAGTGAAGGATTTCAAAAGTGTTTTGTTGAGATTTGTTTGCACTATTTATTTAGACAAATAGTAATAAAGTATCAATCCATGGATAATAGTTTTCTAAACACCTCTTTCTGCCTCCATTTATATATTGCAGCAATATTTTGGGTCTTAGCTCAGTATGTGTTCAAATGATCAAACTTCCTAAGCATAGCAGTAACATTTCATTTAGGGCTGCTTTCATTAAATTTATCCATTAAAACAGTAATATGTCTTACTTACGAAAAGATTGAAAGGCCAAAAAGCAATTACATTTCATTCTGTCGTTTTATAATTTCACACCTGGATCTCACTTATTTCTAATTGACTGAGGAAAATGGCCAATGTATTGGCAGAAGATGGGGACATACACTCGTGTGCCTCCTACCTGCTGCTAATCTTGGAGACTAGGAGAATGCTATTTCCCCTTGGAAATTAAAGTGTGAATCCTCTCTCTACACTAGTGGAATTTATTAATCCCCCATCCATGTTCAAATTAGCCTCTACTGCACCAGGTGCTCTGTCCACACTGGATATCCTTGAAGGCCCTGAAGATGTTCGTTGATCAATTAATTTCTTTCTAAAATTATATTTGAGTTAAATACTTTTAAACAAACAATTATTTCTTCTTGCTGCAAATGAACCCTCAGGCTAATTTGGATATCCAAACCTTTCTAGTACGTCCAATTCCAATTTAGTTTTCTCTTCGTTCCCGTCATGGATGGGTAGGCAACCTGCCTAGACTTCTGCCAGAACTACTCCATGACTGGGACCTGTTGTCCCAACTGGCCCATCCTACAATTTTCCCTCATGGAGCTTGGTATTGTTGGCTGTTTTACCAATGCACTGTAGCATGACAGTCAATCCACCAGCTGAACATAACTGTCACTATACTGATAAGCAGAGAACATGGTAATTTATTTGTTTAATTATTTTTGGTTATAGTTATCTAACTATGTCATTGTGATATAGTTCTGCAGTGCTATAAGAGACTCTTCAACCAATCAGATCACAGAGCCAGACCCTGGTGCTGCTTCAACCAATCATCCGAGCATGATGTGCTTAGTGCTGCCTGTCAGAGGATGGACTATTTCTGCCACTGGGTTTTCCCAAGTTGAGTATTGAGCATCACTGGAACTTTCTGTTCAAATTTCATACAGTGCAATTTCAAGCCATTGTATTCCCCAGCCTTGCGCATCCCCGATTTTCTTCGCTCCACCATTGGCAGACTTGCCTTCAGCTGCCTGGGCCCTAAGCTCTGGAATTCCCTCCCTAAACCTCTCCGCCTCTCTCCGCTCCTTTAAGACGCTCCTTAAAACCTACCTCGGTGACCGTCACCTGTCCTAACATCTCCTTATGTGGCTCGGTGTCAAATTTTGTTTGATAACGCTCCTGTGAAGCGCCTTGGGACGTTTTGCTATGTTAAAGGCACTATATAAATGCCATTGTTGTTGTGGTTGCTATAAGTGATAATATGGGAATTCCACTAATACCTAAAACAACTCTAGCTGGTGAGCCTGACTCAAGTTCCTAGCTTTGACATCTCTGAGATTTTGCACCAACAGACGCCTGCACGTCTAATGAACTGAAGGTTATGGGGGAGATTTTCAATTCATGGCTGTAGTTTTCTTACCTGAAAAACAGGCATCCGGCCGTTGAAAATCGAGGTGGGCATCTCGGCCGCCCCATTGATACCTAAGGTCGTCCTGATGCAATTTTCAGGCCGGCCTTTAATTGGGCGAGAAGCCCATCCTTCGGCCCGAAAGAGGCCTAATGGAAATTAGGTGTCTTATACCAGCTCTAGGACCTGGATTGCAAATTTCAGGTACAAATGGACAGAGCGTGCACTGTACAAGCTCTGTCTAGTTGTACCAGACGTTGAGTGGCCCAACCAATGGGCCTAGTTACCTGTATGGTGTGAGTGTGTGTAAGGTGTTTTCTACTAAAATTAGTGCATGTGGCTGGTCAGCAGTTTCTATTGAAGAACACTGTTCTATGCAACGAACCAGTAGGAAAGTTGCACCTCCACTCAGGAAAGCTGTTCAGGTTTTTAGGGTTTCTCATTTGGTTTCAGAGGTCTTATAATTGAGATATCAGCAAAACCGACGATCAGTGCTAATAATACTACCCAGTGCTCGTGTATCCTTAGACTATCAATGGATACAACCTCCAGCCCACCATGAATTGGATCTCTCCACTAGCCCACCAAGAATTGGATCTCTCCACTAGCCCACCGGGAATTGGATCTCCCCACTAGCCCACCAGTAATTGGATCTCTCCACTAGCCCAGCAGTAATTGGATCTCTCCACTAGCCCGCCGGGAATTGGATCTCTCCACTAGCCCACCAGTAATTGGATCTCTCCACTAGCTCACCAGTAATTGGATCCTCTCTACTAGCCCGCCGGGAATTGGATCTCTCCACTAGCTCACCAGGAATTGGATCTCTCCACCAGCCCACCAGGAATTGGATCTCTCCACTAGCCCGCCAGTAATTGGATCTCTCCACTAGCTCACCAGGAATTGGATCTCTCCACTAGCCCACCAGGAATTGGATCTCTCCACTAGCCCGCCAGTAATTGGATCTCTCCACTAGCCCACCAGGAATTGGATCTCTCCACTAGCCCACCAGGAATTGGATCTCTCCACTAGCCCACCGGTAATTGGATCTCTCCACTAGCCCACCAGTAATTGGATCTCTCCACTAGCCCACCAGTAATTGGATCTCTCCACTAGCCCACCTGTAATTGGATCCTCTCTACTAGCCCACCAGGAATTGGATCTCTCCACTAGCCCACCAGGAATTGGATCTCTCCACTAGCCCATCAGGAATTGGATCTCTCCAGTAACCCACTGGGAATTGGATCCTCTCCACTAGTCAATTATGAATTGGATCCTCTCCACTAGCCCATTGGGAATTGGATCTCTCCACTAGCCCACCAGGAATTGGATCTCTCCACTAGCCCACCAGGAATTGGATCTCTCCAGTAACCCACTGGGAATTGGATCCTCTCCACTAGTCAATTATGAATTGGATCCTCTCCACTAGCCCATTGGGAATTGGATCTCTCCACTACCCGACCAGTAATTGGATCTCTCCACTAGCCCACCAAGAATTGGATCTCTCCAAGAGCCCACCAAGAATTGGATCTTTCCACTAGCCAATCATGAATTGGATCCTTTCCACTAGGGCCTGCAAGGAATGAGAAGTCCAACACTGGCCTATAAGGTATGGAAATAAAATATTAGTTTTTAAACAGCTTAACTATCTTTGTTGGTATAGTTCCAACTACCAGCAGCAAGTTTCATTGATGCAAAGGAGAATTTTTTGGGACAAAATCCATATTTATGCTGAGGGACTCTTTGTGAGAGACTCAATGATGGGGATGTATGAAATGACAAGTGTCACCTACTTGTAATACTTTTTTCCTCCAAAGGCAATGGCACTCTATCCAGCAAATGGAGATAATGGTATTGATCATGCATATAAGTTGGGGGGGGAGGGGTACATTCTGCAATGAAAGTTTCCATGTTATACTGGTTGCAAGTCTGTACACCTGCATGAAGCAAAGTCCTAGTGTTAAAAGTATCCGCTTGGCTGAGTTGGTAGCACTTTAACCTCTGGATTGAAAGATTGTGGGTTCAAGTCCCATTCCAGGACATAAATTGGGCCCTCAGTGCATTGCTGAGAGAGTACAGCAATGTTGGGGCTGCTGCCCTTTGGGTGAGATATTAAACCAAGGCCCTCTTCCAATGGTTAGAGATCTCAAGGCACAGTTTAGGTAAAAGAAGAGAGTGTTTCTGGTATCCTAGCCACCATTCTTCCCTCAACCACACAAACCAGATTAATCGGTCATTCATCTCATTGCAGTTTGTGGAATCTTGCTGTGCATTAAATAGCTGTCACATTAGCTATATAACAGTCAGTGCATTTCAAAGTAATTAATCGTATATGAAGCATGAAGGAAATTATAAGGTACTACATAAATGCAAGTTTTTCTTTATTTCAGCATTTATCTGTCGGTATCCACCATGATAGCACTCTCGTCTCTTAGTCAGAAAGTTCTGGGTTCAAGTCCTACTCCATGAGACTTGAGCACAAAATCTAGGCTGATATTCCAGTGCAGTACTGAGGGAGTGCTGCACTGTCGGAGGTACCGTCTTTCGGATGAGACGTTAAACTGTGGCCCTGTCTGTCCTCTCAAGTGGACGCAAAAGATCCCATGGCAATATTTCAAAGAAGAGCAGGGGAGTCCTGGCGAATGTTTAACCCTAAACCAACTTCACTAGAACAGATGATCTGGTCATTATCACATTTCTGTTTGTGGCAGCAAATTGGCTGCCCTGTTTCCTATATTACAATAGTGACTACACTTCAAAAAATGACTTCATTGACTTTAAAATGCTTTGGCATGTCCTGAAGTCATGAAAGGCGCTATATAGATGCAAGTTTTTCATTTCTTTCCCTATCAGTGCATACTCCAATAGCACAAGGCAAGAAAGAACGGACGAACTTGTATTTATATTGCGCCTTTCATCACCTCAATGCGTCCCAAAACGCTTTACAGCCAATGATGTATTTTTGAAGTGCAGTTACTGTTGTAATGTAGGAAACATGGCAGCCAATTTGTGCACAGCAAGATCCCACAAACAGCAATGTGATAATGACCAGATAATCTGTTTTAATACTGTCGGTTGAGGGATAAATATTGGCCAGGATACCGGGGAGAACTCCCCTGCTCTTCTTTGTAATAGTGCCGTGAAATCTTTTACATCCACCTGAGAGGGCAGACAGGGCCTTGATTTATCGTCTCATCCAAAAGACATCATCTTTTACTCTACAGGCTGTTTCAACCCTTTGCTCTGTACCATTCTGCTTGACAAATGAAAATCCATCCATTACATCAAAGTGTAAAGATTTCCAATTATCATCTTTCTTCTTTCACTTTGTAGCAGTTGATTAAATCTAAATCTTTCATCCCCCTCAGCTGGAAGCAAGCTGCTTTGTGCTTAGTTACAAATGAAAAAAAAAGATGAGGAAGGGAGAATGACTAAAGGAATTTACCGTATCACTAGCAGGAGAGTAAAGTCAGCGTACTCTGGATGCAGGGATCTGTATCTACCTTTGGGAATGAGCAGGGCACTCTTCCAATTGGCAAATTAAATTGAGAGTGTGCAGCAATAGTGACAATTTGAGACATTTACAGCGGCTGGTGCTAATAGCAGAAAACAAGCAGCAGTGTCAGAATCATTACCATACGCTGCAGTGGTGCGAGGAAAAAAATATTACTTTACACAGTTTATTAACCCTTTTGAAGAATTTGATGCCAACATTTAAAACTACCTGTCTCTATCTCTTATCAAATTTCGCAATGCTCGTTTATTTTGTGACATATTTTGAGTAGTTACGTATCTTATTCATATGTACTTGAGAGAGAACAAAGGAAGAAAAAAGGATTCGATTAAAGTCAGAAATCCTGCAAGGACTGTGCCGTCACTCGAGTAAGTGGGGGAGTCCTCAATAACATAGAATTACATCGAATGTACAGCACAGAAACAGGCCATTCGGCCCAACTGGTCCATGCCAGTGTTTATGCTCCACATGAGCTTCCTCCTACCCCTCTTCATCTAACCTTATCAGCATACCCTATTCTTTTCTCCCTCAATTGCCTCAACTACTCCTTGTGGCAGCAAGTTCCACATTCTAACCGCTCTCTGGGATATGAGGAAAAGGCGGGAAAGTGGAGTAGAGGTAAAAATCAGATGATCTCATTGAATGGCGGAGCAGGCTTGAGGGGCCGAATGGCCTACTCCTGCTCCTATCTCTTATGGCCGTATGGTCTTAAAGAATTCAGGATTTTCTTTTTCAATTTTCAATTTTTCAAAGGCTGGGGCTCTTTTCTCTCGAAAAGGGAAGGCTGAGGGGTGACCTGATAGAGGTCTTTAAGATTATGAAAGGGTTTGATAAGGTAGACATGGTGAAAATGTTTCCATTTGTGGGGGAGTCCAAAACTTTCTGAGGCGAGTTTAATGGGCAATTAATGAGCCTATTGGATTTATTCGTGGCTATCTTATATTGATATATTTAAATTCAGGGGATGAAGAGACACACCATGAGTTGTGAATCTCCAGGATTTGCTGATCGATTTATGCCGCTCTGCACAAACGGCATCTCGTCCTGAGCCTCCCTGTTATTTTTAAGAACTTGCTGGATTTGCTCATTAATTTCCCATTAAACTCGCCACAGAAAGTTTTGGATGCCCCCACAAGTGGAAACATTTTCACCACGTCTACCCTATCAAATCCTTTCTTAACCTTAAAGACCTCTATCAGGTCACCCCTTAGCCTTCCCTTTCCTAGAGAAAAGAGCCCCAGCCTTTGAAAAATTGAAAATTGAAAAAGAAAATCCATAACTGCAACATGCCACTAATTCCTGCAGGGATTGTCCCGCTCTCTCGCTGTGACTTCAGCGGGAACCTCGGAGAAAATGTGTAAACGGCTGTTTATGCCATTTCTCCGGGGTTACCGCTGGAGTTACGGTGGGAGAGCAGAGAATCCCAGTGGAAATTCCAGCACTTGTTATATAAACCAGTGTTCTTTGGTAATAGTACGTACTATTACAGAGAAGCTTGGTTGAGAAAGAAAGGCGCAAGTTAGTTTAATCTTTTCTTAAGCTTTGGACCACCATTAAAATCCTTCGTCTCTCCCAATTGAACAGTCAACTTAATGGGCCAGATCTTGCTTAAAAATTAACGGCGTGTTAACGATGCACGCAGGGGATTAAGAGATAGGAATCTCCAGAACTTGCTGGTCGATTTATGCCGCTCCGTTGTTTGCTTCACACAATCAGTATCTCGCCCTCAGCCTCCCCATTATTTTTAAGATCTTGCTGGATTTGCACATTAATTGCCCATTAAACTTGCTGCAAAAAGTTAAGTCTGGTAATTAAGAGCGTAAATACCCTTTTAAAAATGCGATAATTGTTAATGCAATGCCAATCAACCTCTCTAGCCCAGAAAGGAAACAATTTAAAGTGTTCAATCTCATTCCTGCATGTAGTAAATTGTTGTTGGAGAGTGACTCGCCTCCTGACTCCCCAAAGCACAAGTCAGGAGTGTGATGGAATACTCTCCACTTGCCTGGATGAGTGCAGCTCCAACAACACTCAAGAAGCTCGACACCAACCAGGACAAAACAGCCCACTTGATTGGCACCCCATCCACCACCCTAAACATTCACTCCCTTCACCACCAGCGCACCGTGGCTGCAGTGTGTACCATCCACAGGATGCACTGCAGCAACTCACCAAGGCTTCGTCGACAGCACCTCCCAAACCCATGACCTCTACCACCTGGAAGGACAAGGGCAACAGGCACATGGGAACAACACCACCTGCATGTTTCCCTCCAAGTCACACACCATCCCGACTTGGAAATATATCGCCGTTCCTTCATCGTCGCTGGGTCAAAATCCTGGAACTCCCTTCCGAACAGCACTGTGGGAGAACCTTCACCACACGGACTGCAGCGGTTCAAGAAGGCGGCTCACTGCCACCTTCTCAAGGGCATTTAGGGATGGGCGATGAATGCTGGCCTTGCTAGCGACGCCCACATCCTGTGAGTGAATAAAAAAAAATTTATAGAAAAAATATTCTTACTTTAATATCTGTCTTTCCTTCTCTTTATTTCTCTTTCTGTACCTGATTTGACTCTGTCTCACCCATTATAATTCACCCTCCTTCTTTGTCGTTCCTGTTTCTTTCTCAATTCTTAAATCTCATTGTTTAAGGAGATAGACTGTTGGCCCCGTCATTCACTGAGGTCCCAGATGCCCCGATGCCCTCTCCACACCATTATAAGCTCACACGTCCAGCAAGTTATGGCCAATTAGATATTTTTAGGTAAGTCTGCTGTATCAATTTCTTTTGGCTAATTTTGTTCTCAATTTCTTGCTGTGCCTTGCTCCTTCCATTATTATTCAACCTGTAACTAAACCCATTGGTTTTACACATTTATTTGACAATGTGACATTTTCTGCCTTTTGAAAGAGTCAAGAGAATGCAGTGGGCATCCCACACATCCAATACGGCAATGCAGGGGTAATTGTTCATGTGGGCGCACTATCCCACTTGTATTGCGTATAAGGAAGGGCACAGGTTTCAGAACATAGGTGACCCGGTCTCTTTACAGAAACCATTTAATTTGCTGTGAATACAAGACGAAAGTGTTGGGAAGAAGCCGTACCTGTAACAGGTACCATGAGCGAGGTTTACCAGGCTGGGAAGTGTGGTCTGGTTCCAGGTCATGAAGCATCTTTTGAGAATGTCCCAGCAGAGGCCCCGCAAAACCAGAAAACCTCACAGACTCCGCTTAAAAAAAATATTGGGCCAGAATTTAGTGTAGTGGGCGAATGAACGGCACCCATCATTAGTTAGACTTGCCCCCGCCCGTTTAATTTCCGTGAGCTTTTGCACGGCAAGTTACTGTAAGTGGGAGATGGAAACAGCGCGGTGCCCTCTACAGGGCATCTGGGACCTGTGTGAACAGGGCAAGCAACTGTGCATCTCCTTAAGCAATCAAATTGAAGAATTGTTAATGAACAGCGCAGTGTCTGAACCAGAAAGTGTCAGTTTGAATAGTGAATATAATGTCAAATCAGATGCAGAAAGAGAAATAAAGAGAGGGAAAGAAAAATTGGATTAAGAGAGAGAAAAGAAAAGACAGAAAGAGAAAGTTAATTTACATTCTTTTTTTAAATCTCCAACAATAATTAAAAGCTGAAGGAATGAGACTCCGTACTTTTAATGGTTAATTTTCAGTGCCAGAGAGGTTGTTTGGCAGTAATTAAGACTTATCACGCTGTTGAAAAGGATACTTAGACTGAAATGGACAAGTCCTAACTTTCTGTGGTGAGTTTAGTTCGTGTCTACCATCCAAGTACAGGAACTTCACGCCGTTCAATGTATTTGAATGGTGAGTCAGACGGCGAGATGCCGTTTTCGCGAACCTAACAGCTGAGCTGCACATCTCGGACAGCCGTTAGCCTCATCGTTATTTCGACAGTAAATTCTGGACCAATAAAAGGGCACCTCATATTGGGGGGGCCTCTCTTGCCCACAAAAGATGTGGGGAATGTCATGAGAGCATTTATATTGCCTTAAACCCCTCTAACCTTCTCACTCCAGGAAGCATCCCTAGCAACAGGCTGCATGGAATCATACAGCACAGAAGGAGGCCATTCGGCCCATCGTGCCGGCTCTTTGAAAGAGCTATAAAATTAATCCCCTGCTTTCTCCCTATAACCCTGTAATTGTTCCCCTTCAAGTATTTATCCAATTCCCTTTTGAAAGTTATTATTGAATCTCCTTCCACCACCATTTCAGGCAGTGAATTTCAGATCATTACAAGTCGCTGCGTAAAAAAAATTCTCCTGAACTCCCCTCCGGTTCTTTTGCCAATTACCTTAAACCTGTGTCCTCTGGTTACCGACCCTCCTGCCAATGGCTCTTTAGCAGCCTTGAGGGGATCACGCACAGGTGTAATTTGATATAAAATGCTGGAAATACACAGCAGGACTGGCAGCAACTGTGAAGGGAAGGGATGGCTCAATGTTTCAGCTGTGGATCCTTCATCAGAACTAGGAGGGAAGTGAGTCCCTTCATAGCAGTGAACAAAATGGTGGGGGCAGTGGCAGGTATCAAACAGCTAGAGGTCAGAGTCAGGTATGCTGAGTGCTGTCATATACAAACTGACACACACAGTCATTCACACATATACACACTGTCACACACAATCATTCACACATATACACACTGACACACACAATCATTCACACATATACACACTGACACACACAGTCATTCACACATATACACACTGACCCACAATCATTCACACGTATACACACTGACACACACAGGCATTCACACATATACACACTGTCACACACAATCATTCACACATATACACACTGACACACACAGTCATTCACACATATACACACTGACACACACAGTCATTCACACATATACACACTGACACACACAGTCATTCACACATATACACACTGACACACACAGTCATTCACACATATACACACTGTCACACACAATCATTCACACATATACACACTGACACACACAATCATTCACACATATACACACTGACCCACAATCATTCACACGTATACAAACTGACACACACAGTCATTCACACATATACACACTGAAACACACAGTCATTCACACATATACACACTGACACACACAGGCATTCACACATATACACACTGACACACAGTCATTCACACATATACACACTGACACGCACAGGCATTCACACATGTACATACACACACATGCAAGCAGACACGGACACATAGAGAGTCCCAAAATGAAGGAGAATGAAGTGGATAGTGGTTGGAGAATGATGGGGAAAGATAGCTAATGTCTGAAGTTACTAAAGATAGTGTTCAGACCAGAGGACTGCAGAGCACCCAGGAGAAAGATGAGATACTTGTTCCTGGAATTTGGTTGGAACAGTGGAGGTGGTCAAAGCCGGAAAGGTCAGAAAAGAAATGGAAGAAAATGGAATGGCAGCCCACAGAGAGGCCCAAGGAACATAGGAAATGCTAGATGAGAAAAGATCAAGGTCCATCTAGTTCGCCTTCTACCATCCTGGTAGTCACATGATAGAATGATAATGGAGTTGTTGACTAATAGCAATCAATCTCTATCGATTAGTTTACAACAGACTACATAAGGCCAGGAAAACCCCAGTGGTGGAGAGCTTTGGGAACCATAGGTGCAAAGTCAGGATCACACTTGCGGATAGAACAGAAATGTTCAGCAAGGAGTTCATCCAATCTGTGTTTGGTCATCCCAAAGTAAAGGAGACCACGCTGTGAGCAGTGAATGCAGTGTATTAAATTGGAGGGAGTACATATAAATATAGTTGTCTCCCTCATTTTCCTGCCTCTTTCTCTCAACCCATCTTCCACTTATTCCTCTTTATTTTGGAGCTGTTTCTTTGTGTGTGTTTACCTGTCTTTTGTTTTTGTCCTGTCCTACCTTATTACTTTCACAGCCTTTTGTTCTCTTAATGTTTTTTCACTGCTTCACTAAACTGATCTTTGTTTATGATTTATCAGTTTTTAAAATCTCGTTGCATCTTTTTTTATCAATCTGTTTCCTGAGGGGTAATTTTAACCCCCAAAAACGGGTGGGGTGGGGGCAGTAAAAAGCTAGTTTTTGGAGCAGGACCGCATCCCGGCTCCAACGGGCCCACTTCTGGGTTTAACCCCGGCACGCGCACATCAGAAACCCAGAGGTCCTGTCGCCACGTAAAGCCAGCGGGCTGATATTTAAAGGGCCAATTCAGGTGGTTGAAACACTTTAGCTACTTAACTTTTTGTGGATTCTGCAACAGAAACGGATTTAACTTCTCCTGAACGTGTCTCCCGTGGCTTCTGAAACACGCCATAGAAATGGAGGCGAGTTGCAGCTGAAGCTCATTTGGCCCTTTAAACCAGTGATTGACACATCTCAATAAAAGGTGAGGTATTACAACTGGGCACTCAGTTCTCTCAGACAAACCTTCAGCTGGGACTTCTTTGTGTTTAGACTGAGATTCTTTGTTGAGACTGAGAATTCTTGTGTTCAGACAAATTTACCTACATTTTGGAGCCCCTCAAACTGACACGATCAGGATGAGGGGCACAATGGATGTGTTCCACAGTACTTCTGAGGAGAAGGCACATCACCATGTCGTGCAGCTCTGGGATCTACAGGTGCACAAGACAAAAGGGTGCAACAAGGACCTGAAGAAGAGCAGAGAGGGGACCAACGGAGGGGCTGAAGTCTCAGGAGACACTGAGAGGGTCTACAGGCAGAGGCTGAGCTTCCTGGACCTCTCTGAGGAGCAGTGCCTGCGCATGCTGAGATCGAGTCAGCAGGTGATCTGCACACCGCTTGATGAAGAGCTGCTCCCTGCTGGGCCTGATGGCCACACATTGCCCGTCATAGTTAAAGTCGCCATTGCCCTCAATTTTTTCACCTCCGGATACTTCCAGTGACATAAGAAACATAAGAAATAGGAGTAGTAGTAGGCCATACGGCCCCTCAAGTCTGCTCCATCATTTAATAAGATCGTGGCTGATCATCGACTACAACTCCACTTTTCCACCCGATCCCCATATTCCATGATTCCTTAGAATCCAAAAATCTATCGATCTCAGTCTTGAATATACTCAATGACTGAGCATCCACAGTCTTTGGGGTAGAGAATTCCAAAGATTCACCACCATCTGAGTGAAGAAATTCTTCCTCATCTCAGACCTAAATCGCCCACCCCTATCCTGAGACTATGCCCCCTAGTTCTAGACTCTCCAGCCAGGGGAAATAGCCTCTCCGCATCTACCCTGTCAAGCCCTCTAAGAATTTTATATGTTTCAATGAGATCACCTCTTATTCTTCTAAATTCCGGAGAATATAGGCCCTTCTACTCAATCTCTCCTCATAGGACAACCCTCTCATCCCAGGAATCAATCTAGTGAACCTTTGTTGCACTGCCTCTAAGGCAAGTATATCCTTCCTTAGGTAAGGAGACCAAAACTGTACACAGTACTCCAGGTGTGGTCTCACCAAAGCCCTATACAATTGCAGCAAGACTTCCTTACTCTTGTACTCCAACCCCCTTGCACTAAAGGCCAACATACCATTTGCCTTCCTAATTGCTTGTCGTACCTGTTTGTTAACTTTCTGTGTTTCATGGACAAGGACACCCAAATCTCTCTGACATCTCCAGGTGGTCTCAGTTGTCTGCACATAAGTGTGTGTAACAGGTCCCAGATGGCTTGTTTGCCATGGCATCCGACTACGTCAACTTCCCCCATGAAGACATCAGCCAGACTGAGAGGGCAGTGGGTTTCAACTCTCTGGCTGGCTTCCTAAGGGTGCAGGGCGCAATTGATTGCACACACACATAGCAATGCGAGGACCTCCACATGAGCCAGGACTGCTCATAAACCAAAAGGGATATCACTCCACCAATGCACAACTGGAGTGCGGCCACCAGAAGAGATTTCTACAGGTGTGTGCCAGATTCCCTGGCAGTTGTCATGATTTTGCACGAGTCCAACAGTCTCGACCTCTTCCACACAGAAGGCAGACTTAAGGGCTGACTCCTTGGAGACAAGGGGAAACCCCCTGCAGACGTGGCTCATGACACCTATGAGAAATCCCAGCAAAGAGGCACAGCAGCGGTACAATGATAGTCACATCACCACCAGGTCTGTCATTGAACAAGTCATAGGAATGTGAAGATGTGCTTCAGGTGCCTGGATCGATCTGGGGGAGCCCTTCAGTACTCACCAGCGAAGGATTGCAGAAGAATAGTCGTGTGCTACGTCCTGCACAATGCAGCGCAGCAGAGGGGGTTACAGGTGGAGGAGGTCAAATGCACTCATTGAGTATCCTCATCTGGCGGGAACATTGAAGAGGAAGAGGAGGAGAAAAATGAAGATGAGGAACCCATCACCAGAGCAGTGGCACATATTGCCGTCCATGATGCCAGGTATTCCCTAATCTCCTACAGATTCTCATAACGAGATGCGCAAATTGAAAACTTTGAAATACTCAGGCTGTTGGAACAACTACCAACCACCACCCCCCCTCCCCCATCACCACCACCACCCTTTGCACAAAACAGTCCTTCAACCACGCTTACATCCATTGGATTGCATAATGTGGTGGATAAAGGGGAACCAGTGGACGTAGTGTATTTAGACTTCCAGAAGGCATTCGACAAGGTGCCACATAAAAGATTATTGCTCAAGATAAAGAATCACTGGATTGGGGGTAATATTCTGGCATGGGCGGAGGATTGGTTATCTAACAGGAAGCAGAGAGTTGGGATAAATGGTTCATTCTCGGACTGGCAACCAGTAGCCAGTGGTGTTCCGCAGGGGTTGGTGCTGGGTCCCCAACTCTTTACAATCTATATTAACGATTTGGAGGAGGGGACCGAGTGTAACATATCAAAGTTTTCAGATGATACAAAGATGGGAGGGAAAGTGGAGAGTGAGGAGGACATAAAAAACCTACAGGGGGACATAGACAGCCTGGGTGAGTGGGCGGAGATTTGGCAGATGCAATACAATATTGGAAAATGTGAGGTTATGCACTTTGGCAGGAAAAATCAGAGAGCAAGTTATTATTTTAATGGCGAAAAACTGGAAAGTACTGCAGTACAAAGGGATCTGGGGGTCCTCGTGCAAGGAAATCAAAAAGTTGGTATGCAGGTGCAGCAGGTGATCAAGAAGGCCAATGGAATGTTGGCTTTTATTGCTCGGGGGATAGAATATAAAAACAGGGAGGTATTGCTGCAGTTATGTAAGGTATTGGTGAGACCGCACCTGGAATACTGCATACAGTTTTGGTGTCCATACTTAAGAAAAGACATACTTGCTCTCGAGGCAGTACAAAGAAGGTTCACTCGGTTAATCCCGGGGATGAGGGGGCGGACATATGAGGAGAGGTTGAGTAGAATGGGACTGTACTCATTGGACTTCAGAAGAATGAGAGGCGATCTTATTGAAACATATAAGATTGTGAAGGGGCTTGATCGGGTGGATGCGGTAAGGATGTTCCCAAGGATGGGTGAAACTAGAACTAAGGGGGCATAATCTTAGAATAAGGGGCTGCTCTTTCAAAACTGAGATGAGGAGAAACTTCTTCACTCAGAGGGTGGTAGGTCTGTGGAATTTGCTGCCCCAGGAAGCTGTGGAAGCTACATCATTAAATAAATTTAAAACAGAAATAGACAGTTTCCTAGAAGTAAAGGGAATTAGGGGTTACGGGGAGCGGGCAGGAAATTGGACATGAATTTAGATTTGAGGTTAGGATCAGATCAGCCATGATCTTATTGAATGGCGGAACAGGCTCGAGGGGCCGATTGGCCTACTCCTGCTCCTATTTCTTATGTTCTTATGTTCTTATGTCTTGGCATTCATGATGAAGCACATGAAATGGCGAATTCACAAAAGGGACTCATTAATGGGCAAGATGTGGCAGTGGTGGTGAGAATTATTAAATTTAATGTGCCACAACAAAAAAATATATAAATTAACAACGTGACAGCTTGTCACACACCCTTGTGCGTACCCTCGGTGAATTACAATTGCTTCGCCTTTCTCTTCCTACAGCTTCTACGTGGCGCATCCCCTGTAATTTCAGCAGAGCTGGTGGCAGGTTGCTCAGGTCCCTGCCCTGACTGCTGAGATGTTCTTGGCCTATGACCTCTGGGTTTTGGTGCCTGTGAGGACCCCGTCAATGACTGCTCCAACTGCACCTGTGCAGGGGCAGACTCGGCCATCAGGAGAGGAGGCAGTGTTGCGGGTACTGGTTGGGGGGGTGTAAGGTGGGGGCAACAGGTGTGATGTGGGGGCCCCTTGAGTGGAGTCCCCACTTCCATGTCCCGTTTTGCCATCATCCCTCTCCTGGGCCAGGGCCACATCACTCCCATCAATCTGCTGGACAGGAGCTTAGAGCAGATCTGTGACGCATTGTAAGGCCATTGTTAAAGTATCTGTCTGCCTGTTTAAGGCAGCAGACATGTTGGCATCCAGAGTCCGCACAGCCCTTGTCAGGGCCTGAATGGACTCATTTGAGAGCTGTGCTTGAAGCTCAATGGAAGCTGCCATTCTCTCCATCACAGACATTCCCACACTTACCTGCGCCACCAATCCACTAGCGATGGAGTTGGACTCCTCCATCCTCTCCGCTATTGTGGAGCACGCATGGGGCACGTTTTTCATTACCTCGCAAAGTTGCTGCTGCACTTCTATCATTCTCATTCTCAACGATGACCCTCCAGGTTCAGAATCTGTGTCCAGCTGAGCAGAGCTTGGAGAGGAGTGCACCCCTCGATGGGGACTCTCCACAGCTGCCCCTGCCACTAGTGTCTGCTTGTGCTCACTTGTGAATCACCAGGTGACAACCCAACTATCTGCCTAACAGGACCCACCAAAGTGCCAGTAACGTGGAAAGCCTGTTACTATAATAAGAATTACTGTGTTGTTAAAATAATAAAAATGTACATGATCTCTTTCCCCTCCTGGGACTCTTGGAATGGTGTACAGGCGTCGGGTGGCCGTGCTGGCTCAGACTAAGGCGGTGGGGGGGCCGAAGCCGGTTGAAACCCTGCTGTTTTAAAAACCCCACAGCAAGAACTTCTCTGTCTTTTCCCTGAATGGGCAGAGCTTGACGAGACCGCCTGCCGAAGGCAATGACATAGCCAAGGTGATTGACGTATGGCTTGGACAGGAAGAGACACAACGAGCACACACCTGAGTGCTTAAGGGGTGCCAGACTGCAGATTAATCTAATCATGGCCCGGCATCAGCTAAACGAGGTACTTAACAAAAGGGACACTATAGGCCAAGGCCTGTACATGAACAAAGGAATCAATTGAAAGATGGCCATGTAGCTGAGGCCCAATCGCCGGGTCCAAAGAGATTGTGCATGTGGTGGCAAAAAAGGTATAAGAGAGGGATGCCAAGTTCAGACCACAAGGCGGAGAAGGACAACAGCCAGGAAGGATGTGAGGAGGTTCCCTAAAAGCCAGAACCAGAACCAGAACCAGAACCAGAACCAGAGCCAGAACCAGAACCAGAACCAGAACCAGAACAAGAAAAAGAAGTTAAGAATCCATAGTCAGCACACTCTGTCGTCCAAGGGAAAAACGGGAAGTAAAGCCTGTATAATCCCTATATATTACTGCCTTGTTTGTTAAACTATATGGATGCATGTGTTTAATAAGTCTTTCTAAGTTGTTTTGAACAAATTGGTCGTACTGTCGATTTGTGCCATTCGCAAACTTAAAAGTAAAGTAAGTAAAATTCTTACCCTGAGCAGAGCTTGGAGAGGAGTGCACCCCCTGACACAGACTCTCCACAGCTGCCCCTGCCTCCAGTGTCTGCTCCCTGCTCACTTGTGAGTGGTGGATCACCAGGTAACAACCCAACTATCTGCCTAACAGGACCCACTGAAGTGCCAGTATCTGCGCTGGTGCATGGCTGCATGTCATGTGACGGTGACCCTCAGAAGGATTGAGCTCTTCTGAGGAATCGCCTTCTTCCATTTCAGCTCCTTCCTCTTGAAGGCGTGAAGACCCTGGAAGACAACAGAAGCCGATATTAATCATTCAGCGGAAAATTGACAATCTTTCCACTGACCATACTGAGGTGTGGAACAGTTCAATCATTGATAAAATCAATTCATCATGTGTGTGAAGGATGTTAAAGTTCTGTCACCAGCCATCTGAGGGTTGCCAGTCTCTCCATCTCCGACGGCCAGGCATGCAACCGTCCGACTGATGTCCATCGCCTCCTCCTCCGTATCTGACAACTGGACTATTTGTGGTGGCCTGACTCCAGTTCTACTCCTCTCCCTTGAATTTTGTGCTCTCTGCTCCTATAAGAGGAGAAAGAAAAGGCCTGTGAGTGACTGAAGGTAATGTATTCACCCGATGGATGCATTGCCTTGGATGAAGCTGACAATGAAACAGATGCATCAGAAGCTGACTATCAGACAGACGCATCACATTGCATCAAGATTGGGGTGAGTGGCAGTGGTGGTGGACGTGAGGAAGTGCTCAGAAAGCAAAGGTAAGTTGATGCTGAAACGTAAGTGGGTGTGAGGAGTGATGTGATGGAATAGATTTGGCAACACAGAGTGAGGCGGAGGGTGGGGGGGGAGTGTTGCATTTCACAGGATGTGGGTGAATCAGCAAATGTACTCACTTTTCCTGACCTGGTTAGGTCATTAAAATTCTTCCTGCTCTGGACCCAAGACCTGGGCACCATGCTCCTGCTGCTCACCTCCAGCCATACTTTGGTGAGAGAACTGGTCTTCTTCCTCCCATCACTGGGATAAATTACTTCCCTCCTGGCTCTCACTGCAGCCAGCAGTACATCCAGGGAGGCATCATTAAATCTAGGTGCTGCCTTTGCTTTCCTGGACTCCATTTCTCCTTCAAAATCCATTCTTGGACTGGCCCTTTAAATAGTTGACTTTAAATCATAAGAACATAAGAAATAGGAGCAGGAGTAGGCCATACGGCCCCTTGATCCTGCTCCGCCATTCAATAAGATCATGGCTGATCTTCGACTTCAACTTAATTGCGTCGTTCCGGTGCGCAGTAGGCGACTGTGCAGCTTGGAGACGTGAAACCCGGAAGCAAGGATAATTGATTACAATCAAGTTGCAATCGCAGATTTAAAAGCGCTACTTGACTTCTGGGTTCCCCATGCACAAATCACCCACCCGCTGAGTTCCAGGCTCCAAGTTAAAATCATGCCTCAGGACATTAAAACCCATTAATGGCCTCTAGACTTCTGCCTGTTATTCTCCTTGCCCTTCCCACTCTCTCAGTCCTATTAAAGAGCTTGTTTCTCTCTCAGTTTCCAGCTCTGATTAAAGATCATCAGTCATCACATTAACTTGTCTTGTACAGATACTGGCAGCCCTGCTGTGTATTTCCAGCATCTTCTGTTTTATATTTCCAGCATTTGTATATATTTTTTCTTTTTATCTGTACTGGTGTAACTTGAAATCCAGCTCACTCTTTCCAAACTCTCACCTTGGAGGTCCAGCACATTGCGGGCTGCCTTGCTTGGGTCCTTGCATCATGTTGAATGCAGATGTCCAGTTTATAGATAATAAGGAAAGCTCTGAGGCAGGACACCTGCTACAAGTTGCTCTCTGGAGGCCACTTATGAAGCCATGGACTGATATATCCAGTGTTCAGTAATTTCCATGATTGGGTTACAGAAAGAAAGAAAAACTTGCATTTATATAGCACCTTTCACCACCTCAGGATGCCTCAAAGCACTTTACAGCAATTAAGTGCTTTTGAAGTGTAGTCACTGTTGTAATATAGGAAACGCAGCAGCCAATTTGCAAGGTCCCACAAACAGCAATGTGATAATGATCAGATAATCTGTTCTTTTAACAATGTTGATTGAGGGATAAATATTGGCCAGGAGACCGGGGAGAACTTCCCTGCTCTTCTTCAAAATGGTGTCATGGTTTTTTTTAGCCCATCTGAGAGGTAAGACGGGGCCTCGGTTTAATTTCTCATCAAGCAATTGCTGCAGAATTTCATGCTGGTGGAATCACCGTTGGATGAGGTACAGTGTGTGTTAGGGTCAGAAGGATGGTGACAATCCAATCACCCATTTTGTGAAGAGTTGTGCTGCTCACCATGTTGCTCATGAGGAGTTCCTGGCATCTGCCCTCTGCAGCAAGGGCTCAAAACCACGCGAGTGCATTGTCTAACGACCAGTTAGTGACTATCCATGTGGCAGGGAGGGGTGGGGGAGGTAGGGTCTATTTGTGGTCAAGTTCACTTTGAGGTGACAAGTCTAGCAATGGAAGATTAAAGGAAAAGATTAAGAGGAGATCTGATGAATGTGTTTAAATTTGTAAAAGATTTCTGTCTCATCCATAGAGCAAAACTATTTCCATTGATTGGTAAATCAGCAACTAGAGAACATCAATTTAAGATTATCACCAAAGGAATGAAGTCAGAGGTTAGAAGATTTTTTTTTTACACACAGATGATTGTTAGTGCACAGAATTGCCCTACTAGAAATGACAGAAGCAGAGTCCATAATAGCTTTCTATAGAGAAGTAGATAATTATTGGAAAAACAAAAATCTAAATGGGTATGAGGAAAGGGTAGGGAATGGGATGAAGTAGATAATACTTTCATCGAGCCGGTACAGGCACAATGAGCTGAATGGCTTCCTTCTGTGCTGTAAAATTTCATCTGGTTAAACTGGTTGCCAAAATTGTACAAAGTTTGGCCTCCTTCTGTGCTGTAAAATTCTATGATTAGAAGTGAGTCAACCTTCTGTGGCTGACTCAGTTATCCAGCAGACCTGCAGTATTCCAGGGCACTGTTGATGATTGGCCAGCTAGTCTGGCTCGTTATTGGCATGTGGACTGGTAGACTTCTCACTGGGGTGTGGGATTCTGTCCACTTGGCTACACATAACCCTAGCGTGGTCATGACTGGCCAAGCAGTGGGAAGCTCTGTGCTGATAAACAGATTCAAACTTCAGCAGTAACCCTATGCACACTTGGATATTGTCAATTTAGGCCTAAGGATTTAAGTACGTGGGGCGAGTTCCCACAGGGACAGGCTGTGCACTTCAACAGAAACTGTTTCTCACTAACATGCTTTGAAAATCCTTAAATATAGTGATTTTCTTTTTCTCCTGAGTGGGTGTAAAATATTACTCAGAGTCTTTCTAAACCCTAAATAGTACTCTGGCCAACAGCAAAATTATAGAATTATTTGCCTTTTCACTCATTGTACACACATAAAAATGATTGGACACTTTACGCTCCCATTACTGTTTCAATTCTCCCTGCCCACTGTATTAGCCCCCCCTCCCCCACCACTCTGGCTGAGATCAACTAACTTAGCCCAGGCTAGCAATCAAAGCCTGGGCCTGCCTGGCTGAGATGCCTCAGATGCTTATTGGATAAACCTATTGAGTCATCAGGCGATCTGACATTTAATTTTCGCCAGACTAGTCCAGCATTTTCCCATATCCCCTCCGTCCTATTGTCTGTTAGCATTTTCAGGGTTATACAGTATGTCTCTACAGGCCTGACTGGGGAAAATAAAGAAAGGACCAGTTTCCAATAACATTCTGGAGTAATTAAAGATTTATGAGCAATAATGGGCTCGTGTACAGACAATTCTGATCTCCACACTTCCGAAATTGTCTTGCCAATGTTCTTGTAGAAATTAAGCCATTAATCTTTTCAGCTTTCAAAATATGTATCCACTTTTATACAATGAGTGGCTGATTTTCTGTCAACGATTAATGTTGTTAAATAAATTCAAAGAAATGCACTGGATCCTAAATTCACAATATTCTGGGAATTAATTTTAAAAAGTGATATGTAAGTTGATGGATAATTATAAAGCAGTAATTCTATTGATGGGTTCAGATGATTGAAATGTTGAGAGCAAAGTTCAAGTGGGTTACGAATGTCACTGAATTCCTCTGAGGAATTATTGCCTTTTAACTGACTCCCTGTTGTTTCATTTATTACACCTACGTGCACATTCAGTCATTGATCAAGTTTGCTGCTCCCCCCAGAGTAGGGGTGATGTTAATGTTGTTGAAGGTTGCCTGCGAGAGAGTCTAGTTTATTGGTTTGGCTACTTGACGATGTCTGTTGCAGGTTGGAAATGAAGATTTGTTTTCCTTCACTTCACAAGCAAAGAAGCTATATTAGGGTACGGTGGCATAGTGGTTATGTTACTGCGCTAGTAATCCAGAGGCCTAGACCAATAATCTCAGAGATATAAGTTTAAATCCCACCAAGGTAGCTGGGGAATTTTAATTCAATTAATTAAATAAAATCTGTAATAAAAAGTAGTATCAGTAATGGTGGCCATGAAATTGTTGTAAAAACCCATCTGGTTCACTAATGCCCTTTAGGTGAAGGAAACCTGCTGTCCTTATGCAGTCTGGCCTATATGTGACTCTGGACCCACAGCAATGCGGTTGATTCTCAATCACCCTTCTGAAATGGCCAAGCAAGCCTCTCAAGAAGGTGGCTCACCACTACCTTCTCAAGGGCAATTAGGGATGAACAACAAATGGTGGCCTTGCCAGTGATGCCCACATCCCATGAACGAATAAAAAAAATGCCAAACCTTTATAAATCACTTGCTAGGCTTTAGCTGGAGTATTGTGTAAAATTCTGGGCACTGCACTTTAGGAAGGATGTCAAGGCCTTGGAGAGGATGCAGAGGAGATTTGTTAGAATGTTACCAAGGATGAGGGACTTCAGTTATGTGGAAAGACTAGAGAAGCTGGGATTGTTTGCCTTAGATCAGAGAAGGTTAAGAAAAGATTTAATAGAGGTGTTCAAAATTATAAGGGGTTCTGATAGAATAGATAGGGAGAAACTGTGTCCAATGGCAGGAGGGCTGATAACGAGAGGACACAGATTTAAAATAATTGGTAGACGAACCGGGGGGAGATGAGGAGAAATGTTTATATACAGCGAGTTGTTATGATCTGGACTGCGCTGCATGAAAGGGTGGTGGAAGCAGATTGAATAGTAACTTTCAAAAGGCAATTGGATATAATTGAAAAGGAAATATTTGCAGGGCTAAGTGGAAAGAGCAGGGGAGTGGGACTAATTGAATAGTTCTTTCAAAGAGCTGGTGCAGGCACAATGGGCCAAATGGCCTCCTTCTGTACCATATGATTCTATGACTTTTCTTCCTGAGGTGCAAACTCATCCTGAAATCCAGTTCCACACACCAGCTGCACCCTGCTCCCCATCTATGTGGTCATTCCTTATGTATGAACCTAGATCTTGTCAGCAAGTCATTCCACCATGGGGTTCATGACATAAAACGGTCTAGGAGTTTAGTCACCTCAACGTTCAACTACTGCAGAGCAACATGCGACAAAGCCAATAGAACTCTGAACTAAAGGCAAAATACTGCAGATATCTGAAATAAAAACAGAAAATGTTGAAAACACTCAGCAGGTCAGATATCATCTGTGGAGAAAGGATCTCCTATTTCAGAATGCCATATATAGCCAACTATATAGCCAAAACAGTAGAGTTCAAGTCAGAGGAAGTCACGATCACACTGGTATGGTTGTCCTGTCTCAGATGTTGAGGACCGTATTCACTCTGGTCACCAAAGGATCCATTCAAGCTCTGAAGGCAGTGCAGAGATGAGACCATGAGGCTGATCCTTAGTTTTGGGGGTCTGAGTTATGAGGAAAAACAAGAGAGACTTGGGCTTTTCAGCCTGGAAAGAAGGTGACTGAGAAATGATCTTATAGTGGTGTGTGTATATATATATATATATATATATATTTGTATATAAGGTATTAAATGGTATGGAAAAAAAATCCAGAAAATTACTTCAAAATAAAATGCGAGAGTAGGACAAGGATTCAAACTGGGCTGCGATATCGGATCGGCCACCAGTTATATACGTCTCCCAAATCGGGAAAGGTATATAACAGGCAGCCGATCTGATGTCACCCATTTACACTGAAGCCAAAATTTTAAATGACCCCCAATAAGTGATCAACACATGGAGCAGACTCCCAATTAGAGCAGTGGAGGCGAAAACACTGGAATCATTTCAGAACCAGTTGGAGGCCACAATAGGAGTCTGCAAAGCCCTTTGGACGGATGGACTGAATGGCCTTCCCCATCCATTACTATCTTGTTATATCCTCACCCAGCGTTCCGTACTTGTGTATATTCCAGTAGGAGTCATGGTAGAGAAATCTGGAGCAAGAATGTTCTCCCTAACTCTGGGGTGCTGGAGCTAATGATGACACTAATATTACCATCCTAGTTAAGATTAGCTAACTCCGAACAAGTTGAATTTAAGACCTTCGTGATCTGAAAGGCTCAGATCCATAACTGGGCAGTGTATTTACCAATTGAGCCATATGGACTGCTGAGTAACAACAGTATACAGGGGAAAGAAATGCTCCTCTAACTATATATAAGGAATTTTGAGTTCATTTGCAATGTTGATACAAATAGAAATCAGAGCACATCTTCCCATAGAGAGTAACATGCACCATAGAGTGTGGTATTAAGCTATACTGACTTCCAGGTTTGATTCCAGGTTTGTGCTGAGTTAACTAATTTCAGCTGAGGAAACAATAGGGCTGCTTAATTGGCCATAGAACCTCTGGGCTAGGGAAAGGGGAGAAAACAGCCATGGTTCTTGCTTCACCGGGTATACACAAACCATTCCAGTGGAAGTGGGGCCCACCTGGGGGCTCCAGGCCAAGGTCAGAGTCCAAAAACCTTTGGGGCTGGTTTGAAGTGGCCCTCTTTTCAGGGTTGCCAACTCTGGTTGGGTGTATTCATCACATGACCTCTCGCCTCGAACTACCCAGCACCCACACTCCCGCCATTGGTCCATCCTCCAGGCGCCACTGCCTTCCCACGGCTAATTGGAAAGGGAGCAAACTCTTTGTTACCCCATTCGATTAATCTTGACTCTTAGTGAAACAGCAATTTTTCCCAATCTCCAATATTTTTATAACTAATAAATGAAAGTGTTCGAAGAAAATGAACGAAACACAATTTTGTTTAATGCCCCATGTCCCGGGTGTCGCTCGCAGCAGTGTCCTGGGAATTAATCTTCAATTCCTGGAGACTCCAGGACAATCCTGGAGGGTTGGCAACCCTGCCCCTTTGTTGGTTCACCCAGAGTCCTTTTCTAGTTGAGGTACAGTTCCTCCCTCCCCCAGGGTGGTCAGCTACTGCCAGGGTTTTCCGGGGCCTTTGGCTGGGAGGAGGGGACACCCCAAGCTGTCGAAGGCCTGCTCATGGAAGGGTTGGTGGTAGAGTCCCGTGGCGAGATTGACTCCAGCACAACTATCAGGAGCGCACCCACTCCGGCAGGTATTCTAGACCATAGAGTGCAACACCTTATTACATATTTTGAGCTTCTTATCTTGGATTTGTACAGCTGAGATCCTTCCGTTGTCTCAAGAGGATTAAAGGCAGGTTTGATTTGATTAACTGCTTTACCTCGCTCACTTTTTTTAATCAGAGCAACAGTCCACTATGTAAGTACTTTCTTAAAACCTGAAAATCCACATGGTGTGAATCACTCTCTGATTCACATGTCATTACCACAGACAGAAACAGCCGTCAGCAGTTCCCTTGAATTTTGTTTCGCATATCGAATATTTAGCACTTCAATATTATCCGACAGGCATGTTACCTTAAAGGGTTTAAGGCAAGCTGAAATTGCACCAATTCATGGCAACTTTTACTCTGGTTTAGTCGTCATTAAATAAACCACATTTCAAATAAGTAGTGCAGGGGGACATAAAATGAAAGACGGAACGTTTTATACGATGGAAGTGACTCCGCAATTACTGAGTATCATCCGTTAAATCGGTCATCATTAAACAATACTTGGGGGCTGACAAGCCTTCTGTTGCCATGGTGCAAGTGGGACTCAGGCCTTCTCAACCTGGCCCTTGATTTCTAAACGTCTGGGCTCATCAAACAGTGTTTTCTCATAATGTTCCGCCTTTGTGCCAATCACTACTTAACGGTGGGGTAAATCTGATTTTACAAATTGCCTAAAGGCTTCCAGTTCATAAACAAAAACAGAAAATGCCAGAAATTGGGGAACGTCAGGTCATTTTGGGAATTGTGATCATAATATCGTTCGGTTTAGAATAGTTATGGAAAAGGACAAGGAACAATCAAATGTGAAAATACTTAACTGGAGGAGGACTAATTTCAGTGAGTTAAAAAAGGATCTTGCCCAGGTGTTGGAATCAAAAATTGGCAGGCAAAACTGTAATTGAACAATGGGAGGCCGTCAAGGAGGAGTTGGTTCGGGTATAAAGTGGACACATTCATGCAAGGGGGAAAGGAAGGGTATCTAAAGTTGGAGCTCCCTGAATGACTAAAGATATAGAGATTAAAATGAAACAGTATAAGGAGACTTATGATAAATGTAAGGTTCATAATACAGTAGAGAACCAAGCTGAATGCAGAAAGTACAGAGGAGATCTAAGAAAGGGAATAAGAGAGGCAAAGAGAGAGTATGAGGATAGATTAGCAGCTAACATAGAAAGGAACCCAAAAGTCTTATATAAACATATAAATAGTAAAAGGGTAGTGAAAAGAAGGGTGAGACCGATTAGAGACAAAAAATGAGATCTTCTGGTGGAGGCAGAGGGCATGGCTGAGACACTAAATGAATATTTCGCATCTGTCTTCACTAGAGAAGAGGATGCTGCCATTGTAGCAGTGAAGGAGGAGGTAGCAGCGATATTGGATAGGATAAAAATAGATAGAGGAGGTACTTAAAAAGTTGGCAGTACTCAAAGTAGAAAAGTCACCAGGTCCAGATGAGATGCATCCTATGTTACTGAGGGAAGCAAGGGTAGAAATTGCGGAGGCTCTGGCCACAATCTTCCAATCTTCCTTAGGTATGTGGACTGTATCGGAGGACTGGAGGATTGCAAATGTCACACCACTGTTCAAAAAATTACAGTCCAGTCAGCCAAACATCGGTGGTGGGAAAACTTTTAGAGACAGTAATCCAGGACAAAATTAGGAAAAGAATGGGCTAATTAATGAAAGTCAGCACAGATTTGTTAAAGGAAAATCAAGTTGGCTAACTTGATTAAGTTCTTTGATGAAGTAATAGAAAGGGCTGATGAGGGAGGTGCAGTTAGACACATAGAAACATAGAAAATAGGAGCAGGAGTAGGCCATTCGGCCCTTCGAGCCTGCTCCGCCATTCAATGTGATCATGGCTGATCCTCTATCTCAATACCATATTCCCTCTCTCTCCCCATACCCCTTGAATCCTTTTGTGTCTAGAAATCTATCTAGCTCCTTCTTAAATCGATTCAGTGACTTGGCCTCCACAGCCTTCTGTGGTAGAGAATTCCACAGGTTCATCTCAGTCCTAATGTCCTACCCCGTATCCTGAGACTGTGACCCCTCATTCTGGACCCTCCAGCCTGGGGAAACATCTTCCCTGCATCCAGTCTGTCTAGCCCTGTCCATTTGATGTTGAGTATATGGACTTTCAAAAGGCATTTGATAAAGTACCACATAATAGACTTGTTAGCAAAATTAAAGCCCATGGGATTAAAGGGACAGTGACAGTGTGGATGCAAAATTGGCTAAAGGACAGAGAGCAGAGAGTAGTGGTGAATGGTTGTTTTTCAGACTGAAGGAAAGTATAGAGTGGTGTTCCCCAGGGGTCGGTATTAGGACCACTGCTCTTTTTGATATATATTAATGACCTGGACTTGGGTATAGTGGGTATAATTTCAAAGTTTGCAAATGATATGAAACTCAGAAATGTAGTAAACAATGTGGAGGATAGTAACAGACTTCAGGAGGACATAAACAGACTGGTGAAATGGACAGTCACATAGCAGATGAAATTTAATGCAGAGAAGTGTGAAGTGATACATTTTGGCAGGAAGAATGAGGAGAGGCAATATAAACTAAATGGTACAATTTTAAAGGGAGTGCAGGAACAGAGAGACCTGGGGGTGCACATACACAAATCATTGAAGGTGGCAGGACAAGTTGAGAAGGCTGTTAAAAAAAACATATGGTATCCTGGGCTTTATTAATAGAGGCCTAGAGTACAAAAGAAATGAAGTTATACTGAACCTTTATAAAACACTAGTTAAGCCTCAGCTGCAGTATTGTGTTAATTCTAGGCACCACACTTTAGGACAGATGTCAAGTGTGGAAGTGCATGAAGGGATACTTGACCATATTAATGTGGAAGTGCATGAAGGGATACTTGACCATATTAACTCTTTATTAACTCACTTAACTCACATAATAGGTTTAGCCACAACATACATAGAAGCACAATTGTGTAATTACGTTTAAGCCTTGGTATGTTGATAATTAAGTTAGTTGAACAGGTGCTTAGTTCAATCTGGCTTCTCTTAAAGATAAGGGTGTAGCTGACTACAAGAATATAATAAGAATACAGTTTCTTGAACGGCCATGTGGCCTTGAGACTAGCTTCAGCCCTACTGATAACAAGGACAGGAATGTAGGGAGGAAGGGAATGCTCAGGCCTACGTGCAAAAGTAATAGATGGCTATGGATGTTCGGAGGGGCAGGCTCACTACTTGATTGACCAACTACCTGAGCCAATAAAGAATGTATGTGTACGCCCATATTCTGTAACAGATGGGCCTTCTTTACTGAACTGTATAAACATGAGCTGTTTCACTGACTCGGGGAAGCTGTACCTTCATCCATTGTTTTGAGGTGCTCTTCCACTTTTATATAAGTTGGGCTCAATAAAGTTTCTCTTTGTACTACTTGTTTGGGTGTTAATGCATTGGTATAGTGTAAATTAATGCATTGGTATAGTGTAAGTTTCGACACAAGGTCTTAGAGAGGGTGCAGAAGAGATTTACTAGAATGGTACCAGGGCTGAGGGACTTCAATTTTGGTGGAGAGATTGGAGAAGCTGGGGTCGTTCTCCTTAGAACAGAGGAGGTTAAGGGGAGATTTGATAGAGGTGTTCAAAATCATGAACGGTTTTGATAGAATAAATAAGGAGAAACTATTTCCAGTGGCAGAAGGGTCAGTAACCAAAGGACACAGATTTAAGGTGATCGGCAAAAGAGCCAGGGGCAACATGAGGAAACATTTTTTTACACAGTGAATTGTAATGATCTGGAATGCACTGCTTGAAAGGGTGGTGGAAGAAGAGTCAATGGTAACTTTCAAAAGGGAACTGGATAAATATTTGAAGGGAAAAAATGTACAGGGGTATGGGAAAAGAGCAGGGGAATAGGACTATTTGGATAGCTCTTTCAAAGAGCCAACACAGGCACTATGGGCCGAATGGTCTTTTCCTGTGCTGTACCTGCATTGATACTGTGATACTATGAAATACACATCAGGTTTGTCAGCATCTGTAAAGAGAAAGTTAACATTTTGGAACCCATCCGGATGAAGGGTCCAAACCTGAAACGTTCACCTAATTTTATTTACTTTCTTTGCAGATGTTGTATATTTTAAGCATTTCTGTATCAATTCAGATTTTCAACATTTGTAGTTTGTTTTAACACTTCTGCCAAATAAACTGAAGTCAGGTCATCTGGCAAGCAACTAGAATACTCCATTATAGAGTGTGTTCTACAATTTCTCTGCATATGTTCTTCGTGGAGTGATTAGTCTAGTACAATATATACGTTATTTCATTCAGCCAGGTGTCTGACAGACACAGAAACTCACCACTGAGCTTAAGAATCTCCAAACCAAATACCAAGGAATCCACAATAGTAGTTTCTGTTTGCCTGATATGGAGCCCCTGTAAGGGATGAATGCCACACCTAAGACTGGAGAATTCAGGCTCAGAATGGCTCTGCCAATGTCCAGGGGTCAGTGTCCGTTCTCTCATTGTGATAAAAATAATGAACGTCTTTACAAGACCACAGGGTAGTTATGGATGAAAAAGGGCATTTGGCCCATCTAGACGTGTAAAGGGGGCTTCCGCCGGACTTCCGGCGCAGTTACGGTGTCAGAGCGGGAGCAGCTTCGAGGAAATTCTCGGCTAATATAATAGGGGTAAGTTTAACCTAACTCGCCAGGCAGAAAACCCGCGGGATCGGGTGGAAGACTGGTTTTACACCCCGCCCAATATTACTCTCCATTGACTTCTATGGGGAGTCAAACTGGGCAGGATATAAAACTAGCATTGCAACCGATCCCGTCAAATTCCCGACGGGTGAGTTAGATTAAAATTGACCCCAGTGAGTAGATAGTGGCTGGCTAGATAGATCGGCTAACACAACCCAGCATCTTATTTGAATAGTTTTGTTCACATTCCTTACCTTGATGAGAACCGAAATAAAAATCTGCATTTTGTTTTTTAAATCAACATTATCCTAAAACATAGTTTAAATTGTGCCATAGAACATGCATGCCTGCAAACTGCCATACATTGTCGCTGTTGATAGATGGATGAAGTGAAATAAAATTAAATGTACTTGCTGACATCATCAACATATTTCTCATGTGGGTTATCATCTACGAGATTAGCCAACTGCAGCAGTCACCTGTTCAAAGACAATAATGTTAGAACTAACACAATCAAAATTACATTCTTTAAAATCCCAGTAAATATATACCAGCTTCAAAAAACTGTCATTCTCAAACAGTCCCCACATTTACATGATAAATGCCCTTCTGCAAGAAACTTTTCATATTAATTTTTGTAACCATTCATCTTCTTGATACATATGGATTGTAGAATTCTGTAACATGATTATGATGAAATATCAGTTGTGAGAGAACTGCTGTAACTCATTTGCTTACATAAACTCAACTTTCCTATTTTTGCGCTGCTGTTACGAATTTAGGTTCTTTTCCATCCACGTTTTTTTCAATGACAGAGAATAACTTGAGATGAGATGATTGGGTGGTATAGTGGGTTAGTAACCTGACAGAATTTACAGCACAAAAAGAGGCCATCAGGCTCATGGCAATGTTAACTCGTCAACTGGAATGATCTAACCTACCCTCAACTCCCTGCTGTTTCTCATCAGGTAAATAGAGGGCAATAATTTAAGATCAAAGGGAGAAATTGGGGATTTTCTTTTACAGAAAATAACTGTTAAGGCATGGAAGGCTTTGCCAGAAACAGTGGTAGAATCAGAAAGGGAAGTGGATAAGTATTTGAAAAAGAAAGACAAAGTTACCGGGAAAGGGTGGGGGAATTCTGACTAAGTGAATAGATCTTTCAGAGAGCCAGCATAGGTGTGATGGGCCGAATGGCCTCTTTCTGTGCTGTAAAACCCCATGATTCCCCGGGATAGATTTTCAACTTGCCACCCAGACTTAAAACTGAAGATGTGGATCGGCCGCCCCTTGTAGAAACCACTCGATTCTCATTCCCCGTTTCGGCTCATATCCTTTTACATTCTCCCTTTTCAAATACTTTTCCAATTCTCTTTTGAAGTGATGTAATGGTCTCTGCTTCAGTAGCCACTTGTGATTCGTTATCATCTGTTTTGCACTACTGCCTGAGATGAATTTATACCCCATATTTCAAGTAGGAGTGGTGATGGTTGGTGCTATATGGGTGCACTGGGCTGAGTAGAGAGTAGGTGGACATTCCCAGTGGATAGGAATACATATCCATTTGGATATTCCTCATACGGAGCTAGTTTCTTCATGCCTCGAGCTCCACCACTTGCTGCGTGCTGAGCCCTCCTATTATACGCCAGTTTTGCCTTCAAAGATGAGGAGAGGGGATTAGACATGGTGATTTGGTCCACAGAAATTCCATCTTGCAATGTAATCTCTCCCCCATTATGCCATGAAATTTCCATTACCCTACTATTTCCACTTCTTGTGGCTTATTTGCCATGTCCTTGCTAACACTTCTCTTCATTAGTATGTTTTTGCATCTTTTTAACATCTTTTAGTTTCCTGCATATCCATATATGTCTGGTTTACAGTAATATTCGTGTCCCACCTTTGTCTCCTTTAAGTTATGTACCCTCCTCCAGACCTCCAGTCAGGTCTTCCAAGCCACTGATACAGCATATTTAGCAACCAAAAAAGTGCATTCCAGCTCGTGCAGGAACCCACCATCAAATTGCTTTGTATTCAATTTCCTTTCAACTGTTTTCACCAAAGCTTGTGTATTTTGCAGCTGGATTGATGATTAAAGGGGCTTTATACCAGTGATTTGTTTTCTGCTTGAGAGGCAGTATGTTTGGCTTCCATTTTATTTTTATTGCTGCTATCAAAACTGCATTGTCATTAATCACAAGTTCCAAAGCTACAATTTTGTTAGCGGTACATTCACTCAGGAGAAAAATACAACGTCTGCTCACATGTATTAAAACAGTCACTCTCTTCCTTTAGAAGGAAAGGTGGTGGATTTGTTGGTGAATTTTGGGCTTATCACTGTGAGGAATGGCCATTTTATGAACCAGCCATTTCCTGCTTAGTTTACTGAAGAACAATATCAAAAGCTTTCCAAGGTCAGGTGTAGCACGGCTTAAGATCCATTTCACTGCAACTATGGGATTGGTGCAAAGCAGTTATAATGTAAAGGCAGCCTTAATCCAGATGAGGGAGTCTCACTCTGCTTCTTTCCAGTATTAGGTCGGGCCTTAACTCCGGATTCATACTTCGCAATAGCACTAAACTTGTGCAAATGCACTGTTAGATGTGTTAAAGCTCACGCTTTGCTGCCTTAACAATGCACCTCAACTCCTATCTTAAATGCATCTTAAGCCATGCTATACTGGACCTTGGAAATCTTTTGATATTGATCTTCAGTAAACTAATATTAATAGAGGTGTTCAAAATTATGAGGGGTTTTGATAGAGTAAATAGGGAGAAATTGTTTCTACAGGCAGGAGGGTCGGTAACCAGAGGACCCAGATTTAAGTAATTAGCAAAAGAACCAGGGGGGAGATGAGGAGAAGTTTTTTACGCAATGTGTTGTAATGATGATCTGGAATGCACTGCCTGAAAAGGTGGTGGAAGCAGATTCAATAGTGACTTTCAAAAGGGAATTGGATAAATATTTGAAGAGGAAAAGATTGAAAGGGTCATGGGGAAAGAATGGGAGAGTAGGACTAATTGGATAGCTCTTTCAAAGAGCCAGCACAAGTACAATGGGCTGAATGGCCTTCTTCTATGCTGTACGATTCCATGATATTGTCTTAGTTTCCTATCGATCAGCGTACTTCTCCTTTCAGGTCTACATGTTGACTCAGTGTCCTGGACTGTTATTACATTTCAAGCTGATATATTTAAGCATTTGGCTCTCTTATCATTTCAATCGCTTATGTAGGATTCCTGTCAGCTGTGGTAAACTGACCATGAATCAAGACAGAGTCGAGACTGCTGGAGATGAAGTCAGCTGCGGTGAATAGTTGCACAGTACCTGGTACACCCGTACTGATAACCTCAGCTGTCCACATAGATGTGCTACTGTGCCCTTTCAATTGGAAATATTAGCACATCTGTTAGTTCGGCACAGTAGCCTTTGTGCACTAGAAAGGGAGATGGGTGTCACCTCATCACTCAAGAACATCCGTCCAAGAATTACCCTCTACCTAGTTTAGCCTGCGAGCCAACAGAGTTGCCCAGGATGCGGCTGTCACTGTGCACAAGTGACTACCAGGAACCATAGGTGAGAGCATTGGAGACCAGAGATGGGAGTCCATCCACAGGGGATGGGACTAACACCTCGTCAATGGTGCTACTCCCATTGCTACACATTACACCCTAATCTTAACACTTTATGGAACCTAAGTCCAACTGTTGCTAAATATTGTATCCGGGCATTCCCTGAGATGTAGCTTCTTGACCATAAATCTAACCCTTGTATTCAGAACCTATATTTCCCTTTCTTCATATACTGCAGGTTGTGATTCATTTGCCATGATCTAAGCACAATTTTATTTCCAGTCACAGACTCAATATGCGTGATAGAAAAAATGAAAATAATCTAAACACATAAATGAAAGAATGCAGCTATATTTCAGCTAGTGCATTTCGCTGCCTGACAATTACAGTGCATAATGGTTTGATGAAAAAATTGTCGACTGGTGTGAAATACAACGTGCTTAAATTAAATAACATTTCAAAGGCAAGTCATTGGGTCCTTCTATCATTGTAGTTGGTGGCTGTAAAATAAATGACGTTGCATCTATATAACTTACAATAAATGACATTTGGAAGTCTGCGCATTAAGAAGCTATATGTTAATATTTATTATTAACATCTCCATAATGGTAAATTGAATTAATACAGATTATTTCCTACGGCTGCATATCCTAGACATAAACAAGATGTAGGACTACTTGCCAGATTCAATAATAAATCTCATTCAGTACGATCTCGTTTCCAATGGATTTTTTTCAGTTTATAAAAGTATTGTACTTTCTTTCTTGGGGGGTTATTTCCCCTGGCTGGAGAGTTTAGAACTAGAGGGCATTGTCGCAGGGTAAGGGGTCGGCCATTTAAGACTGAGATGAGGAGGAATTTCTTCACTCAGAGGGTTGTACATCTTTGGAATTCTCTACCCCAGAGGGCTGTGGATGCTGAGTCGTTGAGTATATTCAAGGCTGAGATAGATAGATTTTTGGACCCTAGGGGAATCAAGGGATATGGGGATCGGCAGGAAAGTGGAGTTGAGGTCGAAAATCAGCCGTGATCTGATTGAATGGCGGAGCAGGCACGAGGGGCTGTATGACCTATCCTGCTCCTATTTCTTATGTTCTTATGTTTTTGGGCGGTGCAGACTTGGTGATGCAGTGGGGCACCATGTTGTCTTATTGTCCCTGCACTAGGGTTCAAGTCCAACCCAGACTTATGGGATGAAAACTTCCCCTTAATCTTGGTGACAGAAACTCTGTAAAAAATGAGTTTGGACAGTCTTAGCCAAATTCCAGGAAATTGTCCCCACACAGGCAGTAATTGGCATTACGTTATCAGCCTTGCTCAAAAGGAACAAGAATGATTAATACAGAAAATAGAAACGCTGCTGTAAGACTGAGGAGTTAAGATATATTCTTGGCACATTGAATAGAGGAAACTTTGTTTTCTAATCTATGCTATAACTTGGCTCAGTTAATAGCACTCTCCTCTGAGTCAGGAAGCCATGGATTCAAACCCCACTATGGACTTGAGTACATAATCTAGGCTGACACTTCAGTGCAGCACTGTGGGCGTGCTTCATTGTAGGAGGTGAGATATTAAACCAAGGCCTAATCTACCTGCTAAGGTGGAGGTAAATGATCTCATGCTATTTACTTAAAGAAGAGCAGGGAGTTCTTCTGGCCAACATTCTTCCCTCAATCACATCACCAAAACAGACCAACTGGCCATTCTATAAAAACACTGTCCAGTACCCTGATAAATATATGCCAAGGAACCAGGCAAATCCTTAACTCTCTCACTTGACTCCTCACTAAGGAATAGTCTGGGATTTATCGCCCAGTTTTAGGTCTATGAGTGAATGATGCCTGAGTAGGCTTACATCACCTCATTGTTCCCCTCCAAGTCACACACTATCCTAACTTGAACATATAGAGCTGTTCTTTCATCATCGCTGGGTCAAAATCCTGGAACTCATACCTAACAGCACTGTGGGAGAACCTTCACCACATGGAGGCAGCAGTTCAAGAAAAAGGCTCACCACCTTCTCAAGGGCAACTAGGGGTGGCCAATAAACGTTGGCCTTGCTAGCGACACCCACGTCCCGAATAATAATAAAAAAGAACAATCTTACGTTACCCAGTTTGGGTTGAATTTGAGTTCACCTTATCAACTGTCAATTGGGATACCCAGAAGCTACTGAGTAAATGAATTAGCATCAGAGAAAAAGTCAGACATGTCACGCACTAAAAGTATTTATTGACTACAAAATCACAACTTAAAGTTAAACATTGAGTATACGAGCAATTAATAGATATGAGTAGATGTAGTCAGGATTACCTAGCAATTTGGATCGCAAATCATTAATGGACAGAGTTACTTAAGAAAATGAATAACAGAGGTTATACAGGCAAATCAGTAGTCTCACCGTAATTCAGCACTAATAGAATCACTGAATATTAAATTATTGTTGAGATCCGTGTCTGAGACTATTACAAATTGGTGAGGTTAAATTAAGGTTAAATCCCTCAACAGCTGACAAGTAAACAGCATTAGATACAGTCTATTGGATAGATTAATGTCTAGACACTGGTGATGCTAGAGCTTCTATGACCTCGTCCTTCGGAATGGCATGGTTGAATCGATCTGCTTCCTTCTCTGGGATGCAGGCATTAGCTTCTAGTGCATTGAGATGACCAGCCCTCTCAGTGGTGGGGTCATTTATTCCACATGGATCCTCTGTTCCAGCTGAGCCTACCCTCACACAAACAATATCTGCTCACTGGCTTTTCTCTCGCCTTCCTATATAGCACCTTTCACATCCTTGGGACGTCCCAATGCTCATCACAGCCAATGAAGTACTTTTGAAGTATAGTCACTGTTGTAATGTAGGCAAACGGGGCAGCCAATTTATGTACAGCAAGGTCCCACAAACAGCAATGAGATAAGTGATCAAATAACCTAATGTTGGTTGAGGATAAATGTTAGACAAGACACCAGACAAACATCTCTGCTCTTCTTTAAATAATGCCATGGGACCTTTTCAGTCCATTTAAGAGGGCAAATGAGACGTCAGTTTAATGTGTCATCTGAAAGAAGGCACCTCTGACAGTGCATCACTCCCTTGGTACTGCATTGAAGTGTCACTCTAGATTGTATGCTCTAGTCTCTGGAATGGGCTTGAACCAATGACCTCTGACTCAAAGGTGAGTATACTACCATGGAGACAAGGCTAACACTCAGCCCTACTGTTTCCTAGCACCTGGGAGGCAACAACGCATCCAATACTCTCAATCTGGACTGCAAAAGATAGTGTCCACCTCTGTATCAAGTCTCCTATTGCTAGTGCATTTTCCATGTTTATAATGGAAACTACCTATGTAAACTTGTCACGGTGTAATTACATCCTCCTGCCAGTGGTGGCACAGTAGTACAAAGGTTCGGCACAGGCAGAGTATTTGCTGCTACATCTCTCCCAACCTCAGTGCTGCACATTCCACTGCCCTGACCTCTGCGCAGTCGGCCTCAGTACTGGGCCTGGTGCTTGTAAAGGACACAATCGGGTGCTACTGCAGATACCCATCAAAAGCATGAACTTTAATCAGGCAGATAGATTCATGCTAATCCTGGGATTGATGTTAATTCTGCTGCTGCTTCACGTTGTTTTTCAGAACGGAGAATCAGCACTCAGGAAATTGATTAATTAATGGACAGAAAATCATGGGCTGGGAAGGCACAATTTCCCAATATGGTGCTCCTGGAACACAGAAGCAATTTTTACTCCTTAAAATTCCCACTCCTGCTTGATGATCAATTTAATTCATGTTTTAGTCACAAAACATAAAATATGGCAAATAGAAAGATGGCATTATTGTTTCGAGATAGTCTCGATTCCAGGTTTCACATCAAGTTCTTCTTTTGCCTCAGTTTATTACCTTGGCCCCTAAAAACAAAGGCTACCATCAAACCAACTTCTGCCATATTCCCTCCAGTTTAAGCTACCAGGTCTAGTACACTCTCTCCTGCTGGAGCTCAGGACCTCAAACCACTCCTTCCCAACCTTAAACCCTGCTCCCTCCCCACCCAGCTCCTGCTCCCATCTATGCCCTTGCCTACAATTTCTCTCCCCTGCCTATGCTGCAGTAGTTCCAAGATGTGCCACTACTGATCGAAGCCTACAGCTCCAGATGCATGTCCAGCCTAGAATACAGGGGCCTCCCAGTCCAGGCTCTGTACCTTTTGCTCCTCTCAGGCAACATCCGACCCCCTTGTCCCCTCCTAGAACAGGCCCTGGAAGATACATTGAAAGCAATGTATTTTTAGAAATGCTTTGTTCGACTCACAGCTCGAGAACTCTCTTTGACCTAATGGGGCTTGTTATTTGCATTCCTCCAGGTGTGATGGGCCAGTCAGTAATGACATTTCCAATTACAGACAGGTGTAAAATATATTTTTTGGATAAAACAGTTAACATTTTAACTAATTCAAAAGACATGTCTTTGCATGAACAATGTCTTAAAGATAGGAATTGGAGTGTTCATGGTTTATATCATTGTTATGAGATAAGGCACCATTATTTCAATCAAAGCTAATGGACAATATCATTCTCCACAGCTATGTTTGTACATCAAAGCAAAGGCCACCCTTATAATCCAGAGAACCTCCTGTACTCTTTAATCTGCTATTCACCTAGCCTTTAAGAGTAATTTGAAGTCGATACTACACAAGCAATCACCTCACAGCAATCACCAACAGAGTCTGCGGCACCAAGGATTTATCAAGAACAGCTTCATGAATTTGTGCCTTTTTATTGTTTTAAGCAATAAAACCAGTTTATATACCATGCAAATTTGAGTATTGTACTGCTTTAATATTTCACAATGCATTTTTTTGTTCGATAGTCTGCAAACTTTTACGATGTGATTTCATGGCTAAGTGTTAGTTTCATTAAATATTTTCTTTCATCTGTAAGTAGTTAAGTGTATCTAGCAGCCTGTTATATGTCTGCCGCCTGAGGCGATGGCATCCCATGTATTCTCCAGCAAGCAATTTACCCCATTTTGGGACTAAATACTAAACCTGGGCTATGCCGATCCATATACAGTGGATGTTGGTTCACAAGAGACTCATTCTACTTATCGAAACTGCAGTCTAGCCACGAAGATAGGAAAGCTGCTGGGGAAAAGCCGAAATTATAACAATTCCTTCCTTCAATCTTTACCTTCTCTTTCTTCCCTCCTGCAATGGAGACAGAGAGCTACATGTTCATCTTTCGTGAGGAAATATAGATCTGGGGAGAACAAGTGCACTCTCCTGACTCCAGCATTCCCCAAATCCATCCGTGCTTTCAATTTCAACTTTAACATGCTTCGGTTATTCTGTTAATCTGTCACTGAAAGACTTATTTCAAAAAAAATTATTTTGTAATTAAGAGCACAAGCTGAAATCAGCAACCTCATTTAAAGAGGTTCATTATTAAACTGTACTAACAAAGACACTGAGACCAATCCTGCTAGGACTTACTGGCAGATTAGGCGCCGGGCTGGACTTCCGCGATTTCACATTAAAATGGTGTCGGGTTTCTAATTGTGTAACAGGAGCTTGATTTGCTCATGAGGCCTCCGCCGACTGAAAAAACTGCGCGGTTAAAATGGCGGCCGGCAGAAACATAGCGGTAAACCGTCTACAGCGATTTTAACCGCCCGCTCGACCCCGTTTGCTTGGGGCGGGCAGGGTTAAAATCGTCTCTTAAACCACTAACCGCGGTTTAAATTGAGCTCTTAGTACGTGCAGCACATTTGTTCTCACTTATTGTTTTCTGCCAGAGGCCGCAGCTGTCAATGGCATTTGAACTTTTCCACTCCCAAAACAAGGCTGACAACGGGGATGACACGGAAGACTAAGTATTCTGAACTCGAGGCATTGCATTGTGAACCTTGCAAGAATAATGTTGCCAGTGCTCAGAATTCTGATTAGCAAAACTTGAAACATTAACCAGCTCGTCATGTTGGCCTCCAATGTGAAATTCCAGTTCTTCAACAAAAGGCTCTTTGTCTCACCGAGGGATCAGGGTTCATTTGTTAAAGTCTTTGTGTAGATTCCTTGCTTTTTATTCCTGAGCTCTCGGCAGCACCGGTTCAGTCATTCAGAACAGTGTACAGAAAGTAAATGCCTCCAGAGCCCGGGGGACAGCATGTCTTGTGTGCTGTAATAGTACAACCAGCGGAGGGAAGAAGGGCAGCGAGGGAGATGATTGTTTGGGGAAGGAGTCCCGCCCGAGGACGACTTGCACCTTGTGTTGCACACTCTGACTGACTTCCATTCCAGGAGAAATAAAACCAGTTCTACCAGCTTAAATTGATGTCCCATTGATTCAATAGCCAGCAAATTTTTACAATGTGGTTTCTTGGCTAAGAGTTTGTTTCATTGAATATTTCATCGGTCCCTTATTCTCGATCCTGCATCCCTCCTTATTCTGCCTGCAGCCCCCTGTCTATGCTTAGCGCTAACAATACGCAACCTGTCGCTCTGTATTTGTCAGTGCTGTGTGACTGTACGTCCGACACAAGGGCCCTGATATTTATTCGGAGCTGGGAAGAGAACGGGAGGGAGGATTTTCGGATGGGAAACCCGGAAATAAGGGTTTCCCGCAAGTCGTGACAATTTTGACGGTAGGACGTCCTTTAAATTTTTTCATCAGGTTTCGCGCCCGACAGCCAGACAGATTGACAGGCTGCCTGCCTGTCGGGTGGGAAAGCAGCCAGGGAGAGATCTGAATCTTCAGGGTTTGGATGGGGAGGTGGGGTGGGGGAGTCGGGGAGAGATCAGGGTCTTCAGGGATTGGATGGGGGGGGTCAGGGAGAGATCAGGATCTTTGGGATTTGGAGGGGGGATTTGAAAATGTGGCGGATGGGGAGGTTGGACATTGTGGGGGGGGAAGTGGGAAATCATGGGGGGGAGTCGGAGATCACAGGGGTGTGGGGTCAGTCGGACACCGTGGGGTCCGATCGCGGGGTGTGTAAAGAGGTTAGTTTGAGGGAGGGGGCAGGGGAAGCACTGTTGCTCCTCCTGGCCCACAAGTAGTGCACTAAAGGCACTTACCTCATAGGTCCAGCTCTTCTTGCCTCCTTTTACCTACCGGGATTCCTGCAGTCCAGGAAACCCGGCCTCCATGGGTTAAAAATAAGAATTTTGGCAAAATGGAGACTCTCCCATACAGAAAAAACAAGACCACCACATTCACAAAAAAGCCAAACCAATGAATCCCCCGTTTTCCTTTCCCTTTCATCCCCCTCCCTTTTCATCCATCCGCTTTCCTCCCCAAAAGCCTGTTATTTTGCTCTTCTCTGGTCCTCTCCATCCTATTGTGTATTCTCTCTCTCTCTCTCTCTCTGCCTGCCACTCTCTGTCTATCTCTGGCTCTTTCTCTCCCTGTCTCTCCTATTTCTGTCTGTCTCTCTCCCGCTGAATGTGTATGTTCTCTCTCCCTCTCTCTCTCTTTCTCTCACTCTGTATCTCTCTCTCTCTCCCCCCATCTCCCCTGTTTCTCTCTCCTCTTCTGACTATCTCTCTCTCTCTCTCTCCCTCCCTCTCTTTCTTCTCCTCTTAGGTCACAATGCATCTTAGACAGGTTCCATTATCTTCAAGAATATAACCACCATCTCAAAAGATGTTCCCTCTGTGAATAAGGACAGCGGGAGGTTGGCTGGGGTCACTAAAGCAGGAGAGCACACTTCAGCTATTTCAAATTGCCGGACCTGGAGAACGGTAAAAGCTGCTCCCTGATTAGTTAGTTTTGAACAGTCAGACACAGAATGGGAGCAAATTTGGAGGCAAAAAGTGGAAAATGTTAGTTTAAGTGTTGTGTACAAATGTGGACCATTATAATGACATGGGTCACATTAGATGTTTGTTCTCATACTAATGAATAGTTAGTTAGTGTTGAGTTTCAGGAAACGTCTTGCACATTTGAACCAACTTATCTGGCTAGATCCTCAAATGTCCTACTTTGGAATGTAATGCAGCCTTAATACGCACAAGTACATACATAGAAATAATTAACCCCTTTAAAAAGGGGCTGGGCAAATATTGGATCTGTTTGGGAATGGACCTGATAGTTATAGGATTGGATTAGACTGACAACATCAGGAATTAATATAATACAGTCGTTCCTGTGCTGTGCGATGGAGGAATGGTGTTTGAAGGATACCAGGTCAGGGATGGATAGTGGAGATTTGAGTTTTGGAGTTTTGCATAATTGCCTTTACGGATCAGAAAGTTCTTATGCAGAACTTTCTCTCCCGAGATTAAATGGGTGGAGTAGAGGCCACGATGGATTAGGGTCTATATGATTTCCAAAGGAGTGAGCTTGTGGAACCAAATGGCCGTTTGTCATTCCATGCTTTCTTCCATTATTACTAATATTTCTGTACATTTAGTGTATACATACTCTTTAATGTCTGGACATGGACTTAACCCAACACATGCTTCAGAGAAGAATGAAGGGCAAGCACAATGCACATCCTTCACTGAGTGGCAGGCTTGTCCCCAGGTAACCTCTGGTTGTCTGAATCCTTTTTTTGGTTAATTGAATAATCGGCTATCGATCCAAACAAGAGTTTTAGCATCCAGCTTCAATAAATTAATATTCGTAACAGGCCAACTGAAAATCACACAAGGCTAAAGATTTCACCTCACCCTCTGTGCAGCTGGAAGGATTAACACTCATGAATAAAGAATAGCAATGTGAAGCATCAGTCTATTTTTATCTATTGTAGGCTCCCTTTCATTCCCATAAGCACACCATGCTGTAGCACCTATTAAATCCTTAAAGTGCAGACAGTAAAATCAGCAAAATAATAAAGCACAGTGCATTTACTTCGACTTTCTATGGAAAGCTATTTGAAGCCGAAACAATACTTAAGTCACTCTGTACAAGATTAAAAATCACGGCTGCACATTTTAACTCTCAGAAGAAGTTCTCAATCAGTGGGTCGTTGCCTGGTCTCTCCATTCTCACCCATATTGCAATCCATTTCCATAGCATTACTCTTTTCAGATTCTCTAAGCTGATTTCTATCAGTGTTTCTCACATGCTTAACATTCCATTGAGAGCACCCTCTTACTTTCAGGATCAAAGAGACTCCTGACAATTATCACAACATGGAGGTAACCACTCACTACAAGCCTATAATTAAGGCAGATTGTTGAGCAAGAGTTAGACTGATCCAGTGAAGGTGCAAATTTACCACCAGGACAGAGGTCAGAAATGGACTTAGGTTGGCTCAGTTGGTAACATTCTCACCTCCGAGTCCGAAAGTTATGGGTTCAGGATTTGAGTGGACAGTCAAGGGTGACACTGCAGTGCAGTACTGAGGGAGTGCTGCATTGTCAGAGGTGCCATCCTTTAGATGAAGTGTTAAACTAAGGTTCTGCCTGCCTGTTCAGATGGATGTTAAATTTCCCATTGCACTATTGAAAGGGAAACAAGTCTTCTCCTTGTGTCCTGGACAACATTCCTCCCTCAACCAACTTCACCAAATAAACAACACTAACTGATCATTCATCTCATTGCTGTTTTTGGGGCCTCATTGATGTAGCATGGCTGCCACATTTGACTGCAGTCACTGCACTTCAAATAATTCAGTGTGTGAAGCACCTAGAGATGTTTGGACATGAAAAGGTAACATGAACGTTAAAAATCTCATTAATTAACAAGATTTATTCCCCTCTTGAAGCTGGAAAATCTTTCTGTTCTCTTAGAAATCTGAGTGGACCCAGCATGCTGGATACCAGTTGTGGTAATATTTATTCTAATGATCTCTGGGAACTGTGAAGGGATTTATGTTTACATTGTATGCATTTGGTTTATTCTGATGTGTTGATCTCTGTAGTTTATAACTCCAGTGAGTCAGTACTGCCTGGAACATTTTTTCATATAGTCGACTAAGTTTTCATGAATCACACACTCCCATTTATGGTTGGCTTGGAAAAAAAATGCATATTTAGATTTCAGTCTTAATTTTTTTACTTTTTTGGACAACTTTGGGCCACTTTACATAATGCCGCAATATGTGTATCATTCTATATCTCCTCAACATCTGTACTGGCCAATATTTATCCCTCAACCAACATCAGTAAAATAGATTAACTGTTTGCTGTTTGTGGGACCTTGCTGTACACAATTTGGCTGCCATGTTTCCTATGTTACAACAGTGACTACATTTCAAAAGTATTTCATTGGCTGTAAAGCACTTTGGGACGTCTTGAGGTTGTGAAAGGTGCTATATAAATGCAAGTCTTTCTTTCTTTCTTTACTGGTCCATGTACCAGAATTCAGTGAGTCACTGAAAGAACGTGTGAAATGTATTACAATACCGTCCAAATCAGCTGGTATGGAAACTAAACTATTGGAGTTGTGGCCTATTAACAGTTTGTGCCTGTTAATGCTCCATTATAACCCTGATGTTACCTAAGCACCAGTTAAGTTCTTTGCTAAGATGAAATCCATTACACTTGTTGCTGTTTTGACAGCCCTGCATTTGCTGCTATTTAACACCTCACTATCACAGCTTTATTTTGTTTCTGCTAAAGACGCTGTCTGCAAGAGTAATGAACGATCAAGATTTTAACCTTTTTGCTTTTATCTTCTTAGCACTTTCCTTTTGAATTTAATTCTAACACTGGCTGCGTACAACCCATGTTCTGTGTCCCTCTTGAATTAACCACCTCATGCAACATGAAACTGTCACTCTCTCAAATTAGATTTGCATCTTCCAAATCATTCCATGTAAAATATCATGAAAATGTGTTTAAAGTAATATCTTAAATCTGTAGCATGGCTAGAATATACCAAGCGTAGGAGTGTGATATAATACAATAGCTTCACTCTGGAGCCTGAGCTTAACTGATTTGTCAGTTATCTGTCATGGCGACATGATAGATCTTTCATTTCCAGTCAGGACTTAGCCCATCCAAAGCTCGATATGGAATTAGTCACAGTGGTAATACTCAGTCATCAGCCCACATACATTTCAGCAGAAATAACCTAGTGAAATGGCACCAAAGTTTTAAGGTGGATCCTTACATGAATATCACATCTGCTGCAAAAACTATTGTGGTGTGCTTTCACATTGTAAGTTTACAACCTTCAAAAAAATTCAACAGGCAGGTTAGGATGAAGATGGCCCTAGAGCCCATTTGATTTCACATCATCCCATTATAACATTAAAGTCCATATAAAAGAAAGACTCGCACATACCGCAGAAATACTTGCTAAAAATACATATAGTAAGCCTTATTATTCATACCATGAATAGTTGGTAGCAGCAACTGATTGGATCTGAGTGAAAACACTCAGAAACTGGGATTTCCACGACCTCTGGGACTTTTTATGCAAAATCGCTGTACTCGAGCAGAAAATTGCACTAAATTCAGTAAGTGTCAATATTCACAGGTTCTATTGGGGACGTCTCACCAAATCCCTTAATATAGGCACAGGGTACAGTGAGATCAGATACAGTTATACCCATGTAAGATCTGGGACAGTGGAACTGTAATATGACTACAATACATAATTTTAATTGCAACTCTAAGGTCTACATTGGGGTCAAAATAATGTTGTGCCGACTTGTGGTGAGCATCAGAAGCATATATTGCAATGGTGCTCACTTCCAAGTGGCCATTTCCCATCCTTCATCTTTAGAGGGCAACACAATCACAGGCTGGGGCTGAACAATTTATAGTGTGTGCTTACGGCACACACTAGGAGTGGGCACAACCGAATGTGACATAAAAAACTGTACATTATTACAGTCTTTGCTATTGCAAACCTGCTACTATGTCCCCTAGCCCAGATGTTAGCTCTATCACAGCTTATAGAGGAGCGAAACCATACCAGCTGCACTGGTGGATAAAAGCCAGCTATACTGTAATATGGATCAATACGACATATCTGCAGCTTTGTCTTGACATAACCTACATAATATAACATGGGAGCGAAGTGGGCTGGAATGAATTTGGGCATCACCTTGGATCACTTTGAACAGGTGTAGTCTTACTCTGGCTCAGTTTTGCACCGGCCCACAGTGCACAGCGACTGAAAGCAAACTTAATTTTTAAGCTCTTGAATGTTCGCTAACCCTCCTGTGAGGAAGCCCAGAGCTCCACTTCGACTGGCCAGAGAATGACGCAGTGTGGCTGAAAAACTCCGCACGTACTGGCTCCACATCACCCTGAGCAGGTAGCAATCTCAAATATCAAGTTCCTGTAATATTACAGCACCAATAGTCACACAGAAAGCATGAGCAAAAGAGTGGCTTAAACACCAGGTTTTATGAACGTACGAAAAGACCAGTTGGTCCATCAAGCCTGTCTCACACTCATGATGGCTGGTGTATCATGGCTAAATACTCCCCCCACCTCCCCCCCCCCCCCCACCTCCACAGCCATGCAACCTCCTGGGAGAGGCAAAAATCCACAGACAATAAAGGAAAAAATACACTGGAAAATTCCTCTCCGACCCCCCCATCCCAGACAATCAAAACCAGACCAGGAAATCACATGGATCACAAAATGTTAAATCCTCTTAAAAAATATGAAACAGATATTCCTAATTTTAAACGCTTTCAACAAGTACATAACCTACATAACCTGACAAGTTACAACAAGTAACTACTTAACTGAAGGCTGAACAGTGAAACTTCTTTTCAAAGGAAGACCACTGCGTATAAGTCAGACACATGAATATGTGCTTTGAACGTTATCAGGACTGTGTGAGTCAAAACAGCCTGCAACAGAGATTGTGTTACATATATAGAGAAAGCAGTGATGCTTTACACCTAAAAGGATCCCAGCAGATGTACACAATTCTATTGAGCATTTGGAGATTTTGCACAGGAATTATTAGCCGCTGTGTCAGTGAGATGGATCATTTTTTGAAGCACAGCATCAACAAGGTAAAGGACTGGTTTCACTCTTTTTTTCAAAATTAATAGACTTGCTCAGGCAAACAGGTAGAATGGAGGACCAATGACAGCCAAATATTCACTGTGCCTCTGAGGCATAGTCCAAAGCAAAGGTTAGGCAAGACTGGGGCAGAAGCATGGAAATAATCTCCAACATGATTGCTTCATCCTTAATGCAAGAAACACATTTGAACCCTTCAATTTCACGGAGACACAATTCTTTCATTTTTGGCTTCGGAGTGAATTGGCTAATAGGTACATACGTTGATGCTCGATGTACAGCTGGCTGGAAACAAGAATGACTTTACCATGTTTAATAATGGGCCAGAACTTGTTGGAAAAATAAAGGCGTGTTAACGATGCAGATCGTTAATAATGTACAAATCGGTCAGCAGGTTCAGGGGATTAAGAGATACGCCATGAGTTGCGAAACTCCAGAACTTCCTGGTTGATTTATGCCGCTCCGCCATTTGCTTCACACAATCAGCATTTTGCCCTTAGCTTCCATGTTATTTTTAAGAACTTGTTGGATTTGCACTTTAATTGTCCATTAAACTGAACACAGAAAGTTAAGTCTGGTATTTATTAGCGTATGCACCCTTTTAACAACGAGATAATTGTTAACGACTGCCAATCAACCTCCCTAGCCCAGAAAGGGAACAATTGTGCAGTCTCATTGTTTCAGGTAGTGGATTGTTGTTCGAGATTTTATAAATGTCAAATTTAAAATTTTAAATGATTTTCTTACTTTTCCTTTCATACTGCAACAACAACTTGCATTTACATAGCACCTTTAACATAGTGAAATGCCCCAAGGTGCTTCAGAGGAATGTTATCAAACAAAATTTGACACCGAACCACATAACGAAATATTAAGACAGGTTGGTCAAAGAGATATGTTTTAAGGAGCATCTTAAAGAAGGCGAGAGTGGTGGAGACGTCTAGAGGTTTAGGGAGGGAATTCCAGAGCTTAGGGCCTAGGCAATGGTGGAGCGATTAAAATCGAGGATGCGCAAGAGGCAAGAATTGGAGGAGCACAGAGATCTCGAAGGGTTGTAGGGCTGGAGGAGGTTACAGAGATAGGGAGGGGTGAGGCCATGGAGGGATTTGAAAACCAGGATAAGAATTTTAGGAGACAGAGGTAGAGAGGCATCTTAAAGGACGAGCAGAGATAGAGAGGCTTAGAGGTTTAGTGAGGCATTCCCAGACCAGGAGCCAATGTTGGCCAGCAAGCACAGGAGTGATGGGTGAAAAGGACTTGGTGCAAGTTAGGATATGGGCTGCAGAGTTTTGGATGAGCTCAAGTTTATGGAGGGCTGTTTACATAAGGTTTCTTTAATAACTTCATCTCAGTATGCGTGATTGATTTATTATCGTGTTCAGTACTGGGGAATGGAACTTAGTTCTATTTTTGAATGTTTCCTCTCTCTGCTGTCTGTAAGGGTCCCTAAGTAAAATGAGTTTGATGTAATCTCAATCTATTTTTGAACTCAATGCCAGCATCAAGGGCTCCCAGTTTATGTATAGGATGACCAGTTACAGAGTAAATCTCCCTGTACTCTGCCCCAATGGTGTGCCCCAGCCCCAACTTCAGAAGAGCACTCCCTACTGTACCAATGTGATATTTTTCCATTTAGCACAGCAGGCATTTTGGTGGCTCATCATGAGTGAGTTGAATGGTGAATTTAATGTGAAGTAGAACCAAATTATGGACAATTTTATGCTGTGAAGTGAGCTGCCTAGGAAATGGATTGAGATTACATCGAACACATTTTACATAAGGGACCTTACAGCCAGCAGAGAGAGGAAACTTTCACCCATCAATCTGGGATGAAATAAAACCCATGTCTCAGAGATCAAAGGGCAATGGTGTCTCACAATCCCATGCACTTGTCCAACATGATGTACTTCAATATAAGGTACAATTAAGTCTCAAGTTAGTAACTGTAAGGTAACTCTGAGCCTATGGTGCTTCCACAATTGTTGGTTTAATAAGTTTATTAGTGTTCCTTGATGCTCATACCACTGTGTGTATCGAATATTCTTGAATTCTGTTGCTGCATTTGAGGCATTGGCTGGTCAGTTCTTTAGCACAAGGTGAGGGTGAAAGAATAAATTGTGCAAACAAAGATAAAGGCCTCCAAATGTTCTAGTAACTTTTTAAAAAAATTAATTGTATGCAAATTTAATCAACTTATGAGTCAAAGAATTCCACAATAAAAGAATTGGAAAGGAAATTGAGCAAAACATTTGAGGGAGACCTATGCAAAGGAATTAAGTGAGAAAAAGAGTTAACCCTTAGATGCCTTGAAATGTTGTGCTTTCTGGGCTGGTAATTTGTTTTTTTTAAGATTTCATCTTAAGTACTGTGACACATGAAAAATTCACTTAAATTACAGCAATATTATTCAGATTTATTACTATACTTTACATAAAAATTAAATAAAATATGAAGTTTTTAAACCTTTGCCTTTCATTTCTTCTTTTTTCATCCATCTTCTCTGCCCTGTTCTCTTGCTGTCCCCCTCTCTCCTGCTTTAACATTTAACTGATATACTACTTGATACTTTTTAAGCTTAAACATTGCACTAATGTATTTTTCAGTGCCTTTTGTCTCAGCTATGACTCAGAGGTAGCATTCCCAACTCTGAGTCAGCCCATTGTGGGTTCGAGTCCCACTCCAGAGACTTAAGCACAAAATCCAGGCTGATACCAGTGTAGTACTGAGGGAGTGCTGCACTGTCGGAGGTGCCGTCTTTTGGATGAGACGTTAAACCGAGGCCCTGTCTGCCCTCTCAGGTGGATGTAAAAGATTCCATGACACTATTTCGAAGAGCAGGGGAGTTATCCCTAGTGTCCTCGCCAATATCTATCTTACCACTCAACAAGTTCTCCTCAGTGGTGCTCAAAGAGTTAAAATACCTACAGTACTGGAACTATATCTTATATGTACAACTTTCTAATAGAAAAAGAGCAAATTGCAGTAGTGAGGAATTTAGAGAATATGGAGAGATGGCAATAAAAGGAATGTGGTATGTTTGCATTCAGATTTGTGCAACTGAGGGAGAGTGTGTTTGAGTGGAAGTTGGTGAGTTTATGTGCACCAAAAGTAAACAGGAGAAGCAGCTCAAGCAAATTGCAATCAAGATGAAAGTTGAAAGATTGAAAGACCTGCATGAATATAACAAATTCATCTGAATCCTGAGCAACAGTACATTCCAGGTGACAATGCTACATAATAGATACATAGTACTGGATGCTTGGGCTAATGAGCCAAATTAAGAAAAGGATACTGACAGTTGAAGCAAAAGGTAACAGGCAAATGTAACAAATAAAGTGATGGCTTCATGGGATGAACTTATATAGGTAGTGGAAGAACATTAAGCCATTGAAATAGCGGACTCAGTAGTAGATGTTTGGAGAGTGGCAGTGCACTATTTATATGTCTAGTAACTATACTAGACATATAAATAGTAAAAGGGTAGTCAAAGGAAGGGTGGGGCCGATTAGGGACCAAAAAGATCATCTCGTGGAGGCAGAGGGCATGGCTGAGGTACTAAATGAATACCTTGCATCTGTCTTCACTAGAGAAGAGGATGCTGCCAGTGTCACAGTAAAGGAGGAGGTAGTAGAGAAATTGGATAGGATAAAAATAGATAAAGAAGAGGTACTTAAAAGGTTGGCAGCGCTCAAAGTGGAAATGTCACCCGGTCCAGATGGGATGCATTCTAGGTTGCTGAGAGAAGTAAGTTGGAAATTGTGGAGGCTCTGGTCACAATCTTCCAATCCTTCTTAGATATGGGGATGGTGCCAGAGGACTAGAGGATTGCAAATGTTACACCCTGTTCAAAAAGGGGAGAGGGATAAACCCGGCAATTACTGGCCAGTCAGCCTAGTGGTGGGAAAACTTTTAGAGACATTAATATGGGATAAAATTAATTGGTACTTGGAAAAATATGAGTTAATAAATGAAAGCCAGCACAGATTTGTTATAGGCAAATCATGATTGAGTGACTTGATTGATTTCTTTGATGAAGTAACGGAGAGGGTTGATGAGGGTAGTGCTTCGGATGTTGAGTATATGGACTTTCAAAAGGTGTTTGATAAAGTACCACATAATAAACTTATTAGCAAAATTGAATCCCATGGGATTAAAGGGGCAGTGGCTGCATGGATACAATATTGGTTAGGTAGTTTTGAATGGTTGCTTTTTTAAACTGGAGGAAAGTGTGCAGTGGTGTCCCCCAGGAGTCTGTGCTGGGACCACTGCTTTTTTTGATATATATTAATGACCTGGATTTGGATGTACATGATATAATTTCAAAATTTGCAGATGACATGAAATTTGGAAAAGTAGTAAACAGTGAGGAGGATAGTGATAGACTTCAAGAAGACATAGACAGACTGGTGAAATGGGCAGACACATGGTAGATGAGATTTAATGCAGAGAAGTGTGAAGTGATTCATTTTGGTAGAAAGAATTAGGAGTGGCAATATAAACGAAATGGTACAATTTTAAAGAGGGTGCAGGAACAGAGACCTGGGGGTGTATGTACACAAATCTTTGAATGAGGCAGGACAAGTTGAGAAGGCTGTTAAAATGGCATCTGGGATCCTTGGCTTTAGATATAGAGGCATAGAGCATAAAAGGGATGAGGGGCTTCAGTTATGTGGAGAGACTGGAGAAACTGGGGTTGTTCCCCTTAGAGCAGGGAAAGTTAAGGGGAGATTTGATAGAGGTATTCAAAATCATGAAGGGTTTTGATAGAGTAGATATGGAGAAACTGTTTCCAGTGGCAGAAGAGTCGGTAACCAGAGGACACAGATTTAAGGTAATTGGCAAAAGAACCAGAGGCGACATGAGGGAAAAAAATATTTACCCAACGAGTTATGATCTGGAATGCACTGCCTGAAAAGGTGGTGGAAGCAGATTCAATAATAACTTTCAAAAGGGAATTGGATAAATACTTGAAGAGGAAAAATTTGCAGGGCTTTGGGGAATGGCCAGGGGAGTTGGACTAATTGTATGACTCTTTCGAAGAGCCGGCACAGACACGATGTGCAGAATGGCCTCCTTCTGTGCTGTATCATTCTATGATTCCAGAGCTGGTAGGGGATGTAGATTAAGCCAAGGGGACATTGAACCAGTAGCATTATTACATATGGAGCAAACTATATCATGGACATAACTAGGAATATAAATGTATGGTGGGCAAGCTTAAAGGAAGGTTGGTTGTTTTCAGTGCTATTTGGTGGCACAGAGAGACGGAGGATAATTGACTCCTTTGTGTGGCTACTAAAATAGTACGTACAGGAAAATATTGACAAATGTTCTAGTGTATAATTAAATTATACAGGAAGTGTGGTCTGCACAAAAGCAGATAAGGAGCTAAGCTGTTTACTGAAAACATGAAAATAGTAAATAAACCAGATTTTATGGAAGGAGGACCTAAGACTGATAAATATGGATGAGGAAATATGCATTGCTAACCACTGGGAATGGATTTCTGTGCTCCACACAATAGTAAATGCCCATGAAGAATGTGTTTATGATTTTGCTACAAATAGTGAACAGGGGAAATCCTCCCCTCACCAAGAAAACAATTCTGTTCAGAATAAAGATATGTCAATACCATAAAAGCCTCAACTAGGGATAGGGCGATCTTCATTTTAAGGTAATTTGGAATGAAGTATTTCAATGTAAATAGCGTTAGACATAAACTAGTTGAACTGAAGCAACATCCAGTTAGTGAAAATGCTGATATTGTTGGCATCACAGAAAGAAAGCTACAAATGGAGATTGGACAAGAGATGGAGCTGGGGGGATCTTCAATGTTTCACCTAGATAAAGCACTTACACCAGGTGGAGCAGTAGTAATTTATTTTTGTAATGTATTACTGCCATTTTTTTGATCATATGCCAACTATCAAAAGGGTGCAAATAGTAGAAAATGGGATGGCAGAGGCAATTTTAGTAAAAAAAAGTAATCCTAAGGAAAACTAAATAATTAGTAGTCAACTGTTATTGACCACCAAGATAGGTAGTATTGGTGTTTGAAAGCGCGCACTTGCTAGGACCGAACAAAGAAGCTTAATTCATAAAAGACTGAGTTGGAATGGTCAGACGGTTGTCCATTGTGAAGAACACGTGGACGGGAAAATGACCCATTGATAAGGAATAAGAAACAGAAATAGTCCGGTGTAGCATCAAAAGGAGTGGTATGGGAAAGTCTGATAAAGGAGTTTATCCTCACAATACGGGGACGACCTGTGGCCAACATTGAGGGCAAGGTTTCCAATGGAAACACGACAATCAGGGCAACTAATTAACAGGAGCCTGGGACGATCCCACAGCCAGAAGCAACCTCAGCCATAGCCCATTACAGAGAGGGACACCTGACCTAAGTACTTTTAGCAGCACTGAGAAATGATCATCGTGGTGGGCAGAAGAAATCGTAACAAGAGACAGATTAGAAGAGAGATTTCTCCAATAAGAGAGCAAAGTGTGACGAACAAGAACATAACCTGTGCAGGGCAGATTCTTATCACGAATATGCGTTAAAATTAGATTTTGTTAAATATACTCAATAACTGTACATTAATATCTACTGCATCTGATAAACTAAGTAGGTCAGCTTTTTTTCCGGTTTCCGAAGGCTAGTTGAAAAAATATAAACAAAATTGCAGTATTTAGTGAAGTTGCTTCATAAGTTAACTCCAATGCATCAGGTTCTTTCGAACTATCGGAGCTGTAATGAAAAGAATCAAAATATAAAATCCACAAAAACAACTTTGGGAACAAAAAAAAACAATTAAACCATCCTTTAGGAGTGTTGTGTGTTTTGGGGGGTGGAAGTTTAGGGTTAACCTGCTCTTAAAGAGACCAGTTTATAGCATCAATCAGTGAATCAGGAGTTTACAAAAGGAGGCACCGGTCTGCAAAAGACAAGCTGGAGTCAAACCCAGAGTTGGTTATGGACAAGTTTCCAGTGTGCTAATCACAAGCCATTGCAGCAGTCTCTACCAAACCAAGAACAATGCGATGGGTTAATCTGTACAGTGTTTATTTGTGATATAATAATTGCACTTTCGATACAACGTGTTGCAGGTAAAAGTTGAATCAATAGTTCTACGTTAGGAACTGCCCCTTTAAAGGGCAATACACGGACATTGTCTGGTTTAACTTCGCTACCCTGAAGAAAAACACACAAACGATTCACAGAAATCTAACAACACGGCCAAATTGTAAAATCGATGAGGCTGGGATTTTATTCAATGAAGAGTTCGTGATCCGGCAGACTGTCTTCATTTAAAACCTTGCCTAGAATTCCAAACTGAATTTAGGAGGTTCTTGAGAGAAAGACCACGCCTCATCGGCAACACAAATATTAGAAGATCTCTCCAAACACTCCCAGGAATTCAGGAAGCCAGCAGGACTGGTGAAATCAGTGGCTCGTACAAATTAGCATCTGGACTGCCAAATGTTGACATCGATGTGTCTTCGGGTGCAAGGGGAGGTCTCGCATGGGTGGCTTCACACGGGCAAGTGCAGTTGAGGTCGGCACTGGAGTGAGAGAGTCCTCCCAGATCCTAATCTCTTGTCCGCTTCGCAGGAGGAAGGATGCCTTTTAGGAGATGAGTGCCAAGCGGGAGGACCATGTGATCCTGTGTCAAAAGGCCATCGGACTGGTCAATGAATTGTGCAACAAGAACATTCTGGAGAATGAAAAGTGCCTGGAATTTGTGTTTCCGTCCTCGGGCCAGATTCCCAGTGTGACAGAGACAGGTAAAGTAGACAGGGATCTCTACAACCGACCAAACTTATAGGGCGGACATTCAACATGCATGAAAACGAGAGTTGCCGTGTCATTTCGACAAGTTTGGTTAATAAATTAATCGCCTTCCATTAAACTAAAATAATTAACCACAGCCATAGTATTCCGGCATAACCAGAGTGACACAATATCACAATGATGAAGATGGGATGTATGTACATTCGATTCGAGTGTATTGTGCATTGTAATGCGTTCACAAATATTAACCATATGATATTTCACAGAGATTATTAAACTTAGAATGTAAAGTATTGAACTGAGGTGTTGCTTTCAGAAAATATACAATTCGATTGTAAACTCAAAGTCTGCAAAAAGTGCCCGGGCAATGCAATTGGAAAGAAATGTAAGGGAGATTTTTTTTTAAATTACTCCTCAGTACAGTATTAGGAAGCAAGATCAGTTTGCAATGCTTGTAATTCTCTGACATCCTGTTGGCACTAGAGGGAAACAGTGACCGATTTCACCCAGGGCAGGAGCCAGCTCTCCAAGAGACGATGAAATCTACCATCTCACTTAAATTGGCGGTGCAGGGGGAAGGGACCAGGCATTACACTTCCAGTTCTGTTGGAGAGCTGACAGTAGTGAGAGTTTTTTTCTTAAAATATCGATTCCCTCCTTCGAGAACCGATCGAAGATTATCGTGAGGTACGGCGAGCAAAATTGGGTGGTAGGTCTGTTTGTGGGTTGACTTTGCAGAAAAAAAATATTTAAGCCAGGATTTTAGCCAGTTTATAGCCTCATGCACGATCAAAACTGGTTGAGCGCCTCTTTTTGGACGGTGGTCCCTATTATCTTCATCTGGAGGCTGGGAGGTGATTCCACTAACTAGCTGACTCGAACATTAGTCCTCCCTGTCACACTCGGTGTCCATTTCTTGTCTCTATTCCAATTCTGACAAGTTGCGTTTGGAAGCTTTTCGGGATACTCGGGGTAAGATTTAATTCGGTCCTTGCTTCTTATTCCGTTTGAGGTTCCCCTGTGCTGAGGTTACTCGTGAGGAATGTAAGTCCCAGGCTGCGTTTGGTGGACATTTAAAGTTGCATTCGAAAGTTGGTATGTGGTTCTGTGTGTGGTGAAGTTGTCCTTGCAGCTGTTGATTCCGAGCCTATGCTTGGGATCCGAGTTGTGTTCGAAGCTGTTCTACCCTGAACAGAATTGCAGTCATATTCCATGCCATGCGGTTGTGCTCGGGAGCTGTCCAGTGCTGAATTTCAGATTGGATTGTAAGCCTGTGGGGAGCTGATACTGAGTCTGTGTTGGAGAGGCGTTCACCGCTGTATTTAACTGTGTTTTTGGATTTTTTCCCCCAGATTTCCATTAGCAGGTAACAGTGGAGCTTTTTGTTTTCTCAGGCAAAGCTCATCCTGTAACTTAAAGCCATTTATTGGGTTTGTTTAGTGTTGATGATCTGCAGTATTCAATGGACGAGATTGTGAAGCTCATTTTTCAAGCTTCCAGAGCTAATCTTCAGATAATGCTGCTGTTTATCCCCAATTCTGGACTGACGTAGTTAGTTCGAGCCAATGCTAACATTGGTTTTGTTTGTTTTGTTGGTTTGAATGTTATAATGACGAGCTGGTAGACGTTGTTTTAGGTTGTTGGGTTTGGATCTGTTCTGTTTTCAGTCAACACTTGAGAGCAATTCTGTGCAAATTGAATCGAATTGAATTTGCAAGTTATTCCTGTCGTTAACTGACAGCTTGAGGCTGTGTATTGAGACTCGCTGAGGAAATCAGTCAGTGTTGCATCTCTAGATTGCACGTGAAGGGAGACTTTCTATACGAGGTAAGTTGTGCATTAAGTTGGAGTTCAGACACATTGTACTTTTTTTAAACAACACTTTAAATTCCACCTACACATAGTAGGGCGCTATATATATTCCGATCTATCCAAACACACGGCACCTTGGGGGCAGGTTAGTGCTGTATTTTAGTTTGTGTAGGCGTTGAATATTTAGGTTAAATGTCGAAGTTTTCTCGAAAGCAGTGTGCAGACTGGGTTACGGTGGGAGAGCTGCCCGATGTTAAATCTCAAGCTATGATAGGACTTGTTAAAACCGCGCTGGAAAGGTTAGAACGGATCTATTTTACAACCTTAAGATTTGTTTTTAACGGAGACCGATCCTGCATCAGATAGGTGCGAAATACCAATGGTATGAATTCTTCGCACAGCTTTCATTCAAGATTAAGATTCTCAATATTATAGAAGCTCAGCTTCGCCTTAATTGCGTGTATCAATATTAACCCCCTTCCCAACGACTGGCAGGAGATGGTCGGGGGTATCTGAAACACCGCTGGTAAGTTCAAGGCTTCATACTGCAAATCCTTCCAATTTAGTGTAAAATGCATTTCACGTTGCTGGAAGAATAACAATTGCAACCTGTTTTGGGAATTTTTTTTCACTTTCCCGTCTTCTAGTTTACTTTGACTGGTGTGCATTCCCGCCAAGAGATCAGTTTATATAGTGACTGACACATTAATCTTTCCTCAAATCTATATATCCACCTGTCACTTTAATCACTTCTGAATATTGTTTGATTTCTCATTGAATATCTTCAATACCATTATATTTGGCATAGATCTACTCTTATTCGTCACCTGCCAGCTTTAACACCGTGTTTTTTTTAAAATAATCGCTGTCAGGTTCACGGTCAGATATCCCACGCTTACCGCGTACACTGCCCCTGGGGACACTGCTCTCTTGAATTGAGAGGGCATTCGGAGAGATTTTTGTGCAGGTCGCGTGTGTGGGCAATAAACGGAGATGTTTTAACATTATTTCCTGTGAAACTGCCCTTTACATCACCGAGATTGTTTCCTTTAAGTGTAAGAGTTAAAATAGCAAGGCTTTGTAATATGAGGCTAGATGGGGTTGGAGAGAACCAATAGCGAGAGATGAAGGCTGAAGAGCAATGGCACTGGGGGATGGGGTAATGAAAGTGTTAACGGGCATCTCATTTTACTATTTCATTATGCGGGGGCAGTAATGTGTTCCGTCCTTTGATTGGCTAATTCATCTTTTATAGTTATTAAGACAATTCTTTAAAAATCCAAGGATCATTGTATTTTCCCTGATTATGTGCACTGCGAACGTCAATGGATTAGAAAATATCTTTGTTTTTATATAAAGGGAGGTTTTTCATATATATTGTGTCACAAGATGGACCAGCTATTTACACGACCAAGACTCCGGATCTGGCTTAGAGCAATAGACACATGGACTAATTGAATTGTGTTCACTTTGCAAAATCCAATTTTGTCAGATCGATGGATTGATTGCATGCTTTAAACGTTATGGGATATTGATGATATTTCTCCAGGATTCAGTAAGATTGGGGCAGTGTTCTGTGTAATAATTGATCATTATAGCAGCGCAAACAAGAGTCCAATCTATTGGATTGCCTGTGGGCTCCTAATGTTTGGCATTGTACAAGAACAGACTAATTGGGAGATCGACCTAGTTCTGTTAATCGGGAGCAATGGTTAACTATAATCTGACCAGTGGTCTGTTAAATTTGTTCTCCTATTGTTTTGGTAAATACATAGCTAGATATTTTACCTCCTAAAATATCAAATATAATTTATAGTAATGGATCAATGAAGTACCCCAACTCTATGTGTGGTGAATATGTTACAATGGACAGTTGATCACAGTTAGATATAAGTTATTAGCTTTCATAATAACCATACTGTTTTCTGGTTTTAAAATGACATAATTGAAATAATGCAATTTGTTTTACCAGAAAACAATGGTTTCAAGTTTGAAATAGATTCGCTTTGTTAAAGATTTGCATCTGGTGCTTCTCACACCTAGCTGGAGTATAGTTTCTCTAGATCTCAAGTTAGTGTGTGTTTTCCTCGCAGCAAGATTTATATGATTAAACAATTGGGGAAAATGAAGACGGAAACCAAGTACTTCATCAATGAGGTTAATGAGTTTGTTCTAATAATGCCCCTTTGGCTTTATTTGCAAATCCTATTGAGTTAGATTTGACAGAAGATTTTCTTCAGGCAATTTCATTATAATTTTCCTGAGAGACATTGTTACTATCCCTTTGGGGATTTGAAAAATATCCTATTAAGGAGGGAATTGGGTAGGATTTTCATGAAAGATCTTTTGCAGACAACAGCAACTGTTGACTAATTTGAGGGCTAATAATTTGCATTGAGTGGATGATGTGTGCATAAAGTTAATTAGTCAATGAACTTTGTTCTTTTTGAAAGACAAAGTTGGGCTCCTCCATTTATGGGCCCTTCCAATAGGGGGCCTTGGGCACAATTGGCCAGGACTAAGAAGTTGAGTTTAGTAATGCAGAGAGAGAGAGTTGTAATGGTTCATCTACAGTGAGAGACTGAAAGCAAAAGAAAGCATTTCAATAGGGGAAAGAAGTGACTGGGTGACGGGGAAGATCTGTAACCTATGTGCTGCAGTTAATAAGAAGAAAAGACAACAACTTGGATGAAGAAAATGAAAGAGTTTTGTCGCTAGGTTGGGAAAGTTTTGGAGAGGTTAAATTACAGAAGCAGTTTATGCTTATAATTCCATTTGGTCAATGTGGAGAGATTATACTGGACTAGATATTTTATTTGCTGCAGTGTGAACTTCTAAGGTATGCTTTATATTTTACTTTATAGTGTATTATACAGGGATGATGAGACCTGCAACATTTGCTGTATAATCAAATAGTTTATGGAAACAAATGCTCGCTCTAATTCAGAAGAGTAGTTAAACATACTCCATATACTGTACGAGTAAAGCTGACTTGATAGTTTTAGGCTCGGATTGGGTTATGTATATACGATGCTATTGTTAAACATGATGGAGTTTCCTTAGAGTGGATCTGTGAGAGTGGCACTTGAGTAAGTCACTTCTTGGATTTGTGGCCCTTGGCCAAACATTGTGAGTACCCTGGTATAGAGACTAGGAGATGTGTGAGAGTACTTAATGCGACAATGTTTGTCAGTTTTATTGACAAACTGAAGGAGTGAGGTTGAAGTAGCTTAGATTGTTATACCAGCAACTTTGGTACCTTCCCAATTATTAAGAATAATTGAGTCTTTTCTTCTCTAATTCCATCAATCCTGTTCATGTTTGTGCTTATTGCTGCCACTCACCTTTTATTGCTGCCCCTCACCTTGAGTTCTGAGTTCTGCTGTGTAGCTTCATATTACAGGAGGGGAAAAAAATGAGCTTCACAACAAAATAAAATCTATCATTTCCCTCACATGACAGCAAGGATCAGATTTATTGGGAATCTTCTTTTACCAGACCTGATGTGTTCTCTCAAACATTAATGTATTGCTGTTCTGCTTATTGTTGTGGTACATTGTTCATGACCCCTCTCTGATTCAGTAGCCTGCTGAGAGTCACTGCTTATGAGGGCAGTTAAACCCCTTTTGCATGGTACAGTCTTGAAATCCAAGATGGAATGAGTTTTTTTTTAAATCTAGCATTTAAAGGCTTATGTTGATTGAGCTGTGGGGTGCTTATTCCCTGTGTGACCTCAGGGGAATCACCTCTTGGGCTGATCTCTCTGCAGCTTATGTTTAGTTCTCACATCATGCACTGGAACCCAAGTTTCTGTAGTAAATATCGTACTATGATAGTTTTGAAATTCAATGTACTTCTTCAGCTAAATGTTTCTCCCTATATGTTGACCAAACACACCTGAAACAATAAATGGTTCTCCTTGTATGTTGACCAAACACACCTGAAACAATAAATGGTCCTCCCTGTATGTTGACCAAACACACAAGAAGCAATAAATAATTCTCCCTGTATGTTGATCAAACGCACATGAAGCAATACAATTGGTTCTATGTTCCATGTGTAGTTCAGATTCTCAGTGTGTGTGGGCTGTAAATAATTTGGTATCTTCACATGGACCATTTAAATGTTAGATTTTATAGTATAGCGAGGAGCGTGTAATAAGGAATGCCCTATGATGTAGAGTAAAATATATCCTAAAAATGGCCAGAACCCAAGATCGAGTAGCCTTCTATTCAAGACAGCGCATAGTGTTATAGTAATTTTTTTAATTAACACTAGTTAATCTCCTGCAGTGATGCTCATGAGTAGTCTGAGGTCTGCAGCACAGTGATGATATTTAGCTGCTAAGGTGGAGTTGTGTTTAATCTTCAGTGTGATGTATCCCTTTAAGACCATTGCGCAGCTATTCCTTGTGGGAAAATGAGCTAAAATGGCAAATCCGGGCAATTGGAGCTGCTTGTGAACATTGGAAGCCAATTGTAGCTGAAGTGACTGGAATTGTCTTACTTTTTCAGTTGTATCTTGTTTTTTGTTGTAGTAATTTTTCCTGTCTTTTCTCCCCCCTATTCTATGGTCCCCTTTCACCCCTCACTGCCACCTTTTACACCCTCCAGTGTTGTGGACCATGTGAACTGAAACCTAGGCTCAGATTGGTGTTCTTGGGTCGATTACCTAGATTCAACACTCCAAACATCATGGCCCAGAAATTGCTGGAGTGGAGCATCTCGCGGCGAGCGCCATGAATTGGATTTTTTACCTCACCCTTCAGATCATATTAATTTTGCACTGCTAATTGTTGGATCCAATGGTCTATCTCCTTAACCAATGACATTTAAGGATAGATAAAGAAAGAGCAAACGAGGGAGAATGGTATAGGGTGAATTAGAGTCAAATTAGATGAGACAAGAGAGGGAAATAAAGATTGGATTAAGAGAGAGAAAAAGAGATAGAAAGGAAAAGTGTCAACAAAATATTTAAATTTAAAAACCTCTTGGAACAATTTACTCTCTGCAGAAGTGAGACTCCACAGTTTCAGTTGATTCTTTTCTGGGCCTCCAAGGTTGAGTGGCATGTCAGAACCTTAAATCAAGTCATAAACAGAGTCCTTACCGTGAAATATCGGTACTAAATGTCTGCGGCTAGATTCATTAGTTTTTATGACGCAAATCCAGCAATTTCTTGACACTGGTGGGGAGTTTCACCGCAAGCTCCCATTTTCGCGAGGCTAACGGTAGCACAAATTGTCCAGCAATTTCTGGCAATTCACAGCTCATGCCGTATCTCTTCCTCACCACAAATTGCTGGGTTTTTTACTGACTAATAATGGTGGGCACTATGAACTCGCGATATCTTTCCAGCAATTTCTGGCCCCCTGCGCTAGCATCTCCGCCGGGGTTCTCGATTTGGCTCCTCATCAACTTCGACCGAAGATTGGCGGAAACCCTGGAAAAGTGACGGTTTCTCTGATGTTTCCATCGAACTTGGGGCCGGAGACTGTAATTACTGCCGCAGGTGGTTTCTGCTCTTGTAGGAAGCTTAGGATAAATGGTTTACCTTGTTCTGGAGGCAAAGGAAACACACACATTCTGGTTACTTTCACTGTTCCTAAAAATGGCGTCCCTGGAGGGTCTTCTTTCATTTTCTGTTGATACACAGCAGTGGAAGAGAGGGCAGAGTGTACCAACAGCGAGCCCCTGCAATGTTCTGTTCTTTGTCTTGCTATCGGTCATAAAATTGTAGATACAGCTGCTTACTGATGGTGAACATTCTAGTTTGTCATTGGTAGCTGATGTGTCCACTTTCCTTACTATTGATTGGTGGATCCTTATTTGATCAGTTGTGATCTGTTGCCGTTTCATAAAGGGAAACGTAGGCGTAAGTACGTCACAAAGGGGGAAAACTTGGGTGGGGCCGTTTTTGGGCGTAGGTAGCGTGATGTGCTATTACCCCATGCCCATTGGCCCCTGTGCAGGCAGCACGCAAGTTTCAGCCCACTGGAGGACTTCCCTGCAATCATCGTTCCTTTCCAGGCCTTGCATGTAGAATCAATGCAATTCGCACTTTTCACCACCAGAGGGAGCTCAATCTCTTAAAGGGAGGATGTTTCTTTGCAATCTCTTAAAGGTAGCTGGTACCTGTTATTTGTTCAAAATAACAGTCTATTGTCTGAACAGAGTCTGAACGGAGATCAGACATCGCACACATAAAACACAGATGCAGGTCCCATGCCTATTTTTTCAAACTGATGAGTTATGTTAAAACATTGAATAAAGGTTGCTACTAAATCCCACATCCTCCAATCTGCAAGCCAGACCTCACCAATCTGCCGATCTGAGTTGGTACCAGGCCTGTGAGAGTGGGTGCATCAAGGTTCTCTGCTGATGCACTAGAGACCGTGGTGTAAGAGGTGGACAGAAGGAGGGACATCCTAAATCCGCAATGCGGGGGTGGGGGGGGGGGGGAACAAGAGGCCCTCCAGGCAGTGGGAGGCAGTGTGGGACGAAGTCAATGCCAGGCGCACAGCACCATGAACATGGATGCAGTGCAGGAAGAAGTTCAATGCTTTGACATGAATGGTCAAGGTGAGTGAGGTCAACTGTCAATTGGCGTCTCCTACCAACTGCATCACTAGCCTCATCCACTGCTCCATGCACTACACCCCCCCATCACCCACATACCAACAAACTCTTTCCATCAGTACTCAACTCTTCCAACCAGATGCTTCCTCTCACCCTTACACATTACCACTGTTTCAAGCTGCCCACCCACAACTCACAGGCCACACACAATGGCAGCTATTCAACCATGACAGGCACATCACCCAGACACACGTTGCACTTTCTTGTAGGAGAAAGTGGTGCATATCAAGAGGCAGCAAGTGGCAGTGGCATTGAACCCCTCAAGCCTGTTCCGCCATTCAGTGAGATCATGGTGGACCTAACTCCATATACCCACCTTAGCCCCATATACCTTAATACCCTTGGTTCACAGAAATATATCAATCTCAGATTTAACTTTCACAACTGAGCTAGCATCAACTGCCATCTGCTGAAGAGCATTCCAAATGCCTCCCACTCCTGCATGTCCTGGCTCTAAATGTTAGACTATGTCCCCGTGTCCTAGTATTCAAGTGTAGGAGGCCTGCGCTAACTCCTATACCAAGATGGCGTCTGACGCACGACACACTGGAAACGTGTGCGCGCATCCAAGACGCCATCTTGGATGTCAGAGAGGCCATGTAGCAGGGCTTGATGGCCGGCGCGGATACGATGGGCCGAAGGGCCTCTATCCGTGCTGTATAACTCTATGACTATGAGTTACAATTGTCTCAGCAGCCAGAAGCAATAATCCAGCTACTAATCTGTAAAGCCTGCATGGTCCCTTTAAATAGTGCCACCGGGGGGTCCTCCAGGCACTCTAAGACATCTTCAGATGGTCGGAGTTAATTCTGTGCGTTGAGTTGAACGTTAAGTCCGAAAATGGTGTCTATCACTTGAAATCAGCGTTGCACACTGATTGAAGCCATTTTATCCCTACTTTATATGATTCCAGCGTTTGTTATCTACGCCTACGCTAACTCCTATACCAAGATGGCGTCTGACGCATGACACGCTGGAAACGTGTGTGCGCATCCAAGACGCCATCTTGGATGTCAGAGAGGCCATGTAGCACGAAACAACGGGTGCTACATGGCCCAATTTAGCGCCCACTATTTCCATATATGAAAGACTAACACCTGACGAATGACAGACAAAATAAGATGTGAAACATTATATATATTTACAGCTATATGTAATTATGTGAAGTTGTAATGCTATGATTTGTCCCACTGATAACATTTTGGATCTCGACATGTATCCTATATTTGACGGGCAGTTGCTCTGACATTACTTATTAATTGATGCTTTTGTGTAGAAAGAAACATCTAAATACGGTTGAATTAATATAATCTGTCATTTCATTCAATTTGATAATCTTTGATAACTTTGTGGACATAAACTGGAATGAGGATGGAATAAATTGGTCTCTACCCTACCTTTACTTGCCGTGATCTGTTTTGCAATTTTGTGTCAAATAGTTTTGTGTGAGTTTGGCGAGCGTTGCTAAGGGCTTTCAGGGTTGATTAGGCAGAGTGGCTATTCGCATATGGCCTTAAGAACGTGTATGTTTAGTATTGAGACATGCAGACTCTGATTTCGTTGCCTCCTTTCACTAATTCTTTTGCAATCAAAGTACAGTGGGAAAGACCTAAAGAGATTGGGAAGGAAAACACTTCAAATGATGGATGGGAGGTCAGGAGAACATTTTCTCTGACTGCAATGTAAACAAAGCAGGAAGATTTTCTTTGATCACTATCACTTGTGAAATTGTAAACTTGTTGCTTTAGAATCCATTTACAATTTTGCTGGAAATATCAAACGTAGGAAATCTTCGTGCAATGTTTATAATACCGCCAACGCAAGGTTCGCTCAAGGTGGTGAAATTTAGTAGATTGCACCATGGATACTATTCCTCCAATGAATGATTGAGGCACAGAGAAAGATTGATGGTAAAAAGGAGTGACTTCATCGGGGTTGGTCTTGATAGGTCCCACCACAAAACAATAGATTTTTTTATTATCTGCGCAATCGTTGTTACTATAAACCATGTGACAATATGGGAACTGCAAACATTTTTAGATTTGGTTGCTCGTACAAACTGAAGTTCCTTGAACAATTCCATTTTATGCTGTGGTGCTATAGGGTCATTAAAGATGATGTATGCTTTGCTGAATTGCCTTGTATCCCTAAATGTTATAAGTGAGATCTCTGTCCACATTTCACTGAGTCTCATTTTACCCCTGTTGTGATTCCCCGTGCTGGCTAGAGACTGCACCTCCTTGATGCTCAAATCCCTCCATGTCCTCGCCTCTCCCTATCTCTGCAACCTCCTCCAGCCCTATAACCCTCTGAGATCTCTGCACTCCTCCAATTCTTGCTACTTATGTATTCCCGATTTTAATCGCTCCACCGTTGGCGGCCATGCCTTCAGCTGCCTAGGCCCTAAGCTCTGGAATTCCTTCGCTAAACCTCTCCACCTCTCTACCTCTCCTCCTTTAAGTCGCTCTTTAAAATCTACCTCTTTGACCAAGCTTTTGGTCACCTGTCCAAATTTTTCTGATGACACTCGTGTGAAGCACCTTGGGACATTTTTACTATGTTAAAGGCGCTATATAAATGCAAATTGTTGTTGATGTTAGACCAACAATGGCGTAGGCCCACACTCCACTGTTAATTATGTCACTGGGATCAACCTGCAGTTGAAAACACTTCTCCTTTATGAGTCATGAAATCTTTGCAATTTTATGTACATGCATCATATTAATGTATCAAGGATAAGCCAAAATTGAAGTCTTGTCCCCATTCGACCAATCTGTCTTTAATTCCCTGCTACATCATCGCATGTAAACGTACACAGTTAAGATATACCGGGGGGTTTCGGAGTTCATCAGGCAGCAAGTATGAGATTAATTTTTGATTTCATGCTGAGGATTCTGGTAAAAATCACTGTAATCCAATTTAATAAAAAACAAACTTGACTTATTCAGTCACCATAGAACAATGGCATTAGATGTGAGTGACAGGGTTGATGATGTGTTGGAGTTTGTGCCTGTCAGTCTGAGCTTGATTCAAACCAAGCTCCTGGAGTTAAAGGGACAATGTTATAAACCAATGTGCCACCCATTCTCCGAGTGCTCATTATTTGACAAAAACATTCAACGTAAAAAGCAGAACAGTGATACAGATTACCTGCCTTTTTATAATTGACTCTGATTCTCCCTCTTTAAATATTTGGAGGATTATTGGACGTGTGTAGAGTTCTAGATGTGGGAGGTTTAAGATTATTTTTCGTCGATTGGGCTTAAATCTACCACATTAATTATTTAAGTTTCAGTCTACATTTGGCAAGAGAAGTGGGCTGTATAATAATGAAGTGTCCTCAATAAATCCTCACAGATATGTTTCTCAGTGTTTGTCACCATTGAATCCAGATGGGGTGAGCTATTAAAAAAAATTAATGAGATTCTGGCTCTGTAAAAAGTAAAAGAAATGTGTGTTAATTGCTTTATGCTTGTGGAATGTAATCATTTCTGGTGTGCATATTCTAGTAAGTGAACTTATTATCTAGTTACATAATGTATATATTTCAAAATTACATTATATTAGTCACAAAAGCCCTGAGTGGTTCAGTTTAGACACAATCCATCATCCTCTGTTGTTTAACACTAGCTATGCTTTTTGAATGGAAAACGTTAAAAGCAACTGATGTAAAGCTAATGCCATTCAATGGCACTGGCTTATCTATGTCACTCCCTCAGCCTTCCCCTGCAGTCGAGCCCCATGCTTTTGCCACTTCAAGGCTCAATTTCTCCAATACTCTCTTCATGAGTCTCTCCACCTCCACCTCCACCCTACAAAATCTGTCTCTCATATCCAGTGCTATTGTTTTACAGTGACTATGTCAAATTCTGTTTGTATTAAATTGGATTACCCGATTTGAGGGATCTTATTTTTGCAAATTGTCCAATTTTTTTTTCTGTCGGGGGGAAAAAAGCACAGGGCTGATTTTAACTGCCTCTGCCCAGCAGGATCAGGGCGAGTACTGGCTGAAAATGGCAGTGCACCACCACCTACTGACCTGTTCCCAATGCCAGTATGGCTGCCACCATTTTCTTCATAGCCTTCGGCAGTGTGGCTCAGGTGGGAGCCTACTTTCAATATGCAAATCGGGGTCCCATGCCAACTGCAGGACCCTAAGCAATTTTGAGGTACCAATGGGTGGAGTGTGCATCGTCACCCTCTGCACATTGGTAGCAGGTGTTGAGCGGCTTAACCAGCGGCCCTTAATGGGACCTCCGCAGGTCACTCCAATATCAGGTAAGCTTCTGTTTTTTTAAAGATTTTCATTGGGTCAGGAGGACCATGACTGCTTCTCCTAGCTCCACAGAAGGAGAAAATTCCCAGTTTGGCTCCGTGTTGGAGATACCGGAATTCCTGTCCTGTCCGGACCAGCAGGCTGCCTGTGAGCACCCAAACAGCGCTAGGATCTTGCTGGGATTATGGAAATGAGGCCTGGTCTTCTCCACAGGAACTTCAAGCGGGTGAAACGAGTGCTCTATCCACCCAAAGTCTACCTAAAGTGACCACACACCACACACAAATCAATATCCTTGCCATATAATGTTACCCCCACCACCCCCCCCACCTTTCACCCAGTCCTTGCTGACCTCTGCTGGGTCCCTGTCCCCCAGAACATTGATTTTGCAAAGTCGTCATACTCACTTTCAGATCCCTCATTGGTTTTACTTGACCGTACCTCCACAATCTTCTCCCACCTTAAATTCCAATGTGCATCCTCTGTTTGTTTCCCTCCTTCCTTCATTCCACCATCAGTGACAGAGAAAGAAAAGAAAGACTTACATTTATATAGCGCCTTTCACAACTTCAGAACGTCCCAAAGTGCTTTACAGCCAGTGAAGTGCTTTTGAAATGTAGTCACTGTTGTAATGTAGAGAAAATTGGCAGCTAATTTGCACACGGTAAGGCCCCACAAATAGCAATGTGACACTGACCAAATAATCTGTTTTTAGTGATGGTGGCTGAGATATAAATATTGGCCAGGTCACCGGGGTGAACTCCCCTGCTCTTGTATGAATGGTGCCTTGGGATCAGTTACATCCACCTGAGAGGGCAAATTTGAGATGCCTCTAATTTCAGTTTCAAACAATGTTGTCACTGTTTCCTTCCCAAAGTACATTCAACAGGAAGATAATGTGTTATTTATTTATGTGCTAATTATCATTCCCTGATGAATGCATTATCATAAGTGATTTGTCATATCCCATTACCTGTCTTGTTTGATTACCTTCTGTTAAAAAGCTTTGGTAGGCTGCATAGGAAAGCTTTTAAAATATGCTTTGAGATACATTTCGTTCATGTATACTTGTATATAATTTAGATTTAGAAATCTGTAAATGTTCTAATATTGGGTTGTGCAGAGGCGAGACAGATAATAAAACAAGTGAGTGAACCTGATGTGAAGGTCGTGACCAAAAGTATATATGGGGGTCTATGTCAGGTAATTTGTATGAAAGATCTTCATCTGTTTCATGTACATGTAGCTCCCTCTTCGGGAGTGTTTTCACTCTGCATCCAATCAATGGCCCATCTTAGCTCACTCTAGTAAGGCCACAGGGGTAGCTGTCCAGACTCCAGCCAATAATAATGATCATGACTGACATCTTATTGGTAATATTTTGAGTACCTCACCAATGAATGCCCTGTGCCAGTTGGTGTTTGTGACTTTCTCAGTTACACAAAGTACAATTTATTGAGTGCATTGCTCAGTGATGTGGTTACTATAGCTTGGGAATTGCACTCTGTGATATTATTTATGTGAATGTTTTAATGCATTCGTATGGTGCGTTCGGCCATTGCTTCAACTGAGGTATTAGCAGGTTTATTTTAAATGAGTTAACGTCTCCATCGAAATAATGAACATGTTTAATATGAATATATTATGCTGTGTAATGTGCGACTACTTAATTTCCAGATTTATATCCCTGGAGTTCTGACATTCATCCTGAACATTAAGTAAATCGCACAGGATCTATGTAGTGCAGCTAGAGCAAGTTAAAACACTATCCTTTCATCTCTGGGGCATGAGTTACTATCCAGACTAGACTGATGGGGGAAAAAAGTCTCTTCTGTCTGGGCTGTCTCGACCTAATTCATTGCGGGCGACATCTCCATAGAACTGAAGCATCCACAATTGGGTAATAATTTGCTGTGGAATTCAGTTTCTTCAGACTGACAAGTAGCTGGTGTGGGAAATGGAAATGTGGAGCAGTAGAGGGTGTTGATTTGGGGGTTTAGGTGTCAGCGCTGACACAGAGTAGAGGGTGTTTTACTATGCATCTTGCCTGTACTATACATGATCTGGAAATACTTGGTGTTGACACTGGAAGTTAAACTGGGGAAGTGTTTGCTTCCTGCACCTTGATGAGGATAAAATTCACCCCAGCAATTTGAATGTCCCTCTCAGTAAATGCATTTTAATGGTGATCAATCCTATCAAATGATAGAACATTCTATCTGAATGGGGTTTTTGCCCAGTCTCTGCTCTCCTGTCCTTACGGTGATGTGAGGGTAATGTTTCCACAGCCCTCTTATACCTTGCCTATGTGCCCATTCTTCATGTGTCCTGGATGGTGAGTGTTGGTAAGCAATGGAAGGGCATCCTCCACCAATCTTACTCTTGTCTGACATTCACACATTCTTTGCAGCAGGTGTCACTAGATAGTGATCTGGAGGAAGAATCCAGCTGTACCCTCCTCTCCTTCCTGGCCCTGCCCTTCCCCAGACCCCTTCCTTTCTCATAGGCTTGCTGAAGGCAATTGTATCACCACTATTGTTGTCCAACTAAGGTCAGTTAATTCAGCAAGGACGATGGTTCAAATCTGGGACCTTCCTCATCTCCATGGCTCAGTACTAAATCTTATGGTGCATTTATCAATTGAACCATGAAGGGAGGTTATTGCTATGGATTTATTAACAGTTTAATTTTAACGTCGCAATTGTTATATGTGCAAGATACATTAAATTATAATGTCACTTGACAGGAGCACAGAAATTATCCTCTCTGCATTTGAGGCTGTATGTTACTTGTGTGAAAACATTGATTCAACCATGTTCACTTTGCAATCATTATCAGGGTCCTTTGTAGGCTGCAGTTCAGAAAATTGACAAAGGCACAAGGAGAGTTTCAAAATAACACTTACAGTAAATGCCATGTTATCGGTCACCTGTTAAATGGCTGAGGTAAACCTGTAAAGCTTCAGAGTTTATATCTTGAAGGGTTATAATCCCGTCCTCTCAGATGATCACCTGACAATTGTGACTTTTGTTACGAATTCAATCGGGCTCAGACCAGAAAAGACCGCAGAGCTTCAAAGCACGTGACTTGTATTGACCCGTTATTTTTAGTGCACAGCATGCAGCTATCGCTCATACTAACATTTGCTGGTCTGAGGGAAACAATCACGAATGTTCCCTATTTCTATATGGAAACAAAGTTCCAACAGTATTGGTGCATAACACACATTTACACATCAATTACAAAATGTAACTGGATAGGAGTTCAAAAGCATTAACCCACTTTTTGGGGAGTAGATGGGAAGTGGTGGTTCAGGTAATTCTTTTAAGCTTTTAAAAATTTTGTTCACCTGTTTTTAGGGCCATGGTTAGTGCCTTTTGGGTCTTCCTGGCCACCAAACTTAGCGAATCTGTAGGCTTAGCTTGGTGTTGCTGCTGGCAATGGAAGTCCTCCATGTTGGGGAGCAAGTGATGTTGCAGCAGCTCTAAACCAATACAAAGCAGCTTTGGTTTGCAGTTTCCTGTGAACCCTGAAATAAAATTACAGCCTTGTAACAAAGATCAGCCATGATCTTATAGATCAGCCATGATCTAACTGAATGGCGGAACAGGCTTGAGGGGCTGAATGGCCTACTCATGTTCCTATGTAACCCCTGGTCTGATTGCTTTGCATTGCTAAGGAGCACACACTAGTTATTGTTTGATCTGTGTTAATTTTAATTAAACAACTATTCCTTTCCAATAAAAGAGCCATAAAATATTTTTTTAGAAACAACAGGTGCCAAACTTTCATTTTTAGATCCAGTTTTGATGCAAAAACCAGACACTTTAACTTTCAAATATCCAAAGACCTTTGCAATAGAATTTCGAAGTGCAGAAAACAGCGTTAAAAGAATCTGTAGTTTATCCATGAAAATTATTCTTACTGAAACTGTAAACCTCCAACCTTTTCAAATATTTGTTGCATTTCTTTTGCCGGTTAAAAATTGAAGCTGGGTGAAGCAGCAATTTGGTAACTAGACACCAACTATTTGCAATAATAACAAACTGAAGAGTAGCTCACATACGCTGCTATTTCATGATACAAAACTCCATTTACAGTGCGACAAAATTATATCCTTATTCACAGATTATGCAACTGAGTAGAAAAATATTGACACCAACCTTTTAAGTTAAAGGGAGACCAATGAATAGAGCTTTTGGCGAGATAAAGAAGTCATCCTTCAACACTTTGATAATTGCAATGAAGTGACATTTTGCCTGGATATATTCGCCATACACTTGATGCCATGGGGGTAATTTTAATCCCCAAGGATGGCTGGGTTGGGGATGGGTGTGAAGGCAAAAATTGTAAAAATGTTTTACATGCCTACTTCCAGTTTTAATGGAGGTGGGTTGGGGGCGGTGGGTGACCAATCTGCTCTCAGGAGGCGGGTCGGTCACTGAAATCTCTTAAGGAGGTGCGTGCCTCTATTTTAATAACCTTTTTATTTTTAACTCCTGGGGGCCAGGATTCCCAGGGCTCGTGATTCTCACTAGGTCAAAGGAGGCGAGAAGGCCGAGATCAAGAGGTAAGTGCCTTTACCGCTTGTGGGCCAGGAGAAGCAGTAAAGCTTTCCTACTGCGATTGGACCCACGCGATCGGCCGCCCCCTCCCCCAACCGATGTCTAACTACCTCCCCCTCCCTCCGAACCGTGCGCCCTCCCCCCCCCCCCCCCCCCCCCCCCCCATGATGTCAGACTTACCAGCTTGTCAATGTGGCTGCCTGTTGCATGGGAAACCTGCTGAAAAAATGTAAAAGACGTCCTGATGTCAAAATCGGCAGGAAGTCCGGGAAACCCACACTTCCGGGTTTCCCATCCGGAAGTCGCCCCGCCCCCCACAGCTCGGAGTAAAAATCCAGGCCCACGTTTGCTTTTGCGTGTAAATAGTAAAGCTTGAGTAATTGAGCAGCTATATCTTCTCTATTTAATGAAGCGTGAAAAGAGTTGCTATAGTTAGGCTGTTAAGTGAAACCGTGTTAATGAGAATCATTGCCCTGGTACCAATTTATAACATACAATGTTTCTGAGAACATTTTATTCACTACGGTCTGCTCCCATTGATTGTCTTCAATTTTACAACATCCCCGATGTGGGATTGATCAATTATTTTTTTTGAGGTTATGTTGCTATTTAATTTTTCTGCACCAATGGTCTCTGCGGGGCGTTACCTCCTACGACGGAGGAAACAGGCAGGCGACCTGCTCGCAGGCTGCGAGATGTTGTGCAAGAGCACTATGTGGATAGCTCTCTCTTTAGGCAGCCAGCTGGCCTCCCCTTGACATCTTCCTGTTGTGGCACATCTGAGATTCAGAGCTCAGTAGTATGGAGGAATCTGCCCCCCCCACCCCACTACTATTCTTGATGCGTTTCATCCGCGCTCTGCACTGGTGCACAATCCGAAGATCGAACCCAGTTGGAAATCAGCAACAGCAGTAAAGTATAAGCTGATCCGATATCTGCATTTTAATCTTTTTCCTTGCTTTGCCCGTTTATTAATAGTAATTTAATATTGATAAAAGCGATTGTTTACAGTCCAAACTATTCTCACAAAAATGTTGTCACAGTTGCTGCTGCACAGCTTTGTGTACTGTCCATACTTTGAGCATTGTATGGTCTGATTTTGCTTTCTCACAGGGAAGTTTGAGCACTGTCTGTAATAACCAGATGCAACTGCAAATATAATTGTCCATAACATGGACCCCAGTGTTTGCTGGAAGCACATTAGCACCTAGAGAGTTTGAATTTTAGTGCCATAAAGCAAGCCCAGAGCCACTCTTATGGCCTGATGCTGTTTCACTGATATGAGTCCATTAGATTAATTCTGTATTTTTCAGCGTTCCAGAATATCCACACTGTCTCCAAGAATAATGCAGACAGGGAAAAACAATTTGCAAAGCTTCACTACTGGAATTTCCTGCAGATATTTTAGATGGATACAAAACATTGAGGTGCAGCTGATGTCATTCTTGAGTTCCAAAGTGGAGTTCTGGCTTAAACACCAGTGACTATCACAGTGACAATTCAGGAGACCGTCTTCTGATATATCCTATGGTAATCTAATCTCATCCAGTTTACTGATCTTAATTGACTTTTTACTCTGATTCCAGTACCAGGAGTTGTTGCCAAACACCATTGCATCAGGCACAGTCCTTGTACAACACTGAAGTTAATAAACTGCAGTAAATAGGATTTAACCATTTGTAACTGAGGACAGCGTTATATATAACAAAAAGACCTGCATTTACATGGCACTTTTCACGACCTCAGGATGTCCCAAAGCACTTTACAGCCAATGAATTAATTTTGAAGTGTAGTCACTGTTGTAATGTAGGAAACATGGCAGCCAATTTTCAGACAGGAAGGTCCCACAAACAGCAATGAGATAATGACCAGATAATCTGTTTTTAGGTGTTGGTTGAGGGATAAATATTGGTCAGGACACTGGGTAGAACTCCCCTCCTCTTCTTCAAAATAGTGCCACGGAATCTTTTATGTCCACCTGAGAGGGCAGATGGGGCTTCAGTTTAATGTCTCACCTGAAAGACAGCACCTCTAACTGTGCTGTATACCCTTATAACATCGAGAAGGTGAGCAACATATTGGCCACAAAATTGTTTTTATCTTCACAGTGCTGAAAGTAATGGACAATTTCTCTTCCCGTTTTGGTCTATACTTGCTTGTAGTATAGTATGGCATAGTCAGGGACTGTCTTTCAGATGTGGAGTTGACTGCTCTGCAGAAGGAAATGTCATCGGGTAAAAGAACATCAATTTTCATTCCATCCTCTGGTTCACTGATGAAAATGAACAACAAAAATGGAACAAAACACGTTTCCTGAATGGATGTTGCAAAGGATTTTTTTTTTAAAGTACTAATCTGGGCCCAATATTTGTATCCTCCAGAGAAATTATCTGTTCAATCCAACAGCTCATCAAACATACCACAAAAAGCCAGCTTCACAATTTTGCAATATTTGGACATGGTATTGATTGCTATTGTGACTATGATAAATATTGAGGAGTGAGTGTCTGCATTTCTGGACACTGAGATTAATTCTCCTGGTTTACACAGACCTGTAATTAGTGGGATTGGACAAAGTTTAAATGCCACTCTAGGCATCTACAAGTCCCTTTCCCCAACCCCCCTCCCCACCTCCCAATCCTTCCCAACAAGGCGGAAGACTTCACAAAAATCCAGATTAGTCCGTTCACATTAAAATCATTGAGTAAATATACAGTAAGTTAAATTAAAACCCAGGTCAGATTGAAGGAAGCCATCAAATCTGACTGCTTACTAGTCATAGAATGCTTCTAGAGATTGTGGGCAATGTGTGCCTGTGTTACAGGTCTGTGTAAGCCAGGAGAATTAATCTCAGTGTCCAGAAATGCAGACACTCACTCCTCAATATTGACGTGTATCAATGTTTGAAATAAGGGGAAGTAGTCAGGATACTGAGGGGGTCATTTTGTTCTCTGGCGATAGTGTAAAACATACGACATTGGCTCGGCCGTCCTTTGAACATCTCTCCCGATTTTTGTTTCCATTAAAGTCAATCAAATCGAAAATGGGAAGAGGTGTTTAATGGACGTCCAAGCCGATATCATGTGTTCTACATTATCACCAAAGGTCAACATTCCTCCCTGAGTGTCCTGTTTTGTGTAGATCAGAAATTAGTAGTATCGGCCAAAACTAGTCCCATCCATTAATAAATGCTTGACCTCCTCTCCCCCACCTCCCAAAAGAAGGATCCCACTAATTTCAAAAATAAGTGGCCCATCCAACCTAATTAGTCATTTCAATTCATAATCGTCAAACTTGGGGCAACAATACAACTAATCCTGTGCGGTGCCCACTGGCCATGGAAATCTTCTAGCGAACCAGGGAACACTGGTCATATACTGCAGTTGCCAAAGTGCCCGATAAAGCTCTAGACATGAGTAAGTAGGTGGAAAGAACCTGCCAGATAACCTGGAATTTAGCCAAGACTAGGATCAGAGCTAATCCTGTTTGCCTGTTGCACCAGGTGACCATAGAGTTTGATAATGTTAAAATTGACTGGCTTGCTCTGAAACCAGATCAGTAAGCAGAAAGCAAATTGTTCCCATTGAAGTGGTGCAACTGCTCCTCATTAACTTTGATTTCCATGTCTTTTAACATGGCTGGCAGTAGGGACAATAGCATGTGGTTTTCACTGCCTTTCTTTAAACCCTTCTTGGGGGCAGGTAAAGAAAGAAAGAACATCTCAAAGCACTTTACAACCAATGAAGTACTTTTGAAATGTAGTCACTGTTGTAATGTAGGAGCACGGCAGCCAATTTGCGCACAGCAAAATCCCACAAACAGCAATGAGATAACGACCAGATAATCTGTTTTAGTGATGTTAGTTGAGGGATAAATGTTAGCCAGAACAATGGGGGAAAACTCCTCTGCTGTACTTCAAAATAGTGCCATGGGATCTTTTATGTCCACCTCTCCCCATTCAAATGGTGAATAAGTAGCTAAGGGTGAACTATGACAACTGAAATAAGTAAGCAAGGGAAACAGTTAATTCCTCGGATAGAGAATTTAGAATATAGCATCGAAGACATAGAAATTACACAATGCTGTTTTAAACGTACAGATAGGACTATATGATAGGAGTTTGTCAACTCTGATGGCTGAAACTGGTGGTACTACAGACTTTCATCACAGTTCTCTGGTGCTTGATTAGGTTCACATCTATCTCCTAAGCAATTGTAACATTGCTTTTTCTGGGCTCTGGGAGTTCTCGGTGACACGTGGTGGTTGATATAATTGTTTAATTTATTGAAAAGCTCTGCAACTTTTCCATTCAGCCTGAGCTTAATGGGCATGTGGTTGCTTACAGCACATTTACAGTTCAAATAAATAAATGGTTATATATTCTCCATTGGCTTTCCATCAACTTTCTGCAGAGAGGTGCCAATGTGGCTGGTTCTTGTGGTGATGGTTCACTTACAACGATCAGATATTACCCACACAGTCCAAATCCATTACCAAATCCTTTCTTGTCTATCAAATGATCTTTCCATCATGCAATGACCCAGTGTAAAATGAACCAACAGTTGAGTAGTGAAGGGAAGTATCCCATCATCAGTTGCTTTGTAGCATTAGTGATAATTAACAAACTGATTTAAATTGGACAGAATCATCACGAAGATTCTGCCAAAACCGAACAGTTGGAATCGTCCTGATGGTACACAAAGCTGTATCCAAATTCAATCTAGGCTGACCCTTTAGTGCAGTACTGAGGGAGTTGGGGGTGTCATCCTTTGGATTAAATGTCAAACCAAGGCTCCTTATGCACGTTCCAATGATTTAAGTGGATATTTAAAGACCCCATGACACTATTCAAAGAAAGGAAGGGAGTTCTCTTGATATCCTGGCCAAGATTTCTCCCTCAACCAATGCCACCAAAAAACAGATTAGCTGGTCATTCACCTCATTGCTGTTTTTGTGATGTTGCTGGTATATTTCACAGCAATTCATTGCTCTTGTGTTTGAGATGCTTGTGAGCTTTGATAAGGTGCTACGTGTCTGTTTGCTTTTTAATTTGATTGTGTCCACTGACTGAAGTGTTTGTTTGAAATTGCCAGTTTTTCCCCAATGGGTGGCTTGATTCTTACCACTTCCTAACAGCTCATCTCTGAGAAGTTATCTGAACTGACTTGCGACTTCATATTCCACATCAGTTCCCATTTAATCCCTCGCACACGGCTGTCTGTCCTCTGAAGAAAGATGATGGAGGAATCCTCTTAAAAATCTGACATATATTCTGCTATAACCTGTGCAGAGATTAGCTCCTCTTATATTGAAAGGACTGTGGTTGCACATCTTTTATGGTCTTGTGCCTCATTAAACCTTATGATCCCACAAATATATTGTAGAAGCAATTTCCAGCTAAATGAATGGGGGTTAGTTCTCCCACTGTGATTCTACAATACAAAGTTACATTTCTGCTTATGAGTTGTTATTTTGTTTGGGGGGGGGGTTTTGGGGTTGTCAAAGACTTTTTTTCCTTCCGATATTTTTGATCTATCTTGATTCTTTACATGACATATACTAGTCCCAGCTTAGAGAGCAGGTGAATGATCTCCTCCAGGCTTCCATCATTAACATAGTAAACAATTTTACAACACCAAGTTATCATCCAACAATTTTTATTTGAAATCTACAAGCTTTCGGAGGCTTCCTCCTTCGTCAGGTAAATGTTCAGGAGCTCCTCGAAGCCTACGCATTTATACATATAGAACAATACATGGTGTTTACAGACTGCCCCTGCAACTGCCCGTTGCCAAGGCAATCACCGTGTTCAGACAGAGAGGTGTCACCTACAAAACCCCCGAATACACATTCAACAAAAAAACAAACAGGAAAAAAAAGAGAGAGGCAGAAACATCCGGGAGGCAGAGAAAGCCAGCAAATGACCCATTATATTAAAAACAGATAGCTTTTGTTCGCTGGTGGGGTAACGTGTAGCGTGACATGAACCCAAGATCCCGGTTGAGGCCATCCTCATGGGTGCGGAACTTGGCTATCAATTTCTGCTCGACGATTTTGCGTTGTCGTGTGTCTCGAAGGTCGCCTTGGAGAACGCTTACCCGAAGATCGGTGACTGAATGTCCCTGACTGCTGAAGTGTTCCCCGACTGGGAGGGAACCCTCCTGTCTGGCGATTGTTGCGCGGTGTCCGTTCATCCGTTGTCGCAGTGTCTGCATGGTCTCGCCAATGTACCATGCTCCGGGGCATCCTTTCCTGCAATGTATGAGGTAGACGACGTTGGCCGAGTCACAGGAGTATGAACCATGCACCTGGTGGGTGGTGTCCTCTCGTGTGATGGTGGTATCTGTGTCGATGATCTGGCATGTCTTGCAGCGGTTACCGTGGCAGGGTTGTGTGGTGTCGTGGACGCTGTTCTCCTGAAAGCTAGGTAATTTGCTGCGAACGATAGTCTGTTTGAGGTTGGGTGGCTGTTTAAAGGCGAGTAGTGGAGGTGTGGGGAAGGCCATAGCGAGGTGTTCGTCGTCATTGATGACATGTTGAAGGCTGCGGAGAACATGGCGTAGTTTCTCCGCTCCGGGGAAGTACTGGACGACGAAGGGTACTCTGTTGGTTGCGTCCCGTGTTAGTCTTCTGAGGAGGTCTATGCGATTTTTCGTTGTGGCCCGTCGGAACTGTCGATCGATGAGTCGAGCGTCATATCCCGTTCTTACCAGGGCGTCTTTCAGCGTCTGTATGTGTCCATCGCGTTCCTCCTCGTCTGAGCAGACCCTGTGTATTCGCAGGGCCTGTCCATAGGGGATGGCCTCTTTGACGTGGTTAGGGTGGAAGCTGGAAAAGTGGAGCATTGTGAGATTGTCCGTGGGCTTGCGGTAGAGTGAGGTGCTGAGGTGCCCGTCTTTGATGGAGATTCGTGTGTCCAAGAAAGAAACTGATTCTGAGGAGTAGTCCATGGTGAGCTTGATGGTGGGATGGAACTTGTTGATGTTATCGTGTAGTCTCTTCAGTGATTCTTCGCCGTGGGTCCATAGAAAGAAAATGTCGTCGATGTATCTGGTGTATAGTGTTGGTTGGAGGTCCTGTGCAGTGAAGAAGTCCTGCTCGAACTTGTGCATGAAAATGTTGGCGTATTGGGGTGCAAATTTGGTCCCCATGGCTGTTCCGTGTGTTTGGGTAAAGAACTGGTTATCGAAGGTGAAGACATTGTGATCCAGCATGAAGCGGATGAGTTGTAGGATGGCGTCTGGAGATTGGCTGTTGTTGGTGTTGAGTATTGATGCTGTCGCAGTGATGCCGTCATCGTGGGGGATACTGGTGTAGAGTGCCGAGACGTCCATCGTGGTGAGAAGTGTTCCTGGTTCAACTGGTCCGTGGGTACTGAGTTTTTGTAGGAAGTCTGTAGTGTCGCGACAGAAGCTGGGGATCTTGGGTTCATGTCACGCTACACGTTACCCCACCAGCGAACAAAAGCTATCTGTTTTTAATATAATGGGTCATTTGCTGGCTTTCTCTGCCTCCCGGATGTTTCTGCCTCTCTCTTTTTTTTCCTGTTTGTTTTTTTGTTGAATGTGTATTCGGGGGTTCTGTAGGTGACACCTCTCTGTCTGAACACGGTGATTGCCTTGGCAACGGGCAGTTGCAGGGGCAGTCTGTAAGCACCATGTATTGTTCTATATGTATAAATGCGTAGGCTTCGAGGAGCTCCTGAACATTTACCTGACGAAGGAGGAAGCCTCCGAAAGCTTGTAGATTTCAAATAAAAATTGTTGGACTATAACTTGGTGTTGTAAAATTGTTTACAATTGTCAACCCCAGTCCATCACCGGCATCTCCACATCATCATTACCATAGTTGTTGCAGTACTGATAACCTTTCTCTTCCCTCCTGTCTCCCTCGCAACGCCTTTCCACAATGTTGAAGCTGAGGTAAGTAACTAAGCGTGTGGAGAATGGTGGATATGGAGCAGTATCCGACCACACTTTGACCCAGAGCACTGGGCATCAACATATATAGCCCGAAATTCCACTTGGGACCTGGGCGGCTTTCCCAATCAGGGATCAGAAAAGGGGGCAGAACCAGGTTTTGCCTGGTGTGTTTTTGGTCCTGGCTTTTTCAAGTGGGGAGGGCCAAGGGTAGATCTTCAACCTGGAATAGAATAGAATTGAATAGAATGTAAGGAAAAATGGGAGAAATGATTCAAAAAATCCTGCTAATTTTAGTTCTGTTATTTTACCATGTTGGAGGATTCTGATGCTGGCCTTTCTGTGAGATCATTGAGAATTTTGATCCACACTGGCTGCAACAGGAGACCGTGCTTATTTGCATATATTTGCATATATCATCAAGGCCAAAAATGTTGGGCAAATAGGGAGTTTCAATATAAATGGAACAATTATGCAAATCAAAGTTAAAGAGAACATTGGATGTTAATACAATTAGTGGGTTGTGTGATTAAGCACCTGCAATTAAGTGCCAGGGACTATAATACAATTCTTCTGTATTGAGATAACTACAGTTTCTTCTTTATAGTCAGAATATTTAGAACCATTTAAAGAGCTTAGAAAGTACAGATACATCTACCCCAGATTATAGATCATGAATAATGCTAATGAACTGAGTAGTCATCTTTCCATCCAACCAATCATCGAATTACACAGAATTTGCAGCACAGAAACAGGCCATTCAGCCCAACAGGTCTATGCTGGTGTTTATGCGCCACATGAGCCATCTCCCACCCTACTTCATCTAACCCTATCAACATATCTTTCTATTCTTTTCTCCCTCATGTACTTGTCTAGCTTCCCCTTAAATCTATGCTAATCACCTCAACTACTGTGTGGTAGCAAGTTCCAAATTCTAACCACTCTCTGGGTAAAGTAGTTTCTCATGAATTCCTCATTGGATTTATTAGTGATTATCTTATATTATAATATTGTATATCTTAATCACTTCAACACCAGAGCAAAACAATCTGGCATCCGAACTAATGGAGCCACATACATTATGATGGGAGTGTCTCCAGGCTTCAAATCTGCAGCGTTAGGATTTAATTTTTTGTGTGGATGTAGGGACCCTGAACCAACATGGACCAAGTTGAACCACTTAAGAATAAAATTGTGGTACGTCTGTCTCTTGAGCACATGTATTAACTTCTCTCTCCTGTCTGCAACCTTACTGTGTTGAAATTGAAACTGATCATACTGTTTCCTGCTTTTCCGGATCTTCTAAACTATGGAACTCTGTCCCTCCCTTCTTGCTATGATCTATAGACTTTTAAAACCTATGCTTGGCATCAACTAACCATTACATCTTGATTTACATCATCATCTGTCCTCATCCTTTTCAATCATGGTCCTTCACTTAGGCTTTTTATTGTTCTTGGGGCTTATCTAAATTAGTGCTGGGGAATGGAATATTGTCCATTTCAGGCACCCTGGCCCCGATATTAATGGGAAGACGGAGAGGGTGCTGAAAAGGTTGAGGACGTGGAGACCCTGCCGATCTTAACGGCAGGCCTTCATTTAAATAAAATGCTGCAGTGTCCTGCCCGTCAGTCGGTCAGTGACAGCCTGACCGGCTGGCGAAAGCACAAACAAGCAGCAGAAGGCCGCAGCCCATGGGGATGGTACCGGCAGTTGGTGGAGGAGGGGAATGCTCGAGGCCTCGATCGGGAGGGCGGGGGAGGGTGAGAGGTCGGGGCCACGATTGGGAAGGGAAGGGGGTTGCTGTGAATGGAGCCCCGATTGGGGGCAGAGGTGGGGGGTCTTTCCGCGATTGGTGCCTGGGGGGTTGTGTCCGCGATCAGGGCCCGGGGAGAGGGGGGTTTCACTGTCATCAGGGGAAGGGGGTGTAGCCCGGTTCAAGGGATGTCCAAAGCTTCCTTTTGAGGTCAGGAGCAGCACACCTGGCCCAGAAAAAAACCTGGAAAATAATTTTTTTACTTGCTGGGCGTCTTCTGGCCCAGGATCCGGCTCCCGGCAGGTTTTGTCCGATGGACGAGCCCACACTCACCCCCCACTCAGGCCTTTGGTTGATGTTGCGGATCAGGTCCTGATGACATCATCAGACCTGATCTGCATATTTAAAGCAGCACCCCATTTCCTCCTGCTGGTAACCTGCTCGCCTGCTCAAAAGAGCAGGTTAATATGGGGACACGCCAGGAAGGAAGCAGGATCGGTGGGGGGAACTGACACCTGTTATTTTAACTGCCCCCTCCCCACCTGGCTTAGTTAAAACCGGAGCCCCAGAGTCAGCATCGATATAGTATAGCTGGATACATGGTAAAGCTTCCCGTGTTCTGCACTAATAATGTGCCTCAAAGTAAGAAAGAACTTGCATTTATGTAGCACCTTTCACATCCTCAACGCGTCCCAAATTGCTCCATAGCCAATGAAGTACTTTTGAAGTGCAGTCACCGTTGTAATGTAGGCAAACACGGCAGCCCATTTGCACACAGCAAGTCCCAACAAACACCAATGAGATGAGTGATCAGATAATCTGATGTTGGACAGGACACCAGGTAAACTCCCCTGCTCTTTTTCAAATAGTGCCATGGGACCTTTCACATTCACTGGAGATGGCAGACTCGGTTTACCCTCGGTACTGTGCTGAAGTGTCAGCCTAGATTACATGCTGTAGTCTTTGGAATGGGCTTGAACCCACTCAGAGGCGAATGTGCTACCAGTGACAACACTAAGTTAGGTGGCAAAGTAAGTAGTGGAGATGGGAGCAGAAAGTTGCAAAGGGACATTGATAGATTGAGTGAGTGGGCAAAACTGTGGCAGATGGAGTTCAATGTGGGGAAGTGTGAAGTCATCCACTTTGGACCTGAGAAAGATAGATCAGATGATTTTTTAAGTGGTGAGAAGCTAGGAACTGTGGAGGAGCAGAGAGATTTAGGGGGTCCATGTACAGAAATCACTGTTGACTAGTGGACAGGTACAAAAAATAATTTAAAGGGCTAATGGATGTTAGCCTTTATCTCTAGGAGGCTGGAATACAACAGGGTGGAAATTATGCTACAGTTGTATAAAGCTTTGGTTAGACTGCATTTGAAGTAGTGCATTCAGTTCTGGGCGCCACACCTCAAGAAGAATATATTGGCTTTGGAGGGGGTGCAGGGCAGATTCACCAGAATGATACCAGAATAAAAGCTAGATTTATGAGGACAGGTTGCATAAACTAGGCCTGTATTCCCTTGAATATAGATTAAGGGATGATCTAATTGAGGTGTTTAAGATGATTAAAGGATTTGAAAGGGTAGATAGAGAGAAGCTATTTCCTCTGGTGGGGGAGTCCAGAACAATGGGGCATAACCGTAAAATTAGAGCTAGGCCGTTCAGGGGTAACGTCAAGAAGCACTTTTTCACATAAAGGACAGTGGAAATCTGGAATTTTCTCCCCCATAAAGCTGTTGAAACTTGATCAAATGAACATTTCAAAACTGAGATTGATAGATTTTTGTTGGGTGAAGGTGCCAAGGCGGGTAAATGGAGTTAAGATACAGATTAGCCATGATCTAATTGAATGGCGGTACAGGCTCGAGGCACTGAATGGCCTACTCCTGCTCTTATGTTCCTAATGAGCTAAGTCTGACACTTGACCTCTCTGCACCATCCAGTTCTCCAGGCTTCTCAATAATTAAATAAAACTTCACTGGTATATACATATCTGTTTAAAAGCATTCAAGCTATGATTTTAGTCAGAAGAAATGTTCTCTGAGTTCAGATCTCCTGCAACACCACAACAATCCCAGATCTGAACCATGTAACTACCCATTATATATTTGGATTGGGCTGCAGGCTCTCCCATTTCACAATACTTGATATGAGCAATAGATTTTTTTCACTGCAGGTTTGCAGTATTATGAGATAAAACTAGATAGATATGTTGAGGGCAGTATGTTCCTGGCTGCAAGTTACAGGACAATAATTCATTTGAATAATTTGGTCGGTTCCTAAGTCACAAGGGTAAAGCTGAAATGGTTTATGCAGATTCTTGGTATTGAATTAATGACCTTAGCAGCATTGTGTATATTCTGTCATGTATTTTTTGTTATAAAACTAAATTCAAACTGTAATTGGGTGATTGTTATTTAATATGTGCACATAAAGCCAGAAAGCCAAGGCTTTTCCGACAGCACTTCCCAAACCCATGACCTCCACCACCTAGAAGGACCAGGGCAGTAGATGTATGGGAACACCATCACTTCCAAGTTCCCCTCCAAGTCACACACCATCCTGACTTGGACATATATCGCCCGTTCCGTCATGGCTGCTGGGTCAAAATCCTGGAACTCCCTACCTAACAGCAGAGTGGGAGAACCTTCTCCACACGGACTGCAGCGGTTAGTAGGGATACATACATTTGTTTTGGAAAACCCAAAGTAGCGATCATTTTGTTAATGCAGGAATCTTTTAGTATGCTGGCAGTTAGTTAACTGAGCCATCCAGCTGTACATAGTCACAGTCATTATGGGAGGTGAGGGGATATGGCCGCAATTATTTTTAGCATGGACTATGTCCTCTGCTCAGTCTTGCTCCAAATCACAAAATTGCCCCCAACATGAAGCCCTGTATATGTTTTTTTTTGCACCTTTGCAAATTGTTCCACTTATCCCAGTTCACAGGACAGAGGAAAACACATTGACATTTTAATTTGTGCACTGCTGTTAGCCTACAAATTCAATGTCCATGTTAAACTCTTCTCTATGCTGGTCCAACGCTGTTTATACCCCACTTATCGACATACAAGAATTCAGGGAAAATGCGTTAACCAGTGCACAAAGAGTAGCACACAGTAGAAGATTAAACTCCATTGATTTTAAATGCAATGCTTAAATATCAGATCAAATCAAAAAACTCAAATTGACCAAAAATGTAAATTTTACAGGAATTGAAAATTCTACTATTTTAGAACTGATTCAGATTTGAATGCATTTGTGATGTAATGTATTCTCCATTCTACATGTACATGTTCATCGAGAAAGAAAAGAAAGACTTGCATTTATATAGCGCCTTTCATGATTTCGGGACATCCCAAAGTGCTTTACAGCCAATTAAGTACTTTTGAAGTGTACTCACTGTTGTAATGTACGAAATGTGGCAGCCAATTTGTGCACAGCAAGGTCCCAGATTTAACGACCAGATAATCTTTTAGTGATGTTGGTTGAGAGATAAATATTTTTCCAGGACACTAACATGGTATGTATTGCCTACTCAGTCACTCTTCTGTGATGAATTATTCCCCAGTTTCCTCCATAGGGGCAAACACCAGTTCACTGTTACTACCATCGAGGCCACTCTTCAAGTGTGAGCCTAGACCGTGAGTGTCGGCAGGCGAAACATCATCTGTGAGTACTGCAGCCAAGCCAATCCTGTTTGTACACACTGGGGATTGTTGAATAGTGAAATGCAGCAGGAATTTTGGCAGATTTTTTTTTCCCTCCACCCCTTGCTAAACAATGGACACAGAGCCAGTTATGCAACAGTTGTCTGCGCTGAAACTCAGCACTGACCGGGGATCAAACTGAGGATATTCTAATATATGCTGAAGGACAAAGCAGCCTGCTTGATTGGCACCCCATCTACCACCCTAAACATTTAGTCCCTTCAACACCGGCGCACTGTGGCTGCAGTGTATACCATCCACAGGATGCACTGCAGCAACTCGCCAAGGCTTCTTCGACAGCACCTCCCAAGCCTGCGACCTCTACCACCTAGAAGGACAAGGGCAGCAGGCACATGGGAACTACACCACCTGCACTTTCCCCTCCAAGTCACACACCATCCCGACTTGGAAATATATCGCCGTTCCTTCATCGTCACTGGGTCAAAATCCTGGAACTCCCTTCCTAACAGCACTGTGGGAGAACCTTCACCACACGGACTGCAGCGGTTCATGAAGGCGGCTCACCACCACCTTCTCAAGGGCAATTAGGGATGGGCAATAAATGCCGGCCTCGCCAGCGACGCCCACATCCCATGAACGAATAAAAAAAAAATATGATCCTGGGAAGTGCCTTTACCTGCTAGGCTATCCACTGTTGATTACCCAGAAGTGTCCAAAGACAGTTACTGGAACAGTGTAGTGAGCTGTGTGTGCAGTCGCCAGCTTTCTCCCCACATCCTCCAATATAGTACTGTTACAGCCACCTCCCTATGGGGAGGGCCAATGAAGGCGGTCACCAACTCTGCTATCACCTACACCTCCCAGCAGTAGTAATGGAACACCATTGGTGCAATTGTGGGAATAGACCTCCTGCACACTATCTTGGCTAAGGACAATGTGTAGCATGGAGAGGTGAACAAAACTAATTCACAAAGTCACATATAGCATCTACTGCACCATTAATGTGTCTCAGTGTCCAACACATCAGGATGGAACTATTCTCTGGGCCCAAACAAAGAAAAGCTCATATTTCACATCCTGATTGCACTGATTTTGTTTTTTTTTGGTTGAGGGAAGAGGAACAGAGCTTAATTATTTTGACCTCAACATGATATTTACTCCAACTGCACTCTGTCATTTATACATCAGCTGGAAATCAGAATGATATTAATGAGCCTGATTTAAGCCCACACTGGACTCCTGTCCTTCATAGCAATATAGTGGATGCGGGGTGGGGGAGGGGGTGATAACTTGGTGCTGGTATGACCCTCTGTGAACTTAGGGAGATTAAATTGGACACATGCTAACTAAATCAGGAGTACTGTGAAATGAGAGAGCAGCGAGAAAAAGGTACAAAGCAACAGTAGCTTTATGGATCGAAAGCTCAATAATGTGGATCTTTTCTGGGCCAAAGGAAAAGATGAATGTGCAAACGGCAGACAGTATAATGCAGAACTGGGCAATGTAAGGCCATTTTGTGATCGTTACTGATTTTCTATTAATCTTAACTTTCCATTTTAACAGCATATAGGGGAAAAGAAAATAATTTCTTTGTGTTTTTTTATATTGTACTGCAATTGTAACAATCTCAATTCATCTACTTTTAAAGTGAAGCTGTAGTTGGGATAACTCTAGTAGAATGGCACTAGGCTCCCAACCACAAGTTGCTCCTTTCTGAATCCTTTTTCACACATCAATGTCCTTTTGAAGGCCAAAACTGTAAGTGCAAATGAGCTGTGCAAGGTTAGAAATTCTTGTTTCAACATACAGTCGGGTTTCCTTAAGATGTACTCTAGTAATTGCTACAGATCAAGACACTGTACAGTTAGGTGTTATAAAAGTACATGAATTTTCTTTAATCTGTCTTTCACACAAAGTGCTATATAAGGATCTGAACTTACAAGGCCCAAAAATAATGACATTGTCTGCTCCAGCATTTCCACTTGCAGGACATTGGCAGGCCCTAGCTGCAGTGCAAACTTCTCTTAATAAGCCCTGCTTTTGAAAAGCAGTGTGATCTTTATATGAGCCTCAGTCAGAAAATGGCAATGTGATCTCCTCAAGTAATGTTAATTGAAGAGGTCAGGCTGCTGCTGTGGTGGAGAGTGTTGTCACTTTTGGTTGCTGCTTTTGCTGAGCTGTTGCTGTAACTGTTCACTCCTCCCTCTCCCAAGTTATGCCTCAAATTGGCATAATCTGGATGGATAAGCAGGAAAGCATTGGCTGAAGTCTTAACTTTAAACCTTTTCCTCTATCCTAAAGGTCCTTTAGCCATTGTTGTTCTGCATCTGCTGCACATGGAGCTTTGTTCAACCTGCCACATAAGTAAACAAAATAAAAGAAAAGAAAAAATAAAGAACTTGCATTTATATAGCATCGTTCACAACCTCGGGATGTCCCAAAGTGCTCTACAGCCAATTAAGTGCTTTTGAAGTGTAGTCACCATTGTACTATAGGGAACACTTTCTTTAAAACAAGTATAGATGCTGACAATATTTCTTGTTTTTCTCTGTTTTATTGACACTCCTACAGCCATTACTCCCCCTGAATGTTTCTTTCTTGTTCTTTTTATGCTCTAAATACATTCCTCCAATTCTGGCCTCTTGTGCATCCCTGACTTCCTTTGCCCCACCATTGGCGGCTGTGCGTTCTGCTGCCTAGGCCCTACGCTCTGGAATTTCCTCCTTAAACCTCTCCACCTCCCTCTCCTCCTTTAAGATGGTCCTTAAATCCTACCTCTTTGACCAAGCTTTTGGTCGCCTGTCCTAATGTCTCCTTCTTGGGCTCGGTGTCAATTTTTTTGTCTGATTACGCTCCTGTGAAGCGCCTTGGGACGTTTTACTATGTTAAAGGCGCTATATAAATGCAATTTGTTGTTGTTGTCCTACTCACTCTTCTTCTTCCTCCCCACTTCCTCACAACTGAAATTAAGATTCATCACAATCTCCTACTGCAACTCATTCTTTCCTAGATCCTCAACGCTGTGGACCACTCTACCTAAGTCAGCTTCCTTCTCTCTTATTTAAATAAAAATTTGCCACCTGAGCTCGGCATCATCTGAGCATTGCTACTCACTTCATCTTATCTGTTCAACCTTGTGTTGTCCTGCACTATAGGCCTTGGTCCTTCACCATATTAAAAAAAGTAGCTGGCAGTATGTGTAAAGCTGTAATGCAATCTCTGAGGTCTTCTGATCATAAACTGTTCAGGTTTTTTGCTCATGTGGATTGCGATGTTATCTAAAGCCCTCAATTGACTTGTCCCCTTGTAACTCACAGCCAGCTATCGCTTATTTGATATGTTGCTATTCACTTTTCCCAAAATCAAATCAATTGGAAGTGGTGCTTTTATTCTCCAGCAATCCTGTAGCTCTCCTGCAGTACAGAGAGACGCTGTGTTCTTTTTTTTATTGCCAGCAGCTGGAAGCAGCAAATATATTTGGCCGAGAGGCTAATTTGATGAAATGTGCTTTCTTAAATACTCTTTTTATTTGCTAAGCAAATATTTGAACGGTTCAGCTACAACATTGTGGAGTGCGTTTGAAATAAAGGCAGCACATGTAAGTCAAATGTGAACAGCTGTTAAAATATACATAGTAAATCCGCTGTGAAACAAAACTCAACATGTGATTTTTTTAAAAATGGCAATGGGAAATTAGTTCTTGTTGGGTTTCTATTTCCTTGGATAAGGGGCAACCAAGTTCGATCACTTTTTTTATTCGTTCATGGGATGTGGGCATCGCTGGCAAGGCCGGCATTTATTGCCCATCCCTAATTGCCCTTGAGAAGGTGGTGGTGAGCCGCCTTCTTGAACCGCTGCAGCCCGGGTGGTGAAGGTTCTCCCACAGTGCTGTTAGGAAGGGAGTTCCAGGATTTTGACCCAGCGACAATGAAGGAACGGCGATATATTTCCAAGTCGGGATGGTGTGTGACTTGGAGGCGAACGTGCAGGTGGTGTTGTTCCCATGTGCCTGCTGCTCTTGTCCTTCTAGGTGGTAGAGGTCGTGGGCTTGGGAGGTACTGTTGAAGAAGCCTTGGCGAGTTGCTGCAGTGCATCCTGTGGATGGTACACACTGCAGCCACTGTGCGCCGGTGGTGAAGGGACTGAATGTTTAGGGTGGTGGATGGGGTGCCAATCAAGCGGGCTGCTTTATCTTGGATGGTGTCGAGCTTTTTGAGTGTTGTTGGAGCTGCACTCATCCAAGCAAGTGGAGAGTATTCCATCACACTCCTGACTTGTGCGTTGTAGATGGTGGAAAGGCTTTGGGGAGTCAGGAGGTGAGTCACTCGCCACAGAATACCCAGCCTCTGACCTGCTCTCGTAGCCACAGTATTTATATGGCTGGTCCAGTTAAGTTTCTGGTCAATGGTGACCCCCAGGATGTTGATGGTGGGGGATTCGGCGATGGTAATGCTGTTGAATGTCAAGGGGAGGTGGTTAGACTCTCTCTTGTTGGAGATGGTCATTGCCTGGCACTTATCTGGCGTGACCAAAAGAGACCAAAATCCATCTATGCCACTTTCTACCATCCTGGTCGACGCAGGATACAATGATAATGGAGTTGTTGACTAACCATAGCAATCAATCTCTATCAATTAGTGCACAACAGACCCAGAAATGACATAAGGAAAACCCCAGTGGTGGAGCACATTGGGAACCAAAGATGCAAAGTCACCTCCCAATCATGTTACACATATCAGATGCCATGTCTCAAATTACTCATGTACTATATTCCGAAATGTTATTTTCTGAAAGAAATCGATCTAATTTCCATTTGCATAACTGCTTCCACGTCTCCCTGTGGAGCCTGTTCCATCGAATGATCACTCACTCACTGAAATATTGTTTCCGCAGATCAGTTTTGAATTTGCCCCCCTTCAAGCACAGGCTGTGTCGTCTAGTTCTAATGTTCTGGACAAGGTGAAATAGCTTGTCCTGGTCGACATTATCCAATCTCTTTTAGAATCCTTTACTAAGGACAAAGCAATGCTTTGCAAGGCCAAATTTTCCACCTATTTACAAGAATATCGCATTTTATTTCAGCAAAGTTTTCAGGAAAAGGGAATGGTTCATCAGCTGCCCATTGGGAACTGATGTGGCTTGTTTGAGTAAGTGTAGAATCTGCTGCACTTTTGGACTGGTGACCCTAGCTCTTGAGCATTGGGAAAAGAATAAAGCTGATAGCACACAGTGTTTGGTATCTGTAAAATCAGGCTGAGATATTCATTAATACTTCTGGTGCCAATTAATATTTTGGATACGTGAGTCAGACATTTTGGATTTGAGCTCAAAACTTTGCTCATTTCGAGCTTTCTACCATTTTCCTCCCTGTGTGAAATTCAGGAAGCACTTTCCCTACAAAATAGCAAATACTTTGCATCGGTGAGCCTCAAAATTCAACAAAGTCCACTTTGGTCCTACATTTAAATTACACGGTGGGACTGCTAATTGAAGTCAATGTTTAATCATAAATAGTAAGAATGTGAATCTACAGTTTCTGTTTTAGGGCTCAAAATCTAGGTATCTACAAAGACGAATTGAGACCCAATATTTACCCTTAAAATCCAGTCAGGTACGATTATTGTTCTACTACACTTATCCTATATTTTATAATTTCCATATTGAATTATAATTGATTGCCATGACCTCAAACATTGCTTGGCATTTTGCAGAAATAACAAATCGTACGGTAATCTTGGACTGAAACCAAACACAATGGAGGGAATTTTAACTCCCCGTCCTTCACCCCCACCACCTGGTGGAAACTGGACAGGGGGCAGTTAAAATGGAGCAGGGGAACTTACCTACTCGTTTCCCGCCCTTATCTGGCTGACTGAAATGTTAAATTGCAGGTGACAAGGCCATCCTCTCAAAGCCGACAGGGTCCATCTTTCAATACACAGATCGGGCTCCAATATTGCCATTGGGGCCCAAGTGCAATATTGGCCTGAGGCCTGGCAGGGGAGTAGTGGTGGCTTCCCTTCCAGGCCAAATCTGCCAGGAGCTGGGTCGAGGGCCAGAAGAGGCCCAGGTAAATTTAATTTTTTTTAAGGTTTCCTTGTGGGCCAGGATGAGCAGGTGTACCCCACAAGAAAAACCTTGGATCTCCCCTGCCCCATATTTCCCACCGCCCCCTTGATTGCAATTGACTCCGGACCCCCCCGCCCCCCAACTTATAGCCTACCTTAGTGCCAGGTCCCTGGCGGCGGCCTCCTGCCACCTGAAATCCCGCTCCTGCCCACCAGGCGGGTACTGATTCCTGCCGGATTCAAGCAGGAGTCTGACCTTCCATATTAAAATGAGGCCCGGGAGCTAAAATCTCTGCAGGACTCCCATGGTGCTGGCATGCGAGCTTGACACTCACCACGACTCGCTCAAGCACCATCTCCCATTAAATCCAACCTTAGGTCGAAATTGGTCACTCTATTGAGGATGGACAGAAGTGCAGACAATGTTTAACCTAACATTTTTTAACACTGGGATTCCTTAGTTACCACCCATGTAATATAACCCAATTCCCATTAAATAACCTTCATTTTGAACGGAAGAAGCTGATGCCCACGTCTAATTTTAAGTTGCCAAAAGTTGTTTCAGGCAGTGATTTGAGTCTCTCTCTCTCTCTCTCGTGAGGGAGACCATTGTGTTCTGCAATATGTTGGTGTGAGTAGGTACCTCAGTTATAGTGAAAATTCATTTGTATGAGAGAAAATTTCCCTGCTCCAACTTATTCACCATGGAAAGACATTACCGTTAGTATCAAATTACTATTGTCAAATCTTGGCTCTATTCTTCAATAGTTTAGCTTTTTTTATAAGTTTACTTTCCTCTGTTAGTTCACTTGTTAATAAAATGTTTTTGTTGTTATTTCAAATGGATCAATAACTGCATTATAGTAGTGTCCAAAGGAATTCTACATAGACAGTAACCAGTGCACCACCAGGGGACATTAAATTTCTGCACCTCACTGATCACTGTTCTATATCTCCAGTCACAAAGCACATCATGTTCGTGCACTGACTGGAGCTACTCTGGAAATGCTTTCTTAAAAAGCATTCATTCCAGTTCAGATGCAGGAAATCATGCGAGGAATGCAACTTATTAGAAGCCTGAAAAGTCCTTTCCAGGTTTGTAGGCTCCAATTTGATTCTAATCTCCATCTGCACTCATGGAACTGATAAAATGATCTTTACGCTCAGTAATTTAAATGGAAGTGCAGAGGCTTCCAATAGAAAAAAGTTAAAAGTTTGGGTTATTTTAACACGTACACAATTGTATCATTAAACACGTGTGGCTTTATAAAAACGTGTGCCTTGGCTGGAGTGGTGATAGACTTTATCACCTTGGGCTAGGGAAGAAGGGGGGGAAAAGCAGGCAGGGTTCCTGTAACCTGCACTCTAGCCAGTGATGTGTGGGGGATCAGGGTGAGGATAGTAACCCCCTTCTCCACAGATGGATGGCCTGTACACGAACGTTTGCTCGGGTGAGGCAGTGGAGAGCGGCTGGCACCTTCACCAGAACATACACCAGCGTGAATCTTGAGTCTTCAAGAGAGAGGGGGGAAAGTAGTTTGAAGGGATATATATGTTTAGAAAGAAAAGTTTTAAGGGGACTTGAATAGCTTGTAATTAATAAATGAACATGCTAAACAATCCAAAAGGCCTCGATTCCTGGTCCCTTCCCGCCACTTACCTGGGTGCCTGCAGATAGCCTTCAGGCCCTGCCCAAAGCTAGCCATTTGTCTCATTATGCCCATTTTGGGGCGGGCAGCTGGCTGGGGTAATGCAAATGAGGCTTGGTTCAAGCTGATGCCAATGAGTGGGTTTGATACCCTGCCCGCCTGAAACCTGTTTCCAGTTAAAATCCCGCCCCCCCTCCACGCCAGAGTGAATGAGAGTACCCAACTGAGATGAAAAGCTCACTTTGCATCATACAAATTCTCCTTTTCCCCTTTACACAATCCAAACACACAATATCGCTGTGTTGTTAATTGTACAGTTTTCACATTTCATATTCTGACAGAAGTGTGATTCGTCAAGTTAAATTTATCTGCAACAGATGCGCGAGTGGGCACTTTCTCTAAAACTCACGTGGATGCCCTAATCAGGCCAGACTATAAAATGGAGATTAATTTCAAAATTGTTCAGGATGTGACTTTATGAAAAATTAAACCAGAATCTGCAGAAGTCTCGGCGCAGCTTCTGCATGTGAAGTAGGTCAGAAGGAACGTGCATGCATTGAAGACTAAAGCAGCCTCGTCTGGAGCTGGGCGTGATCTAATTTCACTTCCACTCAGTCTGAATACTATCCACTGGCCTAGTTTTCAGTAGTTATGATTGAGAGAGTGGAGCTAGAGGATGGAAAACATGTACATTTTGGGAATTACGTCTTTAGGACAGAAAACAGCTATTTACTTTCTACAAATGCGTCTGCCATTCCGTTTTGAGTGAGCATTAAACGTGTTTGGTTACAAATCAGTGTCTACAAAGGCAAGAGGAACGATTAGGCCCATTGGAGTTTGAATGCGTTAACGAATGCCTGCCTAATATGGAGGAAAATCCATATATTGAAGGTCACACTTTATTCCACAGGAGTGTGTCTCTTTTCTCCTAATCTTTTGGGTGGTCTGCTCCATCCTTCTTTCTGTAAACATGTGGATGTGGCATGTGAGATCTTTGTGGATGGAGACTGGGCAGGAAGCTTTCCAAAGAAAGCAGCATTCACATGGCACCTTTCACATCCTCAGGACATCCCAATGCGGTTCACAGCCAATGAATTACTTTTGAAGTGTCGTCACTATTATCTGGTAGGCAAGCACGGCGGCCAATTTACACACCGTAAGGACCCACAAACAGCAACAAGAAGACTGACCAGTTGATGGGCCGGAAATCGCGCAATGCTCACCACCGCTCCTGCAAATTTAATTAACGAAAATATTTACTGGGGGCTACTTGGCGCCCAATTGCTTGAATTTGAACTTTAAACAAAATGTGCGCTATCGGCCCAGCCTCCGAGCAGCGTGAGTAGCCGCACGGCTGGACACGTCTGTGGGGAGAAGAGACACCCACTAAATCTGTCAGGAAGAGAAGTCACAGATTCAGGCTGCATTGCTCAAGCAGGCAAGCAGACTTCATTCATTGAAAGTTAGTACTGTGGATATCATTGTAAATAAAAATGTTAATTTTTTTTATAAAAAGCCAAAGAAATAATTGAATAAAAATAAAGAGACAGAAGGGAAAAATTTTTTAATGTCCAAAAACTATTAAAATAAGGAGTAACATGAGACTCCACATTTTTAAAAGTTAATTTTTAGTTGTTTGGCAGTCATTAAGGCCAACTGAGCTTTTAAAATTTAGTTTAGACCTGGTATTTTTAAGCGTACCTGTTTGGTGGCGTAATTAGTTACTTTCCAGCAGGGCAGCTAATCAAGTTGGCAATTTTTCAATGATTTCCCTGATTGCAGCGTGCGATGTCCCTTTAATTCGGAGCTGTCATATCGCCGGCGAACCACTAGGAGCGAGTTCACGATTCCCGTCTTTCACTGTGCATGTGTGAACGTGGGAACTTGCTCTCTCAATTCACCACTAAAAACTGAGAGTGCTGTTGAGCTCCTCCGTTATTTCGGGAGCGATTTCTGGCCCAATCTGTTTTTGGTCATGTTGGTTGAGGGATAAATATTGAGGGATGAATATTGAGGGATGAATATTGAGGGATGAATATTGAGGGATGAATATTGAGGGATGAATATTGAGGGATGAATATTGAGGGATGAATATTGAGGGATGAATATTGACCAAGACACCAAGAGAACTCCCTGCTATTGTTTGAAAAAACGCCGTGTGATCTTTTACACCCACCTGAACAGGCGGACAGGCCCTCAATTTAACGTCTCACTCGGAAGACGGCACATCCAATAATGCAGCACATACATTTCTATTGTTCCCTCATTTAGAATACTATGTAATGAACGGTATTTTATGCATGCAAGTTGCTGGTTCCTCTGTATAATTGCTTGGCTCACCTCCTTTGTTATATAAATAACTGTACTCCCATAAGGTGATTTTTGCCATGGATGCTCCCACTAATGACGAGCCTGGTTACTAGATTTATGAAGTTGACTTTCTTCATATGAAGTGAATATTTTTTCATTCAATGACTGCACAGATCCTGTTGCAAAGACCTTATTTTTTCACAAAAAGGGGGCCTAACCAAGTTACCTAACTAAGAACAGTTCATCTAATGCTTAGGCATCAAAACATTTTTAGCTCACCAGTTAAGATTTGACTTCCTTTCAGGGTCCAAAACTTAGCAATTCATGAAGCCAAACTGAGATTCCAATCTTCTCAACTCTACTCCTCCAGGAATCAAACGTACAAAGAATTAGAAAAAATGTACATCACAGAAACAGGCCATTCAGCCCAACACGTCCATGCCGGTGCTTATGCTCCACATGAGCCTCCTCCCACCCTTCTTCATCTATCAACATATCATTCTAATCCCTTCTCCCTTATGTGCTTATCTAGCTTCCCCATAAATGCATTGATGTTATTCACATCAACCACTCCTTGCAGTAGCGAGTTCGACATTCTAACTATTCTCTGGGTGGAGAAGTTTCTCCTGAATTCCTTATTGGATTTGTTAGTAACTGTCTTATATTTACGGCCCCTAGTTCTGGTTCTCCCCCACAAGTGGAAACATCTTCTCTACATCTACCTTATCAAATCATCCCTATCAATGATGTGGAGATGCCGGTGATGGACTGGGGTGGACAAATGTAAGGAGTCTTATAACACCAGGTTATAGTCCAACAGCTTTATTTGAAATCACAAGCTTTCGGAGCTTTCCTCCTTCGTCAGGTGAGTGAAGGTCACCTGACAGTGAAGGGTTTGAACCCCACTCCAAACAAGCCCGGTGAGTGGAGACTAGAGTACTAGCTCAATTGCTAAATTTTAATCTGAGATAGATAGCTTTTTGGCAACCAAAGGTATTAAGGGATATGGGCCAAAGGCAGGTATATGGAGTTAGATCACAGATCAGCCATGATCTTATCAAATGGCGGAGCAGGCACGAGGGGCTGAATGGCCTACTCCTGTTCCTATGTTCCTGTGAAATACTGGGTTGACTTCCAGTGGGGGACTCGTGTCTGGACAGAGTGACCACTGGCTCAGGGAGTATTCCCACCTCTTGAGTTAGAAAGGTTGGGGTTAGGGCCCCACTCCAGACAGCCCCGGTGAGCAGAGAGCGGAGCACTGGCTCTGAATACTGGGTTGACGTCCAGCAGGGGTACTTGTGTCCGATGGGTGTTTGGGGACCTCCCCATCGTAAAGGTTAGGTTGGTCTCTTTAGCCTTTGTTGCAGCCCACCTAGGAGAAGATACTCCGAAGATAAAAAATCGTGAGGTAGGCAACAGGAAATCTCCTCAGCTACTCTTCCTTAGTAAGTGACTCAAGAATTTCATGTGCGAATCTAGAACTGGAACCTTCCCAAGGATCAGAATACAACGGACCTTTCTATATCTATCAGTTTGAATGTTTTGTGTCTAACGTGCCCATTACACTTCATGACATAGAAACATAGAAAATAGGAGCAAGAGTAGGCCATTCGGCCCTTCGGGCCTCCTCCGCCATTCAAAATGATCATGGCTGATCATCTAACTCAGTACCCTGTTCCTGCTTTTTCACCATATCCCTTGATCCCTTTAGCATTAAGAAATATATCTATCTCCTTCTTGTGGTAGAGAATTCCACAGGTTCACCGCCCTCTGAGTGAAGAAATTTCTCCTCATCTCTGTTCTAAATGGTATACCCCATATCCTGAGACTGTGACCCCTGGATCTGGACTCCCCAGCCATTGGGAACATCCTCCCTGTATCTAGTCTGTCTAGTCCTGTTAGAATTTTATATGTTTCGATGCGATCACCTCTCATTCATTGACAGCCACAAAACAATCTTAAGAGCCAATCATTAACCTAGGGTCTGAAATACACTGACCTACATTGGCTCCCTGTCCAGCAACGGCTCAAATTTAAAATTCTCATCCTTGTGTTAAAATCCCTCCATTGGCCACGCCCCTCCCTATCTCTGGAACCTCCTCCAGCAATACAACCCTCTGAGAACACTGTGTTCCTCCAATTCTGGCTTCTTGCACATCCCTGATTTCCTTCGTTCCACCATTGGCGCCTGTGCCTTCAGCTGCCTGGGCCCCAATCTCTGGAATTCCTTCCTTAAATCTCTCTGCCTTTCTGTCCTTTAAGATGCTCCTTAAAACCTATCTCTTTGAACTAGCTTTTGGTCACCTGTCCTAATATCTCCTTATGTGGCTTGGTGCCAAATTTTGTCTGATAATCCTCCTGGGAAGCGCCTTGGGATGTTTTACTATGTTAAAAGTGCTATATGAATGCAAGATTTTGCTGTTGAAACGTACAGGCAATTTACTGACTCGACAGCTTACAAGCAGACATAATGACCTCGATTTGCTGCAACTTGCACCACTTTTCCACAGGAAGCACTTGAGCAGTGGCCTTAAAAGGAACAGGGCAGGCGAGGAGCTCAAAATCCCAGCTGAGCTCAAGACTCGGTCTGATCATGAGCAACGCCACGGGAAGCTAGCTAGCGTTAAAGGGGCAAAACCCCCCACAAAAACGACCACTTATTCCTCCCATCCAAATGATGTTCCCTAAGATTATTTGGCTCAGTCGTGCTGTTGAATATCCTGCCAGATGGATAGTCTTTGCAGCAGTAACATGAGGGATCAAATCTAAAGCCCACTGCACCTTAAGTAAATTATTCAGTGTATGTTGTTTGTGTTTGGAAACAATTACACAGCAGTATTATGATGCACCATTCCCTTAACTGGAGGTGAACTCCTAAAACTAGACACAAGTGATTCATTTTCATGTTGTCGCACAACATAGGCAAATGGATTTCTGCTGAACACCCTTCTCATGGTATCAGTATGGGTTTCATTTATTTACAAGAGACTACAGATGCAACGATTTAAATGGACCCTTCCTCCAACTTATTTTTGAAGCCATGTTGGTTAATTATCCTACCGCAGTTTCCAATGCAAATATCAGTTACACTTTACAAGAAAAACACTTAATGATTTTGCAAAATCCTCTCTGAATTATGGGTGATGAGGCTCAGCATAATGATCAAACCTATTAATGTGATGTAGCGCACTTAGTCATTATAGATTTTCATTATATTGCTATTTCCTTCTTCCCAGAATAACACTAGGAGCTTCCAGTTACGACTCGGGGGACAATTTTAAGCTCCTGCAAAAGCAGTGCGGGCGGGGGGTTAAGATGGTGGATTGTGCTGCATCCCCATCCACCACCCTGTTCCCTCCCCCACCTCCCCATTTTTACTTGCCTGAAGAGAGAGTCTAACCACCTCCCCATGATATTCAACGGCATTACCATCACCGAATCCCCCACCATCAACATCCTGGGGGTCACCATTGACCAGAAACTCAACTGGACCAGCCATATAAATACTGTGGCTACAAGAGCAGGTCAGAGGCTGGGTATTCTGCAGCGAGTGATTCACCTCCTGACTCCCCAAAGCCTTTCCACTATCTACAAGGCACAAGTCAGGAGTGTGATGGAATACTCTCCACTTGCTTGGATGAGTGCAGCTCCAACAACACTCAAGAAGCTCGACACCATCCAGGACAAAGCAGCCCGCTTGATTGGCACCCCATCTACCACCCTAAACATTCACTCCCTTCACCACCGGCGCACAGTGGCTGCAGTGTGTACCATCTATAGGATGCACTGCAGCAACTCACCAAGGCTTCTTCGACAGCACCTCCCAAACCCGCGACCTCTGCCACCTAGAAGGACAAGGGCAGCAGGTACATGGGAACAACACCACCTGCACGTTCCCCTCCAAGTCACACACCATCCCGACTTGGAAATATATCGCCGTTCCTTCATCGTCGCTGGGTCAAAATCCTGGAACTCCCTTCCTAACAGCACTGTGGGGGAACCTTCACCACATGGACTGCAGCGGTTCAAGAAGGCGGCTCACCACCACCTTCTCAAGGGTAATTAGGGATGGGCAATAAACACCGGTCTCACCAGCGATGCCCACATCCCATGAATGAATAAAAAAATATTCAGGCACGGGAAGGTCGCTCGTCCCAGAGGAACGGGGACCTAATGTAAATGGCAAAGTCACGTCCCGATGAGGTCATCGGGATCACACGCCATTTTAACTGCAGGCCCGACTGTGGCCTGTACAGTCCCCTACCCGCCAGCAATGGCAAGGATTCTGGCCACTGGAGGCACAGGTAAGTGCTTTTTAAAAATTTCTCATGTCATCCTTGTGGGCCGAGAGCTGCAGGAATGCTCCACCTGGCCCCACAAGGGTACCTAGGGCCTCCCCTGCTATCCCCCACCCCCCAACCCCAGATCGCGGGCATTCTGACACCACCACCCCCCCTTCAAATCCTTACTTAACTTGAGTAGGTCCCTGGTGGCGGCCACACCCTACACCAATTTTGGCTCCTGCCCGCCTGAGTTGACGTCATTGTCACCGGCTTTAGGAGGGAGTCAGAGTTGGGACGTGCAAATGAGAGCCTGGAGTTAAAATCTCCCGGGCCTCACGCTCTGAGGGGCCGAATGTTCCCCGCCCGTTTCTGCTCCTCCCCGCCCTTGCATTGCCGATTCCCCCCCGAGTTAAAATAGGCCCCTTTGGTGTGTGTTTCCCTCCTTCCCTTCCCTCCTACCCCACAGTATATTCTATGATAAGGTCTGGTATTGGGGCTAAGGATGGTGAGGAGTCGATAACCTCGGCAGAACTATGGGGTAATTTTAACCTAACCTGCCCGGCGGGAAGCTGACAGGATCGGATCGAGCACTAGGTTTACAACCCGTCTGATTTTACTCTGCGCTGAAGTCAATGGAAAGTAAAATCAGGCGAGATGTAAAACGAGCGCCTGATCTGATATTGTCAGTTTCCTGCGGTTTAAGTACTATGGCGGTAATTTTAACCCCCTCCCCCCCACAGACAGGGAATTCCTGAGCTAGCTACAAGATAAAAGATAGGCAGCAGGCTCTTCCCTTTGTTAGGGTTATGAAAAACACAGTGAGGCAGAGTTTTGTGTCAGAACTACAGACTCTTTGGCCCCAACATTTGCGGGGCGCGGAGGGGGACTTGTCGTGGCCGGGGAATGAGGAGGTCCGGCCGAATTTAACGTCAGGACCTCATTTGAACTTTTTTTCCTCTGTTTCCTGGCCGGCAGCCGACCAGATTGAAAGGCCGACTGTTGGGCGGGAAGACCTGTGCTAGAAGGCCGCAGCTGGGGAGCGGAGTGGAGAGGAGAGAGGGCGAGATCACAGTGGGGAGGGGAAGGGGGGTGCAGGTTAGCTTGGGGAGGACGGGGGTTGGTGGGGGGAAGCACTCCTCCTCCTGGCCCACAAGCAGTGCTATAAAAAGCACTTACCTGCCTAACCGGCCGTTCTCGCCCCCCCCCTTTAGTTGCTGGGGGTTTCCCGAGCCCTGGGAAACCCAGTCTGCAGCCGTTAAATCTAAATGGCAGCCTCATTAACATATTTAAATTACTGACCTGCCTCTCAAGAGCAGGTTGCTCACCCACCCTGTAGGGAATTCCTCACTTTGTGTTATTCTTGGACACTGGACGATTAGTCAAGCAAGAAAGCCACCCTCACTCACAGTAGTTTTGTTAATCAAAAGTAATTATTTAAAGATGTTATCATTCATATGAGCATTCATGAAGCAAAATTAAACCATACATATGACTTTCCTCTATAAAAACCCGTTATACACATAATAATTCGCAACGTTATTATGTAATGACTTAACAATTCATACACCAGACAAATCATTAATACATATACAACCTTTAAACCAAGGATTATGCTCATCGGGCCTGAATGTTGATCAGCTCTTCAGTCCTTGAGGTCCTCTTTGTCTTGCGTGATGTTCGGCTGCAGTGTGCGTTCCTTGTGACTGCCGGGTGGTGAAGAGAAGAGGCTGTTCTTCTCTCAAAGTCTTTTTATTTTTTTTTACCAATAGGATGTAGGATTGGGGAGGGTCAATCTTTTTGACCAATCGTTCCCTGTTGCTGTTGCTGCCAATCATTAACATACTTCAGTGATTGACAGTTTAGGCTTTGATCTTGTGACTGGAGACCCTTTGATGTCGAAAAGACCATGTGCTCGAACGATGGGTTGTAAAAGGCCCCTTTACTGTCTCTGTTTATGGCCTTTCATGTAGAGATAGCCCCTTACATTTCTACACCCAGATATTCTTAATGGTCCTTACGTCTCCAATTCTGATTGCTTCAGTGTCTTCAAATCCATTCCCTATACCATTTGACCGTATGCTGGGTGTAATACTATTTGATGTTTTACAAATCCCAGTTCTTTTGAACAGATTACCACATAGGAATGAGAGGCCCATGTTTTTTTCACACCAATCATTGCTTTCCTGATCTGAAGCCTTTAATGTATTATCTTTGTTGCCTTTTCTTACATTAGCCCCTGCTGTGTTGAAAAGCTTGTGTTTCCAAAAGCCTGTGTGTCTTGAAAGCCTGACAACGCTTTAAGCTCAATATTATCCATCTAGTCTATTTATTTAATAATCTAGATATCTATCCGCAGTACAATGTCTTCGATCCTGAAACTCACACTTCTCCAATACCATCAGCGTCAGTGAGGGAGAAACAGGATTTGCGAGGACACAGTTTACCACATTACTGTGTTTACAGGTTTTCAAATGCCTTTGTTTAAAAGGGGTACAGTTAACCCTTTCCTTCAAATGTCTTTTGTTAAAGGGGTTTTGAACCCTACAGTCCCCCCAACCCGCCCCGGTTAAACCGGAAGTAGGTGTGTTCGTGGCGGGTTACGGTTGGGTTTAAAATTTATAGAATTTAACCCCCTCTCCCCTTCCCACCCCTCTCCCTTCATGTACATGTTTCAGGATCCATTTTTATTTGTTTGCGGACACACATGACACAATGATGTAAAAGGTGTTCAGAGGTATTGGCAGATCATTTACATGTGATGTCACTAATGGAAAAAGGGCAAAATAAATGGTGTCAAAATAAAAAAATGTTTGCCAAACATTACAACAGTGAGTCCACTTCAAAAGTACATCATTGGCTGTAAAGTGCTTTGGGATGTCTTGAGGTCATGAAAGGGGCTATATAAATGCAAGTTTTTCTTCCTTCATATATGGCTTCTTTATCTGACAAGCTGAGCAGATCTAAAGGAACAATCTAGAAGAAACATCCTGCCAGCGTATTCAAGGAAAAAAGTTGATTTTTCTACGAGAGGTACTGACCTGGAATGGAAAGATCGCAGGAGAGGAAACAGTAAATTGATAACTCGCTGGATTGGAGCCAAGTTTGTGATAGGGATGAGCTCCAAGGTTATTTCCAATTCAAAACAGATCCAACTTTTTATATAATCAGATGTTTGCAAACATGCCCCATTCAAACCATTCGGATGCAAATGAGGACCATTCAACTTAATCTCCCTGAAGGTTCACTACAGAAAGTTGGCAAAGGAATCCAAACTTTGGACTTGAGCCTTCAAAGCACGAGGGTAAAAATTCTGATCGGGAATCTTCACGTACTAACACTCAGTCATACTATATTCCTGTATGTGCTTTTACACAGGAGTTAACCAGTTCAAAATAAACAGTGCAGCCGCGTTCCCGATCATGCCTCTAGTGTGGGCTTGGTTCCTGGTCCAGCCCCTTGTGTGGGCCTGGTCCTAAGAACATAAGAAATAGGGCCAGGAGTAGGCCATATGTCCCCTCCAGCCTGCTCTGCCATTCAATAAGATTATGGCTGATCATCTACCTCAACTCCACTTTCCCGCCCTATCCCCATATCCCTTGATTCCCTTAGTGTCCAAATATCCATCGATCTCTAGTGTGCTCCTGCCCCTACTGTGAGCCTGGTTCCTGGTCCTGCCCCTAGTGCGGGCCTGGTTCCTGCTCCTGCCCCTAGTGTGGGCCTGGTTCCGGGTCCTGCCTCTAGAGTGGGCCTGGTTCCTGCTCCTGCTTCTAGTGCAGGCCTGGTTCCTGGTCCTGCCTTTAGTGTGGGCCTGGTTCCTGCTCCTGCCCCTAGTGCAGGCCTGGTTCCTGCTCCTGCCCCTAGTGCGGGCCTGGTTCCTGGTCCTGCCCCTAGTGCAGGCCTGGTTCCTGGTCCTGCCTTTAGTGTGGGCCTGGTTCCTGCTCCTGCCTCTAGTGTGGGCCTGGTTCCTGCTCCTGCTTCTAGTGTGGGCCTGGTTCCTGGTCCTGCCCCTAGTGAAGGCCTGGTTCCTGGTCCTGCCCCTAGTGCGGGCCTGGTTCCTGCTCCTGCCTCCAGTGCGGGCCTGGTTCCTGGTCCTGCCCCTAGTGCGGGCCTGGTTCCTGCTCCTGCCTCCAGTGCGGGCCTGGTTCCTGCTCCTGCCTCCAGTGTGGGCCTGGTTCCTGCTCCTGCCTCCAGTGTGGGCCTGGTTCCTGCTCCTGCCTCCAGTGTGGGCCTGGTTCCTGCTCCTGCCCCTAGTGCGGGCCTGGTTCCTGTTCCTGCCCCTAGTGCGGGCCTGGTTCCTGGTCCTGCCTCCAGTGTGGGCCTGGTTCCTGCTCCTGCTTCTAGTGTGGGCCTGGTTCCTGGTCCTGCCCCTAGTGTGGGCCTGGTTCCTGGTCCTGCCCCTAGTGCGGGGCTGGTTCCTGCTCCTGCCTCCAGTGAGGGCCTGGTTCCTGCTCCTGCCCCTAGTGCGGGGCTGGTTCCTGCTCCTGCCCCTAGTGCGGGCCTGGTTCCTGGTCCTGCCTTTAGTGTGGGCCTGGTTCCTGCTCCTGCCTCTAGTGTGGGCCTGGTTCCTGCTCCTGTTTCTAGTGCAGGCCTGGTTCCTGGTCCTGCCCCTAGTGCAGGCCTGGTTCCTTGTCCTGCCCCTAGTGCAGGCCTGGTTCCTGGTCCTGCCCCTAGTGCAGGCCTGGTTCCTGGTCCTGCCCCTAGTGCAGGCCTGGTTCCTGGTCCTGCCCCTAGTGCGGGCCTGGTTCGTAATCCTGCCCCTAGTGCGGGCCTGGTTCCTGCTCCTGCCTCTAGTGTGGGCCTGGTTCCTGCTCCTGCTTCTAGTGTGGACCTGGTTCCTGGTCCTGACCCTAGTGTGGGCCTGGTTCCTGGTCCTGCCCCTAGTGCGGGCCTGGTTCCTGGTCCTGACCCTAGTGTGGGCCTGGTTCCTGGTCCTGACCCTAGTGTGGGCCTGGTTCCTGGTCCTGCCCCTAGTGTGGGCCTGGTTCCTGGTCCTGACCCTAGTGTGGGCCTGGTTCCTGGTCCTGCCCCTAGTGCAGGCCTGGTTCCTGGTCCTGCCCCTAGTGCGGGCCTGGTTCCTGGTCCTGCCCCTAGTGCGGGCCTGGTTCCTGGTCCTGCCCCTAGTGCGGGCCTGGTTCCTGCTCCTGCCTCCAGTGTGGGCCTGGTTCCTGCTCCTGCCTCCAGTGTGGGCCTGGTTCCTGCTCCTGCCTCCAGTGTGGGCCTGGTTCCTGCTCCTGCCCCTAGTGCGGGCCTGGTTCCTGTTCCTGCCCCTAGTGCGGGCCTGGTTCCTGGTCCTGCCTCCAGTGTGGGCCTGGTTCCTGCTCCTGCCTCCAGTGTGGGCCTGGTTCCTGCTCCTGCCTCCAGTGTGGGCCTGGTTCCTGCTCCTGCCTCCAGTGTGGGCCTGGTTCCTGCTCCTGCCTCCAGTGTGGGCCTGGTTCCTGCTCCTGCCTCCAGTGTGGGCCTGGTTCCTGCTCCTGCCCCTAGTGCGGGCCTGGTTCCTGTTCCTGCCCCTAGTGCGGGCCTGGTTCCTGCACCTGCCCCTACTGCGGGCCTGGTTCCTGCTCCTGCCTCCAGTGTGGGCCTGGTTCCTGCTCCTGCCTCCAGTGTGGGCCTGGTTCCTGCTCCTGCCTCCAGTGTGGGCCTGGTTCCTGCTCCTGCCTCCAGTGTGGACCTGGTTCCTGTTCCTGCCCCTAGTGCGGGCCTGGTTCCTGGTCCTGCCCCTAGTGCGGGCCTGGTTCCTGCACCTGCCCATAGTGTGGACCTGGTTCCTGCTCCTGCCCCTACTGCGGGCCTGGTTCCTGCTCCTGCTCATAGTGTGGACCTGGTTTCTTATCCTTACTTACTGACACACCCAGTACATATTTAATTGAACAGCTGTGAAACTGTAAATCAGTATATTTCTTCATTTACAAACCAATCCAACAGGATGCTCCATGTTAATATTAAATTATTGACCGTGTTTTGGAAGCATTTCATAAGTAACTGAATGTAAAATTATTTAAGATTTTCCTAAAGTCTATTAAAAATGCATTTAAGAGCTGGAACTTGCTCAGAGAGGTGTGGCAATGTTTGCAGCAGTTCCTGCAAATTTAATGTACAAATTTACTTGTGGATCCATGGCAAAGCCTCGGAAGTTTTCAAAAAGTTTGCGGCATCAACCCAACCTCTGAACAGGGGAAATGTTGGTGAGAATGGAAGACAGGCCCACAAGCAGGCAAGTAGAATTCATTCATTTAAAACATTGTAAATAAAAATTTTTTAATAAAAAGCCAAAGATGTAACTTCATTAAAGAGACAGAAGCGTAAAGTTTAAAACATTTTTTTTTTACTTTTTAATTTTCAAACATTTTTTTAATGGCCAAAAAATATCACAATAATATGAGACTCCACATTTTTAAAGTTTAATTTTTAGTTGTTTGGCAGTCATTAAGACTAACCGTGCTTTTAAAAAGTAGTGTAGACTTGCTCTTTTCTCAGCGTACCTTTTGGTGGCGTAAGCAGTTACGTTCCAGCCGGGCAAATGGGCAAGTTTACGATTTTTCAATGATTTCCATGATTTACGGCGTGCGATTCCCCTTTAAATCGCAGCTGTCAAATCACCGGCGAACCAATAGGAGCAAGTTCACGATTTCCGGGTTTTAGTGCCCATGTGCAAATGCGGGAACTTGCTCCTTCGATTTGCCGGCGGGGACAGAGGACGCCATTGAGGAACGCTGGACTCAGGTGAGTAATTTCTGCCTCTATATTTCACTCCCACCTCTTCGTACCTACCATTTCTAGACTGATGAGATTACTTGAGGCACCTGTCAACTGGTTGTCAGGAGTCAGTCAAGTTGTCTCTCAGAGCCATTTACCCTCCCTTCTTGTGTAAGGAACATCACATTTGTTTGCCAACTCAGCAAAGTTCTGCAAATTTACTGGCTGGGAATCGGTGGATAATAATTCATATCCTATATCTCCTCTCCTTACACACTAATGCTGCTACCTACTGTCTTCCCCCCACTTCTCCCACACCCCCAATACTCTTCATTTATGATTAAGAAAGAACTTGCATTTTTACAGCAGATTCTAGAAATCTGAAACCAAAACAGAAAAGGCTGGAAACACTCAGCAGGTCAGGTAGCATCAGTGGAGAGAACAGACAATGGGCATGATTTTATTGGGGAGCCGGGAAGGGACGGGGGGGTGGAATTCCTGGCGGGCAACTCGGAAGCACAGGTTTCTTGGACATCCTTACGATTTTGACGTAAGGACGTCATTTATTTTTTTTTTGACGGTTTCAATCAGGTTGGCCTGTCGGGCGGGAAAAGAGGAAGGAAGAGGACGTGAGCAGGTAAATGTTAGATATGGGGGGGGGGGGTCATCGGGGGGGGCGGTGGTCGGGGGTCACTGGAGGGAGGGTCAGTCATTGGGGGACTCCGTCATCAGGGTGGGGGTGGGGTTAGTCATCAGGGGGCTCTGACATTGGGGGGGATCAGTCATCAGGGGGATTCAGTCATCGAGGGGGGGGTCAGTCATCGGGAGGCTCAGTCTTGGGGGTGTCGGGGTCAGGGGTCGAGGGGTGGTCGGAGATCATGAGGGAGGGTCGGAGATCGTGAAGAGGGAGTTGGAGATCGTGAGGGGGGGGTCGGAGATTGTGAGGGAGGGGGTCAGAGACCGTGAGGGGGGTCGCAATAGGTAGAAAGAATCTGTTAAAATGGAGGCCCGCAACCTCCTTGAAAGCTTTTAGTGACTGATCTGCCTCCTGACAGCGGGTTGGTTGCCCGCCCCTCGCCCTGCCTCCATTAAAACCAGAAATGGGAGGGTTGGAGGCGTGGTTGGGGGCAGGTTTTAGATTTTAAACGTTTTTACTGTCCCCTTGTCCCCAACCCACCTGTTTTTCTGAGTTAAAATCATGCCCAATGAGTTTCGGGTATGAACCCGTCCTCAGAACCTTTCCAGTTTTGTAGGCGGACGCAGCAGTCAATTCACACACTACAAAATCCCACAGTAAATGACCAATTAATCTGATTTTTGGCGGTGCTGGTTAAGGGAGTGATATTGATTGGAACATTGGAGAACTCTCTGCTTCTCTTCAAATAATGTCGTGAGGTCTTTTACATCCACATGAATAGATAGACGGGGCCTTGGTTTAACATCTCACCTGATGGACAATGCAGTGCTCTCTCAGCACTGACTGAAGGATTGGCCTAGATTATGTACTCAGGCCCTGTAGCTGAGCTAAACTAACAATATTCAAGTAATTGGACAAGAAGTGAAATTTCGAAAAATAAATGAGGATAATTGTCTTTTTTTTGTTCCCCGCAATCACCCCGGCCCCAAATTTTCACCAGTGCTGCTTTGAACTAGGCACAAGAAGGGTGAAAAAGGCCTTACAGTCCATTTGATCTCATCCTTCCAGAATCTAACCCTGCTCTACTCCCATGACAACATCCAGTTGTTTCCTAAATGAATCCAGTGACTGGTCCTCCTGGCCCCACTAAGAAACGCTTTTGACTTCCCCGTCAGGTGGACATCCTGCTCAGGAGGCCTTTAAAATGCCATTGGGGTTCCTAATAACATTGTAGGACCCCTATTTGCATATGTTAATGAGGCTCCCATCTGAGTCAGGTGGGCACCTCGGCCGCCTAAAATTGTGGCCGATGATGGCAGGTGGAAATCGAGCAAGAACAAGGCAGTAAGTCTCTGCACAGCTAATTTAACTGCGGCCTGCTCTGTTCTTGCCGGGTTGGATGAGTTAAAATTCCACCCTATGTCTCGTGATGTAAGGATGGATAATATGTGAAATCCTGGCAACACCACATTAGTTTCACACAATTTTTTTTTCATATTTCAAAATAAACTTTACTCATGAAATTTGTAAAGGTACATACAATGCAATTCAAGCCATGCTTCAAACAATACAATACAGGTCATACAGTACAATTCAACGGTCCCAGTACAATCAGTACAGTTACTCACCATGGGCTCTATTTTAGCACCCGCGATCGGGTGCGTTCCTGGCGGGGGGGCTCCGAAAATCGGAGAATCCCGGAGCGGGTCGGGAGCCCGCCCACTTCCGGGGTCCCCACAGACGCACCGACGTGCGCGCGCAGCCCCCGCATGTGGGACTCCCACCGGCAATTAAAGCCAGCGGGTTGCCACTTGACAATATTTACTTAGGTATTTCAGGTCATTAACAGACCTGATTAAGGGAATATGTCAGGAGGGGTGGGATTTTAGAGACAACTGGGACTGTTTCCCATACTGGGGGAAACACTCCCAGTTCAAATAGACGTGTTGCAGCTGTCAGCCTGTGGCAGCTGCAGAGGTCCATTTGACAGGTGGTGGCGGGAGACCCTCACTCATTGCAGGAGGCCACTCTGTCACTTGGGACAAAGTTTGGCCTCCACCACCCTCCTCCTGACAAGAAAATTCACCAACTTGCACACTTACCCCGGGGTCCAGAGACATGTACCTACCTTGTGGACCCCCTCAGATGTACATCTTCCGGATGGGGGCCGCCGTAGTTGCAGTCATGACCTCCGCGGAGGGCGAACAGCATCACCAACCTCGTCGGCCACGCCGTCCACCTCTGACACGTGGAGCTCCACAACAGAGTGCTGTGACACATCCACCTGCACAGCAGGAGGGAGGGCTACCGCAGAGAGAGATGCGTCGCAGAGGGCACTACCCTCGCCACAGGGTCCACAGACCGAGGCTCAGCTTTCTGGACCTCTCTGAGCAGCAGTGCACACGGAGTCACTCGACATGTAGTCGTGGACATCTGCAGCCTCGTTCATGCCGAGCTGCTCCCGGCTGGCCTGAGCACCATCATCTTACCTGTCGCTGTCAAAGTCACCACTGCCCTCAACAACTTCTCCTCCGCATCCTTCCAGGGTGCCACTGGGGGCATCGCCGACGTCTCTCAGTCATCTGCACAAAAGAGCCCTGCAAATACACCTACACTCACTCTGCAGTGACACAATGGGTGGCATCAGGTGTGGGTCTTCATTGTGATCCTCAGGAAAGGGCATTATTGCACAAACCAGACAAGATTCACAAAGACGTGGCAGTAGTGGTGCCAATATAATATGTAATGTGAGTTGGTCAGAAATTCAATATAAGTGAAAACCATGACAAACCCTCAAACACCCTTGTGCATCCCCTTCATGCTCACGACACGTTTGCCTTACGCTGCCTACTGCACATATGTGATGCATGCCCTGTGGCTGCAGTACAGGTAGTGGCAGGTTGAGTGAGGCTGGCCGTGAAAGAGATGCATGAGAGGGTGAGTATGAGATAGAGCCATGAGATTGTATGAGGATTGGGTTGAGTGGTAGTGGTGGGATGAGTACTGGCGAGGTGAGTAAGTGCAGGTAAGATGAGGATGAGGTTTGAGTGGGTGTGAGGGGTGATGTGACAGAGTAGTGTTGGCAGTGCAGAAGGAGATGTGGGGTGGGGGCGGTGATGTGGCAGACGGAGTGTAGGGGAATGAGTAAGTGTACTCACTTTGGCTGACCTACTTAGGTCATTGCAGCGCCTCCTGCACTGTATGCAGGTGGGCGATATGTTGGTGGTGCAGGTGACCTCCTCTGCCATCTCAAGCCAGGCCTTCCTGGTGGCAGAGGCAGGCCGCTTCCTCCCGCCCGCCGGGGGGAAGATCTCTGCCCTCCCCCTCCTCCTCACCCCATGTATTGATACCTGGAGTGAGGCATCACTAAACTGGGAGCAGCCTTCCCCCTGGGCTGCTCCATGCTGTGATTTTTTCTATTTGTTGCAGCATCTGTCAGTGGAGGACTGCCCCTTTAAATAGAGCTCCTCCAGCTGACAGACCTTACTGCGCATGCGCAGCCCGCCCGACGCGCAGATCAGCATCGGGGAACCCGGAAGACAAGGTAAGTGAATCCAATTAGGCTGCGATCGCGTGGGGGGCAGACTGATTTCGCCGGGCGCGTTACCCACGCACCCAATAGCCCCCCCGCCGCGAACCCGCAGCCCCATATGTCGTACATACAATTCATGGCACTCTGGGGTGCTTCATTGCATTACAGTCGTTACAGGATACAGAAACAGTACATTGTGTTACATTCATTTTTCATTTTACATTCTGCCCGAGGGGGTTTTTCCTTGATTCCAGCCCCTCGGTATACAACGGTGGGAGGGCTCTATACGGTGGCCTTTCCCCCTAGATCCTTTGCGTAGGTCGCACCTCACCTCAGTGCGCCCCGCAGCACGTACTCCTGGACCTTGGAGTGTGCCAGTCAGCAACACTCGGTCGTGAACAGCTCCTTCAGCTGGAAGACCAGCAGGTTTTGGGCGGACCAAAGGGCCTCCTTCACCGAGTTGATGGTCTTCCAGCCGCAGGTGATATCTGTCTCGTTGTGTGGAACAGCCCGTAGAGTACAGCGTTCTGTGTTACCGAACTGTTGGGGATGAACCGGGGCAGATACCAACGCATCTCTCTCCACACCCTCTGTGCGAAGGGGCAGCCCATCATGAGGTGGAAGATGGTCTCGTCCCCGCCACAGCCTTGAGGGCAGCTCAGGGAGGCGCTGAGGTTCAGTGCCTGTTGGAAGGACCACACTAGGAAGGCTTTTCTCACCATCATCCAGGCTACATCCTGGTGCCTGTTGGTTAGTTCCGGTGATGAGACGTTCTGCCAAATGGCATCGACCATCTGGTCGGGGAAGAACCCGATCGGATCAACCCTCTCCGTTCCTTGCAGGACTCTGAGAACGTTTCGTGTCGACCACTGTCTGACGGCCTTGTGGTCGAAGGGGTTCTTCCTCAAGAACTTCTCCAACCTGGGACAGGTTGGGGGGGGAGGGGGACGGTCCAGCTGGACAGGACGTCCTGCGCCTGCTCGGCCAGTGTGGCCAGACCCGGCCTTCTCAGTGTGGTGGACAGGTAGAAACCCAGCATGTAATGACACTTGGTGTTTGCGTACTGGGGCTCTACACACATCCTGAGGCAGCCACACACAAAGGTGGCCATCAGGATCAGAGTGGTGTTGGGGACGCTCTTTCCCCCCTTTGTCTGGGGGCTTGTACATGGTGGCACTGTGGATGCGTTCTACCTTAGATCTCCAGACAAAGTGGAGGATAGCTCGGGTGACTGTGACGGTGGAGTTGTGGGGAATGGGCCAGACCCTGGCCACGTAGAGCAACACCGCGAATACCTCACATCTTATCACCAGATTCCTGCCGGTTATGGAGAGGGATAGCCCCAGCCACATACCAAGCTTCTGTTTGGCCATGGCGGTCCGCTCCTCCCAGTTCTTTGTGCAGGCCTGGGGCCCCCCCCAAACCAGATCCCCAGCACCTTCAGGTAGTCGGACCTGACGGTGAAGGGGACAAAGGATCGGGTCTCCCACCTGCCAAAGAACATGGCCTCACTCTTATTTCGGGTTCACTCTGGCCCCCGAGGCCAGCTTGAAATGGTCGCAGATGTCCATCAGTGTGTGGACCGACTTCTGGTCGGAGCAGAAAACGGCGACATCGTCTATGTACAGGGAGGCTTTAACCTGAGCGCCTCCGCTGCCTGGGATTGTCACCCCCTGATACTTGCATCCTTCCTGATGGACGCGGCAAATGGCTCGATACAACTTACGAACAAGACTGCGGAGAGAGGACAGCCCTGCCTGACTCCAGATCTGATTGGAAAGCTCTCCGACTCCCACCCATTGATTAGGACTGCGCTATGGATGTCCGCGTAGAGCAGTCGGATCCAATCGCGGGTTCCCTCCCCAAAACCTATTTTGGAGAGCACGTCCATCATGAACGTGTGGGATATTCTGTCAAAGGCCTTCTCCTGGTCCAGGCTGATGAGGCAGGTGTTCACGCCTAAAGTTAAAATCAGCCCTAAGGTATTAATACCAGTACCAATTTTGAGATAATTAGCAGAAGAACCAGAGGGGAGATGAGGAGAAATGTATTTATGCAGTGAGTTGTTATAATTTGGAATGCACTGCCTGAAAGGGTGGTGGAAGCAGATTCAATAGTAACTTTCCCAAGGGAATTGGATAAATACTGGAAAAGGAAAAATTTGCACGGCTATGGGGAAAGGGCAGGGGAGTGGGACAAATTTGATAGCTCTGTCAAAGAGCTGGCATAGGCACAATGGGCTGAATGGCCTCCTTTTATGCTGTAAGATTCTATGATTCTAATACAGTCTTATTCTTTTCTCTCTAACATGAATTATCTGCAACCCCTTCTGGTTGTTTCTGGAGGTACTTTCATCTTATTGCTATTAATTTGGTTTGAGGAGAGCAGCAGTGAATTGGTCTCCATGCAGTTCTCTCCCCTACTTATTTTAACTCAGCATGTGCCACTCTCCATAGATCCAATGGGGCCATGAAGACTCATTTTTCCATGCCTTTGCACAGAATAATGACCATAATTAAGAGTGTTCTAACTGGGCAGCTTCTGGTCCAGTTGACTTCACTTAGTTGTTAGTTTTAATCCATATAAGCGCGATGAACTGAGGCTTGCAGTTCTCTGATTTCTTTTTAGTTTGCATTGAACCAACTCGACGTTATTTTGTGCCAGTGAACCTGACAATAGCTCACAAAACCCACAGGAAAGTGGGTCTCCACTCTCATCAAGTGGGTCTCCACTCTCATCTTTTCCACATCGTTCACCTGAGGAAGGAGGTAGCCTCCGAAAGCTTGTGAATTTAAAATAAAATTGCTGGACTATAACTTGGTGTTGTAAAATTGTTTACACTCATCAAGAACAGCAAAGGCTGGACACTTCCATTTACAGGTGCAGGTAATGTGGAAATGTACGTTTATCATAGAGTGCATTCTAATGTCAAAGTGCCTTAGTTGAGTTCGAGACCTGTGTATGGCCTTGCATTTGGATCTTCTGGGCTGCTGTTGGACATGCCCGAGGTCTCCATTGCCCCTGATCCACCACTGTATATCTCTTAAGAGAAAGAGAAAGCAACAGGTAAAGGAAAAGTACTGCGAAGACCTTGAGAAGTGATTTCTTCAATCTTCCTTTGTTTTTTCCACAACACCGGAGGAGAACTTAATGCAGAAAGGATCCTCTTTGAGCTTTATTATTTCCTACAATGTGGAGGTAACATGATACCTAAGGTTTCACGCAGAAACTGCCTAAAATGCTCCCTGTTCTATGTGCTCACTGACTATCAGGAGAGAATCAAAGTTTGAATATAAACCATACAATTATGTGACTTCACCTTTTTACTCTAGGACATGGCATATAGTCTAGGTCAGAGGTAGGTTTGTGTGTGTGTGTGTGTATTTGTGTGTGTGTGTGTATTTTTGTGTGTGTGTGTGTATTTGTATGTGTGTGTGTTTGTTTTTTTACTCTGGCCTATTTCCCAATGCAAGTCAGACACCAGATGGCATCAAATTACCAGCCTGATGCCTGTACAACAGTTTTTTTTTCTTATGATGTAAAATGACTAAGAACTTGAATTAGACAGTTTTCTACCAGCCCAGTCTGAATCTCATTGACTCCCAGCAGACTTCAGTCACACTTTGACAAGGACCTCTGCCTAGAGCATATGGCGCCAAAATGACAATATTCCGCTCCTGGGATGGAGCCTCATTGAGTGCAAGAGTGGGTCAGGGACAAAACTAACACACTAGCCCCACTGCTCCATCTCCCCCGACCTGTACTCGCCACGAGTGAGGCTTCACGTCAGCAGCAGCGCCTCCCAATTTTAGCTCTGCCTCTTTAGCTCGAGGCAAGCCTTGGGCTCCTTTTAGTTTGCAAATGCAGATGGAGCCCTGGACGCAGTTGGATAAAAGAAAAGCAATTAATTTAGGCACAAGAAAAGCTGGTTATCTTCTGATACCGCCGCAGGCCAGTCCCATACATGATGCTGGAAGCAACCTAGACAATACGCATTATTATACTTGCTTCAGTAGGCCTCACTCACTCTGCAAACACCTGAACAAGGCTAACTGGTTCAAGTAAATACTTCTGTCTTCGACACAATACACTCTAAGTGCTATTGCTATAGCAGCTAATACTGAGCCTGGTAATGATACTTCTGGCTGCAAAACAAGCCTTTTGCCTCAAACTATCACATTCTCTTATCATCTGATAGCATCTGTAGAACCTGAAAATGATCACCTTGTAATAACTCTAAATTCAAAGGCAGCAAGGACTACCTGGTAACAGGTGTAGATTCAAAGGGAGAAAAACTATTGTCCAATAATAGCTATGGAATTAGTGATGAAAGGAATGCTCACTCAATTTGGAAGAAAGAAAGGGACTTTTCCTGCCATCAGTTTAGAGAGGTATTGCTGTCAGCCTAAGAGTCAGTCTACTCTCTGGGAGTAAGTGTGTTGTCCGCCTTAGATGTAGTTGGTGTGTGGACCTTGGGACAGAGGAGAAAAGGGGGAGTAAATTTTGGTCATTGTGGAGTAGGATTATGTACCCTCGCACAAAAGATAGAGGGGACCAAAAGATCCTCACGTTTGGATATTCAGATTGCCCTGAGTTGACTCCAACTCACTGAGCTAAGAGCACATCCAGACCATTGTGAAGTGAAGTATTCCCAAACTCTGCACTGAGTTCCTGCAAACTCTGGCCCACACTGTTTCCTGGTTTTCTTTTTAAAAAAAAAATATTCTAGCAGCGCAACTGCACTTTGATCATCGTTGGCATGCCTTACTGCGACAAATTTAAACACACACTGAGAATTGAGCTCCTGCAACATTCCTCATTCAAGCCAGCCTTGAGATATATCAAATGGGATGTACGATTGTTCGTCGGTGCACGCATTGGAGGGTACAAGGGGGAACACGTTCTCCTGCCTCCCAGTTTTTTTTAAATATAGGTTACGCCCCCATCTTCCCATCTGCTCCAAGTCTTGAAATTGTCTCCATTTTATTTCCTTCCCTTCCTCCTCCTCCCCCCCACCCCAACTTTTTATATGTCATTACACTCTCTTTATGCCTGCGACACCTTGACAACTTTGGTCCTTTACTATAAAGATCTTATGCCTTTTAAAGTGAATGTGTAAATGGCTCTATTACCTGCTCTTATGGCTGTGGCAAACTGAAGCAATTGGAGCCCTGTGTGCCCTGGACTAATGTCCATCCCAGAGAGAACGGGTAATGGTTCACCTCTCTGTCAGTTACTAAGAAAGTCAAGTGAAAGACTCGTGGATAGCTTCAGCCCTATTCTCAGTGGAGATGAGCTCACAGCACAAAATGAGCTCATCTATCATAAATAGAGCTAACTGCCAGTCTCATTTAGAAATGATCTGGACCGCCGCACGGGGCGTGGAGACCTGCACTGAGATGAAACTCGCTTGAGGATGTGGTTAAAGTGTATTACTGGGACAATTATATAGGTTGATCCGAGTGATGCCTGGCCTGGAGGTGCTCAATGCTGTCACTGGACGTAAAGGTAAAATATGGACGAGCTAAGGAGATTTAATAGAGTTGTTCAAAATCATGAGGGGTCTAGACAGAGTAGATAGAGAGAAACTCTTCCCGTTGGCGGAAGGGAGGAGAAAGCAAAGCAATACTAACTTCTGGTAAGTTTAGTTAGTGGGGAAGCTTTTAGAAATGATAATCCGGGACAAAATTAACAGTCACTTGGACAAGTGAGGATTAATTAAGGAAAGCCAGCATGGATTTGTGAAAGGCAAATCCTGTTTAACTAACTTGATTGAGTTTTTTGATGCGGTAACAGAAAGGGTAGATGAGGGCAATGCGGTTGATGTGGTGTATATGGACTTCCAAAAGGCGTTTGATAAAGTGCCACATAATAGGCTTGTCAGCAAAATTGAAGCCTATGGAATAAAAAGGGCAGTGGCAGCATGGATATGAAATTGGCTAAAAGACAGGAAACAGAGAGTAATGGTGAACAGCTGTTTTTTGGACTGGGGGAAGGTATACTAGGGAAAGGTATACCAGGGACAGGTAGTGTTCCCCAGGGGTTGGTACCAGGACCACTGCTTTTCTTGATATATATTAATGACTTGGACTTGGGTGTACAGAGCTCAATTTCAAAATTTGCAGATGACACAAAACTTGGAGGTGTAGTGAACAGTGAGGAGGATAGTGATAGACTTTGAGAGGACATAGGCAGGCTGGTGGAATGGGCGGACACATAGCAGATGAAATTTAACACAGAGAAGTGCAAATTAATACATTTTTGGTAGGAAGAATGAGGAGAGACAATATAAACTATAGGATACAACTCTAAAGGAGGTGCAGGAACAGAGAGACCTTGGGGCATATATGCACAGGTCGTTGAAGGTGGCAGAGCAGGTTGAGAAAGAGGTTAAAAAAGTATAAAAGCAAGGAGGTTATGATGAACCTTTATAAAATACTGGTTCGGCCACAACTGGAGTATTGTGTCCAATTCTGGGCACCGCATTTTAGGAAGGATCTGAAGGCCTTGGAGGGGGTGCAGAAAAGATTTACTAGAATGGTTTCAGGGATGAGGGACTTCAGTTACATGGATAGACTGGAGAAGCTGGGGTTGTTTCTCCTTAGAGCAGGGAAGGTTGAGAGGAAATTTGATAGAGGTATTCAAAATCATGAGGGGTCTAGACAGTGTAGATAGAGAGAAACTGTTCCCATTGGCAGAAGGGTCGAGAACCAGAGGACTCAGATTTAAGGTGATTGACAAAAGAACCAAAGGCAACATGAGGAAAAACCTTTTTACGCAGCGAGTGGTTAGGATCTGGAATGCACTGCCCGAGGGGGTGGTGGAGGCAGATTCAATCGTGGCCTTCAAAAGGGAACTGGATAAGTTCTTGAAGGGAAAAAATTTGCAGGGCTACAGGGAAAGGGCGGGGGAATGGGACTAACTGGATTGCTGTTGCAGGGAGTCGGCATGGGCTCGACGGGCCGAATGGCCTCCTTCTGTGCTGTAACCATTCTATGATTCCATACAAGGTAAAGATAATGGTTTGAATTGGCAAAATAGCAAAATGTTCTGTTCTAAAGTTTAGGTGAGTGGAGGTGTTCACTTAATAGGGTGAAATTGGCACATTTATATTTTACATTTCTTAGTTTATGGTGAATGGGAATATGGTGTTTCTCATTCTTTTGGGTCAAGGTAGAAGCCTGATTATGCATAGGGGAGGGGTTTCGACTGTGAACTTATCTGGCATCCCCATTCCAGCATGGGATGGGGGAAATTCAATAAGCCTCTGCCTCAAAGGTAATCAAAAATAGATAAATGATAAAGTAAAGTTGATGTAAGGTTTGATAGACATTCTGGAGTTTGCTTGATAATCTTTGGGGATCATGGAATATTGATGGAGAACTTCCCATTAGAAGATAAAATGGGTGGGGCAAAGTCCACAAGAGAGTAAGATTTCACACGGTCTATGGAAGGAGTGGGTATGATGGGCTAGATAGCCTTTTCTCATTGCATGCTTTCTTATGTTTTTAGATATAAACAAACTGTGAGACTAGTCTCTCCAAAGATCTTTTCTTTCTCCAGAACTACTTTGCAAAGTTTCCATTTGCATTACCATGACAATGGGGGCAGTTGATTATGGGTAAAACTTCACAGCTGTCAGACAATTGGTGCTGAGAAATAGCATTCCTTCCCTACTTTGTCATTAAATTGCCTGCATAACAAGTTGCCTCCACCACAGTCGGTTGAGATACAAGTGTAACATTAATGTGCTATTCTTAACTCAGGTTAGAAATGTTCACAAGTTTCTCTTCCTACAGAAGCACTAACTTTAGAAAATCTAATGTCTATGAGATATTCAACCTCTAGATGCTTTCCATGAATTGTCACTGATGTCCATGCCCTATTCCATTTTACACCCATGAATTGCGCATGAGTTTTGCATTTCCGCCGTTAATGTACATCTTCCCACATTAAATTCCATTTGCTTCAGTTCATCTACTTGATTTCTCCAGATTCTTTTCTTTACTCACCAGTCTCACATCCCCCGCCTTTCAATCTTGAAGGTGTTGACTTTTCTCTCTCAGTTACAGTTCCACCTGTACTCTTGTGTCACCCAAGCTGCCATTATTTATGTGGAAGCCTGGACTGTGGATGTGAGCAGGCTATTCAATGGGTCAGGGGGTGGGGGGCGCATTACAGCCAAGCTGCATCCTGTAGTTATGTGACATCCACACTTCTGTACTTCTAGCAAGGGCTGGGTAGTGATCAGGCGCAGGAACCCTGGCTGATCTTCTGCCCTTTCCTCATCCAAGGGTACTGAGGCCAATTTCAGTGCCCGAACACTGCCTCGGTGGAGATAAGCTATCTCGGCATCGGCCAAGGACTCCACTGGGATCTCTTTTTGTAGTCAGTGGATAAACTCGCTATGTCACCAGGGGAGCACTTGTCTAGATTTCCCTCATGCTACTAATCTTCCCCACACGGACAGCCAGCCTAGTAACTAGCAGTTGTATGTATTCATAAAATGTGCTGTCTGGCTATTTAAAGAAACATTCCACATTATGCTTTGAGTTTATCTGTTAAGCTACAGTCACAAGGAATGGTCAGGCAAAAAATAAAGCACAGCTAAGACCTTAATGCAAATATAAAATTACTTCTGCTTTTGAGCTTTTAGATTTTTCCATTATATTCCAAGCTGAAACTTGGCAAAATCCATTCTTTAGATATCCTATAATTTCTCAGTTTGCTTTTGGCTGCGTCTGTTATCACAAAACAAAAGATTCTGCCCTTTAGCAGTGTAATCAAGAGACTTAACCTTTCAGCTGATAAGACTTTGCTCCAAAACCAAGTCATTTATCATTAAGCAGCACGCAGCAGAGAAGTATATTAACAAATGGAAATGCCTTAACGTGTGCACTTTGCCAGAATGGGTGTTAGAGTCAAAAGGAAATGTGTGTGAGATGAGACCACAAAATGTGCAGTTAACCTAAGGAGGTCATAACTGTGTGCCCCAATGCAGCGGTTGAACAGGAGTGCTTTACATAAGGGTTTATTTAATAGTGACAACTAATAAGTTTCACCCTATCTGGCCAAGGAATCATGATCACAAGATACAGGAGGAGATAAGCCATCAGAAACAGTTATTTTTTTACAGGGGCGGAAGACGTAACTGAAAGATCAGAATTTATTTCAAAGAGTTAGCCGGCCAACACTGGAAAGCTTTGACTGAAAAATAACATTTGCCAAATTTGACACAGATCCATGCCGAAATTTATATTCTGTTAAGGATCTGCTCTGAATAGCATATCTATCAGACAAGGACAACCAGAGTAGTAAGGACTGATGGTGCTAAGCTGTTGAAACATTTATAATGTGGAGATGCCGGTGATGGACTGGGGTTGACAATTGTAAACAATTTTACAACACCAAGTTATAGTCCAGCAATTTTATTTTAAATTCACAAGCTTTCGGAGGCTTCCTCCTTCGTCAGGTGAACGATGTGAAAATCACATCGTTCACCTGACGAAGGAGGAAGCCTCCGAAAGCTTGTGAATTTAAAATAAAATTGCTGGACTATAACTTGGTGTTGTAAAATTGTAAACATTTATAAGTCTTGGGTCCCCATGTGAAGTTCTCCCTTACCCTGAAGCAGCAGCAGCTTCCATTTTTCACATGAAATACAGCAATGAATAAACCAATGCTACCTCAAGTGTAGTTTTGGCAGTTTCTATTATAATGGATGGAACATGATGGATTATTAAAATAAGTATTATGATTAACTTGAAAGCCAGCCATTAATGTTGATAAAACCCTGTGTTCTTGGAACATGTTTAACAGATTAAAAGCCGTACCCACTAATTCTTAAATGATTGGCTCATGCAGTTGGGGAAGAAGGTCACAGGGTTGGGTGGAGGAGGAGGTACTTTTTTTTTAAATCATGAAGAGAATCAATAGGATGGATGGATGAAAGTACTTTGTGTGTGGGTCCTGGAGAGATGATTATAAGGTATGGAAACAACAGTCTAAATGCAATTTGAGGAAAAACTTCTTCACGTGGATTTTAACTTATGAATAGACTGCCACTGAGTGCTCTGAACGCTGACTCTTTCGCGCATGGCCTCATTGTTCTTAACTCTTCAGCTGCTAGTAAGTCCATGGAACTGAGATGATCCATGGAGTAGCCACTGTTTCACACACCAAGGTGGTGATTTTAAACCCCAGGAACGGGTGGGTTGGGGGCGGGTGAGAGTTGAAAATAGTTGGTTTTTTGGGTTGCAACCGCAAACTTTTCGGACTTTGCATTCCCAGTGGGAAGCCTGTACTTTTACACGTCGACGTTAAACCTGGAAATAAAGCCGGGTTGTGGTTGCGACCCAAAAAACGACTATTTTCAACTCCCACCCGCCCCCAACCCACCCGTTCTTGGGATTTAAAATCACACACCAAGACACCAATACGACAGTAATATATTTACCCCTGCACAACTAAAATGACATTTTAAGTAGAAAAAAAGAAATCTTGATTTATCTAGCCCCTTATGACATCTCTTAGTAATGTCCCCAAGTGCTTCACATGAATTACTTTGAAGTGCAGTCGCTGTCGTTACTTCGGCAAACGCAGCAGCCATTTTGTGCATAGCATAATCCTTAAAACACTGCAGTGAAATGCGTGACTATCCAGTTTTGTTTTTTTATTGGGTGATGCTGACTGAAGGAGCGACAATGCCTTCATTAAGAGAAGGGCCTGCTCTTCTTCAAAATAGAGACATGGGCCACGATATTTACAGGGAGGGAGCTGGGGCACGTGTCCGTGGGGGGGAAACCGGGAAATGTCAGGAATGCAGAGGTCCTGCCAAATTTAACATTTTTTTTTTGCTCTGTTTCTGGCCCGGCAGCTGGCCAGATTGAGAGGCCGGCCGGCCGCCGGGCGGGAAAGCAAGCAGCCGAAGGCCGCAACCAGGGACCGCTGGGGACGGTCCCCGGAAATCGGAGAAGATCGGGGCATGGTGGAGGGGGCTGGGAGTGCGGCAGTGAGGAGGGAGGGAGGCTGATCATGGCGAGGTCTGAAAATCGCGGGGGGGGGGGGTGGGGAGGCAGATTGTAGTGGGGGGGATCGGAAGATCGTGGCAGAAGTTTTGCTTGAGGGGATGGGGGAAACACTAATGCTCCTCCTGGCCCACAAGCAGTGCTGGATCCGGCAGCTACCGCCTGCGTTTAGCTGCCTTGTTTCCTGAGCACTTGGAAATCCCGGCCCGCAGCCGTTAAATTTTAAATGTCTCCCAAAATCTGTGGAACGGAGCATCGTTTAAATATTATATTCACTGACCCACCTCTCCAGAGCAGGTTACTTGGATGCCCCCAAACCTGCCACGGTTAAACCGCAAGTAGATGTGTTTGTGGCGGGTAAGGGTCGGGTTTTGCATATTTACCGATTTAACCCTCCCTCACCAGCCCATCGCGGGGGGATTAAAATTTCCCCCATTAAATCTTTTCCATCCACCTGAGCAGGCAGACAGGGCCTTGAATTAATACCTCATCTGTGGCACTTCCAACAAAGTAGCACTTCTGCAATGCTGCTTGAAATTTAAGCCCAGAATATATATTTCGAGTCCTGGAGTGAGGCTTAAAATGACAACCATCTGACTGACTGAGTTAAACTGAGTCAAAGAGAGCATTTTAAACACTTCAGCATGACTGTCTCATCTCTTCCGCCATTCTCCCCCATCATTTGCCTTTGATCTGCTCTCCCCCTTCCTCCTGTTCTCCATTCTCTTTTATTTATTTTAAATTTAATTTTACTTTTTAAAGATGAAATTTTAAAATTAAAAATAACTTTACACTCCTTTTCATTATCATCTTCCCCTTGGTTCCCACCATTCATTTTGGAGGTAAGAGGAATATCTGAAAGCTTAGGCTTTTGTTGGCTGGAACGATTTAGTGTTTGGCTGCGTCTTCTCTTATAATCGCAGGTCTTTGTGAACGTATAGGCCCCATTGAATGCCTATTCTAATTACAGTGAATTTTAATGCTTTTGACAGGATATCAGTCACTTTTAGGAATCAAACGATCAATGAGTTAAATATGAAAACTGTAGATTTGTCAGAGTGTAAGATGTAACACAAAGGATTAAACCTAATCTACAAGAAATTGCCTTCTTTGTTTCATTGATGAAGATTTTATTTGAGAGTTTATTCAATATCTTGACAACATTAGATTCAAATAGTGTCTCAATTTGCCACAGTAAAGTGTATCATTAAATTTGGTGTCCATGTCAGCTGATTCTGTGGTTGTATCATATTTAAAAGTGCAAGTTGGCTAATGCAATGATTGGTCGCAGAATAACACGACAGAGGCCTGCAGCAGCTCACTTACCTACTGTCATAAATAGGATTAAAGTTGCATTGAGATCTAGAGAAGGAAATAATGCAAAGAGAAAAAAAATCATGGGTTTCTATTGTATATATGAAATGTGGTGAAATGTGTAATCTAAAAATGAGTGACAAAAATGGCTAAACAAGAAATTACTTAACTTGTGAGTGTGCGGATGTGTGAATATGTGGCAACACTGCTGGAAGTGATGAATGGCCCCTTATTTAGAACACATCAGAGGCTAGCTGCATATACTCTTATTATTGAGAAACTCAAATGAAGAACTAAGCCCATAAGTGCAGTACACCTACAGCATTGACATCAGCAGAAGAAAAGATGAGTTAAGTCAGGAAGTAATGTTTAGATGACACCAAGCTTAGGTTTCAACAGATTGTAGAAGAAAGGGAAGATCGAGGGAAGTAAGAATTTACAGTTTTGAGGTCCCGGAGTAGTCAATGGTGCGAAGTCTGGATTTCAACACCATGCAGGTGAGGAAAGAGAGTGTCGTACAATGTACTTGGAGGAATAAAAATAAAAAGTTCAGAGGACTAATGACCATCCTGGTATATCAATAAAATAAAGACAAGAATAAAGAGAGAGCAAGACATCAGGAGCTTGAGTGGAACATACACCGATGATATTCTCTCTGCTTCTTTTAGAATCCTGAACTGCCAGTTGTTGAGTGCCTTTTCCTCCAGTTACTGGGACATGCCATTTCATGGAAGCTGGAATAAATTAGATAAACGAGATTCTGTTTTGTTTCCTTATTGATTAGAAAAATGACATTCTGAATTGTTTATAGCTCACATCTGTCTGTGCTGCTGTTGCTGACTGATTTCCTTTGTCTCCTTTGAAACCAGCCGATAAAGTCTTTAATCTTGCCATATTTAGATGTACAATGTGCATCTCTCTGAATAGAGTGCAGTGCTGTGTGGCTCTGCCAGACAGCCTTAGTTCCCTAGACTTTGGACTCTACTTAATTATTCCATTTGCTAAAATAAGGCAAGGCAGCTCAATAAGTTCTTAAATGAAGCAAAGATAAATTTTAATTACAGCATATTTCTTGCAATAAACATGTCATCTCAAATGTACCCACAATGCCTTATTCTATTACCATAATGTGACATTCTGTAATCTGAAGACTCAGTGCAGTTTGTTCTATTTGCTCTCTAATGGAAATATTAAATTCCTGTTACACAACGGGGATCAACATTTCCATAGAAAGAGGTTTGTTTTGTGGATTTTACTGTTGTGGCACTCTTATTCTGCAGGTACCAGCTTCAAGCTGGTGTCTACTTGGAGCAATGTGCAATTGGCAAAGTGAAGTTATACTGCTGGCTGTCCATTGCTTTCTGGGCAGGTAAGTAGAGTTCCGCAAACACATATACATAGAAAAAAAATCGCATAGACCTCCTCAGGAGACTAACACGGGATGCAACCAACAGAGTACCCTTTGTCGTCCAGTACTTCCCCGGAGCGGAGAAACTACGCCATGTTCTCCGCAGCCTTCAACATGTCATCAATGACGACGAACACCTCGCTATGGCCTTCCCCACACCTCCACTACTCGCCTTTAAACAGCCACCCAACCTCAAACAGACCATCGTTCGCAGCAAATTACCTAGCTTTCAAGAGAACAGCGTCCACGACACCACACAACCCTGCCGCGGTAACCTCTGCAAGACATGCCAGATCATCGACACAGATACCACCATCACACGAGAGGACACCACCCACCAGGTGCATGGTTCATACTCCTGTGACTCGGCCAACGTTGTCTACCTCATACGTTGCAGGAAAGGATGCCCCAGAGCATGGTACATTGGCGAGACCATGCAGACACTGCGACAAAGGATGAACGGACACCGCGCAACAATCGCCAAACAGGAGGGTTCCCTCCCAGTCGGGGAACACTTCAGCAGTCAAGGACATTCAGCCACCGACCTTCGGGTAAGCATACTCCAAGGCGGCCTTCGAGACACACGACAACGCAAAATCGTCGAGCAGAAATTGATTGCCAAGTTCCGCACCCATGAGGACGGCCTCAACCGGGATCTTGGGTTCATATCACGCTACACGTTACCCCACCAGCGAACAAATGTTATCTGTTTTTAATATAACGGGTCAGTTGCTGTCTTTTCTATGTTTCTACCTCTCTATCTCTGTTTTTTTTTGTTTGTTGTTTTTTTTGGTGATTTGTATATTCTGTGAGACCTGGCAGGTAACACCTGTCTGTCTGCACACTGATTGCCTTGGCAACGGGCAGTTGAAAAAACTGTCTGTACTCACCAAGCATTGTTCTGTGAATTATAAATGCGACTTCATTTCGAGGATTTCATTTCCACATCGTTCACCTGAGGAAGGAGGTAGCCTCCGAAAGCTTGTGAATTTAAAATAAAATTGCTGGACTATAACTTGGTGTTGTAAAATTGTTTACAACATATACATAGGTGTTGAAATACTGGTTACATTTTTAATGTCATTGAAGCTGTAATGGACTGAGCTACAAATTTATCAAACTCATTTGTACTGGGTGTAGTTATGCTGCCAGCAGTGTGAAGCCTGGTGCAAGAATGCCTCCTGGAGGTAGCCTCTCACCACTTCTTAAGATGTGCTGTGCAATCAGATCAGTGATTAATTCCCCGTTGTACTGTAGTTCTTGTGTTGATGCATAGTGCAGTGCAAAAATTACAGTATGACTTCAGATTCAATAGTAACTTTCAAAAGGGAATTGAATATATGCTTGAAAAGAACAAATTTGCAGGGCTTTGTGGAAAGAGCGGGAGAGTTGTTTTAGACCCTGGATATCTGTGTGGTGTAAGTACCCATTCTAAATTGTATTGGCTTTGTGGGGTTCAGGTTGGTTTGGCTGCCGGTTTTGGTGTTGGCCATTACTGCTCAATGCCTTGTGACCATTCCAAACCTGCCTGATGTTCTATAGTCATTTCTATCCTTCCTCTCACTAACGTCCCCTCACCTAAAAAGGTGAAATAGTTTCATATTATCCCCAAACTGGAGGCCCAACAGATTATCACAGTGCAGGATTAATCCAGGTTTGAGAGGAATTAGCTATTTTTACATTTTTGGTTTAATTTGGATTCCAGGAGGCTGGCATCCATGAGTACTGTACTAGCTCAAAAAGCTGTGTCTACAATTGAGTCAGTGGAATAAGGGAGCCAGATTTGTCAATATAATCATGAGCTGGCCAGTCTCCTGGAATCTCATCTAAACAAGCACCAACATAAAAGAAAGAGAAAGAACCTGAATTATGCCATATCATGTCCCAAAGTGCTTTCTAACTAATTAATTACTTTTTGAAGTGAAGCCTTTTGGCAAAGTGCACAGCAAAGTCCCACAAACAATGAAAGAATGACCAGGTAATTGGTTCCTGGTGATGTTGGTTGGAAGAGGTTGGCCAGGACACCAGATGAACTCTCTATTCTTCATTGAATAATGCCATGGCATTTTGTAAAGCATCTTTAGTTTCATATGGGGTTAAATGTCTTCCATTATAGGTCACTTTTGTATCATCTTTATCAGTGAGTAGGTAACATCGAAACTACAGCACAGAAACAGGCCATTCGGTCCAACTGGTCTGTACTGGCGTTTATGCTCCACACGAGCCTCCTCTCTCCCTACTTCATCTAATCCTATCAGGATACCCTTCGATTCCTTTCTCCCTCATGTGCTTATCTAGCTTCCCCTCAAATGCATCTGTGTTATTGTCTTGCGGTAGCGTATTCCACATTCTTACCACTCTTTGGGTAAAGAAGTGTCTCCTGAATTCCTTATTGGATTTATTAGCGACTATTTTATATTTACAACCTTTAGTTTTGGACTCCCCCACAAGTGGAAACATTTTCTCTGTGTCTACCCTATCAAACCCTTTCATTACCTTAAAGACCTCTATCAGGTCACCCCTCAGCTCTCTCTCTTCTAGAGAAAAGAACCCCAGCCTATTCAGCCTTTCCTGATAAGGATATCCTCTCAGTTCTGGTATCATCCTTGTGAATCTTCTTTGCACCCACTCCAATGTCTCTATATCCTTTCTATAATATGGAGACTAGAATTGTGCACAGTACTCCATGTGGACTAACAAAGGTTGTATACAAGTTTAACATAACCTCTTTGCTCTTCAATTCTATCCCTCTGGAAATGAACCCTAGTGCTTCATTTGCCTTTTTTGTGGCCTTATTAACCTGTGTTGATACTTTTAGTGATTTGTGTATCTGTACCCCTAGATCCCTTTGCTCCTCTATCCCTTTTAGACTCTTATTATCCAAGCAGTATGTGGCTTCCTTATTCTTCCTACCAAAATGCACCACCTCACACTTGCCTATATTGAAATTCATTTGCCAATTATACGCCCATTCTGCAAGTTTATCAACTCCTCTTGCATTTTGACGCATTCTTCCTTTATATTAACTACACCCCAAAATTTGATGCCGTCCGCAAATTTTGAAATTGTACTTCTGATTCCCAGATCCAAATCATTAATGTAAATTGTGAACAACAGTGGTCCTAGCACCGATCGCTGTGGCACACCACTTCCCACCTTTTGCCAGTCTGAGTAGCTACCCTTAACTCCAAGTCTGTTTTCTGTTTTGTAGCCAGCTTGCTGTCCATTCTGTAACCTGTCCCCTGACTCCACATGCACTGACCTTAGCCATGAGTCTACCTTATCGAAGGCCTTTTGAAAACCCAAATATATTACATCTACTACATTACCCTTGTCTACACTTTCTGTTACTTCTTCAAAGAATTCAATAAGGTTGGTCAAACATGACTTTTCCTTCTGAAATCTGTGCTGAGTATTCTTTATTATATTTTTGTTCTCTAGATGTTTTTCTATTACATCTTTGAGTAAGGATTCCATTATCTTTCCTACCACTGACGTTAAGCTAACTGGTCTATAGTTCCCTGGACTTGTTCTATCTCCCTTTTTAAATATAGGAATAATATTAGCTATTGGCCAGTCCTCTGGCACTATTCCCCTTTCTAGTGAATTTTTATATATAAGTAATAATGCCCATGCTATCTCCTCCCTAACTTCTTTTAATATTCGCGGATGCAATCCATCTGAACTGGGGTCTTATCCTCCCTAAGTTTGATTATTTTATCAGTTATTTCCCCCCTTTCTATCTTAAATGTTTTAATATCTTTTACATCCTCTTCTTTTAATGTCCTGCCCACAGTCTTAGTCTCCCTGATAAATATGGAGGCAAAGTAACTATTCAATATTTCTGCCATTTCACTGTCGTTACCTATGAGTTTATCTTGTGCATCCTCTAGTGGGCCTATTCCTATTCTGATTTTTCTTTTGTTATTTCTGAGTCTGTAGAATACTTCACTATTTCTTTTTATATTCCTTGATAATTTAATCTCGTAGTTCTTTGCTTTCCTAATTGCTTTTTTTGACTTTTTTCCTAATCTCTTCGTAGTCCCTTTTGTCATCCTCCTTTATTGTCTGTGTACTTAGAGTATGCTTTTTTTTAGTTTCAATTTTACCCATATCTGTTTATTCACCCATGGTATTTCATTATTGGCTAGTTTGTTCTTACTTTTTAGAGGAATATATTTCTCCTGAATTCTGTTGGTCACCATTTTGAATATTATCCGCTGCTGTTCTATTTCTTTGTCTGTCAAAATTTTTTTCTCAGTTCACCTGCCCGAGTTCCATTCTCATCCCCATAAAATTAGCTTTTTTCCAATCCATTACTTTGGTCTATGTCTTACTTATGCCTTTCTCAATCATTATTTCAAGCCTTATTATGTTGTGATCGATATTGCCTAGATGTTCCCCTACGCTTACTTCTCTATCTATTCTGGTTCATTTCCCATTATTTGATCCAGCAGTGATTGCTCTCTTGGGCTTCTCACATACTGGGTAAGAAAGGAGTCATGTACACAGTGTAAAAACTCCATTCTCATTTCACTTCTTCTTGCCAGTTTATTTGGGGGTAGTTGAAATCTCCCATGATTATTATTCGATGTTTTTTATTCATTTCATAGATTTGTCTATATATTTCATCCTCCACTTCCCTTCACTAGTAGAATATACCTATTAACGTGATTGATCCCTTCTTATCCATTGTCTCAATCCATCTGTATGGATTCTGTTTCTATCTTAATGTTACTTATGACCATTTTTTCTATTGCCATTATGTTGCCTCTGATTTGTACAGCCAACCCACCCCCTTTCTTCCCTATCCTTTTGAAATACATTACATTCTGCAATATGTAACTGCCAGTCCTATTTATAATGAAGCCATGTTTCAGTTATCCCTACCACATCTGGCTCCTTGGATAAGTTGTATTCCCAAGACACAGTTATTCAGCATTTTATCTCTTTTTGTTGTGTTAATTCTCCCACCCCAACCGCTGTCTTGTTCCCACATGGGAGGAAGGGAATATTTGGCCCACAGGCTGCTTGCTCCACTTGCAGTTAAGAGTGTGGTATTCTGTGAGAAATGTTTGGTCTTGTCTCCTCGAACTGCCCTAGCAGCTCAGCTCAGAGCTGGTGAAATGTGCCTGATCCAGGTGCCTGTTGTGTATGGTATTTAACTCATGGGAGGTGAACACTCTCACACCACAGCTAATGGCTTAATCCTGTCTCCCAACTTCTGAGTGCAGATTGACCACAAGAAAAGCTCCTTGTTGCTTCCAACGCAGCCCCTTTCCATTCCCCAAGATTTCCAACCCATTCTCCTGGGCAAGAATTCTTAAACTCCTCATGCATCCAGAAACTGGACCCAACAATAAGCCCAGCAATGTGAGGATTGAACTGTTTAACATGCCCCTCCCCAGTTTTCTCTCATTTGAAGACGGTCACTCATGCTGATTTACATTCCATGGGTGTTGGTCTCCCTCTGGTACCTTGCTGAAATGGCTATTCTTCATGTGTAAGTCTGGACAATGAGCGTTAGCAGGCTATTCCAGCGTGAAAGGTATGGAAAACTGATCCTGTTCTCGCCCAACATTCCTGGTTTCTGTTCAAGGATGGGCAGTGAATTTACCAACTGAGCTATTGTGAGAGGATTCTCAACCTTTCTGTGATTGACAGATATGTTGGACTTGGGGCAGGGATTTAGCTGGGTTTTGATTCCGGAGGAAAGTTGTCAACAATGTAAAGTAATTAGAAGACAAGATAATCTTTGAAGTCTTGTCAGTCGGCAATTAGAGGGGGAGTGGGGAAACATTGAAGACAAACAAATAAGTAAATCATGGATGTGACTAAATTCATGCATTTAGCAGAGCTGAAAACATTGAGAAACAAGCAACCAAACCACGCAAAAGTGCTTGTATCAAAATATCTTCCCCAGTATTAATTGTTTTTATAATCACACAGTGTAATCTCCAGAGTACAGCTGCACATTTAGAGACAAAATTTACGTAATGTTAAGCCATTGCCTGAAGTCTGTAAGGAGTATGAATGATTTTTATAATATGGATCTCAGCTTCCCTTTCGGTAATTGTGTGTTCGTGTACGTCTCCCTCCATCTCTCTATCTCTTCACGTCTACATCTATATATCTATATGTCCATACACACATGCATGCGCATATATATATATATATATATATACATATCTATATATATACCTTCCCCCCTTTGCCCCTTTGTGCCACTGGTTCGTCAAGAGCCGATGTCACACAGACAATGAAAACCATGGTAAGGCTTACATCCAGGAAGATTTTTTTTTCAACCAGTGAATTTTAAAGCTTTAGACTGTACTTGTTGATGGTTAAGGCACTGGGCTATAGTGACCCAGAGGTTGTGAGTTCAAATCCTACCAGGTAAGTTGTGAAATTGAATTCAATAAATCTGATAATTTGCGAACTGGCACCTTGAGAAATGAAAGCTGTCGGATTGTTGTAAAAACACAATTGGTTCACTAACTGTCCTTCAGGGAGGGGAACTTGCCACCCCTACCCATCTGACCTACATGTGACTCCAGTCCCACACTATGGCCCCGATATTAGAGTGGAGGTGGGATGGCAGTGAGGAGGGCGGATGGGGGTGGGGGTGAATGGGTGCACTGGTAACCCGACCAATAAAAAATGTCTGTTTCCCACGCGATCGCAAATCAGTTGGTGCCACTTAACGTGGCTTCCGTGTTTGCCATCCGAAAGCTGCGCAGCGGGTGGACTGCGCACCCGCATCACAGGCTGTCAGCTGGAGTAGCTCTATTTACAGGGCCGTTGCTCTAATGGCTGCTCCTGGAGCAAACACTCACACACCACATGGAGTAGCACAGGGGAAAGGCTGCTCCAAGGTTCAGTGATGCCTCACTCCAGGTGCTACTGGATGGGGTGAGGAAGAGGAGGGATGTGTTTTATCCGGCGGACGGGACGAAGTACCTGCCTCTGCCATCAAGAAGGCCTGACTCAAGCTGGCAGGGGAGGTCACCAGCAGGAGCATCATCTCCCACACCTGGATCCAGTGCAGGAAGCGCATCAATGACCTAACTAGGTCAGCAAAAGTGAGTACACTTACTCATTCTCCTACATTCCGTCTTCCACATCACCGCCCCCACTCCCATCTCATTCTGCACTGCCAACACTACTCCATCACATCACTCCTCACACCACTTAAGGCTCATCCTCAACTTACCTGCACTTCCTCAGCACTTCCTCACCTCCCCATTAATCACCCCACCACTACCACTCAATCCAGTCCACATCCAATGTGATGGCTCTGTCTCATACTCACCCTCTGAATCATCTCTTCCATGGTCAGCCTCACCCAAACCAATGCATTCATCGGTTGGCCACCTTACCATCACTCACTCACACGTCTGTTCTTTCTCCCCTTCTAGGAGAAGAGATCGCAAAATGCACGGGAGAGGGCGTGGGCTGGAGGGAGGCAGCAACAAATTGTCGTCCTCACAGAGGCAGAGCAGGAGGCGCTGGAGTTCAGCCGAACCCTCGAGTGCCTGTCCGTCGGGGACACCGAGACTGGCACCCAACAAATGTCTGGTGACATAACTTTAACATTCATCACACACACCATGAATTGATGTTAACATGCCTTGCCATCTTCAACACCTCACTATGCTCATCGCATCATGACACATCTGTGATGATGCTTAATATTGCCTTCTGTTCTCTTACAGGGCCTTCAGCGAATGTTGTGACGGCAGAGGGCGATTCCTCAGAGGACCTGCTGGCATCTGAGGGTGCACCGTCACATCTGAGCGAGCCATCCGCCAGCGCAGATGCTCACATCTCAGTGGGTCCTAGTCCTCAGTTAGTTGGGTTGGCACCTGGTGAGTTACCACACACATGTGAGCACGAGCAGACATTGGTGACAGGAGAAGCTGCAGAGAGTCCGCGTCAGTGGGAGCATTCCTCTCCAGGCTCTGCTCAGCTGGACACAGATGCTGAACCCCGGGGGCCATCCTTTAAAAGGAGATTGATCGAGGGACAGCAGCACATTTGCGAGGTACTGGAACAGGTGCCACGTATACTCTCCACAATAGTGCAGAGGATGGAGGAGTCCAACTCCTGCATGAGTGGAATGGTGGCAGAGGTACAGGAGGGAATCTCTGAGATACTTTCACATGGACGTGAGCAACTGTCTGAGATAGTGTCACAGGTAAGTGAGGGAATGTCCGCGATGGAGAGAAGGCTAGCCTCCATTGAGCTTCATGCACAGCTCACAGATGAGTCCATTCAGGCCCTGACAACGGCCATTCGGACTCAGGGTGAACAACATTTTGCCCCCTTAAACAGGCAGACAGATACTCTAGCACTGGCCTTACAAGGCATCACACATGTCCTCCAAACTGTTGTCCAGCAGAGTGGTAGGAGTGATGTGGCCCTGGCCCAGGAGAGGGATGATGGCGAAAGGGGACATGGAAGTGGGGACACCACTCAAAGCGCTCCCACGTCTCGCCCGTTGCCCCCCTCTCAACCAGTACCCGCAACGCTGCCTTCTCTCCAGGTGGCTGAGTCTGCCCCTGCACAGGTGCAGATGGAGCAGTCTTTGGAGGGGCCCTCACGGGCTCCAAAATCCAGAGGGCGTAGGCCCAAAGCATCTAAGCAGTCGGGGCATGAACATGAGCAACCTGCCACAGGTGATGCACCACAGTAGGAGTAGCCGCAAGAGAAAGGCGAAGGTTTCATAAGCACGAAGGGGATGCACAAGGGTGTTTGACAGATGCTCATGTTTTTCATTTATATTTGCTTTTTGGTAAAATCACATTAAATATTATGATTTTCATCACTACTGCCACGTCTTGCCCATTCTTGACTGTTTTTTTGTGATAGGGCCCTTTCATGAGGTTCACTGTGAACGGTGACACTTGATGCCACCCATTGGGTCACTCTACAGTGGGTGTATGTGTAGTTGCAGGACTGTTTTGTGCAGGGAGGGGGCGGGTGGCCTGGTGTGGGCGCTGCTCTTTCCAGGTGGTCTGAGGACTGGACTCTTCACACTTTCAATTGTTAGGAGAACCGTTCATATATCAGTGACTCCCTGGCCTCACGAGCAGCCAGGTGAGCCGCTGCTCTGCCCATGGGTTCCTCCTGCTCCTTCTCGTCCTCCTCCTCTGCCTCCTCCTCAATGTGGTTGACAGATGTGGATGGGGCCTCCTGAAGCGGCACCCCCATGCTGTGACTATAAATCGCCCCACTCTGTCTGGTGCGTATTGAAGCCAGAATGACCAAGGCACTAAATTGCATCTTGAGCAGCCCTATAGCATGCTCAATTGTAGACCTGGTAGCGATGTGGCTGTCGTTATTTCGACGCTGTTGCTCGGGTTCCTCAGAGGTGTCATGAACCACATATGCAGGGGTATCCCTTGTCCCCGAGGAGCCAGCCCTTAAGGGTGTTTGGTGCATGAAAGAGGGGTGGGATGTTGGATTCCCTCAGGATGAAGTAATCGTGGCAGCTGACAGGGAATCTGGCGCACATGTGAAGGAATCTTTTGCGGTGGTCACAAACGAGCTGAGTGTTGATGGACTGATACCACTTCCTGTTGATGAACAGTCCTGGCTCGTGTAGAGGTGCAATCGATTACACCCTGCACCTGTGGGAAGCCAACCACAGAGTGGAATCCCACTGCCTTCTCTGTCTGGCTGAGGTTGCCCATGGGCAAGTTGACGTACTGCGAGGCCCTGCGAAACAAGCCATCGGTGACCTGCCTTATGCATTTCTGTGCAGACGACTGAGAGACTCCGGCGATGTCCCCGGTGGCACCCTGGAATGATCCGGAGGTGAAGAAGTTGAGGGCAGTGGTGACTTGGAAAGAGACGAGTAATGAGATGCTGCTCGGCCTAGCCGGGAGCAACTTGGCATGAAGGAGGCTGCAGATATCTGCGACTACCTGGCGACTCACTCTGAGCCTCCATTTGCACTGCTCATCAGAGAGGTCCAGGAAGCTGAGCCTTGGTCTGTAGACCCTGTGGCGAGGGTAGTGCCTCCTGCGACGTCACTCTCTCTGTTGTTGCCGTCTGTGCTCTTGTGCAGGTGCCTGTGGCGCAGCACTGTGTTGTGGAACTCCAAGTGGCGGAGGTGGACGCTGTGCCCGGTGAGGCTGGTGATGTTGCTCGTCCTCGGATGTAGTGGTGAATGCAGCCATGGCAGTCCCCATCCTGATGGTGTGAGTTTGAGGGGGTCTGAAAAGTTGTTAAATATGTGTGAACAGAAGAATCCTGAGTGGAAAGTAAGAATTTTCAGTGAAAACACAAAGGTCTCACACCCAAAAGTTTGTGTGAAAGAACTGAATGCTCTGCAGCAAGAACTCACCTTTTCTCCCCATCTGTCAAACACGTATTTGAACGTTCAACTGGCTGCTGGCTGAAACACGTCTGTCAGAACATGGAGTGTTTCCCACAGCACGGGAAACACGCTGAGGATGTTTCAAAATCGGACCCCTGCCTCAATGTGGAGAAAATTAAGTACTTCAAGTACTTAAACTATCCCTAAGCAACTGTAAAGTATCATCTCGTCGGCTTTAATTGCCGGTGGGATTTCCGCATTCGGGAGGCGCTCGCACACCCAGACGTGTCAATGGGGAATCCGGAAGTCTGTGGGTTGGAGCCGGGTTCCGAACCCGATCGGGATATCCCCGATTTTCGTAGCCGCCCCCGCCCCCCCATCGTCAACGCACCCGCTACTTCCCTACAAAATTGAGCCCTGTGTTACTACTAATATAAGGGCAGCTTCCCTCTGCTCTGTGTGTTTGTGTTTGTGTGTATGTGTATGTGTGTGTGTGTAACTGTGTCCCTCTCTCCCAATCCCCCTCCCCTTCAGCTTTCTCTCCTATATCTCGCATTCTCTTTTTCCACTCCCCCGCCCACATCTGCATCTGACGCAACTTTGCTTTCATGAATTAAATTGCAATTGCTTCACAAGCTAAAAGGTGGGAAATCCCTTTGATAACATGTTTTAGTGAAATGAAAACCAATGTCATACGTCTACTGGTAAGTATGACAATATTAGGATATCTTTGAAGCTGCTTTCACAATTGCTTTGTATTTAGAAAAATCCTTATAGAATAAATCTTTGGCTGACAACATATAGCTTACAGGAAAGATGTGTCACTTTGTTAGCTATTTTCAATGGTTATAGTAGATTATAACTTGGATCAGTTTCCTATTAGCAAAAGATCCTTTTTTTTACATATTCCCCATAGTACAAACATAGTATGAGGGACTATTTCCATTTGATGAAACTGCGCACATCAGCAAATGAATGGCTAATGGCATTTAAAGAAAATTACATAGAATTACATAGAATGTACAGCACAGAAACAGGCCATTTGGCCCAATTGGTCCATGTTGGTGTTTATGCTTCACACGAGTCTTCTCCCACCCCTCTTCATCTAACCCTATCAGCATAACCTTCTATTCCTTTCTCCCTCATGTACTTACGTAGCTTCCCCTTAAATGCATCTATGTTATTCACATCAACCACTCCTTGTGGTAGCGAGTTCCACATTCTAACCATTCTCTGGGTAAAGAAGTTTCTCCTGAATTCCCTATTGGATTTATTAGTAACTATCTTATATTTATGGCCCCTAGTTTTGGACTCCCCCACAAGTATAAATATTTTCTCTACATGTGCACAGTCCTGGTCACCAAATTATAAAAAGGATATAGAGGCACTGGAGAAGGTGCAAAAAAGATTTACAAGGATGATAGCAAAACTGAGAGGATATACCTATCAGGAAAGATTGAACAGGCTGGGGCTCTTTTCTCTAGAAAAGAGAAGGCTGAGGGGTGACCTGAAAGAGGTCTTTAAGGTTATGAAAGGGTTTGATTGGATAGACGTGGAGAAGATATTTCCATTTGTGGGGGGGACTAAAATTAGGGGCCATAAATATAAGATAGTCACTAATAAATAATGGCACTAATAATCACTAGAGTGGCTAGATGCATTTAAGGGGAAGCTAGATAAGTACTGAGGAAGAAAGGAATAGAAGGATATACTGATAGGGTTAGATGAAGAGGGGTGGGAGGAGGCTTGTGTGGAGCATAAACACCAGCATAGACCAGTTGGGGCAAGTGGCCTCTCTCTGAGCTGTGCATTCTTTGTAATTCTACGTCTGATGTGATAACAGGGGGGGAAATGACCCCTGTGCCGTAACAAAATTGGAAGCTCATTTATAAAGAACACAGCACACAGAGCAAGTCTTCTCTGCTAAGCTAAACTCCCTCATATCCCATGTTCGCTTCCTGATCTGTGCTGACTTCATTGATCTCATCCAATAGGAGCGATACTGTGAGGGTCAAGGCCCCTGGGGAAGGGAAAATCTTCTGTAGTTCCTGCTCCTGATTGCTACTCATCGCCTGATGCTGGGAGTGCGGATGTTGGTTAAGGCCACGATCCTGCTCCAGCTGCGATTTAACCCCCTCCCTTCCCCACCCTAACTGGGCCTGACGCACTGTCGACATTCGCTGTCTGCAATCATGCATGAATAATGGCCTCTTGGGTGAACGACTGGCACGCACGTGAAACCAAACCCTGGCCAGACTCCGCGCCTTCAGAAGGGAACGGAATTGGTGAGAACAAATAGGGATCTAGACGAATGAGGTGGGTGAGCTGAAGCAGATAGAATTTAATGTGAGGAAACATACATTGGTAGAGCAAGCATGAAATTTGTGCTCAGCTGATGGAGGTCAAATGGGGTGGCAGTCAGGGCGCTACAATTGGCCATACTATCCTGGGCTATGGATGGGAAAAATCCTAAATTCTTGCTCCTCATTACCATCCTGTGATTCCTCTTGGAATGCGCATGTGCATGGATGATGGTGACGACAGGATGTGATGCCCCTCATGGTTAATTAGCCTCCCAACACTCTCTGCCCTGGCTAGCACGTACATGGCTACTTGGATGAAGTACTTGAGAGCTACCAATGCTCAAGGAACTGTACCCACGCAGAAAGGACGGAGAAAGAAAATTAGATGGTGGGAGGAAGATCCCAAACCCTGATCCAACTGCCTGCTATTCCTCCTGAGTTTTCAATGCACTTTTATCCCTTAAAAGCTCAAATTTCTCCATGTGATTCAAATTAATTAAAAAATACAATGCAAGATCTTCAAGGCTTAAGTAACGACACTGATTTTGAGCTAGATGTTGTATGAAAATTCTTTGAAATTTAATCAGCACAGACAATGTACACACAACAGGCTCTGCAAATGAAAGTGAAAATACCTCTGCTCACAATCAGGATAAGCAGCCCGAGGTAGGCTGTATCAAGCAAACCTCTATAATACATGAGTAATGAGAAGCAGATGTTCGCTGATTGGAAACAGGCAACAAAAACAACTGAGGTGATGGTCTGGCACAGCACATTTCATATTATGGCTCACTCGAGGGATTCAGTGCAGCAATTGAAAGCAAATGAGGGGAAAAAGGAAGAGGCTAAAACTAGCATTAGTGATGCTGGTATGGGCATAGGAACAGGAGCAGGCCATTTAGCCCTTCTTGCCTGTTCCGCCATTCTATTAGAACATGGCTGATCCGAAGCTGAACTCCATTTGACCACCTTAGCTCCATATCCCGATATCCTTGCCTAATAAAAACCTGTCGATCTTGGAAATTTCAATTGACCCCCAGCATCAGCAGCCTTTTGGAGAAAAGACTTCCAGATTTCCACAACCTTTTGTGTGAAAAAGTGCTTCCTGATTTCACTCCTGGATGGCTTAGTTCTGATTTGAAGATTATGAATCATTGTTCTGGATTCCCCCACCAGAGGAAATAGTTTCTCTGTATCTACCCTATCAAATGCCTTATCATTTTAAATTCTTGATTAGATCACCCCTCAAACTTCTAATCTCAAGGGAATACAAGCCAAGTTTATGCAACCTGTCCTCATAATTTAACCATTTTAACCATTCTGTATCATTCTAGCTACACCTCTTCCAATATTTCCTTCCAAGGCCAATATTTCCTTCCTTAGGTGTGGTGGCAAAACTGAACAGAGTACTTCAGATGGGGTCTGATCAAGGCTCTGTACAACTGACACATAAATTCCTAGCCTTTGTATTCACTTCATCTGTCTAAGTCTCTTTGTAACTTTTTCTCCCATCTACACAATTTACTGTGTCTCCTAACGTCGTGACATCTGCAAACTTGGATATACAACTCCCTATCCCTTCATCCAAGACATTGATCTATTTGGTGCAAGCTGAGGCCCCAGCACAGATCCCTGGGGAATATCTCTTGTCACAGCCCACTAATCAGAGAACGTTACCTTTATCTACATAGTGGGGGCTAAATTGGGCCGAGTAGCTCCTGTTGTATAGGTGCTACGCGGACCCTTAAGGACCCAAAATGGCGTCTGGGATGGGGGCGTGCACTTCCGACGTGACGTGCGCAGGACGCCATATTGGTAAAGGTGTTTGCGCACGCGCAATTAACGAATGCCAGCAGCATGTAAAGTAGGGAGATTATGTGGTAAATCAGTGTACAACGCTGATTTAAAGGAACAGATGTGATTTTGGAACTCCACGCTCCAGCCAATGCACTGTCTTAACCTTGCACAGCTGAACAGACCTTAAACGGCATGGAGGACCCCCTCCCCCAACCAGCTCTATTTAAAGGGATCATGCAGGAGTTACAGGCTAGTTGGTGGATTATTGCTTCTGGCTGCTGATGCATTTGTACCTGATTTTGGAGGTCTCCTATTCTTGAATACTAGGATGAGGGGACATGGCCTAAAAATTAGAGCCAGGACTTTCAGGAGTGAAGTTAAGAAACATTTCTACACACAAAGGATGGTAGAAGTTTGGAACGCTCTTCTGCAAATGGCAGTTGATGCTAGCTCAATTGTTAATTTTAAATCTGAGATTGATAGATTTTTGTTAACCAAAGGTATTAAGGGATATGGGCCTAAGGCGGTATATGGAGTTAGGTCACAGCTCAACCATTATCTCATTGAATGGCGGAACAGGCTCGAGGGGCTAAATGGCCTAATCCTGTTCTTATCTTCTGATAATAAAGTTTCAATAATCCACAGGGAGTGGGCTGGCTAGCTGACAGGCAACAGCAAGGGCACTGGCGGTCTGGCAGGGGTGGGTCAGGTATGCTGTCATCCTGAGAGAGAGCAGCGGGTTCATGTTCCATGGAGCCACTGCCGCTTGCTGCCTCCTGTTATGCACCACCTTCTCCTGCAGGAAAGTGGGAAATGTGGTGGTGAGTGTCCTGCAAGATGTTTGGGTGATGTGCCTGCCATGGTTGAATAGCTGCCAGTGTGTGTGGCCTGTGAGTTGTGGACGTTTGGCTTGCAACCGTGCTAATTTGTGAGGGTGAGATAAAGCATCTGATTGGAAGAGTTGAGTACTGATAGAAAGAGTTTGTTGGTAGGTGGGTGATGGGGGGGTGTAGTGCATGGAGCAGTGGATGTGGCTAATGGTGCAGTTGGTAGGAGACGCCCTTGACAGTTGACCTCACTCACCTTGACCACTCGTGTCAAAGCATTGAACTTCTTCCTGCACTGCATCCATGTTCGTGGTACTGTGCGCCTGGCATTGACTTTGTCCCCTACTGCCTCCCATTGCCTCGGGAGCTTATGTCTGGAGGGCCTCTTGCCCCCTCCCCCCCCCGTGGATATAGGATGTCCCTCCTTCTGTCCACCTCTTGCACCAAGGCTTCTTGTGCATCATCAGAGAACCTTGGTGCATGCACCCTCGCAGGCCCGGTACAAACTCAGATCGGCAGATTGGCAGGTCAGGAGTGCAGATTGGAGGATGTGGGATGTAGTTGTGAGCAACCTTTATTCAATGTTTCGAAGGAACTCAACAGTTTGTAAACATAAGGCTGGGACCTGTATCTGTGTTTTACGGGTGTGATTTCTGATCTCCGTTCAGACTCTGTTCAGCCCGTATCTTATCTTTTGAAAATATAAGATGCCCGCAAACTTTGAGCAGCCAAGTTTTTGGTCATTAAAAATTCCATCGTTCCCATCATCTCCATGCTTCACTATATTGCAGCACAGATTCACTTCACCATTGACTTTCACCACTTCCTGCAGCCACAGTGCACCTTCCCTTTAAGAGGTGCAGGCTGCCTTTAAGTGGTGCTAGCCATTCGCGATATCTGGACCCCTCCTGGTGAGCAGCCACTCAACAGAACAGGTAAGGCTGGCTGCACATAGCAATCATGTAAAACAGCAGGCAGCACGAAAGATACACGGTGCCTGCATCTCAGCGACCAGACATGGGTTAATCGCGCACTGTGATCCCCGCGCCCGTTTTTGGGAGTTAACCAGTTTAACTCCCTCTGTCTCCTACCTCCCAGTCAAATACCAACCCATGTCACAAGGTTCCCTCCACTTTTGCTAATAATCTAGGAAGAGGTGCCCCCTCCCTGAAGTCAACCCATTAAATTGATAGCACAAATGGGAAAAATTTAAGGGAGAGCTCTGTTTAAATATTGTTTTTATTTGTAACAAAAATGAGGCGTAAATCAGGTTTAGTTTTATTCATCATTGGGTTCAATCTAAAATTTTTCACGTCTAGATTGTTATGACTTATTTTAAATTTTATGTTTAATTCCAGTGTGTTCAAAAATAGCAGTGAAATAAGTATTTCTTTTTTTTGGCTAATGTCCTGCACCAAGGTTACTCCTGGGGTCGTTATTTTTCTCCTGGGCCTCTCTTTATGTGGAAGTGCTGGTGCTTGGGCTCTGTGTGGTACTTGCCCCCCCCCCCAAGCTTCATGACCTAGTTTCGGAACTCTCAGTACTAGGAGTAGTGGTGTTGGAATGGTTACCTTGGTAACCTTTTTGCTTTGATTGAGGCTCAACAACTTCAAGAAGAGCCAGCAATGAAAGGTGATTTGCTGCTGTAACTCCATTCCCTGTCTTGGGGCAAAAGAGTCACCACCACACTGGAAAATCTGCCTGTTTATAGATCAATAGAATCTTACAGCGCAGAAGGAGGCCATTTGGCCCTTTGTGCCTGTGCCAGCTCTCTGAAAGAGCTATCCCATTAGTTCCACTCCCCTGCTCTTCTTTTCTTTTTTCTTTTCATATATATATATATCCAATTCTCTTTTGAAAGTTACTATTGAATGTGCTTCACCCTTTCAGGCAGTGCATTCCAGATCATAACAAATCTCTGCGTAAAAAAAATTCTCCTCCTCTCCCCCCCGGTTCTTCTGCCAATTAGCTTAAATCTGTCTCCTCTGATGTGTTTTACTGATGTGTTTGTGTATATAAGACTGTAAACCATTGGAGAAGAAAACACAATGAAGCCCTTTAAGTTCATGTCCATGCACAGACTGCATTATCATGGACTCTTGCTTTGACTCTTCACTTTCCACTTTAATATCTTGAAGGAAAGTTCTGTATTAATACATTCTAATCCCATTGTGCTCCATGAAATACTTGATAGACTGCAGCGGTTCAAGAAGAAGGCTCACCACCACCTTCTCAAAGGTAGCTAGGGATGGGCAATAAATGCTGGCCTTGCTAGTGACACACATGTCCCAACAATGAATAAAAAAATCATCCCAATCTATGCCTATCCTATGGCCTCTAATCCTGTTCCAAACCAATTGCTTATCCAGTTCCTTTTTGAAAGAGCTGATCTTCACCACCCTGACCCTTTTCTCAGGTACTTGGCATCACTTTTTCACTAATCTATGTGGCGGGTGGTTTTTCCTAATCTCTAGTTTTATTTCATCCTAGTTTAACTGTAAACCATTCTCCTATTGTTCTGAGTTTATGGTCTAAATCAAATAATCTTACAGATACATTCAAAGACCCGGATTAAGGGTCTCCCTCAAATTTATTTTTCCCAGTGAAACAATTTCAATCCCACAAGTTTGAACTATGGCTTCAGGCTCTCCTTGCCGTGAACCAATACATCACTGTCCTTTTGAAGTCAAGTCCTTCAAGCTATTCCATGATCTTTTGGTCTCCTGCAATTTCAGTTCAATTATAAGAGTGTTCATTCAAAAATCTGTTTAAAAGTTTGTGTGTGTGTGCACGTCTTTAAAAAAATCTGAGTGTGACTCGTCCATCTTGATTCTTAACTCATTATGCAGAGCAGGTGATTAGTTTTAGTTTATAGCATCATTTGGAAGCTTTTTTGTGCTGCCAGCTATAAAGTTTACAGCTGCATTTAATGACTTGGCTAGCAGATAATTACCTGCAAAATTCTTTATTTGGAAAATAATGTCGAGGATGGTGTAAAGAGTTAAAAGAAAAGTCTGTTGAGCTGGAAAGGGACCTAGATTTAACAGCACATGAGTCTCTGAAGGTGCACGACCAGTGCCAAGAGGCTCTTGTGAAGGCAAATAGAGTGCCAACGTATATAGTGAGGGCAATTCAGTATAAATCTAAGGCTTTAGCTAGGCCTCATCGAGAATGCAGTGTTTTGTTTTGGTCCCCTCACATGGTAGGTGATACAGAAGCCCTGGGAAAGGTTCAAAGGAGGGCTACTAGTTTAAAAGCCCTTAGTTATCACAATCGGCTTAGAGAACTGGGACTTTTTACTTTAGAAAAGCATAAGCTTCAAGGAGATTTAAATGAACTGTTTAAAATTATATAAGGCCTGGACTATGTCTCTGTGTAAGGTCTAGTTGAACTAGAGTGGTTAAGAAAAATAAAGGGACTTTTAAAAAAATCCATTCTGGGTATATGGGCACTCTGGCAAGGCCATTATTTATTGTCCATCCCTAGATGCCCTTGAGAAGGTGGTGGTGAGCCGTCTTCTTGAACCGCTGCAGTCCATGTGGAAAGGTTCTCCCACAGTGCTGGTCGGTAGAGAGTTCCAGGATTTTGACCCAGTGACGATGAGGGAACGGTAAAATATTCCCAAGTCGGGATGGTGTGTAACTTGGAGGTGATGGTGTGCGCATAAACTACGCAAGCATAGGGCTAGGTTAGATGTCAGTGCTTTAGGTAGAGCATTGTCGACACTTAGAAAAAGTTACCAGCTCATGTAACAAGTGAGGATTTGCTGCAACAATTCATAAAGGAGCTGGACGAGTTCCTTTCTGTGATTAATATCATTGCACACAAAAGGTTGGTGGGATGTTGGGTATGTACCTCATGGTCACTGTGTGATCATCTGGAACTCGTTTTGGTCACCTTCAGAAATGCAGACAGATTTCCCAGATTTTTTTTCCCCAAAATTGGCCTGGGTTTTTTTTTCTGACTCTCCCAGATCATTAAGTAGATTTCCTCACCAGCAGTGTCCGGGCGATCGGCTGGCCAGTGGAGTGTGTCCACCAGCCGCCTAATTGTCCCAACCGGAGGCTCGTTCCGTTTTGAGGGCCGAGCCTCATTAGCATACAGCTGGCGGGCTGCGGGTGGAAAACGAGCGCCCAGAGCAGCTCGTCCGCTCAGCGGGTATGCCCCCCTGCTCCATTTTGACTGCCTGCGCCCAGTTTCAGCTGGTTGGGGGGCATGGGGGGAGTTAAAACCCCCCTCTGCATGCTTGTAAATAGATCTGACCCAACAGTTGTACCATGTACACGCTGACCTGGAAATGTGTTATTTTCCATCTTCAAAGGTCGATGGGAGAGGTGGCCATCCCACGGATTCTCAATAAGTGGTTTACCATTAGAAGTTCACTGTTAAACCTGGGCACACTAATGCAGATGTGACAGCAAATAAAGACAAAGGTTTCAGTGCGTAAGGGGCTCAGTCTAGTTATGGAAGCTGTCGTCCAGCCACAAATGTAAGAGCAAGTGTTGGAACAAAAAAGGCCAAACAGTAACGTTGCGGTTCTTTGGATGAAATATTAAACTGAAGCTCCATCTTCCTGCTCAGGTGCATGTTGAAGATCCTATGGTATTATTGGAAGAAGACCAGGGGAGTTCTCCTGGTGTCTTGGCCAATATTTCTCTCTTAATCAACACCACCAAAAGCAGATTAATCAGCCATTCATCTCAGTGCTGTTATCCGGCTGTGTAAAAATTGGCGAACTGCACTTCAAAATAATTCATTGTGTGCAAATCGTTAAATATGAGGTGGGATGCCTGAGAGGAGAGGAGAGGACAATGAGTTAGGAGAGGAAATTAGCAGGGTTACTTAACAAGTACTTCACTTTAGTTTGTACAGAAGAGAAGAACATTGGAGAGGAAGTAAATCCTGATTTGGTTAAAAGTGAGATAAGATATATTTATATATCTAAGGAAATATACGCTAAAGGGATCAAGGGATATGGGGAAAAAGCAGAAACAGGGTACTGAGTTAGATGATCAGCCATGATCATTTTGAATGGCGGAGCAGGCCCGAAGGGCCGAATGGCCTACTCTTGCTCCTATTTTCTATGTTTCTATATTTCGAAGATAAATTCTATTAAATTAAAATATTAGGGAAGTTAATTGAACTAAAGAAGATCAAAGTGCTGGGACCTGACAGGGTACATCCAAGGATCAGAGGGAAATTGGGAAGAAATAGTGGAGGCCCTAGAAATTATATTCCCAGGTCCTGTTGAGAGTGGATATTTGCCCGCCACTTAAAACGTCCATGTTTAAAATGAGCAGTTGCATATATTGGCCAAAAAAGCGATAAACGTTAACCATTTGCATTAACGTCAATCGCAAAGTTGCCCGTTATAACATCTTAGGTGCTCTGTTTATTTCAGGCAGAAACAGCTCAGTAGTTCTCACCTCATTAAGGTGCACTGAATGCTCAAAACAAACATAAGTATGAAAATAACACCTCATTAATGTTCAGCTACCTTTTGAGTAGTTAAGGCCTTCTTATCCCTTTTCAGTGGTGTGGGGTTACAGTTTGTATTAAGCACTGAGTGCAGTTTAAATAAAGCTGCACGTCAGAGTGGAGCAGGAAATAACTGGCCAAAAGGTCACTACACAGAAGGAATATTCTTGTAGAAAACGATAATAGGGCTACCCCGGTATACTGGGCATCACGTATAATGGGCATATCGCACAAACATGCCCGCTATAAGTGATGGAGACTGTACCCATTTTCACAAAAGAAGACAGAGCTAATTGTGTAATTACAGAGCAGTAAGTTTAAAATTGGTGCTTGGGGGAAATTTAATCTTTAAAGATGAAATTACTTAATATCTAGATGAAGAGAAAATAGCTAGAAGCAGCCAACATGGATTTCAGAAAGGAAGATCGTGTCGAGGAAAGAAAGAACTTGAATTTACAGAGTGCCTTTTCATGACCTCAGGATATCTCAAATCATAGAATCACAGAAAGGTTACAGCACAGAACGAGGCCATTCGGCCCATTGAGTCTGCGCCGGCTCTATGCAAGAGCAATCCAGATAGTCCCACTCCCCCGCCCTATCCCCGTAGCCCTGCAAATTTTTTACTTTCAAGTACTTATCCAGTTCCCTTTTGAAGGCCATGATTGAATCTGCCTCCATCATGCCCTCGGGCAGTGCAGTGCATTCCAGATCCTAACCACTCGCTGTGTAAAAAAGTTTCTCCTCATGTCACCTTTGGTTCTTTTGCCAATCACCTTAAATCTATGCTCTCTGGTTCTTGACCCTTCCGGCAATGGGAACAGTTTCTCTCTATCTACTGTCTAGACCCTTCGTGATTTTGAATACCTCTATCAAATCTCCTCGCAACCTTCTCTGTTCCAAGGAGAACAACCCCAGCTTCTCCAGTCTATCCACGTAACTGAAGTCCATCATCCATGGAATCATTCCAGTAAATCTCTTCCGCACCCTCTCTAAGGCCTTCACATCTTTCCTAAAGTGCGGTGCCCAGAACTGGACACAATAGTCCAGTTGTGGCCAATGTTTTATAAAGGTTCATCATGACTTCCATACTTTTGTACTCTATGCCTCTATTTATAAAGCCCAGGATCCCTTATGCTTTTTTAACCACTTTCTCAACCTGCCCTGCCACCTTCAACAATTTGTGCACATATATCCCCAGATCTCTCTGTCCCTGTACCCCTTTTAGAGTTGTGCTCTCTAGTTTATATTGCCTCTCCTCATTCTTCCTACCGAAATGTATCACTTTGCATTTTTCTGCGTTAAATTTCATCTGCCACGTGTCCACCCATGTCACCAGCTTGTCTATATCCTCTTGAAGTCTATCACTATCCTCCTCACTGTTCACTACCCTTCCAAGTTTTGTGTCATCTGCAAATTTCGAAATTGTGCCCTGTACACCCAAGTCCAAGTCATTAATATATATCTAGAAAAGCAGTGGTCCCAGCACTGACCCCTGGGGAACACCACTGTACACCTCCCTCCAGTCCAAAAGGCAACCATTCACCTCTACTCTATGTTTCCTGTTACTTAGCCAATTCTGTATCCATGTTGCTACTGCCCCATTTATTCCATAGGCCGCAATCATGATGACAAGCCTACCATGTGACACTTTATTAAACGCCTTTTGAAAGTCCATATACACCACATCAACTGCATTGCCCTCATCTACCCTCTCTGTTACCTCATCAAAAAACTCTATCAAGTTAATTAAACACGATTTGCCTTTAACAAATCCGTGCTGGCTTTCCCTAATCAATGCACAATCGCCCAAATGACTGTTAATTCTGTCCCGGATTATCGTTTCTTAAAGTTTCCCACCATCGAGGTTAAACTGACTGGCCTATAGTTGCAGGGTTTATCCTTACGCCGTTTTTTGAAAAGGGTGTAACATTTGCAATTCTCCAGTCCTCTGGCACCACCCCTGTATCTAAGGATGTTTTGAAGATTATGGTCAGTACCTCCACAATTTCCACCCTTACTTCCCTCAGCAACCTAGGATGCATCCCATCTGGACCGGGTGACTTATTTATTTTAAGTACAGCTAGCCTTTCTAGTAGCTCTGCTTTATCAATTTTTAGCCCATCCAGTATCTCAACTGTATCTTCCTTTACTGAGACTCTCTTCACAGTCAATGATTTAGAAAGGTGAGAGATATGATAGATGAGGGAAATGCAGTGAATGTGATGTCCGTGGACTTCCAAAAAGTCCCTGACAGGGAACCTTATAAGAGAAGATTAATGGGTATGGAATTAGGGGGAGGGTAGCAAACTGGATTAAAAACTGGTTAGAGGGGAGGGAACTGTAGTAATTAAGAGCTGTTTCTCAGAGTAGTTGGTAGAGGTGTACCACAGAGTTCTGTTCTGGAACTACTTCTGCTCACTGTGTATATCAATGATTTGGATATCGGGCTAGAAGGAGCAGAGTCCAAATTTTCAAACAATACTAAAATAGGAAGCTTAGTAAATAATTCTGAGGACCAAAGGAAGCTGCAAAGGGAATATTGATAAAAGTAGCTGATGGAATTCGACATAAATAAATATGAGATAGTACATTTTGGTAAAAAGAAGTGATAATTATAGTTAGAATGAGGGAAAGCTGGATGATGTGAAAGAGCAGAGGGATTTGGGGGGTTGGGTTCAAAAGACATTAAAAGCAGCACTTCAAATGGATCAGGCTGTAAAGAAAGCTAATGGAATACTGGGTTTTATGGAAAGGGGTATAGAATGTAAAAGGTAATAGTGAATCTATATAAAACCTTATTAAGACCACAGTTGGACCATTTTGGGCTTCACACTATAGGAAGAATATTGAGGCAATAAACATTCTCCAGTTTGCATGTGTAGATGTAATGACTTGTTTGTGTAATTAAAACGAAACCAAACCCTGGGCTAAAGTTATTCGTTTCAGTGTACCCTCCTCTTTATCCATTTTAATTGCTGTGAATACTTTTCAGTTTACTTCTGTGATCAAAGCATTTTTTTGTTTAACTTATACAGACCAACTGTGTTACCATGACTGCCCTCAACTCAGAATAATGCACACAGCTGGTCCTTTGTAAATTTAGGATTATTATGGGGTATTCCATGATGGATCTCATGTATAATTAAATTTTATGAGTTTTTTTGTAGTAGGCATTTTATACACTGACGCTAATAAGCTTGTTTAATTGTTGGGTTCTAAATCAAAATGATTCCATTCTATGTGTGATGGCACATGGATATGTTGATTACACAGAATGGGTACTATCAGTACAAATCAAACTATACTGTGGGTTGGTGCCATCGAGGAGATGGTCTACTTAAGTTCTAAGCGAAACATAGGAGCAGGAGTAGGCCATTCAGCTCCTCGAACCTGTTCTGCCATTCAATTAGATCATTGCTCTGATCTGTATCTTAACTCCATCTACCTGCCTTGGTTCCGTAACCCTTAATACCTTTGCCTAACAAAAATCTATCAATCTCAGTTTTGAAATTTTCAAATGACCCCCAGCCTCAACAGCTTTTTGGGGGAGAGAGTTCCATATTTCCACTACCCTTTGTGTGAAGAAGTGCTTCCTGACATCACTCCTGAAAGGCCTAGCTTTAATTTTAAGGTTATGCCCCCTTGTTCTGGACTTGCCCAACCAGAGGAAATAGTTTCTCTCTATCTACCCTATCAAATCAGTTAATCATCTTAAACATCTCAATTAGATCACCCCTTAATCTTCTATACTCAAGGGAATACAAGCCTCGTCTATGCAATCTGTCTTCATAATTTAACCCTTTTAGCCCCAGTCTCATTCTGGTGAATCTGCGCTGCACCCCCTCTAAGGCCAATATATCCTTTCTCGGGTGCCAGAACTGATCGCAATACGCAGAAACCAGAATAACCAAGCTATTGTGTTAAACCTGTACAGAAGAGGTTCCATAATGCCTGCACTGGAATTAAAACCCATGTGGTCCCAAGTTTAGTCCCCAGAATTAGCTGAGGTCTGACAGGGTGCACTGAGAGTGCTAACTTTGGCCTCAGCAACCCTGATCTTAGAAAAGAAAAATCAGGCACACTTCATTCAAATGCAAATTAGTTAGATTTCTTTCAGAAAATAACATTTTGGGATACAGTATATGAGTCATTTGAAACATGATGTGTGGTAAGTTCAATGTGCTTACGAGGAAAAAGGGGACTTTGGACCTTCGGTTCCCAAAACTCTCCACCACTGGAGTTTTTCCTTCTGTCATGTCTGGGTATGTTGTAGACTAATTGATAGAGATTGATTGCTATGATTAGTCGACAACTCCATTATTGTTATACCATGCGGCTACCTTTGGCGAACTTTGGCCTTTTTACGTTTAGAAAATCCTATGCTCCTGATTGGTATACACTGACCCCTGCTGGAAAGTGTACGGGTGTGGATGCAGATGAGGACATGATGAGCCTTGACAGTCTACTTTTAACCAGGAAAGGCTGTAATGCTAAGACTTCCTTTTTACCCTCACAATGTATTGAATGGGCAATTCTGTGGGCTACGGGAGAAAACCTGCCGTCCTTACCCGGTCTGGCCTATATGTGACTCCAGTCTCACACCAACCTGTGAAAGTTAACAAGTCACCCGGTCCTGATGGGATGCATCCTAGGTTGCTAAGGGAAACAAGGATGGAGATAGCAGAAGCTCTGACCACAATCTTTCAATCATCCTTAGATATGGGAGTGGGGCCAGGGGACTGGAGGATTGCAAATGTTACATTCTTATTCAAAAAAGGGGAGAGGTATAAACCTGGTAACTACAGGCCAATCAGTCGAACATCAGTGGTGGAAATACTACTAGAGACCATTGTCAAGGACAAAATTAATTCTCATTTGGAGAAGCATGGGTTAATAAGGGATAGCCAGCAGGGATTTGTTAAAGGCAAATCAAGTCTGTCTAACCTGATAGAGTTCCTCGATGAAGTAACAGAGAGGGTTGATGAAGGTAGTGCAATAGATGTATATATGGACTTTCAAAAGGCATTTAATAAAGTACCACATAACAGACTTATTCAGAAAATAGAAGTACATGGGATTAAAGGGATGATGGTAACTTGGGTACATAATTGGTTAAGGGATAGGAGTCAGAGAGTAATGGTGAACAGATGGTTTTCTGACTGGAGAGAAGTATGCAGTGGTGTCCCCAAGGGATCGGTATTAGGACCATTGCTTTTCTTATATATAAATGACCTGGACTTGGGTATAGGGAGTACAATTTTGAAGTTTGCGGATGATACAAAACTTGGCAACACAGTAAATAGTGAGGAGGATAGTAGCAGACTTCAGGAGGAAATAGACAGACTGGTGAAATGGGCAGACACATGTAATTTAATGTGGATATGTGTGAAGTGATGCAATTTGGGAGGAACAACATGGAGAGGCAGTATAATCTAAATGATACTATGTTGAGGGATATGTAAGAGTAGAGAACCTGGAGGTGCATACTCACAAATCTTTGAAGGTGACAGGGCAAGTTGATGAGGCGGTTAAGAAAGCGTACAGGATACATGGCTTTGTAATACAAAAACAAGGAAGTCATGCTGAACTTTTACAAATCACCGGTTGGACCTCAGCTGGAGCATTGTGTACAATTCTGGGCACCACACTTTAGGAAGGATGTCAGGGCTTTAGAGAGGGTACAGAGAAGGTTTACCAGGATGATACCAAGGATGAGGGACTTCAGTTATGTGGAGAGATTGGAGAAGCTAAGATTGTTCTCCTTAGAGCAGAGAAGGTTAAGGGGAGACCTAATCGAGGTATTCAAAGTTATGAGGGATTCTGATAGAGCAAGTAGGGAGAAACTGTTTCCTCTGGCAAGTGGGTCAGTAACCAGAGGTCATAAATTTAAAATTATTGGCAAAAGAACTGGAGCGGAAATGAGGAGAAATGTTTTCACACAGAGAATTGTTAAGATCTGGAACGCACTACCTGAAAGGGCAGTGGAATCAGATTCCATAGGAACTTTCAAAAAGCAACTGGACATGTACTTGAAGAGGTCTAACTTGCAGGGTTATGGGGAAAAAGCTGGGGAGTGGGACTAAATTGGACAGCTCTTTCAAAGAGCTGGTAGAGGCGCAACGGGACGAATGGCCTCATTCTGTGCTGTAAGATTCTATGATCCTATAATGCTATGATTCCTAACTGCCCTATGAAGTGGTCACTCAATTGTACCAAAGTGCTACAAAGAATAACAAGAAACACGTGGACTGCAGCGTTTCAAGAAGAAGGCCGACCACTCAGGGCAATGAGGGATGGGTAATAAACTCTGGCCTTGCCAGCAACGCCCAAATCCTGAGAATTATTATTTTTTAAATCTATGGAACCAAAACCCAGTCACTTCCATCAGGAGAGGAGGAGAGAATATCACAAACAAAAATAACAAATAAAAGCCTGGACAAGAAATATTGCCTAGATCAGTAAACTATATTTAGAAGCATTGGCAGCCGGTGTGCTGCATACAGGATAGCTAAGGCTTGGGGGGGGGGGAAAGCCATTCCAGAGTACATGAATCCACAGGCCGCACAGTACCAGATATGAGTGAACGATCAGATTTTATTCACCTGGTGTGCACTGTAAATGTATGGGAGTTGATAGATGCACACAAGCCAGCCAGTACCAGACACAAGTGAGCTGTCAGCTGTAACCCTAATTTAGTAGTGAAGGAACCTGGCTAGCGTTCATGAAATATAAACCAGTCACTGAAGGCCAGGAAGTGACTGTCAGAGTCAAGTAGTAAATACAAATGCATTGTGTTCCTTTTAAGTAGTGATTTCAGGGTACCTGCACGGACTGAGCACAGTTTACTTAACTCTTGATCATGGGGCAGGCTGTATTTCGAAACCAGCTTCTGATAAAGGATTGGAGGGAGAAAAAACAGAATGAATTGTTTTAACAGGAGCTCACATATCTGATTAAGGGCAGTGCACCTGCCTCTTTTTCCATATCTGTCATCTTGTCACATGGATTGTGCGAAGTATTTCCACGTCAGAATGTTCTGTGTAATCAAAAACCACGAAAGGAGGCAAAGCAGGAAACAGTGCCGAGGCTTTTGTCTGCAGAACAGTATTAGGCACACAACAGTTAAATGCTGACTATTCACTACCACCTAGTATTATACGGCTTCTGTATATCTCACTGTTAACTGCACATGGAAAAGTCAGTCATTTACATGCCCACCCCAAAAGAGGAGCAAGACCTACCAAAAGAGACTGTCCTAATTCTGTTATACTGCTGGACATGACACTAGAATGAATTTTAACAGGCAATTCTTCTCTCATCTCTGGTCTCTCAACCTTGTTCTCCATCACATCCTTTCTTGATTTGTCTCTATTTTATCAGTACTACCATGTTATTGCTCTTCCAAACTATCCTCTCTTGTTCTTCGTAAGCACTATCCTAAATGTTCTTCCTGCTCCCTACATTCTGAAATCAAAATTTATCACACTGCCTTCGACTCTAATATATATACTCTCGCAGGAAAGCTTTAGAATTGCTTACCTCCCTCAATCTTCTCTTCCTCCTCCAGTATATAGGCTTTTAAAATCTAAGCTTCGTGGCACCTAACCATTACTAGTTGATTTACTTCATCTTGTCAGCTAATCCTTTCAATCTTAGTAAGACCTTGTTCTATGGGTGTTCGGCTAGGTTACTTCATTTAAAAATCAATTCTCAAACTCATTCTCATTGGAGAACAGATAATTGAGGATGTGAGATGATGGAGGTTTTTAAAATGCTGAAAGATACAGAAAATGTAAACATAAGCAGGCTAGTTAACTTGGGCTGAGAGTAGATGATAACATTCTCATCCTACAGTGATGATGTAAGGATTTTGACAAGCTAGTGAATACATCATGGAAGAAGTCCTAAACTGCCTAGCACATTGTACAGTTGCCAATGTCATGGACTGTTCGCCCATTCTCAGTGAAATTTGAAAAGCTACCATTTAGTTGAAGAACACTAAAGTTCCATGTCCTGATGGAATCTCAAGAGGAAACTACCAATGTGGCTGTACTACATTGCTCAGCTGACTTTCTTCACTCTTTCAGACCATCTGGAGAGAGGAGGTTGTGTCACAGGATCTCATGGGTACCATCTAAAAGGTGAGAAATGTAACTGCAGTTCCTGAGCTGCTGTGAGTCTCATAATCTCACCCACGTGCTGCTAAACTGTTCAATAGTCAATGTTGCAGACTATATCCTCCCTGAGAAGCTTTGCAGCTTCCAATGCATTGTGACAGATGCAATCTTTATCACAAAACACATACAGGAGAAGTACTGACAATAGAGCTTGGACCTGTACTCAATATTTATTTACCCCACCAAGATTATTTTACAAATGCCTTTCTCCCATGGATACTTGCTCCAGTTCAGTGGTGTCAGTAACACTCATAAGGTTTTCGGAGCGCTTACTTTTATGGGATTTGTCTCATTTTGCTCTATAATCTTGTAGTATGGTTGTGGGAATGTGACAATTAAACCCCTTTCTGATCTGTACTAGATCTCTGTATACCTCTTCAATATGGTGAACCAAATTAACACTAGATAAGGTGAGGTTTGGTTCGATTTATAAATTGCTTTATTCCACAGTGTCAGTTATGATCGGAGTCACAATTTATGTTTGCGTAATGATACAAAATAAAGAAAATGCAATACTGCCCTACTTCAGTGGGCCATCTTACTTAAACAGAATCATCTCTCTGCATTCTGCCCTATGGTCCCAGGGCAGAATCATTCCCTATTTGCAGCCGTTTCTACCTGACTGCCTGTGCTGCCCAGTTTTCAAAAACCAGATTATCTTACTTGGTATCTGTGTGCTGCTTTATTCCTGACTATTTACAGTTAGAAAGAGATCAAAACCCTCCAAACACAATAGGTGCAAAGTATTTATTTCTTACCGAGACAAGCCACCAAATTGCTTATTGTTTGGACTCTGGGGAAAACAACTTCTGAATAGCATATTAACCACCTTTCGTCTGACTTTGGATCCACAACTAAGCATGGGAGTTTCCTGAGATGTTGATTCCTTTAAAGAATGCTTTAACTCAAAACACATTTTAAAAATAATTCATATCTACATCCTTTCCATGGAAAAATAGCCAAATAATCATAAAAAGTAACAGTCTTCAATGCTGCTGGCTGGCTTGGTCTGTGGCAGCTTCTGGCAAGGTTTGGATGCCCAGGTGCATTCATCGATATCATTTGACAGCTGCATAACAATATGTTTGCAGAGTGTTGACAGATGGGATCTTGTCTGAAGCTTTTGTAATTCAAGCAATGTAATTGGCCTAGAACTTCAGTGATGCTGCGCTTTTTTTCAGGCGTTAAACAGGTGCCTAAGTATCCAATATGGTGTGCTCATTCCGTGCCGGAAGTGTGCTACCCGCCATATTGGATTGGGCTGCTCTGTAGGCATCCAGGGCGCATGCCACTACTATTGATATCACTGATTAAAATATTCAAATTACAGTCTTATGCTTGTTGAAGGACCCTTGTGTGATATTGGGGTGCCCCAGCTTGTGACTTGCTACATGATAAACTCGCCTAGCAACTCGTGACGCTAATAGGCAGGATGGACCCTTCAGCTATGCTATTTAAAGGGCTCATTCACTACATACAGATTAGTTGCTGGTTTGTCATTTGAGGCTGCTGGTCAACTTCTGCGTGTTTTTTGACTTGTCTGCTGACACTGAAAACTTAATTCTGACTTCAGAGAAGAAGCTGTTGCTGGTTGTTATGGTCTGGAATGCACTACCTGAAAGGATGGCGGGAGCAGATTCAATAGTAACTTTCAGAAGGAAATTAGTTAAATACTTAAAGGTGAAAAAATTGCAGGACTGTAGGGAAAAAGAGCAGGGGAGTGGGACTAATTGGATAGTTCTTTCAAAGGCATGATGGGCCAAATGGCCTCCTTCTGTGCTGTATGATTCTATGGTGCTGGACTGTCTTTGGCTGCCTTCAACACCGTTTTACTGCAGTCAGGGGTGGTCTAGTAAGACTGCCTTTGGGGCTGCAGGATGAGGGGGAGCAGTAAGGAAGACAGAAGGAAAGCAGGAGCAGCTCGAAGAAGAGGGTGGAGGAGGAGGGCACTGCGCTGGAGGCAATACCCACAGAAGGTCTTCGGGGAGCACTCCTCCCACCTGAACGTCACTGAAGAGCAATGTCTCAGGTGCTTCGCTTCACAAAGGAGGCTGTCATGAGCGATGTCACCTGCTTCAGCCACAACTCGAGCCTCGCACCAGGGCACGGACAACACTGGCTGTGGCTTTCCAGGTCACCAAGGCCCTCAACTTTTATGCCACAGTCTCTTTCCAGGCTGCATCAGGTGACATCAGCGACATATCCCAGTTTGCAGTACACCAACGTATTAGAGAGGTCACCAGGACTCTCTACAGCAGGAGGAACACTTACATCTCTTTCCCCAGACAGAGCAAGCAGGACGAGAGAGCATTAGGCTTTGCATGCATTTTAGGCTTCCTCAGGGTCCAAGGTGCCAGAGATTGTACCCACATTGCCTAGTGTGCTCCCCATCACCAGCCTGGCATCTTTCTCAATAGAAAGGGATTCTGCTCACTCAACATCCAGCTGGTTTGCGACCACAGGCGGCATATCATGCAGGTCTGTGCCCGGTTTCCTTTGCTCATAATTCATTTATCCTGCACCAGTCCTCTGTGCTGCCATCATTGAGCAGACAGTCAGCATGCTCAAGCAACATTTCCGCTGCCTGGATTATTCACGTTATAAGGGGTGCCTTTGTAATTGACTCCCATGGTAATGGAAAAATGGATAGTGCCATTTGCCCAATATAGATGGCTGCCCATGATAAATGTAGACAGTGTTAGTAGTGGGGACTGTATCAATCGCCCTGGTCGCATGTGTCAGCTGTGACTCAGTTGGTAGCACTCTCACCTCTGAGTCGGAAGGTTGTGGGTTCAAGTCCCACTCCAAAGTCTTAAGCACAAAATCCAGGTTGGCACTCCAGTGCTGTCTTTTGGATGGCCCTGTCTGCCCTCTCAGGTGGATGTAAAAGACCCCATGGCACTATTTCGACAAAGAGCAGGGGAGTTCTCCTCAGTGTCCTGGCCAATATTTATCACTCAAAAAAAACAGATTATCTTGTCATTGTCACATTGCTAGTGTGGGACCTTGCTGTACAAAGATTGGCTGCCATGTTCTTCATTGGCTGTGAAGCTGGGATGCCCTGAGGTCGTGAAAGGCTCTATATAAATGCAAATCTTTCTTTTTAAACACCTCTGTTGACTTTGCATCTATGGCCTTAAGGAACGGTGTGTTCCTCATTCTCACAATACTCTGTGCAAATATGTTTTTCCTGAATGTCAACCCTGTCAATTCCCTTCATTATTTTAGCCACCTCAGGCACCACATTCTTTAACCTCTTTATTTCCAGAGAACATGACCAGTTTCTTCCCATAAATCCATCCTTTCATCCTCACTGTCATCCTGGTGAATCAAAGCGAGTATATCCTTCCTAAGGTAAGGTATCCAAAAGCACTTCCTTGCTTTTACACTATATTTATCTTGTGGTGAACCCAACATTCGATTAGCCTTTCTGATCACTTTTTGCATTTGTGAGCCAGTTTTTAATGATTTACATACCTCGACCCTTAAAATCCTTTGTTCAGCTAATCTGCTTAGTGCCTTTCCAATTAGATTGTACTTCCATCATGCCCTTCTTATGCCCAAAGTGCACTACTTCACACTTTGCTATATTAAATGGCATCTGCCATCATTCTGCCAACTCATTTATCAATCTACATACTTTTGTAATTTACTGCTCGTCTCCATACCTCTTAGCTTATTATGATTTGCAAACTTAGATACACTCCCTGGTCGTATATGGTGAAAAAGTGGTGTCCTAGCAACAATCCCTGGGGAACATCACTTGCCCCTCCAATCTGAGAATGTCCCATTTATCCCAACTCTCTACTGCCTACCTCCCGACCAGTTTTCTATCTATCTCCAATTTCATGCACCTCAACTTTAGCTAGCTAGAACCTCATCAAATGCCTTCTGAAAATCCATGAACGTGAACTCCATTGATTCTCCCTTATTTACCACCTCAGTGACTCTGTCAAAGATCTGTGAAAGATTAATAATAGACAAGGCCAACCTTTGACAAAACTGTGCTGTCTCTTCCTAATCAACTTATACCTTTCCAAGTGTTCACTTACTCGATTCCCTGGTCAAGGATTCTAGCACTTTTCCCATGACCGCTATTTATTTCACTGTAGTTACTCTCTTTCTCCTCTGAAACTTTCCTGAAACTAGGGAGCTTTGGAGGATTGTAATTAAGGCATCCTCAGTTTCATTGCGTACTTTTAATACCCACAGTTGGAAACTGTCTTGTTACATAGAATAGAAGTACTTAGAATTTTACAGCGCAGAAACAGGCCATTCGGCCCAACAGGTCTATGCTGGTCTACCTCTGAAAGCATTTTTCATTTCCCACATTTACCTCATTTTTTTGTTCTCTTTTTTCAGTTGCTTTCTGTAATCCTGCCAATCTTCATTCCTGCTACTGTTCTTTGACCTTGTATAAGCTCCTTTTGTTAAATATGGTCCAACCATTCTTTTTGAACATGGTTGCATCACCCAGAAGTTTCCCTTTTGCCTTTCAGAGGTACGTACTTGTTTTGTAAACCACAAATTACCTTCCTGAATAGATTCTACTGTTGGCCTGTAGATGTACCAATTAATAATTTCTCCCATCCTTTTCTAGCCAATTCCTTATTCATCCCTTCAAAGTTAGGCATGTTTATTCCAAAACTTTGTTTTGTAGCCCTCCTTTTTCTGCTATGCTCCTGGGTGAATTCAATCATATATGGTAGGTATTCCCAAGATAGTCTCCTACGACCAGATCTCTAACTATTTCTGGTTCATTATTCAAAACTAACTCAAGTATCGCCTATTGCCTTGTTGGGTAGAAGAGATGCTGATTTAGGAAACTATCTTGAATGCATTCAGTAAATCTCTTCTCTTTCTTGCATGTCCTTCTATTGCTATCCCAATTTATACAGGTTGAAATCTCCCATTTATGCCACATTTTTCTCTTTGCAGTCCCTCCTGATCTGCATATATATATATATTCTTCTGTTGGGTTATAACAGTTAGCATTTTTCATCATTTTCTTGGTTCTACCCATAGTGATTCCACCTGCTGATTACATTCATTGAGATTCCTTCTTGCTACCACCATGACTATGTTATTTTATTTATACTTCCATTCGCCCATTTCCAGTCTTCCTATCCGTTCTAAAAATCCTATGTTGTGATTTATTTAGCTCCCAATCTTGCCTGAGGTCCTACCAGGTCTCTGTAATTGCTTTCCCATCAAACCATCTACTATCTCTGTGTTTACATGTGAGGAGCACCTTAGAAATGCAAGTGGTTTTCGTGATAGCTGTTAAAAGCTCTACATCCAAAGAGAATGGTGTTCAGAGACAAGTTCTTGGTTTTGACTGATTGACTGTTGTTCAAATATTTAAAAAAAGGTATTGACACAACTGGGGAATAGTCAAACAATGAAGTATTTGAATAGGAATTCAGGATGCTCATCATCTGTAAATCAATATTGTTATTACATCAAAAGAAATGAGATGTCATCACAGAGCCCCAAGAAAATCTTGACATCCACAATTATCCAAAAATCACTTCAACACTGCTTGTGCAGCTGTTGTGAAGGTATTTGAAGATGTTCTTGCTCTCAGTGATACTTAGTTACCATCTCTAGTTAACTCCTTCAAAGTTCAATTATTTATACTTTAGTCAAGAAAAACATGTATCTGCTCAACAGTTTGGACTCAAATGTTGCTGGACCAGAGGTTTACCTTTACAGGAGGGGGCAGTGAGAAAGTTTGCAAAGGCCTTCCTTATGTGATTAATCAGTTTGGGTGGAGTCGATTAGAATCATACAGCACAGAAAGAGGCCATACGGCCCATAGTGTCTGTGCCGGCTCTTTGAAAGAGCTATCCAATTAATCCCAATCACCTGGTCTTTCCCCATAGCCCTGCGAATTTTCCTTTTCAAGTATATATCCAATTCCCTAATATTGAGGGAATTGTACGGCCTGTGGGAAGAATAGGCTTGTTGGACCAAATGTTTTTTTTTCTCTATGCTTTATGTTTACATTATAATTTAAAACCACTACAGACAGTATGTATCACTGACATTTACTACATTAACAACTGTTTCATTGTGCCCTCTTCTCCCATAAACCTGTAGAAGTCGTCCTTCAATATTATTACACTGCTCCTTCTAAAATGCTCCTGATTTAGATAGGTTGGAGAAAGAGTCAATCTGCGAATGATTAATCCTACAACAGCAAGAGGAGCTAACACCGAAAAGGACAACTCCTCTGTTTACTTGGCAGGTTTCTTGGGCCTTTACTTTCTTTTGTGTATGCTCATTAACAAGTACTTTTGGTGCATTCTCCTTTGTGTTTTAGATTTTTTTTAAAAATTCATTCTCAGGTTGTATGTGTGGCTGGAAAGGCCTACATTTATTGTCCATCCCAAGTTGCCCTTTAGAAGGTGGTGATGAGCCACCTTCTTGAACCACTGCAGTCCGTGTGGTGAAGGTTCTCCCACCGTGCTGTTAGGTAGAGTTTTCCAGGATTTTGACCCAGCGATGATGAAGGAATGGTGATATATGTCCAAGTTGGGATGCTGTGTGACTTGGAGGGGAACTTTAGAATATTTACTATGTAGCTGTCCTGTAATGAGAAATAGGTTGTAGGTATTTGTGTATAAATAGATGCATCTGTTTACATTTAAAAAAATTAACAGGGCAATAATAGCATTTGAAGTTGTTTCAGGCTCATCCTTTCAACAGCAGTAATTAACCTCCTACTTCTAATGATAGGCAGCATATTTAAACTACTGAGCTTCAGAACAAAAGAAAGGTAATAAATAAAACCATGTCTGTCCTCTGTTTGAGACCAATTAATCCAATTAGCAGTTACTCTATGGTGTTGCTGATAACTCCCTGTTTATCAGATTGGGCAGTAACTACACATTAATTGGAAAACTGCTCTCCTCATATGAGAATAACAGCTAGAAATGAACAGGGCTGCAGCACCCTCGAGGTTAGATTCTAAATCACGAGAGCACCATTTGAGTAATTTTTGAACACCGTCCAACCAAGTACAGCAGCACTGAGCACGACCCCAGCTATTTTAATTCTTCGTAAAGTAGATATTTTTTTGTGTGAGCTTTCCTATTTGTCATGGGAATTCCTATCTTCCTACTATAGTGCCAATTTTTCAATTACATTGCAAGGTGTCTATGCTGTGCATCACCATACGACAGGAAGATCAACTCTAGACCAAGGAGCTTTAATGCATGAGTGCTCTTGTACTTTGTCAGAAGGAAAGTGAAATAATGATTTATGTAACTGGGTTATAATACTGCTATACAGAATGTAATGTGTGAAACCTGATGCACACTGAATTCTCAAGCACCTTTATCTACCTGTTAGGTTGTCTGACCACATTAGGGAGCATCAGTAGGGGATGAAATTGATAGCAGCCAGGTCAGTCTGTTAGTCAAACTGTTAGTCAGAAAACAGGATCTTAGAAGTTAGGAACCTTAAACCATGCTGAATACTTTTTTTTGCTGAGATTATCAATGTCCCTTAATATCCAAGAGATAAACTCCAGTTAAACTATAGACTGGAGCCTTTGTCATCTACTGTGACAGAAGGGACATTATTCATGGGTAAGGGAAATGGGCAGATAATGGAGGGACCATCAGTATTTGGTTTTACATGTATGATGCAGCAATACCCTCAATTTATCAATTGGTTTCTTTACTGTGGGACACACACACACACACACACACACACAGTTAACTTTGGTTTCTGTTGGCTGTTTCCACAAGGTACACAAATCAATTGGACAGACCAAAAGTCAATTAATGTGTGTCCTGGGTTCTGATTCATGCTGGAGAATAGCACGGTTAATATGTTAATCATTTAAATGCCCAAAACATTTTCATTTCATGGCTTCTGAACCACAAGGGTTCCATGCTTGAAAGCATTGGCTGTGTTGGAATACTGTGAAATGGCAACCAATCTCTGTAATTTAAAAGTAAGTTTGTTGATGTCTTTTGTTCTCACGTGTCTTCATGGGATTTTGAAACTGGTTGATGAAATCTTCTAATACAGATCAAAGCATCAAGAATCCTGGTGGTTTTGATTGACAGCCATGTCTGAGCTTTGTGAGAAGGGGTAGGGTCACTAATTGGCTATATTACTTTGATGACCAGCTATGGAAAGAAGGCTCAGATTAAGGGATTATCTGTGGTTGCCTGAGCCCAGCTAGTCGTTCTACAGCTCACAGCTAGTAGACCGTCTGGGGTAATTTGACTTGATAATAACATTTCAGCATGTAGAAAGCCAGCAAATGTTTCTGGGATCTAATTATGTTGAACGATAGCACAGGGGAAGCATCTTTGTGCTTTGATAGATCAAGAAGGACAGTAACATTTGTAACTTACCTTGATTATGCTGTTGCGGACTGAGTACTGTTCATTTTCCTGTCCTATGTTAAATAAATTATTGGTCCATAGTCGAAGTCTTATTCTGATAGAATACACATTGCATCGGCCTACCAAAGACTAGGAGAATCACATGGCAGCATGTGGTACATTCCAGTAAGCCGGTGTACAGTGGTAAGAATCCTCTGTTTGATCCCTGGGTCTCACTATCATTTACTTAGTTATATAGAATTACATAGAAATTTACAGAACAGAAACAGGCCATTTGATCCAACTGGTCTATGCCGGTGTTTATGCTCCACACAAGCCTCCTCCCACCTTATTTCACCTCAGCCCCTTCAACTTATCCTTCTATTCCTTTCTCTCTCATGTAGTTATCTAGCATCCCCTTAAATGCATTTGTGCTAATCGCCTCAACCACATTCTCATCACTCCTCTGAGTAAAGAAGCTTCTCCTGAATTTCTTATTGGATTTATTAGCAAGCATCTTATATTTGAGGCCTCTAGTTTTGAACTCCCCCACAATTGGAAACATCGGGCACAATTTTAATAAGACGGTGGGATGGCAAACCCAAAAAATAAATCCTTACCATTCCCCACGCGATCACTACTTAATTGACGACCCTTAACGTGGCTTCCGGGTTTGGCGTCTGAAAGCTGCGCAGTGGGCGGACTGCGCACCCGCATGTCCTGCTGTCAGCTGGAGTGTCTGTATTTTAAGGGCCAGTGCATCAATGGCTTTTGTAGGACAAAGGAGCAAGCAGGCAGAATGGAGCAGCAGAGGGGCAAGCCCAGCTCCATGATTTAGTGACACCTAACTTGAGGTGCTGCTGGCCGGGGTGAGGAGGAGGAGAGAAATATTCTACCCAGTGGACAGGAGGAAGCGCCCTGCCTCTGCCACCAAGAAGGCCTGGCTCGAGGTGGCAGAGGAGGTCACCAGCAGAAGCAACATCTCCCATACTTGGATCCAGTGCAGGAAGTGTTTCAATGATCTAACTAAGTTGGCAAAAGTGAGTACACTTACTGATTCTCCTGCATTCCATGTTGCACATTAACCCCTCCCCCCCCCCACCTCATTCTGCTCTGTCAGGACTACTCCATCACATCACTCCTCACACCCACTTAACACTCATCCTCAACTTACCTTCACTTCCTCACCCCCCTATTTGTGAACCCAATACTAACACTCACCCCAATCCTCATCCAATGTGATGTCTCTCTCTGACACTCACCCTCTGATGTATCTCTTTCACAGGCAGCATCACCCAAAGCAATGCGTTCATCGGCTGACCACTTCACCCTCAATCACTCACTCACAGGTCTGTGCTTTCTCCCCTTCTGGGAGAAGAGAGTGCAAAATGCATGGGAGAGGGCGAGGACTGGAGGGAGGCCACAACAAATAGTGGTCCTCAAAGAGGCAGAGGAGGAGGCCCTGCAGATCAGCCGGACACTGGAATGCCTGTCCGTCGGGGATGCAGAGACTGGCACCCCACAAATGTCTGGTGACACAACTTCAACATTCATCACACACAACATGAATTGATGTTAACAATGATTGGCGTGTTGAACACCTCAGTATGCTCATCACAACATTACACATCTGTGATGATTGTTAATATTGCCTTCTGTTCTCTTCCAGCCCCTTCAGCGACCGAAGTGATGGGAGAGGGCGATTCCTCAGAGGAGCACCTGGCCTCTGAGGGCGCACCGTCACATCTTAGTGATCCATCCACCAGTGCAGATACTCACGCCTCGGTGGGTCCTAGTGGTCAGTTAGTTTGGTTGGCACCTGGTGAGTCACCACACACAAGTGAGCACGAGCAGACACTGGTGGCAGGGGCAACTGTGGAGAGTCTGCTTTGGTGGGAGCACTCATCTCCAGGCTCTGCTCAGTTGGACACAGGTGCTGAACTCCGAGGGCCATCCTTTAAAAGGAGAATGATCGAGGGTCAGCAGCACATTTGCGAGGTACTGGAACAGGTGCTAGGCACACACTCCACAATAGCGCAGAGGATGGAGGAGTCCAACTCCTGCATGAGTGGAATGGTGGCACAGGTAAGTGCAGGAATGTCTGCGATGGAGAGAAGGCTAGCCTCCATTGAGCTTCAAGCACAGCTCACAAATGAGCCTATTCAGGCCCTGACAGTGGCTGTGTGGACTCAAGGTGAACAACATTCTGCCGCCTTAAACAGGCAGACAGAAACTTCACAAATGGGCTTACAAGGCATCACACATGTCCTCCAAACTGTTGTCCAGCAGGGTGGTAGGAGCGATGTGGCCCTGGGCCAGGAGAGGGATGATGGCGAAAGGGGACGCCACTCAAAGCGCTCCCATGTCTCACCCGTTGCCCCCTCCCCTCTCATCCAGTACCCACAATGCTGCCTCCCCTCCAAGCGTCCGAGTCTGCCCCTGCACAGGTGCAGGTGGAGCAGTCTTTGGCGGGGCCCTCACGGGCTCCAAAATCCAGAGGGTGTAGGCTGAAAACATCTCAACAGTCAGGGCATCAACATGAGCAACCTGCCCCTATCTCTGCTGCAGCCACAGGAGATGCACCACATAGAAGTAGTCGGTAGCGAAAGGGTAAGGATTAGTGATCACAAAGGATGTGCACAAGGGTGTCTGACAGACTGTCATGTTGTTCATTTATATTTGTTTTTTGTTAAAGTCACACTAATGTTATCATTCTCACCACTACTGCCACGTCTTGCCCATTCTTGACTGCCTTTTGAGATAGCGCCCTTTCATGTGCTTCAACATGAATGGCGAGACTTGATGCCACCCAGTGGGTGCGGTTATAGTGGGTGTATGTGTAGTTATAGGACTGTTTTGTGCGGGATTGGGGGGGGGTTGGTGGTATTTGTTATGGTGATGCTCTTTCCAGGTGGTCTGAGGACTGAATTATCCTCACTATGTAGATGTCCTTATGAGAATCGTTCAAATATTAGTGACTCCCTGGCCTCACAAGCAGCCAGGTGAGCCGCTACTCTGCCGATGGGTTGCCCATCCTCTTCCTTCTCCTCCTCCTCCTCAATGTTGATGGCAGATGTGGATGCTGGATGAGGACATGAGGTCTCATTAACCGGTAACCCTCTCTGTTGCACAATGTTGTGCAGGATGCAGCAGATGACTATAATTCTACCCACTCTCTGGTACGTATTGAAGCGCTCCCCCACACCGATCCAGGCATCGAAATCGCATCTTCAGCAGTCCTATCGCATGTTCAGTTACAGACCTGGTGGCGATGTGACTGTCGTTGTATCAACTCGCTGATGGGGTTTCTCACAGGTGTCATGAGCCACGTCTGTTGGGGATATCACTTGTCCCCGAGGAGCCAGCCCTTAAGGCTGTTTGCTGCATGGAAGAGGGCCGGGATGTTGGATTCCCGCAGAATGAACGAATCATGGCAGCTGCCAGGGAATCTGTCACACACGTGAAGAAATCTTTACCAGTGGCCGCAAAGGAGCTTCGTGTGGATGAAGTGATGTCCCTTTCTGTTGATGAACAGTCCTGGCTCGTGTGGAGGTGCTCGGATTTCTACATGTGTACAATCAATTGTACCCGTGGGAAGCCAGGCACAGAGTGGAATCCCACTGCTCTCTCCATCTGGCTGAGGTTGCCTGTGGGGAAGTTGACGTATTGCGAGGCCCTGCAAAACAAACTATCAGTGACCTGTCGTATGCACTTGTGGGCAGACAACTGAGAGACCCCGGCGATGTCACCGGTGGTGTCCAGGAATGATCCGGAGGTGAAGAAGTTGAGGGCAGTGGTCACTTTATCTGCTACGGGCAATGCGATGTCACCAGGCCCAGCCAGGAGCAGCTCTGCATGAAGGAGCGTGCAGATGTCTGCAACCACCTGGCGACTCACTCTCAGCCTCCGTAGGCTCTGCTCCTCAGAGAGGTCCAGGAAGCTCAGCCTCGGTCTGTAGACCCTCTGGCGGGGGTAGTGCCTCCTGTGACGTCGGTCCCTCGGTTGTTCCCCTCTCTGCTCCTGTGCAGGTCCCTGTGGCGCACCTCTGTGTTGTGGGGCTGCAAGTGGCGGAACTGCACACCGTGCCTGGCGAGGATGGTGATGTGCCTCCTCCTCGGATGTACTGGTGAATGCAGCCATTGCACCCCCTCATCCTGATGTGGTCAGTTCGAGGGGTTCTAAAAAGTAGGTAAATATGTGTAAACAGAACAATTCTGAGTGTAAACCAAGAACTTTCAGTCTAAACACAAAGAACTCCCAGCTAAAAATTTGTCTGAGAGAACTGAGTGCCCTGCTACAATAATTCACCTTTTATCCCCATCTGTCAAACAGGGATTTAAATGTCCAAATGGCCAATGGCCGCAACCCTCCTAGTTTCCTATGGCGGGCTTCACCCAGCACGGGAAACACATTGAGGCAGCGTTGAAATCGTTTCCCAACATCAATAACAAGATTAATCACAATTCCAATTAGTTTAAGTACTTTAATTCCTGCTTTAAATTTTGTCCCGCCGACTTTAATTACCAGCAGGACTTCCAGGTTCCTGAACTGTGTGCACCCAGATGGGTCTGGGCCAAACGCGTTTTTTGGCAGGTTAGAGCCGGGATTCCTTCCCGCTCTGGAAATCCCTGGTTTTGTTAGATCCGACCCCCCACCCCCCCGGCCCCCGGCTCCCGGCCCCCAACGCACCCAGACTTTGAAGTTAAAATCATGCCTATCTTCTCTACGTCTCCCCTATCAAACCCCTTCATAATTTTATAAACCTCTATTAGGACACCACTCAGTCTTCTGACGAAAGGCCTTGGACCTGAAACATTAACTCCGCCTGTTTCTTTCTCCACAGATGCTGCCTCACTTACTGAGCTTCTCCAGCATTTTCTGTTTTTATTTCAGATTTCCAGCATCTGCAGTATTTTGCTTTTGACCTCTCAGTCTTCTCTTTTTTTAGAGAAAAGAGCCTCAGCCTGTTCAGTCTTTCCTGATAGTTATCACCTCTCAGTTCTGGTATCATCCTTGTAAATCTTTTTTGCATTTTCTCCAGTGCTTCCAAATCCAGGGTACTGGGCAATTCAAAGCACATTCCAGACCATAAGGGAAGTGAAGTAAGGAATGGCCAGTGACACTGAACTCTACTAGCACAAAAAAACAGTTCCTCAGACTATTAACAGATTTTGAAATGCTGAAACAATGTGTAATGGTTTGCACAGACCACTAAAGTGTAATCCCACCTGGACCTTCTACAAATATCACCCCCCCCACCCCCACCTTAGGACTACACTAGAAATTTAGGAACAGATGCTTTATCTGAGCTCAGATCTGAGGAAACCCTACAATTAGCACAATAATAACATTAATATAAAACAGCTACAATCACAATGTTGAGGACTGGGAAGGATGCCTGAGGTGCTAATGTAGCAATAAACATCAAAACAGGGTTTGTGGTGGACTATGAGCTGATTGATATGCTTTCATTCCCATTCCCATTAGGAACAAGAAAGAGTAGACCAGATGTAATGGGTCTTCACCCCATATTCCTCTTCCCCTCACCTGGGGGCTGCTGATTTCCAAGAATAACTAATTATCCAGGGCTTATGTGTATCTGTTGTGTCACACGAGCCAAAACTGGACACAGTATCCGAGGTGCAATACTGTGACCGGACATGCTGACCGCTAGGACAGGAATTTCCTTGGAGCTCCTCCCTCTCAGCCGATATAACTTCACACACTTCTGCGAAGTTACAGTGGCCGAGCGGCAGCAGCTCAGAGGGAATTTCCAGCCGTAGTTTCTTTCAATTTCCCCCATAGCTTTTGTAACAGCATTCATGGAGTATGGGTGCCATTCCCTCTTGCCAATGCTAATCATTGGATTTTGATAAGTGAGTGATTGGCATGAAGTTGGTTTGGATCAAAGGTGGATGGTGATTACTCTTGAGGACTGGTATGTAGCCTGCTATTACCAAAGGCCATATTTGTGACTTGTCCCGTTCATCCAATTTGGATCAAAAAAGGATAGAACAGGGTACTTTCTAAATGGTAAAAGTTAAAAACAGTGGATGTCCAAAGGGACCTAGGGGTTCAGGTACATAGATCATTGAAGTGTCATGAACAGGTGCAGAAAATAATCAATAAGGCTAATGGAATGCTTGCCTTTATATCTAGAGGACTAGAGTACAAGGGGGCAGAAGTTATGCTGCAGCTATACAAAACCCTGGTTAGACCGCACCTGGAGTACTGTGAGCAGTTCTGGGCACCGCACCTTCGGAAGGACATATTGGCCTTGGAGGGAGTGCAGCGTAGGTTTACTAGAATGATACCCGGACTTCAAGGGTTAAGTTACGAGGAGAGATTACACAAATTGGGGTTGTGTTCTCTGGAGTTTCGAAGATTAAGGGGTGACCTGATCGAAGTTTATAAGATATTAAGGAGAACAGATAGGGTGGATAGAGAGAAACTATTTCCGCTGGTTGGGGATTCTAGGAGTAGGGGGCACAGTCTAAAAATTAGAGCCAGACCTTTCAGGAGCGAGATTAGAAAACATTTCTACACACAAAGGGTGGTAGAAGTTTGTAACTCTCTTCCGCAAACGGCAATTGATACCAGCTCAATTGCTAAATTTAAATCTGAGATAGATAGCTTTTTGGCAACCAAAGGTATTAAGGGATATGGGCCAAAGGCGGGTATATGGAGTTAGATCACAGATCATCCATGATCTTATCAAATGGCGGTGCAGGCACGAGGCCTGCTCCTGTTCCTATGTTCCTCTAAATCTGCTGAGAGTTGAGTGAAAGCAGTCTTCTGGGTTTGATGGTTTTCTTAACCATAGTAGCCTTCCAAAACTCCATTCATCTCCCCCAGGCAAGCGAGCCAATCACTCTATTTGCCATTATGGATGCATAGCCATGCCGTACCACTGTAGAGAACATAATGGTGTTGCCATTCTCTCCATCAACATCACTCTTAGGAGAGGAAGAGAGAAAAGTGGAAATAAAAAAAAGTTACCAAACAAGAATGAGTTGAGGTGCAGATCAGCCATGATCTAATTGAATGGTGGAGCAGGCTCGAGGGGCTGAATGGCCTCCTCTTGTTCCTAATGTTCCTATGTAAAATTTACCCTTCAATCACCCAGTTTATCTTCCATTTGTCCAAAGGATCCACATGCAACTCCATAATAATCTTTGCCCAGAAAGATTTCAATTGGCTTCATTGTGTTTTTAGAATAAATTAAAAATCTGATGGTGTTTTTCTCAGCTGTCAGTTCTAGGTAGGCAGCACACTTTGTCATTTTCCTTTTGTAAATTTAAATAGCTTGCTATAAGAGGGTCATGAGACAGCAGTGTACAAAACACTTCAAAGCTGTATGTGCGAGCAGTGGCAAATGTTGGCTGTGTTTTCCGTGGGCTCGAATGCATTATGTGCTCCCCTTTACAAATCTGTATGCGTGTGGTCTGGTGTCGACATTATCTCATTGTCCTTCAAACTGTTCAGATGAATCAGCCCTTTCTGGCTTTTCTGAACATGTTTAATTAATATTTTTGCAGCGCTTAAAAAAAAATGAATGTTTCATAAGCAACGCAACTGTGTGAACAAAAAAGTTGGTTCATATCAGTAATCTACTTAGATGACTTGAAAGATCATCGAAGGGTGCTTTGATACTACAGCTGTAATGTTGGTGCAAAGCAGTTTTACTTCTCACCGATGCTGCGATTATCGTGCACACCCTGGGTCGAAACTGTTATGCTTTGCACATGTTTTTCTGTATTGTCGTTAGTCCCATTGCTTATTCGTGGGGCCCATTTTCTAGGCATGGACCGACGCCTAAAACAGACGTTGGGCTCCTTGAATATATAAATTAGGGGCTTTATGCCTGTTAGAGGACCACTTTGAGAAATTGGGCACCTCATGTTGCTTTTGTACCACCCCCCCCCAAAAAAACATATGTGGCAGGCGTGGGGCCTAACCCCGTAGCACGCTCCAACATCCCTCCCAGAACTTTCCCGAGGACAGCTGCCGGTGAGACCGATTGCCCGGAATTGGCTTCTCCAGTGGGGCAAGCAGCCTGTGGAGGCGTGACCAACGGGGGATGTTCACCCTGAGTATGCAGATGAGGCCCGAGGACCAATTTCTGTCGATCCTTGGGTCTCTTGCTTCGTGCGTGCTCTACCTCCGCAGCGCTGTTTGGGCCCAGATTAATCTCTACCCAGTTTAGGCCCAAACTGACCCGAGAACGAAGTGCAGTGCAATTCCTTGGCGGAGGGAGTCTCCCCCGTGTTTTGCCTCAGAGTAAGTTCGGTTTTCACACCTGATGTACACTCAAACTTTAGTGCTGATGTAAAGCGGTTTTGGTTTTACATCAGTGCCAAACGTGTGGAGTCTGAATGCGCTGTAACAAAATATGTTTTTTTGGGGGGAATGGTACAAAAGCAACTTGATAAAGGCTGGCCATTGACACATTCTTGCAGTACTTCGATCTGAAGATTGGAGTGAGATTACATTGTTTTGGAGAATGTTATTGAAAAAGAGAATTTAAAGGAATTAGTACTAATTAATAGAAACATAGAAACATAGAAAATCGGAGGAAGAGTAGGCCATTTGGCCCTTCGGGCCTGTTCCGCCATTCAAAATGATATTGGCTGATCGTCTAACTCAGTACCCTGTTCCCGCTTTTTCCCCGTATCCCTTGATCCCCTTAGCATTAAGAAATATAACTATCTCCTTCTTGAATACATCTAATGACTTGGCCTCCGCTGCCTTCTGTGGTAGAGAATTCCACAGGTTCACCGCCCTCTGAGTGAAGAAATTTCTCCTCATCTCGGTTCTAAATGGCATACTCCGTATCCTGAGACTGTGACCCCTGGTTCTGGACTCCCCAGCCATCGGGAACATCCTCCCTGCATCTAGTCTGTCTAGTCCTGTTAGAATTTTATATGTTTCGATGAGATCACCTCTCATTTTTCTAAACTCTAGTGAATATAGGCCTAGTCGACCCAATCTCTCCTCATACGTCAGTCCTGCCATCCCAGGAATCAGTCTGGTAAACCTTCGTTGCACTCCCTCTGTGGAAAGGACATCCTTCCTCAGCTAAGGAGACCAAAACTGCACACAATACTCCAGATGTGGTCTCACCATGGCCCTGTACAGCTGCAGTAATAAGGATTTGTTTTCTCTAACTGCTAAAATGAGCACTTACCGTAATCTTGTTGCAACAAGAAAGCTTTAAGCACAGGGCTTGGTGAGAGTTGGATGAATCTGCTAAACAGAGAGTCGACGGGAATTTGGTGAGAGTGGGAATTTGGTGCAGAGGGGGAAGGAGGTGCTGAGTAATTTAAACCAAGGGGCAACAGTAAATATATAATTAGATCTAAGGGAATAAAATTAAAACTAACAAAGCAGAGGATAGCAACATTAAAGGGATCCACATTGCATTAAATAAAAATCTGGTATACATAAATAAGAAATAGGAGTAAGGGGATACCAATCTAAAAACAGGAAGGATGTGATCGCTTTGGAGAGGGTGCAGAGGAGATTCACCAGGATGTTACCAGGGCTGGAGCGCTTCAGCTATGAAGAGAGACTGGGAAGATTGGGTTTGTTTTCCTTGGAGCAGAGGAGGCTGAGGGGGGACATGATTGAGGTGTACAAAATTATCAGGGGCACAGATAGGATGGATACTAAGGAGCTTTTTCCCTTCGTTGAGGGTTCTATAACAAGGGGACATAGATTCAAGGTAAAAGGCAGGAGGTTTAGAGGGGATTTGAGAAAGAACTTTTTCACCCAGAGGGTGGTTGGAGTCTGGAACTCACTGCCTGAAAGGGTTGTGGAGGCAGGAACCCTCACAACATTCAAGAAGCATTTGGATGAGCACTTGAAATGCCACAGCATACAAGGCTACGGATCAAATGCTGGAATATGGGATTAGAGTAGACAGGGCTGATGGCCGGCGCGGACACGATGGGCCGAAGGGCCTCTATCCGTGCTGTATGACTCTATGACTCTATGACTCTATATATATAACATAAGAGACATATATATAAATACATAAATAAATGTAAGTAGATAGAATTTTTAGCAAAATGATGGGACAGCTGAGACCCGTTGGCTGCAATTCCTGTGCCATGTGGGAACTCCAGGACACTTCATGTGTCCTGGATAACCACGTGTACAGGAAGTGCCTCCAGTTCTCAAGGGCAATTAGGGATGGGCAATAAATGCTGGCCTAGCCAGTGGACGCCCACATCCCATGAACAAATTTTTTAAAAAGTTGCTCGAACTCAGGGTTTCTGAGCATGAGGAGCGGCTGGAGTCACTGCAGTGCATACGGGAGGCTGAGAGTTTCCTGGAGCGCACGTTCCAGGAGGTGGTCACCCCGCAGCTACAGAGAGTTCATAAGGATAGGGTGGGTGGCCATCTGGCAAGGTAGAAAGAGACAGGCAGTGCAGGGATCCTCCGGGAGTGTGACACTCTCAAACTGGTTTTCAGTGCTGAATACCGGTGAGGGTGACGACACCTCGGGGGAGTGCAGTCCAGAGCACATCCTTGGTGCAAATGACTGCACGGGGTGCACAGCAAAGTGTAGAAATGCAGTGGTCATAGGAGATTCGATAGTCGGGGGGGTAGAAAGGCATTTCTGCAACTGCCGGTGTGAGTCCGCATGATGTGCTGCCTCCCTGGTGCTAGGGTAAAGGTCATCACAAAGATGCAGAACACTTTCTTGTTACTAATGTTGGAATGAATGACATAGGTAGGAAAAGGGTTGAGGTCCTACAGACAGAATTTCAGAAGCTAGGGAGGAAGTTAATGAGCAGGACCTCAAAGGTAGTAATCTCTGGATTGCTTCCAGTGCCACACGCTAGTGAATATAGGAGCAATAAGATAAGACAGGTTAATGAGTGGCTGGAGAAATGGTGCAGGAGGAAGGGCTTAAGACTCCTGGGGCATTGGGACCAGTTCTGGGGCAGGAGGGACCTGTACAAGATGGATAGGTTGCATCACAACAGGGCTGGGACCAATGTCCTCGCAGGGAGGTTAACTAGTGCTGTGGGGAAGGGTTAAAATAATTTAGCAGGGGGAGGGACACATTAGAGAGGAGAAACAAGGTGCACAGAAAACTGGGAGAGACAAACAGCGTTAGAATAAAGAGTTGTTCAGAAATAGGAGGGATTAGACAGGAGGGAAATGCGAGGTAGACTAAGATGGTTTTAGAGTGCATGTGCGTAAATGCACAGAACATTGCAAATAAGTTTGGTGAGCTGCAGGCATAAGTAGCCACATGGGATTATGATATAGTGGCAGTAATGCTGACCTGGCTAAAACAAGGGGAGGAATGGGCACTTAATATTCTTGGCTACAGTGTATTCAGGAAAGTTAGGGAAGGTAAAAAGAAGGGGGTGGGGGGTACTTGAGGGTTTAAAGATCGAATCTATTTGGTTAGAATTAAGGAATAATAGAGGTGCTAATATGCTGCTGGGTGTATACTATAGGCCACCAAAAAGCGAGAAAGAGATAGAGGAGCAAATTTGCAGGCAAATTGCAGAAAGATGCAAAAACTATAGAGTAGTGATAATGGGGGACTTCAATTATCCTAATATAGACTGGGACAGTAACAGTGTAAAGGGCAAAGTGGGGCGGGGGGGGGGGAATTCCTGAAATGTATACAAGAGAAATTTCTTGATCAGTACGTTTCCAGCCCGAGGAAGGAAGCAGTGCTGGATCTAATCCTGGGGAATGAAATGGGGCAAGTGGAGCACATTTCAGCGGGAGAGCATTTGGGAAACAGTGATCACAATATCATTAGGTTTAGACTAGGAAAAGGACATGGAAAAATCAAATGTGAAAATACTCAACTGGAGGAGGGCTAATTTCAGTGAGTTGAAAAGGGATTTGGCCCAGGTGGATTGGAATCAAAGATTGGCAGGTAAAACAGTAAATGAGCAATAGGAGGCCTTCAAAGAAGAGACAGTTGGGGTAGATACTGGACATATTCCCACGAGGGGGAAAGGAAGGACATCCAAACTTAGAGCTCCCTCGATTACTAAAGATATAGGGCCAGAAATTGGGCCATGTAGTGCCCGTTGTTCCGTGTGCCGGATGCTATCTTGATGTAGGTAGTAGCGCAGGCGCAAATAACCAACGCCGGCAGTATGTAAAGTAAGGAGAAAATGTATACAATCAGTGTGAAATGCTGATTTGAAGTGATAGACGCCATTTTGAAACTTAATGCTTAACTCAGCGCACAGTCTTAACCACGACCATCTGAACATGACTTAGAGTGCCTGGAGAACCCACCACCAGCGCTATTTAAAGGGACCATGGAGGATTTACAGGTTAGTTGCTTTTGACTGCTGATGCATTTGTAACTGTTTTTGGAGGTCTCCTATACTTGCATACTAGGACTAGGGACATAGCCTAACATTTAGAGCCAGGACGTACAGGAGTGAAGTTGGGAAACGCTTCTACACACAAAGGGTGGGAGAAGTTTGGAACGCTCTTCTGCAAATGGCAGTTGATGCTATCTCAGTTGTGAATTCTAAATCTGAGATTGATAGATTTCTGTGAACCAAGGGTATTAAGGGATATGGGGCTAAGGTGGGTATATGGAGTTAGGTCACAGGTCCACCATGATCTCAGTGAATGGCGGAACAGGCTCAAGGGCTAAATGCCACTGCCACTTGCTGCCTCCTGTTATGTGCCACCTTCTCCTGCAAGAAAGCGGGACGTGTGTCTGGATGATGTACCTGTCATGGTTGAATTGCTGCCAGTGTGTGTGGCCTGTGAGTTATGGTGGGCGGTTTGCAACAGTGATAATGTGTAAGGGTGAGAGGAAGCATCTGATTGGCAGAGTTGAGTTCTGATGGAAAGAGTTTGTTGGTATGTGGGTGATGGGGGGGTGTAGTGCGTGGAGCAGTGGATGAGGCTAGTGGTGCAGTTGGTAGGAGACGCCAATTGACAGTTGACCTCACTCACCTTGACCATTCATGTCAAAGCATTGAACTTCTTCCTGCACTGCATCCATGTTCATGGTGCTGTGCGCCTGGCATTGACTTTGCCCTCCCACTGCCTCCCACTGCCTTTTGGGCATATGTCTGGAGGTCCTCTTGCCCCCTCCCCTCCCCCTCCCTGTGGATATAGGATGTCCCTCCTTCTGTTCACCTCTTGCACCAAGACCTCTAGTGCATCAGCAGAGAACCTTGGTGCATGCACTCTTTCAGGCGTGGTGCAAACTGAGATCGGCAGATTGGTGAGGCCTGGCATGCAGATTGGAGGATGTGGGATTTAGTAGCGTGCAACCTTTATTCATTGTTTTAACATAACTCATCAGTTTGTAAACGTAGGGACGGAACCTGCATCTGTGTTTTACGCGTGCGATGTCTGATCTCCGTTCAGACTCCGTGCAGACAGCAGACTTATTTTTAGCAAGTAACAGGTGCTGGCTACCTTTAAGAGATTTTGAGAGACATCCTTCCTTTAAGAGATTGGGGCTCGCCCTTCTGGTGGAAAATGCACAATACCTTGAATCCTCATGTCAGGCCTGATTTTTAATGCTGCTGTCAGATAAGTCCTCAGGCCGGACGATTGTCTTGTCCTGTCTGCGCAGGAAGCACCAGGCGCGGGTTAATCATGGATCGCAATTTAACCCCCCCTAGAGATTGAAAGGAAACAGAAAAAGGAAGCTTCTGATAAATGTTGGGCTCGTAAGAGAGTGTATTCTCATACAAGGCTACGGACCAAATGCTGGAATATGGGATTAGAGTAGACAGGGCTGATGGCCGGCGCGGACACGATGGGCCGAAGGGCCTCTATCCGTGCTGTATAACTCTATGACTCTATGACTCTATGTATGAGAATAGATTAGCGGCTAACATAAAAGGGAACCCAAAGTCTTTGACTACCCTTTTACATGTTCATAAAAGGAAAGGTGGGGCCGATTAGGGCCCAAAAAGAAGATCTTCTTGTGGAGGCAGAGGGCATGGCTGAGGTACTAAATGAGTACTTTGCGTCTGTCTTCACTAGAGAAGAGGATGCTGCCAATGTCACAGTAAAGGAGGAGGTAGTTGGGAAATTGGATTGGATAAAAATAGATAGAGGAGGTGCTAAGAAGGTTGGCAGTGCTCAAAGTAGGAACATCACCCGGTCCGGATGGGATGCATCCTCGGTTGCTGAGGGAAGTAAGGATGGAAATTGCGGAGGCTCTGGCCACAATCTTCCAATCATCCTTAGATATGGGAGTGGTGCCGGAGGACTGGAGGCTTGCAAATGTTACAACCTTGTTCAAAAAAGGGGAGGGATAAACCCGACAACTACAGGTCAGTCAGCCTCGCGTCGGTGGTGGGGAGATGTTAATCCAGGTCAAATTAATTGGCACTTGGAAAAAATGGGTTAAGAAATGAAAGCCAGCATGGATTTGTTAAAGGTAAATCATGTTTGACTAACTTGATTGATGTTCTTTGATGAAGTAACGGAGAGGGTTGATGAGGGTAGTGTAGTTGATGTGTATATGGACTTTCAAACGACGTTTGATAAAGTACCACATAATAGACTTGTTAGCAAAATTGAAACCTATGGGATTAAAGGGGCAGTTGCTGCGTGGGTACGATATTGGCTAAGAGACAGAAAGCAGAAAGGAGTGGTGAATGGTTGTTTTTCAGACTGGAGGGAAGTGTACAATGGTGTCACCCAGGGGTCGCTGTTGGGACCACTGCTCTTTTTAATATATATTAATGACATGGACTTGGATATACAGGACATAATTTTCAAAGTCTGCAGATGACACGAAACACGGAAATGTAATAAATAGTGAGGAGGATAGTAACAGACTTCAGGAGGACATAGACAGACTGGTGAAATGGGCAGCCACATGGCAGATGACACTTAACATGGAGAAGTGTGAAGTGATTCATTTTGGTAAGAAGAATGAGGAGAGGCAATATAAACAAAATGGTACAATTTTAAAGGGGGTGCAGAAACCGAGAGACCTGGGGTGTACGTATACAAGTCTTTGATGGTGGCAGGACAAGTTGAGAAGGCTGTTAAAAAGGCATACGGGATTCTTGGCTTTAGAAATAGAGGCATTGAGTACAAAAACAAATAAGTTAACTACACACTGTCAAACCACTTGGAGTCTTATGCCAACCCTCCCTTTGCCAATTTTGTCATTCCAGTTGAATCCATGTGCAATATTAGTACAGGAGGATTAAAATGTAGACTCAATCTATCATCTCTGTCTCATAGATTTTTTCAAACAATTGTGTTCATTTTCTGACGCACCATATGAACACTAAATCTGAGCTCCGATTGGTCACAGGTACCATTTTATGGTTTGCTGTTAAGGATGTGGTTGATAGGTACCACCAATCAATCAAATCAGATTAAGTATGTGTTGGTCATGTCTTTTGCTCTTCTATATTCCCAGATTCAGTGCTCCCAGGCCCAGTCTGACTCCACACAAGCCCCAGGTCAACTGATCCCTCTCAGGCTCAACCCCAGTTCTCCACGCTCCAGCTTCCTCTTAACCCCAGGTCTCAATTTCCCCCCTCTTGTGTTGTAAAATGTTTGGCATTTGGAAATCTCCTGGAGTTAGTCAACAAAACAACTATCAGAACTAGGGAGGAACCTGAATGGACATGGATCTACCTGCCAATTTGATGGGAACAGGAGATGCCATTTGGGATGGTTTGTAGTTTGAGGTGTTTCTGCGCTGGTGAAACTCTTGCTAAGTTGAATTTCAGGATTATCCTGCTGCCTGAGAGGAGAGCAACGCTTTTGTGCCCAAGGAAAGATGAGATAATTTCTACAGCTCTGAGGGTTTGCAGCCTTAAGTTTGCCCCTAGATCTCAGCGGGAGGTGAGCGGAAAACGTGCAGAAAGCAAGGGAAGTGAACTATATAAGAGGCAATTCTGGGCGCGCCTTGGGCCTCCCAGTTGCGGCGTGTGCTGCGTGCCATCCGTTAGGGGCCAAAAATGGACCATATCCAAATTTTACTCTTGAATGTGTTCATACACAGGTCAGTTAATTGGGTAAAGATATTATGGCTCTGGCATTTTGTGCTGCATTTCAAATGTCTGCCTTAGTTAATTTGTACGTTTTCAAGTGATGCAAAATTTACATCAGAGAGTGTGTAATGTTTGAAATGTAACAGACATCCGAAGTAAAATGGACAGGAGTGCACATGTATGTAAAGTTTTAACATGGACTGGCTCACAATGAATATGGCATTGCTGACAGTGAATCAGAGGTTGTGCTGTCGTATAGCATTGGGGGTGTTATCAACAAAGTGTGATAATTAATGTGTTATAGGAAATACATGCCATTAATAATTATAGATAATTAAATATGTTGTTTTTTGACCAAAACGTAGGTTGGAAATGTCTCTCTGTGCCATACCTTCAAACTAATATATATTTAGATGCCAAATGCATCTAGCATTCACGCATAACATTTGATTTGTTGTTTAATCAATGTGGTGTGTGTCGAATGATACTTGGTGCACTGGTGCTGAAGATAGTAATCATGCAGCTTACACACTTTATGTGATAGTGTAAAACGGGCGATAGTGAATCGACAGCCCATTTTACATCTCCCCTGATTTTCATTTCCATTGACTTCAACTTTCGCCCAAAGTCAAAATTACCCCCAGTGTGCTCAAAAAAAGGATAAAAATAAACTAGAATTCCCTGAGCAATGGCCTAGCAGCAGTGTGGCTACGACCTGTCTCTGCCCATGGATTGAGTCCAGGGTGAGGGTAACTCCAGTTCCAATCTACAGTCAGAGTGTTCGCAAGTCCATTGTCATTTGTGAAGCCTGCTTCTTGATTATAGAATCATAGAAATGTACAGCACAGAAGGAGGCCATTCGATGAGACAGAATTAGTCTACAACTTGCTGTTGGAAAGGAACCACGTTCAGCAATCCTGGATAAATCTCCTACGTGTAAATAAAGAGAATGATAAACAAAATGTAAAGAAAACAAGACAAGATTGTGATGAGTTCCAAGCCAAGCCTCGTACACAGGACACTGGGTAAAAGCTGACCATTTACGCCTCTCTGATACTGAATGGTTTGTACATGTTTTGTCAACTGTACGTACAGTCCATGCTGAGTGAACACTATCTGAAAGATGGCTATTCATACTGTACCTGGTATGAATGGCACATGTATACTAGACGCTGTGTGAAGCAATGTATCCAACAAAACAGGTAAAACTTAAAAGATGGACAGGGTGATGGAGAAGCCAGTGTTAATTTGCGTAAATGTAAGGAGTCGTACAACACCAGGTTATAGTCCAACAGCTTTATTTGAAATCACAAGCTTTCAGAGCTTTCCTCCTTCGTCAGGTGAGTGTGAAAGCTTGTGATTTCAAATAAAGCTGTTGGACTATAACCTGGTGTTGTACGACTCCTTACATTTGTCCACCCCAGTCCATCACTGGCATCTCCACATCTTAATTTGCATAGTATCACAGATGGATACAAAGGTGTAACAATCACGTGATGTAGGTACAAGGGTCAGTTTTTAACAGGGCGTGCACTGTAGTTTATTTAAATGTCGGCAAGAAGAAATAAGATAAAACTGAGATTTTTTTCTAACTTTGTACTCAAAACTTGATATGCTTATTTTTATTGGTTCAACGGAAAATTGGATCTGAGACAAGTGTTCATTTAGTCACAGAGTTGGAACATTGGCAGCTAGTTGGCCTGGATTAGGCTTGGGTTCATGGGACCATCCATTCATTGTTAGTTGTAGAGTATAAGCTATTTCCTGCGGATTATTGAAAAATAAACTTCAGGCCTTTCTCACAGCTTTTTCTTCTTTCTCTCCCTTTGTCCACATGTCGCTCGCACCTCCTCCATTCTGTTTGCAGATATCTCGGTCAGCTTGCTTGCAGTGATACTTATTTTCTGTGGATTGGCCCTGGTGGCGGTCTTTCTCTTTGTATTCTGGAAGCTGTGCTGGATACCCTGGAAGAATAAGGTTCTCTCTAACACCTCCGTTCCTGGGGACACGGTCAACGTCACCGGCACCGGCACGGACTGCGGCAAGGAGATGACGGACAAGCCCAAGGAATCCACGTCCATGAGCTTCCTAGAAGCAGCCATGAAGATCAGCCACACGTCTCCAGATATCCCAGCAGATGTCCAGATGTCCATGAGAGACCACATCCTGCGTCACACGCGGATACAGAGACAGACGACGGAGCCAGCCTCTTCCTCCAGGTCAGTGTCTCACCTTTGGTTTCTAGAGGTGTATCATGCATGCCTGTGCTTCCTTGCCTGGATTTAAAAGCTAATTCTTGTTGAACGACAATTCCAGTTAACTTCAAACTGTTGGTTATGTGTTTAAAAGGGAAGTAAAGTCTAGGGGAAATGCTTTCTTGCGGGGCGGGTATGGGAAGGCAAGCAACTCAAGATTAGTCGAGTGTAGCTGAAGTCAATCAATGAAGGTGGTCTGTATATCTCACCATTGGTGATACTACAGAGCAGTCTAGCTGTGAGGGGGAGACTGATGGAGTTTCTATGCTAGGTAATGACTTAATTCCTTATTTAAATTGCCATAGACTGTGTTAGTTTGGATTTTTTTTTGTATACAGAATGGGCTAAATACTTTGAACTCCTCCTTTAAATATGACTATCTTGCATTTAATTTGGAGGAGGGGAGTGGTAGAATAAATTCCGAGGATATGAAGAACTCAGTAGGAGATTTTAAAAATACACCTGTTGTGTAGGAAATTAAAATGAATCTGTATATGTGCGCAATGTGATAGTCCTATCACAAGCTTGTTGAAAATGGGGGAAGCAGTTGATTCTGCCAGATCTACTCCCACACAGTTTATCTTTGTTCCGATTTAAGTGTGATGTACTTTCTAGGAAAAGCTTTTGCTCACTGGCCTGCTGGAACAGATGTTGCACTGTTTGCTTTTGTTTTCTTTAAAGACACATAATGAAGGAAAAGAACAAAACACAGGCGAGTTAAAATATTTCATACATGCGTGGTTGGTAGATTATTATTTCTGCCAGGACTGATCTCTTGTTGCATTGCACTTTTTAATGTCCAAATCTTTAACTTTTCTTCTTCACAGATGCCTTGAAAGTAAGATATTGGGTGGCCATTTTTTTTACCTTCTTTTTAAAATTTGTTCATGGGATGTGGGCATCGCTGGCGAGGCCGGCATTTATTGCCCATCCCTAATTGCCCTTGAGAAGGTGGTGGTGAGCCGCCTTCTTGAACCGCTGCAGTCCGTGTGGTGAAGGTTCTCCCACAGTGCTGTTAGGTAGGGAGTTCCAGGATTTTGACCCAGCGACAATGAAGGAACAGCGACATATTTCCAAGTCGGGATGGTGTGTGACTTGGAGGGGAACGTGCAGGTGGTATTGTTCCCATGCGCCTGCTGCTCTTGTCATTCTAGGTGGTAGATGTCGCGAGTTTGGGAGGTGCTGTTGAAGAAGCCTTGGCGAGTTGCAGCAGTGCATCCTGTGGATGGTACACACTGCAGCCATGGTGCGCCAGTGGTGAAGGGAGTGAATGTTTAGGGTGATGGATGGGGTGCCAATCAAGCGGGCTGCTTTGTCCTGGATGGTGTCGAGCTTCTGGAGCTGCACTCATCCAGGCAAGTGGAGAGTATTCCATCACACTACTGACCTGTGCCTTGTAGATGGTAGAAAGGCTTTGGGGAGTCAGGAGGTGAGTCACTCACCACAGAATACCCAGCCTCAGACCTGCTCTTGTAGCCACTGTATTTATGTGGCTGGTCCAGTTAAGTTTCTGGTCAATGGTGACCCCCAGGATGTTAATGGTGGGGGATTCAGCAATGGTAATGCCATTGCATGTCAAGGGGAGGTGGTTAGATTCTCTCTTGTTGGAGATGGTCATTACCTGCCACTTGTCTGGCACGAATGTTACTTGCCCTTATCAGCCCAGTCCTGGATGTTGTCAAGATCTTGCTGCATGCGGGCACGGACTGCTTCATTATCTGAGGGGTTGTGAATGGAACTGAACACTGTGCAATCATCAGCGAACTTCCCCATTTCTGACCTTACGATGGAGGGAAGGTCATTGATGAAGCAGCTGAAGATGGTTGGGCCTAGGACATTGCCCTGAGGAACTCCTGCAGCAATGTCCTGGGGCTGAGATGATTGGCCTCCAACAACCACTACCATCTTCCTTTGTGCTAGGTATGACTCCAGCCACCGGAGAGAGTTCCCCCCGATACCCATTGACTTCAATTTTACTAGGGCTCCTTGGGCCACACTCGGTCAAATGCTGCCTTGATGTCAAGGGCAGTCACTCTCACTTCACCTTTGGAATTCAGCTCTTTTGTCCATGTTTGGACCAAGGCTGTAATGAGGTCTGGAGCCGAGTGGTCCTGGCGGAACCCAAACTGAGAGTTGGTGAGCAGGTTATTGGTGAGTAAGTGCCGCTTGATAGCTCTGTCGACAACACCTTCCATCACTTTGCTGATGATTGAGAGTAGACTGATGGAGCGGTAATTGGCCGGATTGGATTTGTCCTGTTTTTTGTGGACAGGACATACCTGGGCAATTTTCCACATTGTCGGGTAGATGCCAGTGTTGTAGCTGTACTAGAGGTTAGAGGTGCGGCTAGTTCTGGAGCACAAGTCTTCAGCACTACAGCCGGGATGTTGTCGGGGCCCATAGCCTTTGCTGTATCCAGTGCACTCAGCCGTTTCTTGATATCACGTGCAGTGAAACGAATTGGCTGAAGACTGGCTTCTGTGATGGTGGGGATATCGGGAGGAGGCCGAGATGGATCATCCACTCGGCACTTCTGGCTGAAGATGGTTGCAAACGCTTCAGCCTTGTCTTTTGCACTCACGTGCTGGACTCCGCCATCATTGAGGATGGGGATGTTTGCAGAGCCTCCTCCTCCCGTTAGTTGTTTAACTGTCCACCACCATTCACGACTGGATGTGGCAGGACTGCAGAGCTTTGATCTGATCCGATGGTTGTGAAGTCACTTGGCTCTGTCTATAGCATGATGCTTCCACTGTTTAGCATGTAGTCCTGAGTTGTAGCTTCACCAGGTTGGCACCTCATTTTTAGGTATGCCTGGTGCTGCTCCTGGCATGCTCTTCTACACTCCTCATTGAACCAGGGTTGATCCCCTGGCTTGTTGGTAATGATAGAGTGAGGAATATTCCGGGCCATGCGTTACAGATTGTGCTGGAATACAATTCTGCTGCTGATGGCCCACAGTGCCTCATGGATGCCCATGAGCTGCTAGAACTGTTCCATTTAGCAAGGTGATAATGACACACAACACGTTCGATGGTGTCCTCAGTGCGAAGCCGGGACTTCGTCTCCACGAGGACAGTGCGGTGGTCACTCCTACCAATACTGTCATGAACAGATGCATTTGCGACAGGTAGATTGGTGAGGACGAGGTCAAGTAGGTTTTTCCCACGTGTTAGTTCGCTCACCACCTGCCGCAGGCCCAGTCTGGCAGCTATGTCCTTCAGGACTCGGCCAGCTCGGTCAGTAGTGGTGCTACCGAGCCACTCTTGGTGATGGACATTGAAGTCCCCCACCCAGAGTACATTTTGTGCCCTTGCTACCCTCAGTGCTTCCTTCAAGTGGTGTTCAACATAAAGGAGGACTGATTCATCAGCTGAGGGAGGACGGTAGGTGGTAATCAGCAGGAGGTTTCCTTGCCCATGTTTGACCTGATGCCATGAGGACTCCCAGCACCACTCCCTCCTGACTGTATATCACTGTACCGCCACCTCTGGTGGGTATGTCCTGCCTGTGGGACAGGACATACCCAGGGATGGTGATGGAAGAGTCTGGAACGTTGGTTGAAAGTTATGATTCTGTGAGTATGGCTTTGTTAGGCTGTTGCTTGACTAGTCTGTGGGACAACTCTCCCAATTTTGGCACAAGTCCCCAGATGTTAGTAAGGAGGACCTTGCAGGGTCGACTGGGCTTGGTGTTTTGCCGTTGTCGTGTCCGGTGCCTAGTGGTCCGATGCCGGGTGTTCCGTCCGGTTTTATTCTTATTGTGACTTTCTGTCGTAAGATTGTACAACTGAGTGGCTTGCTAGGCCATTTCAGAGGGCGATTAAGATTCAACCACATTGCTGTGGGTCTGGAGTCACATATAGGCCAGACCGGGTAAGGACGGCAGGTCTCCTTCCCTAAAGGACATTAGTGAACCAAAGGGGTTTTTAAGACAATCCGGCAGTTTCATGGCCACCATTACTGATACTAGTCTTTTTTAATTCCAGATTTTATTTAATTAATTGAATTTAAATTCCCCAGCTGCAGTGGCAGGATTTGAACTCATGACGCCGGATTATTAGTCCAGGTGTCTGGATTACTAGTCTAGTAACATAACCACTATGCTACTGTAACAGTACTCCAGTGTCTTCATGCCCTTTTTTTTAATGAAGGTATTAATTCGGGACAATTCTCACTTAATAACTGGCCAGAATCTGTCTGCTTCAACAGTGCCATCTATGGGCAGTGTATGGAACAGGAACTAGTTTGGATGTTTTGGAGGTTGAACTAACTGTCTGTCTCCAGTTCGAACCATCTTAATCTGAAATCAGGTCAGTTGTGTGGCTGCCAGTTAACTTGGATAAATTCTTCTTCCATATCTCTCTCCCTCTGAGCCACCAAAGAGAATGTAAACATTTGGGTGGGTGTCCATTCCCTATCCCTTTCAACTAATTGACCGGGAGACATTCATACATTTGCTTCCTTACTAGAATCTATGCCTGACACCCCAGAAATTGGACTAAATGGAAGCACCAGAAGAGCTCACAAATAGATTTAATTGCAAGAAGCTCCACGATGACTTAGTAAGTTTATCCTCTAAGTAGCTAAGTCATCCAGACCAGGAAGGTCCTAGAGTAGCTCCCTGGTCTGTGCTGAGTTACTTGATCTCAGATGGCGTGATAGTAGGGACCTTAGTGTCCCTGGGTTCAGCAGGAGAAAATCAGCCAGGGTTCCCACTCCTGATTGTTACCTCGTGAACAGTGCTGGGAGTGGAATGAGGACAGGGGTTGTACTTGGCTGTGATACCTTCCCAATGATCAAATAACCTGTTGACACTCATAGGAACAGGTGTAGGCCATTCGGCCCCTTGAGCTTGTTCTGCCATTCTATTAGATCAAGGCTGATCTGTATCTTAACTCCATTTATCCACTTTTGTTCCATATCCCTAATACGCTTACCTAACAAAAATGTAACAATCTGAGTTTTGAAATTTTCAATTGACCCCCAGCCTGAACAGCTTTTTAAGGGAGAGAGTTCCAGATTTCCACCACCCTTTGTGTGAAGAAGTGCATTCTGACATCACCCCTGAACGGCCTAGCTCTAATTTTAAGGTTATGCCCCCTTGTTCTGGACTCCCCCTCCAGAGGAAATAGTTTCTCTCTATCTACCCTATCAAATCGTTTAATCATTTTAAACACCTCAATTAGATCAACCCTTAATCTTCTGTATTCAAGGGAATACAAGCCTAGTCTATGCAACCTGTCCTCATAATTTAATCCTTTTAGCCCCGGTGTCATTCTAGTGAATCTGTGCTGCATCCCCCCCTCGGCCCATATATCCTTCCTGAGGTGCAGTGCCCAGAACTGAGCACTATACTCTAAATGGGGTCTAACCAGAGTTCTGTGCAGCTGTACCATAACTTCCACCCCTTTGTATTTCAGCCCCCTTAAGATAAAGACCAACATTCAATTAGCCTTTTTAATTATTTTTTGTTTCTATCCACTAGCTTTTAGTGATTTCTGTTCTTGGACCTTTAAATCTCTCTGCTCATCCACAGATCCTAGCTTCTTGGCATTTAGAAAATACTTTGATCTGTCTTTCTTAGGTCCAAAGTGGATGACCTCACTCTTTTCCACATTGAACTCCATCTGCCACAGTTTTATGGGGGATACCACTGGACACATCCCGCCAATTGGAGTACATACCCATTATCCCTACTCTCTGTCTCAAACCTTTTGATCAATTCCCTGTTCAAGCCAATAGGTTGCCTCCAATTCCATGTGCTCTCATTTTTGTTAACAGTCTCTTGTGTGGAATCTTGTCGAATGCCTTCTGGAAGTCCATATAAATAACATCCATAGGCACTCCCTTATCTATCACGTTAGTGACCTCCTCAAAAAATTCAACTGGGTTCGTTAGACATGTACCTTTTACAAATCCATGCTGGCTGTCTCTGATCAGCTCATATTGTCTAAATGCTCAGTCACTCTGTCCCTAATAACGGATTCTAGTAACTTCCCCCCAACTGAAGTTAGACTAATAGACCTATAATTTCTTAGTTTATTCCCTTCTTAAATAATGGAGTGACATTGGCAGTTTTCTAATCCAAGAGGACAATTACTGAATCAAGAGATTTTTGGAAGATCATGACTAATGCACGAACAATTTCCTCAACAACTTATTTTAATACCCTGGGGTGGAAACACCTGGAGATTTGTCTATCTTTAATCTCATTAGTTTCGCCATCATCATTTTTTTTTACTTGTATTGAATCTAGTTAGTTCCTCCCTTTGATTTATCTTTAATTTTCCTTGTATCTCCAGTACTTTATCCTTATCCTTTACTTGTGAAGACTGATACAAAGGGGGGTGATTTTAAACCCCAAGAACGGGTGGGTTGGGGGCGGGTGGGAGTTGAAAATGGAATTGGAGGCAACCTATTGGCTTGAACATAGAATTGGTCAGGAGGTAGGAGACAGAGAGTCGGGATAATGGGTATGTACTCCAATTGGCGGGATGTGACTAGTGGTGTCCCCCACAAAACTGTGGCACATGGAGTTCAATGTGGAAAAGAGTGAGGCCATCCACTTTGTTTCTTGGGTCGCGACCGTAACCCGGCTTTATTTCCGGGTTTAACGTCGGTGCGGAAAAGTACAGGCTTCTCACTGGGAACGCAAAGTCCGAAAATTTTGCGGTTCTGATCCAAAAAAGCAAACTATTTTCAACTCCCACCCACCCCCAACCCACCCGTTCTTGGGGTTTAAAATCACCCCCAAAGTAGCTATTTAGTAAGTCTGCCTTTTCCTGATTTCCAATTACAATATCTCCTGGATCTGTCATTAAGGGACCCACATTAATTTTAGTCACCCTTTATCTTTTAATATTTGCAAAAACCTTTAGTGTTGTCCTTGATGTCCCTCAAGTTTTTTCTCGTACTCCCTTTTTGCAATTCTAGCTATTTTCTTTGTACACCTTTGCTCTCTACTGTTCTTTGTCTTCGTATAAGCCCTTTCTTTTATTTTTATACTATCTCTCACTTCCCTTGTTGACCAAGATTGTTTAATTACACAAGTGGAGCTCTTGCCCTTTAGGGGTATGTACAGGTCTTGTATTCTACCAAATACTTTTTTGAACACCTCCCCCTATATTTTTATCTGTTAATAGTTCTGCCCAGTCTATTGTGGTCAATTCCTGCCTCATCGCTCCAAAGTCAACCTTACCTAAATTTAAAACCTTGGTTCGTGACTCACCCTTCTCCCTCTCAAACCTAATATCGAATTCTATCATTATGGTCACTGTTAGGCAGGTGTTCCCTCACCATTAGATTATTGACTAATTCAGACCCATTACCCATCACTAAATCTAATATGGCCTGTTCTCTTCTTGGTACATGAACATATTGTTCCAGAAAACTGTCCCGAATGCACACAAGAAATTCACTGCCTTTGGGACTTGAGCTGTTCTGCTTTCCCCAGTCTGTGTGAAAATTAAAGTCTCATTATAACTACTCTGTTTTTGCGACAAGCTTCTCTGAACTCTGCGTTAGTGTGTCCCACTGCTTTATCACTGCAGGTAAGAGAGAAAAAGGTAGGTTTTAGCACTCGGGCAGCCAGCCAGCAGAGTGTGTGCGTCGGCCGGCCAAACCTGCCGCCAGGAGGCTTGGTTCACTTAGTGGGCCAGGCCTCATTGCTATGACACTGGCGAGCTGCACACCCTGAACATTCGTCCCGATGCAGCTCACCAGCTCTGAGCCTTAGCAATATTGAGAGGCCCAGAGCCCTAAGTAGGAGAGGTGGGACTGATTGCAGAGGCAGGGGGGCCTCGGACAGCACCCTTGCTCCTCATGGCCCCATAAAAATAATTTTTCACTTACTTTTTGGAGCCTCTTCCTCTTTACCACCCAGTTCAAATGGATAGATTGTGCAGGGCACACACTCTGCCCAGTTCTCCCTTGAAATTGCATCAGGAACCTATGTACCTCACTTGCATGCAGTAATGAGGCTGCTGCCTAATTCAGGCGAGCCCTTGGGCCGCCCAGTGGAAGGCTCCAGTAAATATGGCGGCAAAGCGGGAACGGGCTTGTAAGTTCACCACAGCGATTTTAACTCCGCTACCAGCGCGTTTCTGCCGGGCAGGCCGAGTTAAAACCCACTCTAAAATTAGTGAGGGCAGAGAAATGGTTTCAATGCAAACATTTTTTTTTTGAAGGCAACTACACTTGAATTCAGCCTCACTCCAACATAAAGGCAATCTTGTACACCATGGTATCAGGTGCACAATTGGGACCGAACCTGTAAAAACATCCTTGGCTCCTGAATCTAGTCTAAGTATGCACCTTGGGACATTTTACTACAGTAAAGGCGCTATATAAATGCAAATTGTTGTTGTAGTCTGAACAGTGGCCCACATCTAGCTTTTTGTGACTCATTCCTCATTTCTAAAAGGAAAGGAGACAGTCAGATTAATACATCAAGCCCTTCCCACAGTAGCTGGGAACTGATGTGAAAAATAGATCCTCACCGCACATCCATACTCTGCCGTGAAGAAAAACAGACCAAAAAGCTTTGCATTACGATCTCTTCAGATTGGGCTGTCAGCACAATGATTCAGTTTGATACGAGCACTAATCAGATTTTCTGCCGGAAGATCTCGTAGCTTACTGATCGTTAAGTTGTTCCTCTAAAATATTTATCATTTGGATCACCTTTTTTTGTTCCTGCTACTAAAATCATTTTTATAAAACTCCCAAGATTTGTGCAGATGGAAGCAAAATGCATGCAATTTATAAAACTTATTTTAATTTTAAAAAAATCACCTATTATAATTCCCTCCTTGCCTACTGCTGCTTCCCTGCAGCACACACCCTCCCTCATTGGACAGGGATGGTTTGTGTTGACCTCAGTGCCGTATCTCCAATAAGAAGGATGCCTCAGCAGGGCAGAAATGACCCACTCTTAGCTTGTTCATTCCCACTAGAATTCCAAGATAAAGGAAGCTGGGATACAACCTTGGAGACTCTGGGATGTTCCAAGAGTGCCAATGGAGTGAATCAGCACCTGTGCAGAACAAATTCCTTTTCATCCAAGGATCTGAAGTACGGGTTGGATTGGTGATGTTACATATTGGTGGCCCAATTTCCTGGTAGGACATCTGGTTCCTCACACATCGAGCTGTGCAATCAAAGGAAAACTTAAAGCCAAGTCTAGGTGCAACCCCAGTGGGAGAGCGAGAGGGAGGAAATTTGCAGGCTCAGCTCAAACTAGTGAATGGATCAAGAACTGTATTCTCAGGCAATTGGGAACATTTCTTCTATTTTTATTAGGTAAGGTTATCAAGGGATATGGATCAAAGGCGATTAAATGGAGTTGAGGTACAGATCAGCCATGAATGGCGGAACAGGCTCGAGGGGCTTAATGGCCTACTCCTGTTCCTATGTTCTGCTTACTCTTTCGTGTGAGGATTGTTTCATGTGCTATTCAAAAGCTAAAGAGGGGAGGGGAATAAAGTCTCTCTCTAAACGGTAAGTAAATTCTAAGTGTAACATAATATAATGTCCACTTGAAAAACATAGGCTAGTCTGCTTAGCATCTCACAATGACGTGTACAGATGAGGGATGCCCTCTGAATGATTCCAGAGCTTTCTTCTCCCCCACCAGAAGACCATTCCAGGTATTGCTCACTCCTTGCATGAAGCGACGGTTCCTGAACCAGTTAATGCCTGTGTCCCCTTATCCTACAGTTGTGGTTTAACCTAAAATAATGCACCAGATTAACTCTTTCTATTCCACTTGGAATTTTGTGTTCCTCTGTAACCCCATCTCGCATTCATCTCCTTTCTCAGTTTTTCTAGCCCATCCTAATAGCTCAGGCCTCTGAACCTAGGGGCTTAATTTTCAAAGTGAAAAACGGGTGGGTTTCGGGGTGCGGTGGGGGCATTGAAAATTGCCGCCATTTCAAACCTGCCCTCAACCCGCCTCCAACCCGCCCATTTCTGGTTTTCACCGGGATGGGAAGAGGGGCGGGTGACCAAGGAGCGGGTCGGGCCTTAAAACCTTTGAAGGAGGCTTGGGGCCCCTATTTTTTTGGACTTCCTGATTTCAACCCCGGGGGGCCGGGATTCCCGGGCCTTCTGTTTTACGCCTTGTGAAAGGAGGCAGGAATGCCCGAGGCTAACAGGTAGATGCCTAGAAAGGCACAGCTTGTGGGCCCGAAGGAGCAGGAGTGCTTCCCTCAGGCCTACCTGCACCGACCCCCCCCCTCAAGAATCGCGGACCCCTCCCCCCCACTCTGATCCTCTGATCCCTGACCCCAATCCTCCCCCCCGACCGCGATCCTCCCACCTCGACCTCCCTTCCTCCCCCCCCCTCTGATCCCCCGACCCCCAATCCTTCCCCTCAACGATCGTGGACCCCCACAATGACCTCTGATCCTGATACCTCCGCCCCGTGACTGACCCCCGATCCCATCCCACGTGACTCATGACCCCGTGCCAACCCATGCCCCTCCGTGCCCCCCCTCCCCCATTCATACAAACAAAGACTTACCTGCAGACTTACCTGAACATGTCCTCTCCCTGCCTGGTCTCCCATCCAACTGAGACCAACCTGTCACTCAGACCAGTCAGACGGACGGGAAACTGATAAAAAGAAAAGATGTCCTTACGTCAAAATCGTAAGGACGCCCGGGAAACCTGTATTAATGTTTCACTTGTGTCTGAGTGAACTCGACTGTTCACACTGTGAATCCAGACACTGAGGTAGATCTTGACTTTGTGTGAAAGTGTAAAACGAGTGATAGCGAGTCGCAGCCCGTTTAACTTCAAAGGGAAAAAAAAACAGCCTGCGACTCGCTATCACCTGTTTTACTCTATCGTATAAAGTCAAGATTGACCCCAGTGAGTCCACGTTAGACTAGCTACAATTATAATCGATTACCATAGAAAAAAATGCGATGGATACAAATTCAATGGAAGAAAAACACAAATTAAAGTCAATATAAAATATTCACCATAATGAAATATACATGAATCATTAAAATAACCTTTTCATTGTGGTGTCAGTCGCAGTGCTACCAGCAGAGTGAATGCTTAGCATTTTATTGTGATTATTGCTTTAGATATTTCGGAGGAGACCTTTCTAAATTTTTAAACCAGATCAGTACAACTTTCTCCCCTTCTGGATCTGGTCAGTGCTGGTAAAGGCTGAAAGTGGTCTACAATCAAATTATGACTGTGACGTGACTCATTTTAATTTTACGGAAAGTGAAAAATTAGTTCATTTTTTTTTGGCGTTCCGGGAGAAAGAGACTGAAAGTAAGTGGGGTTTTAATTGTTAAAAGGAGATAAATATGACTTTTCGGATTCAAATACCTTATTGTCATGGACAGCCTCTGGTAGCCTGTTCTCTCCCTATCGCTGGCTTCTTTGCATTCTCTGGGATTTCATTCTGCCCTCTCTCTGTGTTACTGATTGATATTCAGCACATCCACTATCCTGTTTCCTTGTGATGTTGAAGTGCCTTTGTTTTTTATCTTGCAACATACTACAAGATTCCAGTAATGCCTCATGGAATGGTAATGCCACCTCACATTGTGCAGCCAATGATTCAGGCTGGGAAGGAAAGCCTTCCTTTGAATGGATTCATGGCTGGGGGGGGGAATGTTCACCAGCTCTGCCTGGGCTGGTAATCTGGTGGAATTGATCGTGTACCCGGTGTAGAAGCGGCCCAATTTTCATCCTATTGAAATCAAAATGATCCGTTACTCTCTCCCCACGTCTTTGGTATCTCCCCTTTCTCTCTTTCTTTTTCTCTTACTCTCTACCTGCGTCCCTGATCCTGCTCCATTCTCTCCTTCCGGCTGAAATTCCTGTTTCCAAGAATTCTAGCTGTGAATACGAAATTATGTTTCCTTGAGAATGACAGGAAATTTCAGTCCCTCTCCTCCCTCCGGCTCACTGTCACTCTCTGTCTATCTCTCTTTTTCTCGCTCTGCTTTTTCTGTGCTCATTACTTTCCCTCTCTGTATTTTTCTCACATGTCACTCAATACTTGCCTCTGGTGCTTGGTTTGTTACTCCTGTGATCTCCAGTCTTTTTCCTCCAGCAACCAGCTGTGAATAACATGCCCCTCTGCTTCCTGGGCTTCTGAATAACCGATTTGTGCTCTATATAAGATGGTCCTCGACTCCCAGTTCCTGAACAGCTGATCAGTGTACTCCGTCAGATGCCCCTCTGCTCTGTATCCCTGAACAGCTGGTTAATGCTCATTTAACAGCTTGGGAAGATTAAAAAAGATAACTGAAAGCTCCATAAAACTTATGTGAGGACCCTTGTGATAGGTGCCAGAAGTTGGGTCTGTTCACCATCTGTGCTAATCAAATGCAGTATAATCGCTTTGAGCTTGTGCGGTCTGCACTCATATCAGCACAAAGGCACTTGCATTGATTCAGGGGAACCTCATTGGAATCGCAACCTGAATTCCACCTTAACGCCGGCAACTTCTACGTCCCCATGAGAGCAGATATTTTCATCCACCCGCCATTCAGTGTGTTTTTCGAGATCTCGGGGTAGTAGTTGGCCCTTGTTGCGCCCGATTTAAAGGTGTAAAATGGCGCAAAGAGGACCGATTTCGGGGTGCAATGTCCTGCACCCCAATGACGCCTGAAAAACTTTCGACCCGAAATTGGGTCAGGCCACTTGTCAGGCGTCCAGGGGCAGACGCATAAAACAGGCGTTAGGTCCCTTGTATATGCTAATAAGGGGCTTAATGCCTGTTTAAGGATTCTTACAAGAAACTGGGCTGCACTGAGCGGAGCAGGCCCAAGGCCTGAATGTGACCTAGCCAGTGGCCGCTGCCGGAGAGATAAGTAAATATTTTTTTTCTAATTTCTGTGGAGCCAGGAGGAACAGTTGTGGCCCCCTTCTGCTGTCGCTCCCCCTCCCCCAGGACTTAACTGAGAGGCAGACGGCCCAAAATTGGACGCTTCGGAGCTGCCTGTGGAGGCTGACAGATGCCAGCACTCACCCTGAATATATAGATGAGGCCCGAGGAACAATTTCTGTTTAGAAGGTGTCCTCCCTGCCATTCATTATTAACAAAAGTTTTTGTTTGAGAATCCGGCTCGAGCCCATCTAATTTAGCCGTCAGGTTGCTCTTTCAAATTGGAACTGATCAGGAAGCCGAGCAAGTTTGATTTAAATTTTGAAGTATGCAACCAGCAGCTGTAGATATTCACTGACTACCCTGTGTATTAGTTCAGTCAGTATAAGACTAATATAGGAGCTTCCCCCCCCCTAGCCCCGGTCCTTAGGAGGATGTTTAATGTGAATGAGTAAAGCTACTTAAGGGAGAATTACCAGTCCAAATTCAGAACTCAAACCACACTCAATAAGAACATTGCATCAATCAGTTCAGACTGGCTATAAATAATTAAATTCACAATTCATTTGACGTGAGACAGATACAGATTAGGATGGAGTTGCATGGACAATCTCCGTGCCATCAGATCTGCATACAAATAGAGCAATAAATTCTTGCATTTAGTTCCAGGGAGAAAAGAAAAATCTCTTCACCCTTAGTCTCCCAGTAACTCTGGGGAATTTCAGCCGTCTTGACCCAGCCATTTGTTTTTTTAAGTTTTCACCTCATGTTACAGTGGTAAGGTTACTTAGAGGTTGCCTTTGTTACTGTAAAACTAACATTGTATGGCTAAAATATACTTTATTTATATCTTTACATTTGCTCATACCTTATTCATTTTTTTCATTTTTGGTAGAATATTGATGGGCTGAATGGCCTATTCCTGTTCCTATGTTTCTTTATTCTCCCCTTCCACATTTTCTTTCTCTCCTATTTTTAATATTTAACTTTGTTCTTTTTTATTTCTGCTATTCGTTCACCTCAGAACAGAATAACCTTGCCTTTAAATTTGAAAATAATTACACCTTCCTGCTTCAGTGTTTGGGCACGTAACCTGGGATAACACTTTGGTGCAGCATTAAGGGAGCGATGCGGTGTTGGAGGTACTATCCTTTTGGATAAGACGTTGGGTTAGATTTTTCTCACTGCCTGAAATTGGGAGGTCCAGTGGCAAGAGGGTTGAGGCAAATCAGGCAGAGAGGCCTACCGCCATATCCCCGCCCTTACCGGTGCTGCCGTGGATTTTCAGTCTCTTGCCACAGCAGGGAAGGCAGCCGGCCACCCCTTGGCTGCCCTGCGGCCTGTAAATGGCAGTGGGGAGGCAGGGCCCAGAAACGAGCCCAATTTTCCGACCTCCCACTACTACTGCCTCCAGTGCCAGGAGAAGGGAGGCAGTAGACCCTGGGGCAGCAGCGCAGGGCCCGATGAGTGCAATAGTGGGCACTTCTTACTCTCCTCGGGCCCCCAAAATTGGACCTTATTTTAGACCTCAGCTCAGTCCAAGTCCTAAAATATACTTTTCTGGCAGATCTCTGGGGCTCTTCTGTCTCTTTCACTCTGGCTCCTCCTCAAGTAGTGCTCTTCTACTCGGTGATAGTGATCGCGTTGGGAGCTCCCCCCTCCCCCTGCATACTAATGACCCCTGCCCTAGGAAAATGAGCTGGCCTCAAGAGGAAAATGTGGGCCATTAAGTTACAGTCCTGATGTGGTGGTTCAGGTGGGTGTTAAAGACTCCATAGCACTATTTGAAGAAAAGCAGAGAGTTCTCCTGGGTCCTGGTCAACAGTCCTCCTCAACTAATAGCACCAAAAAAAACATTAACTGGTCAATCATCAAAGTTATTGTTTATGGGATTTCTTGTGTGTAAAATGGCTGTTTTGTTTACCTACATAAGTCACCGCACTTCAAATTTCATTGTATATGAAGGCACTTTGAGACATTTTCAAGATGTGATAAGGTGCTGCTCTCGTTCTAGGTTGCACACCTAATTTGTAAACTTTTTAGACACTCGGCTCTACAATATAACGATATGAAAATGACAGGCAGGAATAAAGCAGCTGGTCCATCAATCCTTCCCCCCACTCATGACCAGACACTTCCTCCCTCCGTCCCCCCTCCCCCACCCCTCAGCCATGAAAACTCCTAGGACAGACAACAAACCAGAGAAGAAACCCAGGGCCAATAAAGGAGAAAAAACTCTGGAATTACACAAATTGGGGTTGTATTCTCTGGAGTTTCGAAGGTTAGGGGGGTGATCTGATCGAAGTTTATAAGATATTAAGGGGAACAGATAGGGTGGATAGAGAGAAACTATTTCCGCTGGTTGGGGATTCTAGGAGTAGGGGGCACAGTCTAAAAATTAGAGCCAGACCTTTCAGGAGCGAAATTAGAAAACATTTCTACACACAAAGGGTGGTAGAAGTTTGGAACTCTCTTCCGCAAACGGCAATTGATACTAGCTCAATTGCTAAATTTAAATCTGAGATAGATAGCTTTTTGGCAACCAAAGGTATTAAGGGATATTGGCCAAAGGCAGGTATATGGAGTTAGATCACAGATCAGCCATGATCTTATCGAATGGCAGAGCAGGCACGAGGGGCTGAATGGCCTACTCCTGTTCCTCTGTTCCTATGATCCCCCGCAGATGATCAAAACCATTCCAGAAGATCACACACACCAAGGGGGTGATTTTAACCCCCAAGGTCGGGTGGAAAGGTAAAAATTATAAAAATGTAAAGCCCGACCCCATCTCACCTTCAACCCAACCCCCCACCCCGATGTGTCCGACCTCCCGCCACAATGTCCGGCTTACCTGCTGGCATCCCCTCCCCGGCTGCTTTCCTGTCTGACAGCCAGCCAATCTGGCCAGTGGTCGTGCGGGAAGGCTGCAGAAAAAATTTAGAAGACGTCTTTATGTCAAAATTGTAAGGGCGTCCGGGAAACCCATAATTCCGGGTTCCCCATCCGGAAATGCACCCCTCCCTACCCCCTCACTCTCCACGGCTCAGAGTGAAAATCGAGGCCCATGCGTTTGTTATCTGACTATCCACTTATCTTCCATGTGATACAATTTTTCCCGCTGTACTGAAGGCCTGCAGCACTCACCACACCAGCCGGCAACTCATTCCAGAGGCTCACTACTCTCTGGGAATAGAAGAACCACCTAACATCTAGTCTACTTTTACGTAGCTTAAACTAATAAATCTCTGCATTTTATGCACACCTGTAAAGACAGGATCGAGATGAAGCTTGCAGATTTCACAAAAAAAAGGCCATTATTAAGTTAGAGATATTGGGGGTGAAATTGGGCCAAGTATCACCCGATTTTTAGGCACTACACAGACACCTAAGTCCTGAAAATGGGGTACGAGGTGCACGACTCGGACAGGAAGTGCGCAGGACGCCATCTTTGTAAAGGGGTTTGCGTGCGCGCACCTAACGATTGCCGGCAGCATGCAGAGGAGGGAGATTATGACGCGGATCAGTGTACAGTGATGATTTGCAGGCAATGCTGCTATTTTGGAACTGTACACACCAGCCAATGCCCTGTCTTAACCTTGCACAGCTGAACAGGACTCCCCACCAGCGCTAGTTGCAGGTTAGTTGCTGGATTATTTCTTCTGGCTGCTGGTGCAATTGTACGTGCTATTGGAGGTTTCCTCTACTTGGATAAAGTTTCAATTCTCTGCAGAAAGAGTGGTCTGGCTGGTTTTGCTGTACTCTTTGTGTCATAGAAAGTTACGGCACAGAAGGAGGCCATTCAGCCCATCGTGTCTGCCGGCCAATAAAGAGCTTTCCAGCCTAATCCCACTTTCCAGCTCTTGGTCCGTAGCCTTGTAGGTTATGACACTTCAAGTGCATATCCAAGTACTTTTTAAATGCATTGAGGGTTTCTGCCTCTACCACCCTTTCAGGCAGAGAGTTTCAGACCCCCACCACCCTCTGGTTGAAAGAATTTTGTCTCAGCTCCCCTCTAATCCTTCTACCAATTATTTTAAATCTATGCCCTGGATATTGACCCATCAGCTAAGGGCAATAGATCCTTCCTATCCACTTTATCTAGGCCCCTCATAATTTTATGCACCTCAATTAAATCTCCCCTCAACCTCCTCTGTTCCAAAGAAAACAACTTCAGCCTATCCAATCTTTCCTCATAGCTAAAATTCACCAGTCCTGACAACATCTTCGTAAATCTCCTCTGTACCCTCTCTAGCGCAATCACATCTTTCCTGTAATATGGTGACCAGAACTGTAAGCAGTACTCAAGCTGTGGCCTAACTAGTGTTTTTTACAGTTCTTGCATTACCTCCTTGCTCTTATATTCTATGCCTCGGCTAAGAAAGGAAAGTATCCCGTATCCCGTTTTAACCACCTTATCGACTTGTCCTGCTACCTTCAAGGATCTGTGGACATGCACTCCAAGGTCCCTCACCTTCCTCTCTCATTTATTGTGTATTCCCTTGCCTTGTTTGCCTTCCCCACATGTATTACCTCGCACTTCTCCGGATTGAATTCCATTTGCCACTTTTTTGCCCACCTGACCAGTCCCTTCATTTTTTTTTTATTCGTTCACGGGATGTGGGCGTCGCTGGCGAGGCCAGCATTTATTGCCCATCCCTAATTGCCCTTGAGAAGGTGGTGGTGAGCCGCCTTCTTGAACCGCTGCAGTCCGTGTGGTGACGGTTCTCCCACAGTGCTGTTAGGAAGGGAGTTCCAGGATTTTGACCCAGCGACAATGAAGGAACGGCGATATATTTCCAAGTCGGGATGGTGTGTGACTTGGAGGGGAACGTGCAGGTGGTGTTGTTCCCATGTGCCTGCTGCTCTTGTCCTTCTAGGTGGTAGAGGTCGCGGGTTTGGGAGGTGCTGTCGAAGAAGCCTTGGCGAGTTGCTGCAGTGCATCCTGTGGATGGTGCACACTGCAGCCACGGTGCGCCGGTGGTGAAGGGAGTGAATGTTCAGGGTGGTGGATGGGGTGCCAATCAAGCGGGCTGCTTTATCTTGGATGGTGTCGAGCTTCTTGAGTGTTGTTGGAGCTGCACTCATCCAGGCAAGTGGAGAGTATTCCATCACACTCCTGACTTGTGCCTTGGAGATGGTGGAAAGGCTTTGGGGAGTCAGGAGGTGAGTCACTCGCCACAGAATACCCAGCCTCTGACCTGCTCTAGTAGCCACAGTATTTATATGCCTGGTCCAGTTAAGTTTCTGGTCAATGGTGACCCCCAGGATGTTGATGGTGGGGGATTCGGCGATGGTAATGCCGTTGAATGTCAGGGGGAGGTGGTTAGACTCTCTCTTGTTGGAGATGGTCATTGCCTGGCACTTATCTGGCGCGAATGTTACTTGCCACTTGTGAGCCCAAGCCTGGATGTTGTCCAGGTCTTGCTGCATGCGGGCTCGGACTGCTTCATTATTTGAGGGGTTGCGAATGGAACTGAACACTGTGCAGTCATCAGCGAACATCCCCATTTCTGACCTTATGCTGGAGGGAAGGTCATTGATGAAGCAGCTGAAGATGGTTGGGCCTAGGACACTAGGCCCAACCATCTTCCTGCAGTCTACAGTTTTCCTCCTCACTATCAACCACACGGCCAATTTTTGTATTATCTACAAACTTCTTAATCATGCCCCCTACATTTAGGCCTAAATCATTAATATATTCCACAAAAAGCAAGGGACCTAGTACTGAGCCCTGCGGAACCCCATTGGAAACAGCCTTCCAGTCGCAAAAACACCCATTGACCATTACTTCCTGCCATTGAGCCAATTTTGGATCCAACTATCCACTTTCCCTTAGATCCTATGGGCTTTTACTTTTCTGACCAGTCTGCCATGTGGGAACTTGTCAAAAGCCTTACAAAAATCCACGTAGACTACATCAAACGCGCTACCCTCATCGACCCTCCTTGTTAACTCCTCAAAATATTCAATCAAGTTTGTCAGACACGACCTTCCCTTAACAAATCAATGCTGACTGCCCTTGATTAATCCGTGCCTTTCTAAATGACGATTAATCCTGTCCCTCAGAATCGTTTTCAATATTTTGCCGACCACCGAGGTTAGGCTGACTGGTCTGTAATTACTCGTTCTATCCTTTTCTCCCTTTGTAAACAACTGTAGAATATTAGCAGCCCTCCAATCCTTCGGTACCATGCCTGAAGCCAGAGAGGATTGGAAAATGATGGTCAGAGCCTTCGCTATTTCCTCCTTTGCTTTTCTTAACAGCCTGGGAATCATTTCATCCGAACCTGCAATTTATCTACCTTCAAAGATGCTAAACCCCTTAATATTTCCTCTCTCACTATGTTTATCCCATCCAATATTTCACACTTCTCCTCCTTAACTACAATCTCTGCATTGCCCTCCTCTTTTGAGAAAACAAATGCAAAGTATTCATTAAGAACCATACCAACATCTTCCGCCTCCACACAGAGGTTACCCCTTTGGTCTCTAATAGGCCCTACTCTTTCCTTAGTTACCCTCTTGCTCTTAATGTATTTATAAAACATCTTTGGGTTTTCCTTAATTTTACTTTCTCATGCCCTCTCTTTGCTTTCCTAATCTCCTTTTTAATTTCACCCCTGCACTTTCTACACTCCTCTAGGCTTTCTGCAGTATTGAGCTCTCGGTGTCTGATGTAAGCTTCCATTTTTGCCTTATCTTACCCTGTCATTTAAAATATTGTGCTGGAAAAAGTTGCTTCCAGGCATGGGTGGCCTGGTAGGGCTTCCTCTGGGAATTGAACATGACTGGGAGAATGAAGAGAGGCCATGCAGAGCAGAACAAACTGTTAGAAGAGGGGGTGGAGGAGGAGGAGCAGGGCACTCAGCAGGAGGCCATATCCAAGGAGGGTCTTCAGGGACCAATTCTCTTCCCTCAACTTCAACAACAGTGCATCAGAAAGACGTCGTGACTGAAATTTATCAACTGCTGCAGCCACAAACTGCAGCCTCAAAGCAGAGCAAGGACAGCATTGTCTGTGGCTGTCAAAGTGTCCGTTGCTCTTAATTTTTACAGCTCTGGCTGCTGCTGGAGACATAAGCAACATCTTGCAGTTTGCAGTGCACTGCAGTACAAGGGAGGACACTGAGAAACCCATTCCTCTCATTCCTTCTTGATGTGGAGATGCCGGTGATGGACTGGGGTGGACAAATGTAAGGAATCTTACAACACCAGGTTATAGTCCAACAGTTTTATCACTCACCTGACGAAGGAGAAAGCCTCCGAAAGCTTATGATTTTCAAATAAAACTGTTGGACTATAACCTGGTGTTGTAAGATTCCTTACATTCATTCCTTCTTGCCAGAGACAAACAGGAATAGCGAGCATGAGATTCTGCTCACATTGCAGGCGTCCCCATGGTGTAGGGTGCCATTGACTGCACACATATTGCCTTGCATGCTCCTCATTTGAACTCGGGCATATTCATGAACAGAAAGGGATTCCAATGTGCAGCTGGTGTGCGACCACGTGTAGCGCATCATGCAGGTCAATGCCAGCTACCCTGGCAGCAGTGATGATTCCTTCATTCTGCAGCAGTCCTTTGTTCCACCTGTATTTCAACCAGAATGGCAAGTCAAAGACTGGCTACTGGGCGACAAGGGTGATCCCCTCATGACATGGCTCATGACTTCAGTCAGGAACCCATGCACATGTGCACAGCAGGCCTACAACGAGAGCTATTCTGCCACAAGGAATATCATTGAGCACACCATAGGCCTCCTCAAGAAACGTTTCCACTGCCTGGACCGCTCTGGAGGAGCCCTGCAGTACTCAGCTGAGCGGGTATCAAGATTTGTGGTAGTATGCTGCATGTTGCACAAACTGGCTATTATGAGGGAGCAGCTCTTGCCACCACCTATTTGGCAAGAACCTGAGGAGCAGGACCTTGAGGAGGAGGAGGAGTAAGAGGAGGTGCAACAGGAAGTGGAGGAAGAGGAAGGGAGGCTACAACATAGACAGGCCCTTTCTGCCAGGGCTGTAGATGATCAGATTATTAATGAGAGATACCAGTAACCTTAACTACACCTCCCCATTCATGAACGGTCACACACTCCTTACCTTTCCTCTCCCGCATGACCATCAAATCATCCTCCTTATGATTACACATTGGTTCCTCCCTCAGCTCATCGCAGAAATAAAAACCACCACCAAATGCAAATCCACATTTATAAATTAACACATGAAATTATGCAAACAAAATGAGACTATTCACCCTTGTGCATTCCCTGCCTTTCATGTGCCTTTACCTATCCTAGTGTTCCTGCAAGGTGCTTGCCCAGTGGCTGGAGCATGGGTGGTGGAAGGCTGCTGACCTTCAATGGAGGAGAGTGCAGATGGCTGAGGAGGACGACCTTGAGCAGCTCTGGGCCGAGAGGGCCCGGCTTCAGACTGCACCATCTCAGCCTGGGCTGCATCTGTCTGGCCTGGCTGGCTGACAGGCAACAGCAAGGGCACTGGCGGAGTGGCAGGGGTGGGCGCAGGAATGTTGTCATCCTGAGAAAGGACAGCAGGTGTTCCTGGAGTCACTGCCACTCTCCAGGGGTGGCACCTCAACAATCCTGGTGACTGTTGGAGAACAGATTGGTGGACTTATGCGATGCCCTGGAAGCCCCTTTCAACAGTGATATCCAGAGCCACGATGGCAGCAGTCAGAACTTTTGATGTTACATTGGTTATCAGATGCTGCATCATGATAGATTCCATGTGCTGATGGAGGTGACCACCCATTCCATGTGGGAAAGAGTGGGCTCCAAGCTCTGCGCAAAGCCCTGTGCCAAGTTGGAGCTGGATTCCTCCATGCCCCTTCTCATTGTGCGCAGGCTTTCTGGCAGGCTTTCCAGTGCACCAAGCATTTGGTCGTGTTCGCCCATCAACCTTTTTTTTTGTTTTTTTTATATTAATTCATGGGATGTGGGAGTCGCTGGCAAGGCCAGCATTTATTGCCCATCCCTAATTGTCCTTGAGAAGGTGGTGGTGAGCCGCCTTCTTGAACCACTGCAGTCCGTGTGGTGAAGGTTCTCCCACAGTGCTGTTGGTAGGGAGTTCCAGGATTTTGACCCAGCGACAATGAAGGAACGGCGATATATTTCCAAGTCAGGATGGTGCGTGACTTGGAGGGGAACGTGCAGGTGGTGATGTTCCCATGTGCCTGCTGCCCCTGTCCTTCTAGGTGGTAGAGGCCGCGGGTTTGGGAGGTGCTGTCGAAGAAGCCTTGGCAAGTTGCTGCAGTGCATCTTGTAGATGGTACACACTGCAGCCACAGTATGCCGGTGGTAGAGGGAGTGAATGTTTAAGGTGGTGGATGGGGTGCCAATCAAGCGGGCTGCTTTGGTCTGGATGGTTTCGAGCTTCTTGAGTGTTGTTGGAGCTGCACACATCCAGGCTAGTGGAGAGTATTCCATCACACTCCTGACGTGCCTTGTAGATGGTGGAAAGTCTTTGGGGAGTCAGGAGGTGAGTCACTCGCCGCAGGATACCCAGCCTCTGACCTGCTCTTGTAGCCATAGTATTTATGTGGCTGGTTCTTCTGTAGCCTGGCCCATCGAAGTCCTCATCTGAATTCTCTGCAGCAAAACTGGTGTGTGTGGCCTGTGAGTTGTGGGTGTGCGGATTGCAACAGTGGTAATGCGTAAGGGTGAGAAGAAGCATCTGTTTGGCAGAGTTGAGTTCTGATGGAAAGAGTTTGTTGGGTGATGGGGGTGTAGTGCATGGTGCAGTGGATGCAGCTAGTGGTGCAGTTGGTAGGAGACGCCACTTGACAACTCGTGTCAAAGTACGAGCTTCTTCCTGCACTGCATCCATGCTGATGATGCTGTGCGCCTGGCATTGACTTCGTCCCCCTCTGCCTCCCACTGCCTTTTGGGTATATGTCCGGAGGGCCCCTTGCCTCCCGCACCCCCACCACGATATAGGATGTCCCTCCTTCTGTCCAGGCCTCTAGTGCATCAGCAGAGAACCTTGGTGCATGCACTCTCGCAGGCTTGGTACAAACTTAGATCGGCAGATTGGTGAGGTCTGGCATGCAGATTGGAGGATGTGGGATTTAGTAGTGCGCAACCTTTATTCAATGTTTGAACATAACTCATCAGTGTGTAAATATAGGGACGGGAGCTGCATCTGTGTTTTACATGTGCGATGTCTGATCTCTGTTCAGACTCCGTGCAAACAGTAGACTGTTATTTTCAGTAAATAACAGATACCAGCCTTCCTTGAAGAGATTTCTAACAGACAGCCTGCCTTTAAGAGATTGGAACTCCCCTGCTGGTGGAAAGTGCAAACTGCATGGAATCCTCATTCAATGCTGATTTCCAACGCAGATTGCAGGTAAGTCCTTCGGCCTGACGAAAGTCTCGTCCTGCCTGCGCAGGGGCCATTGGGCATGGGGTAATAGCGGATCACACTACCCCCGCCCAAAAACAGGCCCTATCCAATTTTTTCCCCTATGTATCTAATACAGAAAGTGTTATGTATCTAATACAGAGAGTGTTGGGCTTTTGTAGGATATTATCATATCTCCCTATTGCCCTTATGTGGAGGTATTATGGGATATTGCCATACAACCTTTATCTCTTATACAAGTTCGAGGACTAAGAAACACTGAAACATCTGGTTAATACTCTTTATGAAATCAAGTCAATGAGATAATAAAACACAAACCCTTACATGCAGATCATCTAAGATAGATACCGATTATAACTCACACACCACGGACTCCTCAGGAGCTCACAAACGGGTCATCTTGACTGCTTATGCTAACCTCAGCAACACTAGGTCAAATTCCCCAAGGAGCTAATTGCATTTTATAGGTTTATTTACATCGGACAAATGTGGGTACGATATGTCATTACGTTCTGTGTATATGCTGTTAATACGTAAACTCATTTAGTGGTAAGGTTAGCTGCTATCATTTGTTGTGCATGCCCATTAAAGACTTGGGTTGTTTATTACACTACACATGAGTTCTCTGCAGCCTTCAAAGTCTTATCTTTTCCCGAACATCCATAGCACAACCCCTATTCATACCAGTTTATTACACCCTCCTTGACCGATTTACTATATACCTACAACAACAAAAAACAGCTTGCAATTATATAGCGCCTTTAATATTAAGTTGTTACAGTTTGCCCAGCTTATCTGGAGCGTTTTAAAGGAGGAGAGAGTCGCAAACTGATTTCTGCCAGGACAAAAATCTAACCCATTTTGAGGAGAGTGAGGTAGAGCCGCACAGAGGTTTAAGGAGGGAATTCCAGAGCTTAGGACCTAGGCAGCTGAAGGCACGGCCGCCAATGGTGGAGCGATTAAATATTTCTTATCTCTTCTCATGGGCAGTTAATGAGGTGATGTCGCCTATATGCCAGGCCTGACCCAGTATAGCCATTGCAGAATGAGTCTTCAAAGTGTGGCTTTATATATTATATTAAGAAAAGCTTACTATAGCTAATCTACCTGGCACACCTTTACATGCAAAGGGTGTTATGTATCTGTGGGATTTGATTTTAAATGTTTCTTCAGAGTACCACATTGTTGGAACAAATGACTAGTTCAGAATACTACTCTCAACTTTGTTCCACCAAGAATTTGGCAAAACATTTTCCATGCTTCTGCTGTGTCAATTTTTTCCACTGAAATCATTCTTTGAGAAAGACGAAGAAAGTGAAATGCGTTTATAAAATCCATTTTGATTTAAGTTATTACAGTTTTGCCAGCCTATCTGGAGAGACACAAATTGATTTCTCCCAGCCAGGAGAAAAATCTAACCCATTTTTAACACTGCTGGCATGAAAATGTTGCGTGATTAGAGGGTGTCTTCTCATAACTGAGAATTGAAAGTCTATTCTTGCTGTCAAAAATGATAAATCTGTGCTACAAGGCAATGTCTTCATGCCAGCAGTGTTTCAAAAGCAAGTCCCTGTTGTGGAAGCTCCATTGTCCTCTATAATTGGAGCCCCTCCTCCTCCTCCTCCTCCTCCCCCCCCCCCCACTCCTTCCCGGTGGATAATGGAGAGTGGCGGAGATTCGAGAATTTACAGATTGTGTTCTTACTTTCATAGAGCATCATTAGGCAGAAGAATGAAGTCTACTAGAGAATGCACAACAAAAAAAAATGATGTAGTTTTATTCGCCAAGTAAAAGAGATAAAGTACAAATAACAAAAAAATGTTCCACCAATTCATTATTCTACGAAGGTTCTGGCAGCTAATGAGCACAGCAGGTAATCAGTATGCACATAATGGATGTTCTACTGGGTTCCTGAGCTTAGGGATAAGTCTGAGCTTTGGAATTCACATTCATTTAAACAAATACTTTATTTAAAAGCAAAGCACAGTGTTATATTTTTTAAGCAGGGTTTTGTGATTAAATTCTGTGATGATTGTTAAAGAGGATGGTGAACAGCAATAAATACTGAAAACTTGTCTCCCAGTTCCAACCTGTGCAAACAGCAGCCCATAAACACTGCCAGAAGGGTCTACTCCAAAAACGTATCTGGATCTCTGGTGCCAGGTATTAGCAGGTGGCCGCTAATGTCTTCCTACTGAACCAGTATTCATAGAAGACCCAAGAGTTCTCCTTATGTCCTAGCTGGCATTTCTGCCTCAACCAATGCCACCAAAAACAGATTAACTCTTTGTGCATCTTATGGCTGTTAGTGGGATATTGCTGTCTGCAAAATGGCTGCCACATTTGTCTTTCTAACATTTCCTGCACTTCAGAAGTAATTAATTGTGTGTGATGTTTTGATGTGGTAAGGTGCCATATAAATCTAAGAGTCGTTATCATTGACCAAGCCCATTTTCTTCCGTAGCATGCTTAGAATGAATGATTCAGGAACGTAGAGAGAGAGAAGCTGGCATGGCTTACGGGACATCTGATCTCTCTTTATGGAGGTTACATAGTTCAGCCACTTAACAACTTCTCTGTGATTACATTTCCTGAAATATTATTATTCAACATTCCTCTATTTGCCTTCATGAGACTGAAGGAAGAACATTCGATGCAACACTTCTGTAAGTCAGTTCAACAACAACAACTTGCATTTATATAGCGCCTTTAACATAGTAAAACGTTCCAAGGTGCTTCACAGGAGCGATATCAAACAAAATTTAACACCAAGCCATATAAAGAGATATTAGGACAGATAACCAGAAGCTTGGTCAAAGGGGAAGGTTTTAAGGAGCGTCTTAAAGAAGGAGAGAGAGGTACTGAGGTTTAGGGAGGGAATTCCAAATCTTAGGGCCTAGGCAGCTGAAGGCATGGCCACCAATGATGGAGCGATTAACATGGGGGATGTGCAAGAAACCAGAATTGGAGGAGCGCAGACATCTCGGACAGTTTTAGGGCTGGAGGAGGTTAAAGAGATAAGGAAGGGCGCGGCCATGAAGGGATTTGAAAACAAAGACGAGAATTTTTAAATTGAGACGTTGCCGGACCGCGAGCCAATGTAGGTCAGTGATCATAGGGAGTTCAGAAATTAGTGGGACTCTCAGCTCTCAATAGACTGCGTGACAGTAACATTGAGCAGTTGTGGGGATGTTCCAGTGGGTAACGACTATTACATTCCAAACATCTGCTTCTCAGACATAAAGCTGCCATTTCAAAACAAAATATCTAAAAGTGTGCAACAAAGTAGTTACTGCCATTCACTTTAGGGTGTCAGCCTTGGCTCAGTGATAGTGCTCTTGCCTCTGAGTCAGATGGTTGTGGGCTCAAGTCCCACTCTAGAGACTTGAGTATGTAATCCAGGCCGATGCTCCAGTGCATTACTGAGAGAGTACTGCACCTGTCGGAGGTGCTGTCTTTCAGATGAAACGTTGAACCAAGACCCCATCTACCCTCTCAGGTGGACATAAAAGATCCAATGGCACTATTTTGAAGAAGAGCAGGGAAGTTTTCCCCAGTGTCCCGGCCAATATTTAACCCTCAACCAACATCGATAATACAGATTATCTGGTCATTATTTCATTGCTGTTTGTGGGATGTTGCTGTGGGCAAATTGGCTTCCGTGTTTCCTACATTACAACAGTAACTGCACTTCAAAAATACTTCATTGGCTGTAAAACACTTTAGGTCATGAAATGCGCTATATAAATGCAAGTTCCTTCTTTCCTTCCTTTCGTTCTTTCGTTCTCCCATTTCAGAAACTACAGAGTGCACAACTCAATTTAGGCAACTGATTTTCTTTTAATTATTTGCTCTAGGCACAGCTCTTTTAAGAGACACTTACCAAGGCAGATGCACGTATCGAGCGATGACTTCAGCACAGACTGCTTACCACACAAAGAGCAAGCCACGAGCATCGGGCGGATCAAACCAGAGCTCTACAAACAGAAATCCGTGGATTCGGAAGACACAAAGAAGGAAGCCGGGAAAACTTGTGGGAAGATCAACTTCATGCTAAAATATGACTATGAGAATGAAATGTTGATTGTTACAATTCTCAAGGCTTTTGACCTGCCTGCGAAAGACTTTTGTGGGAGCTCGGACCCCTATGTAAAAATCTACCTTCTCCCCGATCGGAAAAGAAAGTTCCAGACCCGAGTGCACAGAAAGACACTCAATCCGACGTTCGATGAAAGCTTCCAATTTCCTGTATCATATGAAGAACTCACTAACAGGAAGCTACACTTCAGTGTGTTTGACTTTGACAGGTTTTCTAGACATGACATGATTGGGGAGGTGATTTTAGAGAACCTGTTTGAGGCCTCAGATCTCTCCAGGGATACCTCCATCTGGAAGGATATTCAATATGCCACAACTGTGAGTATATGTGTCTTTGTCTATGCTAGTTTTAGTGTGCACAAATAGTATGCCTTACCTTGGCTCAGTTGGTAGTACACTTGCCTCTGGCTCAGGAAGTTATGAGTTGCAGCCTCACTCCAGAATATGAGCACATGACACTTAAAGTTGACCCTTTACTTTTAGAAACACTAAGTTCCTTCTCATAGCTCCTTGCCCCCAACCCCATAAAAGAATTAAGCAGTGCCAATAATATGTCTATAACCCTCCATCTGCCTCTCAATAGATATCAGTAAGCCACTGAAAGTAGTGAAAATCCATCCACTATTTGCAAGTTAGCAACCAACCTTTTAAATTATTTAACTGCCAGCTACTCCTTGCCTTAAGCCCAGGGAACAAAAGGTGTTCAACATACAAAAATATAATTTAGCAGTATTGTCGAACTGCATTAATATGTTTCTATCTTATTTAATCTCCTAAAACGATTCATTGTTAGGCTGCAATTCCAAACCTGACCAGCTACAATGCAGTTCAAGACCATCAGATACCTTTTACCTCCAAGCTTGTGTCTGGAGAATAATCCTGAGACTCTTGTGAGATGGCATCAGTGATGAAGGCTATTGATGAAATGATATGGAACTGATGGCATTGAAGCTAATCCATAAAAATTATGAATGAATATGAAAATAGTCAGCGAAGTGCAGAATGGGCCGGTTATCACTGGCATAGAGGTGAAACTTACTCTCATTTGTGCGTGGCTCAATCAATCAAATAAAATCAATTGTAAATGCTCTTTAACTCCTCATCCCTTCAATGGTGCACAAATTCAACTTAATTTAACTAAGACAAATAATTTGCAGTTTCAGGAACCAGTTAGAAAGGGATTGCATTGATCTCCAAAGTTCATCTCTCTGAAGTCTGTGGTACAAGAAATGACCAAATGGCATGATTTGTCTCACCAAAACAAACTAGAATTTAGATAACGTGGGAGATTTTGCAATTTATGAGACAACGCTTTCCATTTTGGCACAAGTGATTTATGAAGGACTGCCTCAAAAACAAAGTTAAATTTACAATCCCCCACATGGATAAGTTCCTGATTTCAGCTGTGCTTCCTCACAAGGAGGTTGAGACGATCCGATAGAGTGTCATCCTGGATTTCCTCTCACACCCCTCCCAGCAATTGGTTCAAAATGGCACTGGCAGAGGCCTCAGACCAGGGCACCCTTCCACCCTCTTGGTTGGTCTGACATTGGATATAATGCACGAAGGGTAAATTCGAATGAGAGACATAAGGCACTGCTACTGCTAGGATCGGTGAGGAGTTTTTGAGCCTGAAGACTATGGAGAATTTGAGGAGTGATACCTACAGCTGGGAACAACATTTTGGAGTGATTTTTTTTTTGTTGGTATTTGCCTACACAGCCTTTGCCTGCGGACTGCTTCTGGGAGTGTGAGTATTGGCAGAATTTGATCCCCTCCCTACCTCCAGTGAAGGCTTTACGAGCAGGAATGGCATTCCCTATGGGCAATGGCCATACTATTGAATGCCATTGTCGTGGAGCAGGAGGAAGAGTGGGAGAGAATGGAAGAAAAAAGATCTGAGTGTTAGGAACCCATTGTCAACATCTATAAGTAGCAAAGTAGAATAACCGCATCCAATGTCCTCCACCCTCCAAAAGATTTCTTTACATTTGGACAAGTCATGGTATCACGATTTTAGAATTTGCTCTTTGCTTCATAAATAGAACTTCTTAGAAACCCAAAACTAACTTTACACATGAAAATTGTCACTTCAAATAGAATGAAAGGCAAAAATGAATGAAATAAAATATTAGAAAAGGAGCTAGCCAATGGGAAGGGAAAAGTAAGCAATAATCTACTTCCAGTATGTGTGGATGAAATTAACTTTATATCCACTCGCTCAGCAACCTCTCTGACCTGTGACCCGGCTTCTCCCTGTTGAGCATGAATGTAAAGAGACTTTGTGGTCAAATTGGAGTTGTTCCCCCCTCCCCCTCCCCCACTCTCTGCTCTGTACGTTCCACCATTTTTGTTTGAAAGGTAATCCTGGTTTGAAACATTGGATTCTGTAGTGTTGGAAAATACCCTTGAAATTACTATGTCGATATATGTTTTAATACTATGTTTTAATACGACATTCCTTTGTGTGCTATTTTAGCAGATATGTTAATTCTCTAAAATAACACAGTATATTCATCTCCTGATAGTGACCACACTAATTTCTGGGATCATATTGTCTAATTACATTTGTATCCAGCAGAGGGAGCATGTTATGGGAACAATGCTGTCATTCATTGGGTAAGCTCTTGGCTGAGATCTGGATCAACAGCAATTTAGAACATGTGCTGTTGAAGGATAGAGAGTAGGATTCCTCTTGTAGGTTCTGAGTCATGCTCCTGTACAGTTACGCAGATACTGGGAACTCTCTGGTACCTCACCCACTCTTCATAGGAACACAGGAGCAGGAGTAGGCCATTCAACCCCTCTAGCCTGTTCCGCCATTCAGTTAGATCATGGCTGATCTGTACCTCAACTCCATTTACCCTCTTTTGTTCCATAACCTTTCATACCCTTACCTAACAAAAATCTCGCGATCTCAGTCTTGAAAATTTCAATTGACCTAGCCTCAATGGCTTTTTGGGGGAGAAAGTTCCAGATTTCCACTACCCTTTGTTTGAAAAAGTGCTTCCTAATTTCACTCCTAAATGGCCTAGCTCCAATTTTAAGATTATGCCCTGGGTTCTGGATTCCCCCACCAGAAGAAATAGTTTCTCTGAATCTACCCTGGTGAATCCCTGAATCATTTTAAACATGAGATTAGATCACCCCTCAACCTTCTAAACTCAAGGGACCAGAAGCCAAGTTTATGCAATCTGTCCTCATAATTTAACCCTTTAAGCCCTGGTATCGTTCTGGTGAATCTCTGCTGTAGATCAATATATCTTTCCTGAGGTTTGGTGCCCAAAACTGAAAGCAGTACTCCAGATGGGATCTGACCAAGACTTTGTACAACTGAAGCATCACTTCCTCACTTTTGACTTCTAAGCCCCTTGAGATAAAGGCAACATTCTATTAGACTTTTTGATTGCATTCATATACTTTCTAGGATAGGACTGTTCCTTTTCTTTCCCCTCCCTCTATCTGGGGTGCCTGATAGTAACGGACATGTGCCTGGATTTTCTGGTGTTCTGTTAATGCCGACAGTAATCCATTTATAATAATTGGGTTATAGCCAGTGTTAAAATAATATCAATTATAAAATCTAGGCTGTGATGTTTACTGCTCCTGTCACTTTTTTCTACTTCATAACCATGAACAAAAGAAAGTATGAGTCTGGAATCAAGTCTTGATCTGACTCTGGTATGCAGCAGTATGACACTCCCCCCTGCCCCCACCCCCACCTTTGGGAGGCAACCACACACACTTGGCCTTGATACAGCTGTGTTGAGCAGAGTTCAAAAAGTATGAAGGGTTCGTTGGACCTCCTGGGCTCTTTGAAACTTAATCAGAGTCTTTTTTTTAATGTTTGAAGAGTCTGGGTGATAAACTTCAGCTCTCTGGAGACATTGCAAAATGTACAGCCCGGGAAATGGAGCTCTGCACGTGTGTGTGAGCGTGCAAGCACCAAGTGGTCTCGTAGTGGTGGAAATGAGATTCACAGCAACTACTTACTGACTACAGACCCCTCTCTGAGGAACCAGCAGCTCAGGCCGGCATCACAGACTAATGTGTAATGCTAAATTGTATCTCTGCAGTTGCTGTTACTTCTCCATGATTGGGAGAGACCCATAACTCCTAATTGCTCCAACAGGCAATCATTCTGATCCATAAAGGAACCACTTTTTTGGAACTCCTTGTTCTCAGTGAGATACCTGGTTGGTTCGATGAATGCCAGCCCTAGAGACTCAGGCAGCTTGCAAATTCTGGAATACTTGACTATTAATTCCCATATATATCAATATTCATATCTTCCTTGATGTGAATAATCGATTCATGCAGCAACGACATGTTTGTTTACACCAGTGGAATAAATAGCACGTTAAACAGCAGTGCAAACACGTAGAGTGTTGGAAACCAACACAGCCGCAATAACACTGCAAACAGATTACAGTGATAGAAACCCACCCAGTCACAGAGGAAGCAAAGTTAACAAATTAGCCTTTTAGCAGATGTTGAATGCTGATCATGGTTGGACAACAGAATGCACTTTGGCTTTAGAGACTGCTTCATATTCCTTTGGAGGGTGATGGGGAGGGAGCTTGTGGAATTATTACATCTTTTATAAGATAATTCCATATATTTGAGCTTTCCCATTGTATTTATCAGCTGTCCTATGTATATTCCAAGACATAAAGAACTATTTGCTGAATAGTTGTTGAGAAAGGACTAGGCAGTTCCACAGACTGTTGAATAACGGGTCCTAATTATTTCAGCAGAATGCTTGTAACGGCCCTTTTAAAGACACCTCCGTATTTTTGGCCGACAGGAAGTAGTTGAGGATTTCATAAAGTCAAGGAACGGTTGTAAACAAACTTGGAGATTTAGGTTGTACATTGACCACGGTCGAGGATTGGATAGTCATAGGGACAATTAGGTTCTGGAGTAAAGAAAGAACTTGCATTTCTGTAGCACCTTTCATGACCATGGAACGTACCAAAGCGTTTTACAGCCAATGAAGTACTTTTCAAGTGTAGTCACTGTTGTAATGTAGGAGTACCATGGGGCAGAATGATAGTTGAACCTTTTATTGGCTATAGTGTGCAATAGTTTCCCAAATGGCATGAAGGTTTTGCATTTGAGGGCTCCTAGTTGTGATTTGTAGAGGAGTAACATTGACTTGGAGGTCAATGAGTTTATTTGAGTCTGGCTTAAATTGATCCGATCAATTAAACTCAGGTCTTTGCATCAGGCTACTAGGTTTACAAAGTGCTCCAGCGTACATTGGACCTCCTCCACCTTTAAACTTATTTCAAAGCACTGATAGTACAGATACACCCAATCTTACTCTTAATACATCTACATCCTAACAGCCATGAGCAACACAGAACACAGAGCTCTCTCCTGGGTCTGAAAGTTTTCAATTGCAGTGAGGCAGCTGGCCAAATGATACTGTAGCTGCCAATCTGAGCTACAGCATAACTGCACCCTTAGCTCGCAGTGGCTGATAGTGCATCATTTTGAAACTCACAGCAATTTTATAACTCTTAATCTGTTTGGACCTGAGTAAGTAAAATGGGGACATGTGGTGTGGATATCAAAATAAGACTTTGGAGGACAGCTCAATTTTTTTTCAAAAAACTGCAAGGCTTTAATTTATGCAAAGGTCACAGTAGTTTTCCTGCAAACATCATCTTTCAGTTATTTTACAAGATGTGCAGTCTCATTACTGACGGGAGAAAACAAGGCTATCACAGTAATGATGCATTATACTTTAGTTTGTAAACAGCCGAGTGATCATTTAGCGGCTGCTAATATCCAGGATGCTTTTAGATTTTGCAAATGCTGCTAATTTCTTTGAGTGGAACTGATTGTGCTGGAATAAAGAAAAGGGCTTATAATGGCTCTCATAAATATGCATTGGCACTCTAGTCCAGCACCAAGATGTTGTTCTTTTCTTTTTAATGAGGTTTGAAAGGCTTTTACCCTGTAATGTGAGAAATCAAATGGAAAAATGAAGATTGGCTCAATGCACAATACAGCAGCCAGGGCAAAGCCAGTTTTTAGCTATATACCAACGTGACATAATCCTGAAGGATAATTTGCAGAAGGAGTTAATTTTAAAGCGACTGTGTCCTTTTTGTGTAAAGTTTACAAGGGAGTCCTTTTTACATACGAACATACGAAAATGACAGGCACGAAAAGGCCAGCTAGCCCATCAAGCCAGCCCCAAGCTCATGGTGCCCTGAGCATCAGGACCAGGCACGTCCAGTCATGGGATCTCCGGGGAGAGTCAACAAAAACAGAAAAAAAACTAGTGCCAATAAGGGAAAAAATTCTGGAAAATCCCTCTCCAACCACCCCCCCTCCCCCACCGCCTCCTCCCTCAGACAATCAAAACCAGTCCAGGAGATCACATTGACCATGTATACGTTAACCGTTAATTCACTTGCCTTCTATCTGATGTGATCTCTGCCCCAGTCAAGTACGGTCCAGCTCCCTCATGAAGGCTTGCAGAGAGTTAGCATCCACTTCTTGAAAAATTTGCCTTAATTAGCCTTAATATCTTGATAATAATGGAGGGCAGCCATTTCGAGTTGCTAGATTCGATGATTGCTTCCCTTCTGTGTGTTTATTATAGGTGTCAGCCTTGGTTCAGTGGGTAGCACTTTCACATCTGAGTCATGAAGGTCATAGGTTCAAGACCCACTCCAGAGACTTGAGAACATATTCCAGGCTGACACTCCAGCACAGTACAGAGGGAGTGCTATACTATCAGAGGTACTGTCCTTCAGATGAGATATTAAACTGAGGCCCTGTCTGCCCTCTCAGTTAAAAGCTCACAGGGCACTATTTGAAGACAAGCAGGGGAGTTCTCCTTGGTCTCCTGGCTAACATTTATCCCTCAACCAACACTGCTAAATCAGAATATCTCACCATTTATCTCATTGCTTATGCAAGGTGAAATCCTGATTTAAATGTGCAAGACCCTCAAAAATGCTCAAAAAATGTGTGTATTTTGTATTTTTTTGAATTTATTATTGAGAATTTTTTTTAAAATCTAATAGGAATTGAAACTTAACTCCCCTTACCCCCAAAGCTTTCAGTCCTGCTCTGCAGGCGACTGAACTATCTGAAAACTGTGAAACAATTTGCCCTTTCTCAATGTTGATGCAGCTTCCAATCCAGATGATTAGTCTTGCAGTGCAGTGTATGTACTTCACCTTGTAAAATTACATCTTTTTCAAAAGATCTGTGCCTTTCACTATATCACATGTGGAACTTTGTGCGTGATATTTACATTTCATTGTGCAATGCAGGTTATTTCACTTCCTGACCTATGTATCAGTAGATTTATAAATTTTAAGAGTCCCTAAATATCCTTCATACTGGGCTCTCAAATGGCAGCCTGTTTACTTTTCAATAAATATTTTAGGAATCAAATCTTCATGAACCTTTTTGCATGCTAGTTTGTAGATGGAAAGGAAATGTGAAAATAGAGGAGATATGACTAATAACCAGTTTTATTTTTAAACGGAGGAAGCTAAGTGAAGGAGCAAGTCCCATGTTCAGGACACCAATGAAAGAAAGAGTACAATGGAAAATGAACAAAATCAAATTGAGTAGAATGGGCCTATGCTCTCTGGAGTTTAGAAGAATGAGAGGCGATCTCATTGAAACATATAAGATTATGAGTGGGCTTGACAGGGTAGATGCTGAGAGGTTGTTTCCCATGGCTGGAGAGTCTATAACTAGGGGACATAGTCGCAGGATAAAGGGTCGGCCATTTAAGACTGAGATGAGGAGGAATTTCTTCACTCAGAGGGTTGTGAATCTTTGGAATTCTCTACCCCAGAGGGCTGTGGATGCTGAGTCATTGAACATATTCAAGGCTGAGATAGACAGATTTTTGGACTCTAGGGGAATCAAGGGATATGGAGATTGGACAGGAAAGTGGAGTTGAGGTTGAAGATCAGCCATGATCTGATTGAATGGCAGAGCAGGCTCGAGGGGCCATAAGGCCTACTCCTGCTCCTATTTCTTATGTTCTTATGTTCTTAAGTAGTGGTGGTTAGAGATGCTAAGCTTGGGCTTTAAAAGTCTTTAGATTGTAGGATGAAGAGAAGACGGGGTGAAGTCAAATATCGCACAGTTTTGAAATCCTGGTGGTGTTGGTGACTTTGCAGAACCTCAGCACAGACTGAGACAACAAAATAGAGTTCCAAATCTGGGTGAAATCAGACCAGGGTAGCTCACTGATGGACCCTGGTAAAGGCATCAACCAGCTTGATAAAAACCAGAGGGTTGCAGGTTTGATCCCTGGTTTGTGCTGAGCTACCTGATCTCGGTCACGGCATTGCAATTGACCTCAGTGCCAGTGGGCACTATAGTGGAGGCTTGCAAGCAGGAATAGGAAAAGAAATTGTGAACCCCTCTTGTGATAAGTGTTTATCATTTAAAGTACATATAAAGAAAAGAACGAAAGAAAGACTTGCATTTATATAGCGCCTGACACGACTTCAGGACGTCCCAAAGTGTTTTAAAACTAATGAAGTACTTTTGAAGTGTAGTCACTGTTGTAATGTAGGAAACGCAGGAGCCAATTTGCACACAGCAAGGTCCCACAAACAGCAATCTGATAATGACCAGATAATCTGTTTTAGTGATGTTGGTTGAGGGATAAGTATTGGCCAGGGCACCAGGGAGAACTCCCCTTGCTCTCCTTCAAGATCATACCATGGGATCTTATACATCCACCTGGGAGGACAAATGGGGCCCTAGTTTAACATTTCATCTGAAAGGTGGCATCTGCTGACAGTGCAGTACTCCCCCTGTACTGCACTGGAATATCAGTCCAAATTTTGTACTCATGTTTCTGGAGTGAGATTTAAAACTATAACCTTCATGAACCCAGAGGCTAGAGTGCTACCAACTGAGTCACAACTAACATATAACCAGTTAGAATTACCTAGAATTACCTCCAGCTTCAATTTTTAATATTCCATTTGCCCCTTTTATCTCCCTCCCCCCACCCCCCGAAGACGCTAACTCTTGCTGCGATACAGCAGCCTTAATGCCTTAATGCCTGAGCTTTGTCAGGCTATTCGTAATGGAGGGGAGTCACAGCTCAGCAAATCCTCTGGTCCGACATCCACCCACAGATTCTTTTTGTCTGGGGTCCCTGGATAGGGTTCAGAAGCAAGAACTCTAGCTAACTTTTTTTGCACCTCATTATCCCGGTGGCATTGACGCCAATTGTACCAGAGTGATGGAAATCCGCTAACTGAGCACAAACGGGGAGTCAAACCTGGTCCGTATGGTTTTATGCTGCATTTATTGTTTAAATGTGAAGGTCTGGCAGATACCTTCTATCTACTAGACCTTCACATTTAAACAATAAAAGCCCTATTTTTGCACTACCTCCTTCCAACCCAAGCTGTGTAAGTAAAGATTTTTATTTTTTTAAAAAGCCTTGAAGTGACAATTATTTTGGAAATGATGCAATGAAAGGGCAAACATAATCCATGATAGGTATATTTCAACAAATGTGGAGGTAATGGGTCAATCTTATATGAACACATCTGTACACATTCAGTCAATAAACATCTTTCTACAATGTACCTGAGGTGATGTGAAAAATGACCATGGGTCTGGGTTTGTCATCAGCCCTCATTCATTTTCTACAAGACCGATAGAGTGCGAAGTCATTATAATTCAAGACAAAAGAGAATGCACACTGGAATGGTTTCTTTACTAAAGAATTCATGGAAAAACGAGTTAGTATTCAGATGGTGTTGAGATAGTTCTGGCCACAACAGAGGACATGTGTTGCTCTTGTCTACAAACCTTCTCTACTTGATCATTACTGTCCCAGTTCTCATCAGTTTACACAATTGCCTGGCCCATGTGCAAGAGAGGTGAGCATTCAAGGTCGATACGGCTTTTGGCTCTGGTACCTATAAAGCTTGTGAAGCAGAAGCTGAGTGAACTTCCCTGGCTCAAGAAATCGCAAGGCCGCTGGCTTCCTGTTTTTCACCGGAAAAATGGATGGAATTTCAGAATGCGATTGGCAGGCCTGAATGTTGAATTTGGTGCCAGCATCGGAAGCCTCGTGGCAGCAGGAATGGGTGTGACATCTGTATTTGCTGAGAAGCCCACTGTAAAAGCCGAGTATACAACGGTCTCTGCTGCCCCTTCTCCTGTTACGCTTCTGTTCTCACTGCCAGTTAAAGGAGATGGATCTTCCACTTGTCCATTAGGATTAGGCTCCATCGCCCCACTAAAAGGACCCCCAATCATTAAATGTCCTCAACATTTAAAAATAGTGAACGTATATAGATATATATATATATATTAATTAGATCATGGTTAATCTGTATCAACTCCATTTACCTGCCTTTGACCCGTGAAGAAGTGCTTCCTGACTTCACCCCTGAATGGCCTAGCTCTAATTTTAAGGTTATGCTCCCTTGTTCTGGACTCTCCCACCAGAGGAACTAGTTTCTCTCTATCTATCCTATCAACTTCTTTAATCACCTCAAACACCTCAATTAGATCACCCCTTAATCTTCTGTACTCAAGGGAATACAAACCTAGCCTGTGCAACCTATTCTCATAACTTAATCCTTTTATATATGCAGATAGAATATATATATATATATATATATATATCTATACTCACGTCAAAAGAGGGACTTCTGTTCACAAATTGGAAGACCTATCCTTTAAAAATGAATTATCTCAAATTGGATCAAATTAGGTTCTTCCCAAATATCTTATCATTGATCTGATGCAGTGCTCCCCCCTAATCAGGGGTTATGGGGTCTGTTGGGTTCTTCACTAGATCAGTCAAGGCATCAGAATCTTTTTTCAGCATGGCTACTTTTTATACGATGGCATCAAGCGGGGCAGGGTACATTACTATTGTATTTTGTCTGGAAGAATGACTGAGGATTTCAGATCATGGGGTCGAATTTCCGAGGGGGAATCTCCCGATCGTCTGCCGTAACTTAGTTACCTGGGGTTTCCGTGGATCTTCCACCAAAATTCCAGTGAACAATCAGAAGAACCCCCACGGATATTAATGTTACATCAGTCTTCTTATTCAGGATCAAATTAATAATACTTAATGACCAAGTAACCCTGAGTTTATTGATTTAAAAAAAGTGACTCACATGATATTTTCAGGGTCTAGAAAACATTCCTTCCTCAACCATCGCCACCAAAAATAAATTGGTCATTCATCTCACGTGGAAGCAGATTCAACAGTGATTTCCAAAAGGAAACTGGATATATACTTGAAAAGGAAAAATTTGCAGGGCTTTGGGGAAAGAGCAGGGGAGTGAGACTAATTGGATAGTTCTTTCAAAGAGCAGCCACAGGCCAAATGCGTCATTCTGTGCTGTAAGATTCTATGATTTTATGTCTCTTTGTAGGATTTTACTGTGTGTAAAGTTGTTGCCATGTTTCCTATAAAACAATCGCTGCAAAGTAATTCATTGCAAGAAGAGGTTCGAGACATTTCTAAGAGACTTGATGATCTGTTGTATAATTGCCCAATGGCCAATTACAGTGTAAGCATGGCATGACATTAGCAAGGATGGCAATTGATTATGAGGTTGTCCCGATCATCCACCGTAACATCGGCCGAAGATCTGCGGACACCCCGGAGAAACAGCACACACTGCGTTCATACCAAACTGTAATCCTTATGCAGCACATATAAAGTTAAAGGTTCATAGCAACTTGGTCTGCTTAGGGAAACCGCCCTTGAACACCAGTTACAACCCCATGGAACTTCAATCCCTGTGTTTGCAGTGAGTTTCCTGCTAGTGTAAGTAACCTGTGCAATTAGATATTCTGTTTCCTAATGTAGAATATGATTTATTTTAGGCAAGTTGCATGAATAATCATCCAGTTAAAGTTGATACTTGTGTGACAAGCAGTGGTTGTGGCTTTATTAATTTTTAGTCGTTTTTCGGGATGTGGGCATAGCTGGCAAGTCTGGCATTTATTGCCCATCTCTTGTTGCCCTTGAGAAGGTGGTGAGCTGCCTTCTTGAACCATTATAGTCTGTGTGGTGAAGGTGCTCCCACAGTGCTGTTAAGTAAGGAATTCCAGGATTGAGACCTAGCGACGATGAAGGAACAGTGATATATGTCCAAGTTAGGATGGTGTACAACTTGGAGGGGATCTTGGAGGTGATGGTGTTGCCATGCACCTGCTGCCTTTGTCCTTCTAAGTGGTGGAGGTCATGGTTTGGGAGGTGAACTGGAAATAGCTGGAGTTAAAATGGAAGCTGGACTTTCTCATTAGGCTTTGAAGTAGAGGACAGGAGATGTTTGTCTATGGCAATCAGGTCAGGTTCATCTAGAAATTAATCAGACTATGAATGATAAGTGGCTCCTTCATGTTCCATGTCATAGTCACTTCCTATTAGGGCTGATTTTTCAAGTACGCACCAGCAGCAGGAAATCTCACCCACTGGCAATACATATCCACAATCTTTCGATACGCACTGCCAGCGGACAAGGCCCTCTGCCATTCTAGCAGTGTCCCTCCAGATTGTCAGGGCCCTGAACTCTGTGAGTGAACTGGAAATTTGCATCATTTATGTACAACATTGCATGTGTAGGTCTCAGTACGTCTGCACACTGGTCGTGTTTCTTATTTGACTCTTCAAGAAACACATTCTAAAATTGGACTGATTCTAATTTTATTGTTTTTAATTACTGTGCAAGGCTTAGTAACTTGCTGTATCGTTTGGCTTCAGTGTATCACTTAACTTGTAAATAAATCTCAATGAGTAGTGTTAGCCTGTATGCATTGGTCTGATGGCCTGTTGTTCTCCAGTTTCCTCCAAATGGTAGAAAATATGATGGATATCCCAAGTGATGCTGAGTGACCAATGTTATGCATCATGTGTTAAGGCAAGGGTTTTGGTTCATAGAACTTGGTCTGCTTGCAGAATCCATCAATGAACACAAGACAAAAATGTTAGGAGAAAGCCAGGACTATAAGAGCCCACTCAGGATGTTCATAAAGTGAACAATACTCTAATCTCCTGTTTGGTTTCCTAATGTTGCTCAGGAGTCCTAACGCACTTTTACATTGCCTGGATGGGTCCCGGTAGATTGGAAAAAACTGAGACCAGCAACTTCTGTTCGCCACTCTCCCCTGCTTACTTTTAACTGAATCCCACCACTCCAGTTAAATCTCAGAGGAAGCTGGGGTCCAGCAATTCCCATTGGTGAAAGGGAGCAAATTGGGTTCTGAGCTTTATACTAGTGCAACCCCAGTGGCAGCTTGCAAGAGCCACAAATATTCTTGTGCCATCAGATCTCATTGGCATCCCAACTACCACCTTAAACAGTCATACCCTCCACCACCGGCACACCGTGGCTGCAGTGTGTACCATCTACAAGATGCACTGCAGGTTTCCTTGACAGCACCTCCCAAATCCGCGACCTTTACTGCCTAGAAGGACAAGGACAGCAGGCGCATGGGAACTACACCACCTGCACGTTCCCCTCCAAGTCACACACCACCCTAACTTAGAGGCATATTGCTGTTCCTTCTTCGTCGTTGGGTCAAAATCCTGGAACTCCCTTCCTAACAGCACTGTGGGAGAATCTTCACCACATGGACTGCAGCGGTTCAAGAAGGCGGCTCACCACCACCTTCTCAAAGGCAATTGGGGATGGGCAATAAATGCTGGCCTTGCCAGCAACACCCACATCCCATGAATGAATTTTTAAAAAAGTATCCCTGCCTTATTGTTATATAGTCCTTACCATCCCTCTTGAGTCAATGGCACTCACCCCATTATACAAGTTCTAAGAGTACCTATAGCCAAAGAGATCATAATCAGCTCTTAGTGATTAATGCAGCATCAACCTGAACACTGCAGGTGAGTGATGATGTTGAAGGCTGTAAAGAGCTAATCACATAAAAGACAAGTGAAGCTGTCACTTTAAGTGCTAGCGACTGTCTCAACAGTTCTGTAAATCCCGTCCTGGGGCTAGGATAAATTGTTGTTGAAGACACTTGTAACTGAGCCTGGTCAAGAAGAATTATATTTACCTTGCAGACCTGACCTGAGAGATATTGCCTCCTATATCAACAAAAATATTAAGGAATCTTACAACACCAGGTTATAGTCCAACCGTTTTATTTGAAAATCACAAGCTTTCGGAGGCCACACTCACCTGACGAAGGAGAAAGCCTCTGAAAGCTTGTGATTTTCAAATAAAACTGTTGGACTATAACCTGGTGTTGTAAGATTCCTTACATTTGTCAACCCCAAAGCAATAATATTGCTGCCACCGATTGTAAGTTTTTGCACCTGATTAGTAATCCTAATAGTCAGGCTCCCTCTCCATTCCTGATGAAGAATGTGGACAGCATCATCATTACATAGGCCTCCGAAATTACTTGCGATTTGTGGTGAGTTTGGGCTTTGAAAGGAGCATACCTGCAATGTTAGAGATGGATTCTGGGACAGCACCCGTTTCTGCCCCATAATGACAGTACTGTAGTTTCCATCACAACCTGGAGCCTTGTGCCACTGGGACTGATTAAAATAAATGCTAACAAGGACGAATAGCATTGGGAGTGCAGAGGACCCTTGACTTCTGCTCCTATTGCACCAAGGGTAATTAATGATGAGTTAAAAGAGGCGTACCTGTTGTCAGCATGAGCTGAGACTGGCGGAAATGCCTTACTTTGGAACCCGCAGCCTGAAGGAACATTGAGGACATTGATTGCTGGAGTTAAGGAAAAGCTTTTAAAACCTTGAACCTGGATAGAGCTGGCCCTGCCATGGTCAGCTCTAGGGCTTGTGTGACCACTGATATGTTTTTGCCCCCACCCACAGTAAGATATTCCAAGTATGGGATTCCCAATAGGAATTCTCTTGTTTGCAATTTTAATGGAGGAGAAAGAGAGAACGAGGCAGCATATGAAGAAGAAGCACCAATGAGATATAATCCCTCCCACCTACAAGAATATACAGGACTCCCAAATCGCATGAAGATCTCAGCGAGGACCTCGACATAAAAAAGTGCGCTTCACCAAAGAGGCAATAGGGGAGTTGTGCCAACTATTGCATGAAGACCTGCAGCCAAGATCACCTGGCCAGGCAGTTCCACCCATGGCTGTGAAAGTGACCACACTCAGTATTGCAAGAGTTGTTTGGTTGCTCCCGTGTTACAAAAGGCTCACAGGACTGAGTGACTCTCTTCTCTTGGGCACCCAGCAGCCTTTCTCTCCTTTGTTGCATTTTATCCAGTGATGTCTGTAGGTCGGCCTCATTTAAAATCTTCCAATGCGCTGCTTCCTTCTTTAAGCCTCACTGTCTATTCCTCCATGCGAAGACATCCATTAAAAATGCCACAAAATCTCACATGAGCCATCTATTACAGCTACCTGACAGTCTACTCAATTGTTCAAACTGTTTAACACTTACCTGCTGCTTCCACAGCCTGCTGCTGCATATCTTCAGCCAGTCTAGGCTTTTTAAAGGCTGCAATTGACAATTACCAAACCTACCAGTGCAATACTCCTGTGTTACACCAATGTGCATAACCAATGCCAACAGGTATATAAATGAGTTAACCCCACATCTCGTATATGACCGGTATGGTGCTCTGAGAAGGAAAACTGGATCCCCGGCATTTGGTGCTGCCCAGAGAGACAGCAGCATCAGGGAAGTCAACTGCAATCATTGCCGTTCCATTGGGCTCCAAATTTGTGTCCCGACTGATCAGCTATGGACAGGTCAGTGCTGGAGAGAATCGGAGAGCAGAGATCCCAAATGAGCAGCACAACACTGGGGCAAAGGATCCTGTGGGATATCAGTCCCCAGGACTCTACTGGTTCTGCTCTGTGACCAGTTTCTGGTATGAGGGTTGGAGTGGGAGTAATTGATACCCTCTCGTTTTGTTTTCATTCCACTCCCACCCATCCTAACCCCAGCAAGCAGAATGGCTCAACTGAGTAAATGGACACCCCTTGTAGAAAAATGTAGACCATGTCTTCAATGGCACAGCGGGTTAATGCACCAACGTCATTCCATTGGGCTCCCTTAAATATAAGGCACTAATACATTTACCTGCTAAATTCTAAATTCATTTCAAATCCCAGATGGAGCTAAAATAATTTCCAGATGGAACTAAATTAATGCTTTGATGTAGCTACAAAAAATGTCTAAACGAAAGCTTTGTTCTAACAATGGAGTATGAAGCACAATACAGTGCAGAATAGAATGCAAAAATAATTTATGCTGAGGAGGCATCGCGAGTCTCTTTAGACCAATATCTCCAAAGTAAGATCAGATTAAGTGCATCCTGTGGATGGTGCACACTGCAGCCACAGTGCGCCGGTGGTGAAGGGCGTGAATGTTTAGGGTGGTGGATGGGGTGCCAATCAAGCGGGCTGCTTTATCTTGGATGGTGTCGAGCTTCTTGAGTGTTGTTGGAGCTGCACTCATCCAAGCAAGTGGAGAGTATTCCATCACACTCCTGACTTGTGCCTTGTAGATGGTGGAAAGGCTTTGGGGAGTCAGGAGGTGAGTCACTCGCCGCAGAATATCCAGCCTCTGACCTGCTCTCATAGCCACAGTATTTATATGGCTGATCCAGTTAAGTTTCTGGTCAATGGTGACCCCCAGGATGTTGATGGTGGGGGATTCGGTGATGGTAATGCCGTTGAATGTCAAGGGGTGATGGTTAGACTCTCTCTTGTTGGAGATGGTCATTGCCTGGCACTTATCTGGCGTGAATGTTACTTGCCACTTATCAGCCCAAGCCTGGATGTTGACCAGGTCTTGCTGCATGTTGGCTCAGACTGCTTCATTATTTGAGGGGTTGCGAATGGAACTGAACACTGTGCAGTCATCAGCGAACATCCCCATTTCTGACCTTATGATGGAGGGAAGGTCATTGATGAAGCAGCTGAAGATGGTTGGGCCTAGGACACTGCCCTGAGGAACTCCTGCAGCAATGTCCTGGGGCTGAGATGATTGGCCTCCAACAACCACTACCATCTTCCTTTGTGCTAGGTATGACTCCAGCCACTGGAGAGTTTTCCCCCTGATTCCCATTGACTTCAATTTTACTAGGGCTCCTTGGTGCCACACTCGGTCAAATGCTGCCTTGATGTCAAGGGCAGTCACTTTCACCTCACCTCTGGAATTCAGCTCTTTTGTCCATGTTTGGACCAAGGCTGTAATGAGGTCTGGAGCCGAGTGGTCCTGGCGGAACCCAAACTGAGCATCGGTGAGCAGGTTATTGGTGAGTAAGTGCCGCTTGATAGCACTGTCGACGACACCTTCCATCACTTTGCTGATGATTGAGAGTGGACTGATGGGGCGGTAATTGGCCGGATTGGATTTGTCCTGCTTTTTGTGGACAGGACATACCTGGGCAATTTTCCACATTGTCAGGTAGATGCCAGTGTTGTAGCTGTACTGAAACAGCTTGGCTAGAGGCGCAGCTAGTTCTGGAGCACAAGTCTTCAGCACTACAGCTGGGATGTTGTCGGGACCCATAGCCTTTGCTGTATCCAGTGCACTCAGCCGTTTCTTGATATCACGTGGAGTGAATCGAATTGGCTGAAGACTGGCTTCCGTGATGGTGGGGATATTGGGAGGAGACCGAGATGGATCATCCACTCGACACTTCTGGCTGAAGATGGTTGCAAACGCTTCAGCCTTGTCTTTTGCACTCACGTGCTGTATTCCGCCATCATTGAGGATGGGGATGTTTGCAGAGCCTCCTCCTCCCGTTAGTTGTTTATTGTCCACCACCATTCATGACTGGATGTGGCAGGACTGCAGAGCTTTAATCTGATCCGTTGGTTGTGGAATCGCTTAGCTCTGTCTATAGCATGTTGCTTCCGCTGTTTAGCATGCATGTAGTCCTGAGTTGTAGCTTCACCAGGTTGGCACCTCATTTTTAGGTACGCCCGGTGCTGCTCCTGGCATGCTCTTCTACACTCCTCATTGAACCAGGGTTGATCCCCTGGCTTGTTGGTAATGGTAGAGTGAGGAATATGCCGGGCCATGAGGTTACAGATTGTGCTGGAATACAATTCTGCTGCTGCTGATGGCCCACAGCGACTCATGGATGCCCAGTTTTGAGCTGCTAGATCTGTTCTGACTCTATCCCATTTAGCACGGTGGTAGTGCCACACAACACGTTGGATGGTGTCCTCAGTGTGAAGACGGGACTTCATCTCCACGAGGACTGTGCGGTGGTCACTCCGACCAATACTGTCATGGACAGATGCATTTGCGACAGGTAGATTGGTGAGGACGAGGTCAGGTAAGCTTTTCCCTCTGTCTCATCCCATTGAAGTCGGCCTTACCCAAGTCTAGAACCTTAGCAGCTGACTCACTTTTTTCCCTTTCAAACACTACATTGAACTCGATCATTTTATGATCGCTATTGGATAGATGTTCACGCACAGTTAAGCTGTTAACTAAATCTGGTTCATTACTCATTACTAAATCTAGTATGGCTTGCCCCTTGTTGCCTCTAGGACATACTGCTGTAGAAAACTATCCCTGACACACTCAAGAAATTCACTACCTTTCTGACAGTTGCTAGTCTGCTTTCCCCAATCTATGTGAAGGTTAAAGTCCCCCATTAAGACCACTATGCCTTTCTTACACACTTGTCTAATCTCTGCATTTATACAATCTAGCACTTCAGAGCTGCTGCCAGGAGTCCTATACACAACTCCCACTATAGTCTTAGATCCTTTCCTATTTCTCAATTCAACCCATAAGGTCTCTGTTGGCTGCTTACCTCTCGTTATATCCTCCTTTATCATTGAATTGATTTCATCTCTAATCACTAAGGCTACTCCTCCCCCTCTTCCATTTTCCCTATCTCTCCTGTAGACCTTATAACCCAGTATATTTTGTTCCCAATCCTGACCATCCTGCAGCCATGTCTCAGTCAAAGTCAATTTTCTCCAGAAAAATAAACAGTGGAGATGATATTATGACTGCAAGCTCCAATCAAAATTTAAACTGTACTCAAATGCAGATTATTAAAAATGTATCTATAAAGGCAGCAGAGATTAAAATATACTGCTATCGATGAATATTCATTATGATTAACAAAATGAATTGCCTTCATCTACACTGGGTCTTCAAGAAAACTGGGTAACGAAAGGGTCACTTGAAGTAATATTAGCCGGAACAAATAGTCTTGTGCTCCTCATGATTATAGTGCTGGGAGGTCTTCATCTGTACTGTTCACTGGAATGGGGAGACTGGGCCTTAGCTTTAATGGGCCTGGGCTTTAATGGCTTATCCTGAAATAATACTAACTGCTGTCAATTCTAACACACAAGCTGATAGATTCGGTGGCTTTTGGCCCCAGCAATGAACTGTCACGAACCATTGGCTTCTCATCAGAGTCCCTGTCCTGAGAAACCAAGCACAAACTGAATGGAACTATTGCAGAGACACTGGAGAATAAAATGGAACCTGCACAAATCATTCATAGCCCACAGATATTTTTAGTCCTGCAATTTTTCTCTTAAATCTTTCTTTGCCAAGAAAGTGCAATGATCATTGATGGTTGTTGTACAGTTGAGTCTATGAAAGCCTTAATATAAATTCATCTAAATTCTTATCAATAGGGAAATTCTAACAACTTTGGGTCTAAAAAGAAAGGATACTTGCATGTATTCAAACATGATAGTGGGTTAAGGCAAATGAGGCACTATAAAGTTACTTAAAGGAAGTACAATTAAAATATATTGAAGGTCTTGCATTTGGAGCATATTTCCTGTAAGTGTCACACTTATTTCCTGTAACACTTTCCTTGTCACACTTTGTTGGGTACAGGGTACTTTCTAAATGGTAAAAAGTTAAAAACAGTGGATGTCCAAAGGGACTTAGGGGTTCAGGTACATAGATCATTGAAGTGTCATGAACAGGTGCAGAAAATAATCAAGAAGGCTAGTGGAATGCTGGCCTTTATATCTAGAGGACTAGAGTACAAGGGGGCAGAAGTTATGCTGCAGCTATACAAAACCCTGGTTAGACCGCACCTGGAGTACTGTGAGCAGTTCTGGGCACCGCACCTTCGGAAGGACATATTGGCCTTGGAGGGAGCGCAGCATAGGTTTACTAGAATGATACCCGGACTTCAAGGGTTAAGTTACGAGGAGAGATTACACAAATTGGGGTTGTATTCTCTAGAGTTTAGAAGGTTGAGGGGTGATCTGATCGAAGTTTATAAGTTATTAAGGGGAATGGATAGGGTGGATAGAGAGAAACTATTTCCGTTGGTTGGGGATTCTTGGAGTAAGGGGCACAGTCTAAAAATTATAGCCAGACCTTTCAGGAGCGAGATTAGAAAACATTTCTACACACAAAGAGTGGTAGAAGTTTGGAACTCTCTTCCGCAAACGGCAATTGATACTAGCTCAATTGCTAAATTTAAATGTGAGATTGATAGCTTTTTGGCAACCAAAGGTATTAAGGGATATGGGCCAAAGGCAGGTATATGGAGCTAGATCACAGATCAGCCATGATCTTATCAAATGGCGGAGCAGGCACGAGGGGCTGAATGGCCTACTCCTGTTCCTATGTTCCTATTATGGAAACTGATGGATTGCAGCCACTGAATGCAAAGAAATGGAATAAGAATGCTTAATCCAGCCTTATTCTATGATAAAAATGGTATATCTAGCTAACATTTTGTCTGCAACACTTTAGGAGTCACACTATATGCATTTGTCTTGCTGTAGCACACTTGCACTTCATTGTCTGTGGGTGCATGTTCATGAAACAGCGACAAATCAGAACTGAACAGGTATGGGACGTACCAATCAATACGTAGCAAATGAGAAACTACCCATTATTAGTTTCAAAACACTTCCAATCAAAAACCAGCAATCGGCAAAAGCCACCATTAGCCAGAAGCCTAACCAATTAAATTGCTCCAAATATATATCTTTTTTGAAAACCCTTTTGACTCCCATCTTAGATTCTCCAGTAAGCTAAGCACCTCTGAAAGTAAGGCTTGTAACATAAGACATTAAAATTACAAAATTTACCAAAAAATGACTAAATATGCCTACAGAGTTGCATTTTCTATGTTTGACATGACTGTAACAATTATTGGAGGCCCGAGAAGCCTAGGGCTTGAGTTCATGGTCTCCCCAGAATCAACACTGAGCGAAAGAGACGAGGATAACTCCCCGCATGCACCTGTGGCTACAGCTCCCGGAGTCACTCAGTGCATGCGCTCTGCTCACAATAACTCTCAAGATATATTGAAGGCTGCTACTTCCTCCTCATCAAACTGCTCAGCAGCGCAGACCTAACAAATAGAAAATTATGCCATTTTCTGCGCACGGCTAGTTTAGTTGTTAATCATTTTTTAAAACAATCTGCTCCAAATAACTCAAACTTTTTTCAATGTGTACCACACATTTTGGAAGGAGAATAAAATAGCAAGATTTTTTTATGGCTGGTGGCAAGACTGGCCATTCATGAAGTATGTCAGGCACCATGTTTGTAAGCTCACTTCCTCCCAATATCCAGGTGAGTTCAGACTCCCAAAGCGGCAAACAACAAAAACTGAGTAAATCAGTGAAGTAATAATGGGGGTAATTTGACATTTCCTCACCTGGACAGTCACTTGTTATAGAAACAGCCCAATTTTTATTCTATTGAAATGTCGAAAAGTGTGTGGGTGACATACAGAGAGAGAGGAAAAAAAACAGATAAAGAGCATGGAAGACCAACAGAAAGGCTGAGAGAGGGAGAATAAAAGAGTTAGAGAGTGTAAGTAACGTAGGAATAGGAGTACGTCATTTAGCACCTCGAACCTGTTCCGCCATTCAATTAGATCATGGCTGAAACAAGCAGAGACACCGCTGCAGGAATGCTGGTGCAACTTATTACTTTTGCCCATGAGCAACCACACAAAAGATCAACCGGTATTTTAAAAAGAACCAGAAATCTGCTTTGTTCAACTGAGAGAGTGCTGCACTGTCGGAGGTGCCGTCTTTCGGATGAGATATTAAACCGGGTGGACGGAAAAGACCCCATGGCACTCTATCAAAGAAGGGCAGGGGAGTTCGCCCCGGTGTTCTGGCCAACATTTATCCCTCAACCAACACCTAAACCAGATGACCTGATCATTTATCTCTGCTGTTTGTGGGACCTTACTGAGCGCAAATTGACAGCATTTCCTACATTGCAACAGTGACGACACTTTAAGAAGTACTTCAATGGTTGTAAAGCGCTTTGGGAAATCATGAGGTTGTGAATTTTGTTGAATTTTGTTGAATTCTGTGTGCATATTTTGGGAACCATTTAATTACTTTAAAAGAATTACAGCGCCCGACCTGAAGACCCCGATATTTGCGGGGAGAGAGCGGGGGTGACTGTCAGTGGCCGGGAAACCCAGAAATACGGGAAAGGAGGAGGCCGTTAAATCCAAATGGTTGACAAAATCTGAGGCATGCAGCCTCATTAACATATTATAATTACCAACGCGCCTCTCGAGAGCAGGTTATTTGCCTGCCCCCTCCCAACCCACCCCGGTTAAACCGGAAGTGGGTGTGTTCGTGGCGGGTTGGGGTCGACTTTCCCATTTTTAAATATTTAACCTCCTGCCCCTCCACTCCGGCACTGTCCCGCCTGTTCTGAAGTGAGGGCGGGGGAGGATTAAAACTCCCCCCAAAGAATCTGAATTGAGTCCAATTTGAGTATTTGGCAAATGAATCCAGAAAAACAACAGGGAAGGCATCGCAATAAACAGGATTTTTCTCTTTAAATATTTGGCTTACCAGAGTAATGAATAACAGCTGCAGTCTATACACAAGAATTGACCTTGATGATTCAAAATAAGGACAAGGAAGTCAGATTTTCAGTGACTTAATTATAGTCCATACATTATGCGGACTGGGTCATTAGTACCGACCTTTTGTATTTTGTTTGAATGCCACACTTTTGATTTTAAAAAAAGTCTTTAATATCCAGAGGCTTTACATATGAAGACTGTATGACTTGAGTGACACTGTCACACATTGTTACACATCAAACCTCTCCTACTGCTTCCATCGGGCTAAGAGCAAAAGATTTTAATATAAAAGAAACATAGTACATTTGAGATGTCAAAAGCATAGTGCGTTTCAACTAAAAACTAAATAGCCTCTTTCGAATGAGAATGTCACCATCCAAGCAACCTTCTCGACCAGGGGTGTTGACCTTCTCTGAAATACATTTTTAATATTATTGATGCTGGGGTTTTAAACCAATTTCACTGAATGTAAGTATACACGATGGCTGCTGGTAGATAAGAAACAAATGAATCGCAAATCGGATGTATGTTTCTCGTGGAATAATTTGTTGGCACGTGAAATGTGGCTTTCGAAAGGGAATTGGATAAGTAACTGAAGGAAAAAAAATTGCAGGTCTACGGGGATAGGGCGGGGGAGTGGGACGCGTTGGATTGCTCTTACAGAGAGCTTGCAGGGACTTGATGGGCTACTTTCATGCTATAACCATTCTATGATTCATTCTATGATTCTATATGGTTAGAAAGGCAAATCCTTTCAAAATTCAAGCCGTAATAAAGCCTGATCAGTTCTTGTTCACTCAGTCTATTGCCAGACATGCAGCAGATCATGTACTACTAGAGTGGGAGGACAAGAGATTATGAGCCTGTTACCCTCCATGGCAAGCTTTTGATTTTATCTGTGCCTCGGAAGAAGTCTTAAACAGGGGAAAAGGAGAAGAAATCTTTCTTGCACACTCTTCAGTTATCTTTTAAATAACTCCATTGGCAGAGGTTTGGGCCATGCTGAGTGAGTTGATCACGTTGGGTATCTAAAGGATGCTACAGTTTGATTTTGATGCCAATGGGCTACGCAGGAGACAAAAAAGTCAGTCAGGGTTCCTGCTTCTCATCGCCAACCAGCCCCTGATCACATACTGGAAACTTTGTGTGTGGACATCGAGAGAGAGTGGGACGCTTCCCACGATCAAATAGCTATGTGACACTCCGGGGATTGATTTTAACCCTGGGCGGACATCGGGCTGGCGGTCCAGTTGCACCTCTCCCCCACCTCTTGTCCTCGGCGTGAGACTTGACCCATTTTGAGGCCCAGGCCTTCCTTACATATTCCAGTCAAGCTGCCATTCCAGAACTCACTGGCAACTCACCGGTCGGGAGCAGGGCAGGAATTCCAGCAGCCCCACTGCAAGGCTGAGTTGGAAATGTTATTTTCAGTTGCGGGGGCTGTGGGGGGGTGGTGGGCGACATGGGCCAGAAAACTTTTGTGGATCCAGGAGGATCATTCATGCCCTTCCTGGCCTCACAAATTAACACAAATATATCAAACCTACCTTTTCAGAAGCGGCCTGCAGCTGTCCCTTTAAGCACTGCTGGTTAGTTCGCCTCAACACCAGGTACCTTGCGTAGCACAGCCTCGATTCATTGGTGCTTCAAAGTTGTGTCGAGGTCCTACGTACATTATAGGACCCCAATTAGCATATTATGAGTGGACTCCCGCTTAAAACAGCCAAGTCCTGGACACAGGACTAGTCTATCAGAACTCTGACGCAGCTCTACCCCCACCCCCTCCAAAGCCTATCTTTCTCTCTCGGATGCTGGCTGACTTGTGCATCTTTAGCACTTTACTGCATTTAATTAAATGTTCCATTCAGCGGATTAAAATACACATCTGAAACTTAGCATTTACGTCTGGAATAATTACGTTAGAACACCGCTAATGGTGCTGAGTCTCGCTGTTTGAAGTTCCATCCAATTTACATACCAATAATTACATTAATCTGAGGAGGTGCCTGATCTTGATGTTCAGTGATAGCTTATTCCGCAGATTAGCTCTGAAAGAAGTCTTTAATTTTGTTGACACTTTCCCAAATTGAATCCTCTCCCTTTTGTCCTAAGATGTGAGTTAAGTTGGATAATTGACCAGCTTGTTTTCAAAAGGGTGCAACAGATTGTACGCATTACTAGCAACATTGGAGTAAATCTTGACTTTGTGCGATAGTGTAAAATGAGTGATAGCGAGTCGGCAGCTCATTTTATATTTCTCCCCATTTTGATTTCGATTGAAGTCAACAGAAGCAAAAATGGGGAGAGATGTAAAACGGGCTGCCGATTCGCGATCACCCATTTTACACTATCGCACAAAGTCAAGATCTACCCCACTCTATTTTCGAGCACATTAAATATAAAGATTATTCGACCTTTTACGCTAACTATGGTCTTTTTCAATGAGAATTCACTGCGTAATCCTACAGACCAGAAGTCTCCAGGTTTGATCCCTCGTCTGGGCAGAATTGACTAATTTCAGTCAAGGTGGCAGTGGCAACAGATATAGTTTGGCTCAAGTTCCCTGGGCTAGGGAGGGGAAGGTCAACCAGAGTTCTCCTTCCTAATCCATATCTGGTAACCTGTGCTGCGAAGTGCATGTGTGGAGGTTGCCTGTGATGCCGCCGCACAATTAAATAGCCTGATGTCTCTCACTCATGAAGAGTGAGGTAAAGGAGTTATGGAGGTAGCCATAAAAGTGTACCAGGAGGAGTCACTGCCTTCAGGAGAGGAGAAAAAAAATGACAAAGGCCAATAATGCTAACTTCCTCTCTATATTTTGAGATGTGACAGCATTAAAATCCAACGCTGAAACTGTAATGAAGTGTAAACTAATAACAGGCACAAAAAATAATTAAAAAGGCTAATGGATGTTGGCCTTTATCTGAAAAGGGCTGGAAGTTATGTTACAGCTGTACAGAGCTCTGATTAGAGCACATCTGGAGCACTGCAGTCAGTTCTGGGCACTGCATCTCAGGAAGGATGTATTGGCCTTGGAGGGGGTGCAATGACGATTCACCAGAATTATACTGGGGCTAAAAGGGTTAAATTATGAGGACAGGTTGCATAGACTAGGCTTGTATTCGTTTGAATATAGAAGATTAAGGGGTGATCTAATTGAGATGTTTAAGATGATCAAAGAAGATGATGAGGTAGATAGAGAGAAACTATTTACTCTGGTGGGAGAGTGCAGAACAAGGGGCCATAACTTTAAAATTAGAGCGAGGCTGTTCAGGGGTGATGTCAGAAAGCACTTCTTAACACAAAGGGTAGTGGAAATCCCCCAAAATGGAGGCTAGGTCATTGAATCATTACAGCACAGAAGGAGGCCATTCGGCCAATGGAACCTGTGCCGGCTCTTTGTAAGAGCAATCCAGTTAGTCCCATTCCCCTGTAGTCCTGCAAACTTTTTCCCTTCAAATATTTATCCAATTCCTTTTTGAAGGCCATGATTGAATCTGCTTCCACCAGCCCCTCGGGTAGTGCATTCCACATCATAACTACTCGCTGCGTAAATAAGTTTTTCCTCACTCCACCTTTGGTTCTTTTGCCAATCATCTTAAATCTATGTCCTCTGGTTCTTGACCCTTCTGCCAATGGGAACAGTTTCTCTTTATTTACTTTATCTAAACCCTTCATGATTTTGAACACTTCTATTGAATCTCCTCTCAACCTTCTCTGCTCGAAGGAGAACAACCCCAGCTTCTCCAGTGTTGTTTGAGGTATATATTACCGTGAGCTGGTGTTGTTTCAGGTATATATTACCGTGAGCTGGTGTTGTTTCAGGTATATACTACAGTGAGGTGGTGTTGTTTCAGGTATATATTACCGTGAGCTGGTGTTGTTTCAGGTATATATTACCGTGAGCTGGTGTTGTTTCAGGTATATATTACCGTGAGCTGGTGTTGTTTCAGGTATATATTACCGTGAGCTGGTGTTGTTTCAGGTATACATTACCGTGAGCTGGTGTTGTTTCAGGAATATATTACAGTGAGCTGGTGTTGTTTCAGGTATACATTACCGTGAGCTGGTGTTGTTTCAGGTATATATTACAGTGAGGTGGTGTTGTTTCAGGTATATATTACAGTGAGGTGGTGTTGTTTCAGGTATATATTACAGTGAGCTGGTGTTGTTTCAGGTATACACTACAGTGAGGTGGTGTTGTTTCAGGTATATATTACAGTGAGCTGGTGTTGTTTCAGGTATACATTACCGTGAGCTGGTGTTGTTTCAGGTATATATTACAGTGAGCTAGTGTTGTTTCAGGTATACATTACCGTGAGCTGGTGTTGTTTCAGGTATATATTACAGTGAGCTGGTGTTGTTTCAGGTATATATTACAGTGAGCTGGTGTTGTTTCAGGTATACATTACAGTGAGCTGGTGTTGTTTAAGGTATATATTATAGTGAGGTGGTGTTGTTTCAGGTATATATTACCGTGAGCTGGTGTTGTTTCAGGTATATATTACAGTGAGCTGGTGTTGTTTCAGGTATATATTACCGTGAGCTGGTGTTGTTTCAGGTATATATTACAGTGAGCTGGTGTTGTTTCAGGTATACATTACCGTGAGCTGGTGTTGTTTCAGGTATATATTACAGTGAGCTGGTGTTGTTTCAGGTATATATTACCGTGAGCTGGTGTTGTTTCAGGTATATATTACAGTGAGCTGGTGTTGTTTCAGGTATACATTACAGTGAGCTGGTGTTGTTTCAGGTATATATTATAGTGAGGTGGTGTTGTTTCAGGTATATATTACCGTGAGCTGGTGTTGTTTCAGGTATATATTACAGTGAGGTGGTGTTGTTTCAGATATTTATTACAGTGAGCTGGTGTTGTTTCAGGTATATATTACAGTGAGCTGGTGTTGTTTCAGGTATATATTACAGTGAGCTGGTGTTGTTTCAGGTATATATTACAGTGAGCTGGTGTTGTTTCAGATATTTATTACAGTGAGCTGGTGTTGTTTCAGGTATATAATACAGTGAGCTGGGGTTGTTTCAGGTATATATTACAGTGAGGTGGTGTTGTTTCAGGTATATATTACAGTGAGGTGGTGTTGTTTCAGATATTTATTACAGTGAGCTGGTGTTGTTTCAGGTATATATTACAGTGAGGTCGTGTTGTTTCAGGCATATATTACAGTGAGGTGGTGTTGTTTCAGGTATATATTACAGTGAGGTGGTGTTGTTTCAGGTATATATTACAGTGAGGTGGTGTTGTTTCAGGTATATATTACAGTGAGGTGGTGTTGTTTCAGGTATATATTACAGTGAGGTGGTGTTGTTTCAGGTATATATTACAGTGAGCTGGTGTTTCAGGTATTTATTACAGTGAGCTGGTGTTTCAGGTATTTATTACAGTGAGCTGGTGTTGTTTCAGGTATATATTACAGTGAGCTGGTGTTGTTTCAGATATTTATTACAGTGAGCTGGTGTTGTTTCAGGTATATATTACAGTGAGGTGGTGTTGTTTCAGGTATATATTACAGTGAGCTGGTGTTTCAGGTATTTATTACAGTGAGCTGGTGTTGTTTCAGGTATATATTACAGTGAGCTGGTGTTGTTTCAGATATTTATTACAGTGAGCTGGTGTTGTTTCAGGTATATATTACAGTGAGCTGGTGTTGTTTCAGGTATATATTACAGTGAGCTGGTGTTGTTTCAGGTATATATTACAGTGAGCTAGTGTTGTTTCAGGTATATATTACAGTGAGCTGGTGTTGTTTCAGGTATATATTACAGTGAGGTGGTGTTGTTTCAGGTATATATTACAGTGAGCTGGTGTTGTTTCAGGTATATATTACAGTGAGGTGGTGTTGTTTCAGGTATATATTACAGTGAGCTGGTGTTTCAGGTATTTATTACAGTGAGCTGGTGTTGTTTCAGGTATATATTACAGTGAGCTGGTGTTGTTTCAGGTATATATTACAGTGAGGTGGTGTTGTTTCAGGTATATATTACAGTGAGCTGGTGTTGTTTCAGGTATATATTACAGTGAGGTGGTGTTGTTTCAGGTATATATTACAGTGAGCTGGTGTTTCAGGTATTTATTACAGTGAGCTGGTGTTGTTTCAGGTATATATTACAGTGAGCTGGTGTTGTTTCAGGTGTTTATTACAGTGAGCTGGTGTTGTTTCAGGTATATATTACAGTGAGCTGGTGTTTCAGGTATTTATTACAGTGAGCTGGTGTTGTTTCAGGTATACATTACCGTGAGCTGGTGTTGTTTCAGGTATATATTACAGTGAGCTGGTGTTGTTTCAGGTATATATTACAGTGAGCTGGTGTTGTTTCAGGGATATAAAACAGTGAGCTGGTGTTGTTTCAGGTATATATTGCAGTGAGCTGGTGGTGTTTCAGGTATGTATTACAGTGAGCTGGTGTTGTTTCAGGTATATATTGCAGTGAGCTGGTGGTGTTTCAGGTATATATTACAGTGAGCTGGTGTTGTTTCAGGTATATATTACAGTGAGCTGGTGTTGTTTCAGGTATATATTACAGTGAGCTGGTGGTGTTTCAGGTATATATTGCAGTGAGCTGGTGTTGTTTCAGGTATATATTACAGTGAGCTGGTGTTGTTTCAGGTATATATTACAGTGAGCTGGTGTTGTTTCAGGTATATATTACAGTGAGCTGGTGTTGTTTCAGGTATATATTACAGTGAGCTGGTGGTGTTTCAGGTATATATTACAGTGAGGTGGTGTTGTTTCAGGTATATATTACAGTGAGGTGGTGTTGTTTCAGGTGTTTATTACAGTGAGGTGGTGTTGTTTCAGGTGTTTATTACAGTGAGCTGGTGTTGTTTCAGGTATATATTACAGTGAGCTGGTGTTGTTTCAGGTGTATATTACAGTGAGCTGGTGTTGTTTCATGTATATATTACAGTGAGCTGGTGTTGTTTCAGGTATATATTACAGTGAGCTGGTGTTGTTTCAGGTGTATATTACAGTGAGCTGGTGTTGTTTCATGTATATATTACAGTGAGCTGGTGTTGTTTCAGGTGTATATTACAGTGAGCTGGTGTTGTTTCATGTATATATTACAGTGAGCTGGTGTTGTTTCAGGTATATATTGCAGTGAGCTGGCGTTGTTTCATGTATATATTACAGTGAGCTGGTATTGTTTCAGGTTTATATTCCAGAGTTTTCGGTATATATTTCAGTGCAGTGCTGCTTTTTTAGGTACATATTTTGGCTCTCATCCCCCTTTTAAATCCTATACCCCTCCATTCTGAGAGAAGACTTTAGGCTATTAATTCAACATGGTGTGTGGCGCAAAGCGAGCGATCGCAAATCAGCCGCCCCTTTTATACACCACTCGATTTTCCTTCCTATTGAAGTCAATGGAAAAGAAAATCAGACGACGTTTCAAAACAACTCAAATTAGGAGCACAGACGTGGAAGAATTGCCCATTGGTGAGTTTGTAGTCTTTAATGAAGATGAATTTTCAAAAACTGACCAAAATTATTTCATAAATTTCTCAGAAGTTCATTGTTTCCACAGCTTCCAGATTTTTGGATTAAAAATTCTTTTTGCCTCCATAATGGTGGACGAATTTTTTTTAACTGCATTTTATACATCATTGTGGACACGTGACTAAAAAGAAACCCACTCTCGATAACCACCTTTGTTTTCTTTTCTCACTGTCGACAAAGGAACCGAGATCACAGGTACTGCTGAGATCTGTCTGCAACGAGTTCAGAACAGAAAAGCCGCTACATTTGTGAACAATGTCATTATTTGCCTAAAATAAAAACTTTGAGAATTCAGTCTGCAGCTTGTTTGAAAGTCTTACGGGAAAAACAAAGAAATCTCAAGTCCTCATGGGATTAGGGGACTCATGCTAATGCACAGATTTAATGCTCGAAAATTCTATAAACTGCGCTTATTCTGGATGTGGTTAAAAGCTCTCCAACTGTTCTGAGGTTAAAATCTCTAGTTGAAGCCCAGACTTTGAGACAGGCTGAGGCCTTGAAGTAGAAACTTTAAGGGAGGCAGTAAAAGACACAAAAGACAATTCGGTGGGTAAATTTAATCCTGATATTATGAAATATATTTTTATTGGTTTTAACCTTTTGGGAATTTTAAACATTAGAAAATTCAGTTACTGAGATAAAAAAGTGGAGGCATGTTTTTCTCCCAAAAACCATTTGAGTGACATGACTTGTTTGTCAAGAAACCTTGATGACGAATTGTTGATGTACAATTTTTGCATCATGAAACATGTTGGCAGTTTCAGTAAAAATTTGACTAGCTGAAGTAAAGTTTCTGGATAGGACGCATGTGCCCGAGGAAAGATTTTTAATAATATCCCAGCAGTGTGAATTGGAAAGAAACTGTCACTCTGTGTACAAGAAAGGAAGAGAAAGAACTTGCATTTATATAGCACCTTTCACAATCTCTGGATGCCCCAAAGCACTTTACAACCAATGAAGTACCCTTTGAAGTGGACTCACCGTTGTAATGTAGGAAACACGGCAGCCAATTTGCACACAGCAAGGTCCCACAAACAGCAATGAAATAAATGACCAGATAATCTGCTTTAGTGATGTTGGTTGAGGGATAAATATTGGCCAGGACACCACTACTCTTTTTTGAATAGTGCCGTAGGATCTTTTACGCCCACCTAAGAAGATAGATGGGGCCTTGGTTTAATGTCTCATCCAAAAGACGGCACCTCCGACAGTGCAGCTCTCCCTCAGTACTGGACTGAGGAAGCTTGACTTGTGATGGGATTCACCAGTTATTCAATCGGAGGTGTAAGGCAACATCGATTCCTCCAGGCACGGGTCAGACAATGGCCATGGTTCACATGTTTCTTTCCTCCTCTCTCCCTTTTTCTGATTGAACCAGACTGCTGCTGTAATGACAGGACGAGACTGGTGAGCTTACTAGAACCTTTCATTCATTGCCCCACTGACATTGGAGATCTTTTCTGAGCCATTCTCGGAAAGCAATTAATTGATGTTCAAGGAAATGGCAAACTTGTCAGAACCAAATGTTATAAAGCATAGTGCCTACCATTTCCAAGGCAGGTCAAATAGACTGAAGCAGTTGGGTGACTTATTAATGCATTATGCAGGAGGATAGAACAGATGAATGCGTGGTTGGAGAGATAAATAGTGGTAAATGGGGTTGGAGAGCTGCAGGCACAATTAGCCACTTGGGAATATGATGTTGTGGCGATAACAGAGACCTGGCTTAAAAAAGGGCAGGATTGGGTACTAAATATCCCTGGATACAAGGGTCGCTAAATTGGGCTGTGTAGCGCCTATTGTTTTGGCACTACACGTCCCCTCCAACATTCAAGATGGTGGCTTAGCTGCGCACGTTTCCAGCATAACGTGCGCCAGACACCATCTTGGTATAGGAGTTAGCGCATGCTCAAATACGGAACGCTGGAAGCATGTAAAGTAGGGAGAAAATGCATGCAATCAGTGTGCAACGCTGATTTAGAGTGATAGACACCATTTTGGACCTTAACGCTCAACTCAACGCACAGTCTTAACCGCGACCATCTGAAAGTGTCTTAAGAGTGCCTGGTGGACCCCCCAGCAGCGCTATTTAAAGGGGCCATGCAAATGTTGCAGGTTAGTTGCTGCATTATTGCTTCTGGCTGCTGGTGGAATAGGAAGTGTTTTTTGAAGCTCCCTATTCTTACTGAGAGTTCCCAGAGTACATTCAAGAGTGGTTTGGCAGGTACTGCCTCACAGTTTGGAAAGTTACAGCCGTGGTTGAACAACATTCCTGGTAACCATGGTTGGTCTGCTCGAGCTCCCGCTGGGCATTGAGCACGACTGGGAGCATGCAGAGAGGCCACGCATAGCAGGTCAAGCTGTGAAGAGAGGGAGGAGGAGAAGGCGCAGGTCACTGAGCAGGAGGCTCTATCCATTGAGGGCCTTCCGGGACCAATTCTCTGACCTCAACATGACCGAGGAGGATTGCATTCGAGCCTTGGTTTCACCAAGGAAGCCGTGACCGAGATCCGTCAACTGGTGTGGCCACAACTGCAGCCTCAGAGTAGGGCGAGGACAGCATTTCCTGTAGCTGTGAAGGTCACCGTGGCACTGAATTTCTATGGCTCAGGATCATTTCAGTATGCAGTGCACTGCTGTATAAGGGAGGTCACAGACGCACTGTACCAGATGAGGAACAGGTTCATCACCTTCCCTCTTGACAGAGACAAGCAGAACGAGCGAGCACGGGGGTTCGCCCGCATTGCTGGCTTCCCCACGGTGCAGGGTGCCATTAACTGCATGCACATTGCCCTGCACGCCCCACACATCAATTTGGCCGTCTTCGTCAACCGAAAGGGCTTCCACTCCCTGAACATGCAGCTGGTGTGCAACCACATGCATCGAATCACGGAAGTCGATGCCCGCTACCCTGGGAGCAGTCACGACGCCTTCGTCATGTGGCAGTCCAGCGTGCCAGCTATCTTTCACCTGGCTCAGCAGGTCAAAGGCTGACTACTGGGCAACAAGGGCTATCCCCTCACGACATGGCTCATGACTCCAGTCAGGAACCCATGCACACGTGCCTGGCAGGTCTATAGTGAGACGCATGCTGCCACACGCAACATCGTGGAGCACACCTTAGGCCTCCTCAAACAATGCTTCTGCTCCCTGGACCGGTCTGGAGGAGCCCTGCAGTACTCCCCTGAGCGGGTCGGCAGATTCGTGGTGGTATGATGCATGCTGCACAACCTCGCCATCATGAGGGACCAGCCTTTGCCACCAATGATCGGAGAAGACCCTAAGCCAGAGGTGGAGGAGGAGGAGGCTGAGGAGGAAGAGGCTGAGGAGGAGGAGGAGGAGGTAGAGGAGCTGGAAGAGGAAGTGGAGGAAGATGCAAGGGTGCAACAGGGACCACACGCCTTGTCTGCAAGGGCTCTGCGTGCTCGTCTGATCTGTGCCCACTATCAATAATGTCAACTACATCCCCCAACTCACCAACAGTCCTACACTCCCCACCTTTCCGCTCCCAAAAGACAATCAAATCACCCTCCATCTGATTGCACATTGGTTTCCCCCTCAGCTCATCGCACAAATAAAAACCACCACCAAATGGAAATTCAAAGTCATATTTATCAATGAATAAATGAAATTATGCAAACATAACAGAACTATTCACCTTTATGCATTTCCTTGGTGCCTTTTGTTCAAATGTCTTTACCTATCCTAGTCTTCCTACGACTTCCCCAGTGGCTGGAGCATGGGTGGTGGGAGGCTGCTGGCCTTCAATGGAGGAGCATGCAGATGGCCTTGGAGGACAAACTCGAGCAGCTCTGGGCCGGGAGGGCCCGGCTTCAGGCTGCACCATCTCAGCATGGGCTGTAGCAGTCTGGCCCGGCTGGCTGATAGGCAACAACAAGGGCACTGGCGGAGTGGCAGGGGTGGGAGCAGGAATGCTGTCGTCCTGAGAGAGGACAGCAGGTCTGACTGCCATGGCGCCACTGCCACTCTCCCGGGTCGGCGCCTCAGCAATCCTGGTGATCAGCTGGAGAACAGATTGCTGGAGTCCTGTGATGCCCTGGATGCCCCGTTCCACAGTGGTCCCCAGAGCCATGATAGCAGCAGTCTGAACTTCCAAGGCAGCAGTCAGACCTTTGATGGCAGATGTTTGTGCTGCAATGGAAGCTGTGACATCAGTCATCATAGTGGGTTCCACAGGTTTTCTGATGGAGGTGACCACCCGCTCCATGTTGGAAAAGATGGGCGCCAAGCTCTGCGCAAAACCCTGTGCCAAGTTAGAGCTGGACTCCTCCATGCCCCTTCCCATTGTGCACAGGCTTTCTGGCAGGTTTTCCCGACTTTTTGTTGGTGTACGCCCATCAGCCGTCTTCTGTAGCCTGGCCCATCGAAGTCCTCATCTGACTCCTCTGCAGCAGAACTAGTGAGTGACCTCACCCTCTGGCGAGCTGGCACCTGTGGTATCCGTTCCCCCCCCTCCCCAGCTCCTGCACACTTGTGCTCGGTGTCTCCCCATGTGCAGATCCCTCCTCTAAACTAGCCTCTAAACAACGTCCAGTGTCAGTCTCTGAGCTGGTGGATGCGAGTGTCAGATTGAGTGACGGTGTGGCATCAGTGGCCCCCTCCCCCTCCTCCTCCTCCTCCTCGGACAGTGCTGCCACGTGTTCATGGGTATCTGCAGTGACAAAGGGAAACAGGTTGAGTTGTGGAGCAAGTAAGACGTGCATGCTGGCAGCATGTGCAGCACATGATTCAGAAAAGATTATGGGAGGAGGGAGATGTGGGAAACAAGAAGGAGCATTAGATATGCAGAGACCCCCCTTCATCAGGAACTCCAGCGCGACATGTTGTCATGGCTGCAGTGACGGCCCGCCCAATGATCCGAAGCACTGTCTCCTCTAGGAGGGTGAGGACGTGTAGACATGCCCGTCCACCCTCAGGTCTCTCCTGCTGCAGGCTGCTTTGTGCCACTTTCTCCTGCAAGACAGAGGGCAATGTGTCAGTGAGTATCCTTCAAGGTGTGTGGGTGATGTGCCTGTCATGGTCGAATAGCTGCCAGTGTGTGTGACCTGTGAGTATGTGCAGGTGAGATGCAGCATGCCAAGTGCAGCATTGCGTATGGATGGGCAGTGTTTGTTGGTGGGTGGGTGACAGGCAGTGTGAAGTGTGGAGCAGTGGTGCAGGTGGTTGGATGTGTCACTTGACACTTGCATTCACTCACCTTGACCACTCGTGTCAAATCATTGAACTTCTTTCGGCACTGCACCCATGTGCATGGTGCAATGCTCCTGGCGTTCACTTCCTGCACCATAGCCTGCCAATGCCTGCGGAGCTGCAGTCTGGAGGGTCACTTGCCACCCTGTGGTACATGTTGGCCGTCCTTTCGTCCACGCCTTCCACCAGTGCCTCCAGTGCATCGTCGGAGAAGCGTGGAGCACTCTCGTGCGCCGGTCTTGCTATCCTCACAGCAATCTTTCCCTCCTCCTAGTGAACTGTGTACCTGCTATTTGAAATGTGCACTTCCACCTTGAAAATGTGCAGGCTGCTGATGACGAGTGCTGAGCACGCCCCATTTCTAACTTCCTCATTCTCTGTGCAGCCTCTCAGCAGCGTGGGTAGCGCTGGCTGCACAGAGATATCATGCTAATTAGCAGGAGCACGAAGATCACATGCTGCATGCGTAGGGGACATCTGGCAAGGGGTATTAGCGCATCATGCTACTGCTGCCCAAAAATGGCCCTTATCCAATTTTTCCCCCAAGGTGTTCAGGAAAGATAGGGAAGAGAAGAAAGAAGGTGAGGGGGCAGTATTGATTAAGGAGAATATTGCAGTGCTGGAGAGAGAGGATGCCCTGGAGGGGTCAAAGACAGAATCCGTTTGGTTAGAGTTAACGAACAATAGAGGTGCCTTTACACTACTGGGTGTATTCTCTAGGCCATCAGCTAGTGGGAAGGAGATAGAGGAGCAAATTTGCAGGGAAATTAAAGAGAGGTGCAAAAGCTTTAGAGCTGTGATTACAGGAGACTTCAACGATTCTAATATAGACTGGGATAGTAATAAGAAAAGTGACAAAGAGGGGGAGGAATTTTTGAATTGTCTTCAGGAGAACTTTCTTAACCAGTACATTTCCAGCCCAATGAGGAAGGAGGCATTGCTGGATTTGGTTCTGGGGAATGAGGCGGGCCAAGTGGAGCAATTGTCAATGGTGGAACATTTAGGGAACAGCAATCATAGTATCATAAGATTTAGAATAGCTATAGAAAAGGACAATAGCAACATGGATACAGATTTGGCGAAGTGACAGGGTACAGAAAGTAATGGTGAAAAGTTATTTTTCGGACTGGAGGGAGGTGTACAATGGTGTTCCCCAGGGGTCGATGCTGGGACCACTGCTTTTCTTGATGTGTATTAATGACTTGGACTTGGGTGTACAGGGCACAATTTCAAAATCTGCAGATGACACGAAACTTGGAAGTGCAGTAAACAGTGAGGAGGATAATGATAGACTTCAAGAGGATATAGACAAATGGGCAGACACATGGCAGATGAAATTTAACGCAGAAAAATGCGAAGTGATACATTTCGGTAGGAAGAATGAGGAGAGGCAATATAAACCAGAGGGCACAATTCTAAAAGGGGTAGAGGAACGGAGAGATCTGGAGGTATATGTGCACAAATCGTTGAAGGTGGCAGGGCAGGTTGAGAAAGCGGTTAAAAAAGCATACGGGATCCTAGGCTTTATAAATAGTAGCATAGAGTACAAAAGCAAGGAAGTCATGATGAACCTTTATAAAACACTGGTTCGACCACAACTGGAGTATTGTGTCCAGTTCTGGGCACCGCACTTTAGGAAAGATGCGAAGGCCTTCGAGAGGGTGCAGAAGAGATTTACTAGAATGATTCCAGGGATGAGGGACTTTGGTCACGTGGGTAGACTGGAGAAGCTGGGGTTGTTCTCCTTGGAACAGAGAAGATTGAAAGGAGATTTGACCGAGGTATTTAAAATCATGAAGGGTCTAGACAGAATAGAGAGAGAGAAACTGTTCCCATTGGCAGAAGGGTCAAGAACCACAGGACATAGATTTGAGGGAATTGTCAAAAGAACCAAAGGTGACACGAGGAAAAACTTTTTTTTACACAGTGAGTGGTTAGGATCTGGAATGCTCTGCCGGGATGGGTGGTGGAGATTCAATTATGGCTTTCAAAAGGGAATTGGATAAATACTTGAAAGTAAAAAATTTGCAGGGCTACGGGGATAGGGTGGAGGAATGGGACTAGCTGGATTGTCCTTGCATAGAGCTAGCGCAGACTCGATGGGCTGAATGGCCTCCTTCCGTGCTGTACCCTTTCTATGATTCTATGATTGTATCTATCTAGTCCATCTAACCTATCTTATCTATTCATTTTTTCTATCTATCTATTTATCCATCTATCCTTTTATCTACTGATCTATCCATCTATCTTTTTATCTATCTATCCATTGTTTTATCCTTTTATCATTTATGTAATGCTATATACCTGCATGTTACAGCTAAATCTGTTGAATTGCAGCCCCTTGGTAAAGTGTACAGAAATCTCTATGCTGCCTTTCTTAAGGTTTGCCAGTTGAAATTTCAATTTGGCTCAGGTTAGTGTGTTCCTGAATTACTAATAATTGTACACAGGTGGGGATGGTTATATTGTTCACTGTTGCCAAGATGGTGCTTTCTTTCTAAGTAATTTTTCTTGCGCTGTTTGTGTCTTCACCTGTTTTCCTTTCCGTGCTGGCTGAAAAGGTAAGGGCATTACGCGCATCACACCCCCAAATATCTGGAGAAGTTCACTGAAACAAATCAGCCTTTGTCTTCAGATTTAATGATAGAGCAAAGGCGCAAAAGGTGGGAATCCAAACTCAAAGGCAAATGCACCAAAGGTGGGGTTTGAAATTGTTCAGTGTGGGATAAAATGACACTTGTGCTGTTATACCCAAGGTATAGTGCAGCCCAGCTTTTTTGTTTTATCAATACCACCGACGAACTGACATTAAAGCTGCATTTCTATTCTATTTGGAGAAGCTTGAGATTTCTCTTTGTTTTCAATTGTGTACTTGAAACCTGGATGAGTGCCAACATTTCACTTTAGCACTGAGCACAGTGGGGGAGGGGGTGGGGGAAGGATGAGTTTCATCCGTCGCAGATTACATGAGAGACGGCTCCTTCAATCCTAGCCAATTTAGTCCCCTTTATTGGCTGAGGGCGTTCTGCTCTTGACATTCAAAGTGTAGCTGTGGTTAAGCTTGTTGGCTCTCACAGATAAAGGGCGTTGAGAGGCTACAATATCCCGCAGCGGGGTAAACAAATGTGTAGCAAGAGACCTCCCTGCTCTCAGAATTGAGAAGAGGCCTTCTTGTCAGGAAATTCTGGCATGTTAGTTGGAAATAATTTAAGTCGACAAAGCAATCCAAACAAATGTAACTGACATGTCCAGATATCGTGTGTGTCATTACTTCTTCAATAATGTGGCTTTTGATGAATTTAAACACTAAAACCTCTAGGATCTTCAACATGTTGACAACATTCCAAAGAGTTGAAGGGTCACCGTCTATACAAAGCTGTATCAGCAAATATTTCTTTTTAGTTTGCTGAGGGAAAAGTCATGGTAAGTGACTGATGGTGCATTTTGAAGTAAGTAATGTTATCGAATTACTGTAGAATTAGAGATCCACACTACAAAGATTTTGCACAGGTGAACAATTTCTCGATACCCTCCTCCTTCTGTATAATCACATTAAACGTCTTTCCACGGGCCAGATCTCCCTGTGAAAAAGTCCAATTTTAATTTATTGCAAAAAGCTATGTTTATAATCTAGACAGAGTAAATTTGCTGATTATTTTTTATATGAATATAGCAGTCCCGAAAATCCGAGGGGCTGCGCACCTCTGAGTCAGTGCCAAGGTCTGCCAACACTGGACCCCCGCTGCTGGCCCCTGCAAAGTTCGCTGGGTCAGTTGGAGGTGGTTTATGTGGCTTGGTGTAATACTTTGTTTGATGACGCTCCTTTGATGCGTCTTGGGATGTTTTACGACATCATAGGTGCTATATAAATGCAAGTTGTTGTTGTTGAGATGCCTCCCAGCCCAGCATATCTGTGTTTCCCCGCCATTCCAGCAGACTCCCATCAAAGTTATGGCAGGAATCTGCCTGAATGGCTGCAGATTTTCAGGGCCAGTGTGATTTTAATATCATTGAAAAGTTCTCCGCAAGGGCTGCAGACACTACAACATTGAACATTAACACCGGGAACACTAAACTTGTTACCGTAGTTACGCACCACCTCATCTTCCCAGGGAAATAGTGCTGAAAGAATGGAATCTTTCATCTCTGTTTCAATTTATTTTAATATAATTATACAATGAAAGCCCAAGCAGGGTCACTGAAATAAGAACATTTCTCCATTGTCTGCTGGTAGGCTTGCTCTGAGGAGAAAGTGAGAATCGCAGAAAATGCAGTAGATGCAGTTTGAAGTTGCTGCCGTAGTCTTTTCTTTTATTTATGTTTAATTCACTCTTACTTATTTAAAGTAGCTTGGGGGGTACCTAAAGCAGTCACATAGAATTTACTCTACCTTTGTCTGTAAAAATGTTGGCTTTGAAACTGTGTGATACAAACACTTATCATTCTCCCTCTGCTATTTCAGTGGCCGTCTTTATCTGTTTATGGTAAATGGGTTAATGCCTCTGCTAATATAGTGACTACAAGAGTTTTACAGGTTATGTGTTGAATGTACAGATGATATGATATTGTGCAGTGCAATTTTAAGCCCTTTGTTTTTTCCAAGGCCAACCCTCCAGTCCTGGGTCAAATGGAGTAGAGAGCGCCAATGAATTAATGTGACCTTCCTACTTTTGCCGCCGCTGTCCTCTCACCCAAAGCTGCTAACTGATTTTCACTCGTTTCACCAGTAGTTTATAAGCACTCATAATGCTTTGAAAAATGACATATTTGCCAACTGTAAAGATAAGTTAAAAATCTATTTGAGCTAAAACTGGAGGCTCTTACTTTTGCTGAGCCACCTAAAGAATTCATGATGTGGAGATGCCGGTGATGGACTGGGGTTGACAATTGTAAACAATTTTACAACACCAAGTTATAGTCCAGCAATTTTATTTTAAATTCACAAGCTTTCGGAGGCTACCTCCTTCCTCAGGTGAACGATGTGGAAGGTAGCCTCCGAAAGCTTGTGAATTTAAAATAAAATTGCTGGACTATAACTTGGTGTTGTAAAATTGTTTACAATAAAGAATTCATGACTAGTTTATTTACTTATAAAGGATTTGTGTAGTTGAACAATTCAGTGGTGGCACAAACATTATGAAGAGCAGTTTTTGGGAGGAGAGCTACCAAGGAGGAGAAGGACAAGTAAGTAAAGGTGGGGCTTGGGCCATAGGTCATGATATGGGGAGGGCTGCAAGTCCTGAAGTAGTAGGCATGAGGCCAGCATTATATTAACGAGGGTATGAAATGGGGCAGGAAACATCCAAAATGGCAACCCACCAAGCAGACATGGGTTGGGTGGGTCGGCCTGAGTATAAGGTTCGAGGCCAGCCACTATAACACCAAGGAGCCCTGAAATCAGACACCCATAAATGGGGTCAGGTGGGTAGTGGAGGCCTGTCAATGAGCAGAAGGGTACTGAATGCCGATTATTGGGTGTAAGACCCCAAAATGTTGATGTGGCTTTTTGCCATTATAAATTGTTAACATAAATACAACCATCACACTTGGTACAAAACACCAACAACTCACAACTGTATATATAATCAGTTGATTCTAAATGTTTTCTTCAACCGTGGGATATCCTGGAGTGACTGTTGAGATAATGAGAGGATCCAAACAGCTGCCGATTAACGCAAACTTCCAACAATGGTACTGGCAACAGAGGATCGTATGTGACCAGAAGAGTTCATTACCGTCCATCTGGCTGGTCTCAGTGTCTACACAGTGACCACACTTCAGAGTTACTTCATTGGCTGTGAAGCACTTTGGGATGTCCAAAGCTTTTACGTGCAGTCCATTTATTTTTGATAACATGGCCATTTTTCCGATAATTGGGGGCAGTGGGATTGTGGTGTGAGTTTTGAAGATTTAGGGGTGAAGGGGGCACTGAGAGTGTCATGAGTGTCATGTAGTGTTATGCACCTTGAGGTTGCAGTTGAATGAAGTATTATTTGACTAAGGCATACCTGACAGATAGTACAACAGAAGTTGTCTAATTGGGACACCTTGTTTTGTCTTGTCCCAACTAACCAAAGCAATAGCAGATTGCATTTATACAGCGTCATTAATGTAGAAAATGTCCCACGAGTCTTTACAGGGAGTGAGGGACCAGCCTTCGAACAATGAACACAGACATTAGGAGCGGTGACCAAAAGCTTGCTCGAAAGGAAAGGTTTTTAAATGTACAGCGAGAAGTAGAAAGGTGGAGACGTATAGTGAGAGAGTTGCAAAGAGTGTGGCTAAGACAACTGAAGCCTGTGCCACCAATGATGGGATGAAAGGAGGGACAAATGCACAAGAGGCTGTGGTTAGAGGACTAGATAGTTGGGAGAGGGTTGTAGCACTAGAGGAGGGTACAGAAGTAGGATGGGGAGAGGCTATGGAGAAATTTTAAAACAAGGATAACAATTTTAAATTTGAGAGCATTAGGGAGCCAGAAGCCATTGTAGTTTCAGCGAGAACAGAGGTGATGGGTGAGCAGGACTTGATGCAGGATAGGATATGGGCAGCAGTTTTAGATAAGCTGATATTTATGGAGGGTGGCGGATGGGAGATGGGGCAGTAACTTGCAAGGATGAAGGGGTCAAGGGTGAGTTTCTTCAGGAAGGAGATGATGATGGTAGTTTTGAATGAGAGAGGGATCATTTACAATGTCAACAAGCATAATACCAGGAAGGAAATTTGGGTAGTCAGAAGTTTAGTGAGAATGGAGTTGAGGGAGTAGAAGGTAGGTCTCATGGACGAGATGAGCTCGGAGAAGGGATGGGAAGAGATCGGAGAGAATCTAGAGAAATGGGAGTTCAGGGCTTGGGTAGGAAGTGGCTTTGGGGGAGGTTTGGCTTGGTGGGCATGGGGAAGAGATGGAAGCAGTAGAGGCAGCTGAACAGATGGTCTCTATCTTGACGCCAAAGAAATCCATAGCAAGGAGATGTTTTGTTGTGCAGATGCTGAGAGAACAAAGATGGGATCCATACCTGGAGGAACAACTGGAATAGGACACAGTGAAGGTTTTTCTGTGGACAAAGGCATCAAAGGTGGAGTGAGGGTGTTATTGAGCAAATTAACAGCTGCAGAGTTATCGTGGTTAACGGAGAGCCAAAGGCTAAGAGGTTGGGAGTTGAAAGTGCAGTTGTAAATGAGTTGGGGAAGGAGGTTTTTTTCCCCAGGGCCAGATGCTGAAGCAAGTGAGCTTAGGAGGTGGTAGGAGGATGTGGGTGGTGAGGGATACAAGGAAATAGTCAGAGATGGCCTTGTCAGGGATAGAGACCACAGGAGTAAAGTGAACACAGGAAATGGCTAGGTCGAAGTGATGGCCATGAGCATGGGTAGGAGAATTTATTTGGAGGGAGAGGTTTAGAGAGGACAGGATGGTGGTGAATTCAGAGAGAGGGCAAGGGGAGCTGAGGTGGAGAGAATACATCAGCTGTGGCATCTTAGGTTTTTAACGTGCAGTGCAGTTAACGAGCTGGTACTGCTGGCACGAATTGGACCTTTGTATGGGAGCGATTGAAGTCTATTATTAACTTGAGGTTTTCATACCTGTGCTGGATGGATTGACTAGGAGTTTTCTAACATATTTGTAAGATTACAACCTGGTGACGCAGTGTGTGCTCCCTTTAGTTAGGTCCCCTCAAGACTTACCCTAAGTCCTGCTATGCCAGTTAATACTATTCTTTTTAGCAATATATTCTGTTAATATTTTGAGTTTAATAGGATGGGTTTTCTTTTCTGGAGTCTCTCTAAAAATTATTGGATAATTCCATTTTTAGCACAAAATGACAGAATTATCAGGATTGGTAGAATTTATATCAAATTGGTAGTTATGCAGGCTGCAAAGTTTGCCTACGTAAGTCACTGAGCTTGAAAAATTAATTTGTATGAATTGTTTTGAGGTGATTCAGATGTGATAAGGAATTAAAAATGCAAGTCTTTGAAAATCAAGGTAAAAACTACAAATGCTGGAAATCCAAATTAGAATGGACATTTTCCCCCAGCGTGTTGGAATGAGGATTCTACATAGGTTTTGTTTCAACAATGGGTCCTTATTCAGACCAATGGGATTTTTATGCTCACTTATTGATGTGGCAGGTGGCAGTCCAGGGGTTGAGGCTAGTCTCGATGGTATTAAAATAATTAAAATAATAAATGCTACTAGATGCTTCACACTGGTGGACTAGCAAGACCAATTATTTGAGAGGGGCAGCCACCTTGAATCTGAATCGCCTTGCGTATTAGCACAGTTACAAGGTATACTCCAGCCCTTCAAAGGATACAACTCTGCATTAATCAGGCAGTTGCACACTCTGAGGTGAGATCAGGAAGTTGTCTTTCATAGCTTCATATACCCAACACCACCCTGCCAATCTCCTTTCTTGGACAATCTGTGCCAGTGAGCACATTTACTGAGTAACTGCAAGAACATTCTCTAAAGGCTGGAGAAACATCCATTTTTCTGTAACTATAATAATTTTGAAACCATGCAGAAAGCGATTACCCGATTTCTGATGTGACTTTCTACAATCGAAGCGAACTATTTTTTGAAATTGGCAGTGATCGGATAGAATCCACAATGCCTCCCAGAATTCTCTTCTAATAGCAATAACTCTGAAACCTTTCTGTCAGTCACCATCAATTTTATTTGTGGCTTTGTATCAATAACATTCTCAATTGTCTTCACAAAATGGGGCACAATCAAATAACATTCAGATCGGTGCCAGCAGCATGTTGGTTTTCATCTGATTGCAAGTAACTGTGATACTGCAGTCCTTTAGGCTTTTCTTACGAAAGCTTTGTGACAGTTGAAAATGGATGGACTTGTCAACAAGGAACAAGGCGACAAAAAGAATTCTCAAAACAAGTTATTGGATTGTTCTCTACTTGGGAGGGAGGAATCCTGCTTCTGCTTACTCTCAGGCACCCCCTGCTGGAAAATACTCATGTGGCCATCAAGTTTGGACAGCCATGGCCGTGTCCACAAATAGTCCACCAAGACTCACTGTCTGAACTCACAAATGGGGAATGGATACTTTGATGAAGGCTTGGGCATGAAGAAAAATGATATCTGGTAGATCTTGCTGAATTCCCAGTACCTTCTAGCAATACCCTACGTGCAGTTCATAGAATCAGAGAAAGTTACAGCACAGAAAGAGGCCATTCGGCCCATTGTGTCCCTGCTGGCCGAAAAGGAGCTATCCAGCCTAATCCCACTTTCCAGCACTTGGTCCGTAGCCCTGTAGCTAACGGCACTTCAAGTGCATATCCAAGTACTTTTTAATTGAGTTGAGGGTTTCTGTCTCTACCACCCTTTCAGGCAGTGAGTTCCAGACCTCCACCACCCTCTGAGTGAACATTTTTTTCCTCAGCTCCCCTCTAATCCTTCTACCAATTACTTTAAATCTATGCCCCCCCTGGTCACTGACCCCTCTGATTCTATGAATTGCACGTAGGGTATTGCTAGAAGGTACTGGGAATTCAGCAAGATCTACCAGATATCATGCTAAGGGAAATAGCTCCTCCCTATCCACTCTATCTAGGCCCCTCATAATTTTATACACCTCAATTAAATCTCCCCTCAGCCTCCTCTGTTCCAAAGAAAACAATCCCAGCCCATCAAATCTTTCCTCATAGCTAGAATTCTCCAGTCCTGGCAACATCCTCGTAAATCTCCTCTCTAACCTCTCTAGCGCAATCACATCTTTCTTGTAATGTGGTGACCAGAACTATACGCAGTACTCAAGCTGTGGCCTAACTTGTGTTTTATACAGTTATAGCTAACCCTCCCTGCTCTTATATTCTATTCCTCGGCTAATAAAGGAAAGTATTCCATATGCCTTCTTAACTACCTTATCTACCTGTCCTGCTACTTTCAGGGATCTGTGGACATCCCTCTGTTCCTCTACTCCTTCCAGTATCCTCCCATTTATTGTGTATTCCCTTGCCTTGTTTGCCCTCCCCAAATGCATTACCTCACACTTCTCAGGATTGAATTCCATTTGCCACTTGTCTGCCCATCTGACCATACCATTGATATCTTCCTACAGTCTACAGCTTTCCTCCTCACTCTCAACAACACGGCCAATTTTTGTGTCATCTGCAAACTTTTTAATCATGCCCCCTATATTAAATTCCAAATCATTAATACATACCACTAAAAGCAAGGACCTAGTACTGAGCACTGTGGAACCCCACTGGAAACAGCCTTCCTGTCACAAAAACACCCATCGACCATTACCCTTTGCTTCCTGCCACTGAGCCAATTTTGGATCCAAACTGCCTCTCTCCCTTGGATCCCATGGGCTTTTACTTTTTTGACCAGTCTGCTATCTGGGACCTTGTCAAAAGCCTTGCTTAAAATCCATGTAGACTACATCAAATGTGTTATTCTCATCCACCCTCCTTGTTACTGCCTCAAAAAATTCAATCCAGTTAGTCAGACACGAAGTTCCCTTAACAAAATCCATGCTGACTGTCCTTGATTAATCTGTGCCTTTCTAAATGACGATTTATACTGACCCTCAGAATTGATTCCAATAATTTTCCCACCATCGAGGTTAGACTGATCAGCCTGTAATTACTCGGTCTATCCCTTTCTCCTTTTTTAAACAACAGTACAATGTTGGCAGTCCTCCAATCCTCCGGCACCATGCCAGTAGCCAGGGAGGATTGCAAAATGATGGTCAGAGCCTCCGCTATTTCCTCCCTTGCTTCTCTTAACAGCCTGGGATACATTTCATCCGGGCCTGGCGATTTATCTACTTTCAAAGATGATAAACTCCTTAATACTTCCTCACTCACTATGATTAACCCATCCAATATTTCACACTCCTCTTCCTTAATTATAATCTCTGCATCGTTCCTCTCTTTTGTGAAGACAGACGCAAGGTATTCATTAAGAACTGTACCCACATCTTCCGCCTCCACACATAGGTTACCTTTTTGGTTTCTAATAGGCCCTACTCTTTCCTTAATTATTTTCTTGCTCTTTATGTATTTATAAAACATCTTTGGGTTTTCCTTAATTTTATGTGCCACTATTTTTTCATGCCCTCTCTTTGCTTTCCTAATTTCCTTTTTAATTTCACCCCTGCACTTTCTATACTCCTCTAGGCTTTCTGCAGTATTGAGCTCTTGGTGTCTGATATAAGCTTTCCTTTTTTGCCTTTTCTTACCCTGTATGCTCCTTGTCATCCAGGGGGCTCTAGATTTGGGAGTCCCACCCTTTTTCTTTATGGGAACATGTTTGTTCTGAACCCTCCCTATTTCTCCCTTGAATGCCTCCCACTGCTCTGAATTTACCTTCCAGTCCACTTTTGCTCAGTCACTTCTCAGCTTAGTAAAATTTGCCTTTCCCCAATTGAGAACTTTTACTCCTGGTCTATTTTTGTCCTTTTCCATAACTATGCTAAGTCTAATTGAATTATGATCACTACCAGCAAAATGCTCTCCCACTAATACTCCTTCCACCTGCCCAGCTTCACTCGTTAAAACTAAATCCAGATCTGCCCCCTCCCTCTTGTTGGGCTTGCTACGTACTGGCTAAAAAAAGTTCTCCTGAATGCAATTGAAGAATTCTGCACCCTCTATACCTTTTGCACTGATTGTATCCCAGTTAATATTAGGGTAGTTGAAATCCCCTACTATTACTGCCCTATTGTTTTTGCACTTCTCAGAAATTTGCCTCGATATTTGCTATTCTATCTCCCTCTGACTGTTTGGGGGTCTATAGTACACTCCCACCAGTGTGATTGCCCCTTTTTTTGTTTTTTAGCTCAACCCATATGGCCTCATTTGATGATCCTTCTAACATATCATCCCTCCTCACAGCTATAATTGTTTCTTTAACCAATATTCCCACCCCCATCCTTCTTTATCCCCCTCTCTATCCCGTCTGAAAACTCCGCAACCAGGAATGTTGAGCTGCCATTCCTGCCCCTGTTTAGGCCATGTTTCAGTAATAGCTAAGATATCGTACTTCCACGTGAATATCTGTGTGCCCTCAGCTCATCTGCCTTATTCACTATACTCCTTGCATTGAGATATGTACCATTAAGCACTGCCAAACTCTTTTGTTGTCTATTTTCTAACCTTTGTTTCCTCTGCCTTCCAAACTCACGTACTAATTTGTTATCTTCCATTTCCAACTCTGTTTCTCTCCCTTCCGAATCTACGCTCAGGTTCCTATCCCCCTGCCAAGCTAGTTTAAACCCTTCCCAATAGCACTAGCAAACTTTGCTGCGAGGATATTGGTCCCGGCCCTGTTGAGGTGCAACCCGTTCGGCTTGTACAGGTCCCACCTCCCCCAGAACTGGTCCCAATGCCTCAGGAATCTAAAACCCTCCCTCCTGCACCATTTCTCCAGCCATGCATTCATCTGCTCTATCCTCCTATTTCTATACTCACTAGCACGTGGCACCGGGAGTAATCTGGAGATTACTACCTTTGAGGTCCTGCTTATTAATTTCTTTCCTAGCTCCTTAAAATCTGCCTGCAGGACCTCATTCCTCTTTCTACCTGTGTCATTGGTACTGATATGGACCATGACCTCTAGCTGTTTACCCTCCCCCTTTCAGAATGTTCTGCAGCCGCTCAGTGACATCCTTGACCCTGGCACCAGGGAGGCAACATACCATCCTGGAATCACGTCTGCGCCACAGAAACACCTGTCTGCTCCCCTAGTTATTGAATCCCCCATTACTATTGCTTTCCAGACCATCCAGCTCCCCCCCACCTGTACAGTTGAGCGACCCACGGTGCTGTGGACTTGGGTCTGGCTGCAATTCCCAAAGGAACCCTCTCCCTCACCAGTATTCAGAACTGAATACTGGTTGGAGAGCGAGATGCACTCGGGGGACTCCTGCACTACCTGCCTGGTCCTCCTTGCCTGTCTGGTACACCCAGTCCCGCTCTGCCTGCACTCTCTTGAGCTGCGGGGCGACCACCTCCTGAAATGTGCTAGCCACGTAGTTCTCAGTCTTGAGGATGCAGTGCAGTGATGCCAGCTGTTGCTCAAACTCCAAAACCCAGAGCTCGAGCTCCTTCAGCTGACGACACTTCCTGCACCTGTGGCCGTCCAAGAGATTAGATGTGTCCTGGAGTTCCCACATAGCACAGGATGTGCATTCGATGAGGCCGAGGTGTGCCGCCATGCCTCTATTTATTAGACTACTAACTCAACTTAACAGAGATACACTTAAGACTTAGAATTAAATGAATCCTAGAGGTCAGAGTATCTTTGAGGCACTTACAATCCGACAATCCTACCCAACAATGAAGTGGGACTACGATAAAAACGTAAGGGTATAGAAATAGGAAAAGATTGTCAGTCTATCAAACCTGCCCTGTTCCTCAGGCCCTGTTTCAGGAGCCAGTGTAACTATTTTCATCTCCATCCTGTCTCTGCATCAAGACTAGCTGTCTCATTCCTTTTGAATACTTCAGCTAAGTCGACATTTACTCTGCCTAGTAATAGTCATGTTCAATTTCTCATACGCACCCACTTTGCTATATTGGTTCTACATAAAATATCTAGTATGATCCATTTGTTGAGTGACTGATTCATGAAAAAGACTTTCATCACATCATCTTCCCTTGCCTCCACCTCTTCTTCTTCCAATAAGAATATAAATAGATCCCACAGAGTCTACATCATTCTACAATATACAGCTGGGAGCTCATTTTATTCCACTTTACTGAACTCTTTCCACTGATTTTATTGTTTTCTGTCCTATTTTGGAATAGCTGAATTCCAAATGTCACTTAATTGACATTTTTTTCCCCAGTTTTTGATACTCACTTTGTCTGTGGGCTTCAGGATATCTCTTAGGAGGGAACAGAAAGCAATAAATGTTTTACTAGTTTAGTTTGAGGCAGACAGCTCAAGTAGAAACCTTTCTGAAAGTCCCAACCCAGATTTATTTTTGGAAAAGGACAAATTTCGAATGTCCGTCTCCAAAGGTTAATCCAATCTTTGGCCAGCAGGAGCCACTTATAAGGTTTGACTAAAATCTAATTCACTTTCCAGTTGTTGAAAGCGTTGTTGATCAGTCCGTAAAGTTGTGAATATCAGCGGGCGATGGGTCCCAACAGGCCATCTGTGAAAGGGTGTCAGCCACTGGCATTTGTAAGTCAGGAGCCCTGATCAATATTTCCTTTTTTTATATTAGAGCAAAACACTGCAATTGCTGGAAGTCTGAAATAAAAACAGAAAATGCTAGAAACACTCAGCAGGTCATGTAGCATATGTGGGGAGAGAAACAGAGTTAATGTTTCTGATGGCCTTTTTTTTTAATCTTTATTTATTCTCAAGATGTGGGTTTCACTGGCAAGGCTGGCATTCATTGCCCATCTCTAGTTGCCCTGAGAAGGTAATAATTGGTTGCCTTCTTGAACCGTTGCACTCCATTCTTATTAGCAGTTCGATATAACTGAGTTGCTTGCTAGGCCACTTCAGAGTCAACCACATTGGTGTGGGACTGGAGTCCCATATAGGCCAGGTCGGGTAAGGATGGCAGGTTTCCTTCCCTAAAGGACATTAGTGAACCAGTTGGAATTTTACAACAATCCGACAGCTTTGTGGTCACTTTTACTGGTACCAGCTTTTTATTTCCAGACTTTTTAAGCTGAATTCAAATTCTCAAACTCCCATGATGGGATTTAAAACTCACAGTCCCTGGATTACTAGATCAGTAACATAACCATTACTCCACCGTACCATGCAACGAATAGCTGGTTAGTGCCACAACCTGAATTCCCCATTACTTGTGTACAGGCATTTAGATATATGTTTTCAGAAAGATATGTTGAAGTATATTTTATAGTATAAAAGAAATAACTGATATATATACAGCATCTTATCATGTATTCGGGATGTCCCAAAACACATCACAACCAATGAACTACTATTGAAATGCAGTCATTGGTGATATGTATTAGCACAATGTATTCTTGTGTTCCTAATGCAGAGCAATGGTTAACTGGTCTGCCCCTTTAAAGCCACAAGGTCTAATTGCAGTAAATAGGTAAACCTGAAGTCAGGTGATAAATCTGTCTTTCTTTCTCGTTCAGTTATGATTGATTGGTATTTAACACAAAATGTAATTCTACAGTGGCACAGGATCAAAATTTTTATCTGTACGCAGGGTTAGGCAAAACGTGTCTGCGGTATATCTAGAGGTAGTTAGTTTTTATTTTTAAACGTCTAAGATTTTATTTCTAGAAAATAATTAGTAATTTGTCATAAACAATTTTATGTTTGGAAACTCACTTCCAGGTTATGTGAATTATGTGACAGTCGACACATGGGAATTGACGGAAACAATAAAGGAACCAGCTGATGCCACAGGGCACAGCACAAAGATTGCTGATATTTGAGTTTCTGCAGGATGGATTGCTCCACTTTTTGCCTTTACTCTGACTAAAATGTTATAAAATGTCTCTGGCTTTTCTTTGCAAATTGGCTGCAGGCTGAAAGAGAACCTTTGCCAAAGATGATAGTCTGGGCTAAACTGTGGCTGTTACACCTTCTCTTCAGTGGCAGGTTACTGAGCTGTTAAGACTCTCTGCATCTCTCCGGGCCATCTGACTCATACTTAGATATGCAATCAATGGTTTGTTGGAGGGCAGCAAAACTACCTTAACGTTATTCTCGGCATCTTTAACTTCTGCTTCAGGTGACTCTAGCTCATATTATTCAGTAGCGAGCAGCGAGTAAGAAGCAAAAATGCTGCTGGCACTGGCAATCTGCAACAAAAAACAGAATTTGCAGAAATTCGAGCTTCTGTGGTAAGAACAGTCTACATTTCTGGCATATACCCTTCTTCAGAACTCAAAAATAATGGACAGACAAGCTTATTAATATAATCAGAAAAGGGAGGGAGGGGATAATATGTATCACAAACAGGTAAAAAACATATAGAAAACATCATTGGAATGATGTAACAGATCATCTCAGTCAAGTACAGACAGAGGCACTGAAAAAATAAAACATATTAGAGAAACAAAGGGTGTACAAATAGCTAAAGGAAGAGAGAAGTCTGAGGAAAATGTGCAAAGTGGAAATCCTGGGAAACCTCAAGGGTCATCGATGAAGTTAAGATAGGTTTGAAAATGTCGACATAGTTAAAGTTTGAAGTTATTGAAATCAATGTTCAAATCAGAGGGTTGCAGGATGCCTAGGAACAAGATAAGATAATGTCCATGAAGCTTGCATTGAGCTTTGTTGGAACAGTGTACAAGGTCAATGATAGAGGTCAGAGGGAATGGGAAAGAGAGTTAAAATACGGTCTCCTCTGCAATGGGGGATACCAAACACAGATTAGGTGGCCGCTTTGCCAAACACCTTTCTGTCTGCAAGTACAACCCTGGGCTACGTGTGGCTCGTTACTTAAACCCCCCTTCCTATTCTCACGCTGACCTCTCTTTCTTTGCTGTGTACACATTCTTGGTTTCTCTGTCACTACTTCTATCTGTGACTTTACTGAGATGGTCTGGTACATTATTCCACTGATGCTTCCTCTCTGTGTTTGTTTGCCTGTCTGTGTTTTCTATATATTTCTCCTCCCTCTCATGACTGTTCATCTCTTAATTTGCAGTTCTGAAGAAAGGTTCTCATCCAGAAAGTTGTTGTCTCCCCTATAAAGTAGTGGCATTATAGTCTAACTCTGGGAAAATCTTGTAGCTAATGATCAGCTGACATTAGCTGATGGTTAACAATTGTAAACAATTTTACAACACCAAGTTATAGTCCAGCAATTTTATTTTAAATTCACAAGCTTTCGGAGGCTACCTCCTTCCTCAGGTGAACGATGTTCACCTGAGGAAGGAGGTAGCCTCCGAAAGCTTGTGAATTTAAAATAAAATTGCTGGACTATAACTTGGTGTTGTAAAATTGTTTACAATTGTTAACCCCAGTCCATCACCGGCATCTCCACATCATAGCTGATGGTTAACTTTGGATGTGTGTTCCATCAACATTAAAGGATAGTTAGGGGATTGTGCCAGATTGTGATGTCAATTAATCTGGATCCATCAAGAAATAATCTGCATTTGCTACTACAAAATTCTATGTCTAGTAGCTATAAAACAGTAATCTATCAAAGAAGTTTTTTTTTATTCATTCATGGGATGTGGGCGTTGCTGGCGAGGCTGGCATTTATTGCCCATCCCTAATTGCCCTTGGGAAGGTGGTGGTGAGCCGCCTTCTTGAACCGCTGCAGTCCGTGTGGTGAAGGTTCTCCCACAGTGCTGTTAGGAAGGGAGTTCCAGGGTTTTGACCCAGCGACGATGAAGGAACGGCGATATATTTCCAAGTCGGGATGGTGTGTGACTTGGAGGGGAGCGTGCAGGTGGTGTTGTTCCCGTGTGCCTGCTGCTCTTGTCCTTCTAGGTGGTAGAGGTCGTGGGTTTTGGAGGTGCTGTCGAAGAAGCCTTGGCGAGTTGCTGCAATGCATTCTTCGACAGCACCTCCCAAACCCGCGACCTCTACCACCTAGAAGGACAAGAGCAGCAGGCGCATGGGAACAACACCACCTGCACGTTCCCCTACAAGTCACACATCATCCCGACTTGGAAATATATCGCCGGTCCTTCATCGTCGCTGGGTCAAAATCCTGGAACTCCCTTCCTAACAGCACTGTGGGAGAACCGTCACCACACGGACTGCAGCGGTTCAAGAAGGCGGCTCACCACCACCTTCTCGAGGGCAATTAGGGATGGGCAATAAATGCTGGCCTCGTCAGCGACGCCCACATCCCATGAACGAATAAAAAAAAAAGGATGGTACACATTGCAGCCACACTGCACCGGTGGTGAAGGGAGCGAATGTTTAGGGTGGTGGATGGGGTGCCAATCAAGCAGGCTGCTTTGTCCTGGATGGAAAAGTCAAACTGTATCAAAAAACTGGACGCTGGAACACCCAATCCTGTAACTTGTGGTACCATTCGTATCCTATAAGTGAAGCTAGTCACAGAATTCTCAAGTGATGATGCAATTCATCAATCTTCATTTTCCTTTTCATTTTGTGGGGAGAGAGTTAAATCTGCTTTCTATTTTCTATTACCATCTCATTGAAGGTGGAATAAGGTAACTGACTTCACATTACTTATAAGTCTGTATCACTCAGTTGACTCCAACTAAACAATTCTTGATCTAGTAATCCAATCTGTCAATCTTTGCTTTCCTCAGTCAAATCAAATCCCGAACCTTAAAACCATAGAACCATAGAAAAGATACAGCACAGAGGGGGGCCATCCGGCCCATCGTGTCCACACCGGCTCGAAGAACAACCAGGTGCCCATTCTAATCCCACCTTCCAGCACCCGATCCGTAGCGCTGCAGCTTACAGCACTTTAGGTGCAGGTCCAGGTACTTTTTAAAAGAGTTGAGGGTCCCTGCCTCTACCACCAATTTGGGCAGCGAATTCCATACACCCACCACCCTCTGGGTAAAAAGGTTTTTCCTCATGTCCCCTCTAATCCTTCTGCCAATCAGCTTAAATCTATGTCCTCTAGTTCTTGAACTCTCCGCTAAGGAAAACAGGTACTTCCTGTCTACTCTATCTGAACCCCTCATAATTTTGTGCACCTCAATCAAGTCACCCCTCAGCCTCCTCTGCTCCAAGGAAAACAACCCCAGCCTATCCAATCTCTCCTCGTAGCTGCAATTTTCAAGCCCTGGCAACATTCTTGTAAATCTTCTCTGCACTCTCTCCAGAACAATTACGTCCACCCTGTAATGTGGTGACCAGAACTGCGCACAATACTCCAGCTGTGGCCTTACCAGCGTTTTGTACAGTTCCATCATTACATCCCTGCTTTTGTATTCTATACCTCGGCTAATAACGGAGAGCATTCCGTATGCCTTCTTCACAACCTTATCTACCTGTACTGCCACCTTCAGGAGCCTGTGCACATGCACTCCAAGGTCTCTCACTTCCTCTACCCCTCTCAATATATTCCCGTTTACTGCGTATTCCCTTTTACTGTTTGCCCTCCCTAATGCATTACCTCACACTTCTCCGGGTTGAACTCCATTTGCCACTTTTCCGCTCACTCCACCAACCCATTGATATCTTCTTGGAGTCTACAGCTATCCTCTTCACTATCAACTACACGGCCAATTTTTGTGTCGTTTGCAAATTTGACAATCATGCCCCCTACATTCAAGTCCAAATCATTAATATATACCACAAACAGCAAGGGACCCAACACTGAGCCCCGTGGCACACCACTGGAAATGGATTTCCATTCGCAAAGGCATTTGTTCCCAATTAATTCCTTTTAATGCTAAACGCACTGAGGTAAATTTTTATCTTTGCCGTCTGAGTAGTAACCTGGCTGATCCTATCCCTCGCCCAATTTTCATTCCATTCAGTTGCAAAAACACAATGCCAAACTTCACCGAAAGAGAGAAGTGGATTTTAAAAGTCGATTGAGATCCGTGTGAATTATTAGTTTCTTTTTGATTGAAGATTTAGATTGAATTGCTGATCAGTGGAGCATTGTATAAAGACTTGTAAAATTATTACTTTTATTCAATTCATTGAACTTTTAATTCCAAGTGTAACATTTACTTGATGGACAATATGGTCACACTCAATAACAGCAGGTTCCACTCCGCAGATTATAGTCACACTCAGTAACTGCAGACTGTCAGATTTCACGCTGGCTGACTTTAACAGAAGTGCATTTGATGGAATCAGTGAAGTTTACAATTACTTTGAACCAAATAGTGTAGAGAAACTCTTTAGTAACTGAATGTTGTTAAGTGTGATAGATCAGTATTTGCATCTAACAAGATTGGCATAGCTCTTAGTGTTGTGTACAGGATTCGGGGGCAAGAGCACTTTGATATGAAATTATAACAAAAATGTTTGCCACTATACACTTTGTGAAGGACTGTTCTGCTTTTCTTTAGGTCCTTGTAGCACAACAAATGACAAAGGTTAAAATATGGCTAGTTGTAGCAGGAAAAACAATGAATTAATATCCTTATCCCGAGGATACAAAAAGGGAATTATCGGGCTGTTTGAAATACAGGCCTGCCCTTGCCCAGTTCGAACAGCACATTAGGTCCTAGTGACTGCATAATGTTTTCACTTGTTGATGGATTAATTCGAGAAAGCGATTAGCAGTTATCCTCATTGTAACATGGTCCTTGGACACAAATCAAGTTATGAAGAGTCACGTGATATAGTGAATGCTACTTCACTAAGAAATATGTAACTGGATAAAGACATAGCTTTGTAACAGCCACAATCCAATTCCACTTCCCCTATTAGCACAGGTGGCTCGCTCTTCTATTGAGAATCCAAAGTGAAGAATGAGAAAAGGAGAGAAGACATCATGAAGTCATGTTTGGGTGATGATTGTATGAGTAGATGGGGAAAAGAGAATGAGTCAAAAAGGGCCTGGCAACCAGCTCAGGTCCCTGGTAACCAAGCCTCAGGACTTGGGTTATAGATTCCACTTCTTTATTCTCATAACTAACAAGAAATCAGTGTAATTCGAGTATAATTGCATCCTTTGTCTGCCATGACACATGGGCAAAATCTGACTTGAGACAATTCTTCACTTGAAGACCCTTGTGATTTATTGTTCCTTACAACAGGGAAAGGGCTCTTAAGAGAAGAGTCTAATATGTGCCAATTGCCGCTGCCCCCACTCTACCATTGGTCATGATGTGGAGATGCCGGTGATGGACTGGGGTTGACAATTGTAAACAATTTTACAACACCAAGTTATAGTCCAGCAATTTTATTTTAAATTCACAAGCTTTCGGAGATTTTCTCCTTCCTCAGGCAAATGTTTCAAGATCTCGGTGCCACCATTGGTGGCACAGAATTCAGCTATCTTGCCACTACACTCTGGAACTCCCTCCCTAAACCCTTGAATCTTGTTACATCTCTTCCCACCTTCCAAACCCTCCTTCAAAACCTACCTCTTTGGCAGCCCCCTTTGGCCACCTCCCTTTTTAGCCCTGCTCAGATCTGACATCCAACAATGCAACATCTTGGGAAGTTTTGCTGTGTTAAAGATGCTACATGAATAGAAGTTGCTGTAGTTGCCCTTGAACCTGTCAATGTGACTTCAAAATAATTTTAAGAAACAGGGGCTCCGTTGATTATTCAGTGAATGCATTGTCCCAGTGTGCGACTGAGCCATACCCACGAGAAGGCTCCAGATTCTTATTGAATGAGTTGCTCTCAGCCGGAGAGGGCGATGGATTGTGACAATTGGCCTCAGTGTCCCTTCTGGCAGAGGGGACAAATCAGCTGGGGTTCCTGCTCCTGATCACTATCAGGTGTCCTCTGCCAAAAAAAATCCATTTGTGGATGTCCAAGGTGGACAAGAATGGTCTTGGCTATGATGCTACCCACAGCTAAATAGCTAATGATGTTGACTGCCCAGACTCGCACATGAAGATTGACCTCTTGGCCCATAACAGTACTCCAGCATGATTATCTTCAGGAGAAGAGGAGATAATTTTTTTAAAATGCAAAGAAATTCATTCGCACTGAACGCAATTTATATTTAACACAGTGATTAAGGTCCAACTGACCCTGCAGAATGTATTATTTTTCCTTCCCTGTAATCTCTCAGATATTCAGAATGGGAAGCTAAAGTACGGAAATAATGAAGTTTTGATCGATCACTAAATAGTAAAGAAATACAATATTCACACTAGGTTGGTGCTGAATTGCTCCATTAAACCCACAAGCAAAACATTGTCTAATGCAGCACAAATTGATACCAAATTGGTATACTCATTCATGGAGGTCATACTATTAAGTGGCATATAGAGCAGAAATTAAACACTGATGCATCGCAGGGTGCTGTCCTGAGATCAGAATGAAGATTACTCTCTATCTGCCCATGTTACATCTAATCTGAGAATTTTGGATGCTGATATTGGGTGGTGTAAATGTGAAAAGTTTCTGTTCCCTAATACTGTCAGTCTTTATGTTGATCAGTGCAAAGTTCAATTAAAATATTACGGGTAAAATCATGGATAAGGGTTTTAGCTGTGGCTCAACCAACATGGAAAACAGATTATCTGGTCATTGTCTCCTTGCTGTTTGTGGGATCTTGCTGTGCGCAAATTGGCTGCCGTGTTATCTAATGTCCCAGTTTCAAATCAATATCGACTGTTAATGGGCTTAAGGGAACGCAAGCCATCTGTCCCCTGTGACCCTGTCGGGAATGCATTGATGCCTTAGAAGCAGTTCAGAATGACCAGGGTGATTCCAGGACTCAGGGCTCTACATCTGAATGTTTATTCATTAGTGGAGAGTAGAGTGAGAGGGGACATGAACTAGGCTATTTAAAATGCTAGGAGGCATGGCTAATGGATTAGCGTGGAGATTATTTAACTTGGACTTTGAATGCAGAGCTGGAGGACACAATCATGAAATGAAAAAGCCAGTGTTGCCTCAGTGCCCCAGGTGTTTACCAGTGTTGCCCCATGCTCCTGGTCTCTGCCAGTGTTGCCCCCATGCTCCTGGTCTCTGCCAGTGTTGCCCCCATGCTCCTGGTCTCTGCCAGTGTTGCCCCCATGCTCCTGGTCTCTGCCAGTGTTGCCCCCATGCTCCTGGTCTCTGCCAGTGTTGCCCCCATGCTCCTGGTCTCTGCCAGTGTTGCCCCCATGCTCCTGGTCTCCGCCAGTGTTGCCCCCATGCTCCTGGTCTCTGCCAGTGTTGCCCCCATGCTCCTGGTCTCTGCCAGTGTTGCCCCCATGCTCCTGGTCTCCGCCAGTGTTGCCCCCATGCTCCTGGTCTCTGCCAGTGTTGCCCCCATGCTCCTAGTCTCTGCCAGTGTTGCCCCATTCTCCTGGTCTCTGCCAGTGTTGCCCCCATGCTCCTGGTCTCTGCCAGTGTTGCCCCCATGCTCCTGGTCTCTGCCAGTGTTGCCCCCATTCTCCTAGTCGCTGCCAGTGTTGCCCCCATTCTCCTGGTCTCTGCAAGTGTTGCCCCCATTCTCTTGGTCTCTGCCAGTGTTGCCCCCATTCTCCTGGTCTCTGCCAGTGTTGCCCCCATTCTCCTAGTCTCTGCCAGTGTTGCCCCATTCTCCTGGTCTCTGCCAGTGTTGCCCCCATTCTCCTGGTCTCTGCCAGTGTTGCCCCCATTCTCCTGGTCTCTGCCAGTGTTGCCCCATTCTCTTGGTCTCTGCCAGTGTTGCCCCCTGTGCTCCAGCTTCTCAGGCCGTTTGAATGAAGCTGACGTGAATTTTTTTTTAAAATATTGGCCATGACTGATATCAGAGAATAAATAATTGTAGCCATAATATGTTATATTTCAGTAATGAGAGAGGTTGAGAGAGATTTAGTACACAAATTTATCTTGAGTTGGATTTAAGCTCATATGAGGTAGTCTTTATTTTGTTCCTCTTTGATTTTTCTTATTTCACCCATACCATGAACAGAGCATTCTAGAAGTCTCCTAATGTAATTCTTGATGTGGAGATGCCGGTGATGGACTGGGGTGGACAAATGTAAGGAGTCGCACAACACCAGGTTATAGTCCAACAGCTTTATTTGACATCACAAGCTTTCGGAGCTTTGCTCCTTCGTCTGGTGAAGTGACAAAGGAGCAAAGCTCCGAAAGCTTGTGATTTCAAATAAAGCTGTTGGACTATAACCTGGTGTTGTGCGACTCCGTACAAATGTAATTCTTGACTCAGATGTTAGTAAGTGTATGTTAGGCATGAGGTTACTCACGCACTTTAATGGCAGTTTGTATCCTTTATAGCGACCTATAAATAAAAGAACTTCAATGAGGCTGAAAATTACGCAAATTGGGTCTTTTAATCTCAGCTTCTCTGCACTTTTTGTACAACTGGTTTGTACCTATTTCCTCGGTGAGGTGTTTGAGCAAAGCATTACCTCTCTCGCGTGATGCAACGATCCCAGAATATTCTTAAAGCAACATGACATGCACCAACTTGTTTTCCTTCCTACCCTGTGCAGAAGGCCTCGCACCATGGTGGCTCCTGTGATGGTACAGCACCAAACACTGGCAGTGAATTGTATTCCCATTCCATAGCTCCAATGCGTTGGAGCATCAATTTCATGTTAAGCAGACTACACAAAATTTGGATTATTTTTGTTCCAGTGCAGTTTACTTTTCTTTCTTAAAACCTATGCAAACCTGGTGGCTCGATGCTGCAGGAGCTCCAGTGACCTGGGGCGCACAGTCAAAGGATGTTTTTCGGCACATGTTCCCCGGTGTCAGCTGTCCCAAGATGACGAGTTGTTGATCAGAGGCCAAGGCCTCCCCATTGGGTGGGAGAGGAGAATTGGAGGCAGCATCATCCCATGTTGCTCTCCTGCGTCCAGTAGGCAGTCACTTGCAAAGCAGACCACTCGCTTTGCCACCTTAGCCAGGGATAGTGTGTGTTGTGGTGGCACGCAGTTTGGGGGCCAGAAGATTGGGGGCCAAAAGATTGGGGGCCAGAAGATTGGGGGCCAGCGGATTAAGGGCCAGCAGATTGAGGGCCAGAAGATTGAGGGCCTGAAGATTGGGGGCCAGCAGATTGGGGGCCAGAAGATTGGGGGCCATAAGATTGGGGGCCAGCAGATTGAGGGCCTGAAGATTGGGGGCCAGCAGATTGGGGACCAGCGGATTGAGGGCCAGAAGATTGGAGGCCAGCAGATTGGGGCCACAATGGCCAGTTATTTCTAATTTGTTTGGTTTCCTTGTGGGCCTGGAGGAGCAGGAACGCTCCCATGGGCCCACAAAGTCTTAGCCCTCCCCTGTCCAGGGCTTCCCTCCGCCCCCCCCCCCCCCCGCCCACGACCTTGATGCCCTTCCGACCCTCCTTCTAAGCACTTGACTGCCGGGGACTGTTCCTTTGGGTCCCTGGCGACAGCTTCCCAAAACCCCGCTCCCGTTTGCCAGCCTGCTAACGCTTCCCACCAGACTGATCCTACCCTTTACTTGGCAGGAGATATTTGCACTCGGAATATTGTTCTCCCGGGAGTTAAAATCACCCGGACCTCGTGTCCTGGAAAGCCCAAACGTTTCCCGTCCGCCTCGGGCCCCACCCCTACCACGGCTTAAGATCTTTCCCAGAAGCTATTGTTTGAAACCAACTAAAAGATGTGTTTGGATAAATAGGACATTACAGGAAAAAAAACAGCAGTACACCAGTGGGTGTGGAAAGAAGCTAAATTGCCTGTCAGTTTTGTGTGGACGAATCATTTAATTCAGTCAGCAAATTACTGCCGGTTGATGTGATCTGTCAGCTTTTATTGAGCACCAATTGCCTCATTATGAGCCAGTGATCCTCCGACTGAGTTTTGTCACTACTGCACCATGTCTGCAGGTCTGATGGGTCTATCCTTAATGATATAGCCTTCTAATCAAAGACTCTTGATTTTTGTTAAGTGCACTGGAATGGCTGGCAGATTTTGGGCAGACGGTTACAGTTTTCTACATCAGCACCATCCCACCCAGGGACATGGGGATGAGATTGTGCGAAAGCTTTTTAGAATGATTACCAAGTGTTTTTACAGCTTGTTACCATACCAGTTATCGTTCATCAGCACTTAACCCCCTTGGGGCTGAAGAATGAGGCCCACTTTGAGACAACAGTCACGTCATTACCCGCGGACAATCAGCAGAACTGGCTTCCTGTCAATGTGTACAATTGGAGTTTAGGGAGCAGAATTGCAGAAAAAAGAACAAAGAATGCAGAAGGAAGTTGTATGGGGAAGAACGTTCAGTATAAAGGACTTTTGGTGAGGAGATTAAAAAGCACCAAACTGATCCTACCCTTTACTTGGTAGGAGATATTTGCACTCGGAATGTTGTTCTCCCTCCTTTGGAGAGCACTATTTGCTGGGAGCTAAGGCTGGGAGGCCGGTGGGGCGGGGCATATTTATCTCATTACCGCCCATTTATGCCTAAAGATGGGGCAGTAGTGGAACAAAACTGTGTAAAAAAACGGACCCGCCAACTTGTTGCTGGCTGTCCACCTATTCCAATTTTTGGGTGGATGTCAACATAGGCGGCCAGAGTTCGAGCCAGTAACAGGCTGGGGCCTCATTAACATGCACAAATCGGCACCGAATGATGCTGTCAGGACCCCAACACCATTTTTGTCTCTACCTGCATTGTCACCAGTAGCTCCTCAACCCTCCCACCAACCATGGGTGGCAAAGATTCCATCCTCCCCAACTCCGTTTTGATCTTGGTATGTTTACACTGATTTCAGTGGAACAAATATCGGGCAGGTTCTACATTGGGTGGAGTCTACAATGGACGGGTTCTATATCGGGTGGGTTCTATATTGGGCAGGTTCTACATCGGGCAGGTTCTACATTGGGTGGAGTCTACAATGGACGGGTTCTATATCGGGCAGGTTCTACATCGGGTGTGTTCTACATCGGGCGGGTTCTACAATGGGCGGGTTCTATAATGGGCGGGTTCTACAATGGGCGGGTTCTATAATGGGCGGGTTCTACAATGGGCGGGTTCTACATCGGGCGGGTTCTACAATGGGCGGGTTCTACATCGGGCGGGTTCTATAATGGGTGGGTTCTATATCGGGCGGGTTCTATATTGGGCAGGTTCTATATCAGGTGGGTTCTACAATGGGCAGGTTCTACATCGGACAGGTTCTACATCGGCCGGGTTCTACAATGGGCGGGTTCTACATCTGGTGGGTTCCACATTGGATGGGTTCTACATTGGGTGGGTTCTACATCTGGTGGGTTCTACATCGGCCGGGTTCTACATCGGCCGGGTTCTACATTGGGCGGGTTCTACATTGGGTGGGTGATCCATTCTGCCCTGTGGCGACGTTGGAAACGACCCCAAAGTGTGGTGAGATTTGCTAAAAATGTTTCTGTGTTTGTTCACTTAACAATTGTAAAATAATCCAGTTTGGTAATTTACAATCGGCCTCATCTCAATCAGCCTTTGGAAGATTGGGAACATGCAAGGTTGCAGTATACGGTGTATTTAACATGGGGCTTTATTGTCACAGTTCTGGGTCACACTATTGTATCACTAGATATTGGGCAGTGAAGGTAAACTCCTGAGCATAAGGGACATGGGTTCTGCCTACAGAAGAGATCAGTGATGTTGAATATCTAAAGTCGACATTAAATTTGTATCAATCATTATATAACTCAATTAATCACAGGTTAATGCCTTGAATTCTTGCCCATGTATCTGTTATTTTTTATACAGCAGAGTTCTGCCTTCTTCCTTCCTCTCGCGTAGGGGTATAATGGTAGCAATGATAGTTACCTCAATCCAACGGCCATTATTTGCATCTCAACCCTGGACAGTGAATATTGACAAGTATTTGACCATGGAGTCCCAGTATATCTGAGCCCATTTCTGTCCTTGCTCAGTATTCATACAGGTCCACATTCCAGCAGGAGTCACTTGATAGCGATGGAAACTCTTGGCTGGTTCTTTTCATTTTTTTCCATCTCCAGCCCAGGCTGCTGAGGCAAATTATTGACCAGCTAACTCAGTAGAGACCAGGAAATGAACCTGGGACCTTCTCCGTCTGTACCTTACTGAGTGGTGCATCTCATTACTGAGACATGGAGGGATAATCCACAGTTGATTGCCAGGAAATACCAGTCAGTGTAAAAAATAAACCTTGTAGCGTTTTAGACTGTCCAACAGTTCACATTCTGAACCTGCAGCTAGTGACAGGGCCTCAATCAAGGCTAAACAGTCTCAATTCTAATGCCTGGTCTTGGTAATTTTAGGCACTTTTTGCAGTCTGGTTACTATGATCTAAGTCCTTTAAACCCATGACCTGACGTTATTTTTCTTCACTATTTAAAGGAAAGTGTGGACCTCGGGGAAATCATGTTCTCTCTCTGTTATCTGCCTACCGCTGGCCGACTGACACTGACAGTCATCAAATGCAGGAATCTCAAAGCCATGGACATCACTGGCTACTCTGGTGAGTGTGTATCATTTTCTAAAAATAAATTTATGCATTTCTCGATCAAAGTGATTTAGAAAAAAAAAATCACCGGTAGTAAAACTTATCAAACCAGGCCTGGAGATGCTCGTTCAGACTATTCTAAATGAGCTGGAATAAAAATTGAAAATGCTGGAAATACACAGCAGGTCAGTCAGCAGATCTGTAAAGAGAAAAGACAAGTTGCGATGTTTCAGGTGTGTAATCCTGAACGGAAGCCGGAAAGGTAAATAGGCATTTTAGTATCTCTGGGTCTTGAAGCCTGATGAAGGTTACACCGCTAAAAATGTCATAACCTCTCTTTTCTCTTTACAGATACTGAATGATCTGCTGTGCATTTCCAGCACTTTTTTTTGTTTTTAATCCAGATTTCCAGGATTTGCAGTTACTCCCTTTTATTTTACTAAATGAGGTGGACTAACTGACTCGCAGTTTTTTTAAAAAGCCACTGTCGCCATTTTAATTATTGAAAGTTAACTTTTTAAATTATTAATGCCAACAATCTTTCTTTGATAAGAGGAGATTGTTCAACTTCCTGACACTAAGCCAGAGGTATAATGGGGCCAGCTGCCAGGAAGAGAGCTAATCATTTATATAATGCCCACATAGACTACTACTGGTAGAGAAGGCTTTCTATGGTTATCAAAGTATAGTAAGATCGTAAACACATTCTTTATAAACATATTTTACAATTTTCCTGCACCAACTGGATGCGGGAATTCTTCCCTCCCAAACATTCCCCATAAAATCTAATGGTGTCATTTTGGTTTGTTTGTTTTTGATTTTTAAACACATGCCTCAAACTTTTGTTTCTAAGACTACCTGGGTTTGAATTAATGAACCTCAGGCCTCAACACCAAATGACTAAGGTCAAGCTTTCCCTGTGTGTGGATGAGTCATGTATATCAAGTGCACACTTAGAAACACCCTCGTCATATTTATTGAACTGACGTACAGTGTGTCATCTGTTGAGTCATTTCTCTCTTGTGAAAGGGATGAAGCCTACAGTTCCTGTCCCAGCTCCTGCTGAGAACGGAAGCTTCCTGAGCCTTTAATCACTGCAGTGGGGCAGTGAGAGTCACAACGCACCCATGTTGGCATCTGTGTCAGGAGTGGAAAGCTTCCCAGCTGTGAGTGCTGCCTCTATCGGGTCAGTCACTGATTGAAGTCAATCTCGGAGTATCCTGCCTGCCAACAGGAGGAATTGTTTAGCTGTCGACACTCCTCTCAATACTGCAACGCATCCCTGTGAGTCTCGCTGTCCTAAACCGGGGTGTGGTGCACCATGCTGACATTTTTTGGGTTAAATCTCTGCAGTGCACCCAGAGGAAAGTGTTCCAGATTGTTCGAGCTGTGAACCAAACATCCTTAAAGAGAGAATGAGCTGCACAACGATGATGGTTTAAATATTCATTAAAACGGATAGGGTCGGGGGAAGGAAACTGAAATAACACAAACTATGAAACGAGCAGTGGATGACAGGACTTTCCCTCCTCAAACATCTCCTCACTCACCAGCTCACTGCCCTGCCGTCTCATTTGTGACCCCTTACCCAACAACCTTGTCCTTTTCAGTTGACTGTTTTACAGTTTTGAGGATTTCTTTTAGCCAGTCCTTTAGCAAAATGCAATTCTTTAGAATTAAATCTCTCTTTAATATGGGTACAAACTGCAGTCTATAATATAATCTTCCGTGCAGAAACAAAGGGGTCGATTTTAACTCCTTGGGTGTGGCCCACTCCAGTGGCCCCTGCTGGGAAGTGCCCCCACCCCCACATGTAAAAGGCCTGCCTGCACTCGCTGTCTTTATTCACACACAAGGAATGGTCTTTTGGGTGGATTTCAGGGTGGTGTGTGAGGTGGGATCGAGGGGGGGGACATGAAAGATTCCAGTGTCTAGTATATACAGTGAGGTTTCATTGTTCCCAGCTCCCAAGTCACATCATCGTATGACTAGATACTGGATGACAAAAGGTAAACTCCTGATCGTGGAGGACATAGAGTCCACTTACAGGAGAGGCCAGTGATGCTGAACCTGAGAGAATATCCAGTGCAAATATAACTGGAATTTGTGTGCAGAATTCTGTTTCCCCTGCCTGGGGAGCAATGTGGAGCTTGCATTATAACGGAATTGCTCTGAGCAGGTATCAGTTTCAAAGCTGTAGTATAATGGCATAGGTGTCAGCTGTGGCTCAGTGGTAGCACTCTCGTCTCTGAATCAGAAGGATGTGGGTTCACATTCCCACTCCAAAGACTTGAACACAAAATCTAGGATGACGCTCCAATGCAGTACTGAGGGAGTGCTGCGATGTCAGATGTGCCACCTTTCGGATGAGATTTTAAACTGAGGAACTGTCTTGCTAATATTTATCCCTCAACCAACATCACTAAAAAACAGATTATCTTGTCATTATCTCATCGATGTTTGTGGGACCTTGTTCTGTGCAAATTGGCTGCCACACGTCCCTTAATTGCAACAGTGGCTACACTTCAAAAGTATTTCATTGGCTGTAAAGTGCTTAGGGACATTTTGAGGTTGTGAAAGGCTCCATATAAATGCAAGTTCTTTCTTATATAAAAGGATATTTTGGTGGTAGTAGAATAGAAAATATTCTATTCTAAAAGGGGCAGAAAATATTGTTAGCATTCTACAAATTAAACCTGAGTGACAGCTATAAGGAAATGTGCTTTGCTGCATTGCAAATTCAGTGCAACCCAAAAAAGATGTTAAAATTGGACAGTGAAGTCAATAAACTGCATTGGATTCTGGTAAAAGGTGAATGGTAGTCCCCTATTGCTCAGATTGGCACTGGCAGAAGATAACTGCAATCAATGCTGCAGGAATTTTTGAGCATCATTCTTCAGCTCTTTGAGGTTATTGAAGAGCCAAGCATTCTGTTAGCTGATGCCAGGCATTAAACAGGTAACTGGTCGTCCGACTCTGGTGAGTGCAGATCTGCGCACGTGTGTAAGCAGAGAGTGCCGTAGGCCTGGCAACAGAAACCCCTACTGCCGGTTATTGTGAAGCTGGTGTCAAATCCACACCAAGATCTGCAGGACAGCCATAAGGCGTATTCCTACGTAATCACCCCATTGATGACAGAATAAAAAGGCCAGTGGGATAGATTACAGCCCGATGTGGGGTTTTGTCCAGATTCAGTGGTCCAAGGATGAAGAGAACTATCCGTTCACCTTCAGGTCCAAAATACAAAATAAAGCAGGAACTCCTTTTCGAAGAGTTTAGTCCCCATGCCAGTAGACGGTGGCAGATTGACATTTCCATTTCTGCATAAGGCAATCAGTACAGGTGGGAATCTTGGCTATTTTCTTCTCACCTCATTCTCTTCTCAGCAAGCAAGTCCACCATATCATAGCCCACCGATTCCATTTAGAACACATATAAACAGCTGTAGTCAATGTTTCAATATAACTTTGTGTAGTTCAGCCTATTTCTTTGTTTTCTTTCATTATATGGCAGAACAAGAAGATCAATGACACAGAGAAGGGAAGGGAATTGAGGTGAAGGAGTCATTGCTGGGCTCTTGTACAGACGTCTAAGTGGGTTGTTTGGAGGCCTCAGCAACAGGCCTTAACTATTAATGATGCGAGGCACAGGGAGTGCCAATAAAGGGAAGGGAGAGTACATAACTTGAAAAACAGGGCTCGTCACCCTCCTCCTGTGCTTCCTCCCAAGAAATCATTAAATGCAAGTGGGATATGAATTTGTTCTCAACAAAGTTCCTAGTGACGCCCAGAGCACTACAGTGCCCTTACATTAATAATCTCACTCAGATCGTTCAAGAGATACCTAGTACAGGAAGTTCAAAAATTCACATTAATAATGTAGGGTGTGCTGTACTGAGGTTGGAGCTGGAGGATATTGGAGGTGAAATTGCTCTCAGCAAAATTTGTTACAAGTTCCTGTCAAATTCCTTTGTGCACTATGTTAATGTATTTGTAAACCTGTTGGGGATAATTTCAATTTTGGGCGATGGCACAAAACAGGCATTACTGCATTAACCGTGCATTATACACACCGCCTGGTTTTCCATTGTATTGACTTCACTGGAAAGGAAAATCGGGCATGGTATATAAGGGCCAGCGAATTCGATATCGCCCATTTTACACCGTAGAATCATAGAATGGTTACAGCACAGGAGGCCATTTGGCCTATTGAGCCCATGCCAGCTCTTTGTAAGAGCAATCCAGTTAGTCCCATTCCCCCGCTCTTTCCTCTTGGTCCTGCAAATTTTTTCCCTACAAGTATTTATCCAAATCCTTTTTGAAAGCCACAATTAAATCTGCTTCCACCACCTTTTCAGGCAGCGCATTCCAGATCTTAACATCTCGCTGCATAAAAAAGTTTTTCCTCATGTCTCCTTTGGTTCTTTTGCCAATGTCCTCTGGTTCTGACCCTTCTGCCAATGGGAACAGTTTCTCTTTATTTACTTTATCTAAACCCGTCATGATTTTGAACAATTCTATCAAATCTCCTCTCAACTTTCTTTGCTCTAAGAAGAACAACCCCAGCTTCTCCAATCTATCCACGTAGCTGAAGTCCCTCATCCCTGGAACCACTCTAGTAAATCTTTTCTGCACCCTCTCTAAGGTCTTCACATCCTTCCTGAAGTGTGTTGCCCAGAATTGGACACAATACTCCAGTCCAATACACCATCGCCCAAAGTTACAATTAGCCCTATTTACCTTGAGTTAATGACTGGGCTAAAATACACCACAAATTCCTACAAATGTGATCACAAATTCATTGCAGATATGGCTGAGGTCATTTCATCCCTATTGTTGGGCAGATATTTTTAAAAACTTGACTCGGCTGATGGATGCCTGACCCGAGAGTGCCCGGTACTGGCACTGGGTGGCAGAAGTGGGTAAAATGTTGCACTCCCTAGCTGCACCTCAATGAGTTCAACGTTCACTCAAACAAATCGAAAACAGTGTTGACATTTCTTTTAAATCAAAAATCTTCAACAATTCCACATGCACTGATAATTTTGCCTAGACTAATTTCAATCATTGTTACAAACCATTAAATTATCTTTCAGTTTTGTCTGGGGAAATTAACCTGATAGAATGAAAAGGGCACACGTGAATAATGACTGTTCAGTGGGTGGGTTGAAGCTAATGAACCAAGAATTATTTGCACTGTCATTAAACAGTGTTTGTTAAAAGAGCTATTAGCCCCAAAATGTGTTGCTACATGATGAGAATCGGAATTACCTTTCTCTGTTCAGATAAACAGTAAAAAAAGCTTACTTATATTTCTCGAATATCACGTTCTCCAGAAATAAAACCTACAAACATTAAAATCATTATTCAATAACTAATAAGTCTTCATGCACAAAATTTATTAATATATTGGTAGGTCGCAACATTCCAATGATTTGCACCTGTATGTGAGGCTAATGTTATGTGACCCCATGTTATTGTGACAGTCCCACTCTAATTATCCTGAACTCTCCCACTCATTGAATTTGGAAGCAGTTGTTAGTCCTTCTCTCCAAACTGATTATCCCTTTTCCACTTGTATTTTCCCATGCTTCGATTCTCCACTGCTGACCTGAATTCTCTTCCACTGCAGCCCCTCCCCTTTGACTGCCTTTCCCATGCCTTCGACCCTTCCTCCACTAACTGAATTACCCTGACCTCATCCCCTCCCCCCTCAGACGCTACATTTTGCAGTCATAGGACCCTCCACCTGGATTTCCCAGGCAGAAGTGCAGTCCACTAAACTCCTTTCCCCCTCTTTCCCCTCTCCCATTCTCACCCCCTCCTCTCTCCTATTCTCTCCCATACCACTCCTGTCCCCTTCTTTCCACACACTCTCCCTGCCCCCTTCCTGCTCTGCCACTCCCTATTCCCCATTCCTGTACTTCCCATCCCTCTTCCCAGTTCCTCCCCTCCCATCTAGCCTCCCCCTCTTTTCTGCCTTGGTCCAATAGATCCCCCCTCCCTCTAAACCTGCTGCACACGAATACTGTCATTTGTCAAGATCGCCTGGGAGTTATTTTAACTTTTATCAAATCAGCTGCCCATTTTACATCTCGCCCGATTTTCTTTTCTACAGTGGGTATGAAGGGAAGAGGAGGAATGCCAGTCATTTCCTCCCTTTTTTGTGACTTTGGTACCCTGCTCCCTCAGGAGCAGGAGCTGGGAATTTACAAGCAACAATTGCTCGATAATTGACCTGAGAAAGTACCTATTTGGATTACTTCCCACAGGGAGTACCTGAGCCATGCAGGGACAGGCCAGATTTCACTGTAGTAGCACAACCTTGCTTCAGGTCCCAGAACGCTTATGAACAATGATGTGTGAGATCAACTTGATTGTGTGTACACACACATGTAATACAATGGCATTAACCCATAATGGTCAGGACCAAAGCTCAGGTTATTGATTTACTGTCCTTAACTGATAATGGGGAGGGGAAGAGAGGAATTTTCGACTTCCACCCACAATGGGTGTGAAGTTAGCGGAGTAGTCATGCCGATGTCGGCAGGCCCGAGCCGTTTTCTGGTTCGAGCCTGATTTGAATGTAGCCGGTGAGATGCGGGTGCCAAACAGAGTGAGTGGAAAATTGGCCGGCTCCTACACTGAGCCAAACAGGTTGGGTTTGGGGGGTGTGGGGGGGAGATAAGCTGATCCTGGTGATAGGCACTTCTGCTCCTCCTGGTCCTATAAGTTTGCGGCCCTTTTGTGGAGAGGCCATCAGCGGTCCCTTTAAGGTCTGCTGGTTAGGCTGCTCACTGCCTGTTACAAATTTGTACTCCAAAAATTGCAATTGGGGGTCCTGCAACGTCATAGGACATCGATTTGCATGTTTAAACAGCCTCCCGCCCAAAATAAGTGGGCTTGCTATTCGCCCATTTGGAGGCCCGCCTGAAAATTGCATCAGGCGGGCCTTGGGCATACCTAATTTTCAACTGCTGAGCCGCCATTTTTCATAGGAACGTAGGAATTGCTAGACGATAGAAGTCCAAGATCCATCTAATTCTCCTTCTACCATCCTGTTAGTCGCAGGATACAGCGATAATGGAGTTATTGACTAATCATAGCAATCAATCTCTATCAAGTAGTGTACAACAGACCCAGACATGGTGAGAAATGGGCAGGCGGCAGTTGAAAATCGCCCCCAATAACATTGGACCCACCCCCTCCGCAGTGGGAGAATTTCCCAGGCAGAGATGCAGCCCACTAAACAGGACCCTCTCCATTCCCCCTCTCTCCTCTCTCCCATTCCCACCCCTCCTCTCTCCAGCTTGATAGTCATTTTGCAACTACAGCATTACACTCAAAATGTACTGTGCCTGAGTTTATTTCAATAAGAAAACTCTTGTTCCAATATCCCTCCAATACCAATAGGATATGTTCTTTTGAAAGCAACACCCTTGTTCAGGCTGCTGATTTTTATTGACCAGAAGTGTTCAGATTAGTGCTGATTTACTGTGTACATTTAGACTGATCAGTGAACTCGTTGCAATCCTGCGTTCACAGGGAGCACCAGTCAGAGAATCAGGACTACAATATTGAATTCCTACCTCCAGCCTGCGTTTCCTGTGAGTCTGGATTCCCGATGGGATGGCAGATTAGCCCCTTATATTTCTAAATAACATTTCCCACTTTATAATGTACACGGTCTGACTGGTGTAACATCGCTCTCTCACTCCAATTCATTATTTATGGGAATCCTCACTCGGAAAGGCACTAATACTGATTACATAAAGCAGTTCTTACCTGCAATCCCTAGAAAGTATAAAATTGTCATTAGCATTCTGTGTTTGTTCTTCTCATGATGCTGTCTGACACTTTTTATCCATCCCTGGGGGAAAAAGTGCAGTAAGCGATCAGTATTTGCTGAGTGGGATTTTATTTTTCTTCTGTAAGCAGAGACTGGATTGAATGATGCATACGTTGATAAAGCAGTGAAAGAAAGAGCTTACATTTATATAATACCTTTCATGACCTGAAGACGTCCCAAAGTGGTTCACAGCCAATGAAGTACTTTTTGGAGTGTAGTCACTGTTGCAATGTAGAGAAATGCAGCAGCCAATTTGCGCACAGCAAGGTCCCAACAAAGAGTAATGAGATGACCAGGTAATCTGCTTCTTAATGACATAAAAATGCTGGAAACACTCAGCATCTGCGGAGAGAGAAACAGAGTTAACATTTCAGGTCGATGGCCTGTGATGTAGGGTATCTATGCTTCCAAAAAGACTTCAGTAAAGTTTTGCCACCATTACGCATTGGGTGTCCTGGGTAAAACATGGAGATGATGAGGAATTGGCTGAGAGGAATCATAGAATCGTAGAAATTTATGGCACAGAAGGAGGCCATTCGGCCCATTGTGTCTGTGCCGGCCGAGAAAGGGCCATCCAGCCTAATCCCACTTTCCAGCTCTTGGTCCATAGCCTTGTAGATTACGGCACCTCAAGTACACATCCAAGTACCCTTTAAATGTGATGAGGGTTTCTGCCTCTACCACCCTTTCAGGCAGTGAGTTCCAGACCCTCACCACCCTCTGGGTGAAAAACATTCTCCTCAACTCCCCTCTAATCCTTCTAGGAAGCAGTGAGTACTAGTTGGAGGATCGTAATGAGTGGTGTACCCTAAAGATCGGTGCTGTGGTCTCTACTGTTTTGCTCCAGAAGTGCAATGAAAGTTAGTCAGATTCATTGATGATGCTAAACCGAGCATGGTGCTGGGGAGTTGGCAGTTGAGTCTGATGAAACAGCCAAGGAAGAACAGAAGGACCTAGACAAAGTTTGCAAGTGGGCAGAACTGTGGCAGATGAAAATCAATACAGATAAGTGCATGATTTAAGTATTAGAAGAGAAGGTGTGGGGCATATTAATAATGGGGTTAAGCTTTCTAGCGGAGATGCTTAAAGAGATCTGGGAGTGATAATAGCATCTGTGAGCCATTGCAAAGCCACAGTTAACAAAGCAAACACATCAGGATGTATGGGACTATACTAGTGGTGGGATCAGTGAAATTTATAAGAATGGGGTCAGTTAAAGGGAATTGTCAGAACAGGAGGAGAAAAATTCATGAAATTTAGAAATGCTCAAAAGATATCTCACTCATGAGCAGCCTTTTCCAAAGCTGAAAGGACTGACAAAATGAAGAGAAAGCAAGCCCCATCTGCAGGCATAAGACTGCAGGTAAATGACAGGGCAGCCCAGCAGCCGAGCCTCTGTCTGATGGCTGCGGTCTGAGCAGTTCTCCCTTTCATGTTCTCTCCTTGCCCAAAGTACGTACTCACAAGGCCTGTGAATAGATGTGCAGAAATAAGGAGGCTTAAGAGAGGAAACTGAGGAGAAGATGAACCTTAACTGATTTTTGGTTTCCTCATCTATTACTCTGTAAAACTGCATCCCATCAAATTAAGTTAATTAGTCCTATTAACACAGCATAATGTGCAGCAAAATTAAGTTTTTAGTTCAAGCATGTAAATAAACAGATGGCTTATACAAATCAATATCTTGGAACCAGCAGCCTGTCTGTTTAATACCAGCACTCAGAGGATGCTGAGTTGATTGATGTTCGATATTTTCAAAATGGCCTGGGTCAGCTTAACTTTTTATGAGGACAGAGAGAGTGATGAGGAGTAAACACCTGTTCTTGTATCAAATTATAAGTCAAGCAAGGGGTTCTGCTGATGTTATAAATTATGATTTCAAGCGGATTATGAAAATCAGTAGAATCCCAAGACCCCCCTCGGATAAGAAGACTCAATTATGAGGAGAGACTGGCGAAATTCGGGCTCCTCAACCTGAAAGATGATCGAAAGGGGACCTCATGGAAATATATAAGATATCAACTTTACCTGCCTTTGATCCTAACTCAGCTACTCCGCCACTGAAACTCGTCTTATTCAACTTACGTCACCCCCAGACTCAACTACTCCAATACTCTCCTTGAAATTCATGGGGTTTATTGTAGAATGTCATTTGTACCAAATCATTTTCCTTACGTATGTTGTGAGGTGAGGCTCCCGGTATGGATCTTCACTCACCAGGAGCACGGATTGATCAATCGGATGTGGAGGTCAGTACATACGATTCACTGAGGTCTTGATTTTCTGGTAATTCATTTCAATGACCAGAAAATTAGGAGCACCATAAATTGGGTGCACTGATCTCTGCACTCTTTATGCAGGTAACACAATTTGCTGCCCAATTACCACAACTTTGGATAAAAAGTCCCAGTTCCTGAAAGGATTAGAATGCTAACAAATGATTTCCCTTAATAATGGAGTATACTTTCCTCCGTTCACTGATGGTAGTCAACAGGCCAGCGAATATAAAGCAGGAAGATGCAAACTGCTGTGAACTATTTACGAACACTAGTGCAGGGAGTAATCACTCTACTCAATTCTTCTCAAATCACAACATTGTCTTTTATCTTCTCAATCCCACTTTTCAGCAGTGCTGCTTCTGGCAGCCCTGACTTTGGTAGTCACACTTTGAGGTAAATAAGGCCCCCCTGCCTCCCACCCCCACTGCAGGTACTGAGGATTACTCAAAGAAGTGGTGTTTGACAGCCTTATTGGGAGCAAAGCCTAGCAGAATTTACCCTAGTATGTCAAAAGATACCATATCATAAAAGGTTTAACAGATTTTACTTTGAGGTTTCTGCTGCCGAAAAGTAGCAAATGACCTAAAATTCAACTGTAGCCACTTTGGTAAACCAACCCACGCAACAGATCGCTTTTGGTGATACTTGGGTTCTTTTCAATAGTGAAATGGAGATGAATGAATCCGAGTCATCCTAGCACTTCACTGGGCTGTGGGAAGGAAGAGCAACATTGCTGCCTCTCACTGGGGCAAGTCTGGCTTGGATTCTTTAGAAGCCATAGATACCACTGGCATGGTGTATAAAGCCTCCGCTTTCTTTTCTAGATCCATATGTTAAGGTGTCTTTGCTGTGTGAAGGACGAAGGTTAAAAAAGAAGAAAACAACAATAAAGAAAAACACACTAAATCCTACGTACAATGAGGCAATTATCTTCGACATTCCTCCAGAGAACATGGACCAGGTCAGCCTGCTGATCTCAGTCATGGACTATGATCGGTGAGTACCAGAGCCCATGTAGTACTGACTGGCTCCACAAGACATGAGATCCCACTTCAAATCCCTCATTTAAGTTTTTATTCTACATTGTGGGACACTGGGGATCAGATGAAGAAATAATTCTTTGAGCAATTTATTATTTTGGCCATTCATTGCATTGAAAGTAAAATTCACCACAAACTATCGGCCAATACTGTGCATTGCGCTCGCAATCATATCCTATATACTGACTGGTTGAGGCATAGACCATTGCATCTCCCGGCTCCACTGCAGTGTCGGAGACTGTTGCTGGCCCGCACTTGGCCCCCTGCCGATCGTCCCTCTCCCTCCCGATGGCCTTTTCTCTCTCCCGATTGCACCCTCCCTCCCTATCGCCTTCCCTGTCTCCTGATTGCCCCCTCTCTCTCGATTGCCCCCTCCCTCCCCGATCGCTTCCCCTCTCTACCCTGATTGCTCCCTTATGCCTTCTGAATTGACAGGAAATGTAAGGGACATCCTATGTGTTCTCCAGTAAGCAGTTAACCTTGATTGAGGTTAATGTTCATAGAATCACAGTTCAGAAGGAGACCATTCAGCCTATCATGCCTATGCTGGCTCTGTAAAAGAGCTATCCAATTAGTCCCATCCCCTGCTCTTTCCCCATAGCCCTGATTTTTTTTTTCCTTTTCAAGTATATATCCAATTCCTTTTTGAATGTAAAGGGAATGTTAGACTTGGGGTATACTAAATCGATATGGCAGCAAGTAAAAGACGCAGGTATTAGTTCACAGGAGATGTAACCTGGTTATAGAAACAGTTAGCAAGCCATTTGCAGCAGTAAAAGTCATTGAAGAAAGCCTGAACTTTAACAATCACATTCCTGAATATCAGCTCTTCCCCTGTTCACTCATAGTCAGGAACTAATAGTGTAGCATGAATGTGCTGAACAATTGTATACAAAATGTCCGCTTGGAATCTTTATCACCAAAGCTTATTAATGTCCTAAGTGGCACAGACCATGAAGTTAGTTTATTGTAAAAAAAATGTATCATGAAAAGCAGTTCATTTGGGTTTTTTTTCCCTTCAAATTTCCCTCCTCCGCTCTTGAGGGCACTGACTCATGTTGGGTGCAGTTACACATGTGTTGGCTCCTCTCTAGTACATCAGGCAAATGCCATTCTTCAGTTGTGATGCCAGATTGTGCATATAAGCAGTTGAGACCGCTCCTCTCCTCAACAAACATCCACAGACTTTCCAGCTCAGTCTACTGGGTAGCGACCAGGAGTAAGAGTATTCCGAGAGGAGTAGGCTAATTCTACACCTTCTTAGTCCAGGGGTACTGACGCTAATGTCTACTCTACTGCTGCTCTGCTTGAGGTCCGCTAACTCACCACAGACCGGTGCTCAAACTATGAGCCTTCCCAGTTTCTAAGAGCCACTTCCACATTGGGCAGCCAATTATACACTGAGCCTTCGGAGGAGGTCTGTCTTTCATTCTTGGCATGGGTAAGGTTTGGTCCATATCTGCTACTGTGGATAGTGGAATGTGCATAAAGGAATACATTTTTAATAAGTGTTTCTTTCCCTTCATGATGGTCAGTGTTGGGCATAATGAGATCATTGGAGTGTGTCGTGTGGGCATCAACGCTGAAGGCCTGGGGAGGGACCACTGGAATGAAATGCTGGCATACCCGCGCAAGCCAATTGCACATTGGCACCCGTTGGTGGAGGTAAGAGGACTTCAGGCTGCTTTGTAGTAAATGTACAAAACATGCATGCCAATGACAGTATACGTTTCAGTGATATTAAATCATTATCCTTTATACATAGTCTTACAGTTGAATACCAACAAGTAATAAATATTGATTCCTGAAATACTATCGTAGAAATGATAAATCTACATGTTATGGTCAAATCTAATGAGTTCTAATGAGTGTTGTGTCCAAAAGGGCTGTTTTTGTGTATGTTCCAAAGAGGTAGTAGAGAATATTCTATGTAAATACGTCAGGGGTCATTTTTACCATCACCACCTGGGCAGGAATCTGCCGGTTGAAAATTTGATAGATTATACAATGGGTGGTTGATCTGCTCAATCAGATTACCACCCAAGTGTTGAAGGTGAAAATTACCCCCCTTGTTTTCCCCAGAAATTCTAACTCTCTATAAAGTCTGAATCCTTCCAAGACTTCAATTCTGCTCTCCTACCTGGGAGGCTCGCCGAATGTCTGTCTCTCACCTCCGGAAAGAGTACAAGAGAAGTTGGTTGGCCGAAGAGCGATCCTTCTCTCACCTAGCCTTCAAACTCTCACTCCATCACAATTTTTCTCTTCTCTCACTTTTAATGATACTACTGTAGACAGCACTGCTCTGAGCTTTCCTCTCCCTTGTATTTCCGAGGCACTGAATACCCTGTCCTACACACTGATCCTCACAATCTTGAAATTGTGACAGTGCATCATCTCTGACTCTCACCCTTTTGTTCTTGAGACCTCAAAACTGTGGAGCTCCTTATCTCCTTCCATCTTCCCAATCCCCTGCTCTCTCCAGCTTTTAAAACCCAAGCGTGGCATCATCCAACCACTACTTGATTTATCTCATGTTCTCTCCTACTTTTTGTTCAACTTTGGTGGTGTCATACTTTACAGGCCTTGGGCCTTTATCTAAGTTCCTCAATAAAAGTTGTTACTGATGTGAATTGTGAAAGATTAAATTTCTTGTTCTGCTCTAAGACATCAACTCATTTGCTATGAAGATGGGGGCTGGGTATGAATAGATATTAAATTCGAACCCCAGCTTGATCCACGTTTGATATTGGTTAGTGACAGCACAGCCCCACTTCCTTGTGGATCTTGTTAACTCCCATTGGATTCACTGGTCTCTGCTTCTGACTGGCGTACAACGCCAGGTGGAAAAGTAAATGAGAGGACGATGCCAGGAATCAGTCTTCCAAAACTGGTGCAGCAACTTAAAAGCACCTAATACTGGTTCAGTATATAGATTGGCTCTGAGTAAATGTGAAGTAACAGGAGAGTTACAAACACCCCAAGTAACACATCAGAATACATGGGGGTAATTTTAACTTAACTGGCTGAACGGGAAATCCACAGGATTAGGTGGAATGCTGGTTTTATACCCCACCTAACATTACTTTCCATTGACTTCAATGGACAATAAAATCAGAAGGGGTATAAAACCAGCTTCCCGATGGGCAGGTTAGGTTAAAATTGCCCCCAATGACTCTAATTAGGTGTCTGCCTCATTCGTTTCCAGTGGATTCACAGAGTCCCGTAACTGACCCAGTTACTGAAGGGTCTAGAACGAGGGAACATAGATGCAAGATTAAACGTAAAAGATTTAGCGTTAGGAGATCAGGAGAAACATTTATAGAATATATGAGCAGGGAGGTTATGCGAGAACTGTATAAAACATTGGTTAGGCCACAGCTTGAGTAGTGCGTACAGTTCTGGTCATCACATTACAGGAAAGATGTCATTGCACTAGAGAGGATAAAGAGGAGATGTATGAGGATGTTGCCAGGGGTGGAGAATTTTAGCTGTGAGAAAAGATGGGATAGGCTGGGGTTGTTTTCTTTGGAACACAGGAGGGTGAGGGGAGATTTAATTGAGGTGGACGAAATTATGACAGGACTAGATAGAGTGGATAGGGAGGACCTATTTCCCTTAGCAGAGGTCTCAGTGATCAGGGGGCATAGATTTAAAGTAATTGGTAAAAGGATTAAACGGGAGCGGAGGAGAAATTTTTTCACCCATAGGATTGTGGGGATCTGGAACTCACTGCCTGAAAGGGTGGTAGAGGCAGAAACCCTCAACTCATTCAAAAAGTACTTGGATGTGCACTTGAAGTGCTGTAACCTACAGGGCTATGGACCAAGTGCTGGAAAGTGGGATTTTTTTTATTCGTTCATGGGATGTGGGCGTCGCTGGTAAGGCCAGCATTTATTGCCCATCCCTAATTGCCCTTGAGAAGGTGGTGGTGGTGAGCCACCTTCTTAAACTGCTGCAGTCCGTGTGATGAAGGTTCTCCCACAGTGCTGTTAGGAAGAGAGTTCCAGGATTTTGACCCAGCGACGAGGAAGGAACGGCGATATATTTCCAAGTCGGGATGGTGTGTGACTTGGAGGGGTGTTGTTCCCATGTGCCTGCTGCCCTTGTCCTTCTAGGTGGTAGAGGTCACAGATTTGGGAGGTGCTGTCGAAGAAGCCTTTGATTAAGCTGGATAGCTCTTTTTCGGCCGGCAAGGATACGATAGGCCAAATGGCCTCCTTCTGTGCCATAACTTTCTATGATTCTATGATTTTGCACAGAGGGTTGTGAGGCTATGGAATGCACTGCCCGAGTTAGTGATTGAAGCAGAGATCATGACAACATTTAAGTGTAGGTTAGATGCGTGGTTGAAGGAAAGGGAAATAAAGGGACATGGGATTAGGATTTCTGCTCGTGTGGAGGATAAACTCCAACACAGACCGGTTGGGTGTGTTGTAATTTCTATGTAATTCGATGTAACCCCAGGGCTTCATTTCCAAAAAGTTTATTGCATTGTTTTACATTTGCGTTTGATTTTCTTCATAATGGGTTTCATTTCCAAACTATATATGGCATGGTTTTATTAATAATGGGCTTTTTCTTGGTAACAGGTAGCCCAAAAATATGAATAATGAATCTACCTTAATTCTGCTAATCTGGGAATAATCAAAAAATACACTTGGTGGGACTAGATTAGAAAAACATACATATATGGATTTCCAACTGAGTAGCTTAATAAAGTAAACAAATCCTTCTAATTAAATACTAAACACACCAGATTTTGAGTTCATTTCTGAGTACAGTGACTATCTACTAGGTTCAGTGATGCTCATTAAGCTTGCCCAACAAAGCCTAAATTACTTCAGAGGAATGTGTGGCTGGTGGATCCGACATGTATAACTCTCTCTTTGATTTGATTCAGTCTCAGTCAAATCCAACCAACCCACTTCTAGGGCTCGATTTTAACTCACCCCTATTGGCGGAAACCAGGCAGGGGTGCAGTTAAAATGGAGTGGGGTGGTCTAACTCACTCATTTCCTGTCCTGACCTGGCCGACTGCAATTTTAAATTTCAGGCGGCGAGGATACCCGCCCCAAACCGACGTGGTCCTATTTAAATATGTAGATCAGGCTCCAATTATGTCATCGGGGCCTAGTCTGCCATTTTAAGTTGAGGGATGAGCGGAGCAGCAGTAGTGTTTCCTCAGGTCAACTGTAACTTTCTTCTGTATTAAAATAAAATAGCAATCCAGCCTCTGAAGGCCCAAACTTCCCCCTCCTCTTCCATGTAACTTTGTTTAATAAAAGATGTTACTTCAATGGGGTTGGATTTACCTCTTCTATACCTTTTACTTTCTTATATACCTTTATATGGCCCCTTCACAGTGCGAGTGGTTCTGTTCTGGTGCTTGGGAGGGAACAGGATGATTGGTGGGGCATGTGTAAACTCTTGACAGTAGGACCCAAATAGGGGGCCAAGATGCTCTTGCTGCTCCTCTTCTGCTTGTTGCTGTGGCACACCGAGGAGGACACAAAAAGAAGAGAGGTAAGTGGAACAATGGCCACTTGCCATTCAAGGTACGACAGGAGGGGTTCAAAATGTTCAGTTGTTGTTTTCATATCTTCACACTCTATCCCCAGTGTGAAGTGGTGGAAGGATTCTCAGGCTGATTAACAGTCTGACAGGCCGTGAAATGAACACTCGTTCCATGGCTGTAACCATCTTTTTACTAGCTGATAGGGTGGTCAGTCCGATATGGCGGGAGGGTTTGACAGGCTCCCACAACCTATACGAAGAGGGGAGGCCACCCACACCCCCAGACGCGAGTATTCTGCTGGATGTCAACCTGGAATTCAGAGCTGGAGCTTCGGTCTCCACTCATCAGAACTGCCTGGAGCGGGGTTCGAACCCTGCACCTTCTGACTCAGGGACATGATTGCTGCCATTAATCCAAAGGCTCGCTCCCAAATTTTTTAGTGCTAACAGATTATACGTGTCCTGCAGTAACTGAAGAGACATGAGATGATGAACTGTACAACCAACCTGCATCTGCCACCGCCCCTCCTATCTCCCTGACTCCCACTCCTTGCCTGCTCAAGAGTTCCAGGGCTTTCCCCTCATGTGGAGTGAGAGATCGGAGGTTGGGGGGCACCATTTTCACTGTTCTTTGACATTGGTTCTGGGCCATTTTCTCCTTAAAGAATAAAATAAATAGTGTGAAGGCCCTCTGTTTGCCATCGTATGTAATGCAAGTCAGGTGTCAGTAAGCATTCCTCAATGAGGGGTGATTATAGGTGTAGGAAATGAGCTGTTACATATCGTGAGGCTTTTACTGCTTCCCTTTGTCTTAGGCAGTGAGTGAAGGCACACTTACAGGGGAAGGAAGAGATTGTGAAGGGTATAGTGGTACCTCCTGCAAATTACTGGTAAGTTTAGGTGGTGTTTAACACTGTGAGGGCGAGCTGGCTAGAAATGAGAAACATGTTTATGACAGTGCCTCCTCGTACCTTAGCTGCCCTGGTGAGGTCATTGAGCTTCTTCTGGCACTGAGTTACCATACGAGGGTTTGTAGAAATGGCGCTGACTGCCAGGACTACCCCCTTCCACTGTGCCTGGACCCTTTCTTTCATTGGCCTACTTCCCTCTGCCCCAAATGTTAGCTCGGAGAGCTTGGGGTCTCTGTACCATGCTGCTCCGCTTAGGGAGGCTATCTTCTTTTTGTTTCACTGTTTGAAGTACTTGGTCCCAGATTTTAAATTGGAGGCCTGCCCTTTAAGCTGCTGCAGCCATTTAAATAGTGCAGCAGTGCCAGATTTCCTGGCCCACCAGAGATGAGCTCCCAATATGTAGTGCCAACAGTGTTGGGAACCCGCTCTAATTACAATGAGCCTGACCCCACAAAGTTCAGCAGGGGCGGAGTACGGTCATGACTATGACTGGAAGTCCTGCCCCAAACACTTCTGGCAGGAACCCTACTGAATTGGAAACTCCCACTTTAATTTGGTGACGGTGCCCTTTTATAAAGGAACACTCCAGAATATGTCCCTGCAATGGCTTTACGCAAATAAACCCTTTATTTTTTAAATGCTAACTTGTAACTTTTTTTTTGTTTTAAAAGAAAGATATCAAGCGGTGGCTGTGAGTGGCAGCCATCTTTGATCTGAGGCGGAAATATAACATTTGGTACTCACCCGGTGGAATATCACATTTCTTTGCTCAGCCTCAGTAACATTGAGAAGCAGGTACCCTGGATTACAGCCAGGCACTGAGTGAGAATTACAAGAGGCCACAGTTTTTCAGTGACTACTTGATTGTGGTGCCTGATGCCAGAGGGTTTCTTGAAATGTAAATATATGATAAATATGCCAAAAAGGAAGCCATAAATTTATTGTTCATTATTGTCATGAAAACTTGATATTTTGACTTTGAACTCTTGACACCACTTTTTGTGTTATCAGACTCCAGCCTTGGATGAGCTGTAAACTTCCTTCAGTTAAACATTGGGAAGACTGAAGAAACTGTCTTCAGCTTCCTCCACAATCACTGATCCCTCACCATTGACCCCATCCACCTCCCTGGTCACTGTCTCAGGCTCATCGAGACTGATTGCAACCTCAGCATCCTGTTCAACCTTGAGCTGAGTTCCTGATCCCATAGCTTCTCCATCACAAAGACCACCTACTTCCACTTCCTTAACATTGCCTGTCTCAGCCCATCTACTTCTGAACCCTCATACATACCTTTGTCACCTCCAGAATCAATTTCTATAATGCGCCCCGTCCCGTACTCCACCCCCCTAGGCTCAAGTTTGTCCTGGACTCTGCTGCCCCTGGCTTATCTTGTACCAAGCCCTGCTTCCCCGTCACCTCATCTTCACTGAGCTACAAGGTCCTTAGTCCTCCAATTTAAAATTCTTGTCCTTGTCCTTAACTCTCCTTTAACCTCACGCTCCCCATCTCATGAACCTCTTCCAGCCCTGCAACCCACCTACCCTGCCCCCCCTCCCCAAAGCCTCTGTTAATCTAATTATGGCCTCTTGTGCATCTCGCTCTCTTTGCCCCACTATTGGTGGTCATGCCTTCACCTGCACTAGGTCTCACTCTCTGGCATTACATCCCTAAATCTTTCCACCTTACTTTCCTCCATTAAAACCCTAGAGAAAGCTTCAGGTCATTCCTCCTAATCTCTCCTTTGGCTCAGCAATCATTTTCCATACACCGTCTGTGAGGTGCCTTGGGATATTTTTCTATGTTAAAGCCATCATATAAAAGCAAGTTGTTGTTCAATAAGAGAGTAACATAAGTTTTTTCCACCTTTTCTTTTCAGTGGCAAGGCCGCACTGCCAGCTTTGACAGCCAGGGATCCTGTCCATCTCCTAAACCTCCATCAACACCGTGAATTCCACTGCAGAGAGACTCTGTGGATCCTTCAGTGTTCTGAACATAATGTAACGTCAGTAGTTCAGTCTCTTTCCTCACAGGAAAAGTACATTATACTCAGCAAAATGGACACAGGTATCATGGAGATAGCTTGTCCTTGCTTGGATAGAAAGCAAATCCAAAAATTGGGTGACTTTCAGAAGTTGTGTGAGAAGGAGACAGGATTATCATTGTGGAGCCAGATTATAGGTGTAAATAAGGGGGAGGCACAAGGGGACACTGTCTTCTGAACTAGGGACAGAAAATGGAACCAAATGTTGTCGGTAGCGTGTGAAGTTTAATTCATCTGTATCATCAGCTTAGACCAATACACAGGTTTGAGTAAGGTGCCTCTAGAATGATGCTGGCCTGTGTTTAAACTTGCATTGCCATTTTCCTTGTTGTACAGTCAATTCAGTTTCTCAGTTCCATAAAAGACCAAATTGTAGACTTATCATGGATCAAAACTCGCAATACTTCAGCAACCTCAGGCAACCAAGATATTAATCAGGCAACTAAATTTTCAGTGTTTTTATTGTGTGAAAAAGGTCCTTGCTGTACGAAATAATCACTCTAATTTTCATTTGGCAAAAACACGCTTAAAAGATGATGCTTTACCATGTACTAAACAAAGAAAGCAAAAAGACATGGTTTTGGACTACCAAATGCTTTAGTGGGCTACTGAAATTGATGAACAGTTGGATGCTCATGAATAAACAAATCTAGCTACATGCCTGATATAATTGTTGAATCAGCTAATTGGAAGTATACTTCAGGGTGTTGTATGGTCCACTCCCCCCCCCTCCCACTCTGCTCAACTAAGATGGAATGTTCTACTGCACTCGGTTCTAAGTGGTGAGACTTGGCCAATTAAGATTGGGGTGTGCTTGTATTGGCCACGGTCAGGACTTGAACCCGTAGGACTTTAGTTGAGTCCAACGACCTGCCATTGGAGAAAAAGGCTAACGTCCTAAAGATTAAAAGCTGCACTATCCCAGGGGAATGGTAGGTATAGTGCACAAGCATTGAATTCAAATCTATAGATCTATGGATTGAATCTAGCCCAAGAAAGCTGGATTGAAAATGTTCTCTCTGTTTTGGTTTCGTGCATTTTTAAAACCAGCATTTAAAAAAAATTAATCTTTTGAAGCGAAGCGTCACTGGGAGAGATTTCATGTATTAATCCTTACATTTCAGGGGTGTAAATTGGATCTTTATCTTTTTTTCTCTGAAGTTTGACAAAATATGAATAAAAGATATAACTGAAAGATGCCAAATGGTTAGGTTCCTACCAATGGTGCTTCATATGTAATGTACCTCTTTAAAAAAGATATTTATTGGTCATTACCTCATTAATATTGATTCTCCTATTTAAAAATACAGTAGAGAATCCACAATCTGTTATCCAGTCCCACCTCAGCTCTACCGCTATCTCACCAAAACTATTTCTTGTCTGAAGAACTTAATTAAGTTCCATAAGTCAGCCTCGCCCAGCCCTTCATTCAACTCCAATCCCTGGCTTACGTTGAGTGTCATTTTATAATCCACATTCGAAATGGCCTGGCTTCTCATCCCTCACTACAGAAAGCAGGTTCTACTTGCAGTACAGACTTGTGATGTTCTGCAGTGAGTTTTTGTGTTTTCTTTTCTTAATTTCCTTGAGTGGAATCAAAAACCAAATCTCACATTTCAGGATACACTGCAGGTTTATAATCGAGCATGAACAAATAAAAAAAAGCGGGCAAGGTCACTTTTGCATGTAGTGAGCTAAGAAACCAAATTATTAAATTGGACTGGAACCCTCTTCTAAAATGTGCAGTTTATACAAATTGTTTCCACCCGCGTATCATGTGCATTGGAGGTTAATATGGACCTCATTTTTTTTTACGTTTATGTTTTACCTTTGGATCTGGTGCTCTTGGCATGGAGCTGCACCAATTGGGAAAGCCTACTGAGAAACTGGAAGATTACAGGATGCAGTTTCTCAGTGTGCACACCTGACAGGTGCAGCTGTGCCCAGGGTCCGCAAAGCGGGGAAAACTCCCTTTAAATCTTCTCATTCAGAGGACAATGGGACATAGTAAGTGGGAATGTCAGTGTTACAGTAGGGATTCTATTGAGGTGAAGTAGAGGCAGCTTTGGTCTATATTAACCATGTAATGTCACTAACTTGGAGTGCTTAATGGTGACATGGAGTACAAGAAGTGAAAGCAGTCTATCCTCTATCACAAGCATTCCCTTTGATGAGAGCAATATTCATTCTTGAAATATGTTTAAAATAAATAATTAAATAGATTGATATCTTTACTTTGTGAAGCCCAAGCAGATCTATCTGCTACACCAACAGAACTCATTAATACCAATTTCAAACTTCCACACATCACTTAATTTGTTACCAGCAGCTGTCTACAGTTTGATAATGCATTACACAAATTCAGTCATGTTATGATAGTTAACATACAGTGCACAATATCGTTATTTTATCAAATAGCACAACTCAATGGTTTTAAAAGTTAAGGGGATAGTAACGGTACTTCTTGGTCAGTCTGGTAACGACATCCGTTAGGGTCTCAATTAGACCTGCTCTTGAGTGATAGCTGAACTTTCATTTCCCTTAGGGAGCAGCGTTGATCATGCTCATGAAGGTAGAGGTAAAGCATTCCATTTACCCTTCTAAAAGGAATAGTATGGTGATGAATAAGGAAATATTTTTTGCAACATTAATTTGCTAATTTCTTCAGATGTGAAAATTCTAAACATACACTTTATCAACAGTAGCAGAAGGGTTGCCTTGTCTATTGCTTTATTTGAAAGTGAGCTAACTTAAAGTCTGCATGTGATGCCAAACAGATACTGCTATGGTAACAGACCTCTCAGTAACCAATACAAGATGTCTCCAAGATCAAGAGGGTGTAGATGGAATTGGTAGAAATTTGAACCTAGAATTTCAGGATAATGATGCCAGTGGGGAAGAATGTCAGGGAGGGTGATTTAATGGTATGTAAACTGCTGTGTTGAATTTACCAATCAAACCTTTCCTTTCAGAATCTAAAGTTATAACAAGTTGACACAAATTGCTATTTGAACAACCGAAAAATTGAGAGATCAAGTGAGCTCAGAAGAGAGTTGGGCATTTGGGATTTGGCTAAGCCTTGACCATTTGGTATTCAGTTTTGGCTCTGAGTCACCCAAATTTCATTGAAGTCTTTCCTGTTTGATTTGGGTCTCCAGACCAAACCATGACTCTTCAGAACCCTTAAGACATCTCATTGAAAGCCATCCAAAGAAAATCTTGATGACCCGAGCACTCGTGTCTACTGGCTAAACTAGATTCACTATGAGTTCATGTCTTTTGTACCTAAAATTAACAAGGAACGGGAGGTAGAGGCTCTGTTGTTGATTAGAGGTGTCTGACTATCATTCTGATGCATTGCAATGACCCGTTTTGTGTTCTGTAGTGCAATGCCACAAAACCAGCTGAGTGCTTAGTTTGCACAGTTCTAAAGACACAGTCATACGTCACTAATCCAACCATCCACAGATTTTTGTTGTAAGCAAAAGATCATAATGAGATTTACTTCAGTGACTAACTCAACTGGTTGAATTAACATGGAGTGACTGTAAGGTTTCCAGGTGCCCGTTAACACAACCCCGTTTGTTCTTAATGAGATGTTTGTCTTTGGATAATTCTCAATGTTTCCCCCGAATGTGTAGAAAATTATGATGTATTGTTGCAACATAAGTACTGACTGTAACACGATGCAAAAGTCCTGTCGGCATTCAGTTTATTAAGCAAATTGTGTCTGCTTAGAAAGACCAAACACAAAATGGTAGGGACTGAATCTTGAGGAAACTTTTTTTAATCACCATCCTTGGGATGAACTCCAAGTATTTTCTATTGGTAATCTCTATTACAGGTTGTTTTATGAATTTTGGGGGGTTGGTATCATGTGTCACCACACGCAGGTGGTCTCCCTGTAACACTGGTTTCATTACAATTCAAGAGTGTGGTTAAAACTGTGCAGAAGGCTGCTCTCAATCAGATATATGGAAAGAATTTTTAACTGATTCACAGTTCTCAGTTAGTCCACCTACAACCCCATTCACCCCACCTAAAATGACTGGGGTAGTATTGTCGTAATGTGAAGATTAGAATTGATAACTAATTCCCTAATATCAGAATGCTTGGCCCATTGAGATACTGGGGACAGGCCTTTGTTAAAGCCATGTATTTTAGTGCACTGATGAACCAAGAATGCACAGAAAAACATCCACCCAATGATTGCAGTGTTCATATTATGGATGAGCTATATGGCAATAATCCAGCTTCCCTGCTAGTTTTGCATCACCATTGTAAATGGTTTAATTGAAATCAAAGGGTATGACCAGGAGATTACCTCAGGATGTCAAGCATTTAAATGTAATGTGAATGGGGTTTTAAATTTCCTTTATTTCATTTTATGTTATTTTTCCCTTTTCACTTCTACCTTCACCTTCCACTGATCATGGATGAAAACAACTCTGAGACAATGGGCTAGATTTCCAACCCATTGGCTGTGGATGGGCAGAAAACCATCATACTTGTCTCACAACAGTGTTGTTATTTTGTACAGAAATATTTATAATTATTTGGTCCCAATTTTGAGGGTTTGTTATTGTTATTCACCAGCAGAATCTTTTTTTCTTCCTGCTGTTAATTTGATTGAAACCTTATTGATGCTGGCTGGCCAGGTAACTCAAGCTATTGTTTTAATTGGCTGTCAAGTAGAAAGTCATGGATTGGGAGGTCACCAAGGCTGGGTGCTTATTTCACCTTGCTGTCCTTGGCTTATAGAATGTGTCATCCGGTAGTGTGGCAATGCCTTAATTGCAGATCATAGAATCATAGAATCTTATAGCACAGAAGGAGGCCATTTGGCCCATCTTGCCTGTGCTGGCTCTTTGAAAGAGCAATCCAATTAGTCCCACTCCCCTGCTCTTTCCCCATTTCCATGCAATTTTTTTTCCTTTTCGAGTATATATCCAATTCTCCTTTGAAAATTACTATTGATCTGCTTCCGTGACCCTTTCAGGCAGTACATTCCAGATCGTAACAACTTGCTGCGTAAAAAACATTCTCCTCATCTCCCTCCTGGTTCTTTTGCCAATTATCTTAAATGGGTCGTCTGGTTATTGACTGTCCGGCTAGTGTAAACAGTTTCTCCCTATCTACTCTATCAAAACCCTTCATAATTTTGAACATCTCTATTAAATCTCCCCTTAACCTTTTCTGCTCTGAGGAGAACAATCGCAGACCAAGTCTCTCCACATAACTGAAGCCCCTCATCCCTGGTACCATTCTGGTAAATCTCCTCTGTACCCGCTCCGAGGCCTTGACATCCTTCCTAAAATGTGGTGCCCAGAATTGGACACAATTCCGCAGCTGAGGCCCAACCAGTGATTGATAAAAGTTTAGCATAACTTCCTTGCTTTTGTATTCTATGTCTCTATTTATAAAGATGATGTGACAAGTTTGTTCTGTGTGCAGCCTTTACAAATATGAGCAGGTAGAGTGATTTGGGCTCAAAATGAGTGAAATTGATAGAGAGAGAATGCTGCGGGGTGAGAAGAAAGATTCAGCGTGACTGAGTAACTGTAACACTGTAGGAGGAAATGAAAGAGAAGGTTAATTGTGACAACGGTACAGAGTTGGACTTTTAGCCAACTAAACACTTAGAAGAAACAACATTCCGAGGTGTGCTTGAGAATGATTTTGTTTTAGTGATTCGCACACTGAAGGGTCAGTGCGCATTTTGTTAAATCAAATTTGCTTTTAAACAGAAAGAGAGTCCACTGCGTACCCTATGATTATCAAAATAGATTTTGGCCTCTGATTTGCCGATTAGCTGGCAACCTAGTTATAATAATAATGGAAGAAATTTAAGCACCATTAGCTTGTCCCACTCTGGTAGCTCCATCAACTGGCAGATCATGAATTTGATGTGGTTTCTATGTCTCACATTCCAACACATCCTGGTTTGGTGGTATGTGATAGAAAGCGGCCTACAAAGGGAAGAAAGTGGGAAGGGATTAGATTTATTTGGTCATTTGTAAGCCAACATTTGTTGATAACCCAGCTATCTAATTCAATATTATGTCATTTCATTAGTATCTTACTGAAAGCTTTTAGAAATTAGAGCTATGATTTCACCAACACTGATTAACATATCAGTTTTGGCACTGGTCGGGTACAGTGACTTGTGTGATGCTACTTCCTGTCAGTGAACTAAATAATTCTGACCCCTTAAAATGTATGACACTGGAAAAGTACTTTGTCAAACTTTCCTGTTCACTTCCTCATTTAATTATAGCCGGCAACAGGTTAATCTGGCAGCAAATCTGCCATCCCATTTGCATACTGTCTCCCCTTCCCCCACCTAGATTTAGGCCCAGCCATTAATAGATTAAGTTCACACCACTAATTTGCACATTTTGTAATAATACAAATTTAAAGCAACCAATCAAGCTGCTATGCTAATTAGCTGGAAGGTACATTTTGTAAACATACTAGTGGACCCCCCATTAATTTTTGAGAGAGGTCCTTCTAGTACAAACCTTCATAAAGATATTAAAAGACAATTCAAGGAATAAATTAAATCATGTTATTGTGAAATGTGTAATTTTGATATTTTAAATTAATGTCAAAATTACACATGTAATGTGCAATGAGACAGGATTAATTAATGACCTCATTGTAAAGGAACCTCTAGGTAGCAGTGATCACAATATGATTGAATTTTGCATTCAGTTTGAGGGAGAGAAGAGTAAGTCTAAGACAAGTGTTTTAAACTTAAATAAGGGTAATTATGAGGGCATGAAGACAGAGCTGGCTAAAGTGAACTGGGAAATTAGGTTAAGGGATAGGTCAGTAGAGATGCAGTGGCAGACATTTAGTGAGATATTTCATAACACTCAGAAAAGATATATTCCAATGAGAAAGAAAAACTCTAGGGGAAGGATGTACCATCCGTGGCTAACTAAGGAAGTTATAGATAGTATCAAATTGAAAGAAAAAAACATACAATTCCGCGAAGATTAGTGGCAGGTCAGAAGATTGGACAGAATATAAAAAACAGCAAAGAATGACTAAAGGAATAATAAGGAGGGAGAAATTAGAGTATGAGAGAAGCTAGCTAGAAATATAAAAACAGATAGTAAGAGTTTCTACAGTTATTTAAAAAGGAAAAGAGTAAGTAAAGTGAGCATTGGTCCTCTAGAGAGTGAGTCTGGGGAATTAATAATGGAGAATAAGGAAATGGCAGATGAATTGAACAGATATTTTGCATCTGCTTTCACTGTAGAGGATACAAATAACATGCCAGAAATAATTGTGAATCAAGAGGTGAAAGGGAGGAAGGAACTTAAAAAATTTACAATCACCAGGGAAAGGGTTCTGAAAAAGATATTGGAACTAAAAGCTGACAAGTCTCCAGGTCCCGACGGACTTTATCCTAGCGTCTTAAAAGAAGTGATTACAGAGATAGTAGATGCATTGGTAATAATTTTCCAAATTTCCCTAGAATCTGGAAGGGTCCCTTCAGATTGTAAAATAGCGAATGTAACTCCTCTATTCAAGAAAGGAGGGAGACAGAAAGCAGGAAACTACAGGCCAGTTAGCTTAACATCTGTCATAGGGAAAATGCTAGAATCTACTATTTAGGAGGTTATAGCAGGGCACTTAGAAAATCTCAATGCAATCAGGCAGAGTCAACACGGCTTTGTGAAAGGGAAATCATGTTTGACTAATTTATTAGAGTTCTTTGAGGAAGTAACAAGCAACGTGGATAAAGGGGATCCTGTGGATGTGGTGTACTTGGATTTCCAGAAGGCTTTTGACAAGGTGCCACATCAAAGGCTACTACACAAAATAAGAGCTCATGGTGTAGGGGGTAACATATTAGCATGGATAAAGGATTGGTTAGCTAACAGAAAGCAGAGAATAGGCATAAATGGGTCATTTTCAGGTTAGCAAGATGTAACGAGTAGAGTGCCACAGGCATCAGTGCTTGGGCCTCAACTGTTTACAATCTGTATCAATGACTTGGATGAAGGGACCGAATGTATGGTTGCTAAATTTGCTGATGACACAAAGGTAGGTAGGAAAGTAAGTTGTGAAGAGGACATAAGGAGTCTGCAAAGGGATATAGATAGGTTAAGTGAGTGGGTAAAAATTTGGCAGATGGAGTATAATGTGGGAAAATGTGAACTTGTCCACTTCGGCAGGAGGAATAGAAAAGCAGTATATTATTTAAATGGAGAAAGATTGCAGAACTCTGAGGTACAGAGGGATCTGGGTGTCCTGGTACATGAATCACAAAAAGTTAGTATGCAGGTACAGCAAGTGATTAGGAAGGCAAATGGAATGTTGTCATTTATTGCAAGGGGAATGGAATATAAAAGTAGAGCTGTTTTGCTTCAGTTGTACAGGGCATTGGTGAGACCACATCTAGAATACTGTGTGCAGTTTTGGTCTCCTTATTTAAGAAAGGATATAATTGCTTTAGAGGCGGTTCAGAGAAGGTTCACTCGACTGATTCCTGGGATGAGGGGGTTATCTTATGAAGAAACATTGGACAAGTTGGGCCTGTATACACTGGAGTTTAGAAGAATGAGAGGTGATTTTATTGAAACATATAAGATCCTGAGGGGACTAGAAGGGGTAGATGCTGAGAGGATGTTTCCCCTTTTGGGAGAAACTGGAACTAGGGGACACAATTTAAAAATAAGAGGTCTCCCATTTAAGATGGAGATGAGAATTTTTTTAATCTCAGAGGGTCGTGAGTCTGTGGAACTCCCTTCCCCAGGGTGTGGAGGAGGCAGGGTCATTGAATATTTTTAAGGCTGAGTTAGATAGATTCCTGATTAACAAGGGAGTCAAAGGTTATAGTAGATAGATGGGAAAGTAGGGTTGAGGTCACAATCAGATCCGCCATGGCAGAGCAGTCTCGAGGAGCCAAATGGCCTACTCCTGCTCTTAATTCATATGTTCATAAACTTTTATTTTGGACATTAGAAATTTCAGAGTCTGAAGAAAAAAATAGTGTAAGAAAAAAATTTCAGAAAGCATTTTGAGTGATTTATGGGAACCCAATGGCTAGGCTGTGCAATCACAGCTTGATATACTATCACTGTAAAGTTGCAAGAATTACGGAGTCAATTTTAACCCAGAGCAGGTTTTGGGTGGGCGGAGCAAGTGCAAAAATATACTCTTTGGCTTATGTTTCAGGACTGGGCTATTTTAACTCCTGGGCCTCATTTAAATGCTACCAGTCCTCTTCCCGCCTGAAATGGGCATGAAGAGAGCCCAGAGCAGCTGCCAGTAGGTGAAGGTCGGGCAGCGCTTGGTTGCCCACCGGCTTCCAGGTATGTGGCGGGGAGTGGGTTTTGGGAGGGTCATGTGGGAGGGAAGGGTGGGAGTCCAGGGCAGCAGAGCTAGCGACTTTCCTCGTGGGGCACGGAGGAGCATTCCTGATCTTCTTAGTCCCACAAAGGAAAGTTTTAGACTTACCAACTGCAGATCTGCTTGTGCCTGGGGGGGCGGGGGACAGCCCCTCAAGCCCCAGTTAATATTGCATCGGGGTCTTATCTACGTAATAGGATCCTGATTCAAAACATTTATGAGGCTCCGGCCTGCTTTAGGCGGGCGCCTCATCCTCCAGCAAAACCCTTCAGGTTAACATCGCCAGCTGGGTGGGATTAAAATCAACCATTATATGTCACATAACATTGAAAAGGCCTATCGCAGCACCAAATACAGGAGTAACACGTATGGCAGGTACTTAGAAAGAACTTTTACATTCCAAATTTGATGTAATAAATTATAAATATTCTTGTGCAAGACTATCTGGTATGAGAAATTCCAATACATCAGCCTTTAATTGATCCTAGGTTTTCTAGTATGAAGCTGGGGTTCTCAGTCTATACCTATCACCAGAACCACCAATCCTATTTCCAACCATATCTTTGAAAAGGAGTTAGATAAATCATTCTCAGTTTATATCTCAGATTCTCAGTCACCCAGAAGCCTTCTTTATCTTTCCCTGTAGTCCATTTAGACTTCATATTTGCTGGGAAGCCCCAATGCACCATGGGATTCTGCTTCCAGTACTATTTCAGCTATTGATCTTGGGAAAGGTTTCAATAATGCATTGCTCCAACCAAGTATGTCCTGTTAAGTAACGAAGGTCATTCTATTGGTATCACAGTTTTTACTGGTCCACAGAAATGTCTCTCTGGTGTAGGCGCAGAGCGAACGAGACTGTCATTCCCAATAAGGAATTTTGGGAGATTATGTACAAGAGTGAGAAGTATTTGCCAAACTGTAAATTATCCATTGTTTTTACTCCTGCTTTAACCTGTAATCATTTTTGCCATTTTAACTAGCGTTTCTGTCGTAGTTGATTTAGTTCTCGTAACTTTATTGGCATTTTCATGTGAGAATTAATTGGCTTGTGTGATTTTTGTGCGCTGACACTTTTAGAAGCCAACCCATGTATTATCATTTATGACAGAGATTCAGAATTTTGTACTAAAGCAATGATTGTATTTGTAATATGAATGTTTTGGGGTCGGTCTGTATTTTAAATAAAACAAATAAAAGTGTTAGTTCTTCAGCTCCATCTTCCCTAAACTGAGTTGGCTGTTTTATTCATGGGTTTAATTTCAATGCTCTGTAGCATTAGGAATTTCACATAAATGTTAAAGCAATATCCTCCCCATGATGGCCTAGTACAGAGGTGTCTAACAATTATCGTTTCAATTCATGTTTTATGGTGAATGGCCTCTCTTGCTCACTCTCCCTCTTCAAATAATTTTAGGACAGCCTCAGTCCAGGCCCTAGTGGTTAATTGGTTAAAATTCAGCACTAATTAGCAATAGGGTGCTTGATATGAGAGCTGGAAAAGCTTCATTTTTTTTATATTCGTTCACGGGATGTGGGCGTCGCTGGCGAGGCCAGCATTTATTGCCCATCCCTAATTGCCCTCGAGAAGGTGGTGGTGAGCCGCCTTCTTGAACCGCTGCAGTCCGTGTGGTGACGGTTCTCCCACAGTGCTGTTAGGAAGGGAGTTCCAGGATTTTGACCCAGCGACAATGAAGGAACGGCGATATATTTCCAAGTCGGGATGGTGTGTGACTTGGAGGGGAGCGTGCAGGTGGTGTTGTTCCCATGTGCCTGCTGCTCTTGTCCTTCTAGGTGGTAGAGGTCGCGGGTTTGGGAGGTGCTGTCGAAGAAGCCTTGGCGAGTTGCTGCAGTGCATCCTGTGGATGGTACACACTGCAGCCACAGTGCGCCGGTGGTGAAGGGAGTGAATGTTTAGGGTGGTGGATGGGGTGTCAATCAAGCGGGCTGCTTTATCTTGGATGGTGTCGAGCTTCTTGAGTGTTGTTGGAGCTGCACTCATCCAGGCAAGTGGAGAGTATTCCATCACACTCCTGACTTGTGCCTTGTAGATGGTGGAAAGGCTTTGGGGAGTCAGGAGGTGAATCACTCGCCGCAGAATACCCAGCCTCTGACCTGCTCTCGTAGCCACAGTATTTATATGGCTGGTCCAGTTAAGTTTCTGGTCAATGGTGACCCCCAGGATGTTGATAGTGGGGGATTCGGCGATGGTAATGCCGTTGAATGTCAAGGGGAGGTGGTTAGACTCTCTCTTGTTGGAGATGGTCATTGCCTGGCACTTGTCTGGCGCGAATGTTACTTGCCACTTATGAGCCCAAGCCTGGATGTTGTCCAGGTCTTGCTGCATGCGGTATGACTCCAGCCACTGGAGAGTTTTCCCCCTGATTCCCATTGACTTCAATTTTACGCGGGCTCCTTGGTGCCACACTCAGTCAAATGCTGCCTTGATGTCAAGGGCAGTCACTCTCACCTCACCTCTGGAATTCAGCTCTTTTGTCCATGTTTGGACCAAGGCTGTAATGAGGTCTGGAGCCGAGTGGTCCTGGCGGAACCCAAACTGAGCATCGGTGAGCAGGTTATTGGTGAGTAAGTGCCGCTTGATAGCACTGTCGACGACACCTTCCATCACTTTGCTGATGATTGAGAGTAGACTGATGGGGCGGTAATTGGTCGGATTGGATTTGTCCTGCTTTTTGTGGACAGGACATACCTGGGCAATTTTCCACATTGTCGGGTGGATGCCAGTGTTGTAGCTGTACTGGAACAGCTTGGCTAGAGGCGCAGCTAGTTCTGGAGCATAAGTCTTCAGCACTACAGCTGGGATGTTGTCGGGGCCCATAGCCTTTGCTGTATCCAGTGCACTCAGCCGCTTCTTGATATCACGTGGAGTGAATCGAATTGGCCGAAGACTGGCTTCCGTGATGGTGGGGATATCGGGAGGAGGCTGAGATGGATCATCCACTCGGCACTTCTGGCTGAAGATGGTTGCAAACGCTTCAGCCTTGTCTTTTGCACTCACGTGCTGGACTCCGCCATCATTGAGGATGGGGATGTTTGCAGAGCCTCCTCCTCCCGTTTGTTGTTCACCACCATTCACGACTGGATGTGGCAGGACTGCAGAGCTTTGATCTGATCCGTTGGTTGTGGAATCGCTTAGCTCTGTCTATAGCATGTTGCTTCCGCTGTTTAGCATGCATGTAGTCCTGAGTTGTAGCTTCACCAGGTTGGCACCTCATTTTTAGGTACGCCTGGTGCTGCTCCTGGCATGCTCTTCTACACTCCTCATTGAACCAGGGTTGATCCCCTGGCTTGTTGGTAATGGTAGAGTGAGGAATATGCCGGGCCATGAGGTTTCAGATTGTGCTGGAATACAATTCTGCTGCTGCTGATGGCCCACAGCGCCTCTTGGATGCCCAGTTTTGAGCTGCTAGATCTGTTCTGAATCTATCCCATTTAGCACGGTGGTAGTGCCACACAACACGTTGGATGGTGTCCTCAGTGTGAAGACGGGACTTCATCTCCACGAGGACTGTGCGGTGGTCACTCCTACCAATACTGTCATGGACAGATGCATTTGCGACAGGTAGATTGGTGAGGACGAGGTCAAGTAAGTTTTTCCCTCGTGTTGGTTCGCTCACCACCTGCCGCAGGCCCAGTCTAGCAGCTATGTCCTTCAGGACTCGGCCAGCTCGGTCAGTAGTGGTGCTACCGAGCCACTCTTGGTGATGGACATTGAAGTCCCCCACCCAGAGTACATTCTGTGCCCTTGCTACCCTCAGTGCTTCTCAACATGGAGCAGGACTGATTCATCAGCTGAGGGAGGGCGGTAGGTGGTAATCAGCAGGAGGTTTCCTTGCCCATGTTTGACCTGATGCCATGAGATTTCATGGGGTCCAGAGTCAATGTTGAGGACTCCCAGGGCCACTCCCTCCTGACTGTATATCACTGTACCGCCACCTCTGGTGGGTCTGTCCTGCCGGTGGGACAGGACATACCCAGGGATGGTGATGGAAGAGTCTGGGATGTTGGCTGAAAGGTATGATTCTGTGAGTATGGCTTTGTCAGGCTGTTGCTTGACTAGCCTGTGGGACAGCTCTCCCAATTTTGGCACAAGTCCCCAGATGTTAGTAAGGAGGACCTTGCAGGGTCGACTGGGCTTGGTGTTTTGCCGTTGTCGTGTCCGGTGCCTAGTGGTCCGATGCCGGGTGGTCCGTCCGGTTTTATTCTTATTATGACTTTTCGTAGCGAGATTTTACAACTGAGTGGCTTGCTAGGCCATTTCAGAGGGCAATTAAGAATCAACCACATTGCTGTGGGTCTGGAGTCACATATAGGCCAGACCGGGTAAGGACGGCAGGTTTCCTTCCCTAAAGGACATTAGTGAACCAGATGGGTTTTTACGACAATCTGGTAGTTTCATGGCCATCATTACTGATACTCGTATTTTAATTCCAGATTTTTTATTTAATTAATTAATTGAATTTAATTAATTAATTGAATTTTTAAAAATTCGCCAACTGCCATGGCGGGATTTGAACTCATGACTCTGGATTACTAGTCCAGTAACATAACCACTATGCTACCGTACCCTTCATACTAACGCTTTAGAGGGTGGGATGGGTGTGTTGGTATTTCCGGGCATGGGGGGGTGAGGGAACGAGTTGGTACTTGAGCTGGGGACCCACTGTTGGAATATTACCAGTGGGGTGGTCTGCAGCCTTGGTGTCAGCCTGCTTTTCTTTCTTTCACCAGACTCTCGGGCCACTGGATCCTGCTCTGCCTTGTTGGTTTTTCATGCATCCTTTCTACTTAGAATCATAGAATGATACAGCACAGAAGGAGGCCATTTGGCCCATTGTGCCTGTGCCAGCTCTTTGAAGGAGCTATCCAATTAGTCCCACTCCTCTGCCCTTTCCCCAAAGCCCTGCAAGTTTTTCCCCTTCAAGTAATTATTCAATTCTCTTTTGAAAGTTACTAATGAATCTGTTTCCACTACCCTTTCAGGCAGAGCATTCCAGATCATTATAACTCGCTGCGTAAAAAAAATGCTCCTTACGTTGCCTCTGATTCTCTTGCTAATTGCAGTAAATCTGCGTCCTCTGGTTACCAACCCTTCTGCCACTGGAAACAGTTTCTCCTTGTTTACTCTATCAGAACCCTTCATGATTTAGAACATCTCTAATAAATCTCCCCTTAACCTTCTCTGCTCTAAGGAGAACAATTCCAGCTTCTCAAGTCCCTTTAGCTATTCGCATACTCTCTGGGGGTGATTTTAATCCCTCCCTCCTCCCTCCCCACTCCCCTTGCCAGCCTGCAATGGGTAAACATCACACGGGTGTACTTATTACCCGGGAGTCCACATCTCTGTCCCGCTCAGTGGTGCTGGGAGAGGACATCGCCTTCCAGTGACTCATGTCCCTGCCATCATTAATGCAGAGGTGGCAATTGCTCTGAATGCTGGGGGAGGGAGAAAAGGGACTGTAACCAGGTGCAATGCAAGAGGTGAGGAGTGGAGGAGCTGTTCTCACACTTGCTTATCTTGTGAGGTCATTGAATCTCTTCCTGTACTGTATCCAGGTCCTTGCGTAACTCACTTGATCTGCCACCTCTCTCCAGGCTTTCTGAGTGAGACTGTTGGGCATCTTCTTCCCACTCTGTGGGAGAAGTACTTCCCTCCTGGCCCTGGCCTCTGCCAACAACACCTCCAGGGAGGTGTCTGAGAAGCAGGGAGTGACCTTTCCTCTCACTGCAGCGTTCTCCAACCTCCGACAGAACCAAACTCCGAGCTCAATAAAATGCAACCTCCCTTTAAGAGGTGCATTCACCCTTTAAATACGCTGCCTCGGGAGTCCTGTCGGAAGCTGTGCAAAAAGGAGGGCTGGGGCCTGCTCCCATCATGATCAACCAGTGCCGCCCAGGGCACTTGGAGAACTCCCCTGCTCTTCTTCAAATAGTGCCACCTGAGAGGGCAGATGGGGCCTCGGTTTAACAGCTCACCTGAAAGACAACACCTCCAACAGTGCAGCACTCCCTCAGTACTGCATTGGAGTGTCGGCCTAGATTATGTTCTCAAGCCTCTGGGGTGAGACTTGCATCCACTGCCTTCTGTCAGAGAGGTGAGACTGCTATCACCTGAGCCTAGGCTTGACACCTACATTTTATTGTCTCCTGCCATCCCAGTAAGACAGTTAGCACCTCCTCACGAATCTGTGATGTGCAGATTTACATGTGCAAGTCCCATCGATCCTGGGCACAGTACACGAGTCCTAGCGACCATGCCACCTTGGCAATAATTCTTGATAATCTCCCACCAGGTCCTTTTTAATTCACTGCTCATTAGAGAGTGACTCTGACGAATATAAACCAGTTATCATTTAATGCTTGGCTGCCTCGCACATCATTCCTGAATTCATTTGAAGAGTCTGCTACCCACAGAGAAAGGGATAGCTTAGCAGTGCCAGTGAGCCCCATCTTCTCAAAGGATGGATAGCATTTCTCAGGAGTGATGGATTTGTCGCACTTGTGAGCGCACACTAAGAACACAAGAACATAAGAAATAGGAAAAATCTATCGATTTCAGTCTTACTCAACGACTCAGCATCCACAGCCCTCTGGGGTAGAGATTTCCAAAGATTCACGACCCTCTGAGTGAAGAAATTTCTCCTCAGCTCCTCTCTAATCCTTCTACCAATCACTTTGAATCTTATTCCCCTGGTCACTGACCCCTCTGCTAAGGGAAATAGGTCCTTCCTATCCACTCTAGTCCCATCATAATTTTATAAACCTCAATTAAATCTCCCCTCAGCATCCTTTGTTCTAAAGAAAACAACCCCAGCCTATCCAATCTTTTCTCATAGCTAAAATTGTCCAGCCCTGGCAACTTCCTCGTAAATCTCCTCTGTACCCTCTCTAGTACAATCACATCTTTCCTGTAATGTGGTGACCAGAACTGTACGCATGCTCTTTGTATCCTCCTCACAGCTTACTTTCCCACCTAGCTTTGTATCATCAGCAAACTCGGATACATTACACTTGATCCCTTCATCTAAGTCAGATAGCTGAGGCCCAAGCACTGATCCTTGCAGCACCCCATTAGTTATAGCCTGCCAAACTGAAAATGACCCGTTTATCCCTACTCTCTATTTTCTGTCCGTTAACCAATCCTCTATCCATGCTGATATATTACCCCCAATCAAATGAGCCCTTGCGTAGCAACCTTTTGTGCGATATCTTATCGAATGCCTTTTGAAAATCCAAATATACGACATTCACTGGTTCCCCTTTATCTACCCTGCCGTTTACATCATCAAAAAACTCGAATAAATATGTCAAACATGATTTCCCTTTCGTAAAACCATGTTGACTCTGCCTAATCATATTATGATTTCCTAAGTGGCCCGTTACCACATCCTTAATAATAAATTCCAGCATTTTCCCAACTATTGATGTCATGCTAACTGGCCTGTAGTTCCTTGTTTTCTCTCTCTTCTTGAATAGCAGTGTTACATTTGCTACCTTCCAATCCACTGGGGCCGTTCTAGAAACTAGGGAATTTTGGAAGATCACAACCAATGCATCCATTGTCTCTGCAGCCATCTTGTTTAGAACCCTCTGATGTAGGCCATCAAGTCCAGGGGATTTGTCGGCTTTTAGTACCATTAATTTTTCCAGTACTTTTTCTTTACTAATATTAATTACTTTAAGTTCCTCACTCTCATTAGACCCTTGGGTTCCCCATTATTTCCTGTATGTTTTTTGTGTCTTCTACTGTGAAGACAGATACAAAATATTTGTTTAATGTCTCTGTCATTTCCTTATTCCCCATTATAATTTCTCCTGTCTCAGCCTCTAAGGGACCCATGTTTACTTTCGCTGTTCTCTTGCTTTTTATATACTTGTAGAAGCTGTTACAATCTGTTTTTATATTTCTTGCTAGTTTACTCTCATATTCTATTTTCTCCCTCTTGATCAATTTTTTGGTCATCCTTTGCTGATTTCTAAAACTCCCCCAATCCTCAGGCTTACTATTCTTCTTGGCAACTTTATAAGCCTCTTCTTTTAATCTAATACTATCCTTAACTTCTTTAGTTAGCCACGGGTGGATCACTTTTCCCATGGAGTTTTTATTCCTCAATGGAATGTATGTTCATTGAGAATTATGAAATATTTATTTAAATATTCACCATTGCTTATCTACCATCATATCTTTTAATCTAATTTCCCAATATACCTTAGCCAACTCGCCCCTCGCACCTATGTAATTGGTTTTGTTTAAGTTTAAGACTCTAGTTTCGGACTTAAGTACGTCACTCTCAAACTCAATGTGAAATTCTATCATATTATGATCACTCTTCCCCAGAGGATCCCTTACTGTAAGATTACTAATTAACCCACAAGACAAGATCTAAAATAGCCTGTTCCCTGGTTGGTTCCATGATGTATTGTTCTAGGAAACCATCTCAAATGTATTCCATAATCTTGTCCTGCAAACTACTTTTTTAAAAATTCGTTCATGGGATGCGGGCGTCGCTGGCGAGGCCGGCATTTATTGCCCATCCCTAATTGCCCTTGAGAAGGTGGTGGTGAGCCGCCTTCTTGAACCGCTGCAGTCTGTGTAGTGACGGTTCTCCCACAGTGCTGTTAGGAGGGAGTTCCAGGATTTTGACCCAACGACGATGAAGGAACGGCGATATATTTCCAAGTCGGGATGGTGTGTGACTTGGAGGGGAACGTGCAGGTGGTGGTGTTCCCATGTGCCTGCTGCTCTTGTCCTTCTCGGGGGGGAGGGGCAAGAGGCCCTCAGATATGTACTCAAAAGGCAGTGGGAGGCAGCGGGGGATGAAGTCACTGCCAGGCACACAGCATCATGAATAAGGATGCAGTGCAGGAAGAAGTTCAATGCTTTGACATGACTGGGCAAGGTGAGTGAGGTCAACTCTCAAGTGGCATCTCCTGCCAACTGCACCACGCATTACACCCCCCCATCCCCCACATACCAACAAACTCTTTCCATCAGTACACAACTCTTCCAATCAGATGCTTCCTCTCACCCTTACACATTACCACTGTTTCAAGCCGCCCACCCACAACTCACAGGCCACACACACTGGCAGCTATTCGACCATGACAGGCACATCACCCAGACACATGTCCCGCCTTCTTGCAGGAGAAGGTGGCGCATATCAAGAGGCAGCAAGAGGCAGCGGCATTTAGCCCCTCGAGCCTGTTCCACCATTCAATGAGATCCTGATGGTCCTGTGACCTAACTCCAAACACCCGTCTTAGCCCCATATCCCTTAATACCCTTGGTTCTCAGAAATCTATCAATCTCAGATTTGACATTCACAAGTGAGCTAGCATCAACTGTCGTCTGTAGAAAAGCATTCCAAACGTCTCTCACCCTTTGCGTGTAGAAGCATTTCCGAACTTCACTCCTGCACGTCCTGGCTCTAAATGTTAGGCTATGTCCCCGCGTCCTAGTATTGAAGTCTAGGAGACCTCCAAAAACAATTACAAATGTCTCGGCAGCCAGAAGCAATAATCCAGCCACTAACCTGTAAATCCCGCATGGCCCCTTTAAATAGCGCCAGTGGGGGGTCCTCCAGGCACTTTAAGACATGTTCAGATGGTCGGGGGTTAAGACTGAGCGTTGAGTTGAGCGTTAAGTCCCAAAATGGTGGCTATCACTTTAAATCAGCGTTACACACTGATTGAAGCCATTTTCTCCCTACTTTACATGATTTCAGCGTTCGTTATCTGCGCCTGCGCTAACTCCTATACCAAGACGGCGTCTGGCGCACATCACGCAGGAAACCTGCGTACGCATCTAAGACGCCATCTTGGATATCGGAGAGGCCGTGTAGCGCCGAAACAACGGGCGCTACACGGCCCAATTTAGTGCCCTCTCTGCTTTTCCTTACCCAAATCACTACACTGCTCTATGGCCTTGACTTTTCTCTTTAGATTTATAAATTTACCTTTACCTGAATCCTCCTCCTGTATTTGAATCTCCAGGACACTGGTCCCAGCCCGGTTTAAGTGGAGTCCGTCCCAATGGAACAGCTCCCTCTTGTTCCAGTACTGGTGCCAGTGCCCCATGAATCGAAACCCCTGTCTCCCACATTACTCTTTGAGCCATGCATTTAACCCTCTGATCTGTTTGACCCTATGCCAATTGGTGCGTGGCTCAGGTAGTAATCCATAGATTATTACCTTTGGGGTTCTGCTTATTAATTTGGACCTAGCTCCTTAAACTGTCTCAGCAAAACCTCAATCTTAGCACTACCTATGTGGACCACGACAACCGGTTCCTCCCCCTCCTGCTCCAAGTTCTTCTTCAGCCGCAAGAGACAGGCCAAGTGGAGCAAGTGTCAGTGGGGGAACATTTAGAGAGCAGCAATCATAGTATCATAAGGTTTAGAATAGCTATGGAAAAGGACTCTGACCACTCTAAAGTAAAAATACTCAATTGGAGGAGGGCCAATTTCAGTGGGATGAGAACAGATCTGGCCCGGGTAAATTGGAATCATAGATTGGCACGCAAAACTGTAATTGAACAGTGGGTGGCCTTTAAAGAGGAGATGGTTCGAGTACAGACAACATACATTCCAACAAGGGAGAAAGGTAGGGCAACTAAAGCCAGAGCTCCCTGGATGACAAAGGAGATAGAGATTAAGATGAAATGGAAAAAAGCAGCATATGACAGGTGTCAGGTTGATAACACAATTGAGAACCAGGCAGAATATAGAAAGTTCAGAGGGGAAGTGAAAAAGGAAATAAGAGGGGCAAAGAAAGAGTATGAGAAAAGACTAGCGACCAACATAAAAGGGAATCCAAAAGTCTTCTACAGACATGTTAACAGTAAATGGGTAGTAAGAGGAGGGTGGGGCCAATTAGGGACCATAAAGGAGACCTGCTCATGGAAGCAGAGGTCATGGCTGAGGTATTAAATGAATACTTTGCATCGGTCTTTACCAAGGAAGAAGATGCTGCCAGAGTCTCAGTAAAGGAAGATATAGTTAAGAAACTGGATGGGCTAAAAATTGAGAAAGAAGAGGTACTAGAAAGGCTAGCTGTACTTAAAATAGATAAGTCACCTGGTCCGGATAGGATGCACCGTAGGATGCTGAGGGAAGTAAGGGGGGAAATTGCAGAGATACTGGCCATAATGTTCCAATCATCCTTAGATATGGGGGTGGTGCCAGAGGATTGGAGAATTGCAAATGTTACACCCTTGTTCAAAAAAGGGTGTAAAGATAAACCCAGCAACTATAGGCCAGTCAGTTTAACCTTGGTGGTGGGGAAACTTTTGGAAACGATAATCTGGGACAGAATTAACAGTCACTTGGATGAGTGTGGATTGATTAAGGAAAGCCAGCATGGATTTGTTAAAGGCAAATCGTGTTTAACCAACTTTATAGGGTTTTTTGATGAGGTAACAGAGAGGGTAGATGAGGGCAATGCAGTTGATGTGGTGTATATGGATTTTCAAAAAGCGTTTGATAAAGTGCCACATGGTAGGCTTGCTATTAAGATTCCGGCCCATGGAATAAAGGGGACAATAGCAACATGGATACAGAATTAGCTAAATAACAGGAAACAGAGAGTAGTGGTGAGCAGTTGTTTTTCGGACTGGAGGGAGGTGTTCCCCAGGGGTCGGTGCTGGGACCACTGCTTTTTTGATAGAAATTAATGACCTGGACTTGGGAGCACAGGGCACAATTTCAAAATTTGCGGATGACACAAAATTTGGAAGGGTAATGAACAGTGAGGAGGATAGCGATAGGCTCCAAGAGGATATAGGCACTCTGGTGGCATGGGCCGACACGTGGCAGATGAAGTTTAACTTGGAAAAATGCGAGGTGATGTATTTCAGTAGGAAAAATGAGGAGAGGCAATATAAACTAGAGGACACAATTCTAAAAGGGGTGGAGGAACAGAGGGATCTGGGGTATATGTGCATAAATCATTGAAGGTGGTAGGGCAGGTTGAGAAAGCAGTTAAAAAAAGCATATGGGATCCTGGGCTTTATAAATAGAGGCATAGGGTACAAAAGCAAGGAAGACATGATGAACCTTTATAAAACACTGGTTCGGCCACAACTGGAGTATTGTGTCTAGTTCTGGGCACCGCACTTTAGGAAGGATGTGAAGGCCTTAGGGAGGGTGCAGTGGAGGTTTACTAGAATGATTCGACGGATGAGGGACTTAAATTACGTGGATAGACTGGAGAAGCTGGGGTTGTTCTCCTTGGAACAGAAAAGGTTGAGAGGAGATTTGATAGAGGTGTTCAAAATCATGAAGGGTCTAGACAGAGTAGATAGAGAGAAACTGTTCCCATTGGCGGAAGGGTCAAGAACCAGAGGACATAGATTTAAGGTGATTGGCAAAAGAACCAAATGTGATATGAGGAAAAACCTTTTTACGCCGCGATTGGTTAGGATCTGGAATGCACCGCCCGAGGGGGTGGTGGAGGCAGATTCAATCATGACCTTCAAAAGGGAATTGGATAAGTACTTGAAACGAAAAAATGTGCAGGGATAGGGCGGGGCAGTGGGACTAGCTGGATTGCTCATGCATAGAGCCAGCGCGGACTCGATGGGCCGAATGGCCTCCTTCTGCGCTGTAACCTTCTATGATTCTATGACTCTAAGGAGATATTCTTAACCTTGGCACCAGGCAGGCAACACAGCCTTCGGGACTCCCGGTCGCAGCTGCAGAGAACAGCATCTATCCCCTTGACTATATTATCCCCAACCACTACCACATTCCTTTTTACTCCCCCCAATTGAATGGCCTTCTGTGCCATGGTCAATTTGCCCATCCTCCCTGCAGTCTTTGTTCTCATCCACACAGATAGCAAGTACCTCATTGCTGTTGGATAAGGTCAAAGGTTGAGGCCCCTCCATTACTGCATCCTGAGTCCCCATACCTGCCTGACTTGCAGTCAGATCTTCCTGTCCCTGACTACTACCTCACTGTTGCCAGCAAAATGTCCTCTGACCTCTTTCAGGTTTTGCATTTTTTTAATGATTGCATTCTGAACTGTACTTAAGTAGAATAGCTGAAGGATCCCACTTTCAGCTTTTCCACACATGCACTCTGTCCTGCTCAAGAGGAGTTCATAAATTGTACAGGGGGAGGTGGGCAGTACAATGTGTTAGACTCGGGCCTGTCGCTTCTAGGACCTGGCATTGAAACCAGCCCATCGTAATGTTTGATTGGTCTCTTCTGTCCAATCAAACACATCTCAATTAAGGCGGTCTCAATCCAACTCCTTGTGGGCAAGAGCTTACCGATCAAACCTGCTCCTAATTTGGCACTAAGTTGCCAGTCTCAATCAGAAAGCCAACAGGATGGCAGTTGTGAGAAATGTCACATTGGTGCAGTAAAGAGTGCAATTCTGAGGTTGGAGCAGAGAATTTTACCTGCATTTAAATCGATACCTGTGTCTGACCTGGGAGTGCTTGGTACTAATGCTGGGTGTCGAAAATGTATTAAAGATGCTGGGCCATGCTATGCTACAGTTCTAAAGCTTCTGGCCATCCTCTAAAGCCTTTTCTAAGTAGCACTTCCCGATCTGCAGTTTGCACAGATGGTCAGTGTTGCCGGGCTATTGCACTGTGAGGGGCATCATGGATGAGCCCATGCACTCTGCACGGTAATCAGGAGTGGGAACCCTGGCTAAGTGTTTCTCCTCCCTACCCCAGGGTGTGATTGACGATTTGCTAACTATTAGTTCGACAATAGTAAAGAGCAAATGTGTCCAAACACTGGCCCGGCTGAGATTAGATAACTAAGCACAGTACGGGTACTGAACCTGGGAACCTCCTTAGTCTACATGGCTCGTCTCCACACTAGACAGTCATCTGGAGTTTTTTTTTCTAGTTTTAACTTGATGTTACATTAATTTTTAGCACCAGATGCAATTGGCGACATGACAATAAATTCCCCGGTCCAGTGTTCCCAGTGGAGAGCTACGCACGAAAGGAGCATGTGTTGGAGAATCAATAGTTATGTGATCTTGGGATGATTTTAAACCCCAAGAAAGGGTGGGTTTGGGGGGGTAGGAGTTGAAAATAGTTGTTTTTTGGGTCGCGACCGTAACCAGGCTTTATTTCCGGGTTTAACGTCAGCGCGCAAAAGTACAGGCTTCCCACTAGGAATGCAAAGTTCGAAAATTTTGTGGTTGCGACCCAAAAAAATAACTATTTTCAAATCCCAACGCCCGCTCTTGGGGTTTAAAATCACTCCCCTTATCTCCAACGCAGGCTCCCTTTGAGTGTGAGATCATTCTCATTCTCATGTTACTGCACATTCCTGTGTATATGGACCTGGTCCCTGCAAGATGCTTTTGTAGATGAGGGCAACCCTTATATTCCACCCTGTGAAAATTTCCTGTGTTGCATTCACTATTTCGCCATTATATACGCTTTGGTCTTTCTTGCAATTTCCAGAAGCTTGCAGAAACCAATTCTACTTCAGACAAGGACGAATGGAGTTATAATTTTCCAGCAATCAGTGAATTATAGTTACAGTGAGAATTTACTCTCAGTTGAAATTCTTATTGAAGTTTGAGGACAAACTTTTATATCAAAACAACCACTCCCGTCGACTGTTGTACTTTGCACCTATCTTTTGCTGGTGACCTGGGAGCTGAAAGTTGCCATCACTTTGAATATCTATGCATCTTTGGTATGTCAGTACTGTAACTAGAGAGATGAGGAGGAGTGAAAACAGAGAAATTCCATTCCGGGGTGCAAGGCAACTACATGTATCACTGCATCAGATGTTCCCAGTGAGAGGCTGTGGAATCTGTGCACCTGTGTCGAGGGAGTGGGGAGGGAGGAGGGGAGAGGGAGGGGGAGAGGGAGGCAAAAAAAACCCTTAGCGTTCGGTAAGGGTCTGCAAGACCAACTGTTACAGAAGGATAAGGGCTTTCAAGAGCATCCTCCTATAGTTTTGATGCAGTACCTGGTACTACTTTATGAACACCCTGAGCACATTTCCACTTCGATGGTAGCCCTCCTCCAAAACTCTGCTGCACTTATCCTAACTCACACCAAGTCCCACTCAGCCATCACCCCTGCACTCGCTGATCTACTCGCTGCTCCGAGACCTCTGCACTCCTCCACTTCTTGCCTCTTGCGCATCCCCGATTTCCTTCGCTCCACTATTGGCGGCCGTGCCTTCAGCTGCCTAGGCCCTAAGCTCTAGAATTCCCTCCCTAAACCTCTCCGCCTCTCTACCTCTCTCTCCTCCTTTAAGTTGCTCCCTAAAACCTACCTCTTTGACCAAGTTTTTGGTCACCTGTCCTAATATCTCCATATGTGGCTCGGTGTCAAGTCTGATAACGCTCCTGTGAAGCACCTTGGGGTGTTTTACTATGTTTAGGACACTAGATAAATGTAAGCTTTTTTTTGCAAGCAGTGTCGGTGTTGAATACTCCCAGTCAGGAATGGCTTGGGTTAGGATAAAGCATTCCCAAACTTTTCCAACAATGTGCTTTAATGTTTCCAACAATGTGCCTGCACCACTTGAGCTCAATTCACAAAATGGATCCTTACGGCCTGCAGAGAACTGAGACCTTCCTCACCTCAATCTGAGCTTGGTTCAAACCCAGGAGCTAGGTGAGAAAAAAACATGGAGTGGGGGAGGCCGATTTTCAGCATTATACCTTTAACATTTCTAGTTCCTGTTTGGGGAAACTAGAAAAGTTATAGATATAATGCTGAGCATGCAGGATAAATATATTCCCAAAACTAACAAGCTCTGACTAAGCAAACATGAGCCTATATGGATTAACAAACAAATGACAAATGAGATAAGTAATAAAATTGAGCTGTACAAATCCTGCAGGGAGAACTCACTAGGATCAATATAAGAAAATGTAGAAATATGTCAAAAGAGTGGTCAGAGAGGCATAGAGAGCTGGAAAAAACATAGCAACTCAGGCTAAACAGAACGGTATTCATAAATCTTTCAGTATCACCACAGCAAGAGGGCAGTCAGAGAAGAGGTGAAAACCATTAAAGATGCAAATGAACTTGAAATTGAGGATGAACACAAAATAGTCAATATTCTGAATGACTGCTTCCTCCAAATTTCACACGGGAAGACATGAGCATCATGTCCTCAGGAGACAATGATATCCCATATATAATCAATGACATCACCACATCTGAAATGGAAGTCCTAGAAGGGCTGAATAGGCTCAAAACAAATAAATCCCCAGGGATAGCTGGTATTTACCTCAGAGTACTGAGAGAGACTAGGAAGAAGATTTCTGAGGTAGTGGCAATCACTATGAGGGAGTCACTGGACTCTGAGGAGGTACCAGTAGATTGGAAACAGGCCAACATGATGCCCATATTCCAAAAAGGCGACAAAACAGACACAGGCAACTACAGATCCATTAATCTTATTTCCAATCCATATAAAATAATGGAATCAATTTTCAGGAGTAAACTTGAAGATTATCTGTACGACAATAACCTGGTTAATAGCAGCCAGCAAGGATTTAGAAGAGGAAGATTCTGTCTGACCAACCTCCTCAACTTCTTTGAGGAAGTGAGAACCCAAGTGAACCATGGTACCTCGACTTCCAAGGTTTTTGATAAAGTTCCACACAAAAGGCTGCGAGGACTCAAGGTAAATCCTGGGAGTGGATAAGAAATTAACTGAAGGGTAGGAAACAACAAGTACTTGTTAGAGGAGCTATGTCGGAGTGGGATGAAGCACTGACTTAGGGCTCAGTGCTCGGACCACTACTGTTCCTAATTTACATTAATGATCTGGGTTCAGAAACTCAAAGTGGTGAAATTTGCAGATGATACCACACTATGAGGGGCAGTGGAATGGGCGGAGATGGCTCAGAAATTACAGAATGAGTTGGACAAGATATGCAAGTGAGCAGAACAATGGCAGATGAAATATAATGCAGACAAGTGTAAGATGCTACACGTAGCAAGTAAAATTAGATGATCCGCATACTCCATGAATGGTGTTGAAAGAGCTAAGAATGAAGTTGAAAGAGATCTAGGACACTTAGTAGGTTCAACGCTAAATGTGTCCAACCAATGCAGAGCAGCAATCAGCAAAGCTAATAGGATGTTGAACTACATGGAAAAGATGGTAGAATATAAATCAGCTGAGGTAATGATCAAACTGTGTGGTATTCCAGTCAGGCCACATCTTGAATATTGTGTCCAGTTCTGGTCGCCAAGAAACAAGAGAGATATTCAAATGTTGGAGGCAGTTCAGAGACAAGCCACAAGGCTGATCTCCACTGTAAGGAGTCCAGGTTATGAGAAAAGATTGGATGGACTGGGCCTTTTCAGTTTTGAAAGGAAATGTTTGTGGGTGACCTTATCGAGGTAAATGAGATTGTTAAGGGTGTAGAAAAGGTTAACCTGGAATATTACTTTAAATTTAGAACTAAAGGTCACAGGTTACGACTAGTATATAATCATAGAATCATAGAATGATACAGCACAAAAGGAAGCCATTCGACCCATCGTGCCTGTGCTGGCTTTTTGAAAGAGCTATCCAATTAGTCAAAGGTAATTTTAGGGCTGAAATCAGGAAATTTCTCTTCACAGGAAGAATGATCATCATGAGGAATAAACATCCAGAGAGAGTAATGGAGGCAAAAACTCCTGATAACTGATTCCATTAAGAAACAATTGGATACTGCAATAGGACATTAGGGTCTCCCTGGATGGTTGAGTTAAGATGGTTGAGTTAAGATGGGACGAATGGCCTTCTTCATCTGTAATTATCCTGTGAACGTGCCTCCTAATAGTTGCAACTCAATCTATAGAAGAAGTATTAATCAGGAAATAGTCAGGGCATGTAATAAGGGAACAGCTATAATTATGGGGGATTTTAACTATCATGTTAACTGGACAAATCAAATTGGGCAGGGCAGCCTTGAGGAAGAGTTTATTGAGTGTATTAGGGATGGATTTCTTGAGCAGTATGTAACTGATCCTACAAGGGGGCAAGCAACCTTGGACCTGGTCCTGTGTAATGAGCCAGGATTAATTAATAATGTCCTAGTTAAGGATCCCCTTGGAATGAGTGATCATAACATGGTTACATTCCATATCCAATTAGAGGGTGAGAAGGTTGGTTCTCAAACAAGCGTACTGAGCTTGAATAAAGGAGACTATGATGGTATGAGAGCGGAATTGATCAAAGTGGACTGGGAAAATAGATTAAAGGGTAAGACGGTACATGAGCAGTGGTGTTCATTTAAGGAGTTAGTTTACAACTTTCAAAAAATATATATTCCACTGAGGAAAAAAGGGTATAAAAGAAATGACAGCCATCCGTGGCTAAGTAAAGAAATTAAGGATAGTATCCGACTAAAAACAAGGACATATAAGGTAGCCAAACTTAGTGGGAGGATAGAAGATTGGGAAGTCTTCAAAAGACAGCAAAAAGTAACGAAAGGATTGATTAAGAAAGGGAAGATAGATTATGAAAATAAATTAGCAAAAAATATAAAAACAGATAGCAAGAGTTTCTATAGTTATATAAAAAGAAAAGGGGTGGCTAAGGCAAACGTAGGTCCTTTAGAGGATGAGACGGGGAAATTAATGGTGGGAAACATGGAGATGGCAAAAATGCTGAACAAATATTTTTTACGGTAGAGCACACTAAGAATATCCCAACACTGGACAAACAGGGGGCTCTAGGGGGGGAGGAGCTAAATACGATTAAAATCACTAAGGAATTGGTACTCAGTAAATTAATGGGACTCAAGGTGGATAAATCCCCTGGACCTGATGGCTTACATCCTAGGGTCTTGAGGGAAGTGGCAGTAGGGATTGTGGATGCTTTGGTAATAATTTTCCAAAATTCTCTGGACTCGGCAAAGGTCCCGGCAGATTGGAAAACTGCCAATGTAACACCCTTATTTAAAAAGGGTAGTAGGCAGAAGGCTGGAAATTATAGACCAGTTAGCTTAACATCTGTGGTGGGTAAAATTTTGGAGTCTATTATTAAGGAGACAGTAGCGGAACATTTGGATAAACATAATTTAATAGGACAAAGTCAGCATGGCTTTACAAAGGGGAAGTCATGTCTGACAAATTTGCTTGAGTTCTTTGAGGATATAACGTACAGGGTGGATAAAGGGGAACCAGTGGACGTAGTGTATTTGGACTTCCAGAAGGCATTCGACAAGGTGCCACATAAAAGATTATTGCTCAAGATAAAGAATCACTGGATTGGGGGTAATATTCTGGCATGGGTGGAGGATTGGTTATCTAACAGGAAGCAGAGAGTTGGGATAAATGGTACATTCTCGGACTGGCAACCTGTAGCCAGTGGTGTTCCGCAGGGGTCGGTGCTGGGTCCCCAACTCTTTACAATCTATATTAACGATTTGGAGGAGGGGACCGAGTGTAACATATCAAAGTTTTCAGATGATACAAAGATGGGAGGGAAAGTAGAGAGTGAGGAGGACATAAAAAACCTACAAGGGGATATAGACAGGCTGGGTGAGAGGGCGGAGATTTGGCAGATGCAATACAAAATTGGAAAATGTGAGGTTATGCACTTTGGCAGGAAAAATCGGAGAGCAAGTTATTATCTTAATAGCGAGAAACTGGAACGTACTGCAGTACAAAGGGATCTGGGGGTCCTAGTGCAAGAAAATCAAAAAGTTAGTTTGCAGGTACAGCAGGTGATCAAGAATGCCAACGGAATGTTGGCTTTTATTGCTAGGGGGATAGAATATAAAAACAGGGAGGTATTGCTGCAGTTATATAAGGTATTGGTGAGACCGCACCTGGAATACTGCATACAGTTTTGGTGTCCATACTTAAGAAGAGACATACTTGCTCTGGAGGCAGTACAAAGAAGGTTCACTCGGTTAATCCCGGGGATGAGGGGATGGACATATGAGGAGAGGTTGAGTAGATTGGGACTCTACTCATTGGAGTTCAGAAGAATGAGAGGCGATCTTATTGAAACATATAAGATTGTGAAGGGGCTTGATCGGGTGGATGCGGTGAGGATGTTCCCAAGGATAGGTGAAACTAGAACTAAGGGGGCATAATCTTAGAATAAGGGGCTGCTCTTTCAAAACTGAGATGAGGAGAAACTTCTTCACTCAGAGGGTAGTAGGTCTGTGGAATTTGCTGCCCCGGGAAGCTGTGGAAGCTACATCATTAAATAAATTTAAAACAGAAATAGACAGTTTCCTAGAAGTAAAGGGAATTAGGGGTTACAGGGAGCGGGCAGGAAATTGGACATGAATTTAGATTTGAGGTTAGGATCAGATCAGCCATGATCTTATTGAATGGCGGAGCAGGCTCGAGGGGCCGATTGGCCTACTCCTGCTCCTATTTCTTATGTTCTTATGTTCTCACCCCTTTTACACATTCTGCATTGAATCTCCAACATGTGCTGGATTCTGCTGTGTAACACGGAGACCCAATGGAGAAACTTGCGCGACATTTACGCAGTAGGTGACCATGACCTGACAGAAAATTCATGAGCCCACATTTTTGTGAGTCTCTACTGACATTGGATCCCTGCAGGTCCCACTGTTTGTACTCAAGCTGCAGCCAGCAGAAGGAGATCTGCACGTCTGCAGTCTACGGCATTCCTGCAATGTAACAGCACCTTAAGGGAACTTCCTTCTGTTGGTCACATATTGTTACGGCTTTGCTATTTTCGATTAAACTTTGAGCCTTTGATTTTTGTAACTTTTTTTCCTTGCCTTGTCCTTGGTTGCACCGAAAAAGCTGTAAACAAGTCAGATAAGGTATTACATTCGTGACACAATTAGAATAAAGACATGGAACATTAGAACACTCCATCACCACAAAGCATACATCTGTAAAGCATAGAATCATAGAATGGTTACAGCAAAGAAGGAGGCCTTTCAGCCCATCGAGCCCGTGCCAGCTTTTTGTAAGAACAATCCAGTTAGTCCCATTGGCCCGCTCTTTCCCCGTAGCCCTGCAAATTTTTTCTCTTCAAGTATTTATCCAATTTCTTTTTGAAAGCCATGATAAATCTACTTCCACCACCCTTTCAGGCAGAGCATTCCAGATCATAACTACTCGCTGCGTAAAAAAGTTTTTCCTCATGTCGAATTTGGTTCTTTTGCCAATCACCTTAAATCTGTGTCCTTTGATTCAAGACCCTTCCGCCAATGGGAATAGTTTCTCTTTATTTACTTTATCTAAACCCGTCATGATTTTGAACACTTTTATCAAATCTTCTCTTAACCTTCTCTGCTCTAAGAAGAACAACCCTGGCTTCTCCAGTCTACCCACCTAACTGAAGTCCCTCAACCCTGGAACCATTCTAGTAAATCTTTTCTTCCATCTCTCTAAGGCCTTCACACCCTTCCTAAAGTGCGGTGCCCAGAATTGGATGCAATTCTCCAGTTGTGGCTGAACCAGTGATTTATAAAGGTTGAACATAACTTCCATGCTTTTGTGCTCTATGCCTCTATTTATAAAGCCCAGGATCCCGTATGCTTTTTTAACCACTTTCTCAACCTGTCCTGCCACCCTCAAAGGTTTGTGCACATATACCTCCAGGTCTCTCTGTTCCTGCACCCCTTTTAGAATAGTACCATTTAGTTTATATTGCCTCTCCTCATTCTTCCTGCCAAAATGTACTACTTCGCACTTCTCTGCATTAAATCTCATCTGCCATGTGTCCGCCCATTCCACCAGCCTGTCTATGTGCTCTTGAAGTCTATCACTATCCTCCTCACTGTTTACTAAACTTCCAAGTTTTGTGTCATCTGCAAATTTTGAAATTGTGCCCTGTACACCCAAGTCTAAGTCATTAATATATATCAAAAAAGCAGTGGTCCTAGTACAGACCCCTGGGGAACACCATTGTATAGCTTCCTCCAGTCCAAAAAACAACCGTTCACCACTATAGGAAATTACAGACGGGTGCATGATCCATAGAGTAGTGATAATGGGGACTCCAATTATCCTAATATAGATGGGAATAGTATTAGTGTAAAGGGCAGAGAGGGGTAAAAATTTCTGAAGTGTGTTCAGGAGAACTTTCTTGATCAGTATGTTTCCGGCCCAACGAAGAAGGAGACATTGCTGGATCTGGTTCTGGGGAATGAGGTGGGTCAAGTGGAGCAAGTGTCAGTGGGGGAACATTTAGGGAACAGTGATCATAGTATCATAAGGTTTAGAATAGCTATTGAAAAGAACAAGGAGCAATCTAGAGTAAAAATACTTAATTGGAGGAGGGCCAATTTCAGTGGGTTGAGAACAGATCTGGCCCGGGTAAATTGGAATCAAAGATTGGCAGGCAAAGCTGTAATCAAACATTGGGTGGCCTTTAAAGAGGAGGTGGTTCGGGTACAGTCTTGGTACATTCTCACGATGGGGAAATGAAGGGCAACTAAAGCCAGATCTCCCTGGATGACGAAAGAGATAGAGAGTAAGATGAAGCAGAGAAAGGGGGCGTATGACAGATGTCAGGTTGATAACACAAGTGAGAACCAGGCTGAATATAGAAAGTTCAGAGGGGAAGTGAAAAAGGAAATAAGAGGGGCAAAGAGAGAGTATGAGAATAGACTGGCAAATAACATAAAAGGGAATCCAAAAGTCTTCTAAGGTCATATAAATAGTAAATGGATAGTAAGAGGAGGGGTGGGGCTGATTAGGGACCAAAAAGGAGATCTACGCATGGAAGCAGAGGGAATGGCTGAGGTACTAAATGAATACTTTGCATCTGTCTAGAAAATGCTGCCCAACTCACAGTAAAAGAGAAGGTAGTTGAGACACTGGATGGGCTAAAAATTGAGAAAGAGGAGGTACCAGAAAGGCTGGCTTTACTTAAAATAGATAAGTCACCCGGTCCGGATGGGATGCACCCTAGTTTGCTGAGGGATGTAAGGGTGGAAATTGCAGAGGTACTGGCCATAATCTTCCAATCATTCTTAGATACTGAGGTGGTGCCAGAGGACTGGAGAATTGCAAATGTTACACCCTTGTTCAAAAAAGGTTGTAAGGATAAACCCAGCAACTATAGGCCAGTCAGTTTAACCTAGGTGGCGGGGAAGCTTTTAGAAATGATAATCCGGGACAAAATTAACAGTCACTTGGACAAGTGAGGATTAATTAAGGAAAGCCAGCACAGATTTGTTAAAGGCAAATCGTGTTTAACTGACTTGATTGAGTTTTTGAAGAGGTAACAGAGAGGGTTGATGTGGGCAATGCGGATGATGTGGTGTTTATGGACATTCAAAAGGTGTTTGATAAAGTGCCGCATAATAGGCTCGTCAGCAAAGTTGAAGCCCATGGAATAAAAGAGGCAGTGGCAGCATGGATACGAAATTGGCTAAAAAACAGGAAACAGAGAGTAGTGGTGAACAGTTGTTTTTGGGACTGGAGCAAGTTATACAGTAGTGCTCCCCAGGGCAGCACTAGGACCACTGCTTTTCTTGATATATATTAATGACTTGGACTTGGGTATACAGGATCAATTTCAAAATTTGCAGATGACACAAAACTTGGAAGTGTAGTGAACAGTGAGGAGGATAGTGATAGACTTCAAGAGGACATAGACAGGCTGGTGGAATGGGCGGGCAAGTGGCAGATGAAATTTAATGCAGAGAAGTGCGAAGTGATACATTTTGGTAGGAAGAACAAGGAGAGGCAATATAAACTAAATGGTACAACTCTAAAAGGGGTGCAGGAACAGAAAGATCTGGGGGTATATGTGCACAAATCGTTGAAGGTTGCAGGGTAGGTTGAGAAAGCAGTTAAAAAAGCATATGGGATCCTGGGCTTTATAAATAGAGGCATAGAGTACAAAAGCAAGGAAATTATGATGAACCTTTATAAATCACTGGTTCGGCCACAACTGGAGTATTGTGTCCAATTCTGGGCACCACACTTTGGGAAGGATGTGAAGGCCTTAGAGAGGGTGCAGAAAAGATTCACTAGAATGTTTCCAGGGATGAGGGACTTCAGTTACGTGGATAGACTGGAGAAGCTGGGGTTGTTCTCTTTAGAGCAAAGAAGGTTGAGAGGAGATTTGATAGAGGTGTTCAAAATCATGAGGGGTCTAGACAGAGCAGATAGAGAGAAACTGTTCCCATTGGTGGAAGAGTCAAGAACCAGAGGACACAGATTTAGGGTGATTGGCAAAAGAACCAAAGGCGACATGAGGAAAAACTTTTTTACGCAGCGAGTGGTTATGATCTGGAATGCACTGCCCAAGGGGGTGGTGGAGGCAGATTCAATCACGGCTTTCGAAATGGAATTGAAAGGAAAAAATTTGCAGGGCTACGGGGGTAGGGCGGGGGAGTGGGACTAGCTGGATCACTCTTGCAGTGAGCCGGCACGGGCTCGACCGGCTGAATGGCCTCCTTCTGTGCTGTAACCTGTCTATGATTCTATGATGCTCTCTGTTTCCAGTCACTTAGCCAATTTCGTATCCATGCTGGCACTGCTCTTTTTATTCCATCGGCTTCAACTTTGCTGACAAGCCTATTATGTGGCACTTTATCAAACACCTTTTGAAAGTAACATTGAAAAATGAAAGGAACAAAACCCACTGATCATGGTTTCAATTTCCAGCATGTCATTTTGCAGTATGTACCTACATGATTGGTTCTATGTTGATTCAAAGCACATCACTAACTCCCATCAAAATAACTCCAGCTCCTACTCATTTTGAATCCATAATTATAAAGCTGTTGTGATCAAAAGAAGTACTCCTAAAGCCTTTTTGGAGTAACAGCCCAAATATTACTTACTCTGAGGATTAAGGGGTGAGCAGCTTGGTAATGGGAAGCAAGGCAAATTAAACCATCCATCTAAACTAAGGTGCCTTTGAAAGCTCTCTAGACAAGTTAGTAATGCAGTGAAATTTCATTTGACCCAAGGCAAATAAACACTCAATTTGCTTACCTGCAAAGTAATTTTTCTTCTAATGATGGATCATCCTCACATTCTTTCCCACAGCAGTTTCTCTCCAGTCTCCCTAACCTTCTCATTCGAATTTGATCATTTAAAACTATACTATGATAAACAACATTTGTTTAATCTGTTCTAGTTCACAAAATAAAAAGGCCAAGAGCCCTCACTATCATCGTTTACCTCAAATTTATCCTAACAGAAGTGCTGAAGAAGCCAGGGAGAGTTTAGAAAGATATCAGTTGACCTTCTAGCTGACATTGCTCCTTGGAACTTCAAGATTTCAGCTATAGTCAGTACACTTAACATCTTGCCACTTTGTGTCAGCTTGACTCAATTGGTAGGATTCTTTCTTCCAAATCAGATGATTGTGGGTTCAAGGCCCAATCTAGGAACTGAGCACAAAATCTATCACTTCATTGCATTACTGAAGGAGTGCTACATTATCAGAAGTGCCTTCCTTCAGGTGAGACATTAAACCAAGGCTTTATTTACCTCATGGTTCAGGTCAACGTTAAAGGTGCCATGCCACTATTTGAAGAAGAGAGTTCTCCTGGTGACCTAGCCAACAGTCTTTTCTCAACCAACATCACCAAAACTAACGAGACTAACTGGACATTCATCTTGTTGTTGTTTGTAGGATCCTGTTGTGCGCAAAACAGCTGCTACGTTCATCTACATAACAACAGTGATTAAATTTCAAAGCAACAAGTTATTATATTGAAGCGCTTTGAAACATTTCTGAGATACACGATATGCCTCTATTTCAATTCAAGTTTATTTGTTCTTTTTCTCTCATCGTGCAACCCTAGAAAAGCTATAAAATAATGTTCAAGTGAGCCACTTTCATTGTGAATGGAATGGGCATGTATTGTTTGAGCATGTACTCAGTGTTCAACTGAGGGACTTTGGTCTTTTCTCATCTAACAATTCCTATGTTCCTATCTAAAAATTTCCTGGGCATTAATTGAAATTAAATATCATTAAAAGCTTACAGACTTCATTCACCCACTCCAATTAACTTGATGTCAATTGTTTATCAAAAATAAATCTTTAATTTAATCAGCATAAGCAGACTATTAAAGGCAAAGGCAACTCCTGCCTTTGTCGATATGCAGAGTATTGCACGAGTCATTAATTTAGTGGTGACGTACAACAACAATAACAACTTGCATTTATATAGTGCCTTTAATGTAATAAAACTTCCCAAAGCGCTTCACAGGAGTGTAATCAGATAAAAACTAATACCGAGCCAAAGAAGGAGACATTATGACAGGTGACCAAAAGCTTGATCAAAAAGGTAGGTTTTAACGTAGAATGTTAGGATAGATTCAACTTTATCAGATACGTGGTTATTTTCTGCCTACACTTCTCTCTTTCTTTAATTCTGTTTATTTGGAAGCGATTAGGCTTCTCAATAAACAGTATCTGTTGACTTGAAGAGGTCACTGATAGATTGTGAAAAATGTGAATTAACCCAGTAACTATTGCCACCCAAGGTTTTCTGACTCAGTTCTCATGGCAATGACATTCAAGCATTGTTTCCGCCAATAACAGAGGACCCACAAGTGGTCAGTGCTGAAGAAATCAGTTCTGCAGGAGATTGTGTTGGGGTTTGTTGCTTTGTAATGAGAGTGTCAAAGTCAGTCCAGTAGTTATGTGTGGAGGTGATGATAGGGTTTGGACAGTAATTGGTTTTGGAGAAGGGAGTTGGAGAACTTGCCCTTAAGGAATAATAGTGCAGGGGAATGAGGGCCCTTTTTCGATTCCTGGTCATAAAGAATCATTTTATTCAGCCTGTTTCCACCAGCAGATCTCCATTTCAATGTGAGACTTCTTTCTCCACAAACTCCAAGTTCATCTATATATTAATTTTAATGACATTCTTTCCAAATTATTTTTTTAGAAATTATTTATTATAATTAAAATCAATTGAACTTAATTAAAAACATTCTCTTCTGTAAGCCTACACAAAGTATCTGGAAGATATGAGTAATTTAAAGGAGTTATTTTGAACACATTAAATATGCTGAACAGAAATATGACACATTTCATCCTATTAAATAACAATGAATCATTTTTAATGCTTCACAAATGTAAAATGGAACATTGGAACATAGGAATTTCTAGACGAGAAAAGACCAAGGTCCATCTAGTTTGCTTCTACCATCCTGGTGGTCGCATGATACACCAATGATGGAGTTGTTGACTAATGATAGCAATCAATCTCTTATCAATTCGTCTACAATAGACCCATACATGAGACGAGCTTTGGGAACCATTGGTCCAAAGTCACCTGGTCCTCGTAAGCATACCACATGTCAAGTCTCAAATTACTCATATACTGCATTACAAAATATTATTTTCTGAATTTTGAAGTATGTTTTTATGCCTGTTATTAAATAAGGATAGGATAGCAGACAGATACTGCAGCAATTTCTGCATCAAATCTACATTTTTTTAATAAGGAACTCTTGTGCCAACTGAACAGTTACATTTCAGGGCTTTATATAACCATTGTCTCTTTCGATAGTTTCATCTCGGTTTCTTTAAGTTGATGTTGCCTGTTATGCGTTGAAAGCTGTACTTTTTCTATAACCTACCCTTGCCATCTTGCTTGACCTAAGGATTAGCAGTGACCACACTGGCAGCAATTTGCTTCTTGGATTAAGTGTAGTCTCACACGACAATGCCACTCTCACTTTGCAAAGCAGATATTGTAGATTAAATTACAGGCTAAAACAACTAATAGAGTAATGCACCGTTGGATTATGAAGTACAAAGGTTCGGCAAATATTAAAAATTACAATATAAGACATAAATAGACTGAGAAAAGTCAGGATTAAGTCAATGACCTTTTGAAAGAATATCCTAAGATATGAAAAGAAATTCTCTGACACTTATTGGAAAAAGTTCTCTCTCCAAATGGTAAATTTCACTTGTTTTTCTTGTGATTTTCTGCTTTTGGTATTGCCATATTGTATTGAATTGAATTGTCTGAGGAAAATACAGAACATAATCCACACACAGGGAACAGGATGAAGTACATTATCCTTCCAGATACCAGAGCTCAGTAGATAATCCCAAACTGATGGAAATTTTAGTTTTAATCCACGAGGTGCTAAATCCCTCTATTCTGTGCGACCTCAATCCAGGCCCAATTGAGGAATGGCCAATGACTAAAAAAAAACTAAAAAAAAAGGAATGGCCAATGTTCCTGATTAAGACAGGTGATGTTTCCCAACAGACTGACTCCTTCCTTAAATTCAATTAATTACAGTGTGCAGATCACACTACATACAGAAACAAAACACATTTCTGTGTGCATCCACTTAATCTACATATTTCCATGATCATCAGGTTTTTAACACGCAACTCAAAATGGAAAAACAATTAGTCTGTTCAGATGCGGGAAATAGGCGCTATTTACACTGGTGCAGCCATCAGCAATTTAAATCAGCAAATCAAACTGATCCTGGACCAAAAGACCTCATTTGTTTCTTTAATTGAAACTGAAACAAAGCAGCTCAAGGTTCAGGAGATCTTTATAGAGCTGTATTATAAATGTAAAATTCTCAGACAAAATGTAATTATTCACAGTTAACATTTATATACTGACTTTTGGAAAGATTTCTTCTTCTGGTATATCAGTGAAACTGTAAACACATTCTTTAGTGAATGGATTTAGGGCTTCATTACACGTAAGCACTCATTTCCTAATCGAGTGCCCCTAATGAGAAGCGATACTCGCAGGGGACACTGGTTGGGAGATCCAGGGCCTACAGACCTTGATTTCCCCTCCATTGTTATGAATGGCGGGAACATCAGAGGCCGCAGCCTCCAATTTCCCATCCAGCGCTCCCTGTGGGCGCCATTCTTCTCTGGGGGCGCTTGATTCAAGAATCAGCCCTATATAAAAAAAGGTTGTTGAGGCTGAGGCTCAATTGAAAATTCCAAAACTGCGATTGATAGATTTTTGTTAGCTAAGGGATATGGAACCAAGGTGGGTGGATAGAGTTAAGATGCAGATCAGCCATGATCTAATTAAATGGCGAAACAGGCTTGAGGTGCTGAATGGCCTACTCCTGTTCCTATCTTGCTATAGTGCACTGAGGAAATCTCCCCCTTCAGGATTATTTGAACCAACAATTTAAAGTTCAGGGATTAGAAATTCTCCCTTCCTCTCAGCATTTCCAAAGTGCTGGGGTAAGTCTGCTTGACATTCCTATTTTTGTTAGGACACGCACATTGGGACAAAATTTACTGTAGCTGGTCAATGAACAGCACCTGCCGTTAGTTAGACCTGCACTGGCCCGTTTAATCTCCATGAGATTTTGCACTGCAAGTTGCTGGAAGTGTGAGATGAAAATGGTGCAGCGCCTTCTACAGGGCATCTAGGACCTGAGCGAACAGGGCAAGTAACTGTGTATCTCCTTAACCAAACAGATTGAAGGATTGTTAAATGAACAGCGCAGAGTCTGAACCAGGAAATGAAAGTTAGAAGTGAATTCAGTGTCAAATCAGGACAGAATGAGAAATAAAGAGAGGGTAAGAATGACTATGAGAGAGAGAAAAAAGAGACAGAAAGAAAAAGTAAAAAGAAAATTAATCTCCAACAATTAAAACCCGAAGGTTAATTTTCAGTGCCAGAGAGGTTGTTTGGCAGTAATTAAGACTTATCACACCATTAAAAAGGGTACTTAGACTGAAATGGACAAGTCCTAACTTTCTGTAGTGAGTTTAGTTCGTGTCTACCATCCAAGTACAGGAGCTTCACGCCATTCAATGTATTTCAATGATGAGTCAGACGGTGAGATGCCGTTTTCGTGAAGCTAACGGCAGAGCGGCCCATCTCAGACAGCAAGATCCGTATTTTCGTGTTTAACCACACATCTACCCTCGCCTGAAGTTGCTGTGCGATTTGAGCATAAATTACGGTGAGTGCTGTTAGTCTCATTGTTATTTTGACAGTAAATTCTGTGCCATTATTTTGGAAACTGTGCTGCTTTGTTACTTTGAATCAATTGCTGAAGGCTAACAAAAAGCACTCTGCACCTGTGGCCTTTAGTTATCTTGATCTTAACTGGCATTCTGTCCTGTTTTATAGTGTTGACATGTTTGAATGGCATTGTGTTCATCATAAAACAGGAGAGACATGCCTAATCTATTTATTAGGAGTAACAATCAATCATTTTAAATGTTATAATGTGCCTATTTTCATGTAGGTCATTCACATTAAATTATTCACAGTTAAATGAGGCAACAATTTCCTTTGTATGCTGTACGTAGCAAAATTTGACACACTCTTATAAAGAATGCATTTAGGATTTCATTAATGAGAGTGCACTGAGGAAAACTTCCTCCCCAAGTGTTTAAAATGGAGTTACAATCTGAATCACTCTTGTTGATCATATCACTCTTAGTATTTGTCCTATCTTGACAGTTCTACTGGGCTTCAACTGCCTGAACTCATTTTCTTCAGGACCTTTTCAGCCAAGAGATGGAAGGAGGCTATCACCTCACCGGTCTGGGCTGGATTCAATTCCAGATTTCAGAAGTGGTTGGTTAGTCTTGTAATGCACTGCGCTGGCACTAGTCAATGCCCCATTTGCAACACTCGTTCCTAGTGTTCTGGATGATGCTTTAATTTTTTGGCCTGACCAGTTGATCCCTGCTTACTGTGCATGCCTTGGAACATGAGCAGTAGGGGAATGTGAAAAAAGCAGCTTCAGGTCAGCCTGGCTGGAGTTGTCTATTTATTTTTACCTTGTGATTTATTAGAAGTGTTGAGTATTTTGTGTTGGACATTAACGATTTCATGATGTGTTTTAGTGGACACTACTTGATGTGTAAGAGAAACTGTGACGTTGTGATAAAGTTATATTGAGTGGAACGGCTGTAATTGTTGCTAGGCAACATTGAGGTTACATGCAAGTATGTTCTCGGCTGGATGTTGATGTTATTAAAATGGAGCAACAATGTTTACAAAGTCTGGGAAGATGGTTATCCACTCTTGAGTTGATGAGCCATGGGGCCAGTCTTCAGTAAACATTGCCCTCCTTTTGGCAGTCGAGGCAGCAACAGTTTACAATTCCTACGCCATTGGTAGCTTTGAGACTCTAATAGGGAAAATCCGTAGGTGAGCTGTTATCTGCTCCAGAGCATTAAACAGGTGATTGATGTGTTTTTTTTTACCATAAATACCAATATGTCAACTTTTCAAGGGAGAATCGCCTTCAAGCACCTGAGGTAGAAGGTCTTCTATGAACTGGAGCAGCTCGCTAAGGTTCATGGAATACTCAGTTGTATTCATGTTGTTTTCAGTTACAGTCCAGCAATGCAATGGCACACACAAATCAAAGGCTTTTCTTTCTCTCGCAGTGGTATGTGACTTCCCTCCACCAAATTAGAACTCCCGGATGGAGAGTACCAGTGATTCATATATCATGAGATATTCCACCATAACCAGGCTTTGCCACAGGGTTGCGAAGCCTATGGCTGACTGGTGGGAGATATGGACTATGTGTCACAATGGTGGCTTATGACATCTCTGCATAACCCATGTACAAGGGCCATAGAGTGATACACTTAGTTACACCTGGACCAGAGTGCTGATTGAATGAACTTGCTGTGTGCTGAGAAAAGCACTTGAGGTGCCTGAGCCGCTGCGGTGGCTGCCTCAAGTATGATCCTGAAAAGGTGACTGAAACAGTGATGGTGTGCTGCTCGCTGCACAATACTGCCATTGATGGAGATATCAGCGTGCAATTCACTGGCAATGAGCAGGACCAGGGGAAGAGGATGATGAGGTAACAACATCTGGCTGCTGAAGAAGAAGGACTGCTGTCAGCACAAAGGCAGAGGCAGCAGATGACTGAGGGCTTCTCCTGAGGTTCTGCATTAGAATATTTGTCTGGTATTGATTGCGATAGAGTCCAACCTCTCTGCTTGTCCACTATTGCCCTGCATCTTATCAGTAACTGATATCCCTTGGTATTTACAGAACAGGTAACGTGATTTTAATTAGTAGTGACGTTGATGTAATTGTAAGGTGCAGGTCTGTATGTGATTTAAGTACCTAAGTGTCTATGCCTTTAGCCGAATGTCACATACAAAAGTACGATGTTGGCAAAGATTGATGTGTAATACGATGGGCATGGGTGCCACCAAAGGAATGGGTGAAATTAATTTACTACATCTGATTATGCTGCTATGCTCTTGCGGTTCTAGTCCTCCTTCTCCAGCCTGTGAGTCTTAATTTACCACTATACGTCACTAAAAAACACCTACAAAAGCCCCTTCCACCAGCAACCCCAATGTGTACTTTCAGAGTGAGGGGCTCGACCCATGCAACACAATCCGTGAATGGGTGCGAGTGAGTAAATTGCTTTTAGGTCAGGCCGGATCATGATCAGAAACAGAAACCACTCCCAACGACATGTTTACATCAGAACCTCTCCTCATTTATTAGAAAAGCATTTCTTGCACTCTTTTTGTTATGACATTTCATGCAACTGATGAGTTAATGAACTCACTGTGGTCGGTGGAGTGGATAACAGTACTCAGTCCACAACACTTCGGGCGCTAAATTGGGCCATGTAGCGCTCGTTGTTTCCGCGCGACCCAGCGTCTCCAACATCCAAGATGGCGTCTTGGATGCGCACGCACGTTTCCTGCGTGACGTGCGCCAGATGCCATCTTGGTATAGGAGTTAGCGCAGGCACAGATAAGAAACACTGGAATCGTGTAAAGTAGGGAGAAAATGGCTTCAATCAGTGTGCAACGCTGATTTAAAGTGATAGACACCATTTTGGGATTTAACGCTCAACTCAACACACAGTCTTAACCCCGACCATCTGACCGTGTCTTAGAGTGCCTGGAGGACTGCTGTTTGGAACGCTCTTCTACAGACGGCAGTTGATGCGAGCTCACTTGTAAATGTTAAATCTGAGATTGATAGATTTCTGAGAACCAAGGGTATTAAGGGATATGGGGCTAAGGCGGGTATATGGAGTTAGGTCATAGGTCCACCATGATCTCCTGCAAGAAAGCGAGGCATGTGCCTGGATGATGTGCCTGTCAAGGTTGAATAGCTGCCAGTGTGTGTGACCTGTGAGTTGTGGGTGGGCGGCATGAAACTTTAATAATGTGTTATGGAGGGAAGAAGCATCTGATGGGAAGGGTTGAGTACTGATGGAAAGAGTTTATTGGTATGTGGGGGATGGGGGGATGTAGTGTGTGGTGCAGTTGGTAGGAGATGCCACTTGACAGTTGACCTCACTCACCTTGCCCACTCATGTCAAAGCATTGAACTGCTTCCTGGACTGCATCCATGTTCGTGATGCTGTGCGCCTGGCATTGACTTCGTCCCCTGCTGCCTCCCACTGTCTTTTGAGTATATGTCTGGAGGGGCCTCTTGCCCCCTCCCCCCCACTGCGGATATAGGATGTCCCTCCTTCTGTCTACCTCTTGCACCCAATGTCTCTAGTCCATCAGCAGAGAACCTTGGTGCATGCACTCTTGCAGGCCTGATACCAACTCAGATCGGCAGATTGGTGAGGTCTGGTGTGCAGATTGGAGGGTGTGGGATTTAGTAGTGCACAACCTTTATTCAATGTTTTAACATAACTCATCAGTGTGTAAACACAGGCATGGGATCTGCATCTGTGTTTTACGTGTGCGATGTCTGATCTCCGTGCAGACAGTAGACTGTTATTTTCAGCAAATAACAGGTACCAGCTACCTTTAAGAGATTGCTAAGAAACATCTTCCCTTTAAGAGATGGAGCTCCCTCTGGTGGTGAAAAGTGCAAATTCCATTCATTCCACGTGCAAGGCCTGGAAAGGAACGCCGATTACAGGTAAGTGCTGCCTTGGGACAAACTTGCGTCTTGCCTGCCCGGGGTCCGTCGGGCGCGGGGTGTTGGCGCATCGTGCTAACATCGCCCAGAACGGACCCTTAACCAATTTTTCCCCCTTCCTGTTTCGAACGGAAAATCATTACAGAGATCCGTTCTTAACTTTTCCAACTCTCCTGACTCGCCCACAAGTCCCGGGACTTTCATTTTTTTTTAATACTCTTAATCCACACAAGAACTTTAAGGGGTGTAGAAAGGTACATGTTTTAAATTTCCAGTACAACTTCAAATAAAAGTTCCAGAATTACCGAACTCAGAAATGAATCACAAGTTTGACAACATCTTCTGTGCTTTTCCATCTTGACTGTCTTGTATTTTAACATATTCACGCCACTTAATAGGGCCGATTTTAACCCGCCAAAATCAGTGTTAACAGGGCAATAATGGCCTCAAAATGGGGTCAGAAGACGCTAACGCTCAGGTCAATGACATTTTTACAGGTGTTGAAGCAGCTGCCTGTTTCAAACAGTAGGCCTGCAGGGAAAACTGATGGAAGTGGAAAAGCAGCCTGGTGTAGTTGAATAACTCCAGTCCCACTACTGCATTGATAGAGACGCCAGCAAATTAAAATCATAAAGTAATTCAAACTATCGCTTTATCAATTGCAAGCCATGAGAGCAAATGGGGCAGAGCACATTGGAACTAGGGACACTCAGGGACCGATTTTCAATGGTAGCCCGCCCCATTTACAAGATGTCCAGCAATTGGTAATGGTAGGAAATCAGCATCCACACCTTGGGCATAGGTTTGCCAACCGTGGCTGGATGCATTCCTGGGGGTTTCATTGCATGACCTCTGCCCTCCAACTCCCCCACCCCCATATTGGTCATCCAACCTGTCCATTCTCAAACCGCCATGCCAATTGAAAACAAACAGACACTTTGTTACCCGATTGGACGATTCTTGACTGTCTACGCACATTAACACAGATGAAGTAATGGAAAAAACGAGGCTGAGAAATACTTTACAGAGGTATGGCTTCAGATTCAGATAAACATTGTTGGTGTGAGAAGATTAAAAGTTACTGCTTTCAAAAATCAGCATGATATGATAATGCATATGAATGATCAAGAGTGTAATTATGTCTTTCCGCGGCTCAATCAGAAGGTCCTTTACTGTTTGATAGCACTTTATTTCTGCACAACGCACACCATCTAAAATACTGTGACTTAGAATTAGTTCTACCCAGTTAAGTAATTAATAAAGCATACAGCTGACCTTCCTACTTTCTAGATGCTCAACTTCTACAGCTACCTAAGTTTGGTCCGGTAACGCCTCGATCGTAAAATTCTCATCCTTGTTTTCAAATCCCTCCATGGTCTCGCCCCTCCCTATCTCTGTAACCTCCTCCAGCCCTACAACCCTCCAAGATCTCTGCGCTCCTCCAATTCTTGCCTCTTGCGCACCCTTGATTTTAATCGCTCCACCATTGACGGCCGTGCCTTCAGCTGTCTAGGCCCTAAGCTCTGCAATTCCATCTCTAAACCTCTCCACCTCTCAACCTTTCTCTCCTCCTTTACGACGCTCCTTAAAACCTACCTCTTTGACCGAGCTTTTGGTCACCTGTCCTAATATCTCCTTATGTGGCTCGGTGTCAGATTATGTTTGATAATCGCTCCTGTGAAGCACCTTGGGATGTTTTACTACATTCAAGGCGCTATATTAATGCAAGTTGTTGTTGTTGTTGGATAATGATCCCTAGGTGCACAATTGTCTGCTAATTATAGTAATATCATTACAGTGAGAACAAGGAAAGGAGGGATTGTTCCTTGAACAGATGGCGTCGTCTCAGTATTGTCTATGGATGATTTTTGTGAATTATTTTCTGATGAAAAGTTTGCAATTGGTCAAAATTTGTAGGATTATCATTTTTAATCCGAGATTTATTTGCCAGGGAAAAACCCCAGTTTTGGGAAAATGGCTGGGAAAAGGACCCTGTTTAAAACACAGTTCCCAGAACAGAAAGGACAAGCTTTTGAACTAAAACCCACTCCACCCAACAGAAAAATTGCCTTACATCATCACCGGCTCTAAATTGGCTAAGGAGACAATGGGCTCGAATTTAGCAGGCCTGCGGGTTCCCAGCGGGTGGTCCTCCGGGAGCGTGGTCAACACGCTCGGCGAAATTAGTGGGTTGCCCGCGCGATCGTAGCAGGCAACACACTAATAGGAATCAATTACCTGCTCCTCTGGGGTCCGCGGCGCTGGTCTGTGCGTCGGTCGGGCTGCGCATGCGCAGTACGATCTGTCAGCTGGAGGCTCTCTAGTTAAAGGGGCAGTCCTCCACTGACAGATGCTGCAACCAATGGGACAAATTGCAGCATGGAGCAGCCCAGGGGGAAGGCTGCTCCCAGTTTAATGATGCCTCACCCCAGGTATCATCAGATGGGGTGAGGAGGAGGGGGAGGACACAGATCTTCCACCCGGCAGGCGGGAGGAAGCGGCCTGCCTCTGCCACCAAGAAGGCCTGGCTCGAGGTGGCAGAGGGGGTCACCTGCGCCACCAACATATGGCCCACCTGCATACAGTGCAGGAGGCGCTGCAATGACCGCAGTAGGTCAGCCGCAGTGAGAACACGAAGTCTTTCCCCTACACTCCGTCTGCCACAACACTGCCCCCACCCCACATCTCCTTCGGCACCGCCAACACTACTCTGTCACATCACCCTTCATACCCACTCAAACCCCATCCTCATCTTACCTCCACCTACTCACCTCGCCAGTACTCATCCTGCCACTAACACGCAACCCAATCCTCATACAATCTCATTGCTCCATCCCATACTCACCCTCTCGTGCATCTCCCTCACGGCCAGCCTCACTCAACCTGCCACCACCTGTGCTGCAGCCACAGGGCATGCATCACATATGTGCAGTAGGCAGCATAAGGCAAACGTGTCGTGAGCATGAAGGGGGTGCACAAGGGTGTCTGAGGGTTTGTCATGGGTGTTGCCTATATTGAATTTCAGAGCAACAAACAGCACACATTATATTGACACCACCACTGCCATGTCTCTGCGAATCCTGTCCGTTGTGTCCAATAATGCCCGCTCCTGGGTATCACTATGAGGACCCACCACTGATGCCACCCATCGTGTTACTGCAGAGTAGGTGCAGGTGTATTTGCAGGGCTCGTCCGCGCAGACGACTGAGAGACATCGGCGGTGTAGCCGGCTGCACCCTGGAAGGATGCGGAGGAGAAGGTGTGGAGGGCAGTGGTGACTTTGACAGCGACAGGTAAGCAGTTGGTGCTGGGGCCAGCCAGGAGCAGCTCGGCATGAAAGAGGCTGCAGATCTCCACGACTACATGTCGAGCGAATCTGCGCCTCCCTGTGCACTGCTGCTCGGAGAGGTCCGGGGAGCTGCGCCTCGGTCTGTGGACCCTGTGGCGAGGGTAGTGCCCTCTGCGATGCGTCTCTCTCTGCGGTAGCCCTCCCTCCTGCTGTGCAGGTGGGCGTGCAACAACACCGTGTTGGGGGGATCCACGTCTCTGCGGCGGACGGCGTGGACTGCGAGGCTGCTGGGGCTGGTCATGCTCTTCGTCCTCCGAGGGTGTCCACACACCACCCATCTGGCAGGTGTTGGTCTGAGGGGTTGTGCAGGGTAGGTGGGTGGTTCCTCGGACTGGGGCTGCGGTTTCGTGTCGGTCTGTCCTCTGGCTTGGCGGGGCGTGGTGGGGGGCAGGGGTTGCCCTATGTGACGCGGTGGCCTCCTGCGTGATTGAGGGCTGTCCCCCGTGGAGTGCACCTTGGCACCTGCCACAGGCTGCTGGATGCAACACGCCTGGTTGGAGAGAGACTGTTTCCCCCAGTGTGTGAAGCTCACTGCCTTGAACCTAAAATCCCACACTTCCTCTTTTGACAGCTGATTCAGCTCATTAACTGACCTCAACAAGCAAGTTAAGTGCTCTCAAGTGGAACCCCGCTGGCTTTAATTGCCTGCGGGATTCCCACCAGCGGGGCTTGCGCGCGCAGCCCCGCACGTCAGCGCGGTACCCGGAAGTGGCCGGGATTTCATCGCGATCCGGTCACTTGACCGGATATCGGGATTTTCCGGGCCCCCCCGCTGGAAACCCGCCGGAAACCCGACGCCAAAATCGAGCCCAATGAAATCCATCGGTTGATGTAATTAAGTCAGTCGGTCAGGACAACAGAACCCATCTGAAAACATAAGGAGTCGTACAACACCAGGTTATAGTCCAACAGCTTTATTTGAAATCACAAGCTTTCGGAGCTTTGCTCCTTCGTCACCTGACGAAGGAGCAAAGCTCCGAAAGCTTGTGATTTCAAATAAAGCTGTTGGACTATAACCTGGTGTTGTACGACTCCTTACATTTGTCCACCCCAGTCCATCACCGGCATCTCTACATCATCTGAAAACAGTTCACACCTCATATAGTACGCCAGATCAGCAGTTCCCATTGTCCCTCAAAACCAGCTAGATGAGAGGCGGGAAAATAACACACATTCAAACAAAGTTTTCTCTCCAAGGACCAATCGTAGCGTTTCGCACCGTCTGACTCGATCAACCAGGAACCAGTATAACTGTTGCAGCGTCAGGAAGGAGGGGGTCGAACAGTGGATGTCAAACGGACACCAGGCACACAGCTCTACAACATCAGAAGATCAGAGCAGGCCGCTCTCTCCACAACCAGGACCGAAGGAAGTCGCATGCCCCAAGGAACGGGTACGGCCCCAAGGACTTCGATCGTAGAAGACAAAGTCAGCAGGGTGAGCATTTCAACCGCAGCCTGCAGAATACTCAACTCACAGCCGTGTGGAGAGGTACCTCTGCATGTCCAGACCAAACCTTAGCAGTGTAGTGTTGGGAGTTAACAGCTGTGAGTAAGGGAACACGGAGGGGCTTAGTTTAAGAAGTCTAAGGGGAAGTAATCTATTTGTTCGTAGTCATATAGGAACGTTAGCATTGGTTTTGCCATATTGAGATTTGTTGTAGATATTAAACATACTTTTACTATTCAAAATCTGAAACCTGTGTTGATTGCATTATTCATCATCATTCAGTGTGATTCATAAGGGTAAGCCCAGACATTCGACCTTAAATAAGTGAGTTCGGTTGTGACCAGCAAGGCTGAACAACCCTCACACGATCGGATACACCCTACAAATTAAGGAATGTAGGATTCGTAGGTGGAACTTTGTCTCAGACAGGGAGTCAATTGGTCACTTTTAAACTGTATGTCTGTACTCAGGACAGTGATTGATAGCTGTCATGAACATCACTTCCCATTCCCACAATGGTGACCTTCAAGAGGGTAGTTTTGAGGCCAGCATGGAGTCTCACTAGTGGACAGCACAAATCAGAGAATCCTAATCCTAACCCTAACACTAATGCAGTGCTACCTCTGATCCTCACTTGTGTGCAACAAGGCTCCACACTGCTAACAAAGCCTAACAAAGTGATCGTTTTAGCATTGAAATCACCGAGTACAGAATGGAGTGGGTGTACGTTTGGAGACTCTTATGAGTGTGCCATTGTTCTGTGAGTATTTGAACTTATTGACCGAGAAGTGAAAAGTGAATTATGAAGTTTGTAATGGGTTCAATGTAAGAGTCCCGGACAATTTTAAAACCACTGTCAGATTGCAGATGAAGGGCTCGATTTTCAGGTGAAGGACTGGGTGCGTTGGCGGCAGGGGGGCTCCGAAAATCACCGAAATCCCGAGCGGGTTCGGAGCCCGGCTCCAACCCACCGACTTCCAGGTTCCCCAGTGACGCGTCTGGGTGCGTGTGTGCCCCCGAATGCGGAAGTCCCACCAGCAATTAAAGCCGGCGAGATGATACTTTACATAGTTTGACAGATAGTTAAAGTATTTGAACTACTTGATTGACTCGACATTGAGGCAGGGGTGTAATTTTGAAGGATCCTCAGCCTGTTTCCCGTGCTGTGGGAGATACTCCCTGTTGCAACAGACGTGTTTCAGCCAACAGCCAGTGGGAGATGCAAATGCTTATTTGACAGGTGGGGAGAAACCTCATTTATTGCAGCAGGGCACTCTGTCTCTTTGTGTTTTAACTCAAAATTCTTACTTTCCACCTAAAACTCTGCTGTTCAAACATATTTAACTACTTTGCGGACCCCCTCAAACTCACACCGTCAGGATGGGGGGCGCCATGGCTGTATTCATCACTTCATCCGAGGACGAGCAACATCACCAGCCTCGCCAGGCACAGCGTCCACCTCCACCACATGGAGCTCCACAACACAGTGCTGCGCCACAGGCACCTGCACAAGAGCACAGAGGGTAACAACAGAGAGAGCGACGTCGCAGGAGGCACTACCCTCGCCACAGGGTCTACAGACCGAGGCTCAGCTTCCTGGACCTCTCTGAGGAGCAGTGCATACGGAGGCTCAGAGTCAGTCACCAGGTAGTCGCAGACATCTGCAGCCTCCTTCATGCCGAGCTGCTCCTGGCTGCTTACCTGTCGCAGTCCAAGTCACCACTGCCCTCAACTTTTTCACCTCCAGATCATTTCAGGGTGCCAGCGGGGACATCACCGGGGTCTCTCAGTCATCTGCACACAAGTGCATAAGGCAGGTCACCATGACTTGTTTCGCAGAGCCTCGCACTATGTCAACTTCCCCATGGATGACCTCAGCCAGACGGAGAGGGCAGTGGGATTCCACACTGTGGCTGGCTTCCCACGGGTACAGGATGGAATCGATTGCACCCATATAGCTATCCGAGCACCTCCACATGAGCCAGGACTGTTCATCAACAGGAAGGGCTAACGCTCCATCAAAACTCAGCTTGTTTGTGACCACCGCAAAAGAATCCTTCACGTGTGCGCCAGATACCCTGGCAGCTGTCACGATTCCTTCATCCTCCGGGAATCCAACATCCCGACCCTCTTCCACACACTGAACACCGATAAGGGCTGGCTCCTCGGGGACAAGGGATGCCCCCTGCACACATGGCTCATGATACCTCTGAGGAACCTCATCAACGAGCAACAGTGTCGATATAATAACAGACACATCATTACCAGGGCTAAAATTGAGCATGCTGTAGGGCTGCTCAAGACGTGCTTCAGGTATCTTTGATCATTCTGGAGGAGCGTTTCAATTTGCATCAAACAGAGTGGGACGCCCTATAGTCGTGTGTTGTGCCCTGCACAAAAGGACGCAACAGAGAGGCATGCTGATTGAGGAGGCCCCATCCACATCTGCCACTCACATTGAGGAGAAGGAGGCAGAGGAGGAGGAGCAGGAGCAGGAGCAACCCATGGGCAGAACAGCGGCTCACCTGGCTGCTCGTGAGGCCAGGGAGCCACTGATATGTGAACAGTTCTCCTAACATCAGACAGTGTGAAGAGTCCAGTCCTCAGACCACCTGGAAAGAGCAGCGCCCACACCAGCTCCCCCTCCCCCCCGACCGCTGCACAAAACAGTCCTGCAACTACATATATGCCCACTGTAGAGTGACCCAATGGGTGGCATCAAGTGTCGGCATTCATGGTGAACCTCATGAAAGGTGGCAGTAGTGGGGACAAAAATAATATTTAATGTGAGTTTAACAAAAAGCTAATATAAATAAAAAACATGACCAACCGTCAAACACCCTCGTGCATCCCCTTTGTGTTTACAAAACCTTCGCCTTTCTCTTCCGAATACTTCTACGTGGTACATCCCCTGTGGCTGCAGCAGAGGTAGTGGCAGGTTGCTCTTGTTCATGCCCTGAGTGATTAGATGCTTTGGGCCTACACCCTCTGGGTTTTGGTGCCCCTGAGGGCCCCTCCAAAGGCTGCTCCACCTGCACCTGTACAGGGGCAGACTCAGCCACCTGGAGAGGAGGCATCATTGCGGGTACTGGTTGAGAGGGGGGCAACGGGTGAGATGCGGGAGCACTTTGAGTGGCGTCCCCACTTCCATGTCCCCTTTCGCCATCATCTCTCCCCGGGGCCAGGCCCACACCACTCCTTCCACTCTGCTGGACGACAGTTTGGAGGACATGTGTGAAGCCTTGTAAGGCCAGTGCTAGTGTATCTGCCTGCCTGTTTAATGCACAGAATGTTGTTCATCCTGAGTCCGAACTGCATTAAACAGGCAGGCAGATACACTAGCACTGGCCTTACAAGGCTTCACACATGTCCTCCAAACTGTCGTCCAGCAGAGTGGAAGGAGTGGTGTGGGCCTGGCCCCGGGGAGAGATGATGGCGAAAGGGGACATGGAAGTGGGGACGCCACTCAAAGTGCTCCCACATCTCACCCGTTGCCCTGAATGGACTCATTTGTGAGCCATGCTTGAAGCTCCATGGAGGCTAGCCTTCCCTCCATCGCAGACATTCCCGCAATTACCCACGACAGTATGTCAGAGATTCCCTCACGTATTTTTGCCACCATTCCACTCATGCAGGAGTTGGACTCCTCCATCCTCTGCGCGATTGTGGAGAGTGCGCGTGGCACCTGTTCCAGCATCTCGCAAATGTGCTGCTGCCCTTCGATCATTCTCCTTTTAAAGGATAGCCCCCAGGGTTCTGCGTCTGTGTCCAGCTGAGCAGAGCCTGGAAAGGAATGCTCCCACTGACACGGACTCTCCACAGCTGCCCTTGTCACCAGTGTCTGCTCGTGTTCACATGTGTGTGGTAACTCAATATGTGCGATCCCAACTGACTGCGGACTAGGACCCACCGAGGTGTGTGTATCTGCGCTAGTGGATGACTCGCTGACTCGCTCAGGTGTGACGGTGCACCCTCAGAGGCCGGCAGGTCCTCTGAGGAATCGCCCTCTTCCATCACAGCGGTCGCTGAAGGCCCTGTCAGAGAACAAAAGGTAATATCACACAGGTGTGTCATGTTACAATGAGCATACTGAGGTGTTGAAGGTGGCAAGGCATGTTAACATCAATTCATGTTGTGTGTACTCAATGTTAAAGTTGTGTCACCAGATGTTTGTCGGGTGCCAGTCTCGGCGTCCCTGACGGACAGGCGCTCGAATGTGAGGCTCAGCTCCAGCGCCTCCTGCTCCGCATCTGTGAGGACAACTGCCTGTTGCAGACCCCCTCCGGTCCTCACCCTCTCCCGTGCATTCTGGGCTCTCTTCTCCTATAAGGAGAGAAAGTACAGACGCGTGAGTGAGTGATGGTGACGTGGCCAACCGATGGATGCATTGGTTTGGGGGATGCTGACCGTGAAAGAGATACATCAGAGGGTGAGTATGAGACAGAGCCATGTGGGTATGAGGATTGGGTTAAGTAGTAGTGGGTGGGGTGAGTAATGGGGAGGTGAGGAAGTGCTGAGGAAGTGCAGGTAAGTTGAGGATGAGCTTTAAGTGGGTGTGAGGAGTGGTGTGATGGAGTAGTGTTGGCAGTGGAGAATGAGTTGGGGGGTGGGGGCGGTGATGTGGAAGACGGAGTGTAGGAGAATCAGTAAGTGTACTCACTTTGGCTGACCTAGTTAGGTCATTGAAGCGCTTCCTGCACTGGATCCAGGTGCGGGAGATGTTGCTGCTGCTGGTGACCTCCTCTGCCACCTCGAACCAGGCCTTCTTGGTGGCAGAGGTGGGCCACTTCCTCCCATCCTCCGGGTAGAAGACATCCCTCCTCCTCCTCACCCCATCCAGTAGCACCTGGGTGAGGCATCATTAAATCTGGGAGCAGCCTTTGCCCTGTGCTGCTCCATTGTACTGTGTGGGTGTTTTGCTCCAGGAGCAGCCATTGGAGGACTGCCCCTTTAACCCTTTAAATAGAGCTCCTCCTGCTGACAGCCTGTGATGCGGGTGCGCAGTCCACCCGCTGCGCAGCTTTCGGGCGGCAAACCCGGAAGCCACGTTAAGTGGCTCCAATTGACCTGCAGTTGCATGGGAAACGGACAAATTTTATTGGGCGGGTTACCCACGCGCCCAATCGTCCACCCACTGCCATCACGCCTCCCCGCGAATATCGGGGCCGAAGGGCCAAGTGCACAGAAAATCACTTTCATTCCAAACAGTACAGGATTTGGAATTTAGAACAACTTCTTCTGAAAACGTGCAAAAGAAAATAAATATTTGTAAAATTCCTGGGAAAGACAGTGAGAAGACAGGTAGAAAGTAGCTCATTGTAAGAAAGAAAGGTCAGTCGTTATACAGCATCTAATCACAAATCTCAGAAACATCTCAAAGTGCTTCACCTGCAGCGATGTAGTTTGAAGTGCAGTGACTGTTCTGCAGGCAAATGCAGCAGTCATTTTTTACACAGTAATATTGTAGAGTTTTCTTAGTTATTCAGCTCGTAAGGTCATGAATCAACTGAGACCGACATTCTGGAATGGTTTTGAACACTCTAAATAATTTTATTGACATTAGACTCAACAGTTTCGCAGAAAGCAGCGCCAGACAACCTTAACCAGGGAACACAACTCAGAACTAAATGTGATCAGGTCCTAGTTCTGGGAGAGTTGAGGGGGTTAATTCTTCATCGACACTTCTTCTTTGTATGCTGCTTGTGGTCTCCTGAAAAATCATTGTGAGCATGTCTGCTTTATATGTTTTCTTTGTAAAGCCTGTGACTGTGCAGAATACCTTACTGCTTTCCTCTCAGTTCTCATGGTCCAGCAGACAGCTGGCTTATCTTTTTCCCTTGTTTATCTCTCTTTGTCAGCAGAATGAGTAAATGTCCCTGGAAAGTACAGTGCAGTACATTTTCTCTCAAGGCAGCTTTGAGCAGTAACACGATCGAGCATGCTCTCTGATTTTGGCCAAGTTAACAGTTATGGCCCATAGGCCTTTGCTCCATTGGTGTTTCGATACAATGAAGGGTTCCTCGGCAGGCTATCGATCCCAAATTAGTCCACCTATTATTTCATCTCAATTGTATTGACTGCACACGAGTTATTCTTCATTTGCTGTTCATACTTTTAACCAATTATGCTCTTGTATCATATATTCACCCTGCTACTCCAGGGTTTCAAGTCCATTCCTTTATCCATCTCACGGTTCCTAGGCGAGTATAGCCTTGACAATTCCCACTCCGTAGGCCTTACTTAGTCCTCTTTAAGAGTAGGCACCAAAAAGTCCACATCAAAAAGCAAAAAACCCTTCAACATCCTACAAATATGAGATGAACAATGAGTTAATCTGCTTTTTTCATGGTTTTGGTTGAGGAGGCAATGTTGGCTAGGACACCAAGAAAATTCCCTGTTCTTCTTTGAATATTGCTATCCACCTGAGCCACTGGAATAAGCCAACAGGATAATGTCTCGTCCAAAGGATGGCATCTCCGACAATGCAGTACACCAGCCCCTCAGCCCATATTGCAACAGAGTACACAAGTCCTGGCATGGGACTTGAACCCACAACCTTCTGACTGAGAGGCAACACTGCTACCAAATAAGCCAAGACTGCCACTCAAAGTGAAAAATAAGACGTATTAGAAAGAGGAATGGATGTTAGGAAAAAATAATCAGTTAAAGTATTGAAGAGAGACTACTTAATGATTGCAGGGAAAATCTAATATTAATGCACATCATCTAGATCTTTTTTCCACAATAATTTCAGAACTGAAGACCTCGCTAGCATTAATAATCAGTTGCTTTAAAATGTGTAATGCAAGCACGCTCATGGAGAGAAAAGAGCAAAGGTTAGGAATAAAATTGCCATTAATAAACTTGAGCCCTTCACGACTTACAAAGCACCAGGAGCATTTGGCCTGAATCCAGGCAAACTCATAAATTAGACCAGAGTTAAAGAGTGCAAGAGGTAGGGGCCCCAGAAGATTAGAAAATAACTAATGTTATTCTAGTGTTCAAATGAAAGGTCAGAAACACGATCCCAGAAATTGCAAGCTGTAAGATTGATGGCTATAGTGTGGGAAATGTTAGAATCTATTATGAAGAAAGAGAATGAAAGCAGTAATTCAAGCTGACGTGTCTCCATGCCCAACAATTTTGTTTGAAGATATAACAGGGTTTGTAGGCTTCTCGCCAATGTTGCCGCCTCCTGAAGGTACAGATTTTTTGCTAGAATATGGTCCCATGGGCACTGGCCGCTCTCCGATACCTCACACAAATGGCTCTTATTTATGCGTGAGTCTGAACAGCGAGTGTATTTTAATGGGTGGAAAATAAACATGCTGTGCACCCACAGTTTCCCACCATGTGCTCCTTGCAAGTGCCGCTCCCTGGTGGAGGTGCAGGAATCGACAATTCCATCAGAGGACACATCGAGCTAAATCCCATGCTGTTCCCAAGCAATGTCTATACATGGGCGCTTCCAGCACTGGTACCCGGATAGTGATCAGGAGTAGGAACCCTGGCTGATTTATTTTTCCCTCCCTCTTAACCCAAGGGCCTTATGCAGAACTGTAGCACCCCTGGGACTGCTTCGGCTGACTGTTAACCACAGAATATGGATTGAACCTTGGACCTTCCTGATCTTCCAATGTTAAAGGCGCTATATAAATGCAAGTTGTTGTTGTATTGTAAGAGATTCAAACAAGGACAAGGATGATTCTGTGGGTTGAATTTTGTTCTTTGACACAATCTCCAGCAGAAGTGTGGCAGGATAGTTTGCCTAACCCACCTGAGGCCTGGTGCTGACCTCATTGGGTTTTCCAGAATCAGCTTTCTTTAAGTAGGTGGGCTACCCGCAGTATTCCTGCTTCCAGTTGGGAACTTTTCATTGGGGGGAGGGGGAAGTGGCTGCTACTGCAGAATTCCACTTGCTGCAGCATTTTAAAGGTTAAGGCAGCAACCAGAAAGGAAAACTTGTCGCACTAATTGTCCCTTGGTCTATTTAAATGCCTGCTGAGGCCATTTAAATTTTCCATCCTATCCTGCATCACCCAGCAACCCTGTACGATACCACACCATCAGTACTACCCCCTTTGACTCTGCCGGCCATTAGAGACGGGCAACACAATGGATGGGGATCAAATGTTACCAGTGTTCAGCCAATTTTCTGTCCCTGTCCATCCCATTACTCCCCTAAAAAGAGTGCTAAAGAGGAAAATGTCTTACATCATTGGTAAAGAGAAATTAAAGGAGCTCAGTTTTTTCTAATTGAAAATTTGGGGGAATTGGTTTCAAGATTTTGGAGCAGATGTGGAGAATTATTTATGCTAAAGCTAGAACATCATATCAATATATATGGTTATATACTTAAGCAATGACAAGCAGAGCAACCATAAAGAGTAACTTCTGGAACAGAGTGACTCACAGTCCACTTGTGGAATAGAGTGCCACCAGATGCAGTGCATGTTGACTCACTTAAAATATTCAAAAGACAAATTAATCAATTCTTGTTTTTAATCGATAGCAGACATCTGCAGATTTAATGTAGAAGCATCTGGAAGGTGAAACTAGCCTCTGCGAGAGTTTAATACTGACCTGAATGAAGGAATGAAATAAAGTGAGATGGCCTTTTCTTATCCCCACCTTATGCTTAGATGGGTACTATGAACACAGCACTCAATCAGTCATGATCAGACAGGTAAGGACACTTCATATAAACAAGAAAGAATTTGTATTTATGTAAACAATTCTTTAAAAATTCTCCCTCATGATTCTCGAATGGAGGATTATTTATATTATATTCTTGCAATAAAGTAAGCCCAAATCTTCAGGTTCCTTTACAAATACTAATAAATTAGAAATATCTTGTAGTACTTATCTTTTTATATTTTCAGTGTGTATAAATGATGGAGTGTTCTATTAATGCAGGAAAAACCCTAGTGCTGGGTCCCTTTAATACAGGAAGGATACTAGTGCTGGGTCCCTTTAATACAGGAAGAATACTAGTGCTGGGTCCCTTTAATGCAGGAAGGTTACTAGTGCTAGATCCCTTTAATTTGTGGGAAATATACCAGTGCTGGATCCCTTTAATGAGGGAAAGATATTAGTGCCCTGTCCCTTTAATACAGGAAGGATTTGAGCGTTGGGTATTTTAAAGTGAGGACTTCACTATGATATTCAGATAATCATTATTTATTCTGCTTTTTGCTCCAGCAAGTACACACCTCTTCAGCTGACTCCCACAGACCTATTTTTAAGTTTTTTTTCTTCTTTAGTAAAATAAAGACTTGGATTAGACTCTTCCGGCTTATTCAGGGTACCACCAAGTTCTGGAGCTGCCCAGTCTATAACAGATCACAGTGGGGCATCTCAGACGAGAAATAGAGCAGGGGCTGATGCTGTGTAGCCTAGCCAAGGGGATCTGCATCATGCTGCCTATGTGTCTCATCGCATCGTGCATTCAGAATGATGGACAGATGCCAACCCTTCATGCAAACACTGAAGGGTCTGGGTTAGTTAGCTCGGAGCTATGTTGGTTCTACCAGCTATCTGTAAATCCAACCCTGGACCTGATGTGGGTCCTGATGTGAGATTTTGTGCTATTTTTATAATGACGTCAAAACTGTATGATCTTTTGCTGTGGAATAAAGTCTCCAATATAAACAGATCTTGTACATAGCATCCAGTCTGTAATCCTTTGTCTGTCTTATTGTAACATCACAGATATGGGCTTCATTGCACACATAGATATCAATGTGCAGGGATTAACTGAATCCGATGGTTAGTAACGGCTACCACTGGACAAAGTGGTGTCATATTTAATTTTTATTAAGGAAGATTTATGAAAGGTAGCGTTCATTCTTTAGCCTATTTATTAGTGGGGAATCTCCAAATCTGATTAACTACCCACATCCAAACCCTGCACAATCAACAAGGCGAGCAGATGACCTACTCTCGATGCTCCCTCTAAAATTAACGACAAGGAGATGTCCAAGAACGGCTTGGCTTGAGTTGTCCTCTGGTTCTGCCTTTTTCTTTCTTCAGAGGAAGTGCCTCATTCAATTCAGCACGTGCCAAATTCAAGATAGCATCATGACCCATTGTTCTAATGAAATGCACTAATCGACTAACATCCTGCCACAAGACTGACACCAGAAAGATTTTTCAAATGGTTTAACACAATTCACAACAAGATACGTAAACAGCAAGATGTAGATCAAAAGCAAAATACTGCGGATGCTGGAAATCTAAAATAAAAACAGAAAATGTTGGAAATATTCAGCAAGTCAGGCAGCATCTGTGGAGAAAGAAACAGAGTTAACGTTTCAGGTAAATGACCCTTTGTCAGAACTGGAAAAAGTTGAAGATTAAATTGTTTTTGAGCAAGTATAGAGCTAGGGAAAGAGGAGGAGGAAAGGGAGGGGAGGAAAGAACAAAGGGGAAGGTCTCTGATAGGGTAGAGGGCAGGAGTGATTAATTGACAAAAGGGATGATGGTGCAAGGCAAGGAGGGTGGTAATGGGACAAGTTACGAAACAAAAGATGGGTCTAGAGGAACTGGTAAATGGCAACATCAGAACCATTAGCAGCAGCTGCTGTCCAAAATAAATGGGAGCAGTAGTTATGATCTGAAGTTATTGAAATCAATGTTGAGTTCAGAAGGTTGTAAAGCGCCTAATGGAAAGATGAGTTGCTGTTCCTCAAGCTTACGTTGAGCTTCTTTGGAACAGTGTAAGAGGCCAAGGGCAGAGAGGTTAGAGTAGGGGTGGTATGGGGAATTAAAATGGCAAGCGACCGGCAGATCAGGGTCATGCTTGCGGAGGTTTTCAGCAAAGCGATCACCCAATCTGTGTTTGGTCTCCCCAATGTACAGGAGTCCGCTTTGTGTGCAGCGGATACAATATACTAAATTCAAAGAAGTACAAGTAAATCGCTGTTTCACCTGGAAGGAGTGTTTGGGGCCCTGGACGGTGGGAAGAGAGGAGGTGAAAGGGCAGGTGTTGAATCTCCTGCACTCGCACGGGAAGGTGCCGTGGGGAGGAGAGCGGGTGTTGGGGATGATGGAAGAGTGGACTAGGGTGTCACAGAGAGCGCGGTCCCTTCGGAACGCTGAAAGAGGAGGAGAGGGGAAGATGTGTTTGGTGATGGGATTACGCTGGAGGTGGCCGAAATGGCGGAAGATGATACGTTGAATGTGGAGGCTGGTGGGGTGGAAGGTGAGGACAAAGGGGACCCTATCATAGTTCTGGGAGCGAGGGGAAGGGGTGAGGGCAGAAGTACGGGAAATAAAAAGGACACGGTCGAGGGCCCTGTCAACTACAATGGAGGGGAATCCTCGGTTGAGGAAAAAGGAAGACTTATCGGAAGCATTGGTGTGGAAGGTGGCATCGTCAGAACAGATGCAACGGAGATAGAGTAACTGGAAGAAGGGAATAGAGTCCTTACAGGAAGTGGGGTGGTAGGAAGTGTAATCAAGGTGTAAAAAAGGAGGGAGAGAGAAAACAGACCCTAACATCAGTAGTAGGGAAAATGCTAGAGTCTATTATAAAGGATGTGATAACAGGACACTTAGAAAATACCAACGGGATTAGACAAAGTCAATATGGATTTATGAAAGAGAAATCATGTTTGACAAACCTACTGGAGTTTTCTGATGATGTAACTGGTAGAATAGATGAGGGAGAACCAGTGGATGTGGTTTATTTGGATTTTCAGAAGGCCTTTGATAAAGTCCCACATAAGAGGTTAGTGTGCAAAATTAAAGCACATGGGATTGATGGTAATATACTGGCATGGATTGAAAATTGGTTAACAGACAGGAAACAGAGAGTAGGAATAAATGGGTCTTTTTCGGGGTGGCAGGCAGTGACTGGTGGGGTACCGCAGGGATCAGTGCTCAGGCCCCAGCTATTCACAATATATATCAATGATTTGGATGAGGGAACCAAATGTAATATTTCCAAGTTTGCTGACGACATAAAACTAGGTGGGATCGTGAGTTGTGAGGAGGATGCAAAGAAGCTTCAATGCGACTTAGACATGTTGAGTGAGTGGGCAAATACATGGCAGATGCAGTATAACGTGGATAAATGTGAAGCTATTAACTTCGGAAGGAAAAACAGAAAGGCAGAGTATTATTTAAATGGTGATAGATTGGGAAATGTTGATGTACAAAGGGATCTGGGTGTCCTTGTACACCAGTCACTGAAAGCAAACATGCAGGTGCAGCAAGCAGTTAGGAAGGCAAATGGTATGTTGGCCTTTGCAAGAGGATTTGAGTACAGGAGCAAGGATGTCTTACTGTAGTTATACAGGGCCTTGGTGAGACCACACCTGGAGTATTGTGTGCAGTTTTGGTCTCCTTACCTAAGAAAGGATATACTTGCCATTGAGGGAGTGCAGTGAAGGTTCACCAGACTGATTCCTGGGATGGCAGGACTGCCTTATGAGGAGAGATGGGTCGACTCGGCCTGTATTCACTCAAGTTTAGAAGAATGAGAGGGGATCTCATTTAAACATATAAAATTCTGACAGGGCTAGACAGGTTGGATGCAGGGAGAATGTTTTCCCTGGCTGGGGGGTCCAGAACGAGGGGTCAGTCTCAGGATACAGGGTAGAACATTTAGGACTGAGATGAGGAGAAATTTCTTCACTCAGAGGGTGGTGAACCTGTGGAATTCTCTACCACAGAAGGCTGTGGAGGCCAAGTCACTGAATATAGTTAAGAAGGAGCTAGATAGATTTCTGGACACAAAAGACATCAAGGGGTATGGGGAGCGAGCAGGAATATGTATTGAGATACGGGATCAGCCATGATCATATTGAATGGCGGAGCAGGCTCGAAGGGCCGAATGGCCTACTGCTGCTCCTATTTTCTATGTTTCTATGTAGATAGCTGTAGGAGTCAGTGGGCTTATAATAGATATTGGTTGACAGCCTATCCCCAGAAATGGAGATAGAGAAGCCGAGGAAGGGAAGGGAAGAGTCGGAGATGGACCATGTGAAGATGAGGGAAGAATGGAAATTGGAAGCAAAGTTGATGAAATTTTCCAGTTCTGGGCGGGAGCAGGAAATGGCACTGATACAGTCATCAATGTACTGGACAAAGAGGCGAGGGAGGGGATCTGGAACAAGGAATGTTCCACATATCCCACAAAAAGACAGGCATAGCTGGGAACCATATGGGTTCCCATGGCGACACCTTTTATTTGGAGGAAGTGAGTGGAGTCAAAGAATAAGTTGTTCAATGTAAGAACAAGTTTAGCCAGATGGATGGAGACTGGTTGGGCCTCCATTCAAGGAAGAAGCGGAAGGCCCGCAGGCCATCCTGGTGGGGGATCGATGTGCAGAAGGACTGGACGTCCATGGTGAAAAGGAAACGGTCAGGGCCGGTGAACTGGAAACTGTTAAAGTGACGGAGGCTGTCGGAAGAGTCGCAGATGTAGATCAGGAGAGAATGGACAAGGGAAGACAAAATAGAGTCGAGATAGGAAGAAATAAGTTCAGTGGGGCAAGGACAGGCTGAAACAATGGGTTTCCCGGGCAGTCCTGCTTGTGGATCTTGGGAAGGAGGTAGAAGAGGGCTGTGTGGGATTGGGGGACTGTGAGGTTGGAGGCCATGGGGGGGGGGAAGATCTCCAGAGGAGATGAGGACAGTGACAGTCTTGGAAACTATGACTTGATGTTTGGCGGTGGGGTCATGGTCCAGGCGGAGGTAGGAGGGGGTGTCGGAGAGTTGGCGATCAGCCTCCTCAAGGTAGAGATCTGTTCACCAAACAACATCAGCGCCGCCCTTGTCAGCAGGTTTAACGACAATGTCAGAGTTGGACCTGAGAGAACGGAGTGCTGCAAGTTCAGAGTGAGGGGAATAGAGAAATCTTTTGAAGGCCTTCTGGACTCAACATTGATTTCAATAACTTCACTGCTCCCCTTTTTCTCAGACAGTAAGTGCTGCTAATGGTTCTGATGTTTTCATTTGAAGTTCCTCTAGACCCACCTTTTGTTTCTTTATTTGTCCCATTACCACTCTCCTTGCCTTGCACCATCATCCCTTTTTGTTATTTAATCGCTCGTGCCCTCCACCCTATCAGAGACCTTTCCTCTTCTTCTTTCTTCCCCTTCCCTTCCTCCCCACCCCCCTCCCTTTCCCTGGCTCTGTACTTGCTTAAAAACTGTTTAATCTTCAATGTTTTCAAATTCTGACGAAGGGTCATCGACCTGAAACGTTAACTCTCTTTCTTTCTCCGCAGAAGCTGCCTGACCTGCTGAGTATTTCCAGCGTTTTCTGTTTTTATTTCAACAAGATGTAGATCTCAGTTGGGATGCCTAGCATCAGCAACACTTGGTTTATTATCATGAGCGGCGCAGTGTCAGACTGAGAGGAAATGTTGAGTGGAGTCCCAATAGTGTCAGTGCTTGGGCCTCTCTTTTTCTAGTCTACATAAATGGTCTGGGTACTAAAACTGACCAAAGGATGGTCACATTTGCTGATGACACAAAATTAATGAGAACAGCAGAGTCAGGGGATGCAGCGAAAGATCTGCAAAAGGATTTCGATCAGTTAGCCTTAGCTCATTTGCTAGCACACTCAACTCCTAGTCAGAAGGTTGTAGGTTCAGGTCCCATTCCAGGGACTTGAGCACAAAATACTGAGGGGAGTGCTGCACTGTCAGAGGTGCCACCTTTCGGATGAGATGTTAAACTGAGGCCCTGTCTGCCCTCTCAGGTGGACGTAAAAGATCCCATGGCACTATTTCGAAGAAGAGCAGAGGTGTTCTCCCGGTGTCCTGGCCAATATTTATCCCTCAACCAACATCAATAAAATAAATTACCTGGTCATTATCTCATTGCTGTTTGTGGGACCTTGCTGTGCACAAATTGGCTGCCACGTTTCCTACATTACACCAGTGATTACACTTCAAAAAGTACTTCATTGGCTGTAAAGCGCTTTGGGGCATCCTGAGGTCATGAAAGGTGCTATATAAATACAAGATTTTTCTTTCTCTTTCTTTTATGTAATTGGGCAGAAATCTTTTAGCTAACGTTTAACACTGATGAATAGAAAGTATGGCACATAGGTCAAAAAATAATGAGGAACATAAATATATGATGAATGGGATTGAATGTGTAAGAGAAGACTTAGAACCCGGGAGCAATAGTAAACATATAATTTTTATGTTCAGAAAATGTTTAAAAGCAATGAAAAAGGTTAGTGGAATGTTGGGGTATTGAGGCAACACAGTGAAATATATGTATACAAAAGTCGTAATAAAGTTTTACAATGCACTCATTGGACTAGAATTAGAACACTGAGGTAGGAATTCTGTGCTCCCAGTGCACATGGAAGGGCGTACATCACAAAATTGTGCATTGCCAGCCCGTGATCTTCCATTCATGGGCAGACAGACGATCATGAGGTGATAACCGGCTGTGAGCACGCACCAGGAGAAAACTTTGGGGGTAACTCAGAAGGATGTGGAAGAAGTGCAGCAAGATTGATCCCATGTGTGTAAGGGGTTTTGTTTCCGGGGCTTATTGTAGGTCAGCCAGTTATGTTTTCCTGGGCTGCCCTGCCCGCTGTGCGGTTTCGAATCACTTTCCCCTTCCTGATTCTGAGCTCAGGACTTATCGAGCGGTAATAAGGACAGACGAACAGACCAGTGGATTGGCGCAAGGAAAACCAATGTTTATTAATAAGTAAACTAAAACTACAAGGTAAACAGTATTATACAGAAGATAAAAGGAATCGCTATGGATGCAATACAGTCTTACACTTAACGAGGTGGAAGAAACGGACACATCGAGGGAAAATCCTAAAATCACAATTTTAGCAATACCCCTTTAACTCCCACCCTTACACCTAGCTAGGTTGTCTTGTGACGGCCAGAAAAATAAAAATAATGCTCACCGATGAAACAGATGAAAAGGCCTGGCCCCTGTGCCCTGCTGCTGCCGTCGACATGTGGTTGCAATGTTTACTGGACGGCCTTCCTTCTTGGTTGCTAGCAGGCAAGCAGGACGCTGGACCGAGGCAAAGAGAAAGAGGGAGAGAGGTTCTGGGACGCCCCAGTTATACCCTCCCGGTAATAGGTTATTTTTGCGCCTCATTAGTTTGCTCCATTGTCCGATTTGAGTGCGAAAATGTAAGACAAGAGGGCCCCGATCTTGGCCCATTTACATTAATGGCCGGTACCTGTACTGATCTGTTCCATAACTGCTTTCCATTGTTCCGAATGTTCCTTAATGGGTCACCTTAGTCCTGGGATTACTCCTGCTCGAATTTTGATTGTGTCGGCAGGCAACGTTGATGGCTTGCCTCAGGGCGTGTTTGCAACTGCATTGTTCAAAGAGCCCTGTCTGCTCTTGTGGAAAGGTGTTAAACACGGAGCCTGCCAAGCTGTCAGAGAATCCAATTTCAAATGCTGCAGGTCCTTGGCCATGTGTCTGACCGCAGCCATTTTGAGAGACCCTGGATTTTTTTAAAACACAGTCACAACGGGTTTACTTTAATAACTCCAATAAATCTTCGGCGGTGGTGGGGGGGGGGACATGTGAAATTTTGCGAATCCCTTCAGTGTAAATGGGATGATCTATGAGGGAAAGGGTTATAGTCTGGAAAGAAGGTGGTTAAAGCATATAAATTGTTGAACAATAAATTTGGAATAAATTAGGAAAAGCTTCTTTGCTCAAAGAATGATAAATGTTTGGAATAATCTACTAAACAAGGGAATAGAGGCAATTCAAAACAAAATTAGATGCCACAGGAGTTAATGTACAAGAGGGATGAGCTTCAGTGGCCCAAATTTGTCCGTAATCTTTCTTATTTCCTGATGAGATGCTCCATTGTGATGTTGTTTTAAAATTGCACCAAATCAATCTATATGAGTGTGCCCAGGAACACTCCCAATAATAACAGCAGCCAGAATGTGAAGTCGTTATCTCCAACTAGTTTTGCTTCTTCACCGTGTGACAGTAAATACAAACATTTTACTGCTTTAGCTCGTTCAAGCCTTCTAAACAGACATACAAACCTCAGGGCGGGGCAGCGTCCAGCATCAATCACATGGAAAGGTGCCATGAAAGAAATCATGATTGGTTCACTTGTCCAGGTCAGATGAGAAAGCATTTGTTAAACTAACTATTGTTTTCCCAATAACAGGGCTTAAAAGCAAACAGCTAAAATCCGTTGCACAATCATCGAATCATAGAATGCTACAGTACTGAAAGAGGCCATTCAGCCTATCTGCCCGTGCCAGCTCTTTAAAAGAGCTATCCAATTAGTCCCATTCCCCTGCCCTTTCCCCATATCCATGCAAATTTTTCACCTTCAAGTATAGGACTGATTAAGGACCAAAAAGGAGATCTACGCTTGGAGACAGGGGGCATGGCTGAGGTACTAAATGAATACTTTGCATCTGCCTTTACCAAGGAAGAAGATGCTGCCAAAGTCTCAGTAAAAGGAGAGGTAGCTGCGATACTGGATGGGTTGAAACTTGATAAAGAGGAGATACTAGAAAGACTGGCTGTACGTAAAGTAGATAAGTTACCCGGTCCGGATGAGATGCATCCTAGATTGCTGAGGGAAGTAAGGGTGGAAATTGCAGAGGTACTGGCCATAATCTTCCAAACATCTTTAGATACGGAAGTGGTGCCAGAGGACTGGAGAATTGCAAATGTTACACCCTTGTTAAAAAAAAGGGTGTAAGGATAAACCCGGCAACTACAGGCCAGTCAGTTTAACCTCGGTGGTGGAGAAGCTTTTTGAAACGATAATCTAGGGCAAAATTAATAGTCACTTGGACGAGTGTGGATTAATAAAGGAAAGCCAGCACAGATTTATTACAGGCAAATCGTGTTTAACTAACTTGATTGAATTTTTTGATGAGGTAACAGAGAGTGTTGATGAGGGCAATACGGTTGATGTGATGTATATGGACTTTCGAAAGGCGTTTGATAAAGTGCCGCATAATAGGCTTGTCAGCAAAATTGAAGCCCATGGAATAAAAGGGGCAGTGGCAGCATGGATACAAAATTGGCTAAGTGACAGGAAACAGAGAGTAGCGGTGAACGGTTGTTTATCAGACTGGAGGAAGGTATACAGTGGTGTTCCCCAGGGGTTGGTACTGGGACCACTGCTTTTTTTGATATATATTAATGACTTGGACTTGGGTGTGCTGGGCACAATTTCAAAATTTGCAGATGACACAAAACTTGGAAGTGTAGTAAACAGTGAGGAGGATAGTAATAGACTTCAAGAGGACATAGACAAGTTGGTGAAATGTGCGGACAAGTGGCAGATGAAATTTATTGCAGAGAAGTGCGAAGTGATACATTTTGGCAGGAAGAAAGAGGAGAGGCAATATAAACTAAATGGTACAATTCTAAATGGAATGCAGGAACAGAGAGACCTGGGGGTATATGTGCACAAATCTTTGAAGGTGGTAGGGCAGGTTGAGAAAGTGGTTAAAAAAGCTAACGGGATCCTGGGCTTTATAAGTAGAGACATAGAGTACAAAAGCAAGGAAATTATGATGAACCTTTATAAAACACTGGTTTGGCCACAACTGGAGTATTGTATCCAATTCTGGGCACCGCACTTTAGGAAGCATGTTAAGGCCCTAGAGAGGGTGCAGAAAACATTTACTGGAATGGTTCCGGGGATGAGAGACTTCAATTACGTGGATAGACTGGAGAAGCTGGGGTTGTTCTCCTTAGAGCAAAGAAGGTTGAGAAGAGATTTGATGGAGGTGTTTAAAATCATAACAGGTTTAGATAAAGTAAATAAAGAGAAACTGTTACCATTGGGGTGGAAGGGTCGAGAACCAGAGGACACAGATTTAAGGTGATTGGCAAAAGAACCAAAGACGACATGAGGAAAATCTTTTTTACTCAGCGAGTAATGTGCTGCCTGAGGGGATGGTGGAGGCAGATTCAACCGTGGCTTTCAAAAAGGAGTTGGATAAATATTTGAAGAGAAAAAATTTGCAGGGCTACAGGGTAAGAGCAGGGGAATGGGACTCACTGGATTGTTCTTACAAAGAGCCGGCACAGGCTCGATGGACCAAATGGCCTCCTTCTGTGCTGCAACCATTCTATGATTCTATGATTTATTCATTTCCCTTTTGAAAGTTATTATTGAATCTGCTTCCACCATCCTATCAGGTAAGGCATTCTAGATCGTAAAAACTCGCTGCATAGCATTTTACCTCTTCATCTCGCCTCTGGTTACCGACCCTTCTGCCAATGGAAACAGTTTCTCCTAATGTACTCTATCAAAACCTTTCATGATTTTGAACACCTCTATTAAATCTCTCCTTAACCTTATTTGCTCTAAGGAGAATAACCCCAGCTTCTCTAGCCGATCCACATAACTGAAGTCCCGCATCCCTGGTACCATTCTAGTAAATCTCTTCTGCACCCTCTCTAAGGTCTTACCTTAGAAATTGGTGTAAGATATTAGAGTTAAAAAATTTTGCTTACATAGCAACAGTCACTATGCTTCAAAAGCAATTCATTGACTGAGTGCAATATGAATAAAAGTTGTAGTGAGGTGTTGAGTGAAAAGCAGGCATGTTCAAAGGAAGAAGCAAAGTTGTCTGGGCTGTTATTGTTCTTGTCCTAAAACCCATTACTAGCAAAGCCCCAGGAGCAAAGAACCTTCATATTTGATTTCCTATATCAAGATGTGGAAGTGAGAGAAGGTAAAGTAACAGTAACCTCCCACTCCCAAAATTTTGATTAATCTGTCGGCTGCTGCAATGGTGTAACTAAAGCTGTGCACTTTATTTATAAAGTATTATGGTAAGTTTCCATTTTATTGGGATATTTGCCTTGCCTCTTTAAAGAAAGACCAAAAGATTCTTCCATCCAGGATTCAGTTGTTAATGGAGTAGACTTGCCGCCAGGGCATAAAACTGACCACCCATAGAACCACAGAACCATAAAAAAGATACAGCACAGAAGGGGGCCATTCGGCCCATCGTGTCCACGCCGGCTCAAAGAACAACCGGGTGCCCATTCTAATCCCACCTTCCAGCACCCGGTCCGTAGCCCTGCAGCTTACAGCACTTTAGGTGCAGGTCCAGGTACTTTATAAAAGTGTTGAGGGTCCTTGCCTCTACCACCAATTTGGGCAACGAATTCCATACACCCACCACCCTCTGTCCCCTCCTCATGTCCCCTCTAATCCTTCCACCAATCAGCTTAAATCTATGTCCTCTAGTTCTTGAACTCTCCGCTAGGGGAAACAGGTACTTCCTGTCTACTCTATCTAGGCCCCTCATAATTTTGTACACCTCAATCAAGTCTCCCCTCAGCCTCCTCTGCTCCAAGGAAAACAACCCCAGCCTATCCAATCTCTCCTCATAGCTGCAATATTCAAGCCCTGGCAAAATTCTTGTAAATCTTCTCTGCACTCTCTCCAGAGCAATCATGTCCTTCCTGTAATGTGGTGACCAGAATTGCGTACAATATTCCAGCTGTGGCCTTACCAGCGTTTTATACAGTTCCATCATTACATCCCTGCTTTTGTATTCTATACCTCAGCTAATAACAGAGACCATTCTGTATGCCTTCTTCACAACCTTATCTACCTGTACTGCCACCTTCAGGGACCTGTGCACATGCACTCCAAGGTCACTCACTTCCTCTACCCCTCTCAATATATTCCCGTTTACTGCGTATTCCCTTTTACTGTTTGCCCTCCCTAAGTGCATTACCTCACACTTCTCCGGGTTGAATTCCATTTGCCACTTTTCCGCCCACTCCACCAACCCATTGATATCTTCTTGGAGTCTACAGCTATCCTCTTCACTATCAACTACACGGCCAAATTTTGTGTCGTCTGCAAATTTGCCAATCATGCCCCCTACATTCAAGTCCACATCATTAATATATACCACAAACAGCAAGGGAACAATACTGAGCCCTTTGGCACACCACTGGAAACGGATTTCCATTTGCAAAGATATCCATCGACTTTTACCCTTTGTTTCCTGTTACTGAGCCAATTTTGGATCCAATTTGCCACATTTCCCTGTATTCCATGGGTTTTTACCTTTCTGACCAGTCTGCCATGTGGGACCTTGTCAAATGCCTTACTAAAATCCATGTAGACAACATCCACTGCACTACCCTCATCAATCCTCCTTGTCACTTACTCAAAGAATTCAATCAGATTTGTACGGCATGACCTTCCCTGAACAAATCCATGCTGACTATCCCTGATTAAACCATGCCTTTCCAAGTGACAGTTTATCCTATCTCTCAGTATTGATTCTAATAGTTTGCCCACCACTGAGGTAAGACTGACCGGCCTATAATTGTTCGGCCTTTCCCTCATACCCTTTTTAAACAATGGTACTATGTTTGCAGTCTTCCAGTCCTCCGGTACCTCCCCTGTATCTAGTGAGGATTGGAAAATAATCCTCTGAGCATCCATTATTTCCTCCCTGGCTTCCTTCAATAGCCTAGGAAACAATCCATCCGGCCCTGGTGACTTATCAACTTTCAGGGATTCCAGTCCCTCTAGTACTTCCTCTCTCGTTATGTTTACCTTATCCAATATTTCGCACCTCTCCTCTTTAACTACTATGTCCGGATCATCCCTTTCCTTTGTGAATACAGAGACAAAATATTCATTTAAAACCCTACCCACATCCTCTGCTTCTACTCACAAGTTACCCTTATCATCCCTGATAGGTCCCACCTTTTCCTTAGCTATCCTCTTGTTCTTAATGTACTGATAAAATATCTTTGGGTTTTCTTTAACCTTATTAGCTAATATGTTTTCATGCCCTCTCTTTGCTTTCCTTAATTCCTTTTTTCCTTATAGAAACTGCCAGATTCCCGTTGATTGAAGTTGAAAATCTACCCCAATGTATTTTATTTGGAAGAATCAAATAGACCACAATTTTGATCATGTCTATCTTGTGGCATTAAAGGAATCAGACAGCTGGGGGGGTCGACATATCCAGTAAGGGGGGTGGGGGTTAGGAAATTACCACAAGACACGTGTGGATGAAGAAGGCCTTTTGCCCCATTTGATCTCATGCTTTCAAAATACCGACCCTAGCACCTTCCCATTTCATTTTTAATGTCCACCTGAACAGGCAGACAGAGCCTTGGTTTAACATCTCATTTGAAGGATAGCACCTCTGATAATCCAGCACTCCCCAAGTGCTGAACTGGGCTGTCAGGCTAGATTATGTGTTCTGGTGTGGGGCTTGAAACCGCAACCTTGGAGGTGGGAGACCTACCAACTGAGGCAAGCTGACGCTCAACTGGGTAAAGATGACAGTCATCTCTTGGTGCTCCCATATCTTGATCAGATTTTTGATGTCACACTGCAGGCTGTTTTCCTGGTATGTATAGACATCGTGAATATGTTAAATATGTTAACAGTGAAACTACTTCTACACTTTTTCACTTGTTCTGATCTGCAGGCATACAAGAACAATTTTTGTGCAACTTTAAATTTACATTTTTTTTCTTTCTCAACATCAACATCAGCAACTTGCATTTATTTAGCACCTTTAACATAGTAAAACATCCCAAGGTGCTTCACAGAAGGATAATCAAACAGAAATAGACACCAAGCCAAAACAGGAGGTATTAAGAGGGGCGACTAAAAGCTTGGTCAACGATGCGGGGTTTATGGAGGGTCCCAAAGGAGGAGAAAGAGATGGAGAGACAGAGAGTTTTAGGGAGGGAATTCCAGAGCTTAGGGCCTAGACAGCTGAAGGCACGGCTGCCAATGGTGGGGTGAAGGGAGAGGGAAATGCATAACGCTCTGCTGTTAATGAATACCTCTGAAGTACTGAGTGTAAAAACAAAGTATCGTGTTATCGTAAAAGATAAAATAAGCCCACAAGCATCCACATTTTAAACAATTTAAAACTGAAAACATTGCCTCTAAATGATCTATAGTGCCAAAACTGTAGTCATTTTTTAAAAAAATCTTTCATCTGAATGGGATTGCTTAAACTAATGTCCTGGTGAACTGTCACTTTAAGGTGGTGAAAGGTATTGTTTTCACATTTCATTTATCCATTGTGACTGTTCTTGAAGCTAATTGATTTTATTAACAGGTAGCTTAAAAGCCATGCCTGAAGGAATCCGAAGGACACTTGCCCTCATTGCCATATATTGATCTGGGTTAGCTGGAGGAGGAAAGTGGTCCAGTTTTTTTCAATGGTCTCTTGCGGGCCTGTTGAATGGATCCCGACTACCTTCGACTGAGCTTTATTATTTTAATAGTCAAATACAATCTATCACTCTGAGTCTTACAGCAGTCTTCCAGACCCTCAATATGACATGTTCAGCTTACATTAGCAAAAAAAAAATTGATTTTACTACCTTAGATTTATAAAAATGCAGCGCTAACAATTAATTGTTGAAGAGAGGCACATCATGTCCTGTTTAGTTCGGACTAAATCCCACCACATTTACTCATTTAGTAATTACCACTAAATTGATACGAATCATCTCAATGGGGACACATGGATTAATGAAATGGAAATTAAAACAGAAGTAATGAAGGCTTCACATGCTGCAGAACTAAATCCCTGCACGCAACTTTCAGAACTGACTTATGGTAAATAGGTTTGGTAGTAAGACAGACTCTCATTACTGAGAGCAAGGAGTCTAAAATAGGCTTAATGTTTCTGATCAATATAAGCATTTTGCAGACATCAAATGAATTGCAGCACATAGTTAAAGGAAACACCCGGTTTATACTTGCCGCTTTAGTAACAGCCTGTATAACTGGAAGCAGAGTATTATGGCCTAGGCTTTTGCTCCTGACGGCCAGGTCCATCGGGGCAAATGAGGAAACACAGCCTCCATCAGGTTTCCGGCCATTTGTGCTGTTCAAATGTTAGCCCTTGTGCCTAGAGTTTCAGAGGCCAGCGGAGAAGGCCTCGGGGCAAAGATTGAAGAGAGGCCTGTGCAACTGCTCTCGGAGCATGGCCTGTGCAGGCCCCAGTGAAATTGTGAATTTTCCTGGGGAGGGCAAAAATTTTAACCAGCAATTCAATGTCCACCTCCATTTCCCACCGCAAGTCTCCACTCCCAGACTGCTGCGACTTCCTGGCAGAGGCTGAGGGGCCCAAGTGGAAATGCAGCCAGCGTCAGTGGGGCATCTCCAGGATGAGTGGATGTCCCACCCTGAACTCCCATCTTGGGGACACTGGAAAGCCTAGTCCAACGAGTGTAAACCCGCTTGACCATGCACTATCACTTTCAAAGCAACACAAAGCAATGCTCCAAAACCAATTTGTAGTTTATGTCCTTTCCTGACATTCAAAGTCAATGTTAATGACTCGTGCTGAAAACCTAATTTTACATTGGGACTGTTGGACTTTTGTAGATGCAAGGACCACAAATACATGGATAAATGGAAAGTGGGTAAGTTTAGAGCACTGAGACCTGTTGTGAATTCAAATGGTGAAAGCCAACAAGGAATGCAATAAAATATACTGTAACCTTTGTCCTGAATTCATAGAAGTTACAGCACAGAAGGAGGCCATTCTGCCGATTGCACTTTTGCCAGTGCTAGCTCTTGAACTGGAATTATTTACTCTAATCCCATTACCCTACCCTTTCCCATATCCTTTTATTTTCTTTCATTTCAAATTCCTATCCAATTCCCTTTTAAAAGACTTTATTAGAGTGTCTGCCTCAATAGTCACTTGTGGTGAAGTTTTCCATGCCCTAATAAACCAAAAATGTCTCCTATCTATCCGTGTCGTATAGAACCTATACGAATGTGTATATTATGGCACAGAAGGGGGCCAGTTGGCCATATTGTTCCTATAAAAGGAGCACTGTCATTCGAATCTGTGGTGGAGTCAAAGATCTTGAAGGGGAGGGAGATACCCACTGCTTTGGACGATAGTAGATTCACTTAATTAAATTCAAGTGGTTAGTTTATGCAGATTTACATCTTGTAGGTCAAGCCTCTTCGAGTAGCACCTCCCCACCCCCCTGTACTTTATTGGCATGAGATTTTCATTTCCAAAGCCAACCATCACTATGCTTTCTCTGTACGAGTGAGATTGTCAACTTCGTGCTGAACTGTGGGCAGTTTGGTTCTAATGGGATTAGTGCTGAAGACAGGCATATTTAACATAGGACCTTTAAAACTGGCAAAGAAGAACTCCTCATTCCATCATGCCAGGCTGGATTCATATTCAAGTCCCAGACATGAAGGCACATTGTGCTAATGCATTATGCCACTCATATCCCCTCCACCATCATTAGATTTATCAATAAAGTGTTCTCTCTATCCAAAGTTGTACTTTTATGTTATCTGTCAGTCAATTTCTCATTTGTGTAAAAAAAAAGTTGTCTTTTCTGTAAGCTCATTCTTTCACATATTCTATAGAATCAGTGTCAAAATGCCATATCTTCCAACTACAGACGTTTGAATTTTCCATGTCGATGGGCTGCATGGCCTTTAATTGGTGTCTCATTTCAATTCGAAGCCGATTCTACAAGGATCACTTAGGGTTTAACTTAAAATGCTCCAGTGTCTTACAGCAGATGTCAAGAGAAGAATTAAGGGAAGAGAACTGTTGCACTCCCTCCACTGAGACCAGTTAACCCCTTTGAGCACAAAATACCCTTTATAAGCATTGCAAATACACATTAAAAAGAAACACTGCAACACTTTTCCGTGTAATGATTCCTCATTGCTCATCAAGTGAGGGACGTCAGTATTGGGAAATGGATCTTTTTCTAAGGTGTTAGCATCAAAGACTTCCAGGTCAGATACAACAAGGCTTGAATGCAAAGTAATGTTCATTCTACGCTGTGTCTGAGACTCTATTTACAGTTCGGGGTAGTTTTATAAGCATTGCTCTCAGTTAGGTCATTGTGAGCAGTGGCACCTTAATCTCAGATACGCGTTCCCAGTAGACAAGGGTTCCTACCAGGCATGCGAACCAGGCATACCCCCACCACCATTGGATGAGTGAGAAATAATTTTACATTGTACTGACAATCCAGTTATAGGGACTGACTTTATAAACTCACACTCGGTGGTGAACCTCTCCTGCCAGGGCCGTGTTGTTACATTTTTGGATATTCTCCTTGAAATCTATTGTTTATTAATTCCCGGGATGTGTGCATCGCTGGCAAGTCCGGCATTTATTGCCCATCCCTAGTTGCTCTTGAGAAGGTGGTGGTGGGCCTTCTTCTTGAACCATTGGTAGTGGTTTGATATGACTGAGTGGCTGGCTGGGCCACTTAAGAGGGCATTAAGAGTCAACCACATTGGTGTGGGACTGGAATCACATGTAGGCCAGACCAAGTAAGGACGACAAGTTTCCTTCCCTAAAGGACATTGGTGAAACAGTTGGGTTTTTACGACAATTCGACAACGACACAATCACTTTTACTGATACCAGCTTTTTATTTCCAGACTTTTAAAAAAAAAACTCAATTCAAATTGACACAGTGGGATTTGAACTCATATTCCTTGGATCATTAGTCCAGGCCTCCTAGGATTACTAGTTCAGTAACATAACCACTACACTATCATACCCAACTTCAGCATCGTCGACCACTCCTGTAAGCGAACCTCACGTTCCCTATGAACCGGAGTGCGCCTTTATTTACCCAATATTTAGATAAATGTAGTGCAACCCAGAGATAGAACAGAGCCATTGTTGCTGTACTGCACCTTACTGGAATATGTTATGCGCTGTCATGTGATCTCGATTTCTGAAGATGGAAGAATATACTCCTTTATCAGACTGTGGGTCATGCTATAAACTAACAGTACTTGGTAGGAGCTCAGAAACCACTTCATGCCGATGTGAAACTTGAAGTGTAAATGCACCCTAAGAATGTGCATCAACCCCATTCTCAGAGTATCATCCACAGCACTATTAAAACAGGCCCACTGACCACACCTACCTCCCACAAGGCCTCTGAATGAGACTTCTGAATACAACAAATTTGTGCATTTGGAACTGGGTTGAAATGTTCAAACTTATTTTGCTTAGAACCTTTATTGTCATCAGAGAAAGGAACTGAACAGAATTCTGAACTTAATTCAAATACATCCCAGTGGTTAAAGGAATATTGTTTTTTGTTGACTGCACATAAACATTTTCGGAGGATTTCCCCCAGTTACTATTTCTAATAAAGTCAAGCATGTTCTTTTAGTATATATCACAAATCTGGGTAATTTCCCATCATGTTTACGAAATTGTTAAAAAAAAGAGACCAGAAGAAATATTTTTGCTCTCATTATTATTTGGTTTTGTGAAAGAAACACTGGGATAAAACAATATCGTCTTCGCCAGCGATCACCCAACTGTTTTGTTGTCGTTTACACTGGAAGACTCGCTATAAATGCAAGTTTTTTCTTTCTTCTTACTGTGAGAACACTGGTCAGCCTTAGACTGTAGTTATACTGCAGCTAGCAACCTGCCCCTGGTACTTGTCAGCTGTGATCAACAGTCGGCAGGCCCTTGCTATAGTGCACAATAACCACAGGCCGACCTGCACTGAAGTGCAACAACAAAGAAACTGCACATAGTATCACAGTATGATAGTAGGTACAGCACAGGAGGAGGCCAGTCGACCTGTTCTGACTCATTGAAAGAGTTATCCAATTAGTCCCATTCCCCTGCTCTTTCCCCATAGCGCTGTAATTTTTTTCCCTTCAAGTATTTATCCAATTCCCTTTTGAAAGTTACTATTGAATCTGCTTCCACCACCCTTTCAGGCAGTGCATTCCAGATCATTACAACTCACTGCATGAAAAAATGTTTCCTCATGTCACCTCTGGCTCTTTTGCCGATCACCTTAAATCTGTATCCTCTGGTTACCGACCCTTCTGCCACTTGAAACAATTTCTCCTTATTTATTCTATCAAATCTCCCCTTAACCTTCTCTGTTCTAAGGAGAACAATCCCAGCTTTGACATGTGTGCCTTGACTTTAGCCCACCTCCAGTATCTTGCACAAGAGGACTTTAGCCCACCTCCAGTATCTTGCACAAGAGGACTTTAGCCCACCTCCAGTATCTCACACAAGAGGACTTTAGCCCACCTCCAGTATCTCACACAAGAGGACTTTAGCCCACCTCCAGTATCTCACACAAGAGGACTTTAGCCCACCTCCAGTATCTCACACAAGAGGACTTTAGCCCACCTCCAGTATCTCACACAAGAGGACTTTAGCCCACCTCCAGTATCTCACACAAGAGGACTTTAGCCCACCTCCAGTATCTCACACAAGAGGACTTTAGCCCACCTCCAGTATCTTGCACAAGAGGACTTTAGCCCACCTCCAGTATCTTGCACAAGAGGACTTTAGCCCACCTCCAGTATCTTGCACAAGAGGACTTTAGCCCACCTCCAGTATCTCACACAAGAGGATTTTAGCCCACCTCCAGTATCTCACACAAGAGGATTTTAGCCCACCTCCAGTATCTCACACAAGGGGGCATGATTCATGCGTGACCCTAGGTAGTGGGCACAAGTACACTTGTTTAACAGTAGGAGAAGTTACAGTCTTTGGTCTGATTTGGTGCTCACCAAATATTGGATAGTGATCAGGAGCTGGAAGCCTTGCTGCTTTCCCTTGTCCAGGAGCGCTGGGGCCAATTGTTGCACCATGTTACCACCCCTGCTGAGATCAGCTAGTTCAATGCAGACTGAAGATCGAACATGGGACTTTCCTGGACTTCCTGACTTTGTTCCCAACTGAGCCATCAGGCTGAGTATTTCTTGTTTTGTAGTATTATTTGATAAAGCATTAAAAATTGTAATCCTAAGATCACAGCATCCAGAAGGGTCTGGGCAATAGACTTCTTAATGACTTCATCTGTTCCTTTCTGTGACAGATTGAATTATGTGTCATGCCAATCGGGATCAGCTGTTCTTCCGTGAGAGGTAACTCTTCCTGCCATTCATCAGTAGTACCAAGTCCTGGTCCCACCTAGCGGAGATGGCTGGATTTGACTGCGCCTTGCTTTGCATTTTTTTTTAACATCATCCCTCTATATTTGACTTTCTTATGTTGTAAAAATGTTTAATAGTAGCAATAAAACATCTTAAATCAGAGACTTCCCCGTTTATTATGAGGTGGATAACTCTTCAACTGCCAACATGTTGAAGGAAATTCTAGTCTCCCTGAACAGGGCTCGTTTCATTTTTCAGCTCTGACACCATGGGGGTAATTTTAACCCCCAGGAACGGGTGGGCTGGGGGCAGGTGGGTAGTAAAAATAGTTGAATTCTTCAGCGGGACCGCATCCTGGCTCCAACGTGGTTCAGTTATGCACCTGAAGTGCCATAACCTACAAGGCTACGGAGCAAGTGCTGGAAAGTGGGATTAGGCTGGGTGGCTCACTTTCGGCCGGCGCAGACACGATGGGCTGAATGGCCTCCTTCTGTGCCGTTAAATTTTCTATGATTCTATGATTCTACGAACAGAAACCTGGAAGACTAGTCTCCACTTAAAGCCGGCGGGCTGATAGTTAAAGGGGCAATGTACCTCAGTGCAATAGTTGAGGCACTTAATTTTTTGTAAATTAGAAATGTGAAATGAAATTATTCCTATCTGTTCAGGTTTCCCATCGCTTCTGATTCATGACAGGTGAAAGCAGGTGGGAAGGGCCAGATCCATGAGGTGAGTGCTTTTACTGCATTGCTTGTGGGCGAGGATGAGCAGGAGTGCTTCATCCCAGGCCCAACAAGCTCCCCTGGTGCGATCTGACCCCCGCGATCGGCCGACCCACCCCACCCCCTCCCCACATCATGGTGGACCACATCCCCGATGGTGGACCCTCCCCCGATGGAGGACACCCCCCCACCATCCCCGCCAATGGCCTCCTGACCTCTGATCTTCTGGCAGCGAACTCCGATCTTCTGGCGACCTGATCACCTTCTGCACCGCAATGTCCTCCACGCACTCCCCCACCCCCACCACCCATGTCCTCCACAGCCCACGATCTCCCTCTCCCTCCTCTCCGATTTCCACCCGACAGCCAGTCAGCCTGTCAATCAGGCTGGCTGCCGGCCACGAAACCCAGAAACAAAATTTATTCCCCTCATTCATGTCACGATCAGAGATTGAGATCCGCCAACTTTATTTCCGGTTTCACGTCCAACTATCCTCCCACATGCTCCCTTCCCGCCTCGATGTATAAAGCATGCTCCATGACACTAAAGCAAATACCATTATTTGAGTAATAGGCTAACTGAAATATCAGGAGTACATGTAATAGTGACTATATAAAATTCCAGCATCCAGCTGAAAGGACAGGGAAGTTTTGGTATTTTAGATAAAAATAAAAAGGTAAACACTTTAATCCTTTCCTTTCTCCCCATTCTCCGTTTACTATTATTATTTGAAACTTGCTTTTACTCTATTTTGAATTATCATATTTTTGTGGGATCTTGCTATGTGAAAATTGACTGCCTCATGTGCCTAAATTATAACAGTGACTACACTTGAACATTATTTCATTGCTGTAAAATGCTTTGGGGTGTCCTGAGATTGTGAAAGGTGCTGTATAAATGCAAATACTTTCTTTGTCTATTCTTATCTTTTTTTCTCTTTAAGCACTTTCCTTACCTTTCTGACTATTCCTCTCCAGTTCATTTATTCATTTTGGGGGGTAAAAATGGCCTCTTAGTCGAGGTACTCAACTAATCAACTGAAAACTGACTCCTCAGGTCAGGCATTCAGACAATCAAGCCTGGAGACTCTGAAGACTGACTTAGTTGTATTGTAGACATGACTAGAGCTGATGGAAGGTCGTTGACCTGGAATGTTAACCCTACCTTCCTCTCTCCACAGATGCTGCCGGACCTTCTGAGTGTTTCCGGCATTTTCTGTTTTTATTTCAGATTTTGAGCATCTGCGGTATTTTGCTTTCTCCTGATTCCATGTTATTGGTTCAGATAGAGACCATTTCCTACTCTGAAGTTATGTTATCCGCAGTATTAATAACGTGTACTTTCCAAGCTGGTAATTTGACAAATGTAATTTCTCAATTCACTGAGGACACTATCACACATCTAATGAAAGGATAATATATGCCTGAGTGTACATGTATAAAATGTATGTGGGTGGGAGAGTGAGAGTAACTTCATTTTGGGCTTAGATGACAGTAAACTACACGAACATCACATTATTATTTCATTCAAACCTATTAGCTTTTTTTATAATAACCAGTCATTATATATACTGGAGCATTTCCTGTGCTGTTTCACCTGGGTAGTCTCAGATCTGGGATATGATTGTATTGTTTGGATGCTGGCATGTGCTTTTAGAGTACTGCTCTAAATAGACAGGCCCAGTTAATTGGAGCTATTTCTTTGGTTTGTGATAGATGCAAGACATACATAATCTCTCATGGCATTGCTCATGATGAATCAGAGGTCATGCTGTTGCAAGCACGCCTCTCTATATCGACATTACAACAGTGACTACACTTCAAAAGTACTTAATTGGCTGGGAAGCGCTTTGGGACATCCTGAGGTAATGAAAGACGCTCCATAAATGCAAGTTCTTTCTTCAGCCTCGGCGCCATTATTCATCTATTAGCTTTGACAGTGAGAGTCACTGGGCCATTTGACCAAGGAAGACAGCCCAATCCTGTTGTCGCCCAACTTGCACACGCCAACTTCCAGTCAAACAATCCGGAGTGGAATCTCTGATCAGTTTTCCTTTTCCAAGGGCATTGAGACCTAATGGCAAAAAACAGACAACTTAGCAAAGATTGAACCTGGAACCATCGGTATGGCTTAGCTCCTCACTGGATAAACTAGCTGAGCCATCAGGACATGGGCTCTGATATATTTATGTACATGGCAGTTCCAATCAATTGGACAGATTTCCTATTACTCGACTTCTCCCCTGTGTACTGCAGATTGTAAAAGTATCCCGCACTCACCAGGATAATCCCCGTATGGATTTCAAATAATTGTATTCCACAGCAGCTTCATGTATCATAAAGAATCGTTTATGGTGCTCTATTTGATCCAAAGCCATCAATTCCCTGAGCATTTCCCAGCACCAGCTGTAATTGCTTAGGTTGAAAAAATACCTCAGCATAGTGGCAAAATGTTGGCTTTTCCCTCTGTGTCCTCAAGTCCAGACATCAGAGTGCGGGCTCGGCTACAGTATTATGGGCTGGAGCTGGTACATGATGGCCACACAAGTTTACTGAGCTCTGCATTCACCAAAGCTTAAATGGTGATGCTGCAGAATAAAGTATTTGGCACAACATGGAAGCGGCTTATTGCCAAGGATCCAGAAGTTATAGAAAGAAAGACTTACATTTATACAGCGCCTTCCAAGACCTCAGGCCATCCCAAAGAGCTCTACAGCCAATGAAGTACTTTTGAAGTGTAATTACTGTTGTAATGTAGGAAACGCTGCAGCCAATTTGGGCACAGCAAGGTCCCACAAACAGCAAAGAAACAAGTGACCAGATCATTTGTTTTAGGTGTTAGTTGAGGGATAGATGTTGGCCAGGACACCGGGAGAGCTCCTCTGCTCTTCTTCGAATAGTACCATGTGATCTTTAACGTCCACCTCAGAGGACAGATGGGGTCTCGGTTTAGCATCTCATCCGAAAAACGGCATTTCCGACAGTGCAGCTTTCACTCAGTACTGCACTGAAGTGTCTGCCTAGAATATGTGCTCAAGTACCTGGATAACTCTTATTGTGATTATTGTTATTGTGATAGCTCTTCATTTTCAAAATGAAAAATCTGATTCTTTGATATCTGAAAGACTGAATGAATTCAACCTTGTTGTTTTTGCACTGTAACGAATGTTTGTGATACAGTCTACTCTGAATTCAAAGTTGCTCAATTTGAATTATCTGATAATTCATTTTTCATCAATAAATTCCCACTTTGCTGTGTTATTTATGTTGCTGAATTTGAATTATTGGACAATCCAAATGTTTTTGCGTAAAAATGGCTGAATTTAACATCAGGACCTCACTAGAACTTTTTTATTCCATTTCCCGCTCGGCAGCCGGCCAATTTGAGAGGCTGGCCATGGCCAGACGGAAAAGCCTGCAGTGGAAGGCAGCAGCCGGGGACTGCTGGGGACATTCACGGCAATCACAAACATCGGGGGTCAGTGGGGGGGGGCTCGGAGCATGGCAGCAAGGAGGGATGGAGGGAGTGGTCCCAGACGATGGAGCGATATCGTGGGAAGGGATGACAGATCGCGTGGGGGAAGATCGCGATGAGGGGGAGAGAGATTGCGAGGAGGGGGAGCGAGATCGCGGGGAGCGGGGAGAAGACATCGCGGGGAGGGAGGAGATCGTGAGGAGGGGGAGAGAGATCATGGGGAGGGGGAGAGAGATCGCGGGGAGGGGGGAGATCGCGAGGAGGGGGAGAGAGATTGCGGTGAGGGGGAGAGAGATCACAGGGAGTGGGGAGAGATGAGGAGACATCACGGGGCTGGGAGGGGGTAGAGATCGCGGGGAGGGGGGAGAAATCGCGGGGAGGGGGATTTCGCTGGGAGGGGGAGAGAGATTGTGGTGAGGGGGAGAGAGATTGCAGGGAGTGGGGAGAGATGAGGAGACATCGTGAGGGGGGAGAGTTGAAGAGTCTTCGCAGGGCGGGGAGGGGGGAGCGATTGGAGGAGGGGGAGAGAAATCACGGGGAGGGGTAGAGATGGGGGAGAGAGATCGCGAGGGGGTGAGGAATCGTGGGGGGGTCTGCAGATCGTGGGGAGGGTCTGCAGATCGTGGAGAGGGTCAGCAGATCACAGGGAGGGGTGGTCGATCATGGGAGGTTTGCTTGAGGGGCCGGGGGGAAGCACTCCTGCTCTACCTAGCCCACAAGCAGTGCTGGAAAAGCACTTACCTGCTGGATCTGGTATCTCCCGCTCCCTTCAGCTGCTGGGTTTCCTGAGCCCTGGGAAACCCGGCCGGCCAGTGTTATACTTAGATGGCTGCCAATACCTGACAAACGCAGCCTCATTGATATATTACAATCACTGACCCATCTCTCCAGACTGGGACACTTGGTCGACCTCAAACCTGCCACGGTTAAACCAGAAGTAGACGCGATCATGGCACGTTGGGGTCAGGGTTCCCATTTCTGTCAATTTAACAGCTCCCTGCCCCGATCCTCTCCTGCCCATTCTGGGGGGTTAAAACTCCCCCCAAGTGTCACTATTCACTTCAAAATGTAAAAGGTGACCGCCTCCCCTTTCTATGGCCAATAAACCTGAAAACAATAAAACAATCCATGACCCACAAATAATGCCCCAATCAGTCACCACAGCTCTCTCCCAGAGTCTTTAGTTTGAAGGAACAATTAGTGACAGTGTGGGAACTTTCGGTTTTCGGTTGATTCGATGACGTCATCCTTCTGTACAATATCTGAACTCGGGAGTGTTAGTGCTGTACAATATCTGAACTCGGGAGTGTTAGTGCTGTACAATATCTGAACTTGAGAGTGTTAGTACTGTACAATATCTGAACTCGGGAGTGTTAGTACTGTACAATATCTGAACTCGGGAGTGTTAGTACTGTGCAATATCTGAACTCGGGAGTGTTAGTACTGTGCAATATCTGAACTCAGGAATGTTAGTGCTGTGCAATATCTGAACTCGTAAACAATTTTACAACACCAAGTTATAGTCCAGCAATTTTATTTTAAATTCACAAGCTTTCGGAGGCTTCCTCCTTCGTCAGGTGAACGATGTGAAAACTTCACCTGACGAAGGAGGAAGCCTCCGAAAGCTTGTGAATTTAAAATAAAATTGCTGGACTATAACTTGGTGTTGTAAAATTGTTTACAATTGTCAACCCCAGTCCATCACCGGCATCTCCACATCATATCTGAACTCGGGAGTGTTAGTACTGTGCGTTATCTGAACTCGGGAGTGTTAGTGCTGTGCGTTATCTGAACTCGGGAATGTTTCCACTGGGCGTTATCTGAACTCGGGAGTGTTAGCACTTTGTATTGTCTGCACCCTGTAGCCTGCCTGACAATGACTGGGTCAAATTACATATTGAACCTAGCCATGTAGAGAGCTTCAGTGAAGTGTTGTGAGTCTACAGCTTGACTGGATGAATTACACACTCCAGGCAAAGTTTTGGGTGATTATTGTCCTGCCACTTCCTGGCGGTACCAATTCAAAACCTTGTTATTTACACCGGGCGATGTCACTAAGCACAGTCTTAAAATAAACTATTGCAAATTGGCTACTATGTTTGTCGACATAACAACAGTGGTCTGCACTTCAAAGGAAATTCACTGGATGTGAAGTGTTTTAGGACATCCTGAGAGAGAGAGGTGTTGATGTGTATTATAAATGACATATTTGTAGAATTGGTGAACTGGCTTTCTGCAGCGACAGGAGAGATAGACAATAGAACATGACTGCTTCAAGAAGCAGCGTCTGCAATGACTCCCTGCATTTGGTGTGAATAGGCCGCATTCTAGAGGCCCGGGCCATGTGTCCATGGACTAAAATCAGCATGGACCAGGCCCCTCTCACAAGCATCATTCCCTAAATGCAATGTTGCTCAAATTTCCTCGACTGATGCCTAAATCATGAAATGTAAGTCAATTATTCTTTTAACAGGATGATAAAATATGAACAGCAACATTGGGGAGGGGTGGAGGGTACACTGTATTAAACTAGCCATGAGCAGATCCTGGGGTGGGGTAACTGTAGGCTTAAGAACATAAGAAATAGGAGCAGGAGGAGGCCAATCGGCCCCTCGAGCCTGCTCCGCCATTCAATAAGATCATGGCTGATCTGATCCTAACCTCAAATCTAAAGAACACAAGAAGTAGGAACAGGACCTGGCCACTCAGCCCCTGGGCCCGCTCCGCCACCCACAGGGCCTTGACCGATCCGAACTCAGCTTCATTTCCAATTTCCTGCCCGTTCCCCGTAACCCCTAATTCCCTTTACTTCTAGGAAACTGTCTATTTCTGTTTTAAATTTATTTAATGATGTAGCTTCCACAGCTTCCTGGGGCAGCAAATTCCACAGACCTACTACCCTCTGAGTGAAGAAGTTTCTCCTCATCTCAGTTTTGAAAGAGCAGCCCCTTATTCTAAGATTATGCCCCCTAGTTCTAGTTTCACCCATCCTTGGGAACATCCTTACCGCATCCACCCGATCAAGCCCCTTCATAATCTTCTATTCCTACATTACATCAGTAACTACACTTCAAAGAAATCTATTGGCTGCAAAGCACTTTGGGATGTCCTGAGGTTGTGAAAGGTGCTATATAAATGCAAGTTCTTTCTATGGAAGATGGATCTCAACAGACTGACTGGCCTCTCTCATCAGTCTTATCTTTGTGATCTTTGGAGGCTTGGTTTGGAGCACGCACATGTTTTTAGATAGACAGTGTTGCCTAATAACCTGTTATAATTCCTCGCTTTACAAGTCTGCTGCTGGACCACAAAAAAAAATGTTTAACCACATAAGCACCAGAAGTTGCCTCACAGAAACTGAATTAAAAGATTAATTTAAAAGTGGCGAAAACAGAACGCTGAGGTTTGACTGCAGTGACCTTTCTCTTTGTTACGTCTTTGAAATTCTGAAACATGAAGAACGATCCCTGATTAATCTGCCTGAGCCTACTGGACATCACAAAGGTCCAAAGAACAAAGGCCCATCTAAAGGGATCCACATAGTCGTTTGGAAACATAGATTGTGGCCTTAGGGGTTGATAATCTACTTGTCATCTGTTTTGGGATTAATTAGCCAATAATATAGCCTTATGTACACATTTGGTGTCATCAAATTCCATAAGTGATATTTGGAGGCTGTAAAAAGACACCTTAAAATGTAGCCCATTAAATGGTGAATAATTCCTGTTGGTTTGCTTGATTCTTGACAGCTTCCACAATATTGACCTCTTTGTGCACAAATCTCTAGTGGAAAAATGTCTTCAGAAAAATTTACGGTGATTCGTAAGTAGTGGTGTCCGCAGTTTACATGATTTTATTTCCAGTTTCCCCGGTGGCACTGGACGTGACGCAAATATTTGTTTCTCGCATCACTTCTGTCAATAACGCTTCATTTAAATATTAATGTGGTTTTATGGCCATTTCAGGTTGACACTGAAAATACCTGATTTTGTGTGACCACGTAGAGGCTGTGTTGAGAATCCAGCCCTTATTCAGCACTAGTGTAACTAGCCCGAGTAAATATGAGTCCAGGGGGAAGCAACTATTTTTTATCTGTCCCGACCTGTTTATATGAAAGGATTCCATTACATTCAATGCAATGTATAGTGGACTATTTTCCCGGAGGTTATATACGTGACCTTGAGTAGATAGACTGCCTCCTGCCAATAGCTCTGAGCAACGTAATACATTCTCGGTTACCTCCGAACCCACCAGGGTAATGGATTACTGATGTTGTGAACCTCAGCAAGAATTATAACCAGTGATAGTTACTCAGTGACTTCCTGAGGTGTTGTTTCAAATGAATGGGGAGCTTTAATAATATCAGACCACCAATATATCACTTTAAGCACCCATACTGCATTCAAAGAATAAGGGGGTAATTGTGACTTTGGGTGATAGTGTAAAACAGGAGATAGTGAATGACGTCAATGAAAATCAGGAGAGATGTAAAAATGGGCTGCCAATTCATTATAGCTTGTTTTGCCCAAAGTCAAAATTACCCCCTCAGTGCTTATGCAGTCACATTTATGCCAAACAAGTATTGCACCCATTGTAAGAAGCACCATTTAAGAGAGATACTTTCACAATGGCATTTGGGGCCAGCAGTAGTCCCTCCATCGATGGTGCCCAATAATATTAAGGAAGTGACCTCCTTGCCACCGATGATATCTGGAGCCCAGCTTTTCATGGGTCCTGAGAGGGCAGGTGAGTAGTGCAGTGAACAGGGGGCCTCTTTCCAGTAACCTTCTTCAGAACCCACATCCACACCTGATAGAAGTAATACTTGAAGGGGTCACAGTTCTCAAGGCATGAAGAGAAATGTAAAAGGCTGTAACTACTGAACAACCTTTAGTACTGTAGAGATAAAAAAGAAAAACTACAAATGCTGGAAATCCACAGTAGGTCCATTAGCACCTGAAAAGACAGGTTAATGTTTTATTGTAGAGTCCCTTTGTCAGGTTGAAAAACAAAGCTGGGTGAATCTCTATATAGAACTGATGAAAATAAAGTGAGAAAGAGAGAACAAGAGGCAAAGATCACTAGTTAAAAATGCTAAGTATGAGTTCAGGAGACAAAGAGACAAGTTTAACAGCCTGTGAACAGAGCTGGAAATGTCAAAGTGTTGGATGATCAAAATAGCTCATCTCAGACAGACCGCTTGAAATTGTTCTTCCACATGAATTTTTCACAGCTATTACCTCAATATGACCTCAGGTCTTTGGTACTGTAGATATAGGGCAATTTTATATTAAATTTCATATTTTAATATGCTTTTAGGAAAGCACTTTGACCCATGTGTCACTCTCCCCATTTCTATTTTCAGGTTGTTATCACTATAGGCCAGTTGGATCCACTGTAAAAGAAAGAGACCATTTTGAATGGACCATGCTTGAAAACACATGTACATGATTTAGCAACAAATACTCAACACAGAAACTTTTCACAAAAACACATAGAAACATCAACCAGAGGAATTCTTCAAACACAACTAAAAACATTAACCAAAGGAATTATTCAAACACAACTAGTAACGTCAACCAGAGGAATTCTTCAAACACAACTAGTAACGTCAACCAGAGGAATTCTTCAAACACAACTAGTAACGTCAACCAGAGGAATTCTTCAAACACAACTAGTAACATCAACCAGAGGAATTCTTCAAATACAACTAGTAACATTAACCAGAGGAATTCTTCAAATACAACTAGTAACATTAACCAGAGGAATTCTTCAAACACAACTAGTAACATTAACCAGAGGAATTCTTTAAACACAACTAGTAACATCAACCAGAGGAATTCTTTAAACACAACTAGTAACATCAACCAGAGGAATTCTTTAAACACAACTAGTAACATTAACCAGAGGAATTCTTCAAACACAACTAGTAACATTAACCAGAGGAATTCTTCAAACACAACTAGTAACATTAACCAGAGGAATTCTTTAAACACAACTAGTAACATTAACCAGAGGAATTCTTCAAACACAACTAGAAACATTAACCAGAGGAATTCTTCAAACACAACTAGTAACATTAACCAGAGGAATACTTCAAACACAACTAGTAACATTAACCAGAGGAATTCTTCAAACACAACTAGTAACATTAACCAGAGGAATACTTCAAACACAACTAGTAACATTAACCAGAGGAATTCTTCAAACACAACTAGTAACATTAACCAGAGGAATTCTTCAAACACAACTAGTAACATCAACCAGAGGAATACTTTAAACACAACTAGAAACATTAACCAGAAAGAAAGGCTTGCAGTTATATAGGGCCTTTCACAACCTCTGGATGCCCCAAAGCACTTTACAGCCAATTAATTACTTTTGAAGTGCAGTTACTGTTGTAGAAATGATGTGGAGATGCCGGTGATGGACTGGGGTTGACAATTGTAAACAATTTTACAACACCAAGTTATAGTCCAGCAATTTTATTTTAAATTCACAAGCTTTCGGAGGCTTCCTCCTTCGTCAGGTGAACGATGTGAAAATGAAATCCTCGAAATGCGATTTCATTTCGAGGATTTCATTTTCACATCGTTCACCTGACGAAGGAGGAAGCCTCCGAAAGCTTGTGAATTTAAAATAAAATTGCTGGACTATAACTTGGTGTTGTAAAATTGTTTACAACTGTTGTAGAAATCACAGCAGCCAATTTGGGCACAGCAAAGTCCCACAAACAGCAATGTGATAATGACCAGATAATCTGTTTTAGTGATGTTGGTTGAGTGATAAATATTGGGAGAACTCCCCTGCTCTTCTTTGAAAAAGTACCACAGGATCTTTTACGTCTACCTGAGAGGGCAGACAGGGCCTCAGTTTAACGTTACATTCGAAAGACGGCACCTCCGACAGTGCAGTACTCCCTCAGTAGTGCATTAGAGTGTCTGCCTAGATTTTATGCTCAAGTCGCTGGAGTGGGAAAATGAATCCACAACCTTCTGACTGGCGAGAGTGCTACCGACTGAGCCACAGAGAGGAATTCTTCAAATGCCCCTAGAAACATCGACCAGAGGAATTCTTCAAATGCACCTAGACACAGCTTCTTGTTCTACACTGAGAAGCAATGTCTGATGATGCTAAGGTTTGGTGAGGATGCAGTGACGTAATATGTGGTGCATGACAGCTTGTGGGGGCACAGCCAAGCATTGGTACTACCTCTTTGGTCGAAGTGAAGATAACCACCACCCTATAAGTTTCTACTGCTCGTCCCTTCCTGACACCCAGGGAGACATCTCTGGAGTCAGTTACCATGCCATGCACTGCTGCGTAAGGCTCATTACTGGAGCCCTGTGTACAGAGGTACAGGGGCCACCACTGACAGTAACAAGGACAACTAGACTTTTAGTGCCTTGGGAGCTCCCCCAAGGTATGGGACATAATTAATAAGAAGAAAGTAAAGGATTTTCACAACCCAGGACGTCCCAAAGCATTTTAGAGCCAATGAAGTACATTTGAAGTGTAGTCACTGTTGTAATGTAGGAAACGCAGCAGCCAAATTGAGCACAGTAAACACCCACAAGCAGAAATGTGATAATGGCCAGATAATCTGTTCTTTAGTGATGTTGGTTACAACCACTTATGCACATGTAGCCTTTGGTGGGAGGTGGTCTACACACTCAACAATCCTGGGTCATACATGAATTGGAAGAGCAACTGCAGCATAAATGTGCAGATGGTACACAACCAACACATGAGCATCATGCATATTAAACCACTGTTCCCAGGAGGTTTGCCTGGTTCTTTCATTTTGAGGTAATCCAACATATCCAAAAGGATGGCTCTTGGGAGACGAGGGCTATACAGCACGCACGTGACTTCTGACACCTCTCCTCAGTTACCGAGCTTGAGCACAGCGAGATGCAATGTTGCATGCGCAGGAATCTAGAGTCCGCAGCGAACAAACATTTGCAATGCTGAAGCAATTGAAGCTTCAGATTGCCAAAAGGTTCACCATTTTCCTCAAGTTCCTCAACAAAGCCACAGACAAGAGGTCATTTTGTGAACTAAAGTGAGGGTCAGCAGGAAGACATGAAGGAGCAGGTCGAAGAAAGAGAGAAGGATCCATGGGCAGGAGACCTGGCCCTGCAGGCAGACAGCGAGATTCAGGAGGATGTCATGTCCTGGTTCTATTCAAGGGAACCATCAATAGACCATGCAACTGGACCTTTGTTGTATTTTCAAGCTATATTTGTGTTGTTTTTTTTTTGCTGCCAGCAGCTGTAGATAGCTGTAAAACTGCGATAAATAATGCTCCATTTTATGCTGATGACAGAATGCAATACATAGTGAAAGTGATGTCTTCTTACTTACAGCTTCTGTCAATGTCGTGTGTAAGTGTCTGTCAACCCTAAGTGCATATGTCGAATCTGCTCGGTGTGATTTTCTACTGTGCTTATCAAGTGGGATGTGCTCACCTAAGGAAGTATGTGTCTGCTGTGCCAAACGGCTATCTGCTTGAGACACCATCTGGCTCCTGGCATCATCTATGATTACCTCCGATTACCCTAGATGATGCCAGGAGTATCACTTGCATGAATCGCTGGGGTCTTGCTGCTTTCAAAGGCGCCTCTAGAAGCCACTTGCACAGGGTCTTGTGCTGACACAAAACTGTCACTGACCCCACTGTCACTCAGCTGCTGCTGGCCTCTTTATTTGTAGCAGGTCATCTCCTCAGGAAGTCCTACTGATCTGGTGGAGAGCAGATGAGTATTCCTCCAACATGGTCATCTCTAACCCTTCTCTAAATCCTTCACATTACAGCAGTGGTCACTGCCATTATGACTGGTGTAACTCCTTCATCTATGGTAGGCTACAGTGCAGATAACTGGTCATTCATCCTTTCAAGTAACATAGGAACTTCATAACTTGATCCATGTTTTCAAGAGCCTTGGCTCAGTGGTAGCGTTCCTGCCTCTCAAGTTAGAGGTTTGTGGGTTCATACCCATTTCGGACACTTCAGCATATAATCTAGGCTGGCACTTCAGTGCGATACTGAGGGTGTATGGCACTGTCAGAGGTGCCGTCTTTCAGATGAGATGTTAAACTGAGGCCCCATCTGCCCTCAAAGGTGGACATAAAAGATCCCATGGGACTATTTGAAGAAGAGCAGCGGCGTTCTCCACAGGTCCTGGTCAATATGCATCCCTCAACCAACATTGTTAAAGCAAATTATCTGGTCATTTATTTCATTGCTGTTTGTGGGATCTTGCTGTGCACAAATCAGCTGCTGTGCTTCCTACTTTACAACAGTGACTACACTTCAAATGTACTTCATTGGCTGCAAAGAGCTTTGAGGTTGTGAAAGGGGCTGTATAAATGCAAGTTCTTTGTGTCTTCTTTCTTTAAACCTCTATTGGAATACAGGAATAATCAGTAATGTAGCCTATTAAGGGGCATTCAGTAAGCTGGGCCTCCATCCTGCACATATTAGCCTTTCATGAACCAACACCTCATCTGGCCCACCATCACCACAGTGCAGTGTTCAAAGTTCACTGCGGGTAAAATTCAATTTGAGCAGGGGCGAAATGGGCGGCAGCAAATCGGGAGCCTATTATACACCTCATCCTATTTCCATTTCCATTGAAATCAATCAGGCAGGATTCTGTCAGATGTAGCCCATCCTTGCTGAATAGCTCCCATCTTTCCCAGAACTGGTGCCAATGTCCCATAAAATGGAAGCCCTCTTCCTACCACCACCCTTTAGCCATGTGTTGAACCTTCTAATCTTCCTATCCTTCCCTATTCGTGGATGTGGCTGGGGGAGTAATTCTAAATCTGCTTCCTAATCTCATAAACTCCTTTTGTAGGACTTCAGGCTTTTCCTTTCCTATATCGTTGGCTCTCTGGTGGCTGCTCTCCCTCCTCTTCCAATCTTTCTGAAATATCTCTCCCCCTAGCACCCGGAGACAACAAAGCAAATGGGATTCTAAATCTGAATTGCAAACAAAAGTGTTTGTCCCTCTTAACGATTGGGTTTCCTATCACTACTGCATTCCTAAATGAATTGCTAATCTCTCCCCCCCCCCCACCCCCCTTGCCGCCGTGAGCCTGTCCCTTCCTGACACTCCTTCCTCCACCACTGCCAGCTCCCTATTTCTCAACAGGGTGACTACTCTGAAACTCTTACTCCAGAAACCTCCCTCGCTCCCTGATGTGTCAGGTTGTCTTCAACTCTGCCTCAAGTTCTGAGCTGTTGAGCTCAAGTAACCTCAGTTGGAAACCTGTCTCACAGATATGTTTTCCGAGTTAACATCTGCTACTCAAAACTCCCACATCCCACAGGAACAATACATCACTGTCCCTTCTTGTGCTGCCATTCTTACTGTAAATATTCAAGTTATAATTATTCTTAGTTATTTCCTTTTGCTCATTATCCACTGCTCCTCCAGTAAAGCACCTTGAAACGTTCTACTATGCAAAATAGGGGAAAGAGAGGCGAAGACTTTGGGGACTTGGATTGGCAGGCCACACCATCAAAAAATTAGACATTTCCATTTCCTAGACTGTTTTCTGAGTGGCCTTCAGCAGTCATAGGAACAGGAGTTGGCCTTTCAGCCCCTTGAGCCTGTTCTGCCATTAAGATCATGGCCTTTAAGGACCATTGGTTAGGCCACTCGCTGCCTGGTACAAATGAGCAGACTGTGCGTGGCACACATTCCATGCATTTGTACCTTGAAATTGCAATTGGACATTTATAGGGCCCCTATTTTCATATTACAAGTGGCCTGCTGCTCAGAAAAGATGGATGTTCTGGCCGTCCATCTCGGGACACTACCCAAGATGGCGGTGGGCGGTGAACCAGCATAAATGTGATGGTAAGTGATCCAACGCTATTTTTGGGCCGCTATCGCCCTGTTTATGCCAGGAGGATGGCATTAAATTTGGCCCTCCTATTTTTTTTCCCTCCTTAGTTCAGGGGCTTGGAAGTCAATTGTAACATCTCAGCTTCAGTTATGGGTGAGATCAGCTTACTCAGCCCTGGGAATCCAACATGGGGCATTCTGCCCGGTAAAGATTAGCACTCTTCTGGTTGGTGCCTCTGCTACTGGGGAAAGCTAGCCCAAAGAATTTGGTGCCAGTTCTAAGATGTGCTTGTAATGGGCTACATTGCATGTAAATGTAAGACATGCAACAGCATATGGCGTGGTTTGCTTTAACTTTTTCCCACTAATTGCAAATTCCTACTATGTTTACTGAGGGATTCTTGAATCTTCATTGATAAATAACCAAACAGCCCTGAGAGAGCTGTGGTTAATTCTGACTCCAATAGAGCCATTGATCTCAGTCTCCTTGCTATTTTGCTAAAGAACCTGCTTACATGAGGGGGCGTTAGCAATGAGAGATGTATCCTTGAGGATATGAAGCAGCCTCCTTCTCTCTTGTGAAGAAGTTAAGTGCTTTCCAATATTTTGGCAGTAGGTCATTTCAAGCCAGTTTTCTGCACTACTCTAAGGAGCAAACTGTTCACCATCGCCATGGTGACCTCAGGAATGTCATCCTCCTCGCTGAAAAAAAGCTTGATAGAGGGGTGCAACCTATGTTTGCACTCAATATTTTGTGAGAGAAGTTGGGGTATGAGCAAGGCTACTTTAAGACTTCTTTCAAGTTACTGCTCCTTGTTCCTTTTCTCCGTCTATTTCTCTTTATAGCTAATACCATATCAAGTAACTTGTAATAAAGTAGCGTGATCAACCAGTATTTGTAATGTACTGTGTGGGAAAGAAAAGTGGCTATTTGACCAAACTGCCTTGTTTAATCGTATACAGAGTGAAGCCACTGAAACTGACCTTGTTATTTGTATTTTTGAGATTATTTTCAATAGAGTAGATCTGAGCAGGCAACAGTAGACCCGAGCCCTACTAGACTATGGAACGTGGTTGTGAAGATTAGTACTAAATGCAGATCTAACAACCATCCCTGACAATGCTGGGGCAACTCAGTGCTACCCATATTGGTCCAATTTAAATAGGCCCTGACAAGGCCGAATTCATTATCATTTAAAAGAAGGTGAGATCTCCAGTCTCCATGCAGTCCATGTTGTGAGGTAAAGGTTCATGTTGTTGCTTGCTCTCTCTTCTGCTTGCGCTCTTTGATTCTTCCTGCTGCATTACCTGCCCATGTGCACCAGCAAAATGGCTGCGCAGAAGAGAGAAACTGTGCGATGGGTGGAGTCAGTACATCACCTCCACATCTTGCTTATGTATTAGGCACCAAGCAATTCCTACCTATCACTAATGTAAGCCTCTCGCCCCTTGCTTGGCACAGAGCCCCAGATTTATAAAACTAGTAGGTCTAATTCTGTTTCATATATCCCCGCAATCTTGGGCTATGTCAGATATAAAGGTCAGTTCATACAATCATGACATTTTACACAGTTCACTGTTTCAATCGCACAGGAGGAGATGAAATAGAAAGAGGTTTCGCTGACTGATATTTTTAGCCAGTTGTGAATGCAGCACGAGCTCAGTCTTTGAAGCAGGGATTAGTATGCAAAAGGCCCCTCACATTTATGAACATGGGGCTAAAAATAGTTCTGCAATCATAAAAACGCTGTTTCAGTCTGAAGCTCTTGGCAGGCTCTTTTTATCCCCGACAAAGCTCACAGCCCAACTCGCGCAGCCAATATCATGCTTTCAATTATTAACATATTAAACAGCGCAGTGAAAAGAAACCTAGTAAATAAAATCTCCTCCTGGGTAAACTCTGCAAGCCACTCATAATATTCCCAATATCTTCACTTAGCCCTAAATAAAAGTCATGGTGAAACTGCCAATATTTCAAACCTTAGACCTACTGCAATCAGATTTTAAAAAATTAGCCTGTAATTTTAGTCAGTGTTGATATTTTTCAACTTTTGTAATTAATTGTACAGAGTAAAGCAAATCAGACGTTGGGATGTATTGATAGGTCAATATTGAGCCAAAAGAAAAGGAAAGGAAGAATTTGCATTTATATAGTGCCTTTCATGATCTCAGGACACTTTACAGCCAATTAAGTACTTTCTCGAAGTGTAGTTACTGTTGTAATGTAGGAAACGCGGCAGCCAATTTGCACAAAGCAAGATCACACAAACCACAAAGTAATAATGATCACATAATCTGTTTTAGTGATGTTGGCTGAGGAATAATTGTTGGCCAAGACGTGGGGAGAACTCCCCTGCTCTTCTTTGAAATAGTGCCGTGGAATCCTTTACATCCACTTAAGATCAGTTTAATGTCTCATCCGAAAGATGGCACCTCTGACAGTGCAGCTCTCCCTCAGTACTTTACAGAAGAGTCAGCCTAGATTAGGTGCTCAAGTCCCTGGAGTGGGACTTGAACATACAACCTTCATAACTCAGAGATGAGAATGCTACCTCTGAGCCATGGCTACCACTCATAGTAAGGTAATCCTGCCACTTTATTAAACATTGGTGCGACCGCATGTAGAATACTGTGTACAGTTCTGGTCGCCACAATATAAAAAGGATATTGCAGCGATTGAAAGGATATAGAAGAGAGCAACCAGAATGATTGAGGGGATGGAGGAATTGGATTATGAGGAACAATTATGTAAATTGGGCATGTTCTCATTGGAAAAGAGAAGGATCAGAGGTGATATGATTGCTGCTTTTAGGGTTCTAAAGTGACTAGACAATGTAGACCATGACATAGTATTTCACATTGTCCAGATTAGTGGAAATAGAGGACACGGCCTGTGTTTGAAGGGGGTAAATTCAAAGCTAATCTGCGGAAGCAACATTTCAGCGAATGAGTGATCAATCTATGGATCAGGCTCCCTAGGCAGACGATGGAAGCAGTTAGTATTGATCCATTCAAATACAAATTAGATACATTTCTTTCAGAAAATAACATTTTGGGATGCAGTATACGAGTAATTTGAGACATGGCATGTGGTAAATGTAACATGCTTGGGAGGGCCAGGTGACTTTGGACCTATGGTTCCCAAAGCTCTCCACCACTGGGGGTTTTCCTCGCCTCATGTCTGGGTCTGTTGTAGACTCATTGATAGAGATTGATCGCTATGATTAGTCAACAACAACGCCATTATTGTTGTATTCTGCGACCACCAGGATGGTAGAAGGTGAATTAGATGGGCCTTGGTCTTTTCTCGTCTAGCAATTGCTATTTTCCTATGAGTTCTCAATATCCATGCTTAGTTTTAAATTATCAAGATGTGTTTGTCTAATTTTGTTGCTCTCTTGTCAACACTGTAAAACTGGAATAAAACCTTTACCTTTGCGACACTCCTGGGAGGGGAGAGGATTTAATTTGCACGTTGTTTGGAATGGATTCATGAATGAGTCTACAAAGGCACCTTGACCCATGATAGCTCAATGGGACTACAAGAGGTGCTGAACCATACAGACCAGAAAGATCCCAAGTTTGATCCTCCATCTGCACTGAACCAGCTAATTTGAACTGGAGTGGCCTTTGGGATATTACAATTGGATGCAGTACCCCAGGGTTTGGGAAGGAACATAAAAAAACCAACCAAGGTCCCTGTTCCTGATTGCTGCCCAGTACTGCTGGAAGTGTTGGCTGCCCAGTACTGCTGGAAGTGAGATCTGCTTTGGCTGCAGTGCCCTCCGTAGTTGAATAGCCCACCAACACTCACATTCTGGGCTTGCATGTGAGGAATGGTGACTTGACAGATTCAATCAATAAAGGAAGAGAATTAAAAAATAAATACATAACATGGGTTGTGGTTCTGTGACATTACTTACATTGAGTCTGGAGCATAGTTACGTTATCTAGCTGCAAACCCCCTCGTTGTAGCTACTGCTCAGGTGCTCCCCGTCGGGAAGTGGTCTAAATAGGCACATCCTGAGGTGAATTCTCGGCATATGGGCATCGCCAGCATTTATTGCCCATCCCTAATTACCCTTGAGAAGGTGGTGGTGAGCCTTCTTCTTGAACCGTTGCAGTCCGTGTGGTGAAGGTTCTCCCACAGTGCTGTTAGGTAGGGAGTTCCAGGATTTTGACCCTGTAACGATGAAGAAACGGTGATATATTTCCCAGTCAGGATAACGTGTGACCTGGAGAGGAACTTGTAGGTGACGGTGTTTCCATTCACCTGTTGCCCTTGTCCTTCTAGGTGGTGGAGATCGCGGGTTTGGTCAGGGAGGGAAAACTCAGCTGGTGGTTCTCACTTCTGATCGCTTTCCAGTGACCCCCCCCCCACTGCTGAAAGTACCTGTGTGCGCACCAGATGAGGGCACGATTGGTGTGGCACTAATACCCCCTAGGATCAATTAGCCTGCTAAAACTCACTGTTTGGACTGCATGTTACTGGTCAGCTACAGGGCAAGGTATCAGAGGGTTGGTGGAACTGTGCCCTCCCTGAGGGAGCAACACATTAGGAAAGGAGTAAATTGTCAGAAAAGGAAACTTTAAAAAAATTGGTGTGAGGTAGCTTGATTCATCGACTAAGCAGTTCCACAAGATATGCATGTTATACATGAGCTGTTTACGAGATGTATCTATTTATACTGCTGAGGCATTCATTTGGCTCGGCTACTCACTAACTAAGGCAGCTGAGCTATCAGCGGAGTCAATCTTATATATTTTGAATCTTCCAGTAAATACAACTATAAATTTCAATTCAATGAAATAATTCCAGTCTACATATTATTCACATCATCTCACACATTGAATATTACTGTTTTGGGTACTTTATTAGAAAAACTCCAAGAAATTCAGCACCCAGTGAATTAATTAAGCACTTTACAGACCTCGAACAGCTTTCAGAAGAGAAATGGCTACTTAGAAAATCAAGGATAATGAAATGAAAACACAAGGCAATGAATATCTAAATAAACCTAACACAGGGGTTAGGAAGGAGACGTAATCAACGAGGGACGATAGCTAGGCAGTGCAAATGTAATAATGATTTTCTATTTATTGTTGTAAGAGGTCTATTATAAATGCAGCTGTAGTGAATGCATCCACAATTATCTCAATCTCAGTCACTGACATCAAATTGGGTGTTATTGTTTATTACTCTTTGTCTCCTTGTTAAAATCTGAAATGTATTCATCTTCATATTAATATAACATTTGGTCAGATTTTTTTCTCCTCAGTATTGGCCTTCTCTCCCCGTGCACTTGTGGCCCATGTCAGGTACTATACCAATGAGTTTCATCACACACAAACATTGCATTTATATCACAGAATGGTTTCAAGTCCGGTCGTTCTGTAATACTCTTGGCTGAAGAATCTGGCTCACTTACACTGTGAGGCAAAGATTTGCAGGGCTATGGGGAAAGAGGGGCTAGTTGTTAAGCTCTTTCAAAGAGCCGGCACAGGCACGATGGGACAAATGGCCTCCTTCTATGCTGTGTGATTTTATGATTCTTCAGCACCAGAAGCTACAGACACAAACGGTAATTTTCCTTTCTGGCCTGCTGTACCCTTTCTAAATGACTGGGGAGGGTACAGGGCACAAGCCAGCAAGTGGGCAGAAAATTGGTAGCTCTTTCTGTTCCTGTTCCAGTGCTCTTTAATATAAGGGAAGAAAACAACACTCCAGGATTTCTAGGCATCGAAATTCATCGGGGCCTGTTTTCGGGCCCAAACTCAGCGCTGCCCCAACCGATAAGCCAAGGGCTGGCCTGAAATCAGTCACCATTAACATTTAATGCCCCAGCTGCCAGTGCCTGTTTGCGCCTCCACAGGCTGCTCGCACATTTGAGGAGAACGAATGTCGGGCTGCTTGCCTCGTCAGCAGATGGTAAGTCCTGGGAGGGGTGTTGGAGCAGGCACCAGGGAGGGCCGATCGCGATGGCTGGAGTTGAGGGAGCGCTCCTGCTCCTCCTGTGCTCCACAGGAAGGTTTTTGTAAAAATGTGCATTGAAAAACGTACTTTTCAAGGCTGAGAACGGCTGCTAAAGAATCCTGAGCAGGGCAGGCCCAACATCTGCCCTAATAAAAACAGAAAATGCAGGAAACACTAAGGAAGTCAGGCAGGATCTGTAGAGAGAGAAACAGAGTTTATGTTTCAGGTCGATGACCTTTCGTCAGAACTGAAAAAAATAAAGATTAAACAGAGCGAGGGAAAGATTTGGGGGGGAGGGGAGAGGAGAAAGGAATAAAAGGGAAGGTTTCTGTTAGGGTGGAGGGCAGGAGTGATTAAATGACAAAAGGGATGATGGTGCAAGGCAAGGAGGGTGATAATGGGACAAGTAAAGAAACAAAAGATTGGTCTAAAGGAGCTTTAAATGCCAACAGCAAAACCATTACTAGCACCTGCTGTTTGAAAAAATGGGAGCAGTGGTTTTGATCTGAAGTTATTGAAATCATTGTTGAGTTCAGAAGGTTGTAAAAGATGAGGTGCTGTTCCTCGAACTTCCGTTGAGCTTCATGGGAAGAATGTCGGAGGTCGAGGACAGAGAGGTCAGAGTGGGAGTGGGACGGAGAATTAAAATGGCAAGCGACCGGCAAGTCAGGGTCAGGCTTGAGGACTGGGCGGAGGTGTTCAGCAAAACAATCACCCAATGTAGGGGAGACCGCATCGTGAGCAGCGGATACAGTATCCTAAATTGAAAGAAGTACAAATAAATCGCTGTTTCACCTGAAAGGAGTGTTTGGGGCCCTGGACGGTGGGAAGGGAGGAGGTGAAAGGACAGGTGTTGCATCTCCTGCCCTGCTCATTTTCAGTGAGGGAACCTAAAACAGGTGTTAGACATCTCAATTATAAATGTAGGGGATCTAACGCCAGTTTTAAGCAGCCACCAGGGATGCCTGTAAAATTGCTCGGCCCAATTTCTGGTCGGATGTCTTTCAGGCATCCTTGGGGCGCAGGATTTTGGTCCCCGAAATTGGGCCTCCTGCCCTTTTTGTGCCCGTAAAATGGGCGCAATGAGGTCCAATTTCTACCCCTTATCTCTGCAAGATGCTAAACTATATTTCATTATTATTGGATGAGATAGCGTGAGGTGAAGTCCGGAGTTTCAATCTGCCCCTTTGCTCCCGGAATTCATCCAGATCTTATTGCCATGGAGACTGAATGAACATCGTTTATCATATCACTCAACCTGATAATAAAACAGCCAACAATTATGGTATTAGGTGCTAGTGGGTAAATTCAGTGAGGTCGCGCTCCTGGACCAAAGCCTCGATGGATGGGAGCACAAGTTGGGGATAGGAGTGCAGACCCACTAAATTTGTTTTTATATCTTTTTTTGAATATGTGAGAAGATTAATGGGTTAGGGATCTATGTATTGATATGAGGAGAAGACAGGTAGAACCTAGGTTGAAATTACCATTAAAATTCCATGTTAAATAATCCGCATATCTCTTTATTTGAGAGGAAGGGATGGATACCTATGATGTCTGTAGTCTCATCACTAATATCTCCTCACTAATATTAGCTCACTTTCTCTGTCAGGTTAAATGCAGCTACATTGGAACATAGGAATTGCTGGAAGAAAAAAGACCAAGGTCCATCTTGTTTGCTTTCTACCATCCTGGTAGTCATATGATTCAACGATAGTAGAGTTATTGACTAACCATAGCAATTAACCTCTATCAATTAATCAACAATAGACCCTGATATGACACAAGGAAAACCTCAGTGGTGGAGAGCTTTGGGAACCATTGGTCCAAAGTCACCTGTTCCAGTAATTAACCTGAATACCACCCTGGCCTCATCATTGTACCACAGAAGATTTTTTAAAATTAAGAAACCTAGGTGAAGGGCCAAGGTGAGTAGTCTTGGATGCCACCAAAAGTAGGAAAGCAGATGTGGTACATCAATAAGTTTTGGTGAAATGACACCAAGATTGGGTCTTAAAATCTTATGGAATGTAGGAGAAAAGAAAAACTGAGGGAAGTGAAGAATTCCATAGTTTTTGATGCCCTTGTATTGAATGAGTTACAGTATGATATGATTTCAATGTGGTGAAGATGCATGGAGGGGAGAAGTTCTGCAAGATGGCATAGCTGCACGTTGGAAGGAACAAGGAATGACGGAAATGATCGAGTCTTCACCAAGTTCATTTCAACGGTTTGTCCCTTTCCCCCAAATTGAGAGAAATGGTACAGGCTTCAATTCAGGCACACATCAGGGGGAGACTGTTCTACTCATGCATTGAGCTTAATTTGGTGTCACAGACTGTCATCCGCACATTCATTATGGTGTGAAGAATAAAGAAAGAAATAACTTGCATTTATATAACACCTTTCACAACCTCAGGATGTCCCAAAGTGCTTTACAGCCCATGAAGAGCTTGTGAAATGTGGTCACTGTTGTAATGTAGGGAAATGTTGCAGCCAATTTACACACAGCGAAGTCCAGAAATAAATGATCAGATGGTCTGTTTTAGTGATGTTGGTTGAGGGATAAATGTTGACCAGGGCACCAGGGACAACTTCCCTGCTCTTCTTCGAATAGTGGCATGGGATATATGTCTATCTCAGAGGGCAGAGTGGGACTTCGGTTTAACGTCTCACCTGAAAGACGGCACTTCCAACAGTACAGCACTCTGTCAGTACTGCACTAAAGTGTCAACCTAGATTTTGTGCTCAAGTCACTGGAGTGGGTCTTAAACCCATGACCTGCTGACTCAGAGGTGAGAGTGCTACCACTGAGCCAATTCTGACACTCTGTGCACTCACCACTCTGGGATATACTCGTCTAGAAACTGTTACTGTAGTTCTGAAGTTTATTAAGTCATGCATATTTTATATAATCTCAGTCATTCCCCAGATACTTAATTAACCCAACAGCCTCAGACCCTGAGTTACGAAAGGATTGTTTGTGAATGATTGCATAAATTGTTCTTTTGCGTTTCAAGATTTGCTCAGGAAATTAGTTTGCCACCACCTGGGACAGGAAACAAGCATTCTCAATTAAACGTGTGCTTTGTGTTTTGTTTTTTCAGTTGTTCAAATAAATTCACCTGAGGATAAGAGAATTATTCCCAGAGAATAATTTAGCCACCAGTGAGTACAAGTCTGATTGTGTAATACTGGCAGGTTACTGGAAATTACTGTGGAAAAGCCCGTTATCATTCCACTGTGTGATTTAATCTATGTATATATTAGGATAATAGTTCAAACATCAAGACATTTTTATTTCTACATCCAACTCATTTAGAACTAATTACACCAATTTTAAATATCTCAGAAATGTTTTTACCCAGAGGAATCAATGTAGCTTATATTGAGTCGGCCATATTTGATTCGAAGTTGAAACAAATTATTGTAGTCTCATATGAATCATTAATAAGGCCACATATGGAAATTGTGTGCAGCTTTGTGCACTCCATCTTCAAAAGTATACAGGTGCATTGCTGATGGTTCAGTGAAGGTCAGCATGGACGCTCCTGATATTTAAGGCTTTATGTTATACAATCATACAAACAATGATGGACAGAAAAAAACCCTCTAGTCCATCCAGCCTATCCCACACAACTGCGATGCCTTGTGCATCACAATATATACACTCCCCATCCCACCCAAAAGCCATGTGACCAGCAAAAACCAGATAAAAACCCAGGCCAATTAGTGTGAAAAAAACTGGAAAATTCCTCGATCGAAGCTAGTCCAGGAGATCGCTCTAGCCCTGATTAATGTTATACGGTACCCACCTTTCGTACGAGGTGATCTCCGCCCCAGCCAGAAACAGGTCCAGCTCTCGCTTGAAGGAATTTAGCAAATCAGCATTCACCGCACGGGCCGGCAGCCTGTTCCACAGAAAGAAGATAGAAAGACTTGGATTTATGTAGCACCTTTCATGACTTCAGGATATCCCAAAGCACTTTACAACCAATTAAGTACTTCTGATGTGTAGTCACTGTCATAATGTAGGAAATGAGGCAGCCAATTTGCGTACAGCAAGGTCGCACAAACAGCAATGAGCTGATGACGAGATCATCTGTTTAAGTGATGTTGATTGAGGGACAAATATTGGTCAGGATATGGGCCCACTATGCTCTGGGAAAAGAACCACCTCCTAACATCTAACCTTACATCACTTGAGATTGTAACCCCTGGTCCTCCCTGACCTATTCAGTTGAAACGAAGAAAGACTCAGAACTGAACTTGTTTTCACCGGAGAAAACAACATGGAGAGGCCTTTGAAATGTTGAGAGGGATGGGCAGTGTCGATATAAGGAAGTTATTCAGCTAGGACTGTGAGCACAGAGCTAGAAGACACTGGCTCAGAATTAATGAGCTTCAAATGAGACTGAAGCTGAGAAGAAACTATCTCCCGACATAACAGTGGACATGCGGAACTGACCAATAACAGTGTGGTAACTTGTCATATGGTGCGTACAGTAGCTGCCATTTAATTGGTGCTGAAGGACAGCTTGAGAATAAGTTTTAAAAAAACTTAAAGGCGGGGGTCTTTTCACTATTCCCAGTAATGGGGGAGCTTACTTGAAATATCCTGAACTAAATTGTCACTAAATTTTCACACACCTCCTGACAGGTTAAGCTGCTACAAAGTTTAGAATTAAACCTTTTTCCAATGATTTTATGATTTCCTATCAGCGAACTGCACAGCTGCTGCTCCTAAAGTGGAGATGGGAAGTATCCCTGCTCAAAGCCCCTCAGCTTAATGTTTATATGCAGCATTTGTTATGAAGGAGACAGAATTTGTTTTTGATGCCTGTTCAAATGAAATGAGCCAAAAATATCGACCCTTTGAAAACATGGCTTTGAACAAGTAATTGACTTAATTTCAAAGTATTACAAGCACTCCCTTTGTGGAAGAATTACTCCATTTAGTGAATAAATAATTGTGGAACTTGTGTTGCCATAAGACGATTCTTTCATTTAGACCTCATTTCCTCACACCAATCTCTCTAATCACTAAGTCAGTCATTTGCAAAAACATTGAACACCAGGCATTTCAATGACAACACTTCTTCACTGACTATCTGGGGAGGTGACTGTGTCCAAGTTCCCTGGTGATGAATAGTCGAGGTAGTAACTGTATTCCCTGTCACTCGAGAGAAATGCTGCTCTCCGTTTGTGGGACTGCACTGGGGAAATTTTAGCTGTGGGTCATTTGGATTGATTTAAATTCCCATTATTACTACCACTGTGGTTCCAGTAGTTGTGATTAATTGGAAGAGCTGTATAAAATACGATCCAGAATCTTTTCACAACAACATAAGCTTTATAAAGTACAGTCCCCACCTCATATAGCGGCCGTGTTCGTGGTAACATGAATTGCCCGCTATATGCGGTGGACAGTAAAACCATAATAGGACGTAGCGATGAAATAACTCCGGTAGTTGTTAAGAGTGCGAACAGCTGATTGAAACTGCCCGAAGTCTCCACTTTCCGACTGCCTCCTGTAGTTAACTGATGGAGACCTTGGGCAGCTTTAACCAGCTCATTGAAGCTCCCTGAAGGCCTGACTTTGCCAGAAATCAGCGGAGCTTTTAAAAAGTCGGTAAGTACAGAACTGCCCGACAAAGTCGGTGTGTCCAACACGTTTTAAGCGGCGTCTTTATAATTGACGTCTATAGTGATGGTATAATGGTTAGTGCCATTTGCCCGATATAGGTGGCTGCCTGTGACAAGTGCGAACGGTGTAAGTAGTGGAGATTGTGCATATATATACATGGAACTGGATTAAGAAATGCGTTCAAAAATTGATTTTGTTTGCTTCATAACTGTGCAATTTGTATGCGTAAATACTTAAATATAATACAGTGGAATAGAACTAGAAAGGAAGTGCTAGGGCAGTTTGATGCTGCAGAATGCTGCTCTGTGTTGCATCGTGGAAGGATAGAGATTTTTCTCTGTAGTTCTGCACCAAGTCCCGTTCACCCACCATCCCCTACGCTCACCGACCTACATTGGCTCCCGGTCCAGCAATGCCTCGATTTTAAAATTCTCATCCTGGTTTTCAAATCCCTCCATGGCCTTGCCCCTCCCTATCTCTGTAACCTCCTCCAGCCCTTCAATCCTCCGAGATCTCTGCGCTCCTCCAATTTTGGTCTCTTGCGCATCCCTGATATCCTTTGCTTCACCATTGGCAGCCGCGCTTCCAGCTGCTTTGGCCTTAAGCTCTGGAGTTCCATTCCTAAATCTCTCAGCCTCTCTCTCCTCCTTAAGTCGCTCTTTTAAATGTACCTGTTTGAACAATCTATTGGTCAGCTGTCAAATTTTAATCTGCTAACGCTCCTGTGAAGCGCCTTGAAACGTATTACTACGTTAAAGGCACTATATAAATGAAAGTTGTTTTGTTTGATCAGCGGTGCACCAAATGGACGGGCAATATTCCCAGTGGGAGGGAAGGAACACTGGAGACACCCTAGTAGCCTATCAAGGAGTGGTATCAGCAGAAGCCTGAGAAGAGTTAGCAAAGTTCTTGGGGTCGATTTTCCTTTACTCTCAGCTTGGAATGTCGGTGTTTCCCAGACGCAGGGAAGAAGAAAAATTGTTGTCGTCCTGTTTTGTCGTGCCTCCGTGACTGTTGTTCTTTCCCAGGAATTCCATGGGCTTTCACGAGACGTACAACCAAAGCTGCTGCCCGGACTGGGTGCAGTCCCAGTGTACATATTTTAATGGGGTGGGGGAGAGGTTTCCTGGTCTTCTGCCTCATTGCCCGAGGACTGTGATGGATCAGTGCCCCGGCAGAGGGGATAGGGTTGCCAACCCTCCAGGAATTGAAGACTAGTCTCCTCTACACTGCTATGAGCAAACCTGGGAAAAAAATCATAGGGACATTAAAAAAAATTGCGTGTTTTTCATTTTCTTTGAACAATTTCATTTGTTAGTTATAAAAATATTGGAGATAGGAAACAAAAGGCTGTTTGACCGGGCGGCCCAGTTGGAGACAGGAGGTCAAGTGATGAAACCTCCAGGAATATGTCCAACCAGAGTTGACAATGCTTAGAGAGGAGCCTGAGAAAAGTTAACTCGGTGAGTCTGCAGGAGTCCCAACGTCTGACTGAAGACTCCACAGGGAAGTGTCAAAAAAACAATTTTTTTGCTTCTTCAGCCCCCAGGACGATCTGAAGGCCTTGATCTCAGCAGTCGGGAGCTCAGGCTGCAGGTGTCTCCGGCCTGCAGCTTAGCACACATCTCCTTCTGGTTTTTCGGGCGCACAGCCAGGGGGCAGGCCTGTGTCAGGAGTCCATTCAAGGCCCATTCAAATGACCTGGGGAGAAAAAATATAGGCAGTTGCCTCCCCATAGCTATCAGGTTGCCAACCCTCCAGGATTGTCCTGGAGTCTCCAGGAATTTAAGATTAATGTCCAGGACACTGCTGCAAGCAACCCATGAGGAAAAATCATAGAGGCATTAAAATAATGTGGTTTTTTTCTTTTCTTTGAACAATTTCATTCATCAGTTATAAAAATATTGGAGATGGGGAAGAAAAGGTTATTTGATTGATAGTCAAGAATCATCCAATTGGGTAATGAAGGGTCTGTTTACTTCCCAATTGGCATGGGAAGGTAGTGCGTCATAAGGATGGAGGACAAGCAATGGCAGGAGTGTGGGGGTGGGGCAGTTAGAGGCGGGATCTCATGCAATGAATCCTCCAGGAATAGGTCCAACCAAAGTTGGCAACCCTACGTAGCTACCACACACCTGAGGTGCACCATGCCTGTCGAGTACCCTCTGGGACTATCTCTTGTTATTCTGAACCTATTTTAAGGTCTTTTTTAATCCAAGATAGAATAAAAAAAGAATATATTTATTAATATTTTACAATGATATTTACAGCAGCAGTGGTGTCTCTGCTGACAGAACTCCATCTTCAGTACCCTGGCTGGAGTAGTCCACACCAATTCTAGTCTAACTGCTTCATTGTCAGATACTGATTATTGAAGGACTGTCTATGAATTACACACTCAAACTGATTTGATACATATACATTTACTGAAGTAAAGAAACATTTATAAATGTTCATATATTATTCGATAGGTCACTGGTCTGAACTCAGATTTTGTAGAATCATAGAACCTTACAGCACAGAAGGAGGCCATTCAGCCCATTGTGCCTGTGCCGACTTTTTAAAAGAGCTATCCAATTAGTCCCACTCCCCCGCTCTTTGCACATGGCCCTGCAATTTTTTCCTTTTCAAGTGTATATCCAATTCCTTTTTGAAAGTTACTATTAAATCTACTTCCACCACCCTTTCAGGCAGTGCATTCCAGATCATATCAACTCGCTGCGTAAAAGACTGTCTCCTCCTTTTGCCAATTATATTAAATCTGTGTCCTTTGGTTACTGACCCACCTGCCAGTGGTAACAGTTTCTCATTTACTCTCTCAAAACCATTCATAATTTTGAACACCTCTATTAAATCTCCGCTTAACTTTATCTGCTCTAAGGAGAACAATCCCAGCTTCTCTAGTCTCTTCACAAAACTAAAGTCCCATGTCCCTGGTATAATTCCAGTAAATCTCCTCTGCATCCTCTCCAAGGCCATGATATCCTTCCTAAAATGTGGCGACCAGAATTGGACACAATGGGCATGATTTTAATTGGAAAAACGGGTAGGTTGGGGGCAGGGGGGAGGCAGTAAAATTTTTTAAAACTAAAACCCGCCCCCAACCCACCTCCACCCTGCCCACTTCCGGTTTTCATGGAGGTGGGATGAGGAGCGGGTGACCAATCCACTCTTAGGAGAAGGTTGGTCACTATAAGCTTTCAAGGAGGCTGCAGGCCTCCATTTTGACAGATTTTTGTTTCTACCCCTAGGGACCAGGATTTCTGGGCCTTCTGATTCACAGCACGAGAGGAGGCGAGAAGGCCCAGATCAACAGGAAAGTGCTTTTATAGCACTGCTCGTGGCCCGGAGGAGCAGGAGTGCTTCCCCCAGGCTCAACAAGCCTACCTGCAGCGACTCTACAAACGCGATTGATCCCCCCACCCACAATCTCCGACTCCCCCCACCATTTCTGACCCCCCCCACGATCTCCGACCCCCATGATCTCCAACGCCCCCATGATCTCTGACCCCCCTCATGATCTCCGACCCCCACAATGACCCCCCCGACTCCGACCCCGATGACTGACCCTGCTCCAATGACTGACCCCCCCCCGATGACACCCCATGACTGACCCCCCCGATGATCCCCTATGACTGACCCCCCCCAATGACCCCCCCAATGACTGAGCCCCCTCCCCACCAATGACCGAGCCCTCCGATGACTGAGCTCCCCTCCGATGACTGACCACCCCATGATGACCCCCGACCCTCCTCCCCAGTGACGTCTGCCCCCCCCAACAAACACTCGACTGAGGCCAGACTGTCAATCAGGCCTACTTGTCGGGCGGGGAACCGTCAAAAAACAAATCATTAGGACATTCCCGAAAGGAATTCCCCCTGCCGCACCCCCAATAAAATCATGCCCAATACTCCAACTGAGGTCTAACCAGTGATTTATAAAGATCTACCATAAATTCCTTGCTTTTGTAGCCTATGCTTCTATTTATAAAGCCAAGGATCCCATATGGCTTTTTATCAGTTTTATCAACTTGTCCTGCCACCTTCAAGGATTTGTGCATGTGAACCCCCAGGTTCATGCACCCCCTTAAAAATTGATTTGGGAAATGGCTTCAACATATAAAATGAGTAGAAATTGATAGAAAAAAAATCACTTACCACATTCATATCAGATTGTGAAGGAAAGGTTTCCTATTTGCACCTGGTGTAGCAAAATCGTAAAGCCGTTCATTATAAACTCATTTACAATTTGGCTACACTCAGTGCGCAGAGAAAAATGTTCCCTGTGGTGTCTTCAACATGTTCTGTGCTACTCAGACCTGCGGTGTGAGACAATTCATATATTTTATGTTATAATCAATTTGAAATTGGATAGATACTTGAAAAGGAAAAATTTGCAGGGCTATGGGGAAAGAGCAGGGAAGCGAGTCTAATTGGATAGCACAGCATGATGGGCCAAAAGGCCTCCTTCTCTGCCGTATGATTCTATGATCATTATATACATTTTATAAACGTCACAATAGTGAAAAATTATCAACAGCTTTTCCAGTGGTAATTTTACACTTTCTCCCATGCCTAAGAACCTTCTTTTTGGCTTTATTTTTCTCTATCTCAACTTCCACGTTTATCAATTCTAGCAAATTAATTTCTTCTGCAAACACCAGTTTTCCTGTGCTTCATACTGTAAAGGAACAAGGTTCAACTTGTCCCACGCCCATAGGAACTCAGGACCAGCTTCAATTAAAGTGCGTCTTGTAATGGAATTCTTCTGAGTACAATATAAATGTTATCTACAAGCGCATATGGAGTCCTGAGCAGATTGTATTGATTTTGCAGCTGAATCACACACTCTGGTGAAGTGTGATCTTTGCAAAGTTGTTTACTCAGACTGTTTTTCTTTCCCGATGATCTCCCCGCCCATACAGTTTTCTCTCCCCTTTTCTCCCCCCTCCCTGTTCCAGTGTTAAAAGCATTTGGTAAGGTAGATGGTGGAGGAATCAAGAATGGGGGGCCATAATCTTAAAATTAGAGCCAGGCCACCCAGAAGCGAAATCAGGAAGCACGTTTTCACACAAAGGAGAGTGGAAATTTAGAACTCTCTCCCCCAAAAGGCTGTGGATGCTGAGACAATTTGTTAGGCAACGGTACTAAGGGATATGGAGCAAAGCCGGGTAAATGGTGTTGAGATACAAATCAGCCATGATCTAATTGCATATCAGAGTAGGCTCAAGGGGCTGAATGGCCTACTCCTGTTCCTAGTGTTCCTAACTCGCTCTAGCTCATTCTGCAAGGCACCGAAGCAATGGACCATAAACCAGAAAATTGTTTTAAGATGTCAAAGATTTGCTATATTGCATTTCTGCCTCATAAATATGCTTTAAGGTTGGGTGGTGTAGGAAAACAGGGGGATTTGAAGGTTCAGGTTTGCAAGACATTAAAAGTAACACCACAAGTGGGTAAGGCCATAAAAAAAAGCTATTGGGATATTGGATTTTATAGCAAGATTCATAGAATATAAAAGTCAAGATGTAATGGTGAATCTATATAAAACCTTAGTAACACCACAGTTGGAGTACTATGTGCAGTTTTGGGCTCCACACTATAAGAATGATAATAGAGGCAATGGAGAGGATCCAATGTAGATTCACGAGGATGCTGCCTGCAATGCGGAGATATAAATATGTAGGAAGACTGGAAAATCAGGGGCTGTTTTTGTTAGATCAGTGAAGGTTATGGGGTAATTTAGTTGTGGTGCTTAAAATGATAGCGACATTGAACAGAATAATTAGATACAGACCGTTTCTTGTGATTAAGGGGTCTAGAATGTAGGTGCATAGATAGAAATTAAATATAAGAAATTTAGGACAGAAAACATGAGAAACTTTTTTACACAGAGGGTTGTGAGGTTGTAGAATAGATTATCAGAGTTAGTGATTAAAGCAGAGACTATGTCAACATTAAGGGATAGGTTAGATAGGTGGTTGAAGGAAAGGAGGATAAAGGGCTAAGGAAACAAGGTGGCGGCATGGGTTTAGGATGGATTGGAGTAAATCACTTGATGGATTATGCTTTAAAATATTCTTAACATTCATTAAATACATTCCCCTAATTGATCTACCTTCCTTAGAATTTGTTTAAATTAATCTGATAACTAAGCCCAAACCAACCAGCTCACTCAGGATGTGTGACGCAGTGAAGGGCAGACTGGTGAAGGTGACAACAACAACTACTACTACTACTACTACTACTACTACTACTACTACTACTACTACAACAACAACAACAACAACAACTTGTATTTATATAGCGCCTTTAACGTAGTGAAACATCCCAAGGTGCTTCACAGGAGCGTCATCAAACTAAATTTCACACTGAGCCACATAAGGAGGTATTAGGACATGTGACCAAAAGCTTGGTCAAAGAGGTAGGCTTTAAGGAGCATCTTAAAGGAGGAGAGAGAGGTAAAGAGGTGGAGAGGTTTAAGGAGGGAATTCCAGAGCTTAGGGCCTAGGCAGCTGAAGGCATGGCCGCCAATGGTGGAGCGATTAAAATCAGGGATACTCAAGAGGCAAGAATTGGAGGAGCGCAGAGATCTCGGAGGGTTGTAGGGCTGGAGGAGGTTACAGAGATAGGGAGGAGTGAGGCCGTGGAGGGATCTGAAAACAAGGATGAGAATTTTAAAATCGAGGCATTTCTGGACCGGGAGCCAATGTAGGTCAGCAAGCACAAGGGTGATGGGAGAACAGGCTGCGAGTTAGGATACGGGCAGCAGAGTTTTAGATGAGCTCATGTTTATGGAGGGTGGAAGATGGGAGGCCAGCCAGGAGACTCCATTGGAATAGTCCAATTTGGAGGTAATAAAGGCATGGATGGTGATTTCAGCAACAGATGAGTTGAGGCAGAGGTGGAGATGGGCGATGTTACAGAGGTGGACATAGGCGGTCTTGGTGATGGAGCAGATATGTGGTCGGAAGCTCATCTCAGGGTCAAATAGGATGCCAAGGTTGCGAATGATCTGGTTCAGCCTCAGAGAGTGCTAGGGAGAGTGATGGAATCGGTGACTAGAGAACGGACTTTGCAGCGGGGACCAAAGACAATGGCTTTGGTCTTCCCAATATTTAGTTGGAGGAAATTTTTGCTCATTCAGTATGTTGGACAAGTAGTGTGACAAATGGGAGACAGTAGAGGGGTCGAGGGAGGTGGATGTGTGGTAGAGTTAGTTGGGTGCCATCAGCGTACATGTGGACTCTGATGTCGTGTTTTCGGATGATGTCGCCAAGGGGCAGCATGTAGATGAGAGGAGACAGTAGGAGGGAGTCCAAGGTTAAAGTCAGAGGTCCCATGGTGGGAAAAAGTTGATGTGGATAGGGTGGCGTCAGCTTGGAGCACAGACGAACTGATGTCCAGGTTCAGAGGCAGGTGTGGAGTGCGAGTGAGTCCAGAAGCTATTTGAAAAGTAGAGTATCAGAAGACACACTGACAGATCTCAAAAAGTGTCATTCAGGCCATTGTCCAACTCCGTGCTCCTGCTGGAGATCCTCGCCGGTTGGGGATTGCATATCGGAAATTTAGGCATGCATTGTGCAGGAGTGTCCAATAATTTGAATTGATGGTCAGAAAATCATGTCTAAATACACTGGCTATTGGGACCACAACATTGGAACAGGTGTCAGCCATGGCTCAGTTGGTAGCACTCTTGCCTTTGAGTCAGAAGGTGGTGGGTTCAAAGTCCCACTCTAAAGACTTGCGTACGAACTCCAGGCTGATACTCCAGTACAATAATGAGGGAGTGTTGCACTGTCGAAGGTGCCATGTTTTGGATGAGAGGTTAGACCAAGAGATCTTTTGTGTCAGCCCTCCCAAGTGGATGAAAAAGATCCCATAGCACTATTCGAAGAGCAGGGGGATTCTCCCCGATGTCCTGGCCTTCATTTACCCCTCAACCAACATCGTTAAAACAGATTATCTGGTGATTATCACATTGCTGTTTGTGGGAGCTTGCTGTCTGCAAAATCGGTTGCCGTGTTTCCTACATTACAACAATGACTACACTTCAAAAGTACTTAATTGGCTGTAAAGTGCTTTGGGACGTCCTGAGGTTATGAAAGGTGTTTTATAAATGCAAGTCTTTCTTTTCTTTTATTGCCCCTATTGTTTGTACAATATAAGTAGGTTCATTGTGTTACAGTCACTGAACGAGTTAAATTCTGTTTCTATTACATGCGATTCCAAGATCTTTACTGGTACTTTGGGCATTGCATTTTACGATTCATTCATCTTTCCCTGAAAACTGAAGACCAGTGATATTGCCTACAATACACAAAGAAGCTGCTATTTCTATAATCAGTGTCACTTGACAATATGTCAAATTCTGATGTGAATAGGATGCTATTTTTTCCCGATTATTTCCTGCTCATTTTATATATTGAAGCCATTTCCCAAATCATAGTGAAGGCCAATGGTCCGTGTAATAATATATGTGCATTTATAAATGTTCCTTTACTTCAGCAAGGTAAGAAAGAACTTGCATTTATACATCACCTTTCACAAGCTCAGGCCGCCCTAAAGCACTTTACAGCCAATGAAGTAATTTTGAATTGCAGTCACTGTTGTCATGTAAGAAACGCAGCAGCCAATTTGTTCGCAGCAAGGTCCCACAAACAGCAATCTGATAATGACCAAGCAACCTTTTTTAGTGATGCTGGCTGTGGGATAAATATTGACCAGGACACCAGGGAGAACTCCCCTACTCGTCTTCGAAAGAGGGTCATGGGATCTTTTACGTCCACCTGAGAGGGTAGTTGGATCCTCGGTTTAACATCTCAGCCAAAAGGCAGCACTTGCGACAGCGCAGCACTCCCTCAGTACTGCAATGAAATGTCAGCCTGGATTTTGTGCTCAAGTCTCTGGAGTGGAACTTGCAAGTGTTAATGTTTCAAATCAGTTTCCGTATGTAATTCGGAGACATGACTGGAACAATCAGTATCTGACAGAGTATCAACGAGAGTACGGACTTGACTCCAGGAAATTAGGGATCACAATGTATCGTCTTTTCTGTTTTCCATGAAGATGGACAACCAATGGCCTTAAATATTTCCAGTGAATTTTTGGAACACAGCGGGAGCAGAGATCAGTTGGCAGATCTACCGAAAAGAATTGTCTGGAAAGAGAAAAAGGAACTGGTTGGGTGCAGTCAGAAGCACAAAACAATGGAGCAGAGCAAAAAATAAAATGAAAATAAAGAGAGAGGAGAAAAGAGAAATGGTGAGAGTGAGGAAAGGAAAGGAACAGAACAGGTTATTGCCCATTTTATACTGCACTGAAGAATGTAGTGTGGGATCTCTTTTCATGCTATGGCAAGCAGGAGCCTTGCTTTCACTGTTTGCTTCTATTGTTGTGAAGTAGGGTCTAACAGAGCTCCATGCATAACTACTTCAGTGTATGTACTGAGAGCAACTTACTGGCCTCCTGCTGCTGGTGCACTTCTTAATGTAGTTACTAGGACAGGCAACCAGGATGCGCTAACAGTGACCAAAAACCTGTAACAGGACAGCTTTACTGCACGGACACGCAGATCTCTGCAGCTCCTGTTGACAGACACAGCTTACCCCTCTTTAACTAAGGCTATGTTCTGGCTGTGAGACAATGACAACAACAACAACAACTTGCATTTATATAGCGCCTTTAACATAGTAAAACGGCCCAAGGTGCTTCACAGGAGCAATCAAACAAAATTTCACACCAAGCCACATAAGGAGGTATTAGGACACATGAACAAAAGCTTGGTCAAAGAGGTAGGTTTTAAAAAGCGTCTTAAAGGAGGAGAGAGAGGTGGAGAGGTTTAAGGAGGTAATTCCAGAGCTTAGGGCCTAGGCAGCTGAAGGCACGGCCACCAATGGTGGAGAGATTAAAATTGGGGATGCGCAAGAGGCAAGAATTGGAGGAGTGCAGAGATCTCAGAGGGTTGTACGGCTGGAGGAGGTGACAGAGATAGGGAGGGGTGAGGACATGGAGGAATTTGAAAACAAGGATGACAATTTTAATAGCGAGGCGTTCCCAGGCTGGGAGCCAATGTAGGTTAACGAACACAGGGGTGATGGGTGAATGGGACTTGGTGCGAGTTAGGATACGGCAGCAGAGTTTTGGACAAGCTCAAGTTTATGGAGGGCAGAAGATGGGAGGCCGGTCAGGAGAGCATTGGAATAGTTAACTCCAAAGGTAACGCAGGTATGGATGACGGCTTTAGCAGCAGATGAGCTGAGGCGGGATGGAGACGGGCGATGTTACGGAGGTGGAAGTAGACGGTCTTGTGATGGAGCGGATATGTGGTCAGAAGCACATCTCAGGGTCAAATAGGACGCCAAGGTTACAAACTGTCTGGTTTAGCCTCAGACAGTGGCCAGGGAGAGGGATGGAGTTGGTGGCTAGGGATGTAGATGAGAAATAGGAGGGGCCAAGGATAGATCTTTGGGGACTCCAGAGGTAACGGTGCGGGAGTGGGAAGAGAAACCATTGCAGGTGATTCTCTGGCTACGACTGGATAAATAAGAATGGAACCGGGCGAGTGCAGTCCCGTCCAGTTGGACGACGGAGGAGAGGCGTTGGAGGAGGATGATGTGGTCAACCGTGTCAGAGGGCGCAGACTGGTCACGAAGGATGAGGAGGGATCGTTTACCACAGTCACAGTCACATAGGATGTCATTTGATAAGAACCGTTTCAGTACTGTGGCAGGCGAGGAAACCTTATTGGAGACATTCAAACATGGAGTTGGGGAAAAATGGGCACGGATTTGGGAGGCGACAACACGTTCAAGGACTTTGGGGAGGAAAGGGAGGTTGGAGATAGGGTGATAGTTTGCAAGGACAGAGGGGTCAAGGGCGGGATTTTTGAGGAGGGGGGTGATGATGGCAGATTTGAAGGGGAGGGGGACCGTACCTGAGGAGAGGGAACCGTTAACAATATCAGCTAACATGGGGGCCAGGAAGGGTAGTTGGGTGGTCAGCAGTCTGGTGGGAATAGGGTCGAGGGAGGGAAGTGGCTGATACTGACTCGTGACTGAAAATCTCAGATGTAGGATCCGCCCAAACCTTGATGGCTCTGAGCTGGACTTAGGATCCACATTCATTAACATCCTCTGACAACCACATACTTCGTCAAAGTAAGGACATGACGCTTCCCCAACTTCGGCCTTGATTTTCCTTCACTATCCTGCCTCCCAAATTGGGTGGGATACCTGCTGGAAAATAGGATGGTAAGGCCTACTACCTCCTCCCCTCTCCAACCTTGATTTCTTGATTTCCCTTCTCCATCCTTCGCCGGGACAGCTGCCAACCGGTAAATCTGGACCATCACTTCAATTTGAACCTTGACTGTAGGACATAGCTATGGATGTGTGATGTAATTGGCCCTCGCTAGCTCATCCATCCAGAACAAATCTACAATCTTCCCATCCCCCTGAAAGGAGTGACAGAAATGAGAAAATGAAATTTAAAATACTTTGTACTTAATCGGTACTCAGGGGGCAGCCTGTACAGTATAGTGCCATGCGAGAGCTGAGAAAGAATGTACCCGTGGAGAGGTCATGCCAGCATTCGCTGTGTGCTGTGACCGTTTCTTTTTATCTCTAGTCTTTTATAATTCATTTTTAATTCATTCTGGGGACATGGGTGCCGTTGGCAAGGCCAGTATTTATAGCCCATCCTTAGTTGCCCTTCAGAAGGTGGTGGTGATGAGCCTTCTTCTTGAACCGCTGTAGTCCGGGTGATGAACGTTTGGAAGTTATTCTTCAAACATGGAGTGATCAACACATGGAATAAACCTCTGGGTTGGAGAGTGGAGGCAAAAAGTCTGAAATCATTTAAGAAATAGTTGGACCATTTAGATATGTCCTGGGTGGATTAGCTCGGAAGGGTTTAAATGGCCTCCCTCGTAGAGTTACATAGAATTTACAGCATAGAAACAGGCCATTCGGCCAAACTGGTCTACGCCAGTGTTTATTTTCCACACGAGCCTCCTCCCACCCTACTTCATCTAACGCTATCAGCATATCCTTCTATTCCTTTCTCCCTCATGTGCTTATCTAGCTGCCCCTTAAATGCACTGGTCCTGTCCATTTGGCTGTGCTTACATGCATAATGTTGAATAGTATGCAAATCCATTAAAGATTTTTCAATGAATGTGAAATAATGGCAAAGTAATGCTGCTTTTGACCACTGTGGTCTTGAGTATTTGGACCTTAGACTTTGGGTGGACAAAGTCAAGTTTTTAATAGGTTTCCTGTTCACCACTGGTCCATGTTTAGGAAGTCAAAGGAACGACACTAATTTTCATTTGAATGGAGAAATAAGCACAAAGCTGGTTGAAATTAAGGAAACATCAAACGATAATGCATTTGAGAATACCAACCGTGTGTAATTTAGCAATTTATCATCTTTATCGACCTTGTGATCAAATATCTTTGCACGTAGCTGGAAGCCCTGGGAGGAACGAAGCCAGTTATATATGGAACTTGAAATGAGTGACCAAGATGAGAAAATGAATGTCAAAATAGTTTTGTACTTAATGGGAATTCAAAGAAAGCTGTAGTGTTCTGAACAGTTTGCGAGAATTGGAAATACATGGACCCTTTCAGAGGTAATTTCACGTGCACCACAGCCCCAAGGATAAAACAAGACATTTCAGCACTACAGATGATTTTATCTGCAAGCCACAGACAGGAAAGCAAATGGAGAAGCATGCTGCTGAACTGACATTTTCGAAGCGACCTGCCATTTTGAGGAATTGCATGGATCTTTGATCAGAGATAGGATCATGTGTGCGATAACAGACACGCGTTTGAGGAATACTGCTTCGCGAAACAGTGAAGGATGAGGAAAAAACTAAATCACGGCATACGCTGCGAGACATGTCACTCCAGCAATTTCTGGGCCAAAAAACTGAGGTCCTGTCTGCCTGTTTCAGTGGTTCAGTGGTTGTTAAAGATCCCAAGGCACTATTCAATGAAAAGAAAGAAAAGAAAATTTCATTTATATAGCACCTTTCACAATCTCACAGCCATGGAAGTACTTTTTAAATTGTAGTCACTGTTGTAATGTAGGAAACACGGCAGCCAATTCACACACAGCCAGATCCCACAAACAGCAACGAGATAATGACCAGATAATGTTTTAGTGATGGTGATTGAGGGATAAATATTGCCCAAGACGCTGGGGAGAACTCCACTTGCTCGTCTATGGATAGTGACAAGGGATTTTTGTTTACGTCCCAAGCACATAAACATGCAGGGGCTCAAATCTGACAACTCCTCCCAGCATGTAAAGCACATCAACATGTCTTATAAAGGTCAAAATTTTAAATCATATGGGGTACTCCAGCATTGCTCTGCTTATCATTTCTCATTCTGCGTATTACTGGTGACCCTGTCAGTCTGTATTATCTCATTCATTTGCCTGCAACCAGCTGAGGAAACTGCACAGATAATCCTTATCTGTTCACAATGCCCATATATTTTGATTTTTTAAAACTTATAAACATGTTCTTCTTTCTCATCTTGTCAAGGGGGAAATGGATGGATGACAGTGCCCACCAGAGCATTTAATTTCCTGTTTGCTACTTTTAGTGCATCATCAACACGTTCACATTAATCACCTGTCAGGGCTGTTTTAACAATCCTTAACCTGTTATAAATGACTGTGTTAAATAGTACAAACGGGAATTTAAAGTGAACGTGTTCATCGGTCACTAAAAATAGACCACCTCCCCCAATAGTTAGAACTTTAAATGTTTAGAGATCTGGTGAGGCGAGTCTCTGCTTTCTAAGTATGTCTCCTCCCACCCCCTTGACTAGTTTAAATCATTCCCCACTGCCCTATTTACCCTTTTCACAAGGACACGGGTTCTTCTCCGGTTTAAATGAAGGCCGTCACATCTGTACAGCCTTCCCTGGTCCCAAATGTGATCCGAGTGTCCTAGGAATCTGAAACCCTCCCTTCTACACCATCCTTCCAGCCATGCGTTGACAATTCTAATCTTTCTCTCCCTGTCTGGTCCAGCACGTGGCACTGGGAGTACATAACAACATAAGAAATAGGAGCAGGAGTAGGCCAATCGGCCCCTCGAGCCTGCTCCGCCATTCAATACGATCATGGCTGATCTGATCCTAACCTCAAATCTAAATTCATGTCCAATTTCCTGCTCGCTCCTCGTAGCCCCTAATTCCCTTTACTTCTAGGAAACTGTCTATTTCTGTTTTAAATTTATTTAATGATGTAGCTTCCACAGCTTCCTGGGGCAGCAAATTCCACAGACCTACTACCCTCTGAGTGAAGAAGTTTCTCCTCATCTCAGTTTTGAAAGAGCAGCCCCTTATTCTAAGATTATGCCCCCTAGTTCTAGTTTCACCCATCCTTGGGAACATCCTTACCGCATCCACCCGATCAAGCCCCTTCACAATCTTATATGTTTCAATAAGATCGCCTCTCATTCTTCTGAACTCCAATGAGTAGAGTCCCAATCTACTCAACCTCTCCTCATACGTCCACCCTCTCATCCCCGGGATTAACCGAGTGAACCTTCTTTGTACTGCCTCGAGAGTAAGTATGTCTTTTCTTAAGTATGGACACCAAAACTTGTATGCAGTATTCCAGGTGCGGTCTCACCAATACCTTATATAACTGCAGCAATACCTCCCTGTTTTTATATTCTATCCCCCTCGCAATAAAAGCCAACATTCCGTTGGCCTTCTTGATCACCTCAATCCAGGGATTACTACCCTGCAGGTTCTGCTCCTTAATCTAGAATTGAGGTCCTTGGAATCCCTTTCCAGATCCTCGAACCTACTCCTATCTATGTCTTTGGTTCCCACATGAACCAAGACCTCTGACTGCTCGCCCTCCCATTCCAGAACCTTTTGTATTTGCTTTGTAATGTCCTGAACCCTGGCACCTGGGAAGCAACATACCATTCAGAATTCTGGATCATGTCTATAAAAGAAACTATCTACACCTCTGACTATAGAATCCCCCATAATCACCAGTCGGCTATTCTTACTACCTATACTGTTCCCGCACACCCCCGCCACCCCCCACCCCTCCGTCCCCTCCTGGTAACTACTCACTCTGACGCTAGATAGAATGCAGAGGAATTTTAAATTAGGAATGGAAATAGCCTCGGAACTAGGAGTTACATAAAAGGTTCGGACCAAATCCATTATTGTCCAAGCTCATCAAATCCATAAAAATTCATCATACAAAAAGAATTAGCCAAGATGAGGCCATTGGGATCTTCAGAACTACAGGAAACAAGGATATAATTTATTAAATTAATTAGATCTGCCAATGTTTTGTCTACTTGTTTCTTCTGCGACTGGCTAAGTTGAACTATAATAAGCTTGTTTATGTAGTGGAGACTTCTGTAATCACTCTAACTGCAAAGCCTTCAGTGAACATGATGGAAACTTTGGTAAGCTCACTCACCAATAATTATGACCAGCACCTTGAAGGGCAAATTCATGCCGATCATTGTTCTGATTGGTGAAGGTCCAAATCCTAAAATGGTTCTAGAACAGAGATGGATCTGAGCCCCTTTATTCCATCTCACTTCCAAAAATGGGCTTAGAGTTCCAATTGGTGAGAGCCTCAGTGTCATCTTATCAGTGCATTTTGGGAGCCCATCTCTTACAGCAGCACAGATAGTTCAATGATACAAACTGAAAACAGAAAAATAGGCTCTAGGCCACCAATGTTCATCAGGTGGGTTCTGCAGAACACAGGAGTTATTTATAATAAGAAATATATATCAGGGCAGTCAACATCTGAAAGAGAAAGATGGATTCATGTTTTAAGTAGGAACCTCTTTATGGAGAAGCTCCTTTATAGCACTGACCAAAATAAAGAAGTGAGGGGATAACAACAGGTGGAGATCAAGGCTCTGACATTTGTGGGGAGGTGGAGGAGGGCGCTGTAGAAGCTGGGAATCCCAGAAATGAGGGTAACCCGGAGATGGCGGGACCTCATTTAAATTTTTTGTCTCCGTTTCCCGGCCGACAGCCAGCCAGAGTAAGAAGCCGGCCAGCTGATGGGGGGAAAGGCCGCAGCCGGGGATCAGAGAGGAGGGAGGGAGGGAGGGAGAGAGACCGGGAAGGCCTTGGGGAGATCAGAGGCCAGGGGGAGCTCGGAGGTCATGGGGAGTTCGGAGGTCAGGGGGAAATCGGGGGTTGGGGGAGATGGGAGGTCTTGGGGAGCTCGGAGGTCAGGGGGAGATCGGAGGTCAGGGGGAGATTGGAAAGGCCTTGGGGAGTTGTGGAGGCCGGGGGAGAGATCATGGGTCGGGGGGAGGAGGTCGGATATTGCAGGGGCGGTGGGGGGGGGGGGGGGGCCAATTGCGGGGTGAGGTCCGATTGCGAGGAGGGAAGCAGGTTTGGTTGGGGGGCCGGGGTGATGCACCCCTGCTCCTCCTGGCATACAAGCAGTGTTGGAAAGACATTTACCTACTGGGTCCGGCCGTTCTCTTCACCCTCCAGCTGCCGGGTTTCCTGAGCCCTGGGAAGCTCAGCCAGCAGGCGTTAAATCTAAAAGCCTGCTAAAATTTGAAGCACGCAGCCTCATTAGAATATTTAAATTACGGACCCGCCTCCGGAGAACAGGTTAGTCGCCTGCCTCTCGCCCCACCTCTGTTAAAATGAGGGCGGGGTTGGAGGCAGGTTGGGGTCGGGTTTCTGATTTTTGAAATTTTATCCCCGGCCCCTCTCCCATCCATCCTGAGGGGGGTTAAAATTCTCCCTCAAGAGTTTAACTGTACTTGTATAACAGGGAGGTAATGGGTGGGTTTAACCACTGGTAAATAGAGTTTAAAATGCTGTAAAGAGCCATCAAGTGCTCCACACGATATCAAGATCAATCTCAGTCAGGTACTTCAAAAGGGCGAGAAGATGAGGGAGGAGCCAGACAGGGTTCCAAAATGTAGGAAAAAAACGGGGATGGCAGAATCCAGCAGGAAAACTGCGGAGGCAGCTGAGATCTGAAGTTGTTAAAGTCAATGTTCTGATCTGAGTTATTTATAGATCGTTAGCCTTAGCACTGATCTGTTTTACAACGTGAACCCGTATCCATCGGCAAAATTGTATTGACTTATGTCGAGCATGACTTCTCTCAAATTTCTGTTCCTCTGACCCGCTGAAGCTCCCTAGTCCTTTAAATTTTGTCTGCAGGCCCTCCTTTTTGACAGTATACTGCTATCTCTGTTCCGGCTCTTTGTGTTCATAATTGTGTTTATTGACAGGGCCAGCAATTGAATTTCTTTTTTCACTTACTGAGCAGTGACAGTACCTGCTGGTATTTCTGCATTTGATTTCAGCTTGCAGCAACAGAGCCAGGTCACCATTACCTTGACAACCTCAGACTTGGGCCTTGGCTGCCCAGTGATGGGGCTGTGCAATTAGGAGATGTTGCAGACTCTGCCACTGGCGATAGACTGAGACTGACAGTAACTTATTTTATTTGCGGCATTCGGTAGCAACTAATGAGTTTTGCAAGCAGATCTGAGAGGTTTCTGCTTCAAGGCAGCCTGCAGCCAATAAATCCCACCAGTAAAACTGAGGGACCCTTCCCTCCAGCCCCTTTTCCACCCATTAACAGCAAACCTGACTGAAAAGTAAGTGGCTCCAACTTGCAAGGACTTCAGTAAACTTAGAAACAGAACTGAGTGTCCATTTTCCAAGTAACCTTAGTAACCTATGGTCAACTTGGGTGATAGGCACCCCCATGCCTACGGTTGCCAACCCTCCAGGATTGTCCTGGAGCCTCCAGGAATTAAAGATTAATCTCCTGGACGTTGTTGCGAGCAACTTGGGAGAAAAATCAGAGGCTTAACATTTTTTTTTCATTTTCTTTTAACACTTTTGTTTATTATATATAAAAATATTGGAGATGGGGGAAAAAGGCTGTTTGACTGGGTGGAGAGGTGGGAGGTCATGTGATGAAACCTCCAGGAATACATCCAACCAGAGTTGGCAACCCTACCCATATCCAGACCATCAGCCTAATCTCAAGTTTTCGTAGGGTTGCATTTTCCCTTCATTTCTTTTTAATATGTTCATTCTTGAGATGTAGGCTTCGCTGGCAAGGCCGGTATTTATTACCCATCCCTAATTGGCTTGAGAAGCTGGCAGTGGGCCAACTGAGTGCCTTTCTAGGTCACTTCAGAGGATAGTTAACAGTCAGCCACGTTGACGTGAGACTGAAGTTACATATAGGCCAGACGAGGTATGGACGGCAGGTTTCCTTCCCTGAAGGACATTAGTGAACCAGTTGGATTTTTCTGACAATCCAACAGCTTTGTGGGCACTTTTACTGCAACCAGCTTGTTATTTCCAGATTTTTAAAACTGAATTCAAATTCTCAAACTGCCGTGATGGGATTTGAACTCATATTCTCTGGATCATTAGTCCCGGCCTCAACATAACCGCTGCACCACTGAGCCCTTTTTTCCCCTTAGTTGTATAAGCATGATTTATACAAATAAAAATAGTTTGGCATATCAAAATAAAAAGTTGTGTTTTAAGCATTTTCGAAGGACAAAAAAGAAAGCTGCTTGTCTTTATTAAGGAGACCGATGATAAGGCCCATTGTTTTAATAGTGCACTTTTACTTGCCCAATGGACGCTGAGCTACCCCTGCCTCCATTATATTTTATTGCTTTGTCTCGCTGTACAGCCAGGAAAAGAAAGGCAACATGTGGCTGTGGCATCCACATATCGCACAGCCAGGTGGGTTATAAAGAGAAGAGAAAGACAGAGAGGAAAAGAAAAGGACATAAAAAGAGGGAAAAGGAAGAGAGAGAATTTTGTTTTTTTTAAAAAAGACTGTGGTAAATTTTTTGCTTCTGCGCTCCTGGCTTGAAGCCTTGTCCGCTGTTCGTGATTTCCCAAAATGCGATCTGAGCAGGAGATACTTCTGTCCAGGAGAGTAAAAGTGGAAAATTAACCCTTGCGATGCAGAAGGAAGGAATAGTGGATATCATAACGATATTAGTGGGAGTCATGTTTTTATTGCCGAATTGCTTCATCGTGAAGCTACAGAAAGCAGGGCTCAGTGCATGGTACTTAAACAGGCAGGGCTGAGTGCATGGTACTTAAACAGGCAAGGCTCAGTGCATGGTACTTAAACAGGCAAGGCTGAGTGCATGGTACTTAAACAGGCAAGGCTCAGTGCATGGTACTTAAACAGGCAGGGCTGAGTGCATGGTACTTAAACAGGCAAGGCTCAGTGTGTGGTATTTAAACAGGCAAGGCTCAGTGCATGGTATTTAAACAGGCAGGGCTGAGTGCATGGTACTTAAACAGGCAAGGCTCAGTGTGTGGTATTTAAACAGGCAAGGCTCAGTGCATGGTACTTAAACAGGCAGGGCTGAGTGCATGGTACTTAAACAGGCAAGGCTCAGTGTGTGGTATTTAAACAGGCAAGGCTCAGTGCATGGTATTTAAACAGGCAAGGCTCAGTGCATGGTATTTAAACAGGCAAGGCTCAATGCATTGTAATTAAACAGGCAAGGCTCAATGCATGGTACTTAAACAGGCAAGGCTCAGTACATGGTACCTAAACAGGCAAGGCTCAATGCATGGTATTTAAACAGGCAAGGCTCAGTGCATGGTACTTAAACAGGCAAGGCTGAGTGCATGGTATTTAAACAGGCAAGGCTCAGTGCATGGTATTTAAACAGGCAAGGCTCAGTGCATGGTATTTAAACAGGCAAGGCTCAGTGCATGGTATTTAAACAGGCAAGGCTCAGTGCATGGTACTTAAACAGGCAAGGCTCAGTGCATGGTATTTAAACAGGCAAGGCTCAGTGCATGGTATTTAAACAAGCAAGGCTCAGTGCATGGTATTTAAACAGGCAAGGCTCAGTGCATGGTATTTAAACAAGCAAGGCTCAGTGCATGGTATTTAAACAAGCAAGGCTCAGTGCATGGTATTTAAACAGGCAAGGCTCAGTGCATGGTACTTAAACAGGCAAGGCTCAGTGCATGGTATTTAAACAGGCAAGGCTCAGTGCATGGTATTTAAACAGGCAGGGCTCAATGCATTGTATTTAAACAGGCAAGCCTCAGTGCATGCTATTTAAACAGGCAAGGCTCAGTGCATGGTCCCAGAGTTCCCGTTAGATTGCACTGGCTTTTCAGCGCAATCCGGCCGAATCAGCGCAAAACATCACGGAAGTTCGATTTACACTGGGAATAATTTGCGCCGAGCGTAATTCGAGTTTCCATTTTTTGCGCTGGCTCATAAACTATTTAACTGGAGCTGGCCCAGCCCCCAAAATTGGCCACGCCCCCGATCTAAATAACGAGAATTGCCACTTTCCGCCGATTGAGCCTGCCTGCTGCCGTTCGAGGAAGGCCTTAAAATTAATCTTGTTTTCTTAGGCGCACGGGGACAAGTAGGCACATTTTAAACATTTTGAAATATTAAAAAATATTTAATTTACTAAGAAATTGGCTAGTGTACACCAATGAAAGTAGTAAATGCTTCAGTATAGTTTGAGTCATTTTCAGTGATTTAAAATTAGGTTACTCACAGGGGGAGGACTGTACACTCTAATTAAAAATCCTTCTTTTTTGTGATAAACCCATTTTCAGCTGCATTAATAAAACTGCACCAGGTTACCACTCTTAAATACATCTCTTAAATACATCAAGGCATGTATTTTATTGCAAAAAAATAAACGATTCCTCTATGTTAAGCTGCCGAATTGCGCTGATTCATGGCAGATTTTACGTTTGTGATTATGTTAATGCATTTTAGCAGAAACTTGGCATAAAATGCTCCAGCGCAATCTTCGTGCGCTATTTATGCCTAAATGCCGATTGTGCTAAAAGTGGAAAATCCAGGCCTAGGAATTTAAACAGGCTGGGCCCAGTGTATGTTATCTTTACCCAGATGTACGGAGCCTCCAGCTGCTACTCTGATTTTTAAAGACTGAAACAGCTAGAAAAATGGGTAAATTCTCTTCAATCGTTACAAGTTGAATGGTGGTAGAGCAAGCTGCCAGTGATGGTTTTAATTTTAACCCTTAACTTTTTTTTGACAGTTTTGAAACCAGTCATTGCCCATCTGTCCCCTGTGAGTCTGCCCCTTTAAGGTGCCCTCTGATAAGTGATTGGCCAAGATTAGCCAAGGTAGCTGTTCCTATACTTACCAGAAAAAGTGACGCAGTCACTCTAAACATAACTGACAATACTTAGTGACTCAGAGCACCCACATCAGCTTAAATAGGACAACTAACAGATTAAAACACAGGCTGGCTTCCAATTATACTCCTGTTTTTGGCATGAGGTGATGCAGCACATGTCAGACTGACTGGCAACTAATACTGCTGTAATCTTGTTCTTTGTCTGCCAGCTCCTCTAACCCACGTCTCCCACAATCAGCGGTCAGATGACGTTAAACTAATTGATTATTTTTGTATGTCAGTTGCCACATACTTATTCTTGGATCTTAGCATCTGCCTCCAGTCTAAACCTGCCCAATAAAAGCACCACACCAGGGGCAATGCAATTTCCACCGTGTCTGGGCACACCTACCATTATGGCATCATGAAATGACACCATCACATGATATCTCATTATCTATACACCTCGCAGTCATCATGTCACTGGGTGATGACATCATGACATAATGATGGCATGTTAGCCTTGTCTCAGTGGGTAGCACTCTTCTCTCTGAGTCAGAAGGCTGTGGGTTCTAGAGACTAGAGCACATAATCTAGGCTGACACTCCAGTGCAGTACCAAGGGAGTGCTGCAATGTTGGAGGTGCCGTCTTTCAGATGAGATGTTAAACTGAGGCCCCGTCTGCCCTCTCAGCTGGATGTAAAAGACCCAATGGCGCTATTTGAAGAAGAGCAGGGGAGCTCTGCCGGTGGTCTAGGCCAAAATTTTATCTCTCTACCACTGAAACAGATTATCTGGTCATTTATTTAATTGTTGTTTGTGCGCAAATTGGCTGTTGCGTTTCCCGAAATTACAACAGTGACTACACTTCAAAAGTACTTCATTGTCTGTGAAGCGCTTTGCGACATCCTGTGGCTGTGAAAGGCTTTATATAAAAGCAAGTTCTGTCTTTCTTTATGTTGCACATGCACCTTGGCTAATTTGCCACAATTATTCTATACAAGCATTTCCCCTTGGAATGTACTTTGCCACCAGTTCACAGGTAAATCAGTGGCATAAATTAAAGGCAAATTCTGGAGATTGGCATTCTTAGACTTTCATCCCTGCATCTAGAGGTGGTCTCCTAAGATTTAGCATGTGAAAGAAAAGGCCCTTGAAAATCTCACACTTAGAGTTTGATGCGGTGCTGACAGCTTTGGCACAAGTTAGACACAGAGTAAAGTTGCCTCTACTTGGCCCCAATGTTGCCCCTTAACCCCAAACTCTGAAGTGCACTCTCTCCTGCTTCAGTGCGACATTTCCATTTCCTACATCAGCTGTCCTTGTCTCCCGCCCGATTGAGATTCTGAAAATTTCTGCTGAATTTTCACTGTTGACTGATGATTTGTATAGGACTGTCTAGCAAGCCATCTTTTGTAATGATTGGTACATGGGTGTAGAGGAAATAATTTCACAGCTTACTGACGATACAAACTATATTGCTGTTCGTGGGATCTTGCTGTGCGCAAATTGGCTGCCTCATTTCCTACATTACAACAGTGACTTCACTTCAAAATTACCATCCCTGATGTAGTACGGGAACAGGGAGACCTATGGGTATAACAATGCAAGATTCCGAAAAATGGGATGGGCGGCAACTGGGTGTTGCTGTGTGCAATTTTGGGCACCCCATTATTAGAAAGGATGGGGTTGTTTTTGGTCTCGCAAACCACCTCATTTTTCAACAGGAGCCACGTGGTAACAAAACCAAAATCACACGGTAACACTTACCGCCCAATTCCCGCCAAGTACTGGCCTTTGGAATGACTTTGGAATGGGAGGGAAATGAACGTCCAGTGCTACCACCCGAGGAAGCCTCAATAATTTATGCAAATAGGGGTCCTGTGATGTATTTAGGACCCCGATGCAATTATAATGATGCAAAGCATGGCCTGCGTGGTGCTCAGGCCCTGCCCAGTGGAACTTGCAGTGAAGCAGTTACACCAGCGGTCATTAAAGGCAGCACTGGAAGCTGCTTGGAAAATGCTCCAAGTAAGCTTTATTTTGACTATTTTTGTGGGACATGAGAAGTATTAATCTTCCCATTAGTTGCCAGGCCGTCTGTGACTGCCCCCCCACCAACTCCACCCATTCCCACTTCCTGTGCCACGGCCTGGCCCTCTCCTTTCAGGAAAAGCTGCTGGATTTGCCGTCCTGCCCTCTATCAGCGAGCTGCCTGTCGGGGCTCCAAAGGCGTGGGCAGCTCACTGCGAATATTCAAACGAGGCCCGACCATGACATTTGGCTCTCGGGCGGGTATCCTGATCTCTCCACCTCCTGTGTACGTCACACATGAAAATCTACCCCAACATCATGGCCATGGGAAAGGATGCCACATGGAGTGACTAAGATGATACCAAGGCTGAGAGAATATAGTTATGAAGAGAAACTTGAAAAGTTAGGACTATATTTATTGGAGTAGAGAAGATAAAAGGCAGGGATCTGATGTGAAGAGACTAGAGAAACTGGGATTGTTTTCCTTAGATCAACGAAGGTTAAGTGGAGATTGATGAAGGTCTTCAAAATCATGAGGGTCTTTGATAGAGTAAATAAGGAGAAAACTGGCGCTGGATTCACCTGCACCCATTAGTCATGATGCAGACAGCACGGAACATTCGTGCTGCCTGATGATTTCAATGATAGCTGCGTGCAGCCAGCGCTATGCCCTGTTGATTGGCTGCACACATTAGCAGGGGGCACCGATATCGGGAGCGACTAGTGCTACTTAAAGGCAGCCTGCACCTCTTAAAGGGGAGGTGCACTGTGGCTGCAGGAAGTGGTGGGAGAAGTGAGAAGTGAGAAGTGATTCCTGGGCTGTGATGGTTGGAAGAATGGCTGCACCTGCAAGAGAGCGTGCACCAAGGTTCCCTGATGATGCACTAGAGGCCTTGGCGCCAGAGGCGGAGAGAAGGAGGGACATCCTATATCCACAGGAGGGCAGGAGGCCCTCCAGACATATGCTCAAGAGGCAGTGGGAGGAAGAAGGAGGCGAGGTCAATGCCAGGAGAATAGCACCAAGAACACGGATGCAGTGCAGGAAGAAGTTCAATGATTTGACAGGAGTGGTCAAGGTGAGTTAGTTCAACTTTCAAGTGGCATCTCCTACCAACTGCCTCATCCACTGCTCCACGCAGTACACCCCCATCACCCACCTACCAACAAACTCTTTCAATCAGTACTCAACCCTTCAAATTAAATGCTTCATCTCACCCTCACACATTACCACTGTTGCAAGCCGCACACCCACAACTCACAGGTCACGCACACTGGCAGCTATTCAGCCATGACAGCCACATCACCCAAACATCTTACATGGCACTCACTGACACACTTCCCTCTTTCTTGCAGGAGAAGGTGGCACAAAACAGTAGGCAGCAAGAAAGACCTGGAGGAGGGTAGGCACGCATACACGTCCTAACTCCCATGGAGCAGACAGTGCTGGCCATCATTGGAACTGCCTTCGCTGAGGCTGTGGCCATTGGCAGTGCAGGAGGTATCGATTATGAGGGTCTCTGCATACCGAATCCTCCTTCTCGCTTCCCATTTCTCCCTCATCCCACAATCTTTTCTAACTCACGTGCTGCAGATGGTATCAGCACAGACATCTTACTTTCTCCTCTCCCCTCACCACAACCCAACCCGTGTCCCTTTGTCATTTCAGATACCCAAGAACTGGAACCGGCCCAGTCAGAGGAAGATGACAGTGATGATGTAGACACACCATCGCTCGATCTTACACTCACAGCTAACAGCTCAGAGACTGACACTGTGCGTACTTTAGGGGCTAGGTTAGAGGAGGGATCTGCACATGGTGACACACTGGGCACAAGTGCGCAAGAGCCAAGACGGGGGGAACGGATACCGTAGGTGCCAGCTCGCCGGAGGGCAAGGTTGCTCACTAGTTCTGCTGCAGAGGAGTCTGATGATGACTTCAATGGGCCAGGCTACAGAAGACAGCTGATGGGTATACACTACCAAATGCTTGGTGCACTGGAAAGCCTGCCAGAAAGCCTGCGCCCAATGTCAAGGGGCATGGAGGAGTCCAGCTCCAACTTGGCGCAGAGCTTGGAGCCCATCCTTTCCCACATGGAACGGGTGGTCACCTCCATCAGCACACCTGTGGAACTCACCATGATACAGAGTCTGAGGACCAATGTCACAGCTTCCATTGCAGCACAAACATCTTCCATCCAAGTTCTGACTGCTGCATTTGGAGCTCAGACTGCTGTGTTGTGGGCTCAGACTGCTGCTATTGTGGCTCTGGGGACCACTGTGGAATGGGGCTTCCAGGGCATCACAGCGGTCCAGCAATCTGTTCTCCAACTGATCACCAGGATTGCTGAAGTGTCCCCCCCCTCCCCGGGAGAGTGGCAGTGGCTCCATGGAACATGATACTGCTGTCCTCTCTCAGGATGACAGCATTCCTGCTCCTATCCACCAGTGCCCTTGCTGCTGCCTGTCAGCCAGCCAGCCCAGACTGCTGCAGCCCATGCTGAGATAGTGCAGTCTGAAGCCGGGCCCTCCCAGAGCAGAGCTGCTCGAAGTCATCCTCCAAGGCCATCTGCACTTTCCTCAATTGAAAGGCAGCAGCCTTCCACCACCCATGCTCCAGCCACTGGGGATGCATCTTGTAGGAACATTAGGAAAGGTAAAGTCACACGAACGACAGGCACTAAGGGAATGCACAATGGTGAATGGTATCAGTTTGTTTGCATCATTTCATGTGTTAATTTATAAATATGGATTTGAATTTGCATTTGGTGGTGGTTTTTATTTGTAATCATGAGGACGATTTGATGGTCAAGTGAGACAGGAAAGGTGAGGAGTGTGGGACTGTTGGTGAATGGGGAGGTGTCATTGGGGTTACTAGTATCTATCGTTAATAATCGGATCACAATGAGCCCTGGCAGACAGGGCCTGTCCACCTTGTAGCCTCCCTGCCTCTTCCTCCACTTCCTGCTGCACTTCGTCCTCCTCCTCCACTTCCTCTTCCATCTCTTCCTCCTCCTCCTCCTCCACCATATCTCCCTCCTCTTCCTCTTCCTCTGCCTCTGGCTCAGGTTCTCGCCTAATAGGCGGTGGCAAGGGCTGTTCCCTCATAATGGCCAGTTTGTGCAGCATACAATGACAAATCTTGATACCCGCTCAGCTGAGTACTGCAGGACTCCTCCAGAGCGGTCCATGCAGCAGAAGCATTGCTTGAGGATGCCTATGATGTGCTCGATGATGTTCTGTGTGGCAGCATGGCTCTCGTTGTATACCTGCTGTGCATGTGTGTGTACGTTCCTGACCGGAGTTCATGAGCCATTTCATGAGGGGATAACCCTTGTCGGCCAGTAGCCAACCTTTGCCTTGCCTTGCTGGTGGCACATTGGACTGCCGCAGATGAAGGAATCATGATTGCTACCAGGATAACGGGCAATGACCTGCATGATGCTCTGCGTGTGGGAGGGAGTGGAATCCCTTTCTGTTCAAGAATATGGCCGAATTCAGATGTGGAGCATGCAAGGCAATGTGCGTGCAGTCAATGGCACCCTGCATCTGGGGAAGCCTGCAATGCGAGCAAATTCTTGTGCTCGCTCCGACTGCTTGTCTCTGGCAAGAGGGAATGAGATGAATGTGTTTCTCATTATATAGAAAACCTCAGTGACCTCCCTTATACTGCAGTGCACTGCAAACTGCGAGATATTGCTTATATCGCCAGCAGCTGCCTGAAAGAAATGAGAGCTGTAAAAATTAAGCACCACGTGACAGCCATAGGCAATGCTGTCCTTCCCCTGCTCTGAGGCTGCAGTTGTGGCTGCAGCAGTCGTCGCTGAAGTCGAGGTAGGAAAATTGGTCCCTGAAGGCCCTCGTTGGATATGGCCTCCTGCTGAGTGCCCTGCTCCTCCTCCTCCTCCCTCTTCTAGCAGCTTGTCCTGCTCTGCGTGGCCTCTCTTCATTCTCCCAGTCATGTTCAATTACCAGAGGAAGCCCGAGCAAGCCACCCATGTCCGAAAGCAGCTTTCTTCAGCACAATATTTTAAATGCCACTTAAAGTACTGCAAGACCAGGCAGACCACTCTGTATAGAATATTAAAACTTTAGCCAAGTATAGGAAACTTCCAAAAACACGTACAATTGCACCAGCAGCCAGAATAAATAATTCAGCAACTAACCTGTAACACCTGCATGATTCCTTTAAATAGCACTGGTGGGGAGTCCTTCATAGCGTTTGAGTCCTGTTCAATTGAGGTTAGGACAGTGCGTTGGCAGGAGTGTGGAGTTCCAAAATGTTACCGGCTGCTTCAAATCACCATTGCACACTGATTAACAACATAACCTTCATACTCTACCGGCTGCCAGCATTCGTTAGGTGCTCGCGCTCAAAGCCCTTTACAAAGGTGGCGTGCACACATTTCGGATGCCATTTTCAGGGCCTAGGTGTCCATATAGCACCTACAAAACAGGTGCTACACGGCCAAATTTCACCCCCCATTGTTTCCACTGGCAGGAGGGTCGGTAACCAGAGGACACAGATTTAAGATCATTTACAAAAGAACCAGAGGAGAGATGAGGAGACATTTTTTTTTACGCAGTGAGTTGTTATGATCTGGAATTCACTACTGGAAAGGATGGTGGATGCAGATTCAATAGTAACTTTCAAAAGGAAATTAGATAAATACTTGAAAAGTAAAAATTTGCAGGACTGTGGGGGAAGAGCGGGAGAGTGGGATTAATTTGATAGCTCTTTCAAAGACGCGACATGGGCACAATGGGCTGAATGGCCTCCTTCTGTGCTGTAAGATTCTATAAGCAGTCAAAATTATGAAAAGGGACAGTAAACAGCAAAAGATTATTTCCACTGGTTGGTGAATCGGTAACTAGACGCATAAAAGGGGGAGGTTCGAAGGAGTTTGTTTCATACGAGGGGTTATTAGGATAAGGAATGCTGGTGCTACTGAAGCTAAGGCAGCCGCAACATTTAAGATGGATTCTGATAAGCACTCAAAGAAGAAAAATATCATGACACAGGGAGAATGGGATGGGAGTAGATAACTCTAGTGGTGTCAGCTGTGACTCAGTGCTAGCATTCTTGTCTCTGACTCAGAAGGTTGTGGGTTCAAGCCCCACTCCAGAGACTTGAGCACATAATTCAGGCTGACACTCCAGTGCAGTGCTGAGGGAGTGCTGCACTGTTGGAGGTGCCATTAAACCAATGCCACATCTGCTCGCTCTCATATAAAAAATCCCATGGCACTATTCAAAGAGCAGGGGAGTTCTCCCCAGTGTCATGGCCAATATTTAACCCCCAACCAACATCAATAAAACAGATTATCTGGTCATTATCCCATTGCTGTTCATGGGACCTTACACAAGAACTTAAGAAATAGGAGCAGGAGTAGGTCATATGGCCCCTCGAGCCTGCTCCACCATTCAATCAGATCATGGCTGATCTTTGACCTCAGCACCACTTTCCCACCCAATCCCCATATCCCTTGACTCCAAAAACCTAACCATCTCAGCCTTGAATATATTCAATGATTCAGCATCCACAGCTCTCTGGAGTAGAGAATGCAAAAGATTCACAACCCTCTGCATGAAGAAATTCCTCCTCATCTCAATCCTGTGACTATGTCTCCTAGTTTTAGACTCTCTAGCCAGGGGAAACAATCTCTCAGCATCTACCCTGTCAAGTCCCCTCATAATCGTATATATTTCAATGAGATCACCTCTCATTCTTATAAACTCCAGACAGTATAGGCCCATTCTACTCAACCTTTCCTCATAGGACAACCCTCTCATCCCAGGAATTAATCTAGTGAACCATCATTGCACCGCCTCTAAGGCAAGAATATCCTTCCTTAGATAAGGAGACCAAAACTCTACGCAGGGTCTCACCAAAGCCCTGTACAACTGTAGTAAGACCTCCTTACTCTTGTACTCCAACCCCCTTGCAATAAAGGCCAACATGCCATTTTCTTTCCTAATTCTCTGCTGTACCTGCATACTAACTTCTTGTGTTTCTTGTATGAGGTCACCCAACTCTTTCCGAACACCAACATTTAATAGTTTCTCACCATTTAAAAAATATTCTGTTTTTCTATTCTTCCTACCAAAGTGAATAACCTCACATTGCCCCACATTATGTTCCATCTGCCACCTTCTTGCCCACTCACTTAATCTGTCTATATCCCTTTGCAGATTCTCTGTCCTCCTAACAGCTTACTTTCCCACCTAGCTTTGTATCGTCAGCAAACCAACCAGGGACCAGGCTATTTTAGATCACGTATTATGTAATGAGATATGGTTAATTAGTAATCTCACAGTAAAAGAACCTCTGGGGAAGAGTGATCATAATATGATAGAATTTCACATTGAGTTTGAAAGTAATGTACTTAAGTCAGAAACTAGAGTCTTAAATTTAAATAAAGTCAATTACATAGGTATGAGGGGCGAGTTGTCAAAGGTAGATTGGGAAATTAAATAAAAGGGTTTGACAGTTGAAAAGCAATGGCAAACATTTAAAGAAAAAAATTATTATTCTCAACAAGTATACATTCCATTGAGAAATAAAAACTCCATGGGAAAAGTGATCCATCCCAAAGAAGTTAAGGAGAATATTAGACTGGAAGAAGAGGCCTATAAAGTTGCCAAGAAGAGTTTTAGAAACCAACAAAGGAGGACCAAAAAATTGATAAAAAGGGAGAAAATAGAATATGAAAGTAAACTAGCAAGAAATATAAACATAGATTGTAAGAGCTTCTACAAATACGTGAAAAGGAAGAGAGTAGCAAAAGTAAACGTTGGTCCCTTAGAGGCTGAGAGAGGAGAAATTATAATGGGAATCAGGAAATGGCAGATGCGTTAAACAAATATTTTGTATCTGTCTTCACAGTAGAAGACACAAAAAGCATACCAGAAAAAATGGGGAACCAAGCGGTAAATGAGAGTGAGGAACTTAAAACAATTACTATCACTAGAGAAAAAGTATTGGACAAACTAATGGGACTAAAAGCCAACAAATCCCCTGAACCTGTTGGCCTGCATCCAAGGGTCCTGAAAGAGGTGGCTGCAGTGATAATGGATGCTTTGTTATGATCTTCCAACATTCTCTAGATTCTGGAACGGTCCCAGTGGACTGGAAGATAGTAAATGTAAAGGTAGTGTCACCCCACGATTCAAGAAGGGACGGAGAGAGAAAACAGGGATTTATGAAAGGGAAATCGTGTTTGACAAATTTATTAGAGTTTTTTGAGGATGTAACAAGCAGGGTAGATAAAGGGGAACCAGTGGATGTAGTATATTTGGATTTTCAAAAGGCATTCAATAAAGTGCCACAAAAAGGTTGTTACATAAGGTAAGGGCTCATGGGATTGGGGGTAATATATTATCATGGATAGAGGATTGGTTAAAGGACAGAAAACAGAGAGTAGGGATAAATGGGTCATTCTCAGGTTGGCAGGCTGTAACTAGTGAGGTGCCGCAAGGATCGGTGCTTGGGCCTCAGCTATTTACAATCTATAGTAATGATTTAGATGAAGGGACCGAGTGTAATGTACCCAAGTTGCTGTGCTGCATTTCCTGCATTACAACAGTGACTACACATCAAAAGTACTTCATTGGTTGTAAAGCATTTTGGGACGTCCTGAAGTTTGAAAGGCACTATATAAATGCAAGCCTTTCTTTCTTTCTTAGTGGGGGAGCCAGAATTGGCACAGGAACAATGGGCCAAATGTGCTTTTTCCATGCGAAAATCTGAAAATGGTCTAGTTAATGGAATAAAAGAAAAACTTCTCATGATCGGTGCTGCAAACATTTAAGAATTGAACACAGGCCCTGTTTTACCTCCCTTGTGTTCACTTTGCTGCACATGTGTAATGGCATTGAGATCTAAGCAAAGTGGATTTACAGATCACTTGCGCGATGCAAAATCAGGCTGAGAATGACGCGTGCAGCAGCAAGAATATGGGGAAAATGCAGAAAGGGGAAAAAAAAACAGCAGCCTGGAAAGATTTTGGGAATGTAATGGAGTTGACTTCAATGGTTTACCCTGGCTTTACACTCATTTTCGGTAACTGCTCTGATCCCTGAGTAACCTGCACTTTATTTCTTAAACTATGCCTCACAGATTCTGAATCTATAATGTCAGCACTTCGCTGACAAGGAAAAACTGGCCTTTAGTCCGCTCACCGGCACACTAATGTCCTGATTGATGGAGCCAGGCTTTTGTCTTCTGTTGTCTTGGTGATAAGTAATTTACAGACGAGCTGCCGACACAGCCTCATAAAACATTTATAGGGTTAGGAAATGTGTCCTTTTTTTTAAATCAGAATACTGCAGTACAGCTTCAGGTGAATACAACTCACTTTCGTCTGGTTATCTTGCAGTACACAGCTAACCCATTGCATTTCTAATTGTCTGTTCAAGCACCTGATCAAAGCTGGGCCTGTTGGAGGGTGAGGGAGGTAATGTAAGTTAATGTAATGCCTTACATCCATCGTGAGCAACATTTGCAAATAGCATGTCATTATTTCTGATACAGAGGGTGCATATTTAAGCCCTCAACACTCAAGTGGAGCGAAGGACATGTCACTGTATAAATGATTTCATTGAGGATCATCTTCATCAATTAGGAAAAGAGTGCGTAAAACAGAATTAAAGCAATGTCAGGTGAGAACAGAAAGCAATGGGTACTGAAACTGCTATGTCAGCCAATGAGTCGGAGGTGGGGTGGGACCTACCGTGGCATTTATAGAGAATAGAGTCTACTTTACGGCAAGCAAAGTCTACTTTACAGCAAACCGAGTCTATTTTACAACAAACTGAGTCTATTTACTCTGCAAATAGCAGAGATCAGAGTTTCTCTGGACTACAACAAAGTGTGTTTATTCATCAGAGTCTATTTAAATAGAGTCTCTACAAACTTCAGCAAATAGAGTTTTCTCCAGCAAAATGCAGTCAGTGGAGGAGAGTTACATAATACAAATTGATTATTTCTCCAGCAAAATGGAGTGAGTGGCAGATAGTTACATAATGCAACTTATTGAGCAAAATCAACCAGGACAGAATCAGATGGTAAACTACAAAGCTGAACCGGATAAGCTACAGGAGAATTTGAAAGTACTTGGGAATTGGACAGACAGGTGACAGATGAAATTCAATGTAGAGAAAGTACAAAGTGCTTCACACGGGGACAAAAAAATCCAGGATGGGATTATTACTTAAATGGAAGGAAAATAATGTGCATGGAAAATGAAAGAGATCTGGGGGTCCTGATTGACAATAAACTGAAGCAATCGCAACCGTGCTCAGTGGAAGTGAGTAAAGCAAATGAGATGTTGGGATGTGTTAAAAGGTCAATGTTGAGCCGAAATAATGAGGTAATCCTCTCACATTATAAATCATTGGTGTGACCGCACTTAAGAGTACTGTGCACAGTTCCAGTAGCCACAATAATAAAAAGATATTGTGGCTATTGAAAGGATACAGAAGAGAGCAACCAGAATGATTGAGGGTATGAATGGATTGAATTATGAGGAGCGATTATGTAAATTGATCGTGTCCTCGCTGGAAAAGAGAAGGTTGAGGGGGATTATGATTGTTGTTTTTAGGATTCTAAAGGGACTAGATAATGTAGACCATGAGAAGTTATTTCACCTTGTCCAGAACAGTAGAACCAGACGTCACAGCCTGTGCTCAAAGTGGGGTAAATTCAAAACTGATCTGCGGAAACAGTGGCCTCGAGTTTAACCTCCCCCCCCCGCACCCCCCAACGGGTTGGAGAGGGTCGGGGGTGGGGCGGGGTTAAAATATCGGGATCAAGCAACCCGACTCCAACCCGACCCCATTCCCGCACATTTAAAATTTAACCAGCACAAATCAGACCATCGACGAGGCCCCCGCAAAAGGCAGGCAGGGGTCTAATTAACATTCTACAGTCGCGGCCCGATGACGTCATCGGCACCACAACTTAAATTTAACAGTGAGCGAGGGGGAGGCCACGCTGTCAGATTCCCGGCAGCAGATCCGGGGCGGGAGGTGCCGACGGACCAAGGTAAGTGCTGAAGGTTTCCTCCTTTCAGCACTCCTTGTGGGCCAGGAGGAGCAGGAGTGCCTCACAAGGAAGCCTTTGGCCTCCCCCAGCCCTGCTCACGGCCCCGATCTCTTGGGTCTCCCTCCCAGCCTCCCACCCCAGTCCTGATCGTGACCTGGTGCCTTCAGCCTCTACTGACTGCCGGGGACCATCCTGCCACTTGTTTGCCCTCTCGCCCACTGGCCAGGCTGTCAATTTGCTAGGCTGTCGGACAGGAGTCTGCAGAAGATTATTTAAATGAGGCCCAATATTTCAGTGAGCAAGTGGTCAATCAATGAAACGGACTCTCTAAGGAGACAGTGGATGCAGATATTTTAAATTGTTGATTAGGCTTAAACAATAGAAATCTGTAGTTCTGCAGCTGTTGTGAGCAGAGTGACTGTTTCCCGGCCTGTGATGTGTTACGGGACCAGATGGAGATCCCCTCAATCACATCTCAACATGCATTACTTAGCCAATCAGAGAATGATCAAATGCTTTATCTCTGTCACTTAGGAATGTGTCTAAATAGAATCAGTCCCAATCGCCAACTGCGTTTAGCTTTGCAGAATTTGATTTTCTTATATAAACTGTGTGAATTTTTTTCAGAACATAGTAACAGGAGTAGGCCATTCAGCCCCTCGAGTCTGTTCCACCATTCAATTAGATCATGGGCGATCTGTACCTCAACTCTATTTGCCTGAATTTGTTCCATATAAATACAGTAATGGGTAGATAGTGAGCTGGGTAATGGGCTTACAATGACCATGGCAATGGGCGAATTGTAGGCTGGGCAATGGGTGATAGTGAGCTGGGTACTGGGTGGGAATCTAGGGCTGGGTAATGGGTGATAGTGAGCTGGGTATTGGGTGGAATCTAGGGCTGGGTAATGGGTGATAGTGAGCTGGGTATTGGGTGGGAATCTAGGGCTGGGTAATGGGTGATAGTGAGCTGGGTATTGGGTGGGAATCTAGGGCTGGGTAATGGGTGATAGTGAGCTGGGTATTGGGTGGAATCTAGGGCTGGGTAATGGGTGATAGTGAGCTGGGTACTGGGTGGGAATCTAGGGCTGGGTAATGGGTGATAGTGAGCTGGGTATTGGGTGGAATCTAGGGCTGGGTAATGGGTGATAGTGAGCTGGGTATTGGGTGGAAATCTAGGGCTGGTTAATGGGTGATAGTGAGCAACATAATAGTTTGTATTTAGGGTGGGTGTGTAGAGCTCTCCAGCTATTTACAGGATCAATGGAGTGTTTATTTTTGAGTACAGTTCTTTACGTGATTGAAGTACTGTCTCATCGTTGACACTTGTGACAAATTGCAAAGCAGCAAGTTGTTAGCACTTCAGGCCGACACTTTCAAGAATTGCAGTAAGACCTGATTTATGTGAACAATTGTTTTAGTTACAGTAGCCTGAGATATCACTAACAGGGGCTGAAAATATACCAACACTGCTGATATAATAACTCAAGTCTTGGACTGGGACAATTACCAGTTGCACCAACTCCATAAATTCCTTTGAATCAAACTGCTTTAAAAACTTGTGGATAAATTTTGTTTGGGTAATGAAAAACCAGGTATGACTAAACTGCTGAGCAGCAACAGTAATAAGGGGTGATTATACGATCCAGCCCTCCCAGCGAGGAGCCTGCAATCTCCCCAAACTGCGCTTCTTAAAGGCACAGCTCCTCGCTGGACTGCTGGATTGTGAAATCACCCCTATAGACTTTCCTTCTGTTAGCACCTCATTTTTGCTCACGGTGTGAAAGGAAATGTAAAGAGAATTCGGCCGGGAAAAACAGATTGTTAAGGGCTTCTTAACAACTTTGAATGCCTTGTTCGAAGTATAAGTTAAGAAATGTGTGCCATAAGAAGGAAGGACATGGTGTGTAGGACTAGCAGTTATTATTGAAAAATGATTAGTGGTGAATTGGTGGGGGGGGGTGAGGTTTAACACATCCCTATTGGTCAACCAGCTTCAGCCTATAAAGAGCACAATTAGCATTGGCATTTCACCCTGAATATTAAAATCGGGTCCGAACACAAAAATTGATTGGACCGCACGGTGGTGACACTGGGTGGGCCTAGCAGACCACCGCTTGCCCGATTTATGGGATAATCTAAAATCACCCCTTCTGCTAGTGTTGCCAACTCTGATTGGACATATTCCTGGAGGTTTCATCACATGACTTCTTGCCTCCAACTACCCTGCCCCCACGCTCCCGCCATTGGTCACCCAACATGTCCATCCTCACGGAGCACCACCTTCCCAGCCAATCGGAAAGCAAAAAGACTCTTCATTACCCGATTGGGTGATTCTTGACTGTCAGTCAAACAGCCTTTTTCTCCATCTCCAATATTTTTATAACTAATAAACAAAAGTGTTCAAATAAAATGAAAAAAAACACAATTTTGTTTTACTGCCCTTATAATTTCTCTCCAGGATTGTCCTGGAGATTAATCTTCAATTCCTGGAGACTCGAGGCCTATCCTGGAGAGCTGCCAACCCTACCCTCTACTACACGATCACCGTTTGTCTGAAGAAATTGCTTCTACTATCTAATCGGACCTGAATTTACTTTTCACTATTTTATGTTTATCACACCTGCTAAAGCTTTCGATTGTCGAACTTCATGGTAAGCTGCCAGTTGCTGCAATGCTGTTTGCTCAGCACTAAGTCTGTCGAGACCAGGCGGCTATCCTTTTCACAATGGATTTGAAAGTAAATTGTTTTCTACCAATTAAAGGAATTTCCAATGAATCTTCCTGCTGTGAAGTTAAGATCACGGGAGAGGACGAAAAATCAATATACTTTCATGTGCTTTACTCGGAGAGGAAGAATGTGAGAGGAGTCCAGTTGCTATTAAAAGATTTGAAATTCTTGATTTATTTTCATTAATCGTGGCTCCATTCTTTTGTTTAGAGGTCCGTCTGTTTGAAGCTCCTGAAATTTTGGCGCAATGCTCTAGCGACCTCGAACTCCCCGTTCAAAATATTTCTGTTTGTTTCTGAGCAGTTCACTTAATGACGGATGAAAATTCAACTGTGTTGTAACTCTCACCAAATTCCTATCAATCTCTGCTGACCGCTCGCTCCAGCAGGTTTCTCTGAAGTCGTATGATCCCCTTTTGCAGTGCGGAATATTGGGGGTGAAATTGGTCTCGGGCAGTAGCGGTAAACAGGTGATAAGGAATCAGTTGTCCGTTTCACACTCTGCCTGATTCTTCTTCCCTTTGACTTCACTGGAAAAGAATATGGGCGGGGTGTAGAACAGATGGCCAATTCGATATCGCACATTTTGCGCTGTCGCCCCAGACCAATCTCGCCCCTGTTGTCTTTTTTTGCTTCAGTTTGTAAGATTGATATTCTGATTCCTTTGCACTATTTTTGATGTTTCGTTTGAGGAGGCATTATCAAGGCTGAGTTCTTCAATTCTTGTTTTCAAGAAGATTCAAACACTGATTGTCTTGTATTAATGTACGGAATCTTACACCAGGTTATAGTCCAACAGTTTTATTTGAAAATCACAAGCTTTCCGAGCTTTCGTCCTTCGTCAGGTCACCTGACGAAGGACGAAAGCTCCGAAAGCTTGTGATTTTCAAATAAAACTGTTGGACTATAACCTGGTGTTGTAAGATTCCTTACATTTGTCCACCCCAGTCCATCACTGGCATCTCCACATCATGTCTTGTATTAGTGATGGGTTAAACCTTCCGCAGCATCTTTCATCCGCTGTTGTGATTATAATGTGGACTGATAAAAACAAAGCTAAATTGTAGCCAGAGGTCAAATGTTATAAGCTGCAGGATGAGGCAGATGGTGGTCTCAATTAGGTGACACCCTTCTGAACTATGCCTTGGGGTGTAGATCATGGGCTCATTCCTGTGGTTCCAATGGAAAATTGGGTGTAAACAGCGCATTTCAATTTGTTTCAGTGCAAAACCTGTTCCCACTCATTCCAATTGCAACCGTACTGGAAAATGTAGGCAAGTGTCTCAAGGACCATAAAACACCTTGGGCTCAATTTTGAAAGCCAAGCCTGGGTGCATTGGGGGCTGGGGGGGCCAAGAAAATCAGAGAAATCTGGAGTGGGAACGAATCCTGGCTCCAACCCTCCGACTTCCGTGTTGGACCCAGAAGTATCTGGACGTGTGCGTGCTTCAGGATGTCGGAAGTCCCGTTGGCAATTAAAGCCGGCAGGAAGGTATTTAAAGCATTAATTAAAGGAGTAGAACTTGTTAAACTACTTAATTTTATTTCAAATGAGGCAGGTAAAGGGTTTTAACTCTGCCTCAGCATGTTTCCTGTGGCCTTTGAAACACGCCATGGTGAAGGAGCCGTGTTTCAGCTGGCAGCCATTTGGACATTTAAATGCCTGTTTGACAGATGGGGATAAAAGGTGAGTTATTGCAGCAGGGCACTCAGTTCTCTCAGGCAAACTTTTGGCTGCGAGATCTTTGTGTTTAGACTGACAATTTTTGGTTTCCTCTCAGAATTTTTACGTTTACGCATAATTAACAACATTTCGTACCCCTTCAAAATGACACCATCAGGATGGGAGGGCTCGATGGCTGCATTCACCAATACATCCGAGGACGAGGAACATCACCATTCTCGCCAGGCATGGCGTGCACTTGTAGCTCCACAACACAGTGCTGCGCCACAGGTACCTGCACAAGAGCACAGAGGGCAACAACAGAGGGACCAACATCGCAGGAGACACTACCACCGCCAGAGGGTCTACAGACTGAGGCTCAGCTACCCGGACCTCTCTGAGGAGCAGTGCATGCGGAGACTCAGAGTCAGTCGCCAGGTAGTCGCAGACATCTGCGGCCTCCTTCATGCCAAGCTGCTCCCGGCTGGGCCTGGCAGCATCTCATTACCCGTCGCTGTTAAAGTCACCACTGCCCTCAACTTCTTCGCCCCTGGATCATTCCAGGATGCCACCGGTGACATCGCTGGGGTCTCTCTGCACACAAGTGCATAAGGCAGGTTGTTTGTTTTGCAGGGCCTCGCAGTACATCAACTTCCCCATGGACGACCTCAGCCAGACGGAGAGGGCAGTGGGATTCCACTCTGTGGCTGGCTTCCCACGGGTACAGGATGCAATCGATTGCATGCATATAGCAATCCGAGCACCTCCACATGAGCCAGGACTGTTCATCATCAGAAAGGGGTATCAGTCCATCAACACTCAGCTCGTTTGTGACCACCAGAAAAGATTCCTTCACGTGTGCGCAGATTCCCTGGCAGCTGCCATGATTCCTTCATTCTGAGGGAATCCAACATCCCGGGCCTCTTCCACGTACCGCACACCCTTAAGGGGGCTGGCTTCTCGGGGACAAGGATACCCCCTGCACACATGGCTCATGACACCTCTGAGGAATCCCATCAGCGAGCAACAGCATCGATATAATGACAGCCACATCACCACTAGGTCTACAATTGAGCATACTATTGGGCTGCTCAAGATGCGATTTCAGTGCCTTGATTGTTCTGGGGGAGCACTTCAATACGCACCAGCGAGAGTAGTTTGCATTATAGTAGTGTGTTGTGTCCTGCACACCATGGCACAACAGAGAGGGATACCGGTTGAGGAGGACCCATCCCCTCATCCACCATCCACATCTGCCATCCACATTGAGCAGGAGCAGGAGCAGGAGCAGGAAGAGCAGAATGAGAACGAACCCATAGGCTGAGCAGAGGCTCACCTGGCTGTTCGTGAGGCCAGGGAGTCACTCATATGTGAACGGTTCTCATAACATCATAAAGTGAGAATAGTCCAGTCGTCACACCACCTGGAAAGAGCAGCACCAACACCAGCCACTCCTCCGTCCCCCCACCACCACCTGCACAAAACAGTCCTGCAACTACACAGACACCCACTGTAAAATCACCCACTGGGTGGCATCAAGTGTCACCTTTCATGATGAAGCACATGAAAGGGCTCTATCACAAAAGGCAGTCAAGAATGGGCAAGACATGGCAGTAGTGGTGAGAATGATAACATTAATGTGACTTTAACAAAAAACAAATATAATTGAAAAACATGACAGTCTGTCAGACACCCTTGCTCATACCCTTCGTGATCACAAATCCTTCGCCTTTCTCTTCCTACTACTTCTACGTGGTGCATCACCTGTGGCTGCAGCAGAGGTAGTGGCAGGTTGCTCATGTTCATGCCCTGACTGATTAGATGCCTTGGGCCTAAGCCCTCTGGGTTTTGGTGCCCGTGAGGGCCCCTCCAAAGACTGCTCCACCTGCACCTGTGCAGGGGCAGACTTGACCACCTGGAGAGGAGGCAGCATTGTGGGTACTGGTTGAGAGGGGGGCAACGGGTGAGATGTGGGAGCGCTTTGAGTGGCGTCCCCACTTCCATGTCCCCTTTTGCCATCATCCCTCTCCTGGACCAGGCCCACATCATTCCTATCACCCTGCTGGACAATTTTGGAGGACGTGTGTGATGCCTTGGAAGGCCACTTCTAAAGCATCTGTCAACCTGTTTAAGGCAACAAATGTTGTTCACCCTGAGTCGAAACGGCCATTTTCAGGGCCTGAATGAACTAATTTGTGAGCCATGCTTGAAGCTCAATGGAGGGTAGTTTAATCTCCATCGCAGACATTCCCGCACTTACCTGCAACACTATCTCAGACAGTTGTTCACATCCCTGCGACACTATCTCAGAGATTCCCTCACGTCCCTGTGCCACCATTCCACTAATGCAGGAGTTGGACTCCTCCATCCTCTGTGCTATTGTGGAGAGTGCGCGTGGCACCTGTTCCAATACCTCGCAAATGTGCTGCTGTCACTCAATCATTCGCCTTTTGAAGGATGGCCCCCAGGGTTCAGCATCTGTGTCCAGCTGAGCAGAGCCTGGAGAGGGGTGCGCCCACGGACATGGACTTTCCACAGCTACCCCTGCCACCAGGGTCTGCTCGTGTTCACTTGTGTGTGGTGACTCACCGGGTGCCAACCCAACGAACTGACTACTAGAACCCACCGAGGTGAGAGTATCTGCATTGGTGGATGGCTCACTAAGATGAGACAGTGCGTCCTCAGAGGCCGGGAGCTCCTCTGATGAATCGCCCTCTGATGTCACTGTGGTCGCTGAAAGGCCTGTAAGAGAGCAGGCGGCAATATTAAGCATTAACGCAGATGTGTCATGTTGTGATGAGCATACTGAGGTGTTCAACATGCCAATCATTGTTAACATCAATTCATGTTGCGTGTGATGAATGTTAAAGTTGTATCACCAGACGTTTGTAGGGTGCTAATCTCGGCGTCCCCAACGGACAGGCACTCGAGAGTGGGGCTGATCTCCAGGGCCTCCTCCTCCGCATCTGTGAGTACCACTATTTGTTGCGGCCTCTCTCCAGTCCTCGCCCTCTCCCGTGCATTTTGCGCTCTTTTCTCCTAGAAGGGGAGAAATTACAGACGTGTGAGTGATTGAGGGTGAAGTGGTCATCCAATGAATGCATTGCTTTGGGTGAGGCTGACCTTGAAAGAGATGCATCAGAGGGTGAGTATGAGACAGAGACATTACATTGTATGAGGATTGGCTTGAGTGGTAGTGATGGGGTGACTAATGGGGAGGTGAGGAAGTGTTGAGGAAGTAAAGGTAAGTTAAGGATGAGCCTTAAGTGGGTTTGAGGAGTGATGTGATGGAGAATGGGTTGAGGGGGTGGTGGTGGAGGTGATGTGCCACACTGAATGCAGGAGAATCAATAAGTGTACTCACTTTGGCTGACCTAATCAGGTCATTGAAATGCTTCCTGCACCGGAACCAGATGCAGGAGATGTTGCTGCTGCAGGTGACCTCCTCTGCCAACTTGAGCCAGGCCTTCTTGGTGGCAGAGGCAGGGCACTTCCTCTTGTCGGCCTGGTAAAACAGTTCCCTTCTCCTCCTCACCCCGGCCAGCAGCATCTGAAGTGAGGCATCATTAAACCTTGGAGCAGCCTTGCCCCTGTGCTGTTTCTTTTTGGTCTTTGTTCCAGCAAAATCCATTGGAGCAATGGCCCTTTAAATCCAGACGCTCCAGCTGACAGTCTGTCACGCGAATGCGCAGTCCGCCCACTGCACAGCTTTCGGACGGCAAACCACGTTAATGGCTACCAATTAAATCATGATCGGTGGGGAATGGAAAGTTTTTATTATCCGGGTTTGCCGGATGCTCTTTGACCCCCCCCCCCCGCTCCATCCCGCCACCCTTTTAAAATTGAGCCCCTTGCCTCATAGAGCACCCAGACTGACAGACAGACGTTAGAGCACCCCATCTGACAGACAGACGTTAGAGCACCCCGTCTGACAGAGCACCCGATTCACAGAGTACACTATCTGCCACAACTGTCCTTGTGACAACTTCTCAATCTCATCTGAGCCCCAGGGAAGAGAAGAAATGAGCTGGCCTGCATCACTATCACGTGTCTCCAATTGGCAGGGTCAAAGATGCTTTGAAACAGGTTGCTGGCTGTCCTCTCAATCAGGGAGGAGGACCTAATGAGGTGGAATGGAACTATATTCATAAAACAAGTAGAAAGAGTTTGGGTAATTGACATTTGTAGCCAATCTGTGTCTCCGTATATTTAATGCAAAAACATATTCAACTAAATAAAGTATTCACCTAATAGGAATGCACAGAACAACACTCATTTTGATTGGTGCCTGCTATCTCTACTAATGGATTGCTATCCCTGGTACTGTAGGTGAACAGGGACAGGGACTGCAGCCTGACATTTATTTTTGACACTTTGACAACCCCAAAGAAAGGTAGAACTAAATTTGCAAGGGGTGTTTTATGTAGCTACGGTTGCGTCCGAGTCTAACTGGGGTCTCAGAAAGGAATGTAAATTGTATGAATTCTAAGAATAAATACACCATTATGTCTGGTGCAAGGCAAGCAAATGTCACAAATCAGGTAACACGAGGAAGGGTCATGTCCATTAGTGAACCCTTATGGTTGCAAACGGCTTTGACCTCTGACTATCAGCAAGAAATCAGGATGCTTCTTGAACAATGACTGGATTATAAACATTTGGACAAAAGTAATGTGTGCGTTCCAACGAGCTGGTAATAAATTCAGTGTCATGCCCACAGGTTCTCTGCTGAAAGTCACAGGAGAATTAATTAATGTTACTACATCTTTTCTTTCAGTGGGACCCCCCCAGAGGGTTTGCATCTGTCACAAATTATGCTTTTATAAAAATAAATGCAAAGGGATCACAGCTCATTAGCGTAAATCCCTGACCCAACAGTAAGCTTTCTAAATTCAGATGGCCTTATTAAATCACAGTGTCAAAGATTCCAAATCCTGAATGAATAGATTATATTTTATCACCAGATTTGTGCTGTTTCCCTCATTCAGTTTCAACTGTTCCATTGGGGGATGCCATCAGCAGTTTTCTGTATTATGACCTGAATTTTCCTCCACATTACACTCACATTAATCACATCCTTCAGATGAGAGAGCTCGGTCTGCCTTTTCCACTGGTTTAGGTGGACACTAAAGATTCCCTGGCACTATTTGAAGAAGAACAGGGAGTTCTCCCAGTGTCTGATCCAACATCCTTCCTCAACCAACACCATCAAAATACATTCACCTCATTGCTGCTTGTGCGATCCTGTGGTGCACAAAATGGCTGCCATGCTTACCTCCATAACAACAGTCACTGCACTTGAGAAGAATTCACTCTACATGAAGTGCTTTGTGATGACCCAGAGAGAAATGATAAGGTGCTATATAGATGAAAATCTTTCTTTCAAGTCTGTGTCAAATTTTGTCTGATTACGCTCCTGTCGAAGCGGCTTGGGACGTTTTACTACGTTAAAGGCGCTATATAAATGAAAGTTGTTGTTGGTTTTTATTTTTGCTTAGTTTACCAATCTAATTTTCAAATTGCATGGAAGTAATTAAAATGTTTCCTTCTCTTTTTTGAAGCTTTCTCAGCTTGCCGATGCTGGGCAACTATTGAACCAAGATTAAGGCAGAAAATTCCTATTGATTCATATTGTCTCTCTCTGTGATTGCTTTTCTCTCCTTGGCCTTTCTGCTTCTTTTGTGCTTTCGCTTGCATTTTCTTTTGCCTCCTGTTGTTTCTCTTTCCATTTTAAGTTTTGCTCTTTCTTTCCGTTTCTCTCCTTAATGCACGGCAAAAATTGCAACATTTTATATTATTGGGTTGAGTATCTGGGGTTTAGTCTATAACAACAACTTTAGCTGACAGCAAATACTGTATATAGTGCCTTTGATATAGAAAATATCCCAACACACTTTACAGATGGTGAAGCAAAAAAATAAAGTGGGTGAAAGGATTAAAGGAAGAGACCACAAGCCAAGAGTTAGGAGAGGAATCTGCTCTGTGAATAGTGCGTTCTACGCCCTGTCAGACTGAGCACTCTAAGCCCAGTCAGACTGAGCACTCTATACCCTGTCAGACTGAGCGCTCTATGCCCTGTCAGACTGAGCACTCTATACCCTGTCACACTGTGCACTCTATGCCCTGTCAGACTGAACACTCCACGCCCTGTCAGACTGAACACTCCACGCCCTGTCAGACTGAGCGCTCTATGCCCTGTCAGACTGAACACTCCACGCCCTGTCAGATTGAGTGCTCTACACCCTATCAGACTGAGCACTCCACGCCCTGTCAGATTGAGTGCTCTACACCCTATCAGACTGAACACTCCACGCCCTGTCAGACTGAACACTCCACGCCCTGTCAGACTGAACACTCCACGCCCTGTCAGACTGAACACTCCACGCCCTGTCAGACTGAACACTCTATACCCTGTCAGACTGAGCACTCTATACCCTGTCACACTGTGCACTCTATGCCCTGTCAGACTGAACACTCCACGCCCTGTCAGATTGAGTGCTCTACACCCTATCAGACTGAACACTCCACGCCCTGTCAGACTGAGCACTCCACGCCCTGTCAGATTGAGTGCTCTACGCCCTGTCAGATTGAGTGCTCTACACCCTATCAGACTGAACACTCCACGCCCTGTCAGATTGAGTGCTCTACACCCTATCAGACTGAACACTCCACGCCCTGTCAGACTGAACACTCCACGCCCTGTCAGACTGAACACTCCACGCCCTGTCAGATTGAGCACTCCACGCCCTGTCAGACTGAGCACTCCACGCCCTGTCAGATTGAGTGCTCTACACCCTATCAGACTGAACACTCTACGCCCTGTCAGACTGAACACTCCACGCCCTGTCAGACTGAGCACTCCACGCCCTGTCAGATTGAGCACTCCATGCCCTGTCAGACTGAACACTCCACGCCCTGTCAGACTGAGCACTCCACGCCCTGTCAGACTGAGCACTCCACGCCCTGTCAGACTGAGCACTCCACGCCCTATCAGACTGAACACTCCACGCCCTGTCAGATTGAGTGCTCCACGCCCTGTCAGACTGAGCACTCCACGCCCTGTCAGATTGAGTGCTCCACGCCCTGTCAGATTGAACGCTCCACGCCCTGTCAGACTGAGCACTCCACGCCCTGTCAGACTGAGCACTCCACGCCCTGTCAGACTGAGCACTCCACGCCCTGTCAGACTGAGCACTCCACGCCCTGTCAGATTGAACGCTCCATGCCCTGTCAGACTGTATGCTTGGTCGAAAAGAAAGAAAGAACTTGTATTTATAAAGTGGCTTTCATGACCACAGGAAGTCCCAAAGTGCTTCACAGCCAATGAAGTACTTTTTGAAGTGTAGTCACTGTTGTAATGTAGGAAATGCAAGATAGTTTTTGAAAAGGATTTTAAAGGTGGAAATAGAAGCGGAGGGCAGAAGGGCTTAGAAAGGAATTCCAGGTTTGGGGTCTATGAGTCCGCCTCCAGCAGCAGAAAATGGAGCGAATGACAGGAATGTCAGGCGGTAACTCTCAGATACTGAGCTCCCAGAATCCAAATTAAAAGAAAATTACAAAAGCAGCTGATGTGTGTGATTTAATATTCTGAGGATTCATTGTATTACTGCTTAAGAATATATTAACATAGGAACAGGAATAGGCCATTCAGCCCCTCGAGCCTGTTCCACCATTCAATTAGATCATGGCTGATCTGCACCTCAACTCCATTTACCTGCCCTTGATACACTTACCCATTTACCTAATAAAAATCTATCAATATCAATCTTCAAAATTTCCATTGTCCCAGCATCCTCAGCCTTTTGGGGAAGAGAATTCCAGATTTGCACTAACTTTTGTGTGAAAAAGTCGTTCCTGATTTCACGCCCGACTGTCCCAGCTCTGGTTTAAAGATTGTGCCCCCACCAGAGGAAATAGCTTCTCTGTATCTACCCTATCGAATCCTTTTATCATTTTAAACACCTCAATTAAATTACCCTTCAACCATCTAAACTCAAGGGAATGCAAGCTAAGTTTATGCAACTTGTCCTCATAATTTAACCCTTTAACCTCAGGTATCATGCTGGTTAATCTGCGTTGCAACCCCTCCAAGGCCTATATATCCTTCCTGAGGTGCGGTGCCCAGAACTGAACGCAGTATTCCATATGAGGTATGATCAAGGCTCTATACAACTAAAGCATTACTTTCTCCCCTTTATATTCCAGACCCTTGAAATAAAGACTAGCATTCCATTAGCCTTCTTGATTACTTTCTGTACCTGTGCACTGCCTTTTATCCCTACTCTCTGTCTTATACCTCCCAACCAATTACCAACCCATGTCCTAAGGTTACCTCCAATTCCATGCGCTCTCATTTTTGCTAATAATCTCTTGTCTGGAATCTTATCAAATGCCTTCTGAAAGTTCAGATAGACAACATTCACAGGCACTCCTCTGTCCACCGTGTTAGTGACCTCCTCTCCTCAAAAAAATCAACTAAATTAGTCAGACATGACCTACCCTTCACAAATACATGTTGATTCTCTTTGATCAGCTCATATTTGTCCAAGTACTCAGTCACACTGTCCCTGATTATGGATTCCAGTAACTTCCCAATGATCATCATTAACTGAAAACCCTATCTTCAAAAGAATTAAGGATTAAAAAAAGGAGCTTTCAGCATTTAGCAGCTCTATTGGATTTTTGGTGTTTGCCAAGACATAAGAACTTCAATAGTGTTTGTCTCCCCATGAGAGACTTATATTTCAAAATATCAGCTGTGGCTCAGTGGTAGCACTCTTGCCTCTGAGCCAGAAGGCTGAGGGTTCAAACCCCACTCCATAGACTTGAGCACATAATCTAGGCTGACACTTCAGTACAATACTGAGGGAGTGCTGCACTTTCAGAAGGTGCTGTCTTTCAAATGGGACAATAAACCAAGGCTTCTACTGCCCTCTCAGTAAAAGATCCCATGGCACTATTCTAAGAAAAGCAGGGAAGTCCTCCCCAGTCTCCTGGCCAATATTTATCCCTCAACCAACATCACTAAAACAGATTATCTGGTCTTTATCACATTGCTGTTTGTGGGACCTTGCTGTACACAAATTGGCTGCTGTATTCCAACAGTGACTACACCTCAAAAGTACTTAATTGGCTGTAAAAAGCTTTGGGATGTCATGAAGGGCACTATATGAATGCTCGTCCGTTCCTTTAAGAGACTGTAGATTACAAAGAGTTACATATTACAGAGAATGTACAACACTGAAACGGGCCATTCAGCCCAACTGGTTCATGCCTGTGTTTATGATCCACACGAGCCTCCTCCCACCCCTATCAGCGTATCCTGCTATTCCTTTCTTCCTCATGTGTTTATCTAGCTTTCCCTTTAAATGCATTTAAGCTTTACGTATTTCATTTAAGAGGACCTGAAAGCGTCTATTGGTAGAAGTGTTTGCTGGACTGTTTAGCCTAGAAATTCATGTGGCATTCCGATTGGAGTTGGAGTGGAACACATGGATGTGTGCCCTAACTCCATCCCAAGTCCCTGGGTCAGGGGTATTAGCATAATTTGGATGGGAACTCACACCATTTTTAGTGCGCCTGGGACACCCACCTTGCTGCACTATAAGCGGGCCAGCTGTGAACAAAAGTTTTAAAAGCCTGATTTTGAATTGTCTACTTTCTCCATGGCAATCAATGACTCTTCCCATTGATTGCCACAGGACAACCAGCCTTTGAGGTGGCTCTTCCTCCAGGATCAGGCCCTGGTAAGCTCATGTCCCAGCTTCATATAAACGTACAAAGCACAGGGAGCAAAGGAGGCGAAACGGATGAGGATTCTGCTCAATGACATCATCCTGCCAGTGACTGAAAAATTCCAGGAAGCAACTGATTGCGATCAGGGTTAATTGTTAGGTACATCGTGTGGTATGATGCACAGCTGAAAGATGTCAGATCATAAGGATCATCCACAGTGGAAACTGAAGTCAAACCAAATGAGTGAGAAAATAGTGTTGGTAAAAGCCTGAACTGTAACCATGAAAGCATGTCCATGATCTGTGACTTCTGCTCCTGTCCCTTTCTCCCCTCTACTATTTCTTTCTCAAATCTTCTGTTCCATCTCTTTCTCTCTGTTATTCCTCCTCCTTACTCTCTGCACAATTCATCCCCACTTCTCTCTCTTCTTTCCTCTGCTTCTTGTTGTTCCCCTTCTTTCACCATGTAATTCATCCACCTCTCTCTTTGTCTATCATTCCTCTCCTGTCTGACATTGCTCTCCTGTTTATTGTTCCCCTCCTCACTCCATCTGCCATTTTTTCCCCTTGTCTCTTCCTTCAGCTTCTCCCGCTCCTGTTCCTTGCTTGTCATGGATCTGCATCCTCCACCATAGCAGTCCCCATCTTTTCATTTATTCCTCCGATTCAGCTCTCCTTAAGCCTATATGGGAGCCAATGTTGCCAGTGTTGTTTATTTTTAGAGCTGTTCTCCCTTGGGAGCTTGTTTCCCATATCCGTAGTTAGTAGAAGAATCCAATGGATGAGGGCAAGGACTCACCCTAGCACTTGGCAAAAAGTTTAGCTAAATGTAGCACTAAAATTGAACACAGACTTCAGGAATTTCTCCTTTTGCATTTCATGAATGGAATTTTTCGGCAATGATTTAGCTAAGGATCATTTTGTGACATTCGCTAATCCAACTTAACCTCCAAATGAAATTAAATATGATTCAGTTACGTAATCAAATCTTGTATTAAGGACAGACAAAATATTGAATTAAATGGGATCTTTGTTAATCCTGTTCAACTCGGCTGGTGATTGAAAACCTTGTTCAGCTTTCAAAAGCTGAAGGGTGGTGGAAGCAGGTTCAAGAGTAACTTTCAAAAGGGAATTGGATGTATACTTGAAGGGGAAAAATTTGCAGGCTATGGGGAAAGAGTGGAGGAGTGGGCCTAATTGTATAGCTCTTTCAAAGAGCCAGCATAGGCATGATGGGCCGAATGGCCACCTTCTGTGCTGTAAGAGTCTATGGCCCCGATAGTTATGGGGAGGCGGGGAGCGTGTTTGCAAGGGGGAGATCCTGGAAATGCAGAGGTCCTGCCTGACAGCTGGCCAGATTGATAGGTTGGCTGGCTGCCGGGCGGGAAAGCCTGATGTAGAAGGCCGCAGATGGGGACCACTTACCTGCTGGATCCGGCTGCTCCCGCCTCCATTTAGCTGCCGGGTTTCCCGAGACCAGGGTAACCCGGCCGGCCAGCCAGAGTTAAATTTATATTGCTGCAAAAATATCAGGAATGGAGCCTCATTTACATATTATAATAACGGACCTCCTCTCCAGAGCAGGTTATTCGGACGCCTCGAACCCACCGCGGTTAAACCGGAAACAGGCGCCATTGTGGCAGGTTGGGGTCAGATTTCGCAAATTTGCTGATTTAACCACCCCTACCACCGCCCCCCCAACGACCCTCTCCCGCCCATCATAGAGGCAGGGTTAAAATTACAACAAATTATTCTAAAAGCTTCTCCTCTCCTGTGATATTTGTGGAAACAATTTACTGTAAGTTGCTAATGAAGAATTCTACAAAAGAGTGAAATTATAGGAACATGGACAACCTTCGTATAAACTCTTACACAACAACACCAAAATAAGCTTAACTGACCGGCTAAGCCTGATAGACAGGGAATACGGAGCAAAAATGTCTCGTTCTGGCCACCATCCTTTGCAAAACAGGTAAGTTTACTTTGGTGTTAAAAAAATAAGAGAAAAACTTGGATTTATATAGCGTCTTTCACAACCTCAGGTCGTCCCAAAGTGCTTTACAGCCAATGAAGTACTTTTGAAATGTAGTGACAATTCCAATCCAGCCAATTATCACCCCATCAGTCTACTCTCAATCATCAGCAAAGTGATGGAAGGTGTCGTCGATAGTGCTATCAAGCAGCACTTACTCACCAATAACCTGCTCACCGATGCTCAGTTTGGGTTCCGCCAGGACCACTCGGCTCCAGACCTCATTACAGCCTTGGTTCAAACATGGACAAAAGAGCTGAATTCCAGAGGTGAGGTGAGAGTGACTGCCCTTGACATCAAGGCAGCATTTGACCGAGTGTGGCACCAAAGAGCCCGAGTAAAATTGAAGTCAATGGGAATCAGGGGGAAATCTCTCCAGTGGCTGGAGTCATACCTAGCACAAAAGAAGATGGTAGTGGTTGTTGGAGGCCAATCATCTCAGCCCCAGGACATTGCTGCAGGAGTTCCTCAGGGCAGTGTCCTCGGCCCAACCATCTTCAGCTGCTTCATCAATGACCTTCCCTCCATCATAAGGTCAGAAATGGGGATGTTCGCTGATGATTGCACGGTGTTCAGTTCCATTTGCAACCCCTCAAATAATGAAGCAGTCCGAGCCCGCATGCAGCAAGACCTGGACAGCATCCAGGATTGGGCTGATAAGTGGCAAACAACATTCCCGCCAGACAAGTGTCGGAAAATGACCATCGCCAATAAGAGAGAGTCTAACCACCTCCCCTTGACAGTCAACGGCATTACCATCGCTGAATCCCCCACCATCAACATCCTGGGGGTCACCATTGATCAAAAACTTAACTGGACCAACCACATAAATACTGTGGCTACAAGAGCAGGTCAGAGGCTGGGTATTCTGTGGTGAGTGACTCACCTCCTGACTCCCCAAAGCCTTTCCACCATCTACAAGGCACAAGTCAGGAGTGTGATGGAATACTCTCCACTTGCCTGGATGAGTGCAGCTCCAACAACACTCAAGAAGCTCGACAGAATCCAGGACAAAGCAGCCCACTTGATTAGCACCCCATCCACCACCCTAAACATTCAGTCCCTACACCACCGGCGAACATTGGCTGCTGTGTGTACCATCCACAGGATGCACTGCAGCAACTCACCAAGCCTTCTTCGACAGCACCTCCCAAACCCACGACCTCTACCACCTAGAAGGACAAGGGCAGCAGGCACATGGGAACAACACCACCTGCACGTTCCCCTCCAAGTCACACACCATCCCGACTTGGAAATATATCGCCGTTCCTTCATCATCCCTGGGTCAAAATCCTGGAACTCCCTACCTAACAGCACTGTGGGAGAACCTTCACCACACGGACTGCAGCAATTCAAGAAGGCGGCTCACCACCACCTTCTCAAGGGCAATTAAGGATGGGCAATAAATGTCAGCCTTGCCAGCGACGCCCACATCCCATGAACGAATTTTTTTAAATGTAGTGAACGCGGCACCCAATTTGGGCACAGCAAGGTCCCACAAACAGCAATGTGATAATGGCCAGATAATCTGTTTTTAGTGGTGTTAATTCAGGGATAAATATTGGCCAGGATACCGATGAGAACTCCCGTACTCTTCTTTAAAATAGTGACATGGGATCTTTTACATCCACCTGAGAGGGCCTCGGTTTAACTTCTCATCTGAAAGACAGCACCTCCAACAGTGCAGCACTCCCTCAGTACTGCACTGGAGTGTCAGCCTAGATTTTGTGCTCAAGTCTCAGGAGTGGGACTTGAACCCACGGTGTTCTGACTCAGACACGAGAGTGTTACTAACTCGGCTTTGTGAGACCTTGTGTCAGAAGCCAGTCGCCCTTCATAGAATCATGGAATCATGGACAGGTTACAGCACAGAAGGAGGCTATTCGGCCCGTCGCGTCTGTGCTGGCTCTATGCAAGAGCAATCCAGCTAGTCCCACTCCCCCGCCCTATCCCCGTAGCCCTGCAAATTTTTTCCTTTCAAGTACTTATGTTCCCTTTTGAAAACCATAATTGAATCTGCCTCCACCACCCCCTCGGGCAGTGCATTCCAGATCCTAACCACTCGCTGTGTAAAAAAGATTTTCCGCATGCCGCCTTTGGCTCTTTTGCCAATCACCTTAAATCTACGTCCTCTGTTTCTTGACCCGCCAATGGGAACAGTTTATCTTTATTTATTCTGTCCAGACTCTTCATGATTTTAAATACCTCGATCAAATCTCCTCGCAACTTTCTCTGTTCCAAGGAGAACAACCCCAGCTTCTCCAGTCTATCCACGTAACTAAAGACCCTCATCCCTGGAATCATTCTAGTAAATCTTTTCTGCACCCTCTGTAAGGCCTTCACATCTTTCCTAAAGTGCGGTGCCCAGAACTGGACACAATACTCCAGTTGTGGTCGAACCAGTGTTTTATAAAGCTTCATCATGACTTCCTTGCTTTTGTACTCTATGCCTCTATTTATAAAGCCCAGGATCCCATATGCTTTCTTAACCGCTTTCTCAACCTGCCCTGCCACCTTCAACAATTTGTGCATATATATCCCCAGATCTCTCTGTTCCTGTACCCCTTTTAGAGTTGTGCCCACTAGTTTATATTGTTCCTCCTACTGAAATGTATCACTTCACATTTTTCTGCATTAAATTTTATCTGCCACGTGTCCGCCCATTTCAGAATCATAGAAAGGGTACAGCACCGATGGAGGCCATTCGGCCCGTCGAGTCCATGCCAACGATTCTATGACCAGCCTGTCTATATCCTCTTGAAGTCTATCACTATCCTTCTCACTGTTCACTACGCTTCCAAGTTTTGTGTCATCTGAAAATTTGGAATTTGTGCCCTGTACATCTGAGTCCAAGTCATCAATACGTATCAAAAAAAGCAGTGTTCCTAATACCGACCCCTGGGGAACACCACTGTATACCTTCCTCCAGTCCGAAAAACAACGGTTCACCACTGCTCTCTGCTTCCTGTTCGCCAATTTGGTATCCATGCTGCTACTGCCCCCTTTATTCCATGGGCTTCAATCTTAATGACAAGCCTATTATGCGCCACTTTATCAAACGCCTTTTGAAAGTCCAAGTTCAGCAACATAAAAGCAAGCTTAAAAGCTTGTTGTCAGTAATTCAGGTTGATGATGAGTATAAGGAGATGGTTGGTAAGGGTAGTCAATCTTCTTAATAGCACTGTCCTTGGCAGCAATTCAAGACGAGTGTTTCGAGAGACAAGGTGCTGTAAAGAATATGTTGCGAGTCTTTGTTAATGAGGGAGTCATGAATAATGCATGTTCTACCAATGCTCGTGGTAAATCAGCAGGTGTTCTCATCAGCAACTGCTGCTCAGCCGAGTTTCTGACAAATAGGTTACAGGTACCTGGGCTGTGGGCTGAACCAGACATGTTGGGGCATTGACTCTGAATCTGGCTGCCTTATGACATCCTAAAGTAGGGTTTACTAACACGCTAACATGGCCTCTGTTCCAGGAGTAGTGTTTTATTATTTGAAACAATAGTGATTTATAGCACATAATCCAAGCTGGTACCTCAATGCTCTACTGTTGGAGGAGCCGTCTTTTGGATGAGATGTTAAAGCAAGACTGTGTCTACTCTCTCAAGTAGGCGAAAAAGATCCCATGGCGGTATTTCGAAGAATAGCAAAGGAGTTCTTCCAGATGTCCTGGCCAATACTTATCCCTCAACTAACATCACTTAAACAGAATTTTCCGTCCTTTATTTCATTGTTGTTTGTGGGACCTTGCTGTGCGCAAATTGGCTGCTGCGTTTCCTACATTACAATAGTGACTACATTTCAAAAACTATTTCATTGGCCTGAGGTTGTGAACAGCACTATATAAATGCAAGTCTTTCTTTCTTTCCTCATGGAAAAAAAATCTCGGAGTGTTTACCAAGGGGCAAGAGATGAACACCCAACAGGATGTAAAGGCATTTGGAGGCATGGGGGGTAATTTTAACCCCCAAGTATGGGTGGGCTGGGGGCAGGTGGGAGTTAAAATAACAGCTTTTTGGAGCAGGGCCACATCCCGGCTCCAACTTGCCCACTTATGGGTTTAACCCAGGCAGATTTGTCTGCAAGTGAAGAGCAGACAGCAAGAAGTCCCACCCCCACTTAAAGCCGGCAGGCCAATACTTAAAAAAGGCAATGTACCTCATTGAAATACTTGAGGTACTTAATTCTTAGTGTATTGGAAAATTAAAATGAATTAAAATGAACCTTACCTGTTCGGGTTTCCCATCGCTTCCCATTTACGTCAGGTGAAAGTGGGAAGGGGCGGATCCACGAGGTGAGTGCCTATATTACACAACTTGTGGGTCTGGAGGAGCAAGAGTGCTTCTTCCAGGCCCAACGAGCTGACCTGGCCGACAGGACCATCGCAATCAGCCGCCCTCCCCCGGATGGTGGACACTCCCCACAAGATGGTGACCCCCCCCCACCTCTGACTCTTCACCGACCTCCAGCGACCTCCGATCTGTCCTGGCATCAGACCCACCCCATCTCCACTTCCGATGCGCATTCGATCTCCTCCCCGGCCCATGATCCCTTCCTCCCTCCCTCCCTCCGCTCCTCGGCTGCGGCCTGCTACTGCAGGCCTTCCTGCCTGACAGCCAGCCAGCCTGTCAATCAGCCTGTCAATCAGGCTGGCTGACTGGCGCGAAGCCCGGAAGCAAAATTTGGTGACCTCACGTGACCCGCTAATTTACCACATCTGAAAATCATCCCCCCCGGTTCCCTTCCTGGCTTGAGGTCAAAATTATACCCATGGAGTCGAATGGGGTGAAATCTGTCTTGCGCAGGAGTGCCAAATGAGCGATAGCAAATCGGCCGTCCATTTCATACTCGCTTCGATTTTCAATTAAAAAGAAAATTGGGAGTAGTGTAAAACGAGCTTATGATGCGCGATCTCCCCTCCCTCCCTCCTCCGGTGACCTATCACATGTGGTGCCTCCATCCCTCCTGGTGCTCTATCCCCCCGTCGTGCTCTATCCTCCCTGTGGTTCTCTATCTCCCTGTGATGCTCTATCCCCCCTGTTGTACTCTATCCCCCTGTGGTACTCTATCCCCCCTGTACTCTATCCCCCCTGTACTCTATCCCCCCTGTGGTACTCTATCCCCCTGTGGTGCTCTATCCCCCCTGTGATACTCTATCCCCCCTGTGGTACTCTATCCCCCTGTGGTACTCTATCCACCTGGTACTCTATCCCCCTGTGATACTCTATCCCCCTGTGGTGCTCTATCCCCCCTGTGATACTCTATCCCCCCTGTGATACTCTATCCCCCTGTGGTACTCTATCCCCCTGTGGTGCTCTATCCCCCTGTGATACTCTATCCCCCTGTGGTGCTCTATCCCCCCTGTGATACTCTATCCCCCCTGTGATACTCTATCCCCCTGTGGTACTCTATCCACCTGGTACTCTATCCCCCTGTGATACTCTATCCCCCTGTGGTGCTCTATCCCCCCTGTGATACTCTATCCCCCTGTGGTACTCTATCCCCCCGGTACTCTATCCCCCTGTGATACTCTATCCCCCTGTGATACTCTATCCCCCTGTGGTACTCTATCCCCCTGGTACTCTATCCCCCCGGTGCTCTATCCCCCTGGTACTCTATCCCCCCGGTGCTCTATCCCCCTGTGATACTCTATCCCCCTGTGGTACTCTATCCCCCCGGTACTCTATCCCCCTGTGATACTCTATCCCCCCTGTGGTACTCTATCCCCCTGGTACTCTATCCCCCTGTGGTACTCTATCCCCCTGTGGTGCTCTATCCCCCTGTGGTACTCTATCCCCCTGTGGTACTCTATCCCCCTGTGATACTCTATCCCCCTGTGATACTCTATCCACCTGGTACTCTATCCCCCTGTGGTACTCTATCCCCCTGTGGTGCTCTATCCCCCTGTGGTACTCTATCCCCCTGTGGTACTCTATCCCCCTGTGATACTCTATCCCCCTGTGATACTCTATCCCCCTGTGATACTCTATCCCCCTGGTACTCTATCCCCCTGGTACTCTATCCCCCTGTGATACTCTATCCCCCTGTGATACTCTATCCCCCTGGTACTCTATCCCCCTGGTACTCTATCCCCCTGGTACTCTATCCCACTGTGGTACTCTATCCCCCTGTGGTACTCTATCCCCCTGTGGTACTCTATCCCCCTGTGGTACTCTATCCCCCTGTGGTACTCTATCCCCCTGTGGTACTCTATCCCCCTGTGATACTCTATCCCCCTGTGATACTCTATCCCCCTGGTACTCTATCCCCCTGGTACTCTATCCCACTGTGGTACTCTATCCCCCTGGTACTCTATCCCCCTGGTACTCTATCCCCCTGTGGTACTCTATCCCCCTGTGGTACTCTATCCCCCTGTGGTACTCTATCCCCCCGGTACTCTATACCCCTGTGGTACTCTATCCCCCTGTGATACTCTATCCCCCTGTGGTACTCTATCCCCCCGGTACTCTATCCCCCTGTGGTACTCTATCCCCCTGTGGTACTCTATCCCCCTGTGGTACTCTATCCCCCCGGTACTCTATCCCCCTGTGGTACTCTATCCCCCTGTGATACTCTATCCCCCTGGTACTCTATCCCCCTGTGGTACTCTATCCCCCTGTGATACTCTATCCCCCTGTGGTACTCTATCCCCCCGGTACTCTATCCCCCTGTGGTACTCTATCCCCCTGTGGTACTCTATCCCCCCGGTACTCTATCCCCCTGTGGTACTCTATCCCCCTGTGGTACTCTATCCCCCTGTGGTACTCTATCTCCCCGGTACTCTATCCCCCTGTGGTACTCTATACCCCTGTGGTACTCTATCCCCCTGTGGTACTCTATACCCCTGTGGTACTCTATCCCCCTGTGGTACTCTATCCCCCTGGTACTCTATCCCCCTGTGGTACTCTATCCCCCTGTGGTACTCTATACCCCTGTGGTACTCTATCCCCCTGTGGTACTCTATACCCCTGTGGTACTCTATCCCCCTGTGGTACTCTATCCCCCTGGTACTCTATCCCCCTGTGGTACTCTATCCCCCTGTGGTACTCTATCCCCCTGTGGTACTCTATCCCCCTGTGGTACTCTATCCCCCTGTGGTACTCTATCCCCCTGTGATACTCTATCCCCCCTGTGGTGCTCTATCCCCCCTGTGGTACTCTATCCCCCTGTGGTACTCTATCCCCCTGTGATACTCTATCCCCCTGTGGTACTCTATCCCCCTGTGGTACTCTATCCCCCTGTGATACTCTATCCCCCTGTGGTACTCTATCCCCCTGTGGTACTCTATCCCCCTGTGGTACTCTATCCCCCTGTGGTACTCTATCCCCCTGTGGTACTCTATCCCCCCGGTACTCTATCCCCCTGTGGTACTCTATACCCCTGTGGTACTCTATCCCCCTGTGGTACTCTATCCCCCTGGTACTCTATCCCCCTGTGGTACTCTATCCCCCTATGGTACTCTATCCCCCTGGTACTCTATCCCCCTGTGGTACTCTATACCCCTGTGGTACTCTATCCCCCTGTGGTACTCTATACCCCTGTGGTACTCTATCCCCCTGTGGTACTCTATCCCCCTGGTACTCTATCCCCCTGGTACTCTATCCCCCTGTGGTACTCTATCCCCCTGTGGTACTCTATCCCCCTGTGGTACTCTATCCCCCTGGTACTCTATCCCCCTGTGGTACTCTATCCCCCTGGTACTCTATCCCCCTGTGGTACTCTATCCCCCTGTGATACTCTATCCCCCCTGTGGTGCTCTATCCCCCTGTGGTACTCTATCCCCCCTGTGGTGCTCTATCTCCCTGTGGTACTCTATCCCCCTGTGGTGCTCTATCCCCCTGGTACTCTATCCCCCTGTGGTACTCTATCCCCCTGTGGTGCTCTATCCCCCTGTGGTGCTCTATCCCCCTGTGGTACTCTATCCCCCTGTGATACTCTATCCCCCTGTGGTACTCTATCGCCCTGTGGTGCTCTATCGCCCAAGACAAATATCTCCCCTAAATCACATTAATACGAACAAGATGGGATCCTAACAGTATTTGTGAGTCAGAGAAGAGAGGAACCAAAATCAAGTAAAACAAAATAAACATCAAAAGCACAAAGAAGGATTTCTAGCTGCATGTTCTTGCTATTCTGGGTATAAATCCATGACAAAAATAAAGTTGATTTTTGATCCTGTCTCATTGCTCCCTCCTTCTAATCTCTACATCAGGGAGCCGGTCCCTGTAGTGCTGCCGGGCCTCATGTCAGATATACTGCAGGTTCGATTCACTGTCCAGCAACACGCCACAAATCCAACTGCAGCAGAATATCCCTTACTTTATTGGTGCATCATTTCCATTTCCTTCACCAACCATTCTTGTGGCCCCTGTGTGTGATTGCTCTGTGAGATCACTCATCACTGTGTGTGATTGCTCTGTGAGATCGCTCATCACTGTGTGTGATTGCTCTGTGAGATCGCTCATCACTGTGTGAGATTGCTCTGTGAGATCGCTCATCACTGTGTGAGATCGCTCATCACTGTGTGAGATTGCTCTGTGAGATCACTCATCACTGTGTGAGATTGCTCTGTGAGATCGCTCATCACTGTGTGAGATCGCTCATCACTGTGTGAGATTGCTCTGTGAGATCGCTCATCACTGTGTGAGATCGCTCATCACTGTGTGAGATTGCTCATCACTGTGTGAGATTGCTCTGTGAGATCACTCATCACTGTGTGAGATTGCTCATCACTGTGTGAGATTGCTCTGTGAGATCACTCATCACTGTGTGAGATTGCTCATCACTGTGTGAGATCGCTCATCACTGTGTGAGATAGCTCTGTGAGATCGCTCATCACTGTGTGAGATCGCTCATCACTGTGTGAGATTGCTCATCACTGTGTGAGATTGCTCTGTGAGATCGCTCATCACTGTGTGAGATTGCTCTGTGAGATCGCTCATCACTGTGTGAGATCGCTCATCACTGTGTGAGATTGCTCATCACTGTGTGAGATTGCTCTGTGAGATCACTCATCACTGTGTGAGATTGCTCATCACTGTGTGAGATTGCTCTGTGAGATTGCTCATCACTGTGTGAGATCGCTCATCACTGTGTGAGATTGCTCTGTGAGATCGCTCATCACTGTGTGAGATCGCTCATCACTGTGTGAGATTGCTCTGTGAGATCGCTCATCACTGTGTGAGATTGCTCTGTGAGATCGCTCATCACTGTGTGAGATCGCTCATCACTGTGTGAGATTGCTCTGTGAGATTGCTCATCACTGTGTGAGATCGCTCTGTGAGATCGCTCATCACTGTGTGAGATTGCTCTGTGAGATTGCTCATCACTGTGTGAGATCGCTCTGTGAGATCGCTCATCACTGTGTGAGATTGCTCTGTGAGATCGCTCATCACTGTGTGAGATTGCTCATCACTGTGTGAGATTGCTCTGTGAGATCGCTCATCACTGTGTGAGATCGCTCATCACTGTGTGAGATTGCTCTGTGAGATCGCTCATCACTGTGTGAGATTGCTCTGTGAGATCGCTCATCACTGTGTGAGATTGCTCTGTGAGATCACTCATCACTGTGTGAGATTGCTCTGTGAGATCGCTCATCACTGTGTGAGATTGCTCTGTGAGATTGCTCATCACTGTGTGAGATCGCTCATCACTGTGTGAGATTGCTCTGTGAGATCGCTCATCACTGTGTGAGATTGCTCTGTGAGATCGCTCATCACTGTGTGAGATTGCTCTGTGAGATTGCTCATCACTGTGTGAGATCGCTCATCACTGTGTGAGATTGCTCATCACTGTGTGAGATTGCTCATCACTGTGTGAGATTGCTCAAGATTGCCAACTGAGGACAATTTTGTGCTGTAGGCTCGCACCCTCTTGGAATTGGACCACGACTGTGCAAACTCATTCAACCTTCTTACAGCCAGAAAAGGGATGCTTTTGTCTCCTCAGTCAGTATTGATTCAAGCCAAGGTCCCAGATGTGAAAGGACAGCAGGAGTCATTTTATAAGTCCATGCTGCCCGTCAGCACAAACTTATAAAATTACCTCTTGCGTGCCACACAATCCATCTGGCCCAGAACTAAAAGGCTTGATTTTTAAATGACTTAATCACTGATGACTAATCTACTTGTTTGAATAAATCTCTCAATGTACCATTTTCAGATACTCGTGAAGCCTGAAATCACCATCCCTGTGGAAATATTTTCTGTGACCGAGAGCATAATGACATGAAGTGAGCCTCGTTTGTGTAATTTGCATAATTCCCAGAGGCCTGCTGGAAAAAGTTATGAAATGGAGAAAGTCACTCGACAAATTATAAAAAGCTTGAGCTGGTTTTAACCTTTCTGTCCCGTTGACATTGAGTGCCACTCACTGTGAAACATTTCCAAAGTATGCCGTAGATCTGCTGGTGCTGAATCCACCCCGTTTACACCCCATATGGCCAATTCAGCAAAAATCCAGAAGAGCTGCATTACTTCAAAGCAACTACATTTACATGATCCTCCGCCTGTACAGTTGCTGAAAAGGCTCATTCAGCCCTTTATGGTTCTGGTCGTAGACCTACCCTGATGTTGGTAATAACTTACTCCACAATGCCATTGTGTTGCTTGTGAATTACCTGCCTCTGTGCTGCAATTCTTGTCTGCAACATGGATTTCCAATAATGTATACCCATGAGACAACTCTAAACTCACTCGAGCCCCTCTCCCCTCGAGGTGCACTTGAATCCCTCCCCCTTCCCCCAATGGATGGTCACTCACTTCCCTTCCTCTACCTCCCTATTTCTCTCTGGCTGTGGCTCTTGCAATGTGTGTTCCAGGAGTTGGGTTTATATAGGATATATTGTCATATATCACTATTGCCCTTATGTGGAGGTATTATAGGATATTGTCATACATCCTTTACCTTTAGTACAAGTACAAGAGATAATAAATCATAACCCCTTACATGCAGTATATATGAGATATAGGTACCAATTACACTCACATTTCTCAGGAGGTGGCATTTTTGCTGCTTATGCTAGCCTCAGAAAGAGTAGATTGAAGAGAACTCCGCATGGTAGCTCTTCTCTGGAGGTAGCTGAAGTTCCCTAACTGAGTGAAGCTTTGTATCGTTCTTTTAAACTGTTTTTAGCAAACAAGCATCCTAATTATTAACTAGCACATTGTCTAATTCTTACCGAGTCTTAATTTTATTGGGCAGTTTATGACCCTGAGGTCATCGAGCAGATTGCCAAATATAAAATCATGAGGGGTTATCCTGGTCAATATCCTGTTCCAGTGTCTAAAGTTTCATCCTTCATCAATGTTATCTTAGGAATCTTTGCTTCCTATCTTTGCTCTTCGTGAACTATGGCTTTTGTCCTGGAGTATCATTGTGATCAAAAGATAAGATCTACCAACATACACTTTAAACCAATTCTGCCTATTCATGTGGTTTAACCATAATTACTACATTAGCTGTTCTGTCTTCATTCCATATTAAAACAATGTACAAACATATCTATATTCTTACAACAGGAACCTTCCATATGCTCTTATAATGCTGGGCATTTCTAACTGTTTCTCAAGCGCAGTAACTTTGAACTGAAGTGAGCGCACTCAGAGACATTTCTTCCATCTGTGGTTGTCCTGGCTACTCACAATTTCCAGAAGCTCCGACATCAGATAAGCTCCACACAACACTGGCTTTCATTGTCCTTTGGCTCAGAAACTGAAAATAGCTTCAAACCAACACTTCAGTGGCAAACTTCAGTTCAGGCTAAACTCACTCTGCTGGTCTCTCACTCGCACAATCAGTTAACTCAAACACAGGTACTACTTTTAAAACAATCACACCTAGCCACCAGTACTTTCACACTAAGTTACCAGCTAGCTTGTCAATCAAACCAGCCCAGTCCGTATTTCTGGCCTCTCCCTTTAAGACGGCCAATTTAGAGCCATGCATTTGAAGTTTTATTCACTCATCTCTACTTGCGACACAATTGGATTGAAGCTTCCCAAACTCATTTTCCATAGGACCCCACACAGCCATCAGAGAAAAGGTTATCTCATTAGTCTAGACAGGATTGAAACCTAATTGTCAGGGATAAAAAGACTCCATTGTGACCCACTGTATCACCTTCTTCCCTTCAACCTGTCTTTTTAAAACAAAAATTATGGAAAGAAAAAATGAATTTATATAGAACCTTTCATGACCTCAAGAAATAAAGAAAGCATTTTACAGACAATTAAATGAAATTTTGAAGTGTCATCACCATTGTAATGTAGGAAAGGGATGTTAGTTTTGAAGAATAGAAGACTTTCCATTTCAGGCAACCGGCTCTCCGTGATCGAGTACAGTGTGCGTAAATACAGAGGCAAGTTTCCGCTGCTCCAAGATGTGCCCCAGTCTCAACCTGAGAAAAGCACCACTGAGATTCCCAGTTAGTTTTGAATTAGGAATACTTTATACTGTCGGCATAGTCGTACTAAAGCTGACTTGAAAGGACTCAAATTCATTTGATGTAGCAGAGAGAGTAGACTTTCATCTCCTCAGTGTAAGCTTGATTTGAATCTAGGTGTAAATATTCTCATTTTCTCTCACATATACCAACCCCAAAATAAAGAGGTCGGTGCTCTCGGGCCGTCCGTGCACCATGGCCTTCCTCCGGCTGATCGAGATCGAGAACTTCAAGTCCTACAAAGGCCGGCAGATCATCGGCCCCTTCACAAAGTTCGCGGCCATCATCGGGCCCAACGGCTCTGGCAAATCAATCCTCATGGACGCCATCAGCTTTGTGCTGGCGGAGAAGACGAGCAACCTGCGTGTAAATTAGGAATACTTTATGCTGTCGGCATAGTCTCACTAAAGCTGGCTTGAAAGGACTCAAATTCATTTGATGTAGCAGAAAGAGTAGACTTTCATCTCCTCAGTGTAAGCTTGATTTGAATCTAGGTGTGAATATTCTCATTTTCTCTCACATATACCAACCCCAAGATAAAATCATTAACCATCAAAGCAGAGTCTACTCAATGCCACATTAATCTCACTCAGAGACAGCTATCAGGGTCTGCCTTTGCCTTTGCTCCATAGTGATGAATGAATTTCAGTAAATTACTTTATCTTGTTTTTTGGATAAGAGACTAATCCTTGCCACATCTTTGGAATAGGAGACAGTAGTAGGCTGCAGGGACTGTGAACATTAAAGGTGCAGATCAGCATTGCCTCATGCCACCATCTGATGGGAACAATTTTAGAAATGTCCAAAGTATATCTTTTAATATGGCTTTAGACAGTGAAAATGTGTTTCAATAATTGGCTTCAGCCAGCAGTATTTCCTGAGGGACAGTTATGTGTCTGTATCACGAAGACCACAGATGAGTTGTTTAGGCTAAAGCTCGTAAATTTGATTGAAATTATTGGTCCTTTGAAGGACTGTGGATATTTTATGTATAATCGCCAGTTCATGTCAAGTTCTGGTTTCATATGCTGCCAAATGTGAAAAGCAAACAGATTGTTAAAAGGGTCTACATTTGACGATCCGGATTCTTTCCCCTCAGTCTGGTTCAGTAATAACTGAAGTCGAATACATTTTAAAGTTCAACACATCTTTAATAGCAGGGTTCTTAGTCTGCAGCATTGATTTGGACTCCTGATAGAGTCCCTCTATGCTGGCAGAGCAAGAACAAAAACATACAGAAATCCACACGTTTTTATACAGATGAATAGGGTTGGAACATACTTAACGAGGGTCAACACCAATCATAAGCCGGGCATAGGTTGCCATGCGAGGTTACATTATTTCCGGCCAATCATAAATCGTCCATGTGCTGATCATGTTGCTGTTAGACATCAAAGGGGATAACTTCCTCACTTTCCAACTTGGAATGTTCTTCCCTGTCCCTTCTGTTCCTTATCTCCCAACCTGGAATGTCTTTCAACTTTGGCTAAGCTCGTTCCCTATATTGATCTGCCATAAACATGGAGACATTCAGACCAGTCCTTGACTCACATCGAAGACCTATCATTGATAAGACAATGCAGGCCTGCTGACTAAGCAAACATATGGCCCAGCAGGAGGGCCAGGCCACTTGTACCAATCTCAGTTACTAACTAATTAACCCTTTCTAACCATTTTGCATTCTGCTTCTTTGCCACGTAGACATTTTAATATTTTACTAAAAACTGACCACGTAGGGATTCTCATTCCCCCCTTTTATCATTTTATGATAACCAATTATTACGGTGCTCACTAGTTCTGCAGGTTCTGCAGTGCAGCAACATTTAAGTAAGCAATAAACTATAAGAATTATAACAATGAATATGACTAGCCCTTGAACTAGAGAAGTCCCAATGGAACACACATGTTTCATCAATACGCCTTTGTACTCTTATCTGTTCTCAGGAACAGACTCCTTCTAAACATCTCTCAAGTAGGCTGCGAATGTCCTTGGTCAGCTAAACCTATTCATGTTAGTTTGAAAAGGCTAACATAGTCAAATATCCCATGGTGCTTTATATTTTGTTTCCAGCCTAACTAGACTGAATGGTACCTTTCAGACCATTTTACACCTGTGAATTGGTGCCCTCCCCATTATATCCCTTAATCCAAATTCTCCCTACAATATCCCGTTAGATGCTGTACCTCATCTTAACCAGGTTCCCTTCGTGTTGGCCACCAGTCCGGGTGGAAGAGAGGCAGAGCATCTGATAATCCTATCAAACTATAATTGTCTTCCCTTTTACATGCACCTTACCCCAGCGGGTGCTACTCCCGGTACCATGAAGATGTTTTCTTAGTTGAAACCACAGAGACAATGGGGACATTCTCACCCAGGCTCTGTTTTACTATCTTTGCCAAACCCTTCATCCTCTGCTTACATTTATTACATGCAATGAAAATCAAGAAGCACATTACAACAAACTGCACTACGACTAATACATATGAAACTAATCTAATCCAAAGATGGATCTGTATATTCAGTCCCAAATTCCAGAGGTCATTTCACCAGGTGGTGACTTTAATTTGGTCAATGTCATGCTTAATATTGTTATTGTCCTGTTGTAGGTTATAATAAATCTTCTGGGAGAGGTGTATCTCCATTCGCAATGCTTTCAAGTATTTAGGCCACAGGGGTGTCAGATACCCAAATGTGTCCTGATATGCTTTTAAGTCCTTTCTGACATTCTCAGAAACTTGTACGGTGGTGAGGTTATGCCGGTGTATCTCTACCAGTTCCTCGGGTCCAATCCGAACCAGGACTTCAGAAATGGAGTAGAATTCTGGACTTAAAATATCACAAGTTAGATTGGCATATTTAAACGTTTTCAAATTAGTTGTAACACAGTATGCCCTCTCCGGCATATACCACTTAAGTGGGTTTTAGATCCGCCTCTAGGGCCTCCATGGTACAGTTAATATCCCGATTGGTACCGGTATTGTTAAACCCACACTGTGCTTCTAGGCTGTGTCCAACACTATGTGGACACACAGTGACAGCATGTCTAGTAACACATCCCTTTAATTTTGTTCCAGCCAATCAGCTTAAATCTACGTCCTCTAGTTCTTGAACCCTCTGCTAGGGGAAACAGGTACTTCCAGTCTACTTTATCTGGGCCCCTCATAATCTTGTAATTTTGTATCCATCGTGCGGATATCTTCTAAATATTGTTTCTCCCAATTTTATTGTTAACTGATGGGAACCTAACCCTGACTTTTGGAAATCCACATTACTGTGTCCCTCTTTACTTTAATTTCAGTCCTTTTGATTGATACCAGTGTTTCCTGACTGTTTCATTAATTAGTTGGTTTCTCTATGGACCATGTGTCAGTGCCTTGTTTAAAAGGATTTCTCACTCGCCTGGACCACATTAACCATTTTCCTGTTGTGCTGTTGTCAAGTAACTGAGCCTGTCTGAGACTCATTCTTCAATGTATCTTCTTCATGTATCTCCGCATACTAGCAGCATCTCATAGGAATGAGCTTAGTGTTCTTGGATATTAACTTTCTGCTGGCCAGTCTCTTCTTCCTCATGGTATTTCCGAACATTTTCCATGGCACACATCATATGTCCTGTAGGATTCAGTCCTGTAAAAGCAACTGGTTTATTTAAAGAGTGGTTGCAATAGCTCACCAGGCCATAGGCCTTTGTAATCATGTTCTTCATCCTGATCTCCATTTCAGATGATGGCAACATACATTTGTATCTTTTATGTCCACTGTAGCCACTCTTAGGTTTTCAGGTTATCTTATCAAAAAGATCAGGGGTGTCTCGAGTGCTTATCTCCCCCTGCATGGTCCCGATGTCAGGGTAGTGGCCAGGCTATTGAGTGTAGTTTTCTCATTATTCATTATAGGCAAGGACACAAATATCTCCACGAGAAAGCTATCAATTTACTATTCTCAACTACACTTTCCTGACTTCCACTAGATTGTATATTTATGCCAGATTGATTTTTTATCATGCCCAATTCAATGACTTTAGAGAAATTCCCATATCTCCCCACCTCGAGCACTCTGTCTCGGAAGACAACAAATAGGTTAAAACAAAACAAATCAAAATGTTTTCAAAAGAAGAGAATCATTTATATCACCACGCTGTGACATTTGGTATCCGCTGATGTCTGCAGCTAAAGTCTTAAATCTTTAACACCACTGGATCGTTTCCTGCACCAAATTTCTCCAGCAAAGGTTGCACCGTAACTTTGTAACTACTCTCGGTAATCCTGCACCATCAACACTCACGTGGTCCCAAAAAAAACCCAGGGTCACCTGTTTTAAAAGAAACACAGAAAATCCATTGCGGCTCTTCTTGAGAGCCCAAGTGATTAATTTGTCAAATCTTCATTTATTATTTATTTATCCAAAGGAATAATCCCTATACCCAAAACAAATTTAGAAAACAAAACAGGAGAGAGAAATTGCCTAGTTCCACTCTCTCCCTCTCTCTGAAGCACGCAGCCTGTCTGAAATAAACACTGTCTCTCCCACATACAGATGTACGCAGGGCTGCAGACTGGAATTTCTAACTCCAAGTCCTAATCTCTGTGTTTTCAAGATGTAACCACATTAAGCAGATATCATTAGTAGCCGCCTGCTAAGATACGTTATATTCCTCTTTTATTAATTTATTAATGGTTTGGGCATGTGTTTCTAGAACTGTAGCTATCCTTTGCAAATATATGGTCAGCATTTGATCCTCAGACAATTCCTTATCTGTCTTTTCAGTTATCTTTTAATATATCTTTAATGCGAGACCCTAAATCTCTGACCTTTTGATCTAATGTTGTCAAATCAATGGTGTTAACAACTGAGGCAAAGGCAGTTGCTATATCACTTATCACAGATCTTTACGTCTCCATATTTGCCTATCTCTTTTTACGATGTCCACCTCCATTCCATGTGGCTCTTTGTTTTAACACTTGAGTTAGGAGGTGTTGATCTAATTGTTGAGTTTTCTTAGCATTCTCAATGCGAGTTATATAATTTGTCAGGGAAGGTCTCCCCTCTTTGGTCAGATCTTGTATTCTACTATTAATTTCAAATAAAATTGAACAGCCCCAGAACTTGTCAAAACTTCCTTTATCATACTGTGGCAGGGTAAAACTAATAGGCGTTTAGTACCCTGTGTCAGTACATAGCTCAAGTAATGGACTTCCAATTGTCTAACCTATGCTTCCTTTTCATATGATTTGTTTTACATTCCTTTCTTATCAATTTTTCACTGTAGCGTGAAAACTTATATCTCAGTCAATTGTAGCCTTTGGCATTTCCGAGTGATTGGGACAATTTTACTAATATAACCTATACCAATTATTACCTCATGTTCACCTGTGTAATGGTTAGCCTCAGACAGTTCTCAACCGACTGGGTCATTTCTATCTGTTTGAACTGGTCTTGGCATGACAGTCTGGCTTCTTGGGATGGAAGGGGTTAACATTAACTTGCTCTTGTGGTAGGAGTAACTTGATCCTTCTCCCTTTTGAGATTAAGTTCCCACCTTCAAAATTTCACTTCACACAGGTTTGACTGATTTGTTTACTTCTCACATTTGTGGATTGCTTTATACTATATTTTTGCACACTATTTTTTCACATACTTTTAGTGGATCTGATTATAATCAACGCTGCGAGCTGTTCCAGCTTTCCGACTTTTCCTATCACAGTGATACCAGATAGTTTTCTAATGTATCCCGTTAATTTTTAACCTCTTTTTAAACCACAGCCAATCACAAAATAAACATTCAAAATGCCAATTTTTTGAAGATCCCATGTCTGGAATTTAACATGCCCACACTTTATAAGAACCAGAATTTAATAGGTCACTTAACCTCAATAACTCCAATTTTAATTCAGCAGTATCAGAATTAAACACACGACAAGACAGATACATTACACAAAGGAAGAAAACACACAAGACACAGTAAGAAGGGGGCTTAGCCCACAACACCGACAAAAAAAAACACTGATCAAAGACAGGCTTTTTAAAGGGACAGTACACTTAAACAACACAACCTTTCTTTTTCGGGTCTCTGTCTTTTAAACGTTTGTCTAGTCACTTAATTCTATCCATATTGTTTTACAGTACTGTCTCCATAAAGCAATTAGTTCTTTGGCTGAGGTACCTCTGTTATTTTTCCAAATTAATTCCTGAGCCTTTTTTCGGCATCTAAGTTTTATCAATAGTTCCTGTTTATAGCCAATCATCAGGAACTTAAACCCTGACTACCCTCAGTGATATTAACCACTGACCTACCACTTACAAGTTATTCCCTAAGTGATATTCGACCACTGACCTCCTCCTGCTATTTCTGTGTATTCGCCAGACTGACCTGAATCTTGTAAGGACACCACACGAGTGTTAGCGATTGGACGATTCGTCGTCAGACTGACGGATTGGAGGAAAACCGACATAGTAAATTAAGACTACTTACATCGGGGCGCCATTTCCTTCCTCCGTGTCTGAGACAATCCGCCTCTTACTCCGCGAACTCTCGGTGAACGACCGTTAAGATCCCACCGCTGCCACCAAATGACGATCCGGATTCTTTCCCCTCAGTCTGGTTCAGTAATAACTGAAGTCGAATACATTTTAAAGTTCAACACATCTTTAATAGCAGGGTTCTTAGTCTGCAGCATTGATTTGGACTCCTGATAGAGTCCCTCTATGCTGGCAGAGCAAGAACAAAAACATACAGAAATCCACACGTTTTTATACAGATGAATAGGGTTGGAACATACTTAACGAGGGTCAACACCAATCATAAGCCGGGCATAGGTTGCCATGCGAGGTTACATTATTTCCGGCCAATCATAAATCGTCCATGTGCTGATCATGTTGCTGTTAGACATCAAAGGGGATAACTTCCCCACTTTCCAACTTGGAATGTTCTTCCCTGTCCCTTCTGTTCCTTATCTCCCAACCTGGAATGTCTTTCAACTTTGGCTAAGCTCGTTCCCTATATTGATCTGCCATAAACATGGAGACATTCAGACCAGTCCTTGACTCACATCGAAGACCTATCATTGATAAGACAATGCAGGCCTGCTGACTAAGCAAACATATGGCCCAGCAGGAGGGCCAGGCCACTTGTACCAATCTCAGTTACTAACTAATTAACCCTTTCTAACCATTTTGCATTCTGCTTCTTTGCCACGTAGACATTTTAATATTTTACTAAAAACTGACCACGTAGGGATTCTCACATTCACAGCTTATCCGTTTAAGTGTTAGACCATTGAGAAGAAATCGGCTGGTCATCAAATGGACCTGCTTTAATATCAAAGTAAAGGCAACTGTACAATTGAGGAACAATCCTGTGGTTCCCCAGTTCCTTACTTTGCAGTGCTTCAACCATGTGAGAGGGCCAGCGGACGTCAACACCCATATAACATCAATCAGAGGCTCAGTTAGAAGCAAAGAACTACAAGCATCTGGCAACGCCTTGATTTTAAAATTTTCATCCTTGTTTTCAAATCCATCCACGGCCTCGTCCCTCCCTATCTCTGTAATCTCCTCCAGCCCTACAATCCTCGAAGATGTCTACACTTCTCCAATTTTGGCCTCTTGCACATCCCCGATTTTCATTGCTCCACCATTGGGCGGCCGTGCTTTTAGCTTCCTAGACTCTAAACTCTAGAATTCTCTCCTGAAACCTCTCCACCTCGCTACCTCTCCTCCCTTAAGATGCTCCTTAAAATCTACCTCTTTGACCAAGTTTTTGGTCACCAGTCCTAATATCTCCTTATGTGGCTCGGTGTTTGATAACACTCCTATGAAGCGCCTTGGGATATTTTACTACGTTAAAGGCACTAAATAAATGCAAGTTGTTGTTTTTGTTGTTATTGAAGTATAGTCACTGTTGTAATGTAGGAAATATTTGCCGAGGTCTTGTATTATTTTAGTATCTCACTCTATCTTAACGCTTCTGTGCATTATTTAATAGTGCAATGCAAGGATTTGCCTCTTACCCAAAAAACAAGATAAAGTAATTTACTGAAATTCATTCATCACTATGGAGCAAAGGCAAAGGCAGTCCCTGATAACTGTCTCTGAGGGAGATTAATGTGGCATTGAGTTGACCCAGCTTTGATGGTTAATGAATGCTGTTTTTTTTAAGAAGATAACTAATGGAATGCAGGACTTGTAAGATAGAGCTATTTGGTACTTTTACCACTATTCTCAGTGATTCGATTTGATCTGATTTGCTTGATAACACTGGCAGTACACTGGGTAAATGAGCAGTGTGTGGAACAGGGGTATAAAGCTGTGGATAGTGTAATTCTTCATATCAATCATCATATCAGTACTGTAACATGATCTTTTCCAGCAGAAATCTGGTGTTGTTGCCTTAATCCTAAAATTTTAATATTTTCCCTTTACATCTGCACGTTTGCAGTAGATATGTGTGTGTTTTAAAATTATATATATAGGACATACATTCCTATATGTACGCAGATAATTTTATATATATATATATATCTTTCTTGCATGTACCATTTGTCTATCTTTTCTCTTTTAATTGTACAGACTCATTTTTCTCCATTACATGGTGATATTTGGAATTCGATGGCTGAGTACTGACTGTCCTATGAGATTAAACCTATTTAGGATTGAACTCCTAACTAGAAGATTTCGATTGTAGTATACATGATTGAAAAGTCCCTGCGGTGCTTCAATTAATCCAGGGTACAACTGTGCTATGGTTGTTGTTCTTGTTATATAACTTGATTTGTGCTCAAATCAAAGGGGCCTCTTCTAGTCCATTGCTCTTTGTGTCATTGATAAACACTGTAGAAGAAGGTGTTTTAGTAATAGCACAAGACTTACCAATGCTATTTACCTTAACTGGCCTCTTGCACATCCCCGGTTTTCATCGCTCCACCATTGGCGGCCATGCCTTCAGCTTCCTAGGCCCTAAGCTCTAGCACAAGATTTACCAACTCTATTTACCTTAACTGATTTGACCTATTGCTTATAGAACAATGTCCATCAGTACTTTATTGCTAAAGAAGATTCATCAAAACTCTTAACTACCTCACTAATTTCACATCATGAAACACAGAAGATTTTTACTTTACAGATCAGGCAGTGTCTGACTTACATTTTACAATGTCTGAAAGCAACAATTAAAAACAAAATTCTCCTGTCCAAAATTCAATGGTGGTAACCTTGTAGGTGTGTTTATAACCTTGATGAATGAATAAACTATGTCAAAACTTAGTTGTATCGTATCAAAATGCGACAAATCACAATGCAGTTGTTACATGTTAAAATTAAGGGATATATTGTGGAAAACAAGAAGGTCAAAGAACCTTGAAATATAAATTAGGGAAGGTGACACAAAGTGAACTTATAACTTAGTCTAAGTTGACCAATTTTATATTGCACTGCACATCAATTGCGTTTCAATACTGGCAATCAGATTGACATTTTAAAAGCTCGTGTGTGTTATAAAAAGTGTAAGTCAAAATGTAGCAACACATCTACATTAATCAGAGCCAGATTTCATGCTGCAAATTAGTCAACATCACTTTAACCTTTTGTGGATGACGGGATTGTTTTTTAGTTTCTGTAAAGCAAAATCATCCTTTCCATCATTTTTTTAAGAATTGAATTCAAAACACTGCACAAAACTCCAGCTTAATATTACAGAATGTAATGATGTGAAGTACAGGCAAAAAATGCCTTCAACTTTCCCTCTTCTAAAATAGTTGCAGCGGGTTCTGGAATTGGAGCTAATCGACAGGTTGAGCTTTATGGATTGAATGGAATTTTCTTGTTTTTTCATTCTTGTAGAACCATAGACATTTACAGCACAGGAGGAGGTCATTCGGCCCATCGTGTATGTGCCGGCTCTTCGCTGGAGCAATCCAAAACCAATCCCAATGCCCTGCTCGTTCCTTGTAGCCTTGGATTTTCCTCTGCTTCAAAAATGCAATGGTCCCTGTCCCAACTATTCCCTGTGGCAAAACATCCCATAGTGTCCAAGAATTATGACATTGCTAAGCAACAGCAATAACAACAACAACTTGTATTTATATAACACCTTTAATGTAGTAAAACATCCCAAGCACTTCACAGGAGCATAATCAGACAAAAATTGACACCAAGCCAAAGAAGGAGACATTAGGACAGGTGACCAAAAGCTTGGTCAAAGAGGTAGGTTTTAAGGAACGTCTTAAAGGAGGAGCGGTGGAGAGGTGTAGAGGTTTAAGAAAGGAATTCCAGACCTTAGGGCTTAAAGCATGGCCACCAATTGTGGGGCAAAGGAAATGCGAGTTGCACAAGAGGCCAGAATTGGAGGAACGCAGAGTTCTCAGAGGGTTGTGGGGCTGGAGAAGGTTACAGAGATGTGAAGGGTTGAGGCCATGGAGGGATTTGAACACAAGGATGAGAATTTCAAAATAAAGGTGTTGCTGGACCGGGAGCCAATATAGGTCAGCAAGCGCTGAGTTGTTGGGTGAATGGGACTTAGTGTGAGTTAGGATACAGGCAGAAGAGTTTTGGATGAGCTTAAATTTATGGAGGGTGGAAGATAGGAGGCCAAGCAAAGAGATAATCACATTGTACAGCAGCATACTGTTATTGTGATGGCATCTGTGTTTTATGCTCATTTGGTTTATGATCATCAAGGAGCATGCTAACATCCGTTTCTATCACAGTGCTGTTGTCGTCAGCAGTCCTGCCTCCAACAATGTGGTAACATTTCATATATATTACCGAACTGCTTCCATTGACAATAATTATGTGATGTAAAACTGCTTTCTTGCTGCTGACTCTGCTCCATTTACACATTGCAGGGTAGGATGCAACAACGGCTGATATCTGCTCACGTGCAAGAGTTGAGTATGTGCAGTTGGTCTGGTCAAAACGTGATGCTAAAGCAACTGCGCCTGTGTGATTCTGACAACTTTAACAGACTGGCTGAGATCCTACCCAAAGGGAAGGTTTACACAGCCCAGCAACGTCTAGTCTGTTTTGTTGCTCTGTACAGATGCACCTAAAATGGCAGCACAGTTTTGTTGTTCTAATTAGCTGCTGTTTTACGTATGCTAGTGCTGCCACTCAGTGGTCGGAGGAATCACGTGACACTTCCGCTCAAGAAGCATCTTGGGACCTCCAATGGCACTGATATTGCTACATTTCCTTCACAGTTTTGTTTCTGATGACATTCTGAGGTAACCTTAAAATAAATACGGTATTATGTAAATGAGGTGACAATAGTGTCACTAAAAGCTAGTGCACAGGTACAAACAGCAATCAAAAAGGTGAATGGGATGTTGGCCTTTATCTCGAGGGAGTTGTAATACAAAGGGGAGGAAGTGATGCTCCAGTTGTATAGAGCCTTGATCAGACCCCATCTGGAATACTGTGTTCAGTTTTGGTCACCAAACCTCAGGAAAGATATAGATTCACCAAAATGATACCTGGGGTTAAAGGGTTCAATTATGAGGATAGGTTGCGTAAACTTGTATTTCCTTGAATTTAGATGGTTGAGGGGTGATCTAATCAAGGTATTTAAAATGTTAAGGGATTGAGTAGAATGGGCCTATAGTCTCTGGAGTTTAGAAGAATGAGAGGTGATCTCATTGAAACATATAAGATTCTGAGGGGGCTTGACAGGGTAGATGCTGAGAGGTTGTTTCCCCTGGCTGGAGAGTCCAGAACTAGGGGGCATAGACGCAGGATAAGTGGTCGGCCATTTAAGACTGAGATGAAGAGGAATTTCTTCACTCAGAGGGTTGTGGATCTTTGGAATTCTCTACCCCAGAGGGCTGTGGATGCTGAGTCGTTGAGTATATTCAAGGCTGAGATGGATAGATTTTTGGACTCTAGGGGAATCAAGGGATATGGGGTCAGGCAGGAAAGTGGAGTTGAGGTTGAAGATCAGCCATGATCTGATTGAATGATGGAGCAGGCTCGAGGGGCCATACGGCCTGCTCCTGCTCCTATTTCTTACGTTATGTTCTTATATTCGATTAAATACAGAGAAACTATTTCCCCTGGTGGAAGAATTAGAGCTAGGCCATTTAAGAGTGAAATCAGGAATTAATTTTTCACACAAAGGGTAGTGAAAATCTGGAACTTGCTCCCCTAAAAGGCTGTGGACACTGTGGGGTTAATTGAAATTTTCAAGACTGAGATCAACAGATTTTTGTTGGTTGAGGGTATCAAGGGATATGGAACAAAAGCGTAAAAATGGAGTTGAGGTACAGATCAGCCATGATCTAATTAAATGGCAGAACAGGCTCAAGGGGCTGAATGGCCTACTCCTGTATCTATGTTTCTATTGCCTTATTAAGTGCGATATTGGAGAAGTTACACCAGCGGCAGAAAATAGAATTAGCTGGTGTCGATAGCAATGGATGCCACGTGCTAGTTTTTGATTGCTGACATGAGCAAGCCTTTCCCGACACTGGGGAAAGGTTGCGCAGCCAGAAAATGAAAGTTGCAACTGTGACTTTTTTACAGGTGTGTGTGTGTGTGTGTGTGTGTGTATACACAATGCAGCGTGATTCCCTGTTGCTGCAGCAATATATAATGGGGCAGATTTCAGAGTATCAGGAGTGACTTTGGAGCAAATACCTACGCCCAAATCTCACATGTGTCCCCAGTAGTATGCGGAGAGTCTACTGCAGTGGAACTGGGTTATGTTACTGAACTGTGTACAAAGAGAAACTATTGTACAATACAAATGAGGCATTACAGCACTGCTGGGGTATCACATTGTGGACCTGCTTCAAGGAGAGGCAGCTTCACAATATAAACACAGCATTTGATATTTTCAATATGCTTGTCAAATCAGGCACATTCTAAACAAAACCAACAATACTGTTTAAATTCACAATTTACATGAAGTGGGTCTACCATGTAATACCCCAGCAGGGCTGTAATATCCCATTTGCGTTACGCAATCATTCCTATTTGTAAACAGGTCTGTAACATAAATCAGTTCCCCTGCCTTCTTTATATTACGGGACAGATTTGGAAACAATTTGCCCCTACGAGATTCAGGTATGGGTGGTTGCTCCAGTGTCACTGCTGACACTCTGGGATCTGCCAGAAATATACAGTCCCCATCGCTTACAGAGGGCGCATTGGTCTTAACGCGATTTGCCCACTATACGCGATAGCGTTAACGCGATTCGCCCGCTATACCTGGCTGGTGTTAACGCAATTTGCCCATTAAACGCGGTCGTGTTAACGCGAATTGTCCACTATACGCAATGGTGTTAACGCGATTTACCCACTATACGCGGTGGTGTTAACGTGATTTGTCTGCTATATGTGATGGTGTTAACACGATTTGCCCACTATACGCGGTGGTGTTAACGTGATTTACCCACGATACGCAGTGGTGTTAACACGATTTGCCCGCTATACGCAGTGATCTTAATGCAATTTACCTGCTATACTCAGTGGTGTTAACACGATTTGCCCACTATACGCGGTGGTGTTAACGCGATTTGCCCGCTATACGCAATGGAGATAATGCAATTTGCCTGCTATACGCAGTGATCTCAATGCGATTTACCTGCTATATGCGGTGGATGGTAAAACCAAAAATCGAAGTGACCAACATATTTTTTTTAAAAAGGAAGTCTCCACTTAGCAACTGCCTCTCCTGATTGTTAACAGTTGATTGCAGAATCTCATCACTGAAGTAATCGCACTTTAATTGAAAGCCCGACTTTGCCTGATTTCAGCAGAACTTTCAAAATCAGTCAGTACAGGATAAATACTTACTGAACTGCCCGAAATAGTCGGCGCACTGAATACAACGCCTTTGTAATTGACCCCGATGGTAATGGTGAATGGTTAGCGCCATTTGCCCGATACAGGCGGCTGCCCATGATAAGTGTGAACAGTGTAAGCGGTGGGGCCTGTACTGCGGGAGCAACAGGGAAAGATGCACGAGAACAAAAGCAAAATACTGCGGATGCCGGAAAACTGGAATAAAAACAGAAAATGCTGGAAAAGCTCAGCAGGTCAGGCAGCATCTGTGGAGAGAGAAAAATAGAGTTAACGTTTCAGGTCGGTGACCTTTCATCGGTAGATGCGTGAGTATATTTACATGCGGACATCACAAGTTTTTGGCCAGGAAAAGGCTTGTCCACGTCAGCAATGACGAAACCAATTTCCAAACTTCTTTCACGTTGGAATTCTCCAGTTGCAAACAGGTTCCACAAAGAGTGGAAGTAGCAGCACTAACCTACTGCAATTATTCCGTTTAAAGCATTGCGTTTTGTGTGTAATTAGTGTGAAGCTGTCCCAATGGGAATCCCTGCAGCCACTACCTGTTATTTCCATTCTGAGGAATAGATTATCCAATTCCTATTGTGTTTCTGCCACTTGTTTTACAAATATGAGCTGAGTTGAACATTTGCACTTGAATTGCCCAAGGGAAGGGGAATATTTATACTGAGGGATGTGTTTCTTTGGACTTGTTATCCTTGTGGTACAATTCTCATCCTTACCAAGTGTTCACCTGAGTATATTTAAATGTTTAGCATCACGTCATCCCTCCACATCAGGAAATGTTTGACTGGAGTTCACTCATCCGTGACTAAATATGGATTTTAATAACTTGCTCAAGTTCATCACTTAATTCTCAAGACTAACAAAGAAGCAAGTCCCATGATGGCAAATCCTGTGGTTGTATTTTTCAGTGAATTGAGTTTAAATATTTATGGAAACAATGAAAAGTTTAATTTTGACCACATATTTATAAGAATAGAAGCATAAAAAAGGTCATTTGCCAATTAACGTGTACTCCATATCGCCCTTTATAAAGAGAAACATTCTGCAAAGGTCCATTTCCCCATTCTCATGGTTAGTGCCCTTTTAATGCTTTAGTCACTGACCACAATAACTGAGTAAATGGATGCAAATATTTGTGCAATAGTATAAAATGGGTGATAGCTCAGTGTAAATTCCTTCAATGTAAATAAAAATGTAAAGATGTAAAACGGGCTGCCGACTCGCTATCACCCGTTTTACAATATCGCACAAAGTTAAAATCTACTCCATTCTCTTTATCAAAGACCTTTCAAAGCCTTTCTCTTTTGCTTTAACTAACAGATGGTTTCAGATTTTTGTCTGGCAATGCAATCAACTCTCGTAAAGCATGAAACATTCCTCTATTGTCAAGTTCTTGTCCTTCTGACTTATTAGATTTTATTTATATATGGTAATCCTTGAATCCTATTTGCTTTTCAGGGCCCCTTGTAGGATGCTTGGCTATAAAGTCTAAATTATTTAAGGTTGCTTGGGTGAAATCAAAGTTAGCAGACTTTATCTTTTCCCCCATTGCATCAACAATTGTCTCAAAACCAATCTTGGGCTCAATTTTGAAATGGTGGCAGGTTGGCAGCAGGGGGTGAAGGTGCTGGTGACAGGCTGGCTGCCGTCAGGAGCTGCAATGCAAGGGGGGGGATAGAAAGAGAGAGAGCGGGACGTCATCCGGCGCTGGACTGGAAGAACGGGGGGGGGGGGGGGGGGGAGGAGTGGAAGATCGGGGGGATATTGGGGGGAGAGGGGAAGATCAGGGAGGCATGGGGGGGAAGGGGGGAGATCGGGGGGACATCGGGGGGGGGCGGTGAAGAGGGGGAGATCGGAGAAGGAGAGATTGGATATCGGAGCAGGGTGGAAAGGTAGGTTGATTTTGTGTTTTAACTTCCTGCAATGGTTTTTGATGTACTTTATTTCGTTTATTTTTCCCTGATCCGGCCCTTCATGCCTGGTTTCACAAGTAAAGTGCCTTAACTACCTCAATGACTTACATTTGGCTCTTTAACTGTCAACCTGCCGGCTTTAATTGCCGGCGGGACTTCCGATTTCGGGACGCCCCGAGCGCACACAGATGCGTCCGTGGGAAACTCGGACGTCAGCGGGTTGGAGCCAGCTTCCAAACCCAAACAGGATTTTGGTGATTTTCGGAGCCCCCTGCCCCCAACGCACCCGCAATTTCTCCATAAAATTGAGCCCCTTGTGTTTAAGATGAGCTGTTTCTTCTGAATTAATTTGTTGAAGTATCAAAGTGTCCAATTTACAGTTTGAAGAGTTGCTTTAATCATTACTTAGTTGGAATGGAAGTCCCTGAACTAATCTTGGCAAAGTCTAGGAATTATATTTACCAGATTTGTAATTAAGCTTGTAATTGGACTGCCATAACCATTAACGTTAGCTTTGGAGTGGTAGGAAATTTATGGAGGAAATAGAGATAAGTAGTGGGCATTAGAACACTGAAATGCATTGAATATTCATAAGGTGACAGGGCCACCAGATGGGAAAGCACCAAGAATAATTAAGGCAATGTGAGTGGGAATGAGGGACCCCTGAGGAGTTTATTTTTCCAGTACATTACATACAGGGTTAGTGCTAAATGACTGGAAAATAAATGATGTTATTACAGAGATTAAATATGTGATCTTGGAAATTATCGGCCTGTCAACGTGACATTTACAATAGAAAAAAAAACATTGGAGTTAAGAAGTAGTTCAAGAACCTTTATTTACGGATAATAATCCCAAGCCAACGAGGTCTTGTGACATGTAGATCGTTCCTTCATATTTGTTGGAATTCATCAAGGGTTCCGCAAAATTGGTGGTTAAACTGAATATTATGTATCTTTATTTTTAAAGGACGTTTTATAAGATGGTTCACAAACAGTCGTGGTGTGCCTTCTTCTAGAACCACTGCAGTCGGTGTGGTGAAGATGCTCCCACAGTGCTGTGCTGTTAGGTAGGGAGTTCCAGGATTTCGAGACAGTACAGAGGAGGACAACAGTGGATTAGGCACCTGAACTAGGAGGGGAGGCCAAAGAGACTGAGATATGTTTACACTGGAGAAAAGAAGGCACGGGGAGACCTTTTCAAAATCTTTAAGCCATGTATGTCCCTATAGTTAATAGAAAGGCACATGGTAAAACAAAACCAAAATGGCTAACTGGTCATGTCCAAATTAGGCCGGAGTTTTATAATGCACTCCTGCTTCTGCTGGGCCCACAAAAATCAAAACTCAAAGTTTCCTGCGCCATTTTTATGTGGTCTGCCTTTAAGGCCCATTAGTTAGGCTGCTCAATGCCTAGTACAACCGGGCGGAGCAAGCAATTGGTGTACTGCAACCAGCATAGGACCCCAATTTACATATTTAGGCAGCCATAGGCCTGTTTCGGGTGGGCGGGCTGCTCGCCTATTTACAGGCCTACTTGAATATGGCATCAGCGGGGGCTGGGGTGTCAAAGAGACGGCTGAGGTGACCCTCCCCCCCCGCCCCGGTTTGCATCTGCTGAATGCCCGTTTTTCAGGCACAAAACGGACAGCCCGCTGTTGAATTTCTGCCCTGGTGGCCCAAAATTGTTCACAATATTGTAAATATCTCCTCGCCAGTGATCTATACGCAGCCGAAATAACATGTTTTGACTGATAATCCAATGCCCTACAGGTGAACCCCAGCAATTGCATTTTGTTACAGTTATATAGGGCCCGATTTTACCAGGGGTGCGGGTTCTCGGTGGGTGGGCCAGCGGGCGCCCGGTGAAATTAGTGGGTTGCCCGCGCGATCGTAACAGGCAACACACTAATTGGATTCACTTACCTGCTCCTCCGGGTTCCCCGCTGCTGATCTGCGCGTCGGGCGGGCTGCGCATGCGCAGTAAGATCTGTCAGCTGGAGGCGCTCTATTTAAAGGGGCAGTCCTCCACTGACAGATGCTGCCACAAACAGCAAAAATTGCAGCATGGAGCAGCCCAGGAGGAAGGCTGCTCCCAGTTTAATGATGCCTCACTCCAGGTATCATTAGATGGGGTGAGGAGGAGGGGGAGGACAGAGATCTTCCACCCGGCGGGCGGGAGGAAGCGGCCTGCCTCTGCCACCAAGAAGGCCTGGCTCGAGGTGGCAGAGGAGGTCACCAGCGCCACCAACATATCGCCCACCTGCATACAGTGCAGGAGGCGCTCCAATGACCTCAGTAGGTCAGCCACAGTGAGAACACGTAATCTTTCCCCTACACTCCATCTGCCACAACACTGCCCCCACCCCACATCTCCTTCAGCACTGCCAACACTACTCTGTCACATCACCCCTCATACCCACTCAAACCTCATCCTCATCTTACCTGCACCTACTCACCTCGCCAGTACTCATCCCGCCACTACCACTCAACCCAATCCTCATACAATCTCATGGCTCTATCCCATACTCACCCTCTCATGCATCTCTCTCACGGCCAGCCTCATTCAACCTGCCACCACCTGTGCTGCAGCCACAGGGCATGCATCACATATGTGCAGTAGGCAGCGTAAGGCAAACGTGTCGTGAGCATGAAGGGGATGCACAAGGGTGTTTGAGGGTTTGTCATGGTTCTTACATCTATTGAATTAAAGAACAACTCACATCACACATTATATTGGCACCACTACTGCCATGTCTTCGCGAATCCTGTCCGGTTTGTGCAATAATGCCCACTCCTGGGTATCACTATGAGGACCCACCACTGATGCCACCCATTGTGTCACTGCAGAGTGGGTGTAGGTGTATTTGCAGGGCTCTTCTGCGCAAATGACTGAGAGACATCGGCGATGTCCCCGGTTGCACCCTGGAAGGCTGTGGAGAAGAAGTTCGGGAGGGCAGTGGTGACTTTGACAGCGACTGGTAGGAAGATGGTGCACGGGCCAGCCAGGAGCAGCTCGGCATGAAAGAGGCTGCAGATGTCCACGGCTACATGTCGACTGACTCTGAGCCTCCGTGTGCACTGCTGCTCAGAGAGGTCCAGGAGGCTGAGCCTCGGTCTGTAGAACGTGTGGCGAGGGTAGTGCCCTCTGTGACGCATCTCTATCTGCGGTAGCCCTCCCTCCTGCTGTACAGGTGGATGTGTCACAGCACTCTGTTGTGGAGCTCCACGTGTCAGAGGTGGACGGCGTGGATGGCGAGGCTTGTGAGGCTGGTGATGCTGTTCGCCCTCCGAGGAGGTCATGACTGCAGCTACGGTGGCCCCCATCCGCAAGATGTACATCTGAGGGGGTCCGCTAAGTAGGTACATGTTTCCGGACCCCGGGGTAAGTGTGCAGGTTGGTGACTTTGACCATCAGGAGGAGGGTGGTGGAGGCCAAACTTTGTCCCAAGTGACAGAGTGGCCTCCTGCAATGGGCGAGGGTCTCCCCCCACCCACCTGTCAAATGGACCTTTGCAGCTGCCACAGGCTGACAGCTGCAACACGTCCATTTCAACTGGAAGTGTTTCCCCCAGTGTGGGGAACAGTCCCATGTTTATCCAAAATCACACACAGTCCCTTAATCAGGTCAGTTAATGACCTGAACAAGCAAAGTAAATACACTCAAGTGGCATCCCGTTGGCTTTAATTGCCTGCGGGATTCCCACCAGCGGGGGCTGCGCGCGCACGCCGGCGCGTCATCGGGGAACTCGGAAGTGGGCGGGATCGAGGCGCGATCCGGTCCCGCACCTGGATTTCGGGATTTTTGGGACCCCCCCGCCGAGAACGCACCCGATAACGGGTGCTAAAATCGAGCCCTTACTGTTTGGATATTCCAATCAATGGTCAACCACAGACAAAACCGTCCCTTTTTCCACTTTTGTTATTGGACACCCTTCATTGTGTATGCGTAGCGTATGATTCCCATTCTAATATACATTATGCTTCATTCATGCACATGAACACACTTGCTGCTCATGTGTGAAATAAACTACACTAAATAAATATTGACTACAATTCACATTAACTCAGTCAAAACATTCAGTGGAAAATTGGACTGATTTTTCATTCAGTGGGGTTTGGAGGTGAATGGTACAGGTCAGATTGGGTCCTACAAGTAGAGCAAGCTGATGGACCATACTTGATCAGGTGAATGGCCTCTTACACTGTTATACTCCTAAATAGAGGAACAGTAATACCTGCACCATCCCTGAGCCTTCCCAGCTGGAGTTTCATGCAACCATTGGGTCTTATCTTTGACCTTTCTCAATGAAACTTTCTTGTATTAAAGCTGTGAGAGAGAGGAGGGGATGTCGGTTCTATGCAATTGGGGTTACCAAGATACAGAAACCATAGGAGATTGATATTTTAGGGGTCAACGGACTACAGGTAAGGCATTACCTTCAGCCATCTGAAGACATAAAGAATTTTCCAGATTAATGACGTGATAATCCCTATACTTGTTTACAGTCATACACTCTACTGAACATATAGACAAATTGGTGGGTGGGCATTTGCTTTGCATTTCATTTGTCAGTGATACTTTTCACTTCTACACTGCATCTGCCTAGGAACATTAGGAACAGAAGTAGGCCATTCAGGCACTCGAGCCTGCTCTGCCATTCAGTTAGATCATGGCTGATCTGTACATCAATTTGTTGATAATTTGCTGGAGCAATCAAATCTTACTACAACAACTTGCATTTATATAGCGCCTTTAACATAGTAAAACATCCCAAAGCGTTTCACAGGAGCGAAATCAGACAACATTTGACATCAAGAACATGCCATACCTGCAGGACTGTGCTGATTTGATGCTTTGTTTGAGCAGCATGCAGCAGTAAATCAGGACCAACAAGCTCTTTTCACATGTTTTGGGATTGATGCCATTTAAGGAACAAATAACCAAAGCAATTTATGATACCTTGAAACACCCAGTTATGTGTGACTGTTCTAGGAGATACTTCAATCCTTAGAGATAAATCTTTACATCCTCACATTAAGTACTCCTCCTTTCTGCTTGGAAATGTGGCTTTAAAACAATAGGAAATGTATTTCTTCTCCCAACTATTACAACCAGATACTCAGAATAAGAGTCATAATAAATCCAGCACAGCTAGAGTACAGTATTTATAACAGAATACAAATCCCATAAAAACTGAGGTCTTGTCAAGAGCTTTATTAAGACCATACATCATCTCCCACATAATCAATCATGTTTAGTTACTTCGAAATATTACAGAGATAGCTGGGGGTCTCATATTATTAGTGTTATAAATCCTTTTAAACATGGTGTTTTAAGGCAAATACATATCTACATGCACATTATACTTTCCTACTTTATGGCAATGGACTAAATTGATAGTAAAATGGTCTACTCATTATTATGAGGAAATAAATATTTGTATATATTAAAAATCAGCATGCCAATAGTAAATTATTCTGTTTAAATTAGCATTCAGTGTCTTGTAGGTTTTAAAAGCCAGACTTAAATTCCTGCTCTAACCAATATATCCATTGCTCAGCATATTAACTAAATATCAAAACAAACTCGTTATTTTTCTTCTTCTTAGAAACATCGTAAAGCATGTCCTCGGCAAAGGGCAATTTGAACACCCCTGTGTGAAAGCACCTTCCCATTCTCACCATTCCAACTTGCCATCCCATTCCCACTGTGAACAACTTCAATGTCAGTGCAGAGTGTCTTTCCATTCCCACTGTGACCAAACTCAATTAAATCAGTTATTTTGATTTCTTCTTTATTATATTGTTAATGAATTGTAAGTGATTAATTCCCATGGCTTAGCTTTAGTCCTTTAAGTTGCTGAAAATAAAAGTGAATGTATATTAGTTCATTAATGGGTAGGAGTGAATGAATACTGATTCATTGAATGATGGAAGTAAATTCATACTGATTCATTAATGAATAAAAATAAATGCATATTTATTCATTAATGAATGGAAGTGAGCACAAACTGATTCATTAATGGATGGAAGTGAATGTATACTGATTCATTAATAAATGTATATGAATGTAATATTCGTTTACTAATGAATGGGAATAAACATATACTGATTTATTAATGAATGGAAATGAATGAATGTGTTACTGATTCGTTAAGGGATGAAAGTGAATATATAGTGATTCATTAATCAATGGAGATGAATGTACAGTGATCCATCATTGAATGGAAGTAAATATAATGCGGATTCAGAAATGAGAAAGCTCCCCTTAGGCTAGTTCAGCTTTGTCAAATTTTGTCTTCTAATGCTCTAGTGAAGCACCTTGGGATGTTTTACCATGTTAAAGGCACGATATAAATGCAAGTTGTTGTTGTTGTTATTCCTAATTGCCATCCAGTGGCTGGAAAGTGCACATGGGTGCAGGTAGGGAACAGTTGGGTGTCACCGTCCTGACCTTCGCCCCGGTGTTGAACAGCTTGCTGACACTCGCTGTTTTGAGTGTTTTCTTGGGAAAGATATCCTGTGGGACCATATCCTTCCATTTTAATGAGGGGAAAAAATTGGATAAGCAACAAAACAAATGTGTGACATTCTTTACATACTAAACTCCACAACTGCCTTGTCACATCTGAGAGTTAATCAACACCTCATACACTGTGCACCAGATAAAGTCACACTTGTGAATTCATTATTGTGCTTGGGTTATTGACATGCATAGGTGTTTTAATATATTTGTAATTCTCATGCTCACAGTGAAAAGTTTATAAAGAATCGTCCAAGGTCCTGAAAATTAATCTACCAGTTCTCATCGACCAGAAGCCTGCTTTATTTTAATGAAGCAATACATACTGTACTGAGAAACTAATGATAGGCTGGTAGATGAAAAGATGAAAGCACAGGTCAAGTTGATAATTGGACCAGCCTATTCTCACTTCCACCCTACAGTGCACAGGCAAGCTTGTTATTGTTACACTCCCATATATTTGAGCTCTGATGAAACCTCAGGCTAAATGTATGCAATCCAAGGTTCAGTGCATATCCTCCGACAACTGGGTGTTCTGAATTGGACTGAGATGCCTTCGATCGAGTGTGAAAGAATAATTAAGCACTAATTAAGATACCCAAAGATATGATTGAATCTAATTTAAAGACCTTGCTTTGGGGATTTTTTTCAAGCGCAGGCTGCACCAAGTAATCTGTTTCTCTGGCACTATTTTTGCTACCAATAGCACACATAATATTGTAAATTCGGATTTTTTGGTCTGGTTGGTAGCACTCTTGCTTCTGAGTCAGAAGGTTGTGAGTTCAAGTCCCACTCCGGAGGCTTGAGCACAAAATCTAAACTGACATACCAGTGTAGTACTGAAGGAATACTGCACTGTCGGAGGTGCCGTCTTTCCGATGAGACGATAAACCAAGGCCCCATATGTCCCCTCAGGTGGACATAAAAGATCCCATGGCACTATTTTGAAGAGCAGGGGAGTTCTCCTTGGTGTCCTGGCCAATATTTATCCATCAACCAGGTTAAAATAGTTTATCTGGTCATTATCACATTACTGTTTGTGGAAGCTTGCTGTGCGCAAATTGGCTGCCCTATTTCCTATAATACAACAGTGACCACACTTCAAATGTACTTCATTGGCTTTAAAGCATTTTGGTACATCCTGAGACGCTATAGAAATCCAATTTTTCTTTTCTTTTTCTTTAAAGTTTGAACTCAAAAGTACAAAGATTATAATAAAGCAAAGAATGAGAGATCATAAAAAATCATAACAATGCAAATTTATTACATGGAATATTGTGTGTATCAGGGAGCCTGCATTATGTGTAATCCTGATAAAGAAAGCAAGAGACAGAATCACCACACAACACGGTGAGAGAATATCATGTAAACCCGGCAGTACCTTTTATAAAAAGGCAATCCTTGGGAGAAAGAATGTTCAATTTGTTACACCTAAAGCTGTCTGTAATCTACAACACAAGAACTACAAGGAACAAAATATAAATTCTTTTGTGCTCATCAACCGGCAGAAAGCTTCGGTTCAGAATAGTGTGGCGATGGAAAATATGCCTTGCAGCCTTCTGTAAATTGGATGCTGTGCCTGAGGGTGATACAAATGGCTTGAAATATTTATTTTGTGCGCTCACCACTCCGCAAGGAAAGGTTCCTTGGTAAACCAGATTATCCCGTGTGTTTGAAATAAGTGAAACAAAATGTGATGTAAACAGTAGTTTCATTATTACTTTTGTTAGTGCAACTGTATTGTGCTGAATCTTTAAAGGGCACCATCTTCATGAAAATGTTTTTTTGTTTACTTAACATCAATGGTTTTCAAACATTTTTGCATGGGGGCCCAATATTGACACTCTCCTAGAGACCCCTTGTAAATATTGGCACACTCCCAGTGACCCCTACAAATATTTGACACACTTCCAAGGAACCGTGAAAATACTGACGCACTCCCAGGGACCCACTGCAAATATTGACACATCTCCATGGATCCCCTGTAAATACTGACACACTCCCATGGAGCATCTGTAAATATTAATACAACCCAAGGGTTTTGAAAGATGTGGCTGCAGAGATAGTGGATGCATTGGTTTTGATCTTCCAGAATGCCCTGGATTCTAGAACGGTCCCTGTGGATTGGAAGGTAGCAAATGTAACCCCGCTATTCAAGAAAGAAGGGAGAAAAAAACAGGGAACTATAGGCCAGTTAGCCTGACATCAGTAGTAGGGAAAATGCTAGAATCTATTATTAAGGACGTAGTAACAGGGCACTTAGAAAATCATAATATGATTAGGCAGAATCAACATGATTTTATGAAACAGAAATCATGTTTGACAAATCTATCAAAGTTTTTTGAGGGTGTAACTAACAGGGTAGATAAGGGGAACCAGTGAATGTAGTATATTTGGATTTTCAAAAGGCATTCGGAAAGATGCCACAAAGAGGTTGTTACACATGATTAGGACTCATAGGATTGGGGGTAATATACTAGCATGGATTGAGGATTGGTTAATGGGCAGAAAACAGAGAGTAGGAATAAACATATCATTTTCAGGTTGGCAGGTTGTAACTAGTGAGGTACCGCAAGGATCGGTGCTTGGGCCTCAGCTGTTTACAACATATATCAATGACTTAGATGAAGGGACCAAGTGTAATGTATCCAAATTTGCTGATGATACAAAGTTAGGTGTGAAAGTAAGCTGTGAGGAGGATGCATAGGGCTGCAAAGGGATGTATACAGATTAAGTGAGTGGGCAAGAAGGTGGCAAATGGAGTATAATGTGGGGAAAGGTGAAATGATCCACTTTGGTAGGAAGAATAGAAAAGCAGAATGTTTTTTAAAAGGTGAGAGACTAAGAAATGTTGGTAGTCAAAGGGATTTGGGTGACCTTGTGCACGAATCACAGAAAGTTAACATGTTGGTACAGCAAGCAATTCGGAAGGCAAATGATATGTGAGCCTTTATAGCAAGGAGGTTGAAGTATAAGAGTAAGTAGGTCTTACTGCAATAATATTGGGGTCTGGTGAGACTACACCTAGAGTACTGTGTACAGTTTGGTCTCCTTATCTAAGGAAGGATCTACTTGCCTTAGAAGGGGTGCAAAGAAGGTTCACAAGATTGATTCCTGGGATGAGAGGGTTGTCCTGTAAGGAGAGATTGAGTAGAATGGGCCTTTATTCTCTGGGGATTAGAAGAATGAGAGGTGATCTCATTGACATATAAAATTCTTAGAGGGCTTGACAGGGTAGATGCTGAGAGACTGTTTCTCCTGGCTGGAGAGTCCAGAGCTAGGGATCATAGTCTTAAGATAAGGGGTTGGCCATTTAGGATCACGATGAAGAAAAATTTCTTGACTCAGAGGGTTGTGAATCTCTGGAATTCTCTACCCCAGAGGGCTGAAGAGACTGAGATTGAAACATTTTTGGACACTAAGGGAATCAAGGAATATGGGGATAGGGCGGGAAAGCGGAGTTGAGATGGAAGATCAGCCATGATATTATTGAATGGCGGAGCAGGCCCGAGGGGCCATATGGCCTACTCCTGCTCTTATTTCCTATGTTCTTATGTTCTTGTACGACGCGGTATATTAGTAAGCAGCAACAGAATTAACAGGAACAATCAACAAATACAAAACAAATCAGAAATTTGATGTCAGACAAAAATCTAACAGAAATAAAGAACGATTTATATTTATATCAGGGGAAAGAGTCCATTTCTACACACTGGATGCACATATCATGAAACTGTGCACCATGAGATTTTGATTTTCCATCCATTGAGAGAGTGCAAAAGCAGAATTATTATCTCAAAGTCCCTTGTCACGTCTCCCAGAAATGTCCCCAAGTATTTCACAAGACAATGAATTACTTTTAACGTGCAGTCACTGGTGACTTTGCAGATTCACGCATCAGCTAGGTTCTGGAGACTCCAGTTTGAAAACCTATGGCTTACAAATCTACAATGTCTTGATGCAACTGATGTCCAAACACATCACTGCATAATTTATGCATGATGCTCTTCTCCTTCCCCAAAATAGTGCACAGAAGAATTTCAGATTTAATAATTTATCACAATGACTTGCATAGTCATACCAAAGTGCTCCAATGTTTATTACTAAACCTATTGACTGAATCCTTTGTCACAGCATCCTTAACACTGCACACTGTCAGCACTCCTTAACATTATCAGTTGTATTTTAATAAACTATGGACTAGATTTTAGTTATTATTTTTGTTGGTAGAAAGATGTGATGCATATCCATGGTAACACTCTGATGCACCCATACCTGTGACCTGTTAACCTTAGATTTAGAGCTTAGAGGGTTAAATTACGAGGACAGGTTGCACAAACTTGGCTTTGTATTCTGTGGGTGCAGAAGATTGACGGGTGATCTGATCAAGGTGTTTAAAATGTTAAAAAGATTTGACAGGGTAGATACGGAGAAACTATTTCCTCTGGTGGGGGGAATCAAGAATAAGGGGACATAATTTTAAAATTAGAGCCAAGCCATTCAGGAGTGACATCAGGAAGCATTTTTCACACAAAGGTAGTTGAAATCTGGTACTCTCGCTCCCAAAAGACTGTGGATGCTGGGACAATTGGAGCTTTCAAGGCTGACAGATAGAATTTTGTGGGTATCAAGGGATATGGAGCAAAAGCAGATAAATGGAGTTGAGGTGCAGATTAGCCATGATCTAACTGAATGGCGGAACAGGCTCAAGGGGCTGAATGGCCTACTCCTGTTCCTAATGTTCCTAAGGGAAATGTATGTAAATGTTGCATCCAGCATCTTAAATAGGCAAGGTCTCATCTACTACCTCAACTCATTACAAAAATATATGAAAAAGTGCCAGGTAAGAGACTCTGAGAAGCAAAGTGGATTTACCACTGGAGCATACAACTGGCGATGCGGGTCAGGCCCCCGTCATAGAAACTGCCCGATTTTCCATTGAAATCAATTTATAAACAATTATATTGCTGTTCGATTAATCATTTGTTCATTGTTAGTTTAATAAATTCACTCCATATTTTAAATTTCACACATGGTCTGATGTGATGCTCCACCTCTTTTTAAGACTGAAGTGCAGCCTTAGAGAGGCACAAAAGACAATAGCACCTAAAAGCAATTGCCAAACAAGGTTTGAAGTTCATTCTTCTGGATGCACTACCAAAAGCTTATGTAGGTCTCGAGGCACGGCTAGACATTCTCTACCGTTTGGGGAATTGGGGTCCATCAGGAGCGAGATCTAAGGTACAAGAGCGGAAACTATCTGAAAAATCTAAAACATAACTGTGAGCTTTTTGCATGTGATCTATGAAGTGGTGTATTTGATTAAATCCAGGAAAGTTACTACCTTTGGGTAATACGAAACCAGGGGTTTTCAGCCCTGAGCATTGTTGGAAGTTTTGAGGCCACAGCTATTTGATGCTGGAATACCCCCCACTCTGCTCGAGGTAACCCTGCAAACCAGCATCATAATGGATATTCAATCTTATCAGGATAAGCAACAGGAAGTTTACCAATGGTCTTGCAGGTAAGCTGCACAGTTTTAACAGAATATAATTCCAGCAGTGTCCTCTCCCTCACATGGGGAAGCCCAAACCTTGCCAACCCATGCCTACATTTTCTGGGCTAAGGTAAATGGGGTGGCACCCAATGTGGAGAGAGTGTGAGATCCATATCGGGCAAATCATAAAATCATACAGCGCAGAAGGAGGCCATTCAGCCCATCATGCCTGTGCTGGCTCTTTGAAAGAGCTATCCAATTACTCCCACTCCCCTGCTCTTTCCCCATAGCCCTGCATTTTGTTTTCCTTTTCAAGGGATTTATTAGTGACTATCTTATATTTATGGCCCCTAGTTTTGGTCTCCCCCACAAATGGAAACATCTTCTCTACATCGACCCTATTGAACCCCTTCATAATTTTAAAGACTTCTATCAGGTCACCTCTCAGCCTTCTCTTTTCTAGAGAAAGGAGCCCCAGCCTGTTCAGTCTTTCCTGAAAGTTATAACCTCTCAGTTCTGGTATCATCCCTGTAAATCTTTTTTGCACGGTCTCCAGTGCCTCTATATCCTTTTTGTAATACGGAGACCAGAACTGTGCACATGGCGGCGGGAACTCAGCAGGTGGGTGGATTTGAGCGTGGGGAACCCGGAAGCAAAGTGAATGCATTTAAATCTGCGATCGTATCACGATTGCAGTCAATTATCTTTGTTTCCAGGTTTCAAGTCTCTAAGCTGCACTGCGGGCCTACTGCGCACCCGAATGATGAATTTAAAGCCCACTATTTAAAGGGCCAGTCCATGAATGGATTTTGAAGGAGAAATGGAGTCCAGGAAAGTAATGCCTGCCCCTAGGTTTACGGATGCTTCACTGGATGTACTGGGTGCAGTGAGAAGCAGGAGGGAGGTAATTTACCCAAGTGATGGGAGGAAGAAACCTGGTTCTGCCACCAAGAAGGTATGGTTGGAGATGACAGAGGAGGTGAGCAACAGGAGCATGGTAACTGAAGGTAACGTATTCACTCAATGGATGCACTGGTTTGGGTGAAGCTGACAATAAAACAGATGCATCAGAGGGTGACTATCAGACAGATGCATCACATTGCAACAGGATTGGGGTGAGTGGCGGTGGTGGATGCACAAATGGGGAGGTGAGGAAGTGCATAGAAAGTGAAGGTTGGTTGATGCTGATGGGTGTGAGTGGTGATGTGAGCACAGTGCCCAGGTCTTGGGTTCAGTACAGGAAGCGGTTTAATGACCTAACCAGGTCAGGAAAAGTGAGTACATTTGCTGATTCACCCACATCCTGTGAGTTGCAACACCTCCCCTCTCACTCTGTGTTGTCAATCCTACTCTATCACATCATTCCTCACACCCATCAGCATCAACCATCCTTCACTTTCTATGCACTTCCTCATCTCCCCATTTGAGAACCCACCACTGCCACTCACCCCAATCTTGATGCAATGCGATGCATCTGTCTGATAGTCAGCCTCTGATGCATCTCTTTCATGGGCAGCCTCATCCAAAGCAATGCATCCGTCGGGTGAATACATCACCTTCAGTCACTCACAGGCCTTTTCTTTCTCCCCTTATAGGAGCAGAGAGCGCAAAATGCAAGGGAGAGGAGTAGAACTGGAGTCAGGCCACCACAAATAGTCCAGTTGTCAGATGCGGAGGAGGAGGCGATGGACATCAGTTGGACGGTTGCATGCCTGGCCGTCGGAGATGGAGAGACTGGCAACCCTCAGATGGCTGGTGACAGAACTTTAACATCCTTCACACACATGATGAATTGATTTTATCAATGATTGAACTGTTCCACACCTCAGTATGGTCAGTGGAAAGATTGTCAATTTTCCGCTGAATAATTAATATCGGCTTCTGTTGTCTTCCAGGGTCTTCACGCCTTCAAGAGGAAGGAGCTGAAATGGAAGAAAGTGATTTCTCAGAAGAGCTCAATAGTTCTGAGGGTCACCGTCACATGACATGTAGCCATGCACCAGCACAGATACTGGCACTTCAGTGGGTCCTGTTAGGCAGATAGCTGGGTTGTCACCTGGTGATTCACAAGTGAGCAGGGGCAGCTGTGGAGAGTCCGCATCAGGGGATGCACTCCTCTCCAAGCTCTGCTCAGCTAGACACAGATGCTGAACCCCGGGGGACATTGTGAGATTGAGAATGATAGAGGTACAGCTGCACCTTTGCGAGGTAATGAAAAATGTGCCACGTGCGTGCTCCACATTAACGGAGAGGATGGAGGAGTCCAGCTCCATCGCTAGTGGATTAGTGGCACAGGTAAGTGTGGGAATGTCTGCAATGGAGAGAATGGCGGCCTCCATTGAGCTTCAAGCCTGGCTCTTAAATGAGTCCATGCAGGGCCTGACAACGGCCATGCGGACTCTGGGTGCCAACATGTCTGCCACCTTAAACAGGCAAACAGATAATTTAACCATGGCCTTAGAACACAGCACATCTGTTCACCAGCCTGCTGTCCAGCAGAGTGGTGGGAGTGATGTTGTGCTGGCCCGGGAGAGCGATGATGGTGAAAGGGGACATGGAAGTGGGGACGCCACTCAAAGTGCTCCTCGTCTCACCCGTTGCCGCCCCCCCCCTCAACCAGTACCCACAATGCTATCTCCTCTCCCGATGGCCGAGTCTGCCCCTGCACAGGTGCAGGTGGAGCAGTCTTTGACGGGGTCCTCGCGGGCTCCAAAACCCAGAGGTCGTAGGCCAAGAACATCTCGGCAGTTATGGCAGGGGCCTGAGCAACCTGCCACTACCTCTGCTAAAGCCACAGGGGATGCACCACGTAGAAGTGGTAGGAAGAGAAAGGCGAAGTTATTGTAATTCACCGAGGGTACGCACAAGGGGGTGTGACGAAGTATCATGTTGTTAATTTATATATTTTTTTGTTATGGCACATTAAATTTAATAATTCCCACCACCGCTGCCACGCCTTGGCCATTATTGTGTCCTTTTTGTGAATTCGTCCTTTCATGTGCTTCATCATGAATGCCAAGACATTATGCCACCCATTGGGCGTGTGTGCAATGGGTGTATGCATGGTTAAAGGACTGGTTTGTGCAAATGGTGGGTAGGGGGGAGGGTGTTGCTGGTGGTGGCTGTTCTAGGCGGCCTGAGTATTTCAAAGTCTTCAATTTGCAGATCTCAGTATGAGAACCTGTTAGAGATAAAGGAATCCCTGCCATCACGAGCAGCTATGTGCGCCGCTGCTCTGGCGATGGGTTCCCCGTCTTCAGTTTTCTCCTCCTCGTCCTCTTCTTCAATGTTGCCACCAGATGAGGATGCTTGATGAGCTGATTCGACCTCCTCCACCTGTAACCCCCTCTGCTGCGCTGCGTTGTGCAGGATGCAGCACACGACGATTATTCTGCACACCCTCGCTGGCGAGTACTGAAGGGCTCCCCCAGATCGATCCAGGCACCTGAAGCGCATCTTCAACATTCCTTTGGCTTGTTCAATGACAGACCTGGTGGTGATGTGGCTCTGGCTGATCCGCTGCTGTGCCTCGTTGGTGGGGTTTCTCACAGGTGTCATGAGCCACGTCTGCAGGGGGTATCCCTTGTCTCCAAGGAGCCAGCCCTTATGTCTGTGTCCTGTGTGGAAGAGGTTCAGGATGTTGGACTAGCACGAAATGAAGGAATCGTGGCAGCTGCCGGGGAATCTGTGAAATCTGGAACACCTGCAGAAATTTCTTCCGGTGGTCGCACACCAGCAGTGCATTGATGGAGTGATATCCCTTTCGGTTGATGAACAGTCCTGGCTTATCCGCAGATCCTCGGATTGCTACGTGTGTGCAATCAATTGTGCCCTGCACCCATGGGAAGCCAGCCAGAGTTGAAACCCACTGCCCTCTCAGTCTGGCTGATTTCGTCAAGAGAGAAGTTGACGTAGTCAGATGCCCTGGAAAACAAGCCATCCGTGACCTGTTGTACACACTTATGTGCAGACAACTGAGACACCCTGGAGATGTCACCAGTGGCGCGCGGGAAGGAGCCGGAGGCAAAGAAATTGAGGGAAGTGGTGACTTTAACTGCGACGGGCAAAGCATGGCCATCAGGTCCAGCCAGAAGCAGCTCTTCCTGAAGGAGCGTGCAGATATCTGTGACCACCTGCCCACACAATCTGAGCCTGCGTAGGCACTGCTCCTCAGAGAGGTCCAGGAAGCTCAGCTTCTGCCTGTAGACCCTCTTATGTGGGTGGTGCCTCCTCTGACCTCGGCCCCTCCGTTGGTCCCCTCTCTGCTTTTCTCCAGGTCCTTGATGCACACCTCTGCCTTGTGCACCGGCAGATCCCGGAACTGCACGACAAGCCTGGCGCCGATGGTGATGTGCCTCCTCCTCAGATGTACTGTGGAACACATCCATTGCGCTTCCCCCATCCTGATCGTGTCAGTTTGAGGGGCTCCGAAATGTAGGTAAATTTGTCTGAACACAAGATTTCTCAGACTCAACAAAGAAATCTCAGTCTAAACACAAAGAAGTCCCAGCTGAAGGTTTGTCTGAGAGAACTGAGTGCCCTGTTGCAATACCTCACCTTTTATTGAGATGTGTCAATCACTGGTTTAAAGGGCCAAATGAGCTTTGGCTGCAACTCGCCTCCATTTCTATGGCGTGCTTCAGAAGCCACGGGAGACACGTTCAGGAGTAGTTAAATCCGTTTCTTTTGCAGAATCTGCAAAAAGCTAAGTAACTGAATAAAGTGTTTCAACTACCTGAATTGGCCCTTTAAATATCGACCCATCGGCTTTAAGTGGGGACGGGACTTCCGGGTTTCTGATGTTGCGCGCGCATCCAAACGCGCCTGGGTTAAACACGGAAGTGGGCGCGTTGAAGCCGGGATGCGGTCCCGCTCCAAAAACAAACTATTTTTACAGCCCACCCATCCCCAACCCACCTGTTTTTGGGGGTTAAAATTACCCCCTCCCAGTACTCTAAGTGCGGTCTAACCAAGGTTCTATATAAGTTTAACATAACCTCCCTGCTTTTCAATTCTATTCCTCTGGAAATGAACCCCAGTGCTTTGTTTGTATATTATATACACAAGAACCCCCTCTCAGCCCTGCTTTTTCCATCTGACTCTTCAGTCTGTCGCTCATGTCCCAGGCACTAAACGGCTCAATGTAAAGTGTGCATCAGATTATCCAAAGCTCTAATTAGCTGTATTTTTCTATTGTGCTTCAGTCATTTCAGAGGAATAAGCACCTATTGTGTTTCAGTCAAACTTACTTTGCTGTTGTTTTCTGTTGTTTGCTGATATGTGTGCTATATTATCTCAAGTGACTGAATTAGTCAGGTTTAACTGACAGGCACACTCCTTCACAGGCTGAAGTCTCATTAGCATTCTCATTAGTTAATACAACATCAATTACAAGCTGATTATTAATTTGTCACAAATATTAGTTAAGCATGAATTAGGTACACTGCACAGGTCTGTATTGAAAATATGCCCCAACTTCTCATATTTGTATTATTTAGTTCTTCTGGTATAATATGCTTTAAGAATAAAATCATACAGCACAGGAGGAGGCCATTCGGCCCATCGTGCCCATGCCGGCTCTTTGGAAGAGCTATTAAATTAGTCCTACTCCCCTGCTCTTTCCCCATAGTACTGCAATTTTTTTTCCTTTTCAAGTTTATATCCAATTCCCTTTTGAAAATACATAGTGGCTAATCAGGATCTGAAAGTTAATGTTTTAGTCGGAGAAACGTTTGTTAGAAACGGCATAGGACAAACCAAGGGCCCCTTTATAAAAGTGATCAACACAAGGGAAGAGAACAACAGTCACAACCAACAGATATGCTCATTACTTTCACAAAGAGCCAGTAATGGGTTTAATGGCCTGCAAACTGATTTTAAATTGCTCGGAAGAGTTGACAAATGCTGGATAATGTGCTGCAAAGATCATCTGTCTGTTGTTGTGAAAAGGAATTAGAGAGATAAAAGGTGAGGAGGGCTGCCCCCACAATTGATGGGGATGTGAATGGCAAAATTTGCATGAAGACATGGGGCGTCATGGTGAGACTTGTCAATGTTTGACCAAATCTATTGGTAGCACCGTAAATATGAACAAATGTTCCCATTCTAAATGGATCACGCACAGGATATTCACAACTTGTATTTTGGGTCAGTTTCTGAAAGACCTTTAACCCTTCAGCATTCTGTGTGGGGATGCTCAGTGACTCGATCCAAATAAAAGCGAAGCAAATAAGCTTTCTTTTATTCATGCCTTCCATGACTTCTCTGTTTAAGGCCAGGAAAGGACACTGAGCCAGTAATCTAGCAGAAGTGATGCAACACAATATGGCTTGGATAACAGGTCATACTCCAATAGGCTATTGTGCTGCCTACCTTATGCGATTGAAAACCGAAGCAGATTTTATTTGGCCTTCTGGTTTCATTAACCTGTCTCCTTGTATTAATCATAAGCCATGTGGCTTGCCTGCTCAGGGCCCGGTTAAAATTCAGTCAGGGGTCCTATTGACGTAACAGTACCCGAACTTGCGTAAATTGATAAGGTCCCTGCCTGCTTTAGGTGGGCACTTCATCCACCATGCAGGTTAAAATTGGAAATGGCGTAAAAGGGATTGAATTATGAGGGGCTAAGTAACCTGTTCATTTTTAACTGTTCACCCATTCAGTTAGGGCTAAAATCGACCCCTAAATATTTGCCATAATTGAATGTTTGAAACATGTCTGCTCTTTACCTTAGTTGTGGGGAAGAGGTAAATTGAGTGGCAGGAGGATCCAGTGGAGTATAAACACCAGCATAGACCGTTTGGGCCAAATGGCCTGTTTCTGTGCTGTATATTCCATGTAATGGCCCCATTCCATCTCATTGCCTTGATAGGAGTGACGGTGGTAGAGGGTGTGAAGATGGGCGTCATGAGGTGCTTGTACCAAACAGAGCTTCTACCTCCTACTAAGTCATGTGTCTGGCGGACTGTTTGTCCCTGCTGATCACAATTGATTTAGTGTGGCTTCCAAGCAGGCCCAAAGATTCTTTTGATAACTTTTTCCATGTGGAAGTCCACCTCATGGTCTGCAAAACCTCCTTGGCTGAGCCTTCCTCCCCTTTCTTACTACTTGTCACATTTATTTTAATGGTTCTCCAATGACTCCCGGCCACTGTTTAATTGTGCCTTGTTTATCATTTCATTAAACCACTGAGATTCTTTGGCACTAATTGTAGTGTGACATGAAGTAACACTTTGGGTAGCACGTACATTTCAAAACACAAAAAAGCCGCAGCCCAACAAGCTTCTGTGGTCTGAACAGATTCCATCTTTCAAATCAATATTTACTGTAAATCAAGACAAACTTTTAAAATGGTTTATAAGATGCCCCTGAAATGTTGCCGTTAAATAGCTGAAAACTAAAGGTCTGAGTAAGCCTCCTTTTATTCACTGCGAAGTCACTAAGCAAACTAAGAAATGAAAGGACGATCATAGATCATGGACTGCTACAATTGGGCAGTAAACAGAACAAATAGGTATTGTCACAAGGCAAGCACCAAAGGTTCTTTTCAATCAAACAGCTGTAAAGTGGATTACGTTCCATCACACTACACAAGCAAAATGACCAATCTTAACTCCTCGGTGGGAGTTAATAAAGCGAGTCGATGAAGCCAAGAAAACCAAATAGTCTTCTACTTAAAACAAATCCCTTTGTCAAAATAACTAACAGACGCCATGTCGACAAAGTCTAGTTGGTGAACATGAGAAATTGGCATTTGAACAACCTCACCCTTCCATATTGTACTGAAGAAGCCGTGTCGTTCTTGTGACCCCTGTGACCTCTAGGTCAGCACTCTTACTGTATAGTTAACTGAAGCCAGAAGTGATTGACCCTGAAAAGATTCTTCTGTCTCTCATTGTATCATTTTATTCATTTATGAAATACAGTTTTCTATCCCCCTCAGTGAGAGTTTATTTTCATTGATTGAGGACATTCCAACCAGATTTCATACAGAAACCACTTTTCTTTAAACAAATTAAATAAAGGTCAGTGTAAGAGGTAAGTTTGTTAAAGAATTTGCTTCATAATTGCCACACTTCATTTAATGTTCCTTTCATTCAGGGGAGCTCTCTGTGTTGTACGATGGAGAATGACATTGTATGAAAGACTACGGAGTACAAGAACTCACAGATATGAAAACCAGAAATACAAAAGAACAGACCTAAGTCATCATCTTCAGCTGCTGCCACAAACTCCGTGCCCTCACCACGAATTCCACCCCTCTCCCTGGCCACTGTCTCAAGCTAAGGACAAAGAGATTGATTAAGAGGGGAAAAATAGAGTATGAGAGTAAACTAGCAGGGAACATAAAAACTGACAGTAAAAACTTCTACAAATATGTCAAGAGAAAAAGATTAGTGAAGACAAATGTAGGTCCCTTACAGTCAGAAATGGGGGAAATTATAACGGGGAACAAAGAAATGGCAGAACAATTAAACACATACTTTGGTTCTGTCTTCACAAAGGAGGACACAAATAACCTCCCAGAAATGTTAGGCAACCCAGGATCTAGTGAGAGGGAGGAACTGAAGGACACCAGTATTAGTAAAAAAATAGTGCTAGGAAAATTAATGGGGCTAAAGGCTGACAAATCCCCAGGGCCTGATAATCTACATCCCAGAGTACTAAAGGAAGTGGCCCTGGAAATAGTGGATGCATTGGTAGTCATCTTCCAAAATTCTATAGACTCTGGAACAGTTCCTACAGATTGGAGGGTGGCAAATGTAACCCCACTATTTAAAAAAGGAGGGAGAGAAAAAACAGGGAATTACAGACCAGTTAGCCTAACATCAGTAGTGGGGAAAATGCTAGAGTTTATTATAAAAGATGTGATAACAGAACACTTGGAAGGCATTAACGGGATTGGACAAAGTCAGCATGGGTTTATGGAAGGGAAATCATGCTTAACAAATCTACTGGAGTTTTTTGAGGCTGTAACTAGTAGAATAGATAGTGGAGAACCAGTGGATGTGGTGTATTTGGATTTTCAGAATGCTTTTGATAAGGTCCCACACAAGAGGTTAGAGTGAAAAATTAAAGCACATGGGATTGGGGGGAATATACTGGCATGGATTGAGAATTGGTTGACAGACAGGAAACAGAGAGTAGGAATAAACGGGTCTTTTTCCAGGTGGCAGGCAGTGACTAGTGGGGTACCGCAGGGATCAGTGCTTGGGCCCCAGCTATTCACAATATATATCAATGATTTGGATGAGGGAACTAAATGTATTATTTCCAAGTTTGCAGATGACACAAAGCTGGGGTGGAATGTGAGCTGTGAGGAGGATGCAAAGAGGCTCCAATGTGATTTAGACAAGTTGGGTGAGTGGGCAAGAACATGGCAGATGCAGTATAACGTGGGTAAATGTGAGGTTATCCACTTTGGTTGTAAAAACAGAAAGGCAGATTATTATCTGAATGGTGATAGATTGGGAAAAGGGGAGGTGCAACGAGACCTGGGTGTCCTTGTACATCAGTCGCTGAAAGCGAGCATTCAGGTGCAGCAAGCAGTTAGGAAGGCGAATGGTATGTTGGCCTTCATTGCAAGAGGATTTCAGTACAGGAACAGGGATGTCTTACTGCAGTTGTACGGGGCCTTGGTGAGACCACATCTGGAGTATTGTGTGCAGTTTTGGTCTCCTTATCTGAGGAAGGATGTCCTTGCCATGGAGGGAGTGCAACGAAGGTTTACCAGACTGATTCCTGGGATGGCAGGAATGACGTATGAGGAGAGATTGGGTCGACTAGGCCTATATTCACTAGAGTTTAGAAGAATGAGAGGTGATCTCATCGAAACATATAAAATTCTAACAGGACTAGACAGACTAGATGCAGGGAGGATGTTCCCGATGGCTGGGGAGTCCATAACCAGGGGTCACAGTCTCAGGATACGGGGTATGCTATTTAGAACCGAGATGAGGAGAAATTTCTTCACTCAGAGGGTGTTGAACCTGTGGAATTCTCTACCACAGAAGGCAGCGGAGGCCAAGTCATTAGATGTATTCAAGAAGGAGATAGATATATTTCTTAATGCTAAAGGGATCAAGGGATATGGGGAAAATGCAGGAACAGGGTACTGAGTTAGACGATCAGCCATGATCATTTTGAATGGCGGAGCAGGCCCGAAGGGCAGAATGGCCTAATCTTGCTCCTATTTTCTATGTTTTTATGTTTAAGCTGAACCAGATGCCCCGCTATTTACAGGGAGGCGGGGAGGGAGTGGGGTATGGTGTAGCGGCCAGGAAACTAAGGGTTTCCAGGAAGTAATGCCGAATTTAACGGCAGGGCCTGATTTACATTTTTTGAATCAGTTTTCCAGATTGAGCGGCTGGCTGTCGGGCAGGCCTGCGGAGGGAGGGAGGGAGAGATCGGGGTCCGCACACCGGGGGTGAGCGGTGAGTCGGAGGTTGCAGGTCAGACAACGGGGGGGGGGCCGATCACGAGGGTAGGGGTCCGATCACGGGGGTCTTTCATGGTGGGGGTGGGGGGGGGGCAAAGCAGGTCAGCTGGGGGGGGGGGCCGGGGTGAAGAACTCAAGAACTCTTGATCTTCCTGGCCCACAAGCTGCACTGGAAAGGCACTTACTTACCATCCAGCTGCTCTCGCCTCCCTTCAGCTGCCGAGGCCTGGGAAACCCGGCCGGCCAGCATTAAACCAGAAAGAGAGCTAAAACGTGAGGCACGCAGCCTCATTAAAATATTTAAATGAAGGGCCCGCCTCCGGAGAGCATGTTAGTCGCCCGCCCTCCCAACCCGTCTCCGTTAAAACTGTTTCTATGTTGGAGGCGGGTTGGGGTTTGGTTTCCCATTTAAAAATTTTTAACCCCCCACTCGCCCGTCCTGGGGGTTTAAAATTGCCCCCTAAGTGTTTCCAATCTCTGTTCACTTCCAAGCTGAGCCTCTGACCCCCTGTCCTCTTCATCACAAAGTCTTCCACCTGCGTAACATCGCCCGTCTCCACCCCTGCCTCAGCCCATCTGCTGCTGAAGCTCTCATCCATCCCTTTGTCACCTCCAGACTGGACTATTCCAATGCTCTCCTGGCTGGTCTCTCATCCTCCGCACTCTGTAAACTTCAGCTCATATGAAACCCTGTTGCCCAAATCCTATCCTGCACCAACTCATACTCATCTATCACTCCTGTGCTCGCTGACCTACATTGGCTCCCAGTCCCCCAACACCTCAAATTTAAAATTCTCATCCTTGTGTTTAAATCCCTCCATGGCCTCGCCCCTCCCTATCTCTGTAACCTCCTCCAGTCCCATAACCCCATCCACAGAACTCTCCGTTCCTCCGACTCTGGCCTCTTCTGCATTCCCCCCCCCAACAACTTCACCCCACCATCGGTGGCCGTGCCTTCAACTCTCTGAGCCCTACGCTCTGGAATTCCCTCCCTAAACTCCTCCGCCTATCCACTTTGCTCTCCTTCATCAAAAGCCTTCTTAAAACCCACCTGTTTGACCAAGCTTTTGGTCACTCCTCCTAATATCTCCTTCCCTGGCTCAGTGTCCATTTTTGTCTTATTGCACCTTTGTGAAGCTCCTTGGGACGTATTTCTACATTAAGGGCACTGTATAATTGCAAGTTGTAGTTGTAATAGAAAGGAACGGTGGTCGGATTGGACAAGAGCCAATGTGAAGTACAAAATAATTCATGACACAAAACGTTAGTCCACTCAGTGGGCAATTCTGCCCTCTAGTGGTGCAGTGAGAGATACTGATCAAGACGGTTTCTGGATCAATCCCTGGTTTGTGCTCAGTCACTTGATCTTAGCCAGTGGTGAGCACAGTGCAGTTGACATCAGTGTTACCAAACTGGAGACGTGGACAAATCAGCAAGGGTCCCTACTTCTGACCCTTTACCGTAAGTGTTCGTGTATCGTGTATGGACATAGCTGGCCGGGCATTCTACAATTTTCTGAGGGCAGAAGTGGTGCAGTTTCAGCATAAGAGGCTAGAATTTGGGGCGCGAGTCAGATCCGCCAGAGTTACCCCTGTTTTAGAATGCACGCTAAATTCCAGTGGAACTGGGGGCTGGCAGAAGGTGCGCCCACCCCCAAAGTGGTGTCTGTTTGCAAATGGCAGGATAATGAGAGCAAGAACCGCTGTCCCACAAATTCCACCATTTACACCAGATTTGCACCTGACTTAAGTTGAGCCTGTAGAACAGAGGCGTAAGTTACCCGCATGACTTGTCAAACCAGGAACTGGCTGAGTTCACAGGCTTCGACTGTCTGATATATCAGCTTTGACTGCAGCAATTAGAGAAATCCTTTCTTTGTCTGTGCTGCAAAGAAGGACTTCTGCAAAATGTTTTTCAGTAGCTTCAGGCAGGGAAATCTTTTGTTTCCCATCCTTCTGTCCTGGAGCCATCAGCATGGGGTTCACTATGGGCATTCCATACGTGTCCTTATGATGGAGGCAGAACAGGAATAGGAGGAGGAAAGAAGAAAGAAATAAAACAAAGGACTTGCATTTATATAGCACCTTTCATGTCCTTAGGAAGCCCCAAAGCACTTCACCACCAATGAAGTACTTTTGAAGTGTAGTCACTGTGTAATGTAGGGAAATGCTACAGCCAATTTGTGCACAGAAAGATCCCACAAACAGCAATGAGTTAAATGGCCAGATAATCTATTTTAATGATGTTGGTTCAGTATAAATATTGGCTAGGACCCTAGGAGAACTCCCATGCTCTTCTTTGAATACTGTCATGGGATCTTTTACATTTTCCTTAGAAGGTGGGTTGGGCCTCGGTTTGACATCTCACCCAAAAGACAGCACCTCCGACAGTGCAGCACAGGAAATTTGTGCAAAAATGAGAAGCATGCTCACCTTCACCTTCCTCTTGATACTAGCCAACTTCTTTTTTATTTTTAGTCAGGTACACGGGACGTGCATCAATTCAGTTAGTAACCTCCTTTCATGAAGCTGGCACCTATGCTTTTACTGAAGGATGGCCTTCAGCCCTAAATAAGGCCACTCTCCTTGCACTTCCTGCAGCAAGATCTCCAAGTCTTCGGCATCAAAAAGCGCAGTGTGAGCAATGAGTCCACTTTTCTTTAACCATCCACAATTTCCCCTTTATGGTGAGCTGCAGACCCTTTAGGAGCTGCTCCCTCACTGGGTTTTACACTCCCCAGCCAAGTGTGCTTCAGGGCAAGCTCTTCCTTTGCCTATAGCCCACTCAAATTAGGAGGTGGGCCTTAGACCACAAAATTTGATAGTCCGCCCCTGAACTACCGGCTCACCGGCCCCATCGGCTAGCACAGCCCAAATTTTGAAGGAATCCAAAAATTGGGACAATTGTCTTTATGGTAACACAAGGGGCAGAGGACAGCGAACTAGAAAAGCCAGACTTCACATCATCTATGATTAGGTAACGTGCCAGTTTTCCACTCCCCCTCGTTGAATTTATAAGTTCAATTGTAACTTTTTCTTCCTTTCTGTTCATTCTCTCTTTTCTAATCTCATTATTGTCCTCTTAAGTCAAGAGGTCTGACACATAAATTATTGTTTAGCATTTTCCCATGGACACCTTGTACTGTTTAATTAGACTGTAATCAGTAACTATTGTAACTGAATCTGAAGAGAGTTTGTCGGACGAGGGTCGAGGTTCAGATCTGGTTCGCTATCTTGTTTTCTGCTGGCTGTCTAACAATAAATTGCAGAATTTCTTTTCCAGTTAAATTCCTGAATAATTCATGACAGGAGTGAACAAGCCACTGTCTTAAAGGGGCATCGTTGACTCCCTGGCGAGTTTTCTGGCGATTTCACTTCACGAGCAGCATGATGTTGCAATGGTGAGTCTTGATCACCACGACAACAGTGCCAAAGCAGAAGCTATTTAAAAAAAAATTACCAGTGGCAAATGTGATTCATTGTGTCGCTCGTGACCTTATTCAGGCTGCAAGACTTTATCCTCACAGCACTGCTCCTTTAAGTCCAAGTACAAAATGTCCTTGGCTGCCATCAAAATTATTAAAATATTAAAATACAGTAGTAATGAAATCAACCCAGGATTTTCTGAGATAGATGACCTTACCTGGGAAGGCAGTACAGGAGTTGCAGGTGGCCTCAGCATGTCTGGGTTAAGGAGGGGTCAAAATCAGCCAGCTCTGCTGCTCCAAATCGCTATCCAGTGACAGCTATGAATATGTAAAATATTCTCCTAGATCAAGCAGTCGATGGTGTGTTTCACACCAATAGAAGGCAATTGGGAAAATATCCAGCTAGGAACAGGACTGAGAATTTTAGCAATAAGTACAGATGGTGACAATTGAACGTCACCCAGAGCATGATGGTCCTGATACACTGGTGTGGAGATGCCGGTGATGGACTGGGGTTGACAATTGTAAACAATTTTACAACACCAAGTTATAGTCCAGCAATTTTATTTTAAATTCACAAGCTTTCGGAGGCTTCCTCCTTCGTCAGGTGAACGATGTGAAAACGATGTGAAAACGATTTTTCACATCGTTCACCTGACGAAGGAGGAAGCCTCTGAAAGCTTGTGAATTTAAAATAAAATTGCTGGACTATAACTTGGTGTTGTAAAATTATTTACAACTGATACACTGGGACCATGGTAATGTCAGGCCAAGTGAGACACCTGGCACAGGATATATAATTGTAGGATGCAAGGCTAGAGAGGTTTTCTGGAGGTGTATTTACCTTTAAAACAGGGCAGGGCTATCACCGACAAGCTTTGGGGTAGTGCAGACAAACTTTGGGCTAGTGAATGCAGATATTGGGCTAATCCGGACAGACTTTGGCCTGGTGCAGACAAGCTTTGGGCTATCACAGGCAGATTATGGGTGAGTTATAATCCATGATAGAACAGATTATACATGGTTTGTGGAAGGGATGTTCTTTATGGGCTGAATTTTTACCTTTTCTCATTGCATGCTTTCTTATGTTCTTAATGTCTGGCTAAAACAAAATTTATCAGCGGTTAATTCGGTGTAAAAGCAAACAGGTACTGATCTGCTAACAAATTTTAGGGATTAGGTTAAAAATTTCTTAAATTTTGTGACCAGCTACGGATTAAACCATGCTATCTGTGTCATTCATACAATTAGTTGTAACACAAGAAAACTAATCACAGTGAATTAGAACTGAAATGAATGCCACTCGGGGACTGGATGTGCCAGTTCCACGGCGTGCATGATGATCCACATCACTGAGTGTACATTTCATGGAAGACTGTTACATAGTGTGGAATTAAATTCAATAAGATCTGGTTTAAAGCTACTTAAACTCATTCATGTTGCTTTTTCTTGGGATGTGGGCGATGTTGGCAAGCCCACATTTATTGCCCGTTTCTAATTGCCTTGAAAGGATGGTGGTGGCCTTCCTGAACCACTCCAGTCCGTGTGGTGAAGGCACTCCTACAGTGGTGTGGGGCAGGGAATTCCAAGAATTTGACCCAGCGAAGATGAGGGGACGGTGATATATGTGCAAGTCGGGATGGTGTGCAACTTGGAGGAGAACTTGGAGGTGATGGTGTTCCCATTATATTGATGGCCTTGTCCTTCTCGGTGGTAGAGGTCACAGGGCTGGGTGGCGGTGTTGAAGTAACCTTGGTGAGTTGCTGCAGTGCATCCTGTGCAACTGCAGTGCACCTGTGGTCAAGGGGATGGATGGATAGCGTCAACTGTGGCTCAGTGGTAGCACACTGGCCTTTGAGTCAGAAGATTTGTGGGTTCAAGTCCCACTCCAGAGACTAGAGCACATAATCTAGGCTGACACTTCAGTGGAGTGCTGTGCTGTCTTTCGGATGACATGTTAAACCCAGGCCTTATCTGCCCTCTCAGAAAGATATAAAAGATCCCATAACACTATTTCGAAGAAGAGCAGGGTAATTCTCCCCAGTGTCCTAGCTAACATTTATCCCTCAACCAACATCACTAAAACGGATTATCTGGTCATTATCACATTGCTGTTTGTGGAACCTTGCTGTGTCCAAATTGACTGCCATGTTTCCTACATTACAACAGTAACTACACTTCAAAAGTATTTAATTGGCTGTAAAGCACTTTGGGGTGTTGTGAAAGGTGCTATATAATTGCAAGTCTTTCTTTTTTTAATTTCACAATGGCCGATGGAGGGAGAACAAGATGTGTAATTTCTGTTACATTAAAAGAAAAGTTTGTACCATAAGGTTTACAAGGTTATTGGTACAACAGTAACTTCAAAGATAGATCTGTTGTGACATAATTAACTTAGCAGCATAAAATCAGCAGTTCTTCCCTTTAATTAAGAAACCTTGGTGAAGGGCCAAGACTCACAGCATAGGGCACCATTAAAGTTGAAAAGAGGAGACGGGCAGGTGAGATAAATCAGGAAGTAGTACGCAAGTGATGCCAAGCTTGGATTTTAAAATCTCTTTACACTGCAGGAGGAAGGTAAAACTGAGGAACGTAAGGAATTCTGTCATGTTGAGGTCCTGGCGAATGGTACAATGAGTCTTGGAAGGGTGAAGTTCCTCGAGGTTTCTGCCGCTGTGCCGTTGTAACTTCGGCACAAGTTTGGCGGAAATCCCGTTTACCCGTATAAACGGGATGTTCACCGAAATTATGGCAGCGCCATGAGGAAATTCACCGCCTTGATTTCAACATGGTAATGGATGCAGGGAATAGGCAGAGTGTGTAGAGGAACAAGAGCAGAAAGTTCAGAGGCGTACTTCCCATTATAACATTGACGATATAGAGAAAGAAAAGTAAGTTTGTAATGGAGAGGAGAGAAAGAAAGAAAAAAAGAACTTGCATTTATATAGCACCTTTCACGATAGAGAGCTTGGAGACTGGAGGCGACAGGTGAGAGAAGGACCACCTATCAAGCAACAAGCTTTGCCTTGTCTCCTGCCCAGGAGTGCACTGCTGTAGCAGTGAATGATCCATCTTACGTTGTCATTGGCTCAGTAGGTATTCAAGAATACATTAGACTAACCTATCAAAGGCTGCACAATGTTCATTTAACTGAATGGAGGAGGCCAAATGTTTCCAGTTGGTTTGGTTTGATCCATCAAATCCCCTGCAATTGGTTTCACTGCAGTTCTGTAGTCTTCTGGGACTCAAGCAAACTGCTTATATAATGGATTGTTCTGCCTGGATAAAAGTGTCTAAATCTGCAGCGACCTTCAAAAAATAGTGCAGACAATTCTACTTTTAATAACTATTCCATTTTCAGTTGACATCTACTGTAATGTTTGCATTTATTAGAAAAATAGACCTTTTTTCAAGCTACAGAAGTCTTTATTTTATTACAGAATATTTAAACACAGCAAACTTTACAGCAGTTTTGATACTTAGAATATTTCAAGCACTTTGTTTGTCGCAAGAACCTGTGACAGGAGTTAATTAGCCTTTTATTTTAGTCTAAAGATTTTTATCAAAACATATTTTTTTAAACAATCAGTACCAAGTAACAGAAATAGGATGGGGAAATAGACTGTTACCACATTCACTACTTTAAATCATTATTTCTCAAAACATCAAACTGTTTCCCATTTTCCTGGAATCTTCGTGTTTTATCTCCTTTTCTCTTCAATCTTGGTAATGTCATGCATTGTGGTCATTGGATGTTCCCTAGGTTTCTTAATATTAAAAGCTGATATAGGGGCCTCTAATGCGACCTTCAGTGCACAAAGCACTGCTGTGCATCAGGTGTTAGGGCCCCATGCTATGGGGAGCTGAGGCCAAGGGCCCGATTTTACCAGGCCTGCGGGTTCCCAGCGGGTAGTCCTCCGGGAGCCTGGAGAACGCGGCCGGTTAAGTGAGGGCGCCCCCCGCGCGATCGCGGGATAATTGATCCAGTTGAGCCGTGGTTCCGGGTTCGCCGCAGGCCAGCTGTGCGCCGGCCGCCCGCGCATGCGCAGTGACGCCAGCGCGATGTTGGAGCCGCACTTAAAGGGGCAGTCCCACAGAGCCCCCCCTGCATCCAGCACCAGGAAGCGGACCATGGCGCAACCCAGGGGTCAGGCTGCGCCCCGCTTATCCGACCACGCGCTGCAGCTCCTCCTGGACGGTGTGCGGAGGAGGAGGGACACCCTCTTCCCGAGGGACGGACGGAAGTGCCCGGGCTCGGTAACCAGGAGGGCATGGGGAGAGGTGGCGGCGGAGGTGAGCAGCAGCTCGAACACAAGCAGGTCTTGGGAGCAGTGCCGCAAGCGCTTCAACGACCTCACGAGGTCCGGCAAGGTGAGTACACGAAGGCCCCCCCCCACCAGAACCCGTCTCGACCATCACGCCAAACACCCCACAACCCCTTCCGCACAGCCACGACAGCGCTCCCACAGCAATCCTCACAGCCACTCACTCACCATCCTCACCGTGCCTGCACTCACCCACCATCCCCGTCCCCACTGGAACACCACCACACGCCCCAACCCCAATGCAATGGGACGGGCACGTGGCCCACGCATCCTCCCATCCATCCGCCCCACGCGCAACCCACCTACACCGATGCTCCAGGCGTCTCACTATGCAATCTGCACGTACTCACGCATCTGTGTTTTGCCTTCACAGGAGAAGAGATCCAAGAACGCGCGGGAAAAGGACCGCACTGGAGGGGGCCCGCCGCACGTGCTCGAGCTCACGGACGCCGAGGCGGAGGCGCTGGAGCTGAGCGGAACGCAACTGTGCCTGTCGGTGGGCGATGGCGAGTCTGGCGCTACAGCATCGGCCGGTAAGGGACAGCCGACACTCAACACTCATGATCGCGAATGACCTTAGCATCACCTGCCATCTGGCACACCGCGACCTCTGTGCACATGCCTCATAGTGCCCTCTGTTCCCTTGCAGGGCCGTCTGCGAGCGCTTCGTGCGAGGAGGGCGATTCCTCAGAGGACATGCCGGTCTCTGAGGGTGCATCGTCACATGTGAGTCAACCATCCACCAGCGCAGAGACACGCACCTCGGTGGGTCCCCCTCGCCAACTGGTTGGGGTTGCAATTGGTGAATCACCGCGCACGTGTGAGCATGAGCAGACCCTGGTGGCAGGGGCAGCCGCGGAGGGTCCGCGTCGGTGGGAGCACTCATCTCCAGGCTCTGCTCAGCCGGACCCAGATGCTGAACCCAGGGGGCCACCAGTGAAAAGGAGAGTCGTCGAGGGCCACCAGCACATTGCCGAGGTACTGGGAGAGGTGCCGCGCGCATTGTCCACAATTGCGCAGGCGATGGAGGAGTCCAACTCCTGCATGTGGGCATTGGTGGCGCAGGCACAGGAGGGTACCGGCGACACAGTGTCGCGGGTAGGTGCGGGAGCGTCTGCGGTGGAGGACAGGCTAGCCTCCCTCGAGCGTCACGCACAGCTCAACATCGAGTCCGTGCAGGCCCTGACAACGGCTGTACGGATTCAGGGTGAGCAACATTCCGCCGCCATAAACAGGCTGACGGATACACTAGAGGTGGCCTTGCAAGGCCTCACACATGTCATCCAAACTGTCGTCCAGCAGGGTGGAAGGTGTGATGTGGGCCGGGGCCACGAGAGGGATGATGGTGACCGGGGACATGGAAGCGGGGACACATCTCAAGGTGCCCCCACGTCCCACCCGTTGCCCCCCTCTCAACCAGTACCCGCAATGGTGCCTCCTCTCCAGGTGGTCGAGTCTGCCCCTGCCCCGGTGCAGGAGGAGCAGTCTGTGGAGGTGCCCTCACGGGCACCGAAACCCAGGGGCCGTCCGCCCAAAGCATCTACCCGGTCAAGGCAAGAACAGGAGCAACCTGCCACTACCTCTGCTGGAGCCACAGGGGTAGCACCACGTAGGGGTACCCGGAGAAGAACTCCAAAGGCGTTGTAAGCACAACGGGTATGCACCAGGGTGTCTGTTAATTTGTACACTTTTTGTTTATCGTATTGAACCCTGTCGACATTAAACACTATCGTTCTCACCACTCCTGCCACCTCTCGTCCATTCTTCCGCGGACTGTGCAATAGGTGCGTTCCGTGCAGCCCATCATGACGGCGAACACCTGCTGCCGCCCATTGGGCACACTGCTGTGGGTGCAGGAGTACTGGCAACAGTCTTCAGTGGAGGGGGCTGGTATGGGCCCTCGCATGTGCAGGTGAGGAGATGCGAGCGCCTCGCAGTGTCTGACTCGAGGAGAACCGTTGACATATGAGTGCCTCCATGGCCCGGTGACCATCTCGGTGAGTCGGGGTTCGGTGCATGGGTCATTCCTCATCCTCGCGCGCGTCCCCCTCCTCCCCCTCCACCTCCACCTACTCGTCCTCATCGCCTTCCTCAATGTGGGTGGCGGGTGTGGATGGGGCCTCCTCCAGCGGCACCCCTCTCTGTTGTGCCATGTTGTGCAGGGCACAGCAGACAACTATGGTTCGTCCCACTCTGAATGGTGTGTATTGCAGCGCTCCCCCAGAACGATCAGGCCACATGAAGCGCATCTTGAGCAGCCCTATGGTCTGCCCAATTGTGGACCTGGTAGCAGTGTGGCTGTCATTGTACCGACGCTCCGGGCCGGTGATGGGGTTCCTTAGAGGCATCATGAACCACGTGTGTAGGGGAGGCCCCTTGTCGTCGATGAGCCAGCCGTTGCCCGCGTTGGGTGCGTGGAAGATGTGCGGGACCGTGGACTCCCTGAGGGCGAGGGCATCGTGGCAGCTGCAGGAGAATCTGGCGCACACGTGTATGAATCTCTGGCGGTGGTCACAGATGAGCTGGGCGTTCGTGGAGTGATGCCCCTTCCTGTTGCTGAACAGCCCTGGCTGATGCGGAGGTGCCCGTTTTGCGATGTGGGTGCAGCCGATTACACCCTGCACCCGTGGGACGCCAGCCATGGCATGGAAGCCAACCGCCCTCTCCATCTGGCTGCACTCGTCCATGGCGACGTTGATGTAGTGCGAAGCCCTGCGGAACGACCCATCGGTGACCTGCCTTATGCACTCGTGTGCAGACGACTGACAGACCCCGGTGATGTCCCCGGTGGCACCCTGGAAGGATCCGGATGCGAGGATGTTGAGGGCAGTGGTGCCTTTGACGGCGACAGGTAAGAAGATGCTGCTTGGTCCATCCGGGAGCAGCTCATCGTTAAGGAGGCTGCAGATGTCGGCGACTACCTGGCGATTGACTCTGAGCCTCCGTATGCACTGCTCCTCGGAGAGGTCCATGCCGCTGAGCATCGGTCTGTACACCCTGTGCGGAGGGTAGTGCCTCCTGCGACGCATCTCTCTCTGCGTTTGCCCTCCCTCCTGCTGTGCAGGTGGGCGTGCCACAGCACCGTGTTGGGGGGCTCCATGTCTCTGCGGCGGACGGCGTGGACTGCGAGGCTGCTGGGGCTGGTCATGCTGTTCGTCCTCCGAGGGTGTCCACGCACCACCCATCTGGCAGGTGTTGGTCTGAGGGGTTGTGCAGGGTAGGTGGATGGTTCCTCGGACTGGGGCTGCGGTTTCGCGTCGGTCTGTCCTCTGGCTTGGCGGGGGGTGGTGGGGGGCAGGGGTTGCCCTATGTGACGCGGTGGCCTCCTGCGTGGGTGAGAGCTCTCCACCCCCCCACCCCCGTGGAGTGCACCTTGGCAGCTGCCACAGGCTGCTGGCTGCAACACGCCTGGTTGGAGGGAGACTGTTTCCCCCAGTGTGTGAAACACTCTGTGTTGAAGGTAAAATCCCACACTTCCTGTTTTGACAGCTGATTCAGCTCATTTAATGACCTCAACAAGCAAGGTAAGTACTCTCAAGTGGAACCCCGCTGGCTTTAATTGCCTGCGGGATTCCCACCAGCGGGGGCCACGCACGCAGCCCCGCACGTCATCGGGGAACCCGGAAGTGGTCGGGATCGTGGCGCGATCCGGTCACGTGACTGGATATCGGGATTTTCGGGGCCCCCCCGCTGGAAACCCACAGGAAACCCGACGGTAAAATCGAGCCCCAAGTGTCCATATGCACAATAATATGGTTGTCAAGTGCCAGCGATGCACACAGCCTGCGCACCTGCATTACAGGCCCGTTTGTTCCTTTAAATTAGAGAATGACCCCATAAAGCATTCGGGCCACTGTATGTCAAGCCATTTTCCATATGTTTGGTCCTTTATATAAAAAGGACTAACTTGCTGCCAGTATCTGCAGTGTTTGTTTCCATCTGTTTCCCTACTTCCTTGCTGTCTAACTGTTTGCCTGTCTAGTTGCTTTGATGTTTAACAAGAAATGAGCATACTGAGAGTTTTTTTGAAACAGGACCCCGCCTGCAATTTACACCCATTTCCCCAGGGACATATCAATTGGTTGTTATGATAGATATTCTACTTAGGTTCATAGTCACTGACCACTCTCATAAGTGGACCCCAAGACCTATACAACCTGGAGTGTGACCAATATCTACGTAAACGATCGTAAGACCCAGCAATCGAACAGAGAACCTTTGCCGCCATACACCAGTTTACTGGAATGTATTGTGTGCCACCGTGTGATTTCCCGCATCTTTGGTGGATGGATTGAATATATACTTTATCATATCGTGGCTCAGATTACATTTACCAGTTTATTTAACATAAAATGGGTAAATAAATGGTATTCAGTACAAACAGTATATTTACAGTACTTGACAAACTATTCTCAAAATATCAAGGACAACAAAAACACTTCTCCTGAGCTACCTCTCAACATACATTGACCATTGAAATTGTTTGTCTTTACTAACAATAAAGAATCAAAGTCAATAATCTAATACAGAAAAGCAAGCTTCATTTCTGAGACAGTTTGCTTCCCATATTGGAGCTATGGCCATCCCTCTAGGCATCCTCTTATATTGCAGGTTGCAGAGGAATGAGAAGAAGAGCAGAGGACACATGCCAGACCGATGCATTGGCACCATACTTAGGCATCATACTGTATTATTTAGGATCCTCTCTTTTGCCACTGCCCAAAGTTGTGGGCCAGACAATCATACTAGAGGACATGTCCAAAGAAATCTGCATGATTTTCCAAGGAGGTTGATATCGAACTGTGCACATTCCTGCAGGCAGACCTGGAAACCACTTGCAGGACAAAGGAATCTCTATCAGTGGCTGTCAAAGTAACCAGTTCCTTGAACTTTAAAGGAGCTGAGTTCTTCCAAACTACAGCAGATCACGCTGGTCACTGGTGGCTTGGTTGCTCGGTCCAGCCAGTTCTTCTATTTCCCCGTGGAAACTGCTCTGCAACGGGGCCTTGCCATGGAGCAGTCAGGAGAATAATGGCAGCCAACAACCGATGATGGAAGATGCCCCCACCAAAAGCCAGAAGGCATATCTCCACAACTAACTGGTCACTCAGCAAAAGTCTTAAAGTCAGCTCTCATTGATGACACGTTTAACTTAATGCCTATAGCATCCAAAACACAAACATCGGGTGCACATTTGCCCCATATCATGGCCAAGTGAACCATTGCTGCCATTGCCTTACATCAGGACCTATGAATATAACAGCATTTCTCAAACAACTATCTCAGTCTGCCCCTTCCCATATGAGTCTCATGACACACTGGCATTCTAGCTCAGCCAAGTTTTAGTTCCCCTAACAGTGTGTGCTGCGGGTGTTTTGTCCCAGTGTTTCCTCTTTGTGACAGTATATGATGCTTGTCTTCTATTTCCTAATCAGGTTTTCTTTGTAAGTATTTGCCCAGTTGGAAGAAGAAGTGAGGTGGATGGCTGTCTGCCTCAAGGGATGGAGGTGGTCACGTTAGTCCTTATGTTGAGTCAGCAGACGGCCTTGCAACTACAGGTATTGATGTGGTAGTTGGCTGGGGCTATATACAATCTGATACATTTGAGTGGGGCGGCAGCATGTTACAGATGTGGTATTGCCATGAGAGACACCTCCATCATTCTCACCATCACCTGCTACTGGGCACCTCTTCAGCATGGCCACAGATACCTGTGGTTGTTGAAGATGATTGTTTCAATCTAATTCCCCAACGTGGTGAATCTAGACTGCTGTGGATTGAAGCCCAAGGTTTGTAGAGCCCCAGTCAATGAAGATATGATGCCTGAGCTTAGGACCTTAACCAAGGCAGGGAGGACTCCACTGCATAGACCCCTGGAGCAGTCACACTCTCCGTGGCGGTCTGCAACCCGGTCAAATGGCCATGCAGCACTGTGTGGATTCTCCCAAACGGTACAGGCAAATTGACACACTCTCAAATGGCTGCATGAACTGCTGATGCTGAGCTTGTAGGCAGAACCTGTAAAGTGTGAATCCCATGGGCTCAGCAGCTGAAGGAGCCCTCGTACCTGCAGTTTCTGCCTTCTCCAATTCCCCCTGTGCATGCTCTTTCTTACTCATGTTTTGTGCTTCTCCAAGTGGCACCTCAAGCAACTCTCTAACTGACTCGTTCCCACCAAACCAAAGTGGATCTCCCTCTGCTGGTGCTTGCCACTGCAGGAGTGGATAATTCAAGGACCTGTGAGGTACTCAGTTGAGGCAGGACATTGAGTGTAGCCAATTTATCTTCTTACGTGCCTATATAGATGAAGAACATACAATACTGGCAGTAAGACATCTCTTGGAACAGAGGTGTGGCATTGTGGTGTGTTATACTGCAGTGCTGCAGAGTATGTAGTAAGTGAGTGAATGAATAAAAGATAAAGAATGAATAGCAAAGGATGTTATCAGCCCTGAGCTTGGTTGTGTTGGGGGCGGCCTCCAACCTTTCCTTCCCCACGCTCAGAATCTCTGAGGCTTTCTCCTCAAGGTTTACAGCTTCTGTGATACCCCTCCTTGCCTGCCTGTTCTCACACCAGTCGTGATGTGTGGACGGATTTGTTAAAGGCAAATCGTGTTTAACTAACTTGATTGATGAGGTAACAGAGAGGGTTGATGAGGGCGATACAGTTGATGTTGTGTATATGGACTTTCAAAAGGCGTTTGATAAAGTACCACATACTAGGCTTGTCAGCAAAATTGAAGCCCATGGAATAAAAGGGGCAGTGACAGCGTGGATACGAAATTGGCTAAGTGACAGGAAACAGAGAGTAGGGGTGAATGTTGTTTTTCAGACTGGAGGAAGGTATACAGTGGTGTTCCCCAAGGGTCGGTACGAGGACCACTGCTTTTTTTGATATAAAACCTACCCATGAGATTAAAATGAGGCCCTCGAGTTACAGTACCCCAGGACCTGTTTCTGGCTGCAGCAGGTGAGTTTCGAACTGACTCCAAGGCCCCGATATTACCAGGGAGGCGGGTTGGCAGCGGGGTGGGGTGGGGAGGTGACTGGGGGGGTGGGTAACCCGCCCAGTCAAATTGGTGCATTCCCCACGTGATCGTGGGTAAATTGAAGCCACTTACCTTGGCTTCCGGGTTGGAAACCTGCGCAGCGGGCAGACTGCACACCCGCATCACAGGCTGTCAGCTGGAGGAGCCCTATTTAAAGGGGCAGTCCTCCAATGCTGCTCCTGCAGCAAACAGCCAAAATTGCAGCACGGAGCAGCCCAGGGGTAAGGCTGCTCCCAGGTTTAATGATGCCTCACTCCAGGTGTTACTTTGTCTGAAGTTACAAGGGTGAGGAGGAGGAGAGAGATCTTCTACCCGGCGGGCGGGAGGAAGTGACCTGCCTCTGCCACCAAGAAGGCCTGGCTCGAGATGGCAGAGGAGGTCACCTGCACCAGCAACATCTCCCGCACCTGGATACAGTGCAGGAAGCGCTTCAGTGACCTAACTAGGTCAGCCAAAGTGAGTACGCTTACTCATTCTCCTACACTCCGTCTTCCACATCACCGCCCCCACCCCACAACTCCTTCTGCACTGCCAACACTACTCTATCACATCACTCCTCACACCCACTCAAAATTCATCCTCAACTTACCTGCACTTCCTCACCTCCCCAGTACTCATCCCACCACTACCACTCAACCCAATCCTCATACAATCTCATGGCTCTATCTCATACTCACCCTCTGATGCATCTCTTTCATGGTAACCCTCACCCAACCTGCCACTACCTCTGCTGCAGCCACAGGGGATGCATCACGTATGAGTAGTAGGAAGCATAAGGCAAAGGTTTCGTGAGCACAAAGGGGATGCACAAGGGTGTTTGACGGTTTGTATTGTTTTTTTTATTTATATTTGATTTTGGTTCAACTCACATTAAATATTATATTGTCACCACTACTGCCACATCTTGGCCATTCTTGACTGGCTTGTGCAATAAGCCCCTTTCATGAGGTTCTCCATGAACACCCACACTTGATGCCACCCATTGGGTCACCCTGCAGTGGGTGTATGTGTAGTTGCATGACTTTTTTGTGTAGGTGCCTGTGGCGCAGCACTGTGTTGTGGAACACCAAGTGGCGGAGGTGGACGGCGTGCCTGGCGAGGCTGGTGATGTTGCTCATCCTCGGATGAAGTGATGAATGCAGCCATGGCGCCCCCCCCATCCTGACGGTGTGAGTTGGAGGGGGTCCGCAAAGTAGGTAAATGAGTTTGCACAGCAGAGTTTAGGGTATAAATTAATAATTTTGAGTGGAAAGACAAAGGTGTTACAGACAAAACTTTGTCTGAAGTGACAGAGTGCCCTGCTGCAATAAATGAGGTATTCCCCACAACTGTCAAAAAATCCTTTGCATCTCCCACTGGCTGCTGACTGAAACACGTCTGCTCCAACAGGGAGTATTTCCCACAGCACGGGAAACACAGTGAGGATCCATGAAAATTGCACCCCTGCCAAAATCTCCAGTCAATGAGGTCTGTCAAGTACCTCAGCTAGGTAAGTAAGTATTTAAATTGTCATCCCGCCAGCTTTAATTGCCGGTGGGAGTCCCGCATGCGGGAGCTGCACGCGCACCCGAATGCGTCATTGGGGAACCTGGAAGTGGGCGGGTTGGAGCCGGGCTCCGGACCCGCTCCGGGATTCCCCCATTTTAGGAGCCCCCCTGCCCCATACACACCCGCTCGGCCATCCTAAAATCACCCCCCAAAACTCACCTGCCAAAATATAGGCCTGGAGTTAAAATCGGGGCCAATGTTTTTATCCCTCCGTTGCTTGCTTGTATATTTGCCAGCCCCAGTTCAGAGACTGAAGCTCTATCGTGTTGCCCTTTTAAGGTCCATTTCTATGCTATTCTCTCTGAGTACATCAGCACTCAGATACAATTACTTCATCTTTTTTACAATCCCCAACTCCTTTTTGTTTTAAAAAGACTGCTTACTTCAGTTTGTATTTTTACAACGAAATTATATGATGCAAACTTTTGCACTATAACTGAACTCTAATATAATTTAGTCCCAGTAGGCTACAAAGCAATCTGCAATACAGAGTAATGTGTGTTCCAATCTTTAAAAGGCCACAACAGGGACTTAAGCTCATTTCAGGGAGAGTTGCCAATTCAGAGATATTTTGTCCCCTCGTATTTAGATTATTGTTTATGTTCTCTATATCACACAGGGTTTTTTTTTTAAGGTCAGGCATAAAACAATGGCCTTGGAGACTGAAATTGTAATCGTGAAAAAGTTCAGAAATTTCAGGTAGGCCTATATTGAAGGATGAATGCATTCAGCAATTGGTGTTGCAGTAGTGCTTCATGGGTTTCATTATCTGGCCTGACACTCCTGTGTTGTGCTGGGAGAGTGCTCGGAACATAGGAGCAGGAGTAGGCCATTCAGCCCCTCGAGTCTGTTCCACCATTCAATTAGATCATGGCTAATCTGTATCTCAACTCCATTTACCCACCTTTGCTACATATCCCTTGATACCTTTACCTAATAAAGATCTATCAATCTCAGTCTTAAAAGCTCCAATTGTCCCAGCATCCACAGCCTTTTGCGGGAGAGAATTCCAGATTTCTACTACCCTCTGTGTGAAAAAGTGCTTCCTGATTTCTCTCTCGAATGGTCTAGCTCTAATTTTAAGATGGTGTCCCCTAGTGCTGTGCCCTATTGTTGAAAATGCCATCCTTCGAATGGCTCCTTAACCTGCGTGTCTCGGTGGTTTATGTCAACATTAAAGATCGCACGGCACTATTCAAATAAGGGCAGGGAATTATCCCACTGATCTGTCCAAAGAAACCCTCTTCAACCAACACCATCCAAAATCAAGATTAACTGGTTATTTATCTCTTGCTATTTAGCTGCTTAGCAGGTTATAGATAATGATAAAAAGGGATCTCGGTGTGTGTAAGAAGCCTGATGCATTTGCCCACATAACAGCAATCATTGCACTCCAAAGTAATCCGTAGTACATGAAGCACTTTATGTTTCAGAGATGCGTTAAGGCACTATATAAATAAAAGTCTTTCTTTTTGACCTCATGACAGCCATTTAGAAAAACACTCCACAGCTGGATGGAAAACTCCCTAATTTAAACTGTTTAAATGGCCCATAATAATAATAATTATTATTATTATTATGAGAGGTGTGTCATCATTGATTGTTGAGGGCTTGTCATATTGTAGGAAATTGCCTATTTAAAAACTGAATGCATTGCTTAGCAGGTTATGGATAATGATAAAAAAGGTTATTCACGCTTTTTTTCAAACAAAATGGAAAATACAATCCTTTGTATTGAAACCATTCTCCTGAGCTCATGAAGGGTGCTATATGAATCCAAGTTCTTTCTTTCCTTTTTTCTTTCTTTTTTCTTTCTTTCTTCCTTCTCTCTCTCCTTCTGCAGGATCCCTTTGTCCAATTAAATCGATTAATCATCCCTTTATCCAATCGCGCAATCACAACAAACTAATCAGTGCCTCGTGTGGGTGGGTTTTCATGAACTGAGTGTTGAGCGTCACTAGGACTTTGGCCCCGATATTTATGGGGAGGCGGAGAGGGTGCGAGGGAGGGCAAAAATGGCTGGGGAATGCGGTGAGGCCTGGGAGACGCGGATTTAACGGCAGGACCTCGTTATAATTTTTATCTTCCGTTTCCCACTAGGCAGCCAGCTACCTGGCAGGAAGACCAGCAGCAGGAAGCCGCAGCTGGGAACCCTTGGGGACGGTTCCCGGCAATCGGGAGGGGGGAAGGCCGGAGATCGGGGCTTGGTGGGGGCAGGGTGGAAGGGAGAGGCAATCACAGGAGGGGGGAAGGCCAGAGATCGGGGATTGGGGAGGAGGGTAGATCTGCGATCACCACTGGGGCAGAAGGAGGCCGCAATTGGCAGAGGCCAAAGGCTTCCTTGAGGGGCCAGGAGGAGAACTGCTGCTCCTCTTGGAGTGCTGTAAAAGGCACTTACCTTCTTGAGCCAGCAGCTCCCACCTCCCTGTTGCTGTTGGGTTTCCCGAGCCCTGGGAAACCCCCACAGCAACTGTTAAATTCAAATCAGGCTCCCAATTGCACTGTGGAAGCCCGATTTAAATATGTTAATGATGAGCCCCGCCTCTCCTGGGCGGGCCACTCGCACGCCATGAATCCTGCTGCCGTGAAAATGGCGGGTTGGAGACTCATTCCCCAGTTTTTAATTTTTAAACCCCCCCTCAACTCTCTCCCGCCCATTGTTGGGTGGGGGGGTGGTTAATATCGAGACCTTCGAGTTTCTCAGCTTTGGTTCAGTTGTAATACTCTTGCATCTGTGTCAGAAGGTTGTGGGTTCAAGTCCCCAGACTTGAGCATATAATATAAGCCAGGCTAACACTCTAGTGCGGTACTGAGGGAATGCTGCACAATCGGAGGTGCGGTCTTTCGGATGAGACGTTAAACAGAACCTCTCAGTGCATGCAAAAGATCCCATGGCACGATTTGAAGAAGAGCAGGGAAGTTCTCCCCGGCGTCCTGGCCAATATGTATCCCTCAACCAACATCACTAAAACAAACGATCTGGTCATTATCTCATTACTGTTTGTGGGAGCTTGCCGTGCGCAAATTGGCTGCTGCGTTTCCTACATTGCAACAGTGACTACACTTTAGAAGTACTTCATTGTAAAGCATCTTGGGATGATCTGAGGTCATGAAAGGCCTTGCTTTCTTGTACTTTCCATTTCACACCACCGGATCCTGATTTATTGTGAGCAGCACCACAGGAGGTCCATTGGTTATAATGAATAATATCCATCTGACATAGTACAATCAACGTGGCTTCCTTATGTCTGAGATGAGTCCTTTGTGAAAGAAATGTTTTGAAATCAGGCAGTGGACCTAAAGAGATGGCCCTCCTCTTTAAACAAGAGTTTACAGAAAACTGCGTCTGCAGTTCTGAAAGCCTCGATAAAGGTCAGATGAATAAGCCCTGGGTGATATTTGCTTGTTATCGATTTGTCTGTAATGAAAATTTCAATTGCCGGAGTAAAAGACCGATCCCAGGCTGAGAAGCCATGACTGATGACTATTTGATTGGCTGAAATTGTGAGATAATAATGGTCTGCAGCAGGATCGGGGTAATAAGTGCTGCAGTAATTATTTTCACTATTGCGGCTGAGAAAGACTTATAATTCTGTTACATTTATCACTGCCAAAACACTCCCCTTTCCTTCAAGGCTTCGGAGGCTCACAGAGAAACACGGGTTTAATTGTTTTACCTGTCACCAATAAAAAATATATCACAGCAATGAAAGAATGCATTTACTCTTCATAAATTGAGATGGGCTCCACATTATACTTCACACTGTGAAGATTCCTGCAAAATTTATATTAAAAAGGTTCTCTTCATAAACCTGGGTCTCGACTTCTTGCATCCAATTATTTTGACAGCTAAATTGTCATTGGATTTAATGTTTGAAACCTCGATACGGTGGTTGAGCATCTAATCATATTCACAGATCCTGTTTCATAAAAATTGGGATTTGAATCCAAGAGTGGAATAATAATTAGATACTCCAATAATTTATAGTCTAATTTTATAGAAGACTATTTGTTTTTAATAAGAACCTAAAATGAAGAGGGTTTTGATATCCTTGTTGTTATAAATTTGGATCTGCCATCACGAAATGCAGCCTTTAGATATATGCATCATTTGTGTATTACCCTGGCTTCATGTTGTTGCAGAGGGCCTTGTAGTCAGTAACCATACATTGCTTGAACTAATAAGCATCGCAGCTAAAAGAAGTTATTTGTCCCTCAGGTGAGACATTAATCAGAGTTCCCAGCCACCTGTTGGTATGGTTCAGATGGACCATGGTGCTATCTGAAGAAGAGCAGTGAGTTCTCTTGGTGTCCTGGTCATCATTCCCCCCTCAAGCAACACCATCAAAACAGATGAACGATATCATTCTGTTTGTGGAATACTGCTGACACAAAATAACTGCCAAGTTTGGCTACATAACAACGGTCACTGCATTTGGAAAAGTAATTAATTGCACAATGTGCTTTGGGATATTTGGACATGACAAGGTGCCATATAAATGCAAGCATTGCGATTATAATGAAATAATGCCCGTTTAGTGTTATTAGAAAGGAGCAGTTGCAAACTGGATCTTTGATCCTCAGGTGTGACATTTTGCAATTTTACTGGACTAGTGAGAAAGTGATTGAGAATATTAAAAATCATATAAAAAGAACAGCTCGTTCTAGTTTTTTTGGTTAATAATCCTGCAAAACCATTACTTTTACAATCAACTATTAACTCTTCACAGGATAGAACTTCCGATCAGCAAACTTCCACTTAACTCTCTTGAACTATATTGCTGTGCACTATTTTTACACTGCTGTTAGCCAGTTTAAAATAAATTAGTTCACACTTGGGTAAATACAGTGCTCACAGGAATGTAATATGAACTTTGGAAGTTCTACCCACAAGGGCCTAAGCACAAGCTTTGGCTATGCTACTCCTTTAAAAAGAAATTTGGTGATGGTAAATATCAGGAGTCCTTTCCCATTCCGAACCCCCCCCACTAACACTCTCGCTTTTTGATGAAATTTGTCTTGCATGTTTGGATTGAAAGGATTTTGTCCGTTTTTTAAAACTTTCTTGCCGTGCATCCTGACTCAATGTTGGACACGTTTCTTGATAAAACAATAAAGTTTCCCAAGTGGGACACATTATTGAAGGTATAGGGGTTACAATATACCGAGCAGTATTTTGGAGACAGATACTCTAATTCTGTCAACCGTTGTACCTTTAGAACTCCAATCCTGTCCACAACTTGGCCAGTTGAGCCATCGCAGAAAGAATCATAGCATCATAGAATCATACAGCACAGAAAGAGGCCATTCAGCCCATCGTGCCTGTGCCGGCTCTTTGAAAGAGTTGTCCAATTAGCCTCATTCCTCTGCTTTTTCCCCATAGCCCTGCAATTTTTTCCTTTTCTAGTATTTATCCAATTCCCTTTTGAAAGTTACTATTGAATCAGCTTCCACCACCCTTTCAGGCAGTGCATTCCAGATCATTACAACTCGCTGCATAAAAAAAATTCTATTCATTTCCCCTCTGGTTCTTTTGCCAATTACCTTAAATCTGTGTCCTCTGGTTACCGACCCTCCTGCCATTGGAAACAGTTTCTCCTTATTTACTTGATCAAAACCCTTCATAATTTTGAACACGTCTATTAAATCTCCCTTTAAGCTTCTCTGCTCCAATGAGAACAATCCCAGCTTCTCCAGTCTCTCCACATAACTGAAGAGCCTCATCCCTGGTACAATACTGGTAAATCTCTTCTGCACCCTCTGTAAGTGTGGTGGCCCGACTTAGACTTAGACTTCAGCTGAAGTCTAAACATTGATTTATAAAGATTTAACATAACTTCCTTGCTTTTGGACTCTATTTATAAAGCCCAGGACCCCGTATGCTCTTTTAACAGAGAAAGAAATGTCAGCACCTTTTGTGGGAACAATAATTAGAAGCTGAATTTCTACAGAGCGAAGCACTTTGTGTTGAGGGGGAGAGGGGGATCAGAGTGACAGTGTTATTCAATTGCCTGTCAAAATGTATTGCTGCACACAGGGGAGCTGGTCACTCATCAATGCACTGGGTCTGTGGTGTTTTATTTTTGACTGTCAGGTCAGTTCATTCTGATTGTGTGGTTCCAAACATCAGACACTTCATTATCCACCTCCTTCATTTAGACCAGGCAGATACCATTGTATAAGGACGCTGGATTTTTCCATCTGTAGTGGATGGGTGATTTTCATTTGGTCTGGACTAGAAAAATGAAAATAGAGTCCATTCAGTCAGCGGAGGGTAATAACCCGGCTTCTGGATCTTGAAGAGACAGCATTGCGAGACTTCAGCCTTTTCTTTCAAATTTGGAACAAGGAAAGGCCATTATGCCTGTTTAGTTCAAAAGAAAGAGATGCCTTCCATTCACATAGTGCCTTTCATGACCTCAGGGCATCCCAATGCACTTTACAGCTGATTAAGTACTTTTGAAGTGCAGTCACTGTTGTAAATGTTGGAAATGCAGCAGCCAATTTGCACACAACAAGGTTCTACAAACAGCAATAACAGCAATGAGATAATTTGTTTTGATGATGTTGGTTGAGGGATAAATATTGGCCAGGACACCAGAGAGAGCTTCCCTGAATCTTCTTTGAAATAGTCATGATGTGGAGATGCCGGTGATATAGTGCCTTGGGATCTTTGAAATAGTGCCTTGGGATCTTTTACATCCACCTGAGAGTTCAGACAGGACCTCGGTTTAACATCTCATCTGAAAGACAGCACTTCCGACAGTGCAGCACTCCCACTGGAGTGTCGGCCTGGATTATGTGCTCAAGTCTCTGGAGTGGGATTTGAACCTACAACCTTCTGACTCAGAGTCGAGAGTGCTACCATTGAACCACGGCTCATGCATGTTGTCAGTTTTCTGCGCATAATCAATGCAAAAAGAAATAATGGGAGTCAGGAGAACAAGTGTGGCATCTATGCTTAATGGAAGGAAACTTTTATGTGGCATAAGCAACGTATGAGGGGTAGTGTCATCAGAGGTCTGGCCTCCAGCTGACAGAATAGATGGATGCCACGGTGTCTAAACTTTGAACTGGTCCCAGCATAAACTCATCTGAGGAGTAAATTTCAGGCAGGAGTGATGTCAAGAGAGTGCGGTGTAAACTGATGCCAAACTGTGAGCCAATTTAACCCTCCCACGACATCTGCTGTTTTGGGTGGGCACAGCTTTGGGGTTTGGCTGCGGAGATTAGCAAGTGAGAGCTGGCAGTGTAGTTGGTACATCTCGGTGAATCCGACGTCAGTGGCTTGAATGCTATGCCTGGATTAGGATGATGGGCTTTAAGATGAACTCAAGAGGGACTTTTTTCCCCCACACTGCTGGAGGCAAACATAACTGGCTACTGCCAGGAGTGCTGAACTATGTTTTGTTGCCTGGAGCAGTACGAGACAGCAATGCAGGAAAAGTAATCCCACCAGGGACTGTAAGTTGTGCATGTGGCTTTTAAACAATTGTGCATACACGAATTTATGCACAGGCAGTTGTTCTGGTGTTGCAGACGTTGCCATGGAAACATCCATCTCAATAACACAAAATGAAAAACAAAATGTTAAAGGTATATTTAACGTTATAACATTGTGGGAGATACAGAGAGACTTGTAGGGTAGATTTTACATTACTCACAGTGGGCGTGCATATCACAAATCCAGCCTTGGAGGTTACCAGATTTCCCATCCACAGGCAATATCAGGGTGATAGTCTTTTAAAGGGAGTGAGGTTTTACCCTGCAGGCCTCCATCTCCTATCTCTGCGGATCACTGGGGTAATGCTTCAAAACAGCAGGGATCCGTCAAAGAAAGTTGTATTGGGAGAAAAAAAAAATTAATTCTCTTGCAGTGAATTCTAATTTCATGCCTCATTTGCATGAAAATTGACACCAGCAAAAGTTTTCGACCATATTTGCGATGCAGCATGTGTCTAATTTAGTCGCAATTTTGTTGGATGTTGATTATGATTTGACAGGTGAGCAGACTCGATGAATGGGATTACTGTCGAACAATCAGCCAGTGCTAACATGTGGATATCATTGTAGGGCGAACATTCAATCAGATTTAAGCAATCGATCCCTTGACATGGAATAAAGAGAACCTGGTTGGAGTTAAGGAATGACAGTACTGTTGTGTTTAAATTATGTTCCTGGCAAGTTTATTTTATATTATTTCCCCATGAGGAAGGGCGAACTATGACTTGCTGAACAAAGGTTAAAACAACAGAAACACGTTGCAGTTTGTAAATGCTCACAGTTACTCTTTTTTCCTTCAGATGTTCTCCCATCTTGTCCCTCCCCTTCCAAAGGCAATGTCCATGTTACTGGCAACTCTCCAATACCTCTTCGTATATGTATGCCTGGATGGGGAGAGACATCACGCTGCTTGACTGTGGGGGCATCACAGCAAAGTCTGATCCTGTCCTAAGGAACATATATTGCAGCAAATCAAAAGATGCAGATTAGAAATTAATGCCCACTTTCCTTTAGTGCAATGATTTTCAAACTTTTCCGTTGTGGGGGACACAAGCCTGGGGACCCTGGGGGTGAAATTCATATTGTGCGATAGCACAGAACAGACCATGGCAAATCAGCAGCCCGATTCTCTTTTCTGTTTGGGGCAGAGTATAAAATGGCCCAATTGCCCGCTGTCTTCACTTCATGCCCAATCCCAGACAGACAAAAGTCTGATTACCCCAGATTCCACCAGGGCCCATTTTGAAAATCAGTGCCTTCGTGGAAATGATGGATGATTAAAACAACCCTACCATGATCCCATTTTAGCTTTAACATGCACCTGATTAAACAGACAGGACCTGAGTTCAACTTTGAAGGACATCAGCTCCAACAATACAGCACCCCCTCAATACTGCACCGGATTTCCATTGAATGGCGGAACAGGCTCGTGAGGCTGAATTGCCTACTCATGTACCTAATTAGATCATAGCTGATCTGTACCTCAACTCCATTTACCTGCCTTTTCTCAATATCCCTTAATACCCTCACCTAACAAAAATCTATTGATTTCAGTCTTGAAAATTTTAATTGTCCCAGCATCCATAGCCTTTTGGAGGAGAGAGTTCCAGATTTCCATCACCCTTTGTGTGAAAAAGTGCTTCTTGATTTCACTCCTAAATGGATTTGCTCTCATTTTAATGTTATGCCCCCTTGATCTCGATTCCCCCAGCAGAGGAAATAGTTTCTCTGTGAGTACCCTATCAAATCCTTTTATCATTTTAAAGACCTCGATTAGATCACCCTCAACCTTCTAAACTCAAGGGAATGCAAACCAAGTTTTTGCAACCTGGCCTCATAATTTAACCCTTATTGCCCTTGTATTATTCTGGTGATTCAGCACTGCACCCCTTCCAAAGCCAATATATATTTCTTGAGGTTCGGTGCCCAAAACCGAACGCAGTATTCTATTTGGGATCTGACCAAGGCTGTGTACAAGTGAAGCATCTCTTCCTCCCCTTTATATTCCAATCCCTTTGAGATGAAGGCCAACATTCCATTAGCCTTTTTGATTACTTTTAGTGCCTGCAACAAGTGCTCTTGAGTCAGGTATTGAATGGTTAAGAAGCAGAGCAATGCTCAATGCTACACCATTCCTAACATTGTGCCTACCCCAATTGTAACAATGTGGCATTTACATCCCTCTCACCTGCTGCCTTTTTGGCCTCTCCGAGTGCAATTGAAAATTTAGTGCCAATTAGTACAAATTATGGGGACATTTGATTTGTGGTCTAACCCAGGCTAATTTGATTTAGAGTCCTTACAGCCAACAGAGAGAGAGGAATGTATCATTTCAACATCCGTGGTTGGAATTAAATGCAGATCCTAGATGTGGAAAGGTAGTATCTTAACCAGGTTACCTAGTTATTCCCCTAGAAACAATCAAAGCGCATTTTATTTTTAATATTGCTGAATTACTAACTTGTTATGTGGTATGCGACCATGAAGTGCTTCTTGTGTGTTTTGTTTGTTACTTGCCAGCAAGGTCATGTTATAAATTAGCTCCTGAAAACCAAATCAGATTGTGCCATTAAGCATGAAACATTAAAGCAATCTGTCTCTTCCTGTTGACACTTAAGTTCAGGAAATGAGCATAAATAACTCAGCAAATGAAAATATTATTTTTCAAACTGATGTTTCACCTCATTATGTTGTGCACAAATCTTGTTTCTAATTATTCACAAAGATCTATAATGCTGTGTTGTTTGCAGAGCACAACCCAGAGTTCAGTCCCTGAAAAATGTTGTTCCTCACGGCTTTAAAGACCATTGCTCAATGCACCTGAAGTATCATTTGACCATACAATACCATGGCACTGGATCATGGAGTGGTGATGCAGTGGTGTAATGATGGACAACAACATGAGGAACTGTGTATGGGTTTCTACAGCATGAGTTTCTGATCAGTGTTGCAGTTGACAGTCAGTACAGCCCAGTGTGTGGCTGAGCCGTGTTTACCAGTAAGGTCCCAGGTTTGACCCATTCTTTAGTGAGATAACCAGTCACAGCTCTACAACAAGTTTTTCGTTCTGCGTGTTTCTCGGTCTGTGTTTCTCATTTTGTGCTAGGGTTGCTGCAATTGGCCATGCACTCGAGGTCCTAGGGAGGGCCATAAAATGAGCCAGGTTTCTCACTCCTGATGGCTACCTTATGGCTCCTGCTGGAAAGGCCTGTGGATTGACATTGGGTGAGAATGGGATCAGGCTCATCTGTGATATTCTCCTTTGTCGACATGCTGCCCCCGTGCACTGTGCACCAGCCACAAGCTACTGGAAAGCTCTCACCCCCCCCAGAGAATCATACTCCAGAATAGCTCAATGCCTCCAGGAGAGGAGAGGCAGGAGAAAGTTCAAAAAACAAAACAAAAGACATGGTGATAATATTGACTCCTTCCACCCTGGTTCATCTCTTGTTAGTTAGAGCTTTGAAATTTATTTGAGCACACAACCCAGGCTGATACTTCAGCGCACTACCGAGGGAGTGCTGCACTGTCGGATGTGCCGTCTTTCAGATAAGTCATTAAACCAAAGCCCAATCTGCCCTTAAGGTGGATGTAAAAGATCTCATGGCATTATTTGGAAGAAGAGCAGGGATGTCCTGCCCAATATTTATCCCTCAATCAACATCATTTATCTCATTGCTGTTTGTGGGACCTTGCTGCGCACAAATTGGCTGTCACATTTTCCACATTACAACAGTGACTACACTTCAAAAGTACTTCATTTGCTTTAAGCATTTTGAGACGTCCTGAGGTCATAATAGGCACTATATAAATGCAAGTTCTTTCTATTTTTATTGGATTGGAAATTTACATCTGGTTTCTAAGCACCTGCAACATAACACCCTAAATGAGAAATGTCACAAGGAACATTAATACAATTTATAGACTGACTTATTTATACTGTTCAGTATTTCAACTTTCTTTCATTGTCTTTGATTTAACGCTGCAGGTCATTAGAGTGCCCATATCAGAGCACTGCTGTTTTACACTTTAAAAGTGGCATATTCATAATCCTCTTTAAAATGGTAATCATTGGTCTCAGTGGGATTGAAAGGATGAATATTTTCTAAAGGATAAAATGGCTATTCCATTTTATTCCATTACAGAGTATGTAGTACAAAGAGATCTCTATCTGAAAAATATCTGAAAGTTTTTTTAAAAATTCATAATAGAAGTGAAATAAATAAGAAAAACAAATTGTACAATGCATGTAGGGAGAAAGGTGGGAGAGCCCATTGTGAAGAGTACAGAAACCTCAGACAAATGTAAAAGTAAAAAGGCAGTCAGAATGGTGAAGGGGGAACTAGAAATGAGCATAGCTGTAGAAACTAAATGCAACAGTAAGAAACTCATCCAGTATTATAACCAGGGGGCTATCAACAAAGCATTGAGATCCTTTATGGATTCAACTGTAATTGAAACAAAAGAAAATGATTACTTCCTGGAAATATTTACTAGAAGGACATTGCCATCCATCATAGGGAGTTCTTCAACTAACCATAATGACTGATAACACTGTCATTGACCATCCTAGACAAGGCTCAGAACTTTCTCCTGCCTCACCTCTCCTGAAGGCACGGAGTTATTCTGGAGTGTGATTCCCTGGGGGGTGAGAGCTTTCCAGTAACTTGTGACTGAAGCAAAGTGCATGGGGGCAGCACGTCCACAATGGAGAATATCACAGCTGAGCCCGATCCTGCCCTCACCCAATGTCAAGACACAGGCCATTCCACAGGGTCCATAAGATAGCCATCAGGAGTGAGAACCCTGACTCACTTTATGCTCCTTCCTAGGATCCCCAGAGACAGATACAATTCACCCAAGGGTGCTAAGTGAGATTAAGGTCAAATTCTGCAAAGTGCTGATGGTTGCGAGGGAAGCGTCACAACAAGGACTGCAGCGGTTCAAGGAGACGGCCCACCACCACCACCTTCTCAGGTTCAAGGAGAAGGCCCACCACCACCACCTTCTCAGGTTCAAGGAGAAGGCCCACCACCACCACCTTCTCAGGTTCAAGGAGAAGGCCCACCACCACCACCTTCTCAGGTTCAAGGAGAAGGCCCACCACCACCACCTTCTCAGGTTCAAGGAGAAGGCCCACCACCACCACCTTCTCAGGTTCAAGGAGAAGGCCCACCACCAACACCTTCTCAGGTTCAAGGAGAAGGCCCACCACCACCACCTTCTCAGGTTCAAGGAGAAGGCCCACCACCACCACCTTCTCAGGTTCAAGGGGACGGCCCACCACCACCACCTTCTCAGGTTCAAGGAGAAGGCCCACCACCACCACCTTCTCAGGTTCAAGGAGAAGGCCCACCACCACCACCTTCTCAGGTTCAAGGAGAAGGCCCACCACCACCACCTTCTCAGGTTCAAGGAGAAGGCCCACCACCACCACCTTCTCAGGTTCAAGGAGACGGCCCACCACCACCACCTTCTCAGGTTCAAGGAGACGGCCCACCACCACCACCTTCTCAGGTTCAAGGAGAAGGCCCACCACCACCACCTTCTCAGGTTCAAGGAGACGGCCCACCACTACCACCTTCTCAGGTTCAAGGAGAAGGCCCACCACCACCACCTTCTCAGGTTCAAGGAGACGGCCCACCACCACCACCTTCTCAGGTTCAAGGAGAAGGCCCACCACCACCACCTTCTCAGGTTCAAGGAGACGGCCCACCACCACCACCTTCTCAGGTTCAAGGAGAAGGCCCACCACCACCACCTTCTCAGGTTCAAGGAGAAGGCCCACCACCACCACCTTCTCAGGTTCAAGGAGAAGGCCCACCACCACCACCTTCTCAGGTTCAAGGGGACGGCCCACCACCACCACCTTCTCAGGTTCAAGGGGACGGCCCACCACCACCACCTTCTCAGGTTCAAGGAGAAGGCCCACCACCACCACCTTCTCAGGTTCAAGGAGAAGGCCCACCACCACCACCTTCTCAGGTTCAAGGAGACGGCCCACCACCACCACCTTCTCAGGTTCAAGGGGACGGCCCACCACCACCACCTTCTCAGGTTCAAGGAGACGGCCCACCACCACCACCTTCTCAGGTTCAAGGAGACGGCCCACCACCACCACCTTCTCAGGTTCAAGGAGACGGCCCACCACCACCACCTTCTCAGGTTCAAGGAGACGGCCCACCACCACCACCTTCTCAGGTTCAAGGAGAAGGCCCACCACCACCACCTTCTCAGGTTCAAGGAGAAGGCCCACCACCACCACCTTCTCAGGTTCAAGGAGAAGGCCCACCACCACCACCTTCTCAGGTTCAAGGAGACGGCCCACCACCACCACCTTCTCAGGTTCAAGGAGAAGGCCCACCACCACCACCTTCTCAGGTTCAAGGAGAAGGCCCACCACCACCACCTTCTCAGGTTCAAGGAGAAGGCCCACCACCACCACCTTCTCAGGTTCAAGGAGACGGCCCACCACCACCACCTTCTCAGGTTCAAGGAGAAGGCCCACCACCACCACCTTCTCAGGGCAACTAGGGATGGGCAATAAATGCCTTTCCGGCATTTTCCATATCCTAAAATTGAATGTAAAGAGAAAAGTTATCTCTTTCCTCTAGGCAAACAGGAACCCAACAGTTAGGTTTAAATATCTCAATTGCTTTATTGCAAATATGGTGGTGGGTTTCCATGTGTTGGACACCCAGCAGACCTTCAAAACCAAATTCTTTGTAAATTAGTAAAATCAATATGTTACACTTTTGTAAGTTAATCAGAGACATTTACACCAGTTGTTCTTCACAGCATCGATATTCCATCTCATTCCAGAAGGTTCATTTATGAGTAAATGGATTTTTATTAAGCAAAATATAACTTCTACAATGCATGTATTACACTACAAATTAAAATCTTATGGTTACAAATTGCATATACAAAACTCAGTACAATCAGCAATAATCAAGTACAAGTCATTAAGGTAACAATTTTCCTGTTGGCATCTGTCTGGCAGCCTTAGTAAATTAATGACAATGACAAGCCTACAAATGTTCCTTATCTCTGAATACCAATGGTCAGGAGCTTCTACCAGAGTAATAGAAAAACAAAGGCCATGTGTTAAGGATGACTTGCTTTTCAAAATGGGATCAACCATCCCATTGAATCTGATACAAAAGCAAAACACAAATTACGTCAGTAACTCTTGAAGACCTGAGGTGTATATGTGGTTTCATTGGCAAAACATCTTTTCGCAGAGTTAAACCGAAGATTCTGACCGATTTCCCTTGGCCTGATTGTACTGTCAGTATATGGTTGGTTTTGTGAAGTTAACATGAAATAAGCATATTCTCATGCCAGTCTGTCTCAGCAAATTCACAGATTTTCAATCAAGAACCAAATCTGCCTTCCCATTTTTGAAATATTTTCAGTCCATAGCGTGACATATCACCTGACGATCTGAGGGAACAATGGACGTTCTATTGAATTTAATGAGATTATGTTTAACCAGTGGACATTCTCTGGGTTTTTAAGCATATTTTATATGAAGCCCTGAGATATTCTAAAACCACTATGCAGTACGAAGCACAGACAAAAACATGCCACATCAACAAGCAGAACTGATAAACATAAAGTACAGTATATAATGTTCTCTTTAGTGTCGTAATACTGGTCTAATTAAGAAAATGAGCTGTAAGATATTGCATTGCAATTACTGAGTTTGGAAATGTAGCTCTTATCCTAGATTTTAAATTGTGTGATTAGTCTTGGTTTGTTTGCTCAGAGAATTTCAGTTGCTAATCCCTTGATAATACAGTCATCTCATCCCTGAATTACTCTTGGTTCATTGAAAAGACAAATTGTCTTCTCCTGCTGTGTAAGACCAAATTGCTTTATTAAGATGACTACCAAACCTCCAGGGAGTCTTTACTTTCAGCGTTATCCCAGGTACTGAATGCATCCCATCACCTTGGGATATTGGATTTATCCACAATTACTTAGCTAACTCTCTTCCCAGAAACTTTTGCACGCCAGAGTCAGATTTGTTACACACAGGCATAATTGTGCTGCTGGAATTATGGGGTTAAATTTACTGATCTTTTGTGTAGCAGGGAGCCTCACTCAAAGGGAGGATAGGTTGGATATAGGCTTACAACACGGTAGCGCTGATTCTCCAACCCATTTTTGTCCCTATGTTTAGGGAAATAGCCTTATTCCTAGTTTTAACCTTGAGCGGAGACAGCAGCCACAGAAAGTGGTACTAAGATTACTAAGCGCTTTATTCGATTGTCAAACGGCAATAAGCAACGGATCGAAACAATACAACTGGTATATGGTTCAGAACACAGGCTGACCAGACCATCTTGTTCTGGATGAGAGCCCGGGAGTGTTGACCAAAGTGATTCTTCCTTGTCTTTGTCTTTTGCCTCTCCTGAGGATAGCACAGTTCATTCTCCTTTTATACAGTTTTGAGGCAAACGTGATCGATATTAAATAAGGAGATTTTCTTTGTCTTAGTTTTATGGCGTCTGACTACCATAAAAGGGGGTCTTCTTTGTTATGTTGCTGATGGCAGTGCAGTGTTCAAAGACATGCTGTTTCTGTTTCCTGGCGTTTTATCACCAAACAAAAGTATGTGGAATGCGGTTATCCGAACAGGCTGGATTTTTTTACATTAATCAACACGTCCAAAGTTAGAAGTGGCCAAGCTAACAACTCCAAAAATTCTGCACCTTACAGACTTGAGAAGCCAGAAGATCCATCTCAGGTAGGAAATTTCCACTGAGTTTCTTTCTGAAGTTGCAGAGATGATCTGTCGTGGCTGTGAGTGTGGTGGAATGTATAGAACACAGGATAAGAACAGGCCATTGGCCTATCTAGCTTCTTCTTCTCTGCCTACCCACCCCCCCTCTCCTCCTTTAAGACCCTGCTTAAAACCCACTTCTTTGATCAAGCTTTTAGTCACCCCTCCTAATATCTCCTTCTTTGGCTTGGTGTACATTTTAGTCTGATTACGCCTCTGTGAAATGCCTTGGCAAGTTTTTCTACATTAAAGGCACCATATAAATGCCAATTGCTGTTATTCTAGTATTGTGCTCATCCAGCCTAGCATCGAACTGCATTTTGATCTCTTCCAATGTCTCTGACTCCACTGTCTTACCTGGTAGATCCCAAACATTTATAATTCTTTAAGTAAAGACATTTTTTTAAAGATCTATTGTAAGTTACTTTTGACAAATTTAAGTGTATGCTACTGGACTAGTAATCCAGTGACTGTGAATTCAAATCACACCATGGCAGCTTGAGAATTTTCATTCAGTTAAAAAAATCTGGAAATAAAAGAAAGCCGATATCAGCAAAAGTGACCATGAAGCTGTCGGATTCTCATAAAAACCCAACTGATTCACTAATGTTCTTTAGGGAAGGAAACCTGCCGCCTTTACCTGGTCTGGCCTCTGTGACTCCTGTCCCACACCAACATGGTTGACTCTTAACTGCCCTCTGAAATAGCCGAGCAAGCCACTAAATCGTAGAAGAAGGCCCACCACCACCTTCTCAGGGCAACTAGAGATGGGCAATAGATGCTGGCCTTCCCAGCAAGGTCCACATCCTAAGAATGAATTTTTAAAAATAACATTCCATACTTAATAGATCAGATTTTCTTGGCCCCGCATGACAAGCAGCAGCGCATCTGAAGTGCACTGTTTCTGTCTAGCCTTGGGAACATAAAAACATAGGAACATAAGAAATAGGAGCAGGAGTAAGCCATACGGGCCCTTGAACCTGCTCCACCATTCAATAATATCATGGCTGATCTTCTACCTCAACTCCACTTTCCCACCCTATCCCCATATCCCTTGATTCCCTTAGTGTTCAAAAATCTATCAACCTTAGTCTTGAATATACTCAATAACTGAGCATCCACAGCCCACTGGAGTAGAGAAGTCCAAAGATTCACAACCCTCTGAGTGAAGACATTTTTCCTTATCTCGGTCCTAAATGGCCGACCCCTTATCTTGAGACTATAACCCCCTAGTTCTAGACTCTCCAGCCAGGGGAAACAGCCTCTCAGCATCTACCCTGTCAAGTCCTCTAAGAATTTTATACCACTGAGATCCCATCTCATTCTTCTAAACTCCAGAGAATATTGACCCATTCTATTCAATCTCTCCCCATAGGACTAACCCTCTCATCCCAGGAATCAATCTAGTGAACCTTTGTTGCACCCCCTCTAAGGCAAGTATATCCTTCCTTAGGTAAGGAGACCAAAACTGTACAGCAATCCAGGTGTGTTCTCACCAGAATCCGATATAATTGAAGCAAGACCTCCTTACTCTTATACTCCAAACCCCTTGCAATAAAGGCTAACATACCATTTGTTTTCCTAATTTGTTGCTGTACCTGCATGTCAACTTTCTATGATTCGTGTGCAAGAACACCCAAATCCCTCTGAATACCAACATTTCTTAGTCTCTCGCCTTTTAAAAATATTCTGCTTTTCTATTCCAACCAAAGTGGATAATTGCACATTTTCCCACGTTATCTCCATCTGCCACCTTCTCGTCCACTCACCCAACCTGTCTATATCCCTTTGCAGCCTCCAGTTGGCAGGGGCCAGGGCAAATCACATTGCCATGTTTTCTGGGTGCCTATGCACTGGGGTACCAAGCAAGTGAGCAATACCAGAAATGAGGCAACAGGCCAGGAATGGCTCCTCCCACTTCTTGAACATACCTTTGACTGGCCTGTACCTACTGCAGATGCAGGCAAAGTACCATGCCCTCAGGAAAGCCCTTGAAATCCTGAGGCTTCGTAAAAAGGATAGTGTCCTGGAGATCTCCCCTTGACATTCAACGGCATTATCATTGCCGAATCCCCCACCATCAACATCCTGGGGGTCACAATTGACCAGAAACTTAACTGGGCCAGCCACATAAATACTGTGGCTACAAGAACAGGTCAGAGTCTGGGCAGTCTGCAGCGAGTGACTCACCTCCTGACTCCCCAAAGCCTTTCCACCATCTACAAGGCACAAGTCAGGAGTGTGATGGAATACTCTCCACTTGCCTGGATGAGTGCAGCTCCAACAGCACTCAAGAAGCTCGACACCATCCTGGACAAAGCAGCCTGCTTGATTGGCACCACCCTAAACATTCACTCCCTCCAGCACACCATGGCTGAATGTGCACCATCTACAAGATGCACTGCGGCAACTCGCCAAGGCTTCTTCGACAGCACCTCCAAACCCGCAACCTCTACCACCTAGAAAGACAAGAGCACCAGGCGCATGGGAACAACACCACCCGCACGTTCCCCTCCAAGTCACACACCATCCCGACTTGGAAATATATCGCCATTCCTTCATCGTCTCTGGATCAAAATCCTGGAACTCCCTACCTAACAGCACTGTGGGAGAACCTTCACCATACGGACTGCAGCGGTTCAAGAAGGCGGCTCACCACCACCTTCTCAAGGGCAATTAGGGATGGGCAATAAATGCTGGCCTTGGCAGCAAGGCCCACATCCCACGAATGATTAAAAAAAATATCTGGGTCTCTGCCCTTTTTGTCTGACGTTTGTGAAGAGGGAACTCCCCGTAAGCAAAGGACAGGGAAATCCACCCCTATATATCTTGATGAGGTCCCTCCTTAACATTCTCTTTAAACTGTAGAATTTAATTCCCCATGATCTTGCCTTTAGAGATAATATATATGGTTGTATTCACTTAAGCTAATTTGACCATTGTTGGTCCATCCATTGTTGGTTCTCTCGTGTGCCTGCCTTAAATTTTGTAAACAATTTTACAACTTTACAACACCAAGTTATAGTCCAGCAATTTTATTTTAAATTCACAAGCTTTCGGAGGCTTCCTCCTTCCTCAGGTAAATGTCCTGCTTCCTCAGGTAAATGTCCTCATTTACCTGAGGAAGGAGGAAGCCTCCGAAAGCTTGTGAATTTAAAATAAAATTGCTGGACTATAACTTGGTGTTGTAAAGTTGTAAAATTGTTTACAATTGTCAACCCCAGTCCATCACCGGCATCTCCACATCATGCCTTAAATTTGGCCTGGGAGCTGTGAAAGCCCCAGAACATGGGGTTACAGTGGACAAATGGGAGAATCCCTTGGAAATTCACCCCGTGTGGCTTCTGCTCCTCACAGCTGCCCCATGGCGCTGCCACAAATCGCTCAGCCATTCTTGGGGATCAATCACGAGTTTTCATCACATACTTGCAACTTAACTACATTAAGACTCAGAAAAACTTGTGTAAATAATTGTAGGATTTACACAGAAGTACAAAAATTCTAAGCCCCACCACCACTCCAAATAAATGTGTGCTGTGGTGTAGAGCATGTTACACGGCATTGTTTTGTGTCACATTTCTGTCATTTGCTTTCTTCCTGCTTAGTTGTTATAGGAAGGAACATAGCAACAGGAGTAGGCCATTTAGCCCCTCGAGCCTGTTCCACCATTCAATTATTTCACGGCTGATTGGATCTCAACTCCATTTACCCGACTTTGTTCCATAACCCATAATACCCTTACCTAACAAATCTCTATCAATCTCAGTTTTGAAATATTCAATTGACCCCCAGCCTCAACAGCTTTTTGGAGGAGAGAGTTCCAGATTTCCACTACCCTTTGTGTGAAGAAGTGCTTTCTGACATCACCCCTGAATGGTCTAGTACTAATTTTAAGGTTATGCCCCCTTGTTCTGGACTCTCCCACCAGAGGAAATAGTTTCTCTCTATCTAACCTATCAAATCCTTTAATCATCTTAAACACCTCAATTAGATCACCCCTTAATCTTCTATGCTCAAGGGAATAAAAACCTAGTCTGTGCAACCTGTCCTCATAAACTCAACCCTTTTAACCCCGATATAATTCTGGTGAATCTGCGCTGCATCCCCACTCCAGTGCCAATATATCCATCCAAAGGTGCGGTACCCAGAAGTGAACGCAGTACTCCAAATGTGGTCTAACCAGAGCTTTATGCAACCTTTATAGTTCCTACACTGCACCCCATTCCCCTTCCTAGAATTTTTCTTTGGCTTTTGCTAAATCTCACCGTTAAGCCAGCTGCTTAGAGGCGTACAAGAGCAACCTGTGATAGTTCTCCCTCTCATGTCCTTTATCTCCTTGTAAGGAACCACATGAGACCTTTCCCACCCCTTCACTTCAATGAAATGGCTGAATTTGCCAGGTATGTGGGAACCATGTGTGTGAACCTTCTTTCTCAAAAGTAGTGTGCATCAAAATCTTGCTGCGAAAAATAGGAAGGTGCAACCATTTTTGCAGAAATCATTTATCTCATTGGTATCAGTAAGAGACCCGTTCTTCAAATAGCTTATGGGTAAATGTACTTAATGGTGTGCTACTAAAACAAGGAAAGATCTTGCATTTATATAGCACAACTTCAGGATGTCACAAAGCACTTTACAGCCAATGAGGTACTTTTTGAAGTATAATGTAGGGAAATGCAGCGGTCAATTTGCGCACAGCAAGGTCCCACAAACAAAAAAGAGATAATGACTGGATAATCGGTTTTAGCGATGTTCATTGAGGGATAAATATTGGCCAGGACTTCGGGGAGAATTCCACTACTTTTCTTTGAATAGTGTCAGGGGATCTTTTATAGTCATCTGAGAGGGCAGACGAGGCCCCAGTTTAGCGTCTTATTCAAAAGGTGGCACCTCTGACAGTGCAGCATTCCCTCTGTACTGCCTGGATTATGCGCTCAAGTCTCTGGAGTGGGACTTGAGCCGACAAGCTTCTAAGTCAGAGGCAAGAGTGCTACCAACTGAGCCATAGCTAAACAGATCAGGTGAGTGCTAGATTCAGTCCTTGATCTCTACCCACCTAGTTAATCTCAGCCAGGCCAGCAGCGCTACAGTGGACCCTCAAGCTCTCAGGATGAAATTTTAGCCAGGATTTTTGCTCCTGACTTTTATTCAGTGACCCTATGGGAAGTGCTTATGTGTGGATGTTATATACTAAGATCTGGCTCCCACCTTCCCTCGCTACCACCACTATCACTGTAATTGAGTAGTTAGCTGCACTTGCTATCCCATCTTACACGTGAGGAGTGGACCAGGCACCAGAGGACTCCAACAGCTGTCGAACCGTGCCCCAACATTCTTCACCTCCATCAGGAGCGAAGGGACGATGGGAAAGAAATTGGAGAGATGATTACTATTTCAGAATGCGATCAATCATAATGCTTCATATGATTATGATCAATTTGCCAGATGTCCTTCATGAATTATTTTCAAAATTGGTTCCATTCAGAGTGTGAATTTACAAGGAAACAATAGCCTACTGAATGGTTTATGATTGAGGTGAATTAGGTGGATGAGTGTTCTCAATGGCAAGGCAGTTAGGGCATGACCACAGGATTATTAACCGTCAAATATTCATATCCATTCCCTGTGTGCTGCTCAAAAACAGGTCAATCATTGAAAATTTGACTGTGATTGCTCTTATTGCTTGAGTTATATTCAGACACAACATTCGCTGTTCGATCTGCCTCTGCTGATGGAAGCTACATAACCCCACTGAAACCATCATCTTCCTTTTCAGTTCATCATCCCAGAATATTCTGCTCTTGTATTGTATAAATGATATGCTAACATGCTTCTAAACAACAAGCAAGTCAGATTTCAGTTAGATTGTGGTGCGACGGTCAGTGTTCTACCTGAAAATGAATTCCTGAGACTGTTTGAAACTGCAAGTTGTCACATTCTGGCAATCTGGGGAGCGGATCACGGGGTGCGATCGCAGGGGTGGTTACGTCCGTGCCACTGAGCTCGAGAGAGAGAGTTGTGGTTCACTTCAACAAATCAGTCAGAGTCAAAGTAACTTCAAGCAGAAGCAATTTATTTTGTCTAAACTGAACAAAGTATAAGACAGTCACAACTGGCACTAGATAGGTAAATGGCAAAACAAGTAAGGCAATTTAACAACAAGTGATAATACAGAGAATCAAAGCCACTGTTTCTCGGCAGTCAACAGCTCAATGAAGTAGGACAACAGAGAACAGTAGTATGGCAGAAGTCTTAAAGAGCTTCAATTGGGCTCTCTCTCCGATCTAGTTGAAGACGTTGTCCTGTCCGGAGCTAGTCTTTATATAGTAATGATTGTTTTCAAGTCACAATGTTCTTTGTTCGTTTTCATCCCATCCGTATGGTCAATCACTTGAGTCTGTGCAATGCTTATTCTTCCATATGATTGTCAGCTATTTCATCGCTTAAGTCAGCTATTATCATGTTTGTAGTTCCTTGACCTTATTTATCTGGCCTTTGTAGCCGAGTCTTCAGCTAATTGTCATCAATGCAGTTTATGCTCACATACACAGAAATAAGATTTGGATCCCGGAACAATGAGAAATCAAAAGGACCTTGGTTACATATATTAATCATTACTCTACCTTCCTGATGGTTACCATTGCCTAACCTAATCAATACCATTGCCATTTCATGAGATATAACTCATTCAGGGATATCAGGACTCTCCATGGGGAAACAATTACCAATGGTATATGTTATTAATCTGTAGTTGGTTAGCTGAGAAAGGGTAGGGCTGTCACAAAGTGGCAGACAACTTCAGTAGTCAAACACTTCATTGTTCATGGTCAATAAAACAGAAATAAAGGCACTGGGGAAAAGGGAAGCCAGCGTTACAAACCCCAAGAAGAACGAGAAGCACAGCATTGAGTTTCAGTAGATTTAAACTTGTTCTGGGTGCTAGAGTCATTCAACAGCTGCAGTTTGTGAGAGTGAATCGCAAGAAAATTACGATGATGAAAGGTTCATCAAAGCTCACAAAACAAGAAGTAGTGGTCAAGTGACAGAATGTCTTCAAATCAAAGGGGAAATTAGAAGGCACTGAGCAACTTCAACTTGATCTCAACGTCTCACTTACGAAAGTACCAACCAGAAAGCTACATGTAGTTGTAAACTAATGAAACTATGTAACAACAAATTTATCTATGCTACGACTTTGATTGAACTGTTCAACAGAGATAGATTTTATTATGTGGGGCTGAGCACAAGGCCTAAGGTCCAGTAATTATGGACGGTCCTCAGAGTAGTCACCCATCCTGCATCGACGGAGGAAAACGAGGCCGGAGGTGCCGTGACAGCACTTGCATCTCATTGGCATCTCATTTCTGGTGCCTGCTCGGATGTGATTTCTTCTAGCATCTCCCCGGACCCCAAAATATAAGTGATGTAGCTTTCCTAGAGAAAGAAAGGAGAAGCAAAGGGTTGTGGTGAAGCGTTGATGGCATCAAGGCCACAGTTTGCTTTCTGCATAATGAGTGACAAGGAATTAATCGTCACTGTCTGCTTTGGTTTTAAGGAACGAATGCACAAGTGAACAAGCACAAATCCTGAAATGGGATCAGGACTCCTGGTTTCCCATCCTGTGGTTTCTCCATAATCTCTTTGTCTAAGGATGTCTTCAGCTACCTCCTCAAACCATGTCAGAAGATGGAAATGAGAGGTTCCTTCTCCTGTGAAAATTCTGACCCTGTTATGCGCAGCCTTCTCCAGCAAGAAGAGTAGAGGATATTGAATTACAGATACTGACATTGTATCAGTCGGCTGCCCATCATGTGTATGAAGATGGGTACAGAGAGCATGCTGTTACAGTAGGTGGAATGTGTTGTCTGTGGTTCGGTGTCAAATTTTGTTTGATAACGCTCCAGTGAAACACCTTGAGACATTTTACTCGTTAAAGGTGCCTTATAAATGCAAGTTGTTGTTATTGTCTGGGGAACATCATTTTCGGGTGACAAGAGAAGAGCAAAAGGGAGTTGCTGCAAAGCCTTCCCTCTGCATAATGGGTAGCCTTCACAGTACTGAAAGTTTCAAGTTCCTCCAACTCTGGCCTCTTGTGCCCTCCCTTTGTCCCACCATTGGTGGCTGTGTCTTCAGTCATCTAGGTCCCACTCTCTTGAATTCCCTCCATAAACCTCTTTGCCCCTCCAGCTCCTTCTCCACCCCTCACACCTTGACTCTCTGAATCACCTTGGGACATTTTCTGCATTAGAGGCACTAAATAAATCCAAGTTGTTGTTGTACTGTATGGGATAAAATGCTATATTAGTGGAAGGTTTGAGTAGGAATTCCTATCTTGGCATAGCTGGTGAGATCACCAACCTTTGTTCAGCACTGCAGACATATCCTTGGCCTTGACATGGTTCGTCACTTCCTGCCAGACTCACCGGCGATATAGTGCCTATCCGCAGGGAAGAGGACCTTCCTCCTCCACTACCTTTGTCCAATGTTTCCAATGTCCTGACAAAAAAGTGAGGTGCCTTGACATATGATCACAGCTGCTCATTGATGTGATTGCTCACTTACAATCCTACTTCTGGACACTTTGGGAAATAATTCCCCTTTAGGTCACCCTAGGCCTTTAAGATCTGCAGCAGCACACAATTTCTCGCCCACTAATGGGTGAGCTGCCAATCCCAAGACTGACTCCCACCTGTTGCTCTCCAACTATACATTAATTAGGCAGAACCTGCAATCATGGGCTCATGTGGCTACAGTTCATGCCGTGTCCACCTCTCGGCATTTCCGACACCAGATACTGAAACCAGAGACGCAAGCACATAATCTAGGCTGACACTTCATTATAGTACTGAGGGAGTGCTGCACTGTCAGAGGTGCCATCTTTCGGATGCAATGTTAAATCGAGACCCTGTCTGTCCTCTCAGGTAGATGTAAAAGATCCCATGGCACTATTTCGAAGAAGAGCAACAGAGTTCTCCCCGGTGTCCTGGCCAATATTTATCCCTCATCCAACATCACTAAAAACGGATTATCTGATCATTATCACACTGTTGTTTGTGGGACCTTGCTGTGTGCAAATTGGCTGCCGCGTTTCCTGCATTACAACAGTGACTACACTTCAAAAGTACTTCATTGGCTGTAAAGCGCTTTGGGACGTCTTGAGGTTGTGAAAGGCACTTTATAAATGCAAGTTCTTTCTTTCTTTCCTTACACAATAGTAAGTTAGCAGGTCCAAGGTAAACTCTGCATTTTGCAGGTTCCTGCTGCTTGTTCCTATATGGCAACGATTGAACAGGTAGGTTTATCTTTGTAAAATATTCATTGACAGTTTTATTTTTTGTGTATCTGGCAAGTCTCAGTGATTTGATGTGATTTCCATCCAATTTGACTTGAATGCTCATATAACAATTACTCATTCAAATAACCATTAACTTCAAGGATTAGGAAGCATTGATTTGCCTACTCATGAAGGAGCCTTTCTTTTCCTCTGTAATTCCAAGCATGCGAGCAGTTCTTTTTTCTGAATCTGGTTCTGGATGTGGATTTTTCAATTTAAGAAATCAGATTCTGGGGGAACATAGGAACAGAGGAATAGGAGAAGGCTATTTAGCCCCTTGAGTCTGTTCCGCCATTCAGTTAGATCATGGCTGATCTGTGACCTTAGCCCCATATCCCTTAATACCTTTGGTTAACAAAAATCTATCAATCTCAAATTTAAAATTGACAATTGAGCTACCATCAACTGCGGAAGAGAGTTCCAAACTTCTACCACCCTTTGGGTGTAGAAGTGTTTCCTAACTTCACCCCTGAAAGTCCTGGCTCTAATTTTTAGGCTATGTCCCCTAGTACTAGACTCCCCAACCAGCGGAAATAGTTTCTCTCTATCTACCCTATCAGTTTCCCCTAATATCTTGAAAACTTTGATCAAATCACCCTTTAATCTTCTAAATTCCAAGTACTACAACCCTAGTTTGTGTAATCTCGCCTCGTAATTTAACCCTTGGAGTCCAGGTATCATTCTAGTAAATCTACACTGCACTCCCTCCAAGGCCAAAATATCCTTCCAAAGATGCAGTGTCTAGAACTGAACACAGTACTCCAGGTGTGGTCTAACAGGGCTTTGATTAGTTGTAGTATAACTTTTACCTCCTTGTATTCTAGTCCTCTAAATATAAAGGCCAGCATTCCATTAGCCTTTTTGATTATTTTCTGTACCTGTCCATGACATTTTAATGATCTATGTACATGGGCCCCTAAGTCTCTTTGGACCTCCACTGTTTCGAGCTTTTCACCATTTAGAAAGTACTCTGATCTATCCTTTTTAGGTCCAAAGTGGATGACCTCACACTTGCCTACATTGAAATCCATTTGCCACAGTTTTGCCCATTCACCTTATATATTAATATCGCTCTGTAATTTTATGCTTCCACCTATGCTGCTTACAATGCTGCCTATCTTTGTGTCATTGGCAAACTTGGATATGTGGCTCTCTATCCCGTCATCTAAATCGTTAAAGAATACAGCTGAGGCCCCAACACAGATCCCTGTGGGACACCACTAGTTACATTCTGCCTATTTGAGTACATGCCCATTATCCCTACTCTCTGTCTCCTGCCGCTCAGCCAATTTCCTAACCAGGTCAATAATTTGCCCTCAATTCTGAGATAGATTTTTGGACTCTAGGGGAATCAAGGGATTTGGGGATTGGGCGGGAAAGTGGAGTTGAGGTCGAAGATCAGCCATGATCTTAATGAATGGCGGAGCAGGCTCGAGGGGCCGAATGGCCTATTTCTGCTCCTATTTCTTATGTTTTTATGTTCTTAATTCCATGAGCTTCAACTTTAGCTAACAATCTCTTTTAAGGGACTTTATCGAATGCCTTCAGGAGGTCCATATAAATAACATCCATAGACATTCCCCTGTGTCCACTATTTTAGTCACCTCTGCAAAAAATTCAAGCAGGTTCATCAGGCAAAACCTTCCCTTTACAAATCCGTGCAGGATCTCTCTGATCCGCTAAAACTTTTCAAGATGTATAGTCACTCTATCCTTAATAAAGGGGCATTTTGATTTGAAATCCTAATCAAGCCAAATCAAATCCTAATCAAACCAAATCTTCATTCCCAATATTTATCAAGTTCAAAAGAAACCAATCCAATTTTCATTTCATTGACATGAAAATATGTTGAAACTCACTGCTCACATTCCATAATGGGATCAGTAACTGAATTCGCTAAGAGGAATGTTGCTTGTAATAAGGAAACTGGTGATGAATGAAGTTATCGAGGATGAATATTAATGAATAATAGTATGTCATTATAATGATGATATGAAATGAGTAGGGAGGTTTTTACTGGTCACTCATGCTGATCAGCAGAAATTGAATCTTTGCAGAGAGATCTGTCTTTTTCCGAGATGGAAATAGCTTCACAGCACGACCTGGCTACCACTGAGGAAGATATAATGTTGGGTATGATCTTGAATATTAATAATTGATGGATAATAAAATTGAAGTCAGCACACTGGTGAAAAATCTCTCTGACATGAGCGAGGAGAAGCAAAAATGTAATTTGTTTAAATAATGTCAGAGAAGTAGGTGTTCAAGTGAGTGGAAGTTAAGGGAATTTGGATTGTGAACTGGGGTTTGGCTGCAGATATACTGCAAAAAAGAAATAAAAAAAAGAAAGTGCATTTATAAGGAGTATTGACACAGTGGGCTAGAAATTGGGCCGTCTAGCGCCCGTTGTTTCAGCATTTGCCTCCCAGAGTGTCAAGATGTCAAGTCTTGGCTGCACACGCACGTTTCGAGCATGACGTGCGCTGGACGCCATCTTGGTAAAGGTAGTAGCGCAGGCACAAATAACGAACGCCGGCAGCACGTGAAGTAAGGAGAAAATGTGTACAATCAGTGTGCAATGCTGATTTAAAGTGATAGACACCATTTTGGGACTTAAGGTTCCACTCAACGTTCAGTCTTAACCGCGACTGTCTGAACATGTCTTAGAGTGCCTGGAGGACCCCCGCCAGCGCTATTTAAAGGGACCATGCAGGATTTACGATTAGTTGCTGGATTATTGCTTCTAGTTGCTGATGCATTTGCAATTATTTTTGGAGGTCTCCTATACTTGAATACTAGAATGAGGGGACATAGTCTATCATTTAGAGCCAGGACATGCAGGAGTGAAATGCTTCTAAACGCAAAGGGTGGGAGAAATTTGGAACGCTCTTCTGCCAATGGCAGTTGATGCTAGCTCAATTGTGAATTTTAAATCTGAGATTGATAGATTTCTGTGAACCAAGAGTATTAAGGGATATGGGGCTAAGGCGGGCATATGGGGTTAGGTCACAGGTCAACCATGATCTCATTGAATGGCGGAACAGGCTCGAGGGGCTAAATGCCACTGCCACTTGCTGCCTCCTGTTATGCGCTACCTTCTCCTGCAAGAAAGCGGGTCGTGTGACCGGGTGATGTGCCTGTCATGGTTGAATAGCTGCCAGTGTGTGTGGCCTGTGAGTTGTGGGTGGGCAACTTGCCACAGTGGTAATGTGTAAGGGTGAGAGGAGGCATCTGATTGGCAGAGTTGAGTACTGATGCAAAGAGTTTGTTGGTATGTGGGTGATGGGGGGTGTAGTGCATGGTGCAGTGGATGCGGCTAGTGGTGCAGTTGGTAGGAGACGCCACTTGACAGTTGACCTCACTCACCTTGACCACTCGTGTCAAAGCAATGAACTTCTTCCTGCACTGCATCCATGTTCGTGGTGCTGTGCGCCTGGTATTGACTTCATCCCCTACTGCCTCCCACTGCTTTTTGAGTATATGTCTGGATGGCCTCTTGCCCCTCCCCCCCACCCCCCCACAATATAGGATGCCCCTCCTTCTGTCCACCTCTTGCACCAAGGCCTCTAGTGGATCAGCAGAGAACCTTGGTGTACACACTCTCGCAGGCCTGGTACCAACGCAGATCGGCAGATTGGTGAGGTCTGGCATGCAGAATGGAGGGTGTGGGATTTAGTAGTGCACAACCTTTATTCAATGTTTTAACATAATTCATCAGTTTGTAAAAAGAGGGATGGGAGCTTCATCTGTGTTTTACGTGTGCGATGTCTGATCTCCGTTCAGACTCTGTGCAGACAACAGTCTGTTATTTTCAGCAAATAACAGGTACCAGCTACCTTTAATAGATTTTGGCTACCTGTCAGAGAGACATCCTCCCTTTAAGAGAGTCAGGCTCCCCCTGCTGGGTGGATGCGGTAAGGATGTTCCCAAGGATGGGTGAAACTAGAACTTGGGGGCATAATCTTAGAATAAGGGGCTGCTCTTTCAAAACAGAGATGAGGAGAAACTTCTTCACTCAGAGGGTGGTAGGTCTGTGGAATTTGCTGCCCCAGGAAGCTGTGGAAGCTACATCATTAAATAAATTTAAAACAGAAATAGACAGTTTCCTAGAAGTAAAGGGAATTAGGGGTTACGAGGAGCGGGCAGGAAATTGGACATGAATTTAGATTTGAGGTTAGGATCAGATCAGCCATGATCTTATTGAATGGCGGAGCAGGCTCGAGGGGCCGATTGGCCTACTCCTGCTCCTATTTCTTATGTTCTTATGGTGGAAAGTGAGCATTTCCTTGAATCCTCTTGTCAGGCCTGGTTTTTATGTCTCGTCCTGCCTGCGCAGGCATCACCGGTCATGGGTTAATCGCGGATCGCGGTACCCGCGCCCGGTTTCCAGCCTAGTCGAATTTAACCCCCAGTATTTGCTACCCTGTAATATCACCAACAACATGTTGAATAGTACTTGAAAAATTGGAAATTAATCAGCCTAGTAAGTGGAAGTGAATCAAATTTGACCCACACAAAATACACTAGCACTAAGCCACAATTCTCTCGATGTACGAAGCATTTTCATTCTCCGATCCTGAGTCAGGAGCCAGCCATCCTCAGGGAGATGCAGAACGCACCAAATTTCAAAGGTAGAAAGGCAGCACAAAGAGGGGTTTGCGGAGTCACTAAATACAGTCTGAAGAAATGAGTGTGACTGGAGAAGGAAAGTTTGAATAATTATAAAAAAAGAATGCAGAGGAAAAGTTCGGAGGGCCTTGGAGCCAGAGGAGCAGCAAGCAACACATTTAAAGACAACTGATCCTCACAGAAGACATTACTCCTTTCATTGGAAACTCTGCAAGGTACCGAAATATTGCAGTATAATGATAGCCCTGCTGATTCTGGTGTATGTTAATACTTAAAGGAATATATCCATATTCCAAAGGTAATACCCTACATTTTATCCTTTACATAATAATTGTCCATCATTTGGGTGTATAATTGCAGCCCATGTAAAATAATCTCTCACAGAAAGGCTTTCCAGAACAACTCTCATACTGAACCATCACGATTGCTCTGAACACAGAAATCAAAGTATCTTTTCTCCTACTGAGTATCCTGGGCAGTGGGTGAAGGATAGATCCAAATATTCAGATGTGCCAAAGGCCTGCAAGATCAAGCATCAAAACCAGCACTGTCACCACCATAGGGAATAACACAGTGCCTCAGACCAAAGGGGCAACCGCTGTAGCATGTCACAGCACTGCTCACAGACAGAATACTTGTATTCATGTAGCACCTTTCATGACCTCAGAATGTCCCAAAGCACTTTAAAGCCAATTAAGCACGTTTTGAGTGTAGTCATAATTGTAATGAAGGAAACAACAAGGTCCCACAAACAGCAATGATATAATGACCAGATAATCTGTTTTTTAGTGATGTTGGTTGAGGGATAAATATTGGCCAGGACACCAGGAGAACTCCCGTGCTCTCCTTCAAAATAGTGCAATGGGATCTTTTATGTCCACCTGAGAGGGTAGTTTGGATTAATGCCTCATCCGAAAAACAGCACCTCCAATAGTACTGGACTCCCTCAGTACTGCACTGGAGTGTCAGCCTAGATTTTGTGTTCAAGTCTCTGGAGTGGGATTATGAACCCAAAATCTACTGACCCACAGGCGAGAGTGCTACCAACTGAGCCAAGCCTGGCACCATCGAAGGGAGCATTTCCTGAATCTCTCACAGTACACTGTAGATACGAATAGTTGCAAGCAATGGAAGATGACACAATGCCACAGAAACTGTTTGACCCAGCATTCCAGAATCAATTCATTATACCGCAGGCTTTTGAACGATGAACTGCTGTGCAATCTGCCACTATAGACACACACGCAGTTGTGCAGTTTGGTATGTCAGACCTGCGAGGTACCATGCAGATTGAGTTTGCCTCCCTGCAGGATGTCTAGCTGATTGGAATTCCAAATGGTCTCACCACTTACTCCTATCACAACACCCCCAAAAATATAATTGTATTTTTTGCTATACGGTCCATTATTGCTGCATTACAACTAGATATAGAAAGAAAAGAAAATACTTTTAGGTCCCTTGTAAATGTCTCTGAGCTGCTGCATGTACCTCTTCTTGGTTGGGTTCCTTGCATGTCCTCTTTGTTGGGTCTTCTACATGTCCACTTGGTTTGGTCTCCTGCACAGTCTCTTGGTTGGGTTTCTTGCACAGTCTCTTAATTGGGTCTCCTGTATGTCCCCTTCATTGGGTCTTATGCACATCCTCTTGGTTGGGTCCCTTGCACAGTCTCTTAATTGGGTCTCCTGAACAGTCTCTTGTTGGGTCTCCTGAATAACCTCTTGATTGGGTCTCCTGAACAGTCTCTTGTTGGGTCTCCTGAACAGTCTCTTGATTGGGTCTCCTGAACAGTCTCTTGTTGGGTCTCCTGAACATCCTCTTGATTGGGTCTCCTGAACAGTTTCTTGATTGGGTCTCCTGAACAGTCTCTTGATTGGGTCTCCTGAACAGTCTCTTAATTGGGTCTCCTGAACATCCTCTTGATTGGGTCTCCTGAACATCCTCTTGATTGGGTCTCCTGAACAGTCTCTTGATTGGGTCTCCTGAACAGTCTCTTGGTTGGGCCTCCTGCACATCCTCTTGGTTGGGTCCCATGCACAATGTCTTGGTTGGGTCTCCTGAACAGTCTCTTGGTTGGGCCTCCTATACGTCCTCTTGATTGGGTCTCCTGCAGAGTCTCTTGGTTGGGTCCCATACACAGTCCCTTGATTGGGTCTGCTGCACAGTCCTTGGCTGGGTCTCCTGAACAGTCCCTTGGTTGGGTCTCCTGAACAGTCCCTTGGTAGGTTCCATGCACAGTCCCTTGGTTGGGTCTCCTGAACAGTCCCTTGGTTGGGTCTCCTGAACAGTTCCTTGTTTGGAATTCCTGCACGTCCACTTGGCTGGGTCTCTTGCACAGTCTCTCAGTTAGGATTGTTGTCTGTTGCAAGCTGAAGGGAAAGTAAATCACTTTTTAAAATGTATCTTTCATCTTTACTATTTTGTGACAGTGGGACTTGGTTTCCATTAAGCCCACAGTTTCATTTGAGACTGCCTAGAATTATAAATTAAAGCTTTTCCTACAGCATCCTTGATGCAACATGTGCTGCAGTCTGAAGAAGCAGTGAGATGGAAGTGCATTATACATTTGACTCCAGATGATAGTATTCTTGAGCTGACTTCAGAATTTCTATTTTTATAGGTTTCACAACATGCAGTCTTTCCGTGCATGTCCTCAGTCTGAGCACTGTACTAAAACTTTTATAATAACACCCTTTGTTCACTATGTTCATTGGCTATGGTAGTCTATGTTACTGGACTGGTAATCCAAGGAACGTGAATTCAAATCTCACCATGGCTGCTTGAAAATTTTAATTTGAGTTAAAAAAATCTGGAAATAAACTAAAGATGGAATCAGTAAAAATGACCAAGAAGCTGTTGGATTGTCGTATAAAAAATCCCACTGGTTCACTGATGTCCTTTAAGGAAGGAAACCTGCCATCCTTACCCGGTCCGGCCTATAAGTGACTCCAGTCCCACACCAAGGTGGTTGACTCTTAAATGCCCTCTGAAGTGGCCTAATAAGCTACTCAGTTGTATCAAACTAGGGATGGATAATAAATGCCAGCCTTGCCAGCGATGTCCACATTCTGAGAATGAATAATAAAAAGAAACTTAGCAAATAATGTCCAGCAAAAACAAAGTTTTTTACTCTTTTCAATAAGGAATCCATTGCAGCATTTGGATGGCTATCATGCTGAGTGTGTGCTACAATGAGTAATAATTAGGCTACATGTTCTACTTCGATCAGGATTTCACATTTAATTCTCATGCTGTGACCAAAAGTTCACTACAGTGAGAGTAATGGGGTCATGGTTTGATGCATTATAATTCTGTGCAATACGAGTAAACGGAGTGTGCTTTGATGCATTGCAATACTGTGTAATGGGAGTAAATGGGATGTGGTTTGATGCATTGTAATACTGTGCAATGACGTAGTTATGTATTACTCTAACTGCTACTAACTGTGCTTAATGTCTAAGCACCATGGGGGAAATGTCTTCTGATCACTACTTGTAGCGAAACCGTCAGTGTGAGTATAAAGAACTCAGTTACGATTTTGTTACAAATTACAATGGAAGAAATCTTCCCCCGATGTGACAGAGGGGTTTTTAAATAACCCAATATTCAGGTACTGCCATTTGCAATGTTATTTTGGAAAGTGCATCACTTCAATACAATTAGTTTCTTCCGAAGAAAACTAAACTGCACTGTGACAATGGTTGTGCGTCGTGAACATTGACTGACCACAATAGGGTAGATTTTCCGATCGGGCATTTGACAGGCCTTAAAGAGTAAATTTGAAAGGGAAGCCAAGTGGTTGCATAAGGAAAGAAAAATATTGGTAGTCTTTATAAAGGGTGTTAATATTTTAGTATATATATTTCAGGCTGTTTGGCTAAAAGAAAAGTAACTAGTGGAACAAATAGCAGCTGCAATAAACTTGGAGGCAGGAAGCCAGGTCGTTGGTCAAGTGACAGGGCAATGCAACACTCAAACCCTGTCTTTGATGCCTGGCAAAGTGGAGATGGTGCTGAATGAAGTGGTAGTGAGCCACTCCAGAAAACCCTCCACGTAGGACAGCATTGCAGCATACCTGGAATAAGGCAGAGGAAGAGAACTTGAAGGCGCAGCTCAACATTACCGCCACTGGCAACTCTATGGTGCGTGTTGGCTTCAAGTGCCCTTGCAGCAGATGGCATGGCTCTGGATCTGGCTCTCTGCTGACCTCAATCCCGTGGAGGCAGTTTTGCGCAGTCATTGAAAGGTAGGTATGCCTCTGCCTGTAAATGCAGGTGTGAGGCTACTGGCAGGTGGGCGCAGTCTGCCTCTGGTGCAGCCTGGGATCCCTCCGTTGATTGACCTCTTCATCCTCCAAGAAATGTAAGTAACGGATGTATTTTAAAGACTCAGAACAGCCATCATTAAGTGGGGATTAACAGTCCTTTCCCAGGTTATAAAGGATTAACCCAGACAAAATAGGTCTGGACAGGGCAGATCAGTCTATAATAAAAGGCTTGCAATGTATCGTGCAAGTCACATTTCAGGGAGCAAGAACTTCATATTTTGCTTAAACAATTTATTGAAAGAGAAAGAACGAAACAAAGGCTTACAAAAATGGAGTATTCAATTGCTTGATTTAAAATTTCAATCATTAAGAGGGATTTGGAGGGATTCAGAAAACAGTGACCTCAAGAAGCTGAAGCAGCCCTATGGGTCTGGAGGGAAGGAGACTTCAAACAGTGGATCTGCTCTGGAACAGCATATGTGAAGGGTTTTTTTCTGAAAAAGACAACAAATGTATTTATGTATATTTTTCAAATGGATTTTGGAGGAGTACTTTGAAGGAGATGACTGTCCCATGGACTCTCAATCAAACTGTAGGATTCTCTGAGACCACATCTTCTGTACTGCTTAACTGTTCCATGTTTAGCTGCTAAATGCTGGCTTGAGTACACAAGTTACTCCTAATACATCAAATCATATGGATTCCAAATTTTGGAACTGCTGTCTAGCTGCCTCATTCCAGTTGCTTTGTTTCTCACCTATTTGGATTTTTTTTGCTATTTAGTAGAAATCCAAATTATATTTCCCCATTGAATTTATCAGGATACGTTGATTTAGGGTCAATGGGGGTAATTTTGTCTTTGTGCGATAGTATGAAATGGGTGATAGCAAATCAGCAACCCGTTTTACATCCCTCCCGATTTTTATTCCCATTGACTTTCCACCCGCTTTACACTATCGCACAAAGTTAAGATCTACCCCCAATGTGGCTATTATATGTGTTTATATCAGTGTGCTCTTTAGCTTCCATTATTGCATTGACTTCAGTTCTTCTTCCAAACAACAGCTTTCAGTCGAAGTCACTGAAGCTGGCTTTCCCTTTGAGGGGTATCAGTTCTAGAACTTCAGCTATACTCTGCAGAGGAGACATCTTATTACTTCACACTTCTGAGGTACTCACCCTATTACTCCTCACCTCTGAGGTACTCACCCTATTACTCCTCACCTCTGAGGTACTCACCCTATTACTCCTCACCTCTGAGGTACTCACCTTATTACTCCTCACCTCCTGAGGTACTCACCTTATTACTCCTCACCTCCTGAGGTACTCACCTTATTACTCCTCACCTCCTGAGGTACTCATCCTATCACTTCTCACCTGTTGAACATAAGAACATAAGAAATAGGCGCAGGATTGGCCATATGGCCCCTCGAGCCTGCTCCGCCATTCCAATCAGATCATGGCTGATCTTCGACCTCAACTCCACTTTCCCACCTGATCCCCTTTTCCTTTGATTCCCCTAGAGTCCAAAAATCTATCTATCTCAGCCTTGAATATATTCAATGATTCAGCATCCACAGCCCTTTGAGGTAGAGAATTCCAACGATTCACAAGCCTCTGCGTGAAGAAATTCCACCTCATCTCAGTTTTGAATGGCCGAACCCTTATCCTTAACCCTTATGCCCCCTAGTTCTAGACTCTCTAGCCAGGGGGAACAATCTCTCAGCATGTACCCTGTCAAGCCCCTTCTAAACTCCAGAGGGTATAGACCCATTCTACTCAACCTCTCTCCATAGGACATCCCTCTCATCCTAAAAATTAATCTAGTGAACCTTCGTTGCACCACCTCCAAGGCAAATATATCCATCCTTAGATAAGGAGACCAAAACTGTATGCAGCACTCCAGGTGAGGCCTCAATAAAGCCCTGTACAACCGTAGTAAGACTTCCTTACTCTTGTACTCCAACCCCCTTGCAATAAAGGCCAACATGCCATTTGCTTTCCTAATTGCAAACCTAACTTTTCCTGCATTCTAACTTTTTGTGTTTCTTGTACAAAGACACCCAAGTCTCTCTGAACACCAACATTTAATAATTTCTCACCATTTAAAAATATTCTGTTTTTCCATTCTTCCGACCAAAGTGAATAACCTCACATTTCCCCACATTATAATCCATCTGCCACCTCCTTGCCCACTCACTTAATCTGTCTATATCCCTTTGCAGATTCTTTGGGTCCTCCTCTCAGCCTACTTTCCTACCTAGCTTTGTATCGTCAGCAAATTTGGATACATTACACTTGGTCCCTTCATCTAAGTCATTAATATAGATTGTAAATAGCTGAGGCCCAAGCACCAATCCTTGTGATACCCCATTAGTTACAGCCTGCCAACCTGAAAATGACCCATTTATCCCTACTCTCTGTTTTCTGTCCGTTAACCAATCCTCTATCCATGCTAACATATTACCCCCAACCCCATGAGCCCTTACCTTGTGTAACAATCTTTTATGTGGCACCTTATTGAATGCCTTTTGTAAATCCAAATATATTACATCCACTGGTTCCCCTTTATCTACTCTGCTAGTTAGATCCTCAAAAAAACTCTAATAAATTTGTCAAATACGATTTCCCTTTCATAAAACCATGTTGACTCTGTCTAATCATATTATGATTTTCTAAGTGCCCTGTTACCACTTCCTTAATAATGGATTCTTGCATTTTCCCGATGACCGATGTCAGGCTAACCGGCCTGTAATTCCCTCTTTTCTCTCTCCCTCCCTTCTTGAATAGCGGGGTAACATTTGCTACCTTTCAGTCCACTGGAATCGTTCCAAAATATAAAGAATTTTGGAAGATCATAACCAATGCATCCACTATCCTCTCTGCTGCCACCTCTTTTAGAACCCTCGGATGTAGGCCATCAGGTCCAGGGGATTTGTTGGCTTTTAGTCCCATTCGTTTGCCCAATACCTTTTCTCTACTGATATTAATTGTTTTAAGTTCCTCAATCTCATTTACCCCTTGGTTCCTTACTATTTTGGTATGCTTTTTGTGTCTTCTACTGTGAAGACAGATACAAAATATTTGTTTAATGCATCTGCCATTTCCTGATTTCCCCATTATAATTTCTTCTGTCTCAGCCTCTAAGGGACCAACGTTTACTTTTGCTACTCTCTTCCGTTTTACATACTTGTAGAAGCTCTTACAATCCATTTTTATATTTCTTGCTAGTTTACTTTCATATTCTATTTTCTCCCTTTTTAATCAATTTTTTGGTCATCCTTTGTTGGTTTCTAAAACTCTCCCAATCCCTAGGCTTATTACTCTTCTTGGCAACAATATAGGCCTCTTCTTTCAATCTAATACTCTCCTTAACTTCTTTAGTTAGCCATGGGTGGATCACTTTTCCCGAGGAGTTTTTATTTCTCAATGGAATGTATACTTGTTGAGAATATTGATATATTTCTTTAAATGTTTGCCATTGCTTTTCAATTGTCAAACCTTTTAATTTAATTTCCCAATCTACCTTTCACAACTCGCCCCCCATATCTATGTAATTGGCTTAATTTAAGTTTAAGACTCTAATGTCTGACTCATTCTAGTTTCAAACTCAATGTGAAATTCTATCATATTGTGATCGCTCTTCCCTAGAGGTTCTTTTACTGTGAGATTACTCACCCAATCACTTCTTACCTCTGAAGTATCTACCCAATCACTTCTCACCTCTTGAGGTACTCACCCAATCACTTCTCACCTCTGAAGTACATACCCTATCACTTCTTACCTCTGAGGGACTCAATCTCTCATTTCTCATCTCTGAGGCACAAGGCTGTGTGACAGGGTGATTAGATTTTAATGCATGTCCCATCCCATCTCTGCAAAAATAATTCAATCACTACACTGCATGGAGTTAATTCAGTTTGCTAAAATTATCAACTCAAATTGAATCTGAATTTAATAATTATCATGGAAATACACTCATTTGCATTCTTATTAAAAATAATTGATGGCATTTGAAATTAGATGGAAGCTTTCACACAATTAGCCAAACTTTTGTGTTATCTTTATGAAACATCCCATTAACATTATGTTTGCCTAAGTTACATGAATGATACATCAATTTTCCTTTTGGGCTTGTGTCACTGTTTGAATGCAATACATATGGCAATGAAAGGATCTGTGGTGAGTAACAGGGATTTCAATTTAGTGTTAGTTAGCAGATTTATGCTTTGAATTATCGTAGATGACTCAAGCCTTTAGCATAATGTTAAAGCCCTGAAATTTTGAGTCTTCAGTAGCAGGGACAAACATGGGTTGGGAAATCAGGCATGCAGGTGATCCTGCCTCATCTTACGAAGAGCCTACAGGAGAGCAAAAAGCGAATGTTTAGAATGGGTCCAGTATAGAATACCAATTAACACCCTAAGATACTAATAATGTTACCCCTGGAGACCCGAAAGGATTTACGTTTACACAAAGGACCCTCTTCCTTACCTACATGTTGCTGCTTGGCTGATGACGCCCAGCTCTAGCTCGTCATCGTCCCTCTCAACTCCTCCACTGTGTTGTTAGTCCATTTGTCCGACATCCAGTCCTGTACGAACCACAATTTCCTCCAATTGAATATAGGAAAGACCAAAACCATCATCTTCAGCCCCACCACAAACTTCATACCCGCACCACCGATTGCACCTCCCTACCCAGCCCAGTTTCAGGTGAATCAGACTGCATCCTATTTGTCCGCAAATTAAAGTGACTGAGTTGCTGAGCTGACCACTTCTATTTTTCAGTTTCTCTTCTGCCTACACTTGACTGCATTTCAAAAGTAATTCATGAGTTGTAAAGTGCTTTGGGACATCCTGAGGGTGTAAAAGGCACTAAATTAATTCAAGTTCTTTCTTACTGTTTGTTTCTATGGGTTTCCTTGGTAACTTATCCCACAAATCCATTTGTGAAAAATATCTCCACTTGACTTCCTTTCCCATTCCTAATTTTTTAATTGTTAATGTGCACTCTCCCTGCTATTAGAACTTTTTATCATAATGAATCATTTGCCTGGGCTAACTTTGTCAATCCCCTTTAAATCTTGAAGACTTAAATTCGGTCACGTCAAAGTCTGTTCTCAGGCCCACTGTGTAAATCAACCTCTCTTAAGGTGTCAGCCTTGTCTCGGTGTTAGCGTTCTTGCCTCTGAATCAGAAGGTCGTGGTTTCAAGCTCCACTCCAAAGAGTTGAGCACATAATCTAGGTTGGCACTTCAGTGCAGTACTAAAGGAGTGCTGCACTGTCGGAAGTGCCGTCTTTCGGAAGAGATGTTGAACCAACACCCAGTCTGCCCTCTCAGGTGGACGTAAAAGATCCAATGCCACTATTCGATGAAGAGCAGAGGAGTTCTCCTCAGTGCCCTGTCCGATATTTATATGGATAGCAGTCAGGAACAGGAATCCTGACTGATCTACACCCTACCCAGTTCAGAAGCACCAAGGCTGATTGATTCACTGTCACTGCTGCCCAGCAGGGGCCTGCTAAATCAGGGTAGACCATGTGGCTCAGTAGTAGCAATCTCACCTCTGCTGGCAGAAGGTTGTGGGTTCATATTCACCATACCAGGAACTTGAGTACAAAAAAATCTAGGCTAATGGTTCAGTGTAGTACTGAGGGGGTGTTGTACTGTCAGAGGTGCTGTCTTTCAGATGAGAAGTTAAACTGAGGTGGATGTAAAAGATCCCATGGCACAATTTGAAGAAGGGCAGGGGAGTTTGCCCTGGCCAATATTTATCCCACAACTAACATCTACCAGACCAGGGGGCCCTGCTTTGCCAGTAACTGTAAAAGTCACCACTGCCCTTAACTTTTTCGCCACTGACTCCTTTCAGCATACTACAGGAGACGCCCTAACAGGTCATTTATCTGGTCTAATGCCTGGTCATTTATCTCATTGCTGTTTTTGGGGATCTTGCTGTGTGCAAATTGTCTGCTGCATTTCCTCCCATTACAAAAGTAACCACTTCAAAAGTGTCTGTAAAGTGCTTCGGTGTCAGAGTCCGTGAAAGGTGCTATATAAATAAATTTCTTTCTGCTCTGCACATGTATACAGTGATTCGTGCATACTTACATTGTGTAAACCCCTTCATTTGCATGTTATTAATCTTTATCAATTAGTGCTGGCAAGAACATATGAAAGTTATTTTTGCACCTATTACCAAAATTTATGCAAAAGCAAATGACTTTACAAACAAATCAGCATTTGCAGATAAGCACCATATAATGATTGCCTCATAGTGCTCTCATCAGTCTATCCAGCTAATTGCCTCAGGTGGCCAGAAGGTCCTCTCCCTCAGACTCTCCCAACTCTTCCAGCTGCAGATGATTTTTACCATCTGTTTTCTAACTGAAGTCATTAATTAATTAATATCTCCATGGTTAGGTAGAAGCTACAAGCTGCTAAACCAATCTCCTTCATAAATAAAAAGTTAGGAATTTTTCACTGGGAATTAGCCAATATTCAGAGTGCACTGGTGGCTTTTTATACTCAATTAGAAATATGCCACCTTGGTACAGAGTGAGGAACAGGATTTCACAGACACAGAGCTAATTTCTCCTACGTGTAATCAGCCTGATTCGTCATCTCCGGCTAAAGTTCCTGACTCTCCTACGGCTCCTCATGTCTGGCTACAGTTCCCGAGTCTCCTATAGCCGGGAGTGGGGGTTTGGTCGACTGGTGCAGGATAAATGCATCATGTTACCTTGCAGAAACTTGTATAATCCTGTTTGTCTGATCGGCCACTAGATGCACATTAATGGAGTGCTAGCCTTTTCTATTGAAGAATGCTGCTGGCTGGTGTTCTAGTGCCCTGATGGAAATATGTGGGCAGTCAATAAGACTCTGCACGCGGGGGAAGCCAGCCACTGCTGCAAATCTCCGTGCTCTCTCCTGTTGACTGTTGAGATGAATAGGGAATGTGATGTACTAGTTAGTCCTGTTAGGGCGTCTCCTGTAGCACGCTGAAAGGAGCAAGTGGCGAAGGAGTTAAGGGCTGTGGTGACTTTAACAGCCACTGGCAAAGCAGGGCCCGCTGGTCCAGCAGGTTGTGTTACAGGAAGCTGCTGAGGCCTCCAACGGCCTATCTGGAGAAGTGCAGCCTCCTGATGTACTGCTCCTCAGATAGGTCCAAGAAAGTGACCCCTGGCCTGTACACCCTGTGTGCCTCCTACGAGTAGCCCCCATCACCTGCTGTCTTCTGATAGACACAACTGTTGCTGGTCACTGAAGCTGCTGTTGCTGCTTCTCTTCCTCCAAATGTTCGTCCATCCAGAAGAAACTAGCAATAATTGCACCCATAATAAGCACAGAAAGCTTTCTGAGGGTGATTGAGCAAAAATAGTGAGAAAGAAGTGATCTGGAAGCTGGAAACTCTCCTGGCAAACCAGGGAGCAAAGTAAAAGAAAAATAACTTGCATTTACAAGTCCATTTAAAGAGATCCACTGAGCTGCAGCTGAGAGCCCCTTTATGTACACCTTCAGTGGCTCTGACACACCAACCCTGCCAGGTTTTACTGCTGGGGTGGGCACTGGGTGGGACTTCTGCGATTTTCAGTTAAAATCGCATCGGGGTCCAAATGACATCATCGGAACGCGATTTTTATATTTTATCGAGGCTCCCACCTGCCTGTGGTGAGGTCCTATCCCCACAACCAAAAACAGCGCAGTTAAAATGACGGTGGGAAGTGCCCGACCGCCATTTGAACCGTCTGCTCGCTCTATTCCCGCCGGGCAGGCGGGGTTAAAATCGTTCCTTTAAAAGTCTGCTTCACAAAATACATAAAGCTAGACATTAGGGGTAGAATCGCCATTGTCAGTCTGCGTAGCAATGTTGTAAATGCACTCAGGAAGATTTTAAGGCAAATTGTAAAGGAGTTTTTTCTGACCAGAGAGAATCTTCATAAAATACATTTGCAATGTCACTACATTGGCCAACTGTGAATGGCCTACTCCTGATCCCATGTTCCACAGGACCAGAGATTTCTTCCTTGGCTGTGTCTGAGAATTGGTTCTGTCTACTTAAGTTAACTATATATAATGATCTACTTAACTCTAGCAGTTACAAAAATAAACTACCCCAGATGTATTTTGCAGATATTCCAAATGCCCGTGATGTATAAATCCCAACTGAAAATCATACAGCTGGAATTTGTCCGATTTGATAGCTTTGCATGGAAGGAGCAGCCATGAAGGGGCTGAATGGCCTTTTCTCATTCCATGCGTTCTAATTTACTTAGTTCTTCACTGGAAACCATGAAGGCAAAATATAGATACAACTCACTGAACCAACCCTTTAATATAGGTGGTGCATTGCTTTAGGAGATCAAAGGGAATCGGGAAGAATATTTACGGAATTCATTCTTTTCAAAAATGGGAAAAATATGTTGATAAACCAATCATAATTCTTTCAATTTTTTTTAATAAGACTACCGATGGAGAGACTTGCTCTTTAAAATATATTATCTGTTTATTTTGCCTCCAGTTATAGAAATGTCAGACCTGTTATGTGGGCCTCCCACTGTTGTGTAATTGTGCAGCTAACTCAGGGACGCTGGTAATAACATTTGCTTTAATATGTCTGTCGCTGCATTCGCAGGAGGTCGATTATTCGCGGCCTTTCAAAACCCATAAAGGCAAACAAGGGCAACAGCAAGGAAGAGGCTGAGGCATAACAATGGACTTTGCAGGCCAGTGTCAGGCTGAATACTAGCCGTTAACTCAACAGCCTAGAAATTTAATGACACAGTGCCCATTTCTCGAGCAACAAACGGGCGCCTAAGCCTCCGATATGGCAGGAAGGAAGCCCGCGCTCATTACGAGCTGGCGTTGCGCCACCCGCCATATTGGTACAGGCAAAAAAATATGCAAATAAGGGGCCTAATACCTGTTTGAGGACCCCAGTGCAAAATTGAGTTGCCTTGAATGCAGCTAGCACCAGCACTGGCTGCACTCAGGAAAACGTGGTCTACATGCGGCCTAACAGGCGCTCCATAAAGGCACCACTGCAGGCCGCCACCAAAAAGGTAAGTTGTTTAAAATATTTACCTGAATGCGGAGCCGAGAGATGCAGGAATGCTCCACCCCGACCCCACATTAAAATCAGCTACCACTCGCCCCTTCCTCCCGATCGCCGCCTCGACCCCCGTCCCAATTGCACCCCCGTCCTGGACACCCGATCGATCCTCTCCCAGTTGCTCCCCGCCCGATTGCCCTCCCTCTCCGAATTGCCCTCCTTTTCCCGGTCTCCCCCCCCCCCCCCTCCCGATTGCATCCCCTTCCCCTTTAACAACCTAACTGAGGGCCGCTGCTGGCGAAGCAGCTGCCCGAAAATCAAAGTCCTCTTCGCCAGTGAACTGCCTGGGGATGCCCAGCAGATGTCCACAGCTTGCCGGTGTCGTTTAAATGAGGCCCGAGGCTCAATATCGGGTGCACCTCAGGCCCAGCAGCTCCGGCTCAGGGATCGTTCCCTGCGCCCAGTTCACGCTGTCAACTTGTTTTTTGGGTAAGTTTCTATTTAATCTGAGTTTAAAATCCATTCTATCAACCTGCTAAAAAGACTTGGACGACAAATAATCTGTGCATGTATATAAAACCGTTGTGACTATCACATGTCTGTCCCATCACACTTCAGGTGTCACACTGTGCAACTCTGTGCAACACTTAAAAGAAATATAAAAGGAGAAAGTCAGATGGACCCCTAATTGGCTTGGGCATCTGCTAAGACTAAACTGCCTTTAATTGACTTGTACAAGATTTTAAGGAGCCAAGTGCAGTATTCAGGTCAAGCAGGGTGGAAGGATAACTGGAAGGGGACTTGGGGAAGAAATGAGAAGGAAGGGGTGAGTGAGATAATTGAGGAGGGGAGAAAGGAGGGAGCGAGGCAAGAAGGGGAAGCGGGGTACAAAGTGGGAGGCATGGGTTTTGGAGTTGACCTTGTCGAAGTTCTGCTCAGTGGGGATGGGACAAGGTAGACATCCTGGTGAATGGGGAGGGGGGACAGTAATTATTGGAGGGCAGTGAGGTTTGGGATGCGAATCTTAGCAGAAAATGGGCAATGTGTGGAAGAGGCCATTGAGCAGCCAAACCGAGCAGCCAAGCGGCCATGTGCTTAGGGATCGAGGCACCAGGGAGACCGGCCACGTGAAGGGCAAGTGGACAAGGAGCCTGGCCAGCGGGCAGGCCGGATTGTCCTGGGAATGCAGCAATGGATGCCGCCAGGGCGGGTGATTGGCATGGTGATTGCTGAGAGAGAGGCCCGTGAGATCCTGGACCAATTGGCGAGATGTGAACTCGAAGTGGGACATAGAAAACAAAAAAACAAGCAGCGGAGTGAGGTGGGAGGAAGTCCAGCAGAGCTCTAAGGGGCCATAAGCATTACAAAAAGATTTAAATTTACTTAGAAACATTAACACTTACCACCTTTACTTACCTGTTCCCACCTGGTCGCTGACTAAGATAACAGAGGCTCAAAGACCACAACGACACTCACTGGTCCAAGCCTGCATCTGCATGAAGAGCCAACGAGTTTTTTTGGTACTTACTCACTAGATACTATGGAGCAGCTATTGTTTCAGCATCTAATGTTAAGTGACATTTAACATTGAAAAACCCTATCACCGTGCCAGGTAAAGGCACAACAGGGAAATGTTGAAATTGTTCTAATGGGATTTTCCACTGAGGTGGAATGACATAGGACATTTCAATTCATTTTGAATTGGAATGTTATGACCCACTCAGCAATTTTAATACATAACAGATGACTTCAGAAAACCATGTGAAAAATGCGAATTGCCCAAAGAAAATTCTCGTCTTACCATGTGTTACTGTTCAAATATAACAGTGAAAAATAAAGTAAACTGCGTGGAAAGAACAAATGAAAAGAACAGGATGCTTAACCAAGACTTTTAAAGCCAAATGAATAATTGATAAATGACCAGATAATCTGCTTTAGTGGTGCTGGTTGAGTGATGTGTCGGACAGGTCTGCCCTTCTTCGGATAGTGTGCCATAGGATCTTTTACATCCACCCGAACAGACAAACAGGGACTCGGTTCAACATCTCATCTGAAAGTGAAGTGTCTGCCTAGACCCTGCAATGGGGCTTCAACCCACAACCTTCCAACTCATAGGTGAGAGCAGAGCCACTGAGCCATGGCTGCCATTTATATGGAATTTAAAAAATAATGGTTTGGTCAGGCAGAGAGTGGAAATGAGATAACTAAACTTTTGTGACCCTAGTTATGGGATTCAACTTTGAGGTACATTTGCATACATGCCAATTGTCAATGTGTATCTTCTGCTCTAAATAAGAGGAATAGTTTGGAGAACGATTGAAGTCAATGGAAATAAAAATTGGGAGAGATGTAAAACGGGCTGCCGATTCGCTGTCGCCCTAACTGGAGTCCAGGCGTTAGCCGCCTTCCGGCACCTCAGTCAAGAGTTCATTCTTCAGGTGTGCACCTAGACGTCAAGTGTCAGTGGGCTATTTGATCATGGAGGACGTGAGGTCTTTCACAGACCGGTCTGACCCTGACCTCGCCTGACCTCCAGACACATGGCTTTTTTTTTAACTGGATTCACTGGATAACAACTAGCAATGGGAATTATGGCCCATTGTCATGCCCTCAGCTTCACCCTCCCCCCCCCGGGTGAGATTATCTAACATAGCGTAGACTGGGAATTGAATGTGGGACCTCCCTGATCTGTGTAACTTAGTTCTACACTTGGCAATGCAATTACCAGCAGAGCTATGGGTGCAGTCTGTAATAAAATCATCTGGAGTTAAATTGGTCACTCGTTCCCAGTGACTGCCACTAAAATTTAGAAGAGATTTTGAACTTTCATTACATTATTCAATTAAAGGATGTTGCCCACAAAAAACAAATGGCATCTGTCTGACCTGATCAGTAAAGGGTAATAAATCGAACTAGAAGTTGAACGATGACCAAATTTTAGTGAAATGCATAAAGGATACTGACGCCTTTACAGAACAGTAATCTAATGAAATGGCCGACAAGCTCAGATGATGTCATAATTATAGTGAAACTCAAGCAATGAATGTTCATTGTCTCAATCCGCCTAATTCACTGAGGGGGTATTAGACTTATTTTTATTCATTCGTGGGATGTGGGTGTCGCTGGCAAAGCCATCTCTAATTACCCTTGAGAAGGTGGTGGTGAGCCGCCTTCTTGAACTGCTGCAGTTCGTGTGGTGAAGGTTCTCCCACAGTGCTGTTAGGTAGGGAGTTCCAGGATTTTGACCCAGCGACGATGAAGGAACGTCGATATATTTCCAAATCCGGATGGTGTGTGACTTGGAGGGGAACGTGCAGGTGGTGGTGTTCCTATGCTCCTGCAGCCCTTGTCCTTCTAGGTGGTAGAGGTCACGGATTTGGGAGGTGCTGTCGAAGAAGCCTTGCCGAGTTGCCGCAGTACATCTTGCAGATGGTGTACACTCAGCCACAGTGCGCCGATGGTAAAGGGAGTGAATGTTTAGGGTGGTGGATGGGGTGCCAATCAAGCGGGCTGCTTTATCCTGGATGATGTCGAGCTTCTTGAGTGTTGTTGGAGCTGCACTCATCCAGGCAAGTGGAGAGTATTCCATCACACTCCTGACTTGTGCATTGTAGATGGTGGAAAGGCTTTGGGGAGTCAGGAGGTGAGTCACTCGCCACAGAATACCCAGCCTCTGACCTGCTCTTGTAGCCATAGTATTTATGTGGCTGGTTCAGTTATGTTTCTGGTCAATGGTAACTTTACAGAACAAATTATTGGCTTTAGCACTGCCAGGGCTCACCCTTGTCTGCTGGGAGCATAAAATGGAAAATCAGGCCCGTTGCCCTTCACGCACATCCACTCCCCCCCACCACCACCCCCCCACCCCCGTAAGTCTGGTGGAAGCACCTGAAATTAAGCCATGACCTGGATATGTCAGTGAAGCCCATGAATGGAGAATTATGGGGCTGCGCATGTGACTTCTCAGCAAATGAGGCTGCAGTACAATATTGAAAAAATGTACCCTATAATGTTAATGGGTTACAGTCAATTACGACAGTGAAATGCAATGGCCCTGTAAATCCGTGGAAATTTACGTGCCGGGACATCTCTACCACTGACCCCGACAGACTCTCCAGGGTCGAGGGGAGGTTCCCTCGTTGTAATAATCTGGGCAGGTGCCTGTGACACTCGGGGCACATTCTGGGCACCTGCCAGTCAGGATAGAGGGCAATATGCGGCAGAGGATGCTCGCACTGGAGCGGGAGTGCCAGGACCTTCCCCAGAACGTTAACATCTCTGCCCCCATCAACTCCCTTTTATTCGGCAGTTTTGAACATTGTCAGTGGTCCAGGGCAAATCCCAGGCCTGGAAGGTGGGCCCCACATCCGCTGGTCGGCACCTACTCTCACTTGGTCACCAGAGAACAAGGAAACTCCTGGACTAGGAGTCCCCTCCCCCAACCACACCTTCACTAACATATCCAGGTCTTGGCCTAATTTCGAGTGTGTCCACCAGATGTGCGACGGGTATGGATGAGCAAGAAGGGCAAGGGATTTTTGGCCCCAATTTCTTTCCATTGCAACAGTTGTGTATTTTCAATGGTAGGAATTTACTTTTTAATTGAGAAACCTAAATGAAAGGCCAATGCTCGTAGAGCAGGGCAGCACCATGGTTTACAAAAGTACAAGAGAATGTGAGGCAAGCAGTTGGGTGATGTGGAACTTGGGTTTTAACAGTCTTCAGATTGTAGAAGGATGGGAAGACTGAGGGATGGAAGGAATTTCACAGTTTTTGAGGTTCTGGGAAAGATGTCTTGATATCAATACGAACATAAGAATTGCTAGACGAAGAAAGACCAAGGATCATCGAGTTCACCTTCTACCATCCTGGTAGGCACATGATACAAAGATAATCAGTTGAGTAATCAGTGCAGGGAGAAGGAAGAGAATGTAGCTTAGGAGGACTAAGAGAAGAAAATTGAGGGAATTCACAGTAGCGTCAATAAACTAAGTAAAGACAAGTGTAGTTGTAAGAGAAAAAGCTGGAGGTGAGGGGTAAAGGAACGATCATCTATCAGAGAGTAAGCTTTTCCTTGTATCCTGTCCAGCTGTGCCAAGCAGATGCTGGAAGACCCTCCCCGATACCTACAATGTTGAGACATCAGTATAGATTTATATTATAATTTTTTGGCAATATGAGGAGTCAGTAATGAGGCCATAGATTAATTAAAGGGTTCCAAGGGTGTCATAACCAACATAAGTGGCATGCAGACATCATTTGCATGTTGGGTGGGTGTTGTGGGTGTTTTCCAAATTGTTGCCATGTGTCCTCCAGCCTTACACAAAAAGCAGGACAATCCAATCCGGCCAATTACCGTCCCATCAGTCTATCTCAATCATCAGCAAAGTGATGGAAGGTGTCGTCGACAGTGCTATCAAGCAGCACTTACTCACCAATAACCTGCTCACCGATGCTCAGTTTGGATTCCGCCAGGACCACTCGGCTCCAGATCTCATTACAGCCTTGGTCCAAACATGGACAAAAGAGCTGAATTCCAGAGGTGAGGTGAGAGTGACTGCCCTTGACACCAAGGCAGCATTTGACCGAGTGTGGCACCGATGACTGACCCCCCCGATCACCTCTGCCCCAAACCTCCCCCCAGATGATTGAGCCCCTCGATGACTGACCCCCCCACAATGTCTGAGCCCCTCCCCGATGACCCCCGACCCCCCCGATCACTGAGCACCCCCCCCCACCCGATGACCCCCCCGTCCCCGTCTAACACTTACCTGTTCACATCCTCTCCCTGGCTGCTCTCCTGTCCGACTGAAAGCCAGCCTGCCAATCAGGCCAGCCTGTCGGGCAGGAAACGTACAAAAAAAGATAAAAGACGTCCTTACATCAAAATCGTAAGGATGTCCAGGAAACCCGTACTTCCGGGCTCTTCCCTTCCTGGCTCCCCAATAGAATCATGCCCCATGTATCAAAATTTGGGAGGGGGAAGCAAGACAAAAAGATCCTCCATGATCCTGCCCGAAATGGGGCAGGATAGTAGCAGAGAATGAGGCAAAATCAGGCAGCGGCCTACCTCCACCTCACTGCCCTGACCTCAATTTCTCCCCTCACGTACCCCAGTTACATAGATAAATGAACCTATGCCCCTCACCCATCCCAGTTACATAGATAAATGAACCTATGCCCCTCACCCATCCCAGTTACATAGATAAATGAACCTATGCCCCTCACCCATCCCAGTTACATAGATAAATTAACCTGTGCCCCTCACCCATCCCAGTTACATAGATAAATGAACCTATGCCCCTCACCCATCCCAGTTACATAGATAAATGAACCTATGCCCCTCACCCATCCCAGTTACATAGATAAATGAACCTATGCCCCTCACCCATCCCAGTTACATAGATAAATTAACCTGTGCCCCTCACCCATCCCAGTTACATAGATAAATGAACCTATGCCCCTCACCCATCCCAGTTACATAGATAAATGAACCTGTGCCCCTCACCCATCCCAGTTACATAGATAAATGAACCTATGCCCCTCACCCATCCCAGTTACATAGATAAATTAACCTGTGCCCCTCACCCATCCCAGTTACATAGATAAATGAACCTATGCCCCTCACCCATCCCAGTTACATAGATAAATTAACCTGTGCCCCTCACCCATCCCAGTTACATAGATAAATGAACCTATGCCCCTCACCCATCCCAGTTACATAGATAAATTAACCTGTGCCCCTCACCCATCCCAGTTACATAGATAAATGAACCTATGCCCCTCACCCATCCCAGTTACATAGATAAATGAACCTATGCCCCTCACCCATCCCAGTTACATAGATAAATTAACCTATGCCCCTCACCCATCCCAGTTACATAGATAAATGAACCTATGCCCCTCACCCATCCCAGTTACATAGATAAATTAACCTGTGCCCCTCACCCATCCCAGTTACATAGATAAATTAACCTGTGCCCCTCACCCATCCCAGTTACATAGATAAATTAACCTGTACCCCTCACCTATCCCAGTTACATAGATGAATGAATCTGACACTCAACATCCTCTGCGCTGCTACAGAATTAGAATAGATACGATTACAGAATGTATATCAGATTATACATTAATATTAGAAATATATGCAATACATAATAACTGGAAGTATATATAATTATATGGATAAATGCAAATCTATATCTAATTATATAAAAGTACATAAACTAGCACATCTCTGTGATTTTTCTCGTCAGATGTTGGATGATTTGCTGTTTTATAATGACGGGAATGTTATACTATGCTACAAACTATTTATTGTAGGGGAGAATTCTGCTCCAGCGTTCCCAATGCGTGCTGGGGCCGCACATCCTGAAATTCTGCACCCAAACCCATGATGTTCTGTCCATTCATTTTCATGGGTGGAAAATCACAGTTTGGGGTGCGCAATTTATGATATGCAGTGCCAACCAGTGCCATGGAAAGAGAAAGTTTCTTCCTACATGAGTAGCAGCATCTTTACATTTTGATAGACCTTTCCTGTTAGGTGTAAAGGGATTGCCTTGAGGGAAGCTGCCTGCTGCTAAGTTGGAGCTGTGTTTAACAGGCCTGTCCCTGTTAAGGTACGAGGTATGCATAATTGGATCAGATGTGGAGATGCCGGTGATGGACTGGGGTTGACAATTGTAAACAATTTTACAACACCAAGTTATAGTACAGCAATTTTATTTTAAATTCACAAGCTTTCGGAGGCTACCTCCTTCCTCAGGTGAACAATGTGGTATAGGTTCCCTACCTGCTCCGTTGCGATTTGTTGCTGTTTTATGAATATGATATTGGAGCTAATCAGCCGTAAGTGTGACATTTTGATGTCTGATGGATATGGAAGACCTAAGAATTGCTGGACCGGAATTTGCTGGAGTGGGGCATCTCGCAGCGTGCCCGGTTAGCTAGACGTTTACCCTCACCCTTCACCTCAAAAATGTTTTGCCCTGTAAGTTGCTGGAAGGATGAGCTGATAAAGGTGCAGCGAGGGAAAGAGGGCATCTGGGAATAGAGTGAACGACGGGACAAACAGTGTATCTCCTTAATCAATGAGATTTAAGGTTGAGAAATAAACAGAGGAAGGAATGAAAAGGAGGGTGAATTTGAGTGGGTGAATTCAATGTCAAATCAGGTACAGAAAGAGAAATAAAGAGAGGAAAAGAAAGATTGGATTAAGTGAGAGAAAAAAAGAGACAGAAAGGAAAAGTAAGAAAAACAATTGACTTTTTAAAATCTCCAATAACAATTCACAACCTAAAGGAATGAGACTCCGCACTTTTAATTGTTCACTTTCTGGGCAAGAGAGGTTGATTGGTAGTCATTAACAATTATCACCTCGCTAAAAGGTCCCACCGGCAGGACAGACCCACCAGAGGTGGCGGTACAGTGATATACAGTCAGGAGGGAGTGGCCCTGGGAGTCCTCAACATTAACTCTGGACCCCATGAAATCTCATGGCATCAGGTCAAACATGGGCAAGGAAACCTCCTGCTGATTACCACCTACCGCCTCCCTCAGCTGATGAATCAGTCCTCCTCCATGTTGAACACCACTTGGAGGAAGCACTGAGGGTAGCAAGGGCACAAAATGTACTCTGGGTGGGGGACTTTAATGTCCATCACCAAGAGTGGCTCGGTAGCACCACTACTGACCGAGCTGGCCGAGTCCTGAAGGACATAGCTGCCAGACTGGGCCTGCGGCAGGTGGTGAGCGAACCAACACGAGGGAAAAACTTACTTGACCTCATCCTCACCAATCTACCTGTCGCAAATGCATCTGTCCATGACAGTATTGGTAGGAGTGACCACCGCACAGTCCTCGCGGAGGCGAAGTCCCGTCTTCGCACTGAGGACACCATCCAACGTGTTGTGTGGCACTACCACCGTGCTAAATGGGATAGATTCAGAACAGACCTAGTAGCTCAAAACTGGGCATCCATGAGGTGCTGTGGGCCATCATCAGCAGCAGAATTGTATTCCAGCACAATCTGTAACCTCATGGCCCGGCATATTCCTCACTCTACCATTACCAACAAGCCAGGGGATCAACCCTGGTTCAATGAGAATTGCAGAAGAGCATGCCAGGAGTAGCACCAGGCTTACCTAAAAATGAAGTGCCAACCTGGTGAAGCTACAACTCAGGACTACATGCATGCTAAACAACGGAAGCAACACGCTATAGACAGAGCTAAGCGATTCCACAACCAACGGATCAGATCAAAGCTCTGCAGTCCTGCCACATCCAGTCGTGAATGGTGGTGGACAATTAAACAGCTAACGGGAGGAGGAGGCTCTGCAAACATCCCCATCCTCAATGATGGCGGAGTCCAGCACGTGAGTGCAAAAGACAAGGCTGAAGCATTTGCAACCATCTTCAGCCAGAAGTGCCGAGTGGATGATTCATCTCGGCCTCCTCCCAATATCCCCACCATCTTCAGCCAATTCGATTCACTCCACGTGATATCAACAAACGGCTGAGTGCACAGGATACAGCAAAGGCTATGGGCCCCAACAACATCCTGGCTGTAGTGCTGAAGGCTTGTGCTCCAGAACTAGCTGCGCCTCTAGCCAAACTGTTCCAATACAGCTACAACACTGGCATCTACCCGACAATGTGGAAAATTGCCCAGGTATGTCCTGTCCACAAAAAGCAGGACAAATCCAATCCAGACAATTACCATCCCATCAGTCAACTCTCAATCAACAGCAAAGTGATGGAAGGTGTCGTCAACAGTGCTATCAAGCGGTGCACTCACCAATAACCTGCTCACCGATGCTCAGTTTGGTTTCCGCCAGGACCACTCGGCTCCAGACCTCATTACAGCCTTGGTCCAAACATGGACAAAAGAGCTGAATTCCAGAGGTGAGGTGAGAGTGACTGCCCTTGACATCATGGCAGCATTTGACCGAGTGTGGCACCAAGGAGCCCTAGTAAAATTGAATTCAATGGGAATCGAGGGAAAACTCTCCAGTGGCTGGAGTCATACCTAGCACAAAGGAAGATGGTAGTGGTTGTTGGAGGCCAATCATCTCAGCCCCAGGACATTGCTGCAGGAGTTCCTCAGGGCAGTGTCCTAGGCCCAACCATCTTCAGCTGCTTCATCAATGACCATCCCTCCATCATAAGGTCAGAAATGGGGATGTTCATTGATGATTGTACATTGTTCAGTTCTATTCGCAACCCCTCAAATAATGAAGCAGTCCGAGCCCGCATGCAGCAAGACCTGGACAATATCCAGGCTTGGGCTCATAAGTGGCAAGTAACATTCGCACCAGACAAGTGCCAGGCAATGACCATCTCCAATAAGAGAGAGTCTAACCACCTCCCCTTGACATTCAATGGCATTACCATCACCGAATCCCCCACCTTCAACATCCTGGGGGTCACCGTTGACCAGAAACTTAACTGGACCAGCCATATAAATACTGTGGCTACAAGAGCAGGTCAGAGGCTGGGTATTCTGTGGCAAGTGACTCACCTCCTGACTACCCAAAGCCTTTCTACCATCAACAAGGCACAAGTCAGGAGTGTGATGGAATACTCTCCACTTGCCTGGATTGGTGCAGCTCCAACAAGACTTAAGAAGCTCGACACCATCCAGGACAAAGCAGCCCGCTTGATTGGCACCTCATCCACCACCCTAAACATTCACTCCCTTCACCACCGGCGCACAGTGTCTGCAGTGTGTACCATCCCCAGGATGCACTGCAGCGACTCGCCAAGGCTTCTTCGACAACATCTCCCAAACCCGCGACCTCCACCACCTAGAAGGACATGAGCAGCAGGCACATGGGAACAACACCACCTGCACGTTCCCCTCCAAGTCATACACCATCCCGACTTGGAAATATATCACTGTTCCTTCATCGTCGCTGGGTCAAAATCCTGGAACTCCCTTCCTAACAGCACTGTGGGAGAACCTTCACCACACAGACTGCAGTGGTTCAAGAAGGCGGCTCACCACCACCTTCTCAAGAGCAATTAGGGATGGGCAATAAATGCTAGCCTCGCCAGCGACGCCCACATCCCATGAACGAATAAAAAAAATCACATCCTCAGGTTGTCCCAAACCACTTCACAGCTAATGAATTACTTTTCTGAAGTGTAGTTACTGTTTTTGTAGAAAACCATGGCAGTCAATTTGCATGCAAAGTCCCACAAACAGCAATGAGATGAATGGCAGTTAAAAAAGAAAGACTTGCATTTATATAGCGCCTTTCATGACCTTAGGACATTCCAAAGCACTTTACAGCCAATGATGCTCATTTTGAAATGTAGTCAATGTTGTAATGTAAGAAATGCGGCAGCCAATTTGTAACCAGCAAGCTCCCACAAACAGCAATGTGATAATGACCAGATAATCTGTTTTAGTGATAATGGTTGAGGGATAAATATTAGTCAGGACACTGGGGAGAACTCCCTTGCTTTTCTTTGAAATAGTGCCATGGGATCTTTTACATCCACCTGAGAGGGCAGACGGGGCCTCGACTTAACTTCTCATCCGAAGGACAGGACCTCCAACAGTGCGGCCTGGATTCTGTGCTCAAGTCCCTGGAGTGGGACTTATCCATGACCTTCTGCTTCAGAGGCAAGAGTGCTATGCACTGAGACAAGGCTGACACCTTAAGTGATGAGCAAAGGAGAGGTTGATTTGAATACGACAGCAATGTCTGCCTCCCGAAACAGGCTGGAGTGACATCAGGGCCAGCAGGCGTGAACGGAAATTGGGAAGGGAGCCCGAGGACACTGGGAACCCAAGGGAACAGTCCCAGGCATGAAGTTAGCGCTGTGCGGTCCAGGGGGGAGGGGGGTGTCAAGGCCAGGGCTGGGGAGGCCCAAAGACTCCTTTTCGGGGCCCGGAGGGAACACTCCTGCTGCTCCTGGCCTGCAAGAAATTTTCTGAAAAATTACATTTATGTAGTTACCTTGGCCTCTTCTGCCCACTCCGCTGACTCCCACCAGCTCCTGCTGTCGGGTTTGGCCCCGTCCGGGCCTCCTGAATTGTTTTGTTAAAATGGTGTCATGGCAACACCAGGCTGCGACTTTTCAGTGTAAAGTAAGCCCCTGCCTGCCTAGGATGGGCAGCCTTCCCGTGCCTGATTTGAGATGCCATGATGTGGAGATGCCGGTGATGGACTGGGGTTTGAGATGAGTTAAGATGATGAGAGTGGGACGAGATGAGACCCCCTTCGCCATCTTAAACCCCCGCCCACACTACCTGCCAGGTGTGAGGTGAAAATTGATCCCACAGTCTTTAAATTCACTAGCTGTACATTGCGAAGTAACTGTCTTAGCTGGACCCCTTCCATAGGCACCTCGTCTTATCTTATTAGTCTTCGACCAAGTTGCACAAGAGATGAATGAATTTCTTTAGTTAAAATAACCAATGATGCGTGGTTCAGACAAGAACCTGTCCCCACAAACTCTTTTAACACTGTGATGCTGGTTGAGGGCTGTATCACTTATCAATCTAATTTGTTGCATGTTTTTGTTTCTGTTGTGGCAGAACATATCATGGAGATTCGATCTTTTCTTTCAATGCACCTTTTAAGAAAAATCTCATGTTGGTTTTACAAGGGAACAATCAGATGTGTTGCTGCTTAGAGCTAACCGCTTGCTTTCATGTCATGAATCCTATTACAATGTGTCCAAGCCCCAAATCAATAATTGCCAACTCTCAGTTACAGTGCTGTTTCTGTTAGAAGACTATTAGCCCCGGACTTTTTGGTGTTGTGTTTTGGACTGTGTTGTGGGATGTGCATTATAAGATGCAATTCACGCAAAATGATTTGATTCCCAAAGACTGTGTCATGATAACTGAATGTGTTTTGATATTGAAGAGAGTAGACGAGAATCTATTCAATAAATAGTCAGGTAGATTCACTAGGCTGAGTATAAAGCCAAGACTGTCACCTGAATATGATACTAGGACTTAAGAATGGAGAGAAACTCGAGCCCCATTTATGATGCAGAATCGTTGCTTGTGGATTTTATTGCACTGATGGCAATTGAGAAACAACTCTTCATGCGCGTGGTTGCATATTTATAGCTCTTTATAAAAACATCTCAACTCTTCTTGGCACAGACATGCTGAAGGAAGATTTGTACAGGCTACGAATGCACAAAAAGCACGTTGCCGGCCTCTATGACAGGTCGAGAGCTCAGCCTCACAGCCAGACAAAATGACTGCCGCTGATGGCCATTCAAGTGTCACTGCTGCCTCTAGCTTGGAGATCAACCTCCCAAAGCAGATCTTGGCTTCTCCAGTTTCACTCATGCTGTTTCATTTACACCACAGCGATGTCACTACAGTCAGGCTGCCATCAGGAGTGGGATTAAACATGACCAATGAGCCACTTCATCCTTACCCTAAGCTTCCTGCCAAGGAATAACCTTGACCCTGTCAATGAACAGTGCTGCTTAAGGCTGTGCATCGGTCCAGTAACCCCAATGTATGTAATTGAAAGTGCCTTGGGATGTATTATTTATTAAATGCTTTCAGTAAAGTGAACCCAGAAAATAACTTTAGGAGTCAGGCCAGTAGGACCAGATAACACAAATTTGAAAAGTAAATTTAAAACAGATGTTGGAATGGAATATCTATTCAAAGAGTGCTAAATGCTTGGAACAACCTAATAGATAAGGTAGAAGAGTCAAAGATTTTAGGAGCATTCAGATGCTCGACTGAGTGAGTTAGAGTATGACAAAGATGAGCTTTGATGGGCTGAATGTCTCATCCTTGACTTTTCTAATGTTCTTATTTCTGAATCAAAGTATTGGAGCCTTTCACAATTCAAGATGTTTATACTAGGAAAAAAAAATAATACTAGTTAGCTAGCTGCCATACAGTGTATGTAACAGTATGCATTCAGAAAGTTTTCACCATTTTGTTTTTTAGTTGGTCAGTGGTACTGAGGCCTAGCGAATCATTCAGTAAATGGAACTTCAGACAAATATCCAAACTCCTCAGAAGTCTACAGTTTCTGCAGGGAATAAAGCACTTTTAAATTAAGAAACTTAGATGAAGGGACATGACCCACAGTGCAGGACACCCACAAGGTCTGAAAAGAATGAGATAGAGATGAGGTAAATCAAGAAGTAGTGGTAAGGTTTTAAAAGCTTGTAATCTGTAGGAGGAAGGAAACACTGAGGGAGGTAGAGATCCTTGAGGTTTGGGAGAGGATGAGTTGGAATGAAAAACAGTGCCAATGAGTCTCCATTTCAAGACAGTGAGAACAGAGAATGTGTAGGATGCAATATTTGGAGCTTAGGAGGAGCAGGAGTGGGAAATTCATAGGATTAGACCTCTTTACTCAGACATAGAGACTCCATCTCTGAGCCCTATATGCCAGTAATGTTCCAGGTTTAATTCCTGGCCTGTGCTGAGTTAGTTGATCTCAGCTAGAGCAGCAGAGGGGTACTTTACAAATAGCCAGGTCAAAGAAAAGCAAATCACTGAGTCCCCATTCCTGATCCCTGTATGACAAGTGTAGACATGTGGATGCCAGGCGAGGACAGGATCAGTCTCAGCTGTGATGGTCCTCCGCAGTGAGGTAGCCTGCTGACACTCATTGTTATCGGCTCGTGCACGGAATGGTCACTTGGGCAAAGTGCCAAATGGTAAGCACTGCCCTTGGGACTGGGACTGGGACTGGAACCGTTGACAAGTGAAAGAATCAAAGCCATTAGGGAAGGAGAAAACTGGAAAACAATTCATAAAGTGACCATAGTGTCAATAAAAGAGGGAGAGACAGGGAGGGTTGCTATGGAGAGAAAGAGGTTAAAGGTCAGAGGTGAGAAAAGGACCCATCGGATGACAATCTTTTTCTTGTACCCTGGAGTTTGGGAGGTGCTGGAAGAGGCTCCTCAGATATGGGAGCATTGACTTCCTAATGAGACTGTATATTGGGCAGTGGTGGGGGTATAAGGGGCATTTGCAGTGATACCACCCATTTGGCACTACCGGCCAGGACAAATTTCTACCCCAAAAACTTGTTGGAGGGTAGCGAGGAGGAAATGTTCAGCAGCAGAGAAGAAAGCAAGCTTTTCTTGGAGGCAATGGATATGATTAAGAGCAGCACAAGGATTACTCCCTCCTGAAATCACCGTTTCTGCCTGACGTATGTATTCCAGTGGCTGTGAGTAATGAGTGTTTTCATCGCAGTTAGGTAAATGTTTCCCTTGAGTAGAATAAAATAAATAGCCTTTACAGCTTCTCTGTACCACCAATAGTGAAATCTCGTCCCTCAGGCTATGACAGCACCATTTAGTCAGCAATTAAGTCTTTGACTTGAGGCACTGCGCGCTGAAGTGTGATATTTTAGTACTCCTGCTCTTGCCAACAGTCACTAATCATATCTCAAAGAGCATAAGGTACAGTCTTGAAACAGGATGCTCCCCCTTGTCATATTCAGTGACAAGATTGCAATAATACTCCAGCCATTGCAGCCACTGCTGAACCATTGGGACGACTTGCAGCAGAAGGCAGGCTGTTCTCCCTTCCACTTTAACTGATAATGTCCTTAAGGTGTTGATTGTATTTGATATTGAGGACCTGACTCTGTTTAATTGGACGCTTGTCTCACAGGGGTGAAGGGGGGTTGTAATTTACAGAGTTGGTACTTAATGGCGCGATGCCAAGCACAATGCTTTGCATACTGACTGATGACAGCCCTTAAACATATATATATATATATATATAAATTAGAACAGCAGCAATGCAATTGGGGAATAATTAAAATTAATGTTTTCCAGCCTCTTTCACCTGCTATAATGTGACAATTATAGATTTGTTCCCTCGTTAATATTGGCCAGGAAATGATGAATGCCGAATCTATAGGGCCTGTCAGGCTGAACTAAAATACAATAGCAGAACAGTCATAGAAGCAGTTAAAGAAAGTTCCTGGGGAAATAAACCATGATGTGAAGCATTAACCTGAGGAGAGTTTGCACAGAAATAATTCATGGAGAGACATTTCATGGGTGGGGAGAGGGGTACATGGGTAAGAGTAAAAAAGATTTTGTTTTACTTTTTTCTCTATGAATTTAGTGCCCATTGAGAAGAAGGATGTTAGTTCCTGGGAATAGAACACACCCAGTTTTAACTCCCAGTGTCCAGATCAAGCTCTCCCAGGTGTCAGAGTAAAGCTTACTCTACTCAAAGAGAAGGCTCACCACCACCTTCACAATATTTTCCCCCTGCCACCTAGAAGGGCAAGGGCAGCAGGTGCATGGGAACACCACCACCTCAAAGTCACACACCATCCTGACTTGGAAATATATCGCCGTTCCTTCATCGTCGCTGGGTCAAAATCCTGGAACTCCCTTCCTAACAGCACTGTGGGAGAACCTTCACCACACGGACTGCAGCGGTTCAAGAAGGCGGCTCACCACCACCTTCTCAAGGGCAATTAGGGATGGGCAATAAATGCTGGCCTTGCTAGAGACACCATATCCCAGGAATGAATGAAAACAAAGTGTTCTCACCTCTAGGCTGCTCCACTTGCCAGTGACAAGAAGGACCCCATGTTTCTCAGATCTACCCTGTTAACTTGATGGAGGTTATAATTCCAGACAAAACCAGAAGTTAATCTGAAGCCTGTCCCTGACAAACTCAGGGCACTAGCTGGGCAATACTGTATAAGGAGAATTTTCTTTCAGCGTAGAGCATTTTAAACAAAACATACCTCCCCCTAGACTTTTCTTCCCCTTTAAATATTTCTGTAGCAGTTACATTGTAGGATTGCGATCCTATGTCTAAGCTGTCGGACAGAATTAGGTCAAAGCCAGACAAAGGACTGGAAAAATGTGGGAAAAACAAGTTGTCAAGGTAGAATACAAGGTTAACTGGCTGAGTGATTCCGTAGTGCATCATTGGAGGGATGCAAACTCTTTCATTGTAATCACTTGTGATTATAGTAAGTCACACACTGATGGAACTTGCTGTTGTCTTATCAGCCAACTCACACTTACTTGTCACAGTGTTATCTGTGTGAGTAATCTGTGTCATTATATCAGTTCCACTCATTGAACCGGTAAAATGATTTGGGGAGTATCAGTTTATCTTACTTCTGAGTTTAAAGCATTACCTCGATTTTGAGCCAGGCAGTTTGCTAGCACAGAACACCAACTGTGCAAAGCTTGCCTGCATTCTCTGCCAGCAAGCCTTCCAGTTTTCACTAGATTCCCTACGCACACTTCAGGTCTCGAAACCTTGGTTCTTGCCAACCTGCTTCTACTTTCTCCAGGCCTGGTCTAGCGGACTGTGTCCCTGCGCAGAGGGAGTAAACACCCCTTATCAGGCAAACAGAAACTCTGCTTAGATGGATATCTCAGTAGTTTGGTTTGGAGACTCTTTAGTCTGGTGATGGGTTTTCACTCATGTCAGACACCCAACTGACTGAAAAAAAACATTTCGATCAAATTGATAGAAAAAGTGATGCCATTTACATGAAATCTAGTCAAACGCTGGCAAGGGCAGCAGTGTCACAGAGTGGTGTGCCATCTGTTCGCACTTAGGAAGCCCCATCCCATACACACAAACTATTCCCATACTGCAGTTATATTGCTGAATCGTGTTGAAGTGGTTCTGTAATATAGGCTGAGGATTTTGGCGCTGTGGAATCCATAAACTGAATAGCAACAGAATAACGGTCAAAAGCGGTACAAGCAAGGATTTTAATGTGCGATTTTTCAACTTTTTTTGAGTGGGGTTTTGGTGGACCTTCTTCGATGGCCAGAGAAGGTCAGCAAATGAAAAACTGCATTACTAACACACAAACCCCAGCAGATCAGTGTGGGCCCCACTAATACACCTACCCCAGCAGATCAGTGTGGGCCCCACTAATACACCTACCCCAGCAGATCAGTGTGGGCCCCACTAATACACCTACCCCAGCAGATCAGTGTGGGCCCCACTAACACACCTACCCCAGCAGATCAGTGTGGGCCCCACTAATACACCTACCCCAGCAGATCAGTGTGGGCCCCACTAATACACCTACCCCAGCAGATCAGTGTGAGCCCCACTAATACACCTACCCCAGCAGATCAGTGTGGGCCCCACTAATACACCTACCCCAGCAGATCAGTGTGGGCCCCACTAATACACCTACCCCAGCAGATCAGTGTGGGCCCCACTAACACACCTACCCCAGCAGATCAGTGTGGGCCCCACTAATACACCCATCCCAACAGATCAGTGTGGGCCCCACTAATACACCCATCCCAACAGATCAGTGTGAGCCCCACTAATACATCTCCCCAGCAGATCAGTGTGGGCCCCACTAATACACCCATCCCAACAGATCAGTGTGGGCCCCACTAACACACCTACCCCAACAGATCAGTGTGGGCCCCACTAATACACCCATCCCAACAGATCAGTGTGGGCCCCACTAACGCACCCACCTCAACAGATCAGTGTGGGCCCCACTAATACACCCATCCCAGCAGATCAGTGTGGGCCCCACTAATACACCCACCCCAACAGATCAGTGTGGGCCCCACTAACGCACCTACCCCAACAGATCAGTGTGGGCCCCACTAATACACCCATCCCAACAGATCAGTGTGAGCCCCACTAATACACCCATCCCAACAGATCAGTGTGAGCCCCACTAATACACCCATCCCAACAGATCAGTGTGAGCCCCACTAATACACCCATCCCAACAGATCAGTGTGGGCCCCACTAATACACCCATCCCAACAGATCAGTGTGAGCCCCACTAATACACCCATCCCAACAGATCAGTGTGGGCCCCACTAACACACCCATCCCAACAGATCAGTGTGGGCCCCACTAACACACCCATCCCAACAGATCAGTGTGGGCCCCACTAACACACCCATCCCAACAGATCAGTGTGGGCCCCACTAATACACCCATCCCAACAGATCAGTGTGGGCCCCACTAATACACCTACCCCAACAGAATGGCTGAGAATTGAGAAGATGTTGCCAGAGGCATGAGTCCCTTCGAATGATGTACTAAGTGGGAAAGATGTAAAAGCGGTTGCTTGTTTAAGCATGCACACAGCCACTTTAAATCTGTCAATTAGTGAGTTACAGTCATTCTGTAGTGTTGAACGTGGAAGGAAATTCTTGAGATTTTCGCCCGTGTGACGTTTTTGCACCATAGAAAGGAAGAAGAACTTGTATTTCTTCAGGACATCCCAAAGCGTTTTACAGCCAATGAAGTACTTTTGAAGTGTAATCACTGTTGTAATGTACGAAACACGAAGCCAATTTGCACATAGCAAGATCTTACAAACAGCAATGTGAGAATGACCAGATCTGTTTTTAGTGATGGTGGTTGAGGGATAGATATTGGCCAGGACACCGGGAAGGTGGGGGGGGGGGGCGGTGGGGGGAGAACTCCCCTGCTCTTCTTCAAAATAGTGCCATGGGATCTTTTACATCCACCTGAGAGGGTCGACAGGGCCTCAGTTTGACATCTCATCCGAAAGATGGATTCATGAGTTATACGGATAGCTACAGATTGAGATGATTAAATACCTCATCAGACACTGGGGCTGGTGGGTGCAGAAATATTGTCACTGGTGTTTCTGTTTTCCTTTCAAATCATCAAAATCTCAGAAGTGCATAGCATTCTGGGGATGGGGAAGACACGGAGCAGCTGCTGTGCGATCCATAATGTAACTAAGGCTGGATCAAAATATACCGCCGAAGATAGCCAAGTAATGAAAGCAAAGCTAACCTTAATCACAACTCTCTGTCGGATAGAATGCAGTGCGATGCTGACAGCTGGGCCCTCTTCCTCTAACGCCCAGTGATAGCTTCTGAGTCCGCGTTACACCGGTGACACATCTGGAATGAAACGTTTGGATCACAGGATCATTTTGAAGAATGCTGACCTTTACAAAATTGCAAATCTTTGAAGGGCAAGAAGTAGAAAAGAAAACAGGTATGGAGGAAATCGCAAGTAAAAATGGAAATGGTTGGAAATGCAGTAATGGTCCGTCAGGGTCTGAGAGATAAAGACAAGTTCTGATCAAGGGTAAATCTGAAACGTTAACCTAGTTTTCACTTGCAGATGCTGACTGACCTACTGAAGAATTTTATAACTAATTTACTTCATAAAAATAAAAGTGTAAAAATTTGATCTGTAATGGGACAGTTCAGACTGTCAACACTTAGGGGTACGGAGTAATTTGCTCATTACTGATTGTGGGATCTTGCTGTGCACACAATGATTGCCGCATTCCCCGACATTGCAACAGTGACTAGCTTCAAAAGTACGTCGATGGCTGCAAAGTGCTTTGGGACATCCTGAGGTCGTGAAAGGCGCTATATAAATGCAAGTTCTTTCTTTCAGAGCAGCTGGAAAGCACCTCACAGACTGCCGTGCATCTGTAAAACCTTCTCAACTAATTCTATGGTTGTGCTAGACCACTCTTACATCCAGGAGATAACAAGGGAAATCTGAAAAAAAAACACACTGGGAAGAACAATTTTTATGCAGAATAATAACTTAGAAAAATCCCTCAGTGCTGGCTTCCCTGCTCTCCCCCACTCCCCCTCCAGCAGCAATGAAAGAACTGAGTTCAATTTTCCAGGGAAGCGATTAATAAGAACTCTAATAACATGGGAGCCTCTCATTCCATTATGCAGTACACAAAGACACTGCTGAATAGGGTCAAAGGAAGGAAAAAACGAAAGACAGACTGTACAACTAGAGCAAGGAAGGAGCCGGTGAGACCAAGGGGAAGATGAACTGGTGACATCAGAGAATGGGCTGACATGAATGATGCCGGGCTTATCAGATGAGCGGGGGACAGAGCATGGTGGAGACAATTAGCGGCTGGTCTCAGCAATGATCGGCTGGCTGGCGGAGAGAAGGAATCAATCTGTTCGTCCCAAGCAAGCCGCTATCCATCAAAGTGGATTAGGATAATAAAAGTTCATTCGTTTATTCAACAAGTTACTGTCATAAAGAGTGATAAGGAAGGACAACCTTTATTTTCCTTTTTAAATTCTGGTGGAAACTATAAATAAGTAGCAATGTACCAGTAACTGTAATGATTGCACTGAGCGAGGATGCTGCAAAGAGAGCAGTAACACTCTGCTTTATTTATGCCAAGAACTTCAAGACGTACAGAATTTATACAATCGGGATGTGATTTTTTTTCTCATGATCTCCTTGTTACTGAAAGAGCTTTTTCACAGTTGATTAACAATAAGGGCATGTATGAAAAGTACAAGAGGTTGAAAATGGCCGTTTGTTTCATTGGCAAGGTCGAGGATGACTTGCCCCCACTCCGGGAGGGTGGGCTCTGCGGTGGCTGAATAGTCCAACCCTGGAGCCGCAGACTCTGCCACAGGTGGGGCAGGTAGTGTTTATTAAGGCGGGTGGGTGAGACGCTCTGGATTCTGCGCGCTCTTTCCGCTGCTTACGCTTGGCCCCCACATGCTCCACTCGGTGACGCTCGAGGTAGTTGGCGCCTTCGCGGATGCTTCTTCTCCAGTTTGGACGTTCTAGGGCAAGCGATTCCCACGTGTCGGTGGGGATGTTGCATTTTTTTAGGGAGGCTTTGAGAGTGTCCTTATAGCGTTCCCTCTGCCCTCCTAGTGATCGCCTGCCATTGCGGAGCTCAGCGTAGAGCACTTGTTTAGGGAATCTTGTGTCAGGCATGCGGACAATGCGGCCCGCCCATCGCAGCTGGTTGAGCGTGACCAGTGCCTCGATACTGGGGATGTTAGCCTGGGAGAGAACGCTCACGTTGGTACGCCTATCCTGCCAGTGGATTTGCAAGATTTTGCGGAGACGTTGGTGATATCTCTCCAGGGATTTGAGGTGTCTTCTGTACATTGTCCATGTTTCTGATGTGTACAGGAGGGTGGGGACCACAGCTGCTCTGTAGACCATTAGCTTGGTGCTGGATTTGAGGTCTCGGTCTTCGAACACTCTGCTCCTCAGGCATTCGAAGGCTACACTGGCGCATTGGAGTCGATGTTGAATTTTATCGTCGATGTCTCCCGAGGTATAGGAAATGATCCACGCTGTCCAGAGGCTCACCGTGGATCTTGATGGTCGGGGGGGCCGTGTTGTGTGGCAGCAGCGGGCTGGTAGAGGAAATGTTTAGCCTGAGGCCCATTCTCTCATACGCCTCGGTGAATGCGTCGACAATGGCCGCCCGCAGAAATTCGTCACCATTCTCCGCCTGCTCCACAATGACGTGCAAGCCGTGATCCTCACCAACGGATCCACCACAGACCCGATACGAGTGCAAACTGGGGTCAAGCAGGGCTGTGTCATCGCATCAACGCTCTTCTCCATCTTCCTCGCTGCAACACTCCACCCCATCACCATGAAGCTCCCCGCCGGAGTGGAACTAACACTCCACCCCATCACCATGAAGCTCCCGGCCGGAGTGGAACTAACACTCCACCCCATCACCATGAAGCTCCCCGCCGGAGTGGAACTAACACTCCACCCCATCACCATGAAACTCCCCGCCGGAGTGGAGCTAACCTACAGGACAAGCGGGAAACTGTTCAGCCTTCAACGCCTCCAGGCCAGAACCAAGACCACCCCAACTTCTGTCATCGAGCTGCAGTACGCAGACGACGCCTGCATGTGCGCACACTCAGAGGTCAAAAATGGCCGTACGGTATTAGTGACAAACACATTTGTATGTTTGTATGAAATTATTTTCTCCATATTTTAACAAAAGCATTAACCCATTTATTTTAATATTGCACAAAAAGATTGCAACCCCCAAGTTTCCACATTTTAATTGTAATTGGCTCATATCTTCCACAAATACAATCAAAACCACACAAATATATGTTATATAGATATATAAAATTCCAAACAGTGAAAACTATTTGGGCCCTGGGCTGATACTTACAGCTGAGAGAAAAAGCACTCAGCCTGCTCCTCGGCCCTCTGAGGTCACCACCGTTACCCCCCACCCCCCCTGCAGCTCGAAGCCTGGAGATGCCTGAGACCATTCAGGTCTGATTCTCTCCTCCTATTCACCTCTCTCCACCTCCTTCTGGAATAGGCCGCAGCCTCCACTTGGTGCCTCCCCACACAGCATGGCTCAGATCGGGAGCTGAGAAGAAAGGCCAGGCCTCGAGCCTGCATCTCTCCTTGCTTTGTGACACCGACCCTTAGCAGACATCAGCTGACTCAGCACAGACCAGGGATAAAAATTAAGACTCTTCCTTGTCTAAATGGCTCCGTTTCACACAGTGCTGAGCATTTAATAACCGAATATTTCTTTGAAATTGTATAAACTTTAAAGAATTGAAGTAATTCCGAACTAAAGGACGTTTTTCAATCTGTGATATTCTGAGAAAGTTGTCCCTCCCCCAAGAGATAATTGCAATCCAGTTTGTATTTTTGATTTTTTTGATTAAAAGGCAGTGGTACAGCAGGGAGTGGTTCACCTCCCCCAGTTGCTTTTAGCTTTCAATCCCCGCAGAGGCCAGCACCACACTGCAATTAAAATTTCCACAGGTTTCCATTCTCAGCCAGCCCCTCAGCGGGACGGTCCACCTGCTTCCTGATAACTAACCCAACAAAACTGCAGCTCTCCGTGAGCAGTCGTAGATGTGCCAGCTACCTCTGCTTTGTAGCGAAGAGGCCGGGGTTTGTGTTTGTACAACAACTCATGTTACCATCCATGCCGTTAAATGAGGAGGAAAGGGCACTGTTGTCTGTGATGCCCTTCAACCGAGTCACTACATCTAGAAAGAAAGAACTGACATTTATATCACGCATTTCACGACCTCCCAAAGCGCTTTACAGCCAATGAAGTACTTTTGAAGTGTAGTCACTGTCGTGTTGTAGGAAAACACGGCAGCCAATTTGAGCACAGCAGGGTCCCACAAACAGCAATGAGATAAAGTGCTCTTCTTCAAATAGTGCAGAGGGATCTTTTACATCCACCTGAGAGGACAGATGGGGCCTCAGTTTAACATCTCATCCGGTTTAACATCTCTTCCAAAAGATGGCACCTCCAACAGTGCAGCATTCCCTGAAGTGACAGCCTGGATATGCTTAAGTCTCTGAAATGGGACGTGAGACCCACAACCTTCTGACATCAGGGGCGAGAGTGCTATCACTAAGCCAAACCTGAAACCTAGCTCTCATGTACCCCTCCAGGGGGCAGGAGAGCATGAGGGAAATACCAGCTTCTATAACATTAGTCAAAAAGAACACCATTGATTCTTCTGCCCTGATTTTAGCTCCAGGTGGGTTTTGGGTGGGTGGGTGGTGAAGTGAGTTGGAAACTCTCTTGCTCCTGCAGAAATGAGACCCAGGCTATTTTAACCCCTGGGCCTCATTAATATTGTCACCGGTCCACCTCCTGCCTAAAACAAACCCTTTGTGCTACTTCTTGCGACACTGTTTTCCAGTTTTCACCTGTCCTGTCTTGAATGCAATGACTTGCGCTGGAATATAGTTACACTGATTGACAACAGGCTACTTTGCTGTGATGGGCATCTCAGTTGATGCTGTCTTCACCTGATTGTCCACAATTTCCGACAGGAGTCACCAGACAGTGATCAGGAGTGGGATACTCCCGCTAATATTTATGTCTCCCTAGTTCAAGGGCATTCCATCCAAATGCAAAGAGTTGAGTGTTGGTTTAGCCAATGGAGTTAGGCTAGTGAAAATTTACAGTGAGTGGATTTCTGTCTAAGCTACATGTTTAAAGATAAAGCGAGCGGTGTCTCTTTTGTTTGATATAACAAAAAGTTTAGGGAAATCTGTATCTCACTCTGTTGAATTATGTACTGTTTGTTCATCTATCTTAAGTAAATAAAGCCATTTATTGGCTCAAAGTTTGTGTCTCGATTTGGTAATAGTGTTTATCCAACGTGCAGTTCAGTGAGAGAAGAACTCACGGTGGCACGTGATGTATTCCTGTCGCCATTGTACAGAGTGTGGGTTATCTGTTACGATCCATTGGTCTCACTATTATTTTCCTGGATATTGTGCAGAAAAATAAAAATCCAGAACATATGGGACATGAGGTCCACTTATGGGAGTAGGCAGTGAGGCAATACCCAAGGAATATCTAGTGTAATAACCCAAAAATGTGACACCCCAAAATGGATTAAAAACCAAAAGCTAACAGTCTTTGTTTATATTATAAATTACAACAGACCTTGCAAGAGTCACCACCTGTCTAGTTTTTGAGTGAGCTGTCTGGATATTTCTCTGTTAACCCAGATACTAAAGGTCTGTTATTTCTGTCTCTTATGATGTGGTTAGTAAGATAATTAATGTTTCCAATGAATCTCATTGTAGTAAATCAAACATCAGAACTTATGCCATGATTCCACCTCCCGACCCCTGCCTCCACATTGGCCCCGTGTCTCATTTTTGATGTGGCGTAAGTTTGTGATCCTGGTTACTGATGAGTGGATGTAAGGCAGTAATCCAACATCACAACTCAAATGACATTCATAAAGCATTAGTTCCTTGCTGTTGTGGTTAATGGCATCCTTGGAGCATTCAATTGGATTTCTATCTTATTATTCCCTTAGAGCTGTTCATTATCCTGTGAGCAATACCTCTGTGTCAATCGCTTGATGGTATAATTTTTATCTGATTGTATCGCAAATGGGATCATATTGCAATATGCCTTCTGTGCATTACACAATCCAACTTACAGCACACAGTGTACCCGATGTGAACTGACAGTTCAGCTGTAGCTAAGGTGGCACATTTTAATGTTTCTTTTCAATTCAACACAGGCAATCTACATTGTAAGAAATGACAGCAACAGAGGGAGTTAGAGTTTGATTAAATGATTTTTGGAAACCATTTAAACTTTATCCTTATGGCTTTCAATGTAATCTGAGTCCTTCATTAGTTCACAGACTTGTTATCTGTCATTTTTATAGTCCAATCCCACATATTTATATAATTGTTCTTAGATATCTCTCCCTTACCTTTTCTTCCTTTATCCCCTCCTTTCTCAAACTCATTGGCCCTGAATTTGCTCTGAGTCGTGAACGAACGCCGCCCGCCACTCACTGGATTTAAACTTGTCCACAAATGATCCTCCGGCTTTAGTCCGGGAACTTCCTCTAATGGTGAGCTGCAAAAAGTGCCGCGTCCTCTCCCGGGCATCTGTGAGCTGTGTGAACGGGGAAAGGATCTCTCTGTCCCCTCAACCAATCAGATTGAAGCATCCTTGACAAGCCGCACAGAGTCAGAACCAGGAAGTGAAAGCTACAACAGTAAATTCAATGTAAAATCAGTTAGAGAAAGCAAAATAAAGAGAGGGTAAGAAATATTGAATTAAAAGACAGAGATAAAAGAAATAAAAAGTAAAAAAAATCAAACATTTTTTAAAAATCTCCAACAACAATTAAAATCAGAAGGAATGAGACTCCACATTTTTTAAAGTTAATTTTCAGTGCCAGTGAGGTTATTTGGCAGTCATTCAGACTTACCACGCCATTAAAAGTTAGATAAGACCTAAGAAACCCAGCATACCTTTTTCTGTGTAGATTAGTTTGTTTCCAGCTGGGCAGTGCAGCAACTTCGATCTGGTCCCTTCGTTTCACCGGCGATTTGTCCTTTCCATGGAGCTTTCAAACCAGCAGGGAATCTCGTAAAGCAACTTCCAGATTTGCGTGTTTGACTGCTCATGCTCGCTTGCCAGAAGTTGCTCTTCCATTTGTCCTTAAATAACCGTCAGCGCTGTTCAGCTCTCCGTTATTTTTGGAGCAAATTCCGGGCCGTGCTGATGTACAGTTCCATGGTTACTGGGCATCCTCCCTGTACCCCACCCAAGTGACCATCCTTCATGTGTCCACCTGGACAGTGACTGTCGTGGGCCATTTGGCCATGGAGAGTCAGCTGAGTCTGCTGCTGTTCTCATTGAAGACACCGGGCCCTAAATTTCTCAGCCTGGGGAGGCAGTTCTGAGGTGACAGCCAGGTGGGGAAACTGGACTTCGGCCAGGAGCTAATGGAGTTTAGCAAGGACCAGGAGTGATGGGTCTGCAGGGTTTTGTGTGAGAGAAGACTTTGGTTGTAGATTCTAAATTAATTGGAGTTTGTGAAGGGTGGAGGAGGGGAGGCAGGTGAGGTGGGCATTAGCGAAATCTATGCTGGCAGTGATGAATTTAAATTAGGGTCCTAGCAGCAGTAGGGGGGAGAGCTGGGGTGCAAGGGGACAACATTCCAGTGATAGAAAAATAGAGTCTTGGTGATATGGGGTTAGTGAGGTCAGCACAGGTTTGAGCAAAATGCCGAGGCTGTGCACCAAATTAGTTCAGTTATGTTGAAAAGTGACTCGAGGGCTAAGAAAAAGAATCCTGGCTCACAAATGCTGCAATAGAACATTGTGACAATAATTTTGGTCATCTGCACCAAGCTCGTTCTTTAAGACTGCCTGAAGAATCACTATAATACACGAGCCCATGAGTGCCTAACAAAAGGAAGCATGCAATAGGTCTTTCACAGAGATGGAATGTGCTATTTACAATGTAAATGGATTCAATAGATAATCAGATGCATTTCTAGAGCAAGAAGGGCTTGAGGAATAAAGTAATTGCAAGAAAAGCAGTCTTTTTCTCTTCCTAAAAATGTTTTTGATCTTAAATAGCACTTTATTCAATGACCTAAATAATTGTACTCTTGACGGTCGAGGGCTATATTGTACAGCAGGTTTGAAAACTGCCCTTTAACCTCTGACTTTTAGATGCTTCAAGCAACTCAATTTGGTTCAGTTGGTAGCACTCCTGCATCTGAGTCAGAAGTCCAATTCCAGATTTGAGCTGGTAATCTAAGTTGACAGATGAACCAGTAAGGGGGTACTACATTAGCAGAAATGACCTTCTTCAGATGAGACATTAAACATCTTCCTGTTTCGGTAGATGTTAAAGATCAATGTCAGTATTTGTAGAAATACATAGAATTACATAGAATGCACAGCACAGAAACAGGCCATTCAGCCCAACTGGTCTATGCCAGTGTTCAAGCTCCATACGAGCCTCCTCCCACCCTACTTTATCTAAGTCTATCAATATAAACTTCTATTCCTTTCTCATGTGTTCATCTAACTTCCCCTTAAATGCATCTATACTATTCGCCTCAACTACTCCTTGTGGTGGCAAGTTCTACATTCTTACCACTCTTCGGGTAAAGAGGTTTCTCCCAAATTCCCTTTTGGATTTATTGGTGACTATTTTACAGTTATGGCCCCTAGTTTTGGTCTCCCCTGCAAATGGAAACATATTCTCTACATATGAGGAGTTCTTCCAGTGCTCCAGTCAGCATTCCTCCCTTAACCAGTAACTCTAAACAAAAACAGATTAACCGGCCAATTATCACATTGCAATTTTGTGGGATCTTGCTGTATGCAAAATGGCAGCCATGTTTGTCCACATAACAATCCAGGCCTCTGGATTACTAGTCCAGCGATAACCAGTAGCATGCTGTAGGGGTATGGTAGCATGGTGGTTATGTTACTAGGCTCGTAATCCTGAGGCCTGGGCTAATAGTCACAGAGAATATAAGTTTGAATCCTACCATGGTAGAATTTTAGTTCTGTTTTAAAAAAGTGGTATCAGTCAAAGTGACCATGACAGTCATTTTGTCATAAAAAACCAAAGGGTTCACTAATGTCCCTTAGGGAACAAAATCTGCAATCCTTACCCAGTCTGTCCTACATGTGACCCCCATCCCACACCAATGTGGTTGACTCTAAGCTGCCCTGGGAAGTGGCCCAGCAAACATCTGAGTTGTTATGGTCCACCACATCTTTCTCAGGACAATAAATGCCAACCTTGTCAGTGACGCACACATCCTGAGAATGAATTAAAAAAAACACTTCACTTTAAAGTAATTCATTGTATGAGAAGTTCTCTGAAGTATTTCTGAGAGATGTGATAAGATGCTACATAAATACAAATATTCAAAGTTGCTTAGCTTACGACACTTAACTATTTTGGGAATATTTATCCCATCTGCCTGAGGCGGAATTCTGAGAGGCTGGAATGGAACAGACAGATATCCAGTGCTGTTTGACATCTAATTCCTTGAGTAAGGATATTAAAGAGTAAAAAATACTCTGCTTTCTTTAATTTGTCAAGCATACTCTCACTGGTTGCTCTGACAAAACTAGAAGAAACTGGGGGCAACGTATTAAAGGCACATGTGTCAAGTGACACAGATGCAGTATATGACTGCCATCAGCATTGATACAGGTAAGCGTTGAATGTATATATTTGGGCCAGGGACTGGTCTATTCATCCATCTCCCTGTCATGTAGAACGCTGTGACAAAACAGATACAAGAAGCTTATTTCCCTCACACCAGACTGTCATCTGTCATCTCTCACCCTGCGGAAAACGGAGTTAATCTTGAATGACAGCTTTGGGACAATGCCAAGGAACCCATCATTCACTTAACCTAATTCAAGAGGATCGAGACAGCCAGCCTTAACATTTGTACAGAGAATCGCTTACTCGTGGAAGCATCTTCTGCCTGGAATGTCATTCTTAAAGCAAAAGAGCTTTTTAATTAACTCCCTCCCTCCCTCCCTCCCTCAGTTATATTCCCCTTTCTCCCTCCTCCCATAGCCCCTGACTCTGCTGTGGTACAGTTACAGTGGTTCAGGCACCCCTTCAGTACTACACCCAAGAGACTAATTTTCATGTGTGAGCTTAGGCAGCAAGTGTTAGGCATCTGTGTTATTTTATTGCCAAAAGTAACCCATTTATTATAAATTACCGTAGGTGTTAAAATAACACTGATGCTGAAATACAGGCTAGGATGTGGGCTATTCCACCATAAAGAGCATCACCGATGAGCCCAATCCTTCTTCAGTCAACCATCACAATGGGGACATTGACTGAGATATCCCTCCCGAGCCCAGGGGCAGAGAAGCAAAATGTCAGTCTCCAGCTCTGCTTCAGCTGAGATCCACTAACACGGCACTGACCGAGGATCTTCTGCTGTGTCTGAATTGGTGCTACACCAGGCAATGCCTTTAATCACTAGGTCATCAGGGAGCGTTTATTGCTGATCTTTGAATTTAACTTCCCTCAGGTCCAGGCAGGAGCTATAGATACCCACCGCGCAAAGACTATATTAGTCGGTCTACACCGTATTCAGACATTTCTGTGTTTGAAGCCGAGATCGAGAGCATAGGAACGAACGTAGGAACAGGAGTAGGCCATTCGGCCTCCAGAGCCTGATCCGCCATTCAATGAGATCATGGCTGATCTGTGCTTCAACTCCATTTACCCTCCCTAGCTCCAGGTAACCTTGACACCCTGACCTTAGAAAAATCTACCTATCTCAGTCTTGAATGCTTCATTTTTCCCAGCGTCCACAGTTCTGTACGGCTCCACAGCACATTCCATTGACAGCAGGAGACCCAGAACAAAGCACCTAGGCACAGATCTCCTTCACCCCAACATCCCCCTCCCTCCTCCGCCCCTGCCCACTGTCCACGAACCAGACTGCACCCTTTCCGTTTATTATTTGCTACTTTCTGTTACCAAAACAGTTTTTAACCCATTTAACTATTTAATTCCATTGGCCTTAATTTGCTTTAAAAGTTTCACTTGTTGAACATCGTCGAATGCTTTTATTAATCAATTATGTTTTTTTCTGAAAATTTACATATATTAAAATAGATTTTAAAAGGAAACGGTCTTTCAAAATAACTTTTGAAACGATGAGATCATCGGGCTGCAGGACCTTCCTTATATATCACTAAGAACAAACATCATAATCTAATGGTTAATAAACTTGAAAGGGTATGAGCAAGGATTTCACTAATCCTGCATCTCTTTTAAGACCTGGCTTCACCTCATGCCAAAAGTCACTAGAGCGCTGGAAAGCCTGACATAAGCTGCCACCTTCTACAGTAACCCCTATTTTAACAATACTACTATGGTCATTGCTTTCCCCTTCTGTTCCTCCTCAGCTGTAAGTACACTGGACGATAAATTGGATGTTCGAGAGGCGGCATAGCACTGTAGCGCCCGTTCTTTCAGCGCTATGCCACCTCTCGAACATCCATGATGGCGTCTTGGCTGCGCATGCATGACGTGCGCCGGATGCCATCTTGATATAGGAGTTAGCACATGTGCAAATACGGAACGCTGGAAGCATGTAAGGTAGAGAGAAAATGCATGCAATCAGTGTGCAATGCTGATTTAGAGTGATAGACACCATTTTGGACCTTAACGCTCAACTCAACGCACAGTCTTAACCACACACACTTGAACGTGTCTTAGAGTGCATGGAGGACCCTCTACCAGTGCTATTTAAAAGGGACCATGCAGGATTTACAGGTTAGTTACTGGATTATTGCTTCTGGCTGCTGGTGAAATAGGAAGTGTTTTTTGAAGTTCCCTGTAGTTACTGACAGTTCCTAGGATCTTCTGCTGTGTCTGAATTGGTGCTACACCAGGCAATGCCTTTAATCACTAGGTCATCAGGGAGCGTTTATTGCTGATCTTTGAATTTAACTTCCCTCAGGTCCAGGCAGGAGCTATAGATACCCACCGCGCAAAGACTATATTAGTCGGTCTACACCGTATTCAGACATTTCTGTGTTTGAAGCCGAGATCGAGAGCATAGGAACGAACATAGGAACAGGAGTAGGCCATTCGGCCTCCAGAGCCTGATCCGCCATTCAATTAGATCATGGCTGATCTGTGCTTCAACTCCATTTACCCTCCCTAGCTCCAGGTAACCTTGACATTTGAGGGTGGTTTGGCAGGTACTGCCTCACAGTTCAGAAAGTTACAACCGTGGTTGAACAACATTCCTGGCAACCATGGGTGATCTGCTAGGGCTCCCACTGGGCATTGAACACGACTGGGAGCACGCAGAGAGGCCACGCACAGCAGGTCAAGCTGCGAGGAGAGGGAGGATGAGGAGGCGCAGGGCACTGAGCTGGAGGCCATATCCCAATGAGGCCTTCCAGGATCAATTCTCTTACAACATGACTGAGCAGGATTGCATCCGATGGCTGAGGTTCACCAAGGACCGAGATCTGTCAACTGCTGCAGCCACAATTGCAGCCTCAGAGCAGGGCAAGGACAGCATTGCCTGTGGCTGTGAAGGTCACCATGGCACTGAACTTCTACGGCTCAGGATCATTTCAGGCCTCTGCTGGCGACTTGTGCAACATCTCGCAGTATGCAGTGCACTGCTGTATAAGGGAGGTCACAGAGGCACTGTACCAGATGAGGAACAGGTTCATCACCTTCCCTCTTGACAGGGGGTTCGCTCGCATTGCCAGCTTCCCCATGGTGCAGGGTGCCATTGACTGCATGCACCATTGCCCTGCATGCACCCTCTTATCAACTCGGCTGTCTTCGTCAACCGAAAGGGCTTCCACTCCCTCAAAGTACAGCTGGTGTGTGACCACACGCATCGAATCATGAAGGTCGATGCCCACTACCCTGAGTCTAGTCACGACGCCTTCGTCATGCAGCAGTCCAACTTGCCAGCTAACTTTCACCTGCCTCGGCAAGTCAAAGGCTCCTACTGGGTGCTGTGGCTCATGACTCCATCCAGGAACCCACGCACACGTACACAGCAGGCCTATAATGAGAGCCATGCTGCCACACGCAACATCATGGAGCAAACCATAGTCCTCCTCAAACAACACTTCCACTGCCTGGAGGAGCCCTGCAATACTCCCCTGAGCAGGGGGGCACATTCGTGGTGATATGCTGCATTCTGCACAACTTCGCTATCACAAGGGTCCAGCCTTTGCCACCAATGGCCGGAGAAGACCCTAAGCCAGAGGTGAAGGAGGAGGAGGCTGAGGTGGAAGAGGCTGAGGAGGAGGAGGAGGAGGAGGAGCTGGAAGAGGAAGTGGAGGAAGTAGCAAGGGTGTAACAGGGACCACAAGCCTTGTCTGCAAGGGCTCTGCGTGCTTGCCTGATCCGTGCTCACTATCAATAATGTCAACTACATCTCCCAACTCACCAACAGTCCTACACTCCCCACCTTTCTGCTCCCACAAGACAATCAAATCACCCTCCATCTGATTGCACATTGGTTTCCCCCTCAGCTCATCGCACAAATAAAAACCACCACCAAATGCAAATTCAAACTCACATTTATCAATTAATAAATAAAATTATGGAAACAGAACAGAACCATTCACCTTGTGCATTCCCTTAGTGCCTGTTGTCCATGTACCTTTACCTATCCTAGTGCTCTTACGAGGTGCTTCCCCAGTGGCTGGAGCATGGGTGGTGGGAGGCTGCTGGCCTTCAATGGAGGAGCGTGCAGGTGGCCTTGGAGGACAACCTCGAGCAGCTCTGGGCCGGGAGGGCCCGGCTTCAGACTGCACCATCTCAGCCTGTGCTGCTGCAGTCTGGCCCGGCTGGCTGATAGGCAACAACAAGGGCACTGGCGGAGTGGCAGGGGTGGGAGCAGGAATGCTGTCGTCCTGAGAGAGGACAGCAGGTCCGACTGTCATGGCGCCGCTGCCACTCTCCCGGGTCGGCGCCTCAGCAATCCTGGCGATCAGCTAGAAAACAGATTGCTGGTGTTCTGTGTTGCCTTGGAAGCCCCGTTCCACAGTGGTCCCCAGAGCCACGATAGCAGCAGTCTGAGCTTCCATTGCACAGTCTGAGCTTCCATTGCAGCAGTCTGAGCTTCCATTGCACAGTCTGAGCTTCCATTGCACAGTCTGAGCTTCCATTGCACAGTCTGAGCTTCCATTGCACAGTCTGAGCTTCCATTGCACAGTCTGAGCTTCCATTGCACAGTCTGAGCTTCCATTGCACAGTCTGAGCTTCCATTGCACAGTCTGAGCTTCCATTGCAGCAGTCTGAGCTTCCATTGCACAGTCTGAGCTTCCATTGCACAGTCTGAGCTTCCATTGCAGCAGTCTGAGCTTCCATTGCAGCAGTCTGAGCTTCCATTGCAGCAGTCTGAGCTTCCATTGCACAGTCTGAGCTTCCATTGCACAGTCTGAGTTTCCATTGCAGCAGTCTGAGCTGCAACTATAGCTTGCAGACCTTTGATCACATCGGTTTGTGCTGCAATGGAAGCCGTGACATCGGCCATCAGACGCTGCATCATGGTGGGTTCCACAGGTGTGCTGATGGAGGTGACCACCCATTCCATGTTGGAAAGGATAGGCTCCAAGCTCTGCACAAAGCCCTGTGCCAAGTTGGAGCTGGACTCCTCCATGCCCCTTGACATTGTACACAGGCTTTCTGGCAGGCTTTCCAGTACCCCAAGCATTTGTTGGTGTACGCCCATCAGCCGTCTTCTGTAGCCTGGCCCATCGAAGTCCTCATCTGACTCCTCTGCAGCAGAACTAGTGAGCGACCTCGCCCTCCGGCGAGCTGGCACCTGTGGTATCCGTTCCCCCCCTGCCCCAGCTCCTGCGCTCGGTGTCTCACCAGGTGCAGATCCCTCCTCTAAACTAGCCTCCAAACGACGCCCAATGTCAGTCTCCAAGCTGGTGGATGCGAGTGTCAGATCGAGTGACGGTGTGGCATCAGTGGCCCCCTCCCCCTCCTCCTCCTCCTCCTCCTCCTCCTCCTCGGACGGTGCTGCCACGTGTTCTTGGGTATCCGTAACGACAAAGGGAAACAGGTTGAGTTGTGGAATGGGGAGAGGAGCAAGTAAGACATGTGTGCTGGCAGCGTGTGAGTCAGAAAAGATTTTGGGAGAAGGGAGATGTGGGAAACGAGAAGGAGCATTAGATATGCAGAGACCCCCCTCTTCATCGGGACCTCCAGCACGGCATGTGGTCACGGCTGCAGCGACAGCCCGCCCAATGATCCGAAGCACTGTCTCCTCTAGGAGGGTGAGGACGTGTAGACATGCCCGTCCACCCTCAGGTCTCTCCTGCTGCAGGCTGCTTTGTGCCACTTTCTCCTGCAAGACAGAGGACAATGTGTCAGTTAGTATCCTTCAAGTTGTGTGGGTGATGTGCCTGTCGTAGTCAAATAGCTGCCAGTGTGTGTGACCTGCGTGTGGTGGTTGTGTGGCCTGCAAGTGTGGTACTATGTGCAGGTGAGATGCAGCATGCTAAGTGCAGCATTGCATACGGATGGGCAGTGTTTGTTGGTGGGTGGTGACGGCGGGTGTGACGTGTGGAGCAGTGGTGCAGTTGGTTGGATGTGTCACTTGACACTTGCATTCACTCACCTTGACCACTCGTGTCAAATTATTGAACTTCTTTTGGCACTGCACCCACATGCATGCTCCTGGCATTCTCTTCCTGTGCCACAGCCTGCCAATGCCTGCAGAGCTGTAGTCTGGAGGGCCTCCTGCCACCCCGCGGGTACATGTTGGCCCTCCTTTCATCCACCCCTTCCACCAGGGCCTCCAGTGCATCATCCAAGAAGTGTGTGGTCCTCTCTCGTGCCTGTCCTGTCATCCTTGCGGCCATCTTTCCCTCCTCCCAGTGGACTGTGCATGTTCCATTTAAAATGTGCACCTGGACCTTTAAGAGGTGCAGGCTGCCGATGACAGCGCTGAGCATGCTCCATTTCCGGCTTCCTCATTCGCATGGTAAGTAGCAGGCAGCTCGAAATTCACGTGCTGCCTGCATAGGGGCTATCGGGCGCGGGGTCATAACGGATCACGCTACCCACTCCCAAAAATGGGCCGTATAGAACTTTTTTCCCACTATCCCTTGTGATGTCCCCCACTCAGCCGTAGCTGTTCGTAGCACTCTCCCCTTCGGGTCAGAAGGTTGTGGGTTCAAGTCCCACTCCAGGGACTTGAGCAAATAATCTCGGCTGATACTCCAATGCAGTACTGAGGGAGTGCTGCACTGTCGGAGGTGCTGACTTTCGGATGAGATATTAAACCAAAAAAGATCCCAAAGCACTATTTCAAAGAAGAGCAGGGGAGTTCTCCCCAGTGTCCTGGTCAATATTTATCTCTCAACTAACATCATTAAAACAGATTAGCTGGTCATTTATTTCATTGCTGTTTGTGGGACCTTGCTGTGCGCAAATTGGTTGCCGCGTTTCCTACATTACAACAGTGACTACACTTCAAAAGTACTTACTTAGCTGAACAGCACTTTGGGATCTCCTGAGGCTGTGAAAGGGGCTATATAAATGCAAGTCTTTCTTTGTTTGTCTATTTCTTCACTGTGTTGAAATCACGACTGCTCCCAAAGGCTTCTCCCCTGACTCATTCTTCCAAACTCACTTCAAAACCACCTTCCCGTCAGCCTTCATTTTTTCCCAAATCTGTAGCCTTTCGAAGCACATGCTCGTCCTGACTAGCCCTTCCTCCTTGATTCATCTTTTATTCCCTTCTACATCTTTCAACTTTGGTGGTTTCCTGCAATGTGGATCTCCTGCTTTGGCCTTGGTTATTCCTCATAAACAGAGCTAAACCGAGTCAATGGTTAACAGAGCTCCGCGTGTTAATTATAGAAATATACTGCTGAAAATAGTCAAGTGAATTGGAACTGATGCAAGTTCCAAAGACGGGTTTTTAAAATGCCATTCACTAAGCTAACACATTCAGTCGTTAGATGTTCCAAACAGTGGTCCTGCCTGTACTTCCGTCCTGCTCTACTTAGATGCAAAGCAAGTTTTTGTTTTTAGAAAGTGGCTCCAGCCGGTGTAAATATTAATCAGATGATTTATTTATCTTTCAGGTTTTTTTATGCTGAATATTAAAAGAATGACTTGTGATATATTTTATTCAATGGAATAATTTCAAGAAAACAAGATGTTTGCAGTTGTAATTAAGTGGAGAAGACCTTGATCTGGTAATCAGGTTTCATCCATGTATCCATTTTAATGAGGCGTCTTCTGACCCCAGTAATACAGATTCTAAAACTGCAGTTATACTGCCAAGTCTGCACCAGTTGCATTGCCAAAACTGCAAATGTGGTAATATAACATTGCTGTTGTGCTCCCACTGGCTGGAGTAACCTTATGGTTATGGTACTTGGTTAGCTGCCTTGAGGTCATGAGTTCAAATCCTGCCATGACAAACTGAAAATTGAATTCAATAAATCTGTGGTAATTTATAGGCTGGCACTATTTTGTTGTTAAAACCCCAATTAGTTCACTAATGACCTTCAGGGAATAGAACCTGCCACCTCTAGCTCGTCTGGCCTACACGTAACACCAGTCCCACATAATAGGCTCGATTTTCAAATGGAAGTACGGATGCATTAGGGACCGGGGGGTGGGGGGGGGCAGTGAAAATCGGGGTTTTCTGGAGCGGGCAGGATTCCCGGCTCCAACCCGTCAAGGAACGTGCACGACCCAGAGTCATTTGGGTGCGTGCAGCGTTCCCAAACCCGAAAATCCTGCCGGCAATTAAGGTGGGCGGGACAATATTTAAAGAAGCAAATGTAAGGTAATTTATTTCTGACATATTAGGTAGTTAAAATGATTTTAAACTTAGCTGGGCGGCTTTCCCATGGATTCAGGTTCACGCCTGGTGAAACCAATTGTGAAGGGCTGGATCAACAAAAATAAACAAAATAAATTAAATAAAATTACATTTCAGAGCGCCAAAAATTAAATATACCTACTTTTCCAACGATGACACCTGCAACCTGCTGCTCCAATGTCTCTTCTCCAATCTCCCACCCCCTCCATCTCTCTTCTCATATCTCTTACCCCCCCACCGATGTCTCTTCTCCAATCTCTCACCCCCCAATCTCTCGTCTCAGATCTCTTACCGCCCACCCCGATTTCTCCTCTCCAATCTCTTACCCCCCCCGATCTCTCTTCTCCGCTCTCTCACCCCCCGATGTCTCTTCTCCGATCTCTCTCCCCCTAATGTCTCTTCTCCGATCTCTTACCCCCGATTTCTCTTCTCCGAGCTCTTAACCCACCCCATGTCCCTTTTCCGACTCTCACCCCCTGATGTCTCTTCTCTGATCTCTTTCCCCCCGATGTCCCCCCCTTTGATCTTTGTCTCCCCCCCCCCCACTCTCTGTTCCAGCACCGGATGATGTCTCTCTCACTCTCCCCCCCCCCACCCCCACTGGCGTTGCAGCTCCTGTTGGCAGCCAGCCAATCAGGCTGGCTGCCGGGCACAAAACCCAGAGCCAAGCTCAATGAGCATCAATTAAGTCGCGATCACATGGGGACAGGTAAGATTTTTGTTCGGGTTTGCCGCACTCACCTTGAACCCCCCCCACTGCCATCCCACCACCATTTCAAAATTGTGCCTAATATGTGATTGACTGTTAGTGCCCTCAAGGCAATTAGGAATGGACAATACATATTGCCTTGCCAGTCTTGCCCATGTCCCAAGAGCACATAAATAATTCTCTACAAAATGCCTGTTCCAAGATTGTCTCTGTCCAGCAGCTTTGAAAGAAAGAATTTACACAGCACCTTTCATGACAAAAGTAAAAGGTTCTGAATGTGTCACCCACATCCCAAGAACAAATTACAAAATGTCCAAGATGCAGTCAGCAGTATAACTTGGGTTCAGCAGCTGTACGTCAAAATCTACAGACATTGATCTGAGATTAGTAATGGCAGTATAGCAACCTAACTTTAGGTGTGCAAACTTCTTGAACTCAGAACTAATCTTGTCCTATAAAACATGGTTATGTACCTGAAGATGAGTATACATTGCACACTGCACTCATATGGGTTAAGCTTCCTGCTAAAGTTCATGTCTAATAAGGATTTTATAGTGGGGATGACCAGCTGGTATTATGTCCCAATGAACTCTGCCATGATGGGGTGGGCTTCAAAAAATAACCATGTTAACAAAGCAAAACTGCTCATGTAATCAAGCCATAAGTACTTTCTTTTCTCAACAGTGGTGCAGGAATAAGTATTTGGCTGTAAGCATCTTTGATTATTCCATTGCTGAGCTTTAGAATTTCCCAATTCAACCCAACTAAGTCCTGCCTACCCATTACCCCTGCCCTTGCTGATCTATATTGGCTCTCAGTCCTTCAACGCCTCGAATTTAAAGTTCTCATCCTTGTATTTAATTGTCTTCATGGCCTTGCCCTCCCGCTATCACTGTGAGCCCCTGCAACCCCTCCTAAACTCTCCATTCCTCTGACTCTGATCTCTCGTCCACCCCCACCTTTCCCCGCACCCCTCTTTGCCCCATCATTGACAGCAGCGCCTTCAGCAACCTAGTCCCCACACTTTGGAATTCCCTCCCTAAACCCCTCTGCCTTTCCACCATGCCCTCCTCCTTTGAGACCCACCTCTTTAGCCAAGCTTTTGGACACCCCTCCTAATATCTCCTTCTTTGGCTCCGTGTCCATTTTCTCCTTACTCCTCTGTGAAGTCCCTTGGGATGTTTTTCTGTGATAAAGGCAGTATATAAATGCAAGTTGTTGGTGGTGGTGGCGGATGAGGAGGAGGAAGAGAGGACATAGAAACATAGAGTGATACAGCATAGAAGGAGGCCATTCAGCCCATCATGCCTGCGCCGGCTCTTTGGAAGAGCTAGCCAATTAATCCCACTCCCCTGTTCTTTCTCCATAGCCCTGTAATTATTTTCCCTTCAAGCATTTATCTAATTCCCTTTTGAAAGTTACTATTGAATCTACTTCCACCGCCCTTTCTGGAAGCGCATTCCAGATCATAACAACTCGCTGCGTACAAAAAAATGTCGTCATGTCGCCTCTGGCTCTTTTGCCGATCACCTTCAATCTGTGTCCTCTGGTTACCAACCCTTCTGCCACCAGAAACAATTTCTCCTTATTTACTCCATCAAAACTGTTCATGATTTTGAACACTTCTATCAAATCTCCTCTTAACCTTCTCTGCTATGAGGAGAACAACCCCAGCGTCTCCAGTCTCTCCACATAACTGAAGTCCCACAATTCTAGTAAATCTCTTCTGCACCCTCTCTAAGGCCTTGACATTCTTCCTAAAGTGTGGTGCCCAGAATTTAACACAATACTTCAGCTGAGGCCTAACCAGTGTTTTATAAAGGTTCAGCATAACTTCCTTGCTTTTGTACTTTATGCCTTTATTAATAAAGCCAAGGATCCCGTATGTTTTTTTAACAGCCTTCTCAACCTGTCCTACCACCTTCAAAGATTTGTGTATTTACACCCCCAGGTCCCTCTGTTCCTGCACCCTCTTTAAAATTGTACCATTTAGTTTATATTGCCCCATCTCAATCTTCCTACTACTTCACACTTCTCTGTATTAAATTTCATCTGCCATGTGTCTGCCCATTTCACCAGTCTGTCCATGTCCTCCTGAAGTCTGTTAGTATCGTCCTCATTGTTTACTACATTTCCAAGTTGCGTGTCATCTGCAACTTTGAAATTACACCCCCTATACCCAAGTCTAAGTCATTAATACATATCAAAAAGAGCAATGGTCTTAGTACCGACCCCTGGGGAACACCACTGTATACTTCCCTCCAGACTGAAAAACAACTGATCACCACTATTCTCTGCTTTTGGTCTCTTAGCCAATTTTGTATCCACGCTGCCACTGTCCCTTTAATCCCATGGGCATTAATTTTGCTTACAATCCAATTATGTGGTACTTTGTCAAACGTCTTTTGAAAGTCCATATACACATCAACCGCACTACCCTCATCAACCCTCTCCATTACTTCATCAAAGAATTCAATCAAGTTCGTCAAACACAATTTGCCTTTAACAAATCCATGCTGACTTTCAATTATTAGTCCATAATTTTCCAAGTGCCAATTAATTTTGTCTTGGATTATTGTCTCTAAAGGTTTCCCCACCACCAATGTTAGACTAACTAGCCTGTAATTATCAGGTTTATCCCTCTCCCCTTTTTTGAACAGGGGTGTAACATTAGCAATCCTCCAGTTCTCTGGCACCACTCCCATATCTAAGCAGGATTGGAAGATTTGTGTACATAAACCCCCAGAGCCTCTGTAATTTCCACCCTTATTTCCTTCATTAACCTAGGATGCATGGTGATATACATTTTCTTCTGCCCTGCATCTGAAGATTCAGCATTTCATAAGGGTGCAGGCTTATTACAGGGAGTATCCATGTGTGTCCTGAACAACTCTATTCATCTCAATGATATTTGCTACTTGGATGACCTGGGAGCAGAACTGTCCGATATAAGTAACAAACACATTAAAGCTTTCGTATGAAATGTCTGGGTCTGCTAGCTTAACAAAATCTTTGTCCTATTTGGCTCAATACCTTTGTTCGAAGGCAGACAAAGGAATTTCATAAGAGGGTACCGACTCATATCATTTCAACCCATTAGTCACCAGACCCCGAAAAGCGCATACTGCTATGTCATGCTTTAATTGATGCACTGATATTATTTAAAAAGTACTTTCAAGAAACAAGATGATGTTCCTTTAGGTTGATTGGAAATACACTGTATCTCATTAGTAACTTCTTAAACATCACAAGCTATTAAATTCTTATGTAAATGTTAACAGCCAACAAAGATGCAGAATATGCTGACAGTCATTATTGGTGCTTAACAAATCTAAAAATAGGAGGAAGATGCCACACACAAAATAGCAAGAGAGTGAGTCAAAAATGCATAATCTAAGTCCAGATGATAGTTAGAAACCATTTAAGATGTTTTTACCTTCTAATTTAAAATACAAGTTGAAACCTTCAATTAACTCATTACAGTGTAACTCACCCCCACATACCCATTACTTTCAGTTTTGAGTACATGGATTATGCACATGAATCACATTCAAGGCTTTCTATGCTTTTCCCTTTCTCCATATCTTTCTCTGTCATGTTCACATTAACCTTCCCCCTTTGGCTGTTGTAAGTACCTCTCCAAATCAGCTAAAGGGGACTGCACTGCATGCATTGTACTTAGAATCATAGAACCGTAGAATCATACCGCACAGATTCGGCCCATTGTGCCTGTAACGGCTCTTTGAAAGAGATATCCAATTAGTCCCATTCCCCTGTTCTTTCCTCATAGCCCTGAAAATGTTTCACTTCAAGCATTTATCCAATTCCCTTTTGAAAGTTACTATCGAATCTGCTTCCACCGCCCTTTCAGGCAGTGCATTCCAGATCATAACAACTCGCTGCTTAATTTTTCATTCCTCCTGTCACCTCTGCTTCTTTTGCCAATTACCTTAAATCTGAGTCCTCTGGTTACTGAACCTTCTGCTACTGGAAACAGTTTCTCCTTATTTATTCTATCAAAACCCTTCATGATTTTGAACACCTCGATCAAACTTCCCTTAATCTTCTCTGCTCTAAGGAGAACAGCCCCAGGTTCTCCAGTCACTCCACATAACTGAAGTCTTTCATCCCTGGTACCATTCTAGTAAATTTCCTCTGCACCCTCTCTATGGTCTTGACATCCTTCCTAAAGTGTGGTGCCCAGTATTGAACACAAACTCCAGCTGAGGTCTAACCAGTGTTTTATAAAGGTTTAGCATAACATCCTTGCTTTTGTACTCTATGCCTCTATTTATAAAGCCCAGGTTAATTAACAACCTTGTTGTGCGGGGTCCTTTAGGGAAGGGCGACCATTACATGATAGAATTCTTCATTAAGATGGAAAGTGACGTAGTCCAATCTGAAACTAGGGTCCTAAATCTAAACAAAGGAAACCACGAAGGTATGAGGAGTGAGTTGGCGATGATAGATTGGGAAGATTCATTAAAAGGCATGACGGTGGATAGGCAATGGCTAACATTTAAGGAAAGAATGCATGAATTGCAACAATTATACATTCCATTCTGGCACCAAAACACAAAAGGAAATGTGGCCCAACCATGGCTAACAAAAGAAATTAAGGATCGTATTAGATCGAAAGAGGAGTTGTTTAAAGTTGCCGGAAAAAGTAGCAAGCCTGAGGATTGGGAGCAGTTTAGAATTCAGCAAAAAAGGACCAAGAGATTGATTAAGAGGGGAAAAATAAAGTTTGAGAGTAAACTTGCAAGGAACATAAAAGTGGACTGTAAAAGCTTCTACAAGTATGTAAAAAGAAAAAGATTAGTGAAGACAAATGTAGGTCCTTTACTGTCAAACGGGAGAATTTATAATGGGGAACAGGGAAATAGCAAAACAATTAAACAAATACTTTGGATCTGTCTTCACGGAAGAGGACACAAATAACTTCCCAGAAATGCTAGGGAACCAAGGGACCAGTGAGAAGGAGGAATTAAAGGGAATTAGTATTAGTAAAAAAATAGTACTGGAGAAATTAATGGGACTGAAAGTCGATAAATCCCCAGGACCTGATAATCTGCATCCCAGAGTACTAGAAGAGGTAGCCATGGAAATAGTGGATGCATTAGTTGTCATCTTCCAAAATTCTATAGATTATGGAACAGTTCCTGCAGATTGGAGGGTGGCAAATGTAACCCCATTATTTCAAAAAGGAGGGAGAGAGGAAATTTGGAATTACAGACCAGTTAGCCTAACATCAGTAGTAGGAAAAATGCTAGAGTCTATTATAAAGGATGTGATAACAGAACACTTAGAAAATATCAGCGGGATTAGACAAAGTCAACATGGATTTATGAAAGGGAAATCATGTTTGACAAACCTACTGGAGTTTTTTGAGGATGTAACTGGTAGAATAGATAAAGGAGAACCAGTGGATGTGGTGTATTTGGATTTTCGGAAGGCCTTTGATAAAGTCCCACATAAGAGGTTAGTGTGCAAAATTAAAGCACATGTGATTGGGGGTAATATACTGGCATGGATTGAAAATTGGTTAACAAACAGGAAACAGAGTTTAGGAATAAATGGGTCTTTTTCGGGGTGGCAGGCAGTGACTAGTGGGGTACCACAGAGATCAGTACTTGGGCCCCAGCTATTCACAATATATATCAATGATTTGGATGAGGGAACCAAATGTAATATTTCCAAGTTTGCTGACGACACAAAACTAGGTGGGATTGTGAGTTGTAATCTTTGCAATTATGCCCTCTATACCCATGTCCAGGTAATTAATATATATCAAAAAGAGCAATGATCTCAACACTGACCCCTGAGTGACATCACTGCACACTTCCCTCCAGTCTGAAAAACAACCGTTCACCACCACTCTCTGCTTTCTGTCCCTTAGCCAATTTTGTATCCACGCAGCAACTGCTCCTTTAATCCCATGCGCTTCAATTTTGCTAACAAGTGATGCTTTATGAAATGCCTTTTGAAAGTCCATATTTACAACATTAACCGTACAACATTAACCCACATCAACCTTCTCTGTTACTTCATCAAAGAACTCAATCAAGTTAATCAAACATGATTTGCCTTTAACAAATCCCTACTGACTTTCATTCATTAACCCATATTTTTCCAAGTGCCAATTAATTTTGTCCCAGATTATTGTCTCTAAAAGTTTCCCCATCACTGACGTTAGGCTGACTGGCCTGTAATTGCCAGGTTTATTCCACTCCCCTTTTTTGAACACGATTGTAACATTTGAAATCCTCTAGTCCTCTGCCACCACTCCCACATCTAAGGAGGATTGGAAGATTGTGGCCAGAGCCTCCACAATTTCCACCCTTACTTCCCTCAGTAACCGAGGATGCATCCCATCTGGACCGGGTGACTTTTCTACTTTGAATACTGCCAATCTTTTTAGTACCTCCTCTTTATCTATTTTTATCCTATCCAATGTCTCTATTACCTCCTCCTTTACTGCTACATTGGCAGCATCCTTTATTGAAGACCGATGCAAAGTACTCATTTAGTACCTCAGCCATGCCCTTTGCCTCCACAAGGACATCTCCTTTTTGGTCCCTAATCGGCCTCACCCTTCCTTTAACTACCCTTTTACTATTTAAGACTTTTGGGTCCCTTTTATATTACGCTCTCTTTGCCCCTTTTATTTCCTTTTTCAGTTCTCCCCTGAATTTTTTTTATTCAGCTTGGTTCTCTACTGAATTATGAATACGACGTTTATCATAAGTCTCCTTTTTCTGTTTCATTTTAATCTTTGTGGCCCAGAGTTTCTGCTAGATTGCGCTGGCTTTTTCAGTGCAGTCCGACGGAATTAGCGCAAGACGCCGGGGAATTTCGAATTATGCCGGGTGTAATTTGCGGCCAGCCTAATTCAAGTTTCCGTGATCTTTTGCGCTGGCTAAAAATTATTGCTGAAACTAGCCTCGCCCACAAACCTCCCCCCACCCCGCCATCGAAACAACGAGGATGGTGAGCTTCCACCGATTGTACAGACTGCGGCCGTTCGAGGAGGGCTTTAAAATTAAGTTTGTTTTCTTAGGCACTAGGAGGCACTGTTTAAATATTTTTAAAAAGTAAAAAAATATAAATTTACTAAGAAACTGATTAGTGTACACTAATGAAAGTAAGAAATGTTTCAGTAAAATTTTTTTTGTCATTTTCAGTGAGTTTAAATCAGGTTACTAACAGGCAGAGGACTGGACACCTTTATTAAAAATGCTTATTTTTTGTGATAAACCCATTTTCAGTTGTATTAATAAAACTGCACCAGGTTACCGCTCTTAAATACATCTCTTAAATGTGTCAATGAATATTTTTGATTGCAAAAAAAAAGAAACAATCCTGCTATGTTACACTGCTTAATTGCACTCATTCATCGCAGATTTTACGTTTATGATTATGTTAATGCATTTTAGCGGAAACTCGACATAAAATGCGCCAGCGCAATTATTGTGATCGCTGTTTCCTAAATGCTCTCCCACTGAAACGTGCTCCATTTGCCCCCCTTCATTACCCAGAACTAAATCCAGCACTGCTTCCTTCCTCATTGAGCTGGAAACACAGTAATCAAGAAAGTTCTCTTGTACACATTTCAGGAATTCCTCCCCCTCTTTGCCCTTTACATTGTTATTTTCCCAGTCTATGTGAGGATAATTGAAGTCCCCCCATTATCACTACACTAAAGTTCTTGCATCTTTCTGCAATTTGCCTGCAAGTTTGTTTCTCTATCTCTTTTCGACTATATGGTAGCCTTATAGTATACACCCAGTAGCGTAATAGCGCCTCTATTATTCCTTAATTCTAACCAAATAGATTCCGTCTTTGAACCTTCAAGTACATTGTCCCTTTCTAGTGCTGTAATCAACCTTATTGACCACACTCCGTGCATTTACGCACATGCACTCTAAACCCATCTTAGTCTGCCTCGCATTTCTCCTCACCGTTCTGCAAGGGAAGATGAAACACTAGAGTAGTGCAGCACAGGGTCCATCAGCAAATGTTTCTATTGTCTCAATGTGGATTGACAATCTTATCATTTCTGATTGCCATTCAGTAGCTCACTGTCAGCTAAGCCCTGCTTTCCATTGAAAATAATGCGCAGGGCTCCTCCAGTGCGAGTGAGTATACTGCATTATTTGGTAGCATACCACAATCAAAGTCCCAGTTTCAATCCCTGGTCTGTGCTAACATATCTAATCTAGCCTGGATGGCAATAGTGCACTACGACTGGTTTCAGCACCTCTGGCTAGGGTTCCCTCTTGTGATCATTATCCAGTGACACCTGCTGGAAAAATACATGGATTAGGAGAAGATCAAGCTCGGCTTTGATACCCCACAATCCAATAGCAAACTCAGCACATACTAGGGACTGAAGCTGAGGCCTCGATTGCTATGGGGGTTGTGGGGGGGTGGCGGGAAGGGGGTGCCCAGAGCGAGCGGCAAACTTGATCATGGCAGAGTCCCGGCCAAATTGACTATTTGCCCTGCGGGCAGGAGTGGAAATCAGGTCGCTGCTGGGGACCGGTGGGTCAGTGACTGGAGGAGAGGCCGGGTATTTTTTTAATGCAGCAATCAGGACAGGCTGTTGATGGGGAATTCCCAAAGGTCAGTGCATTCTGTTGATGGGGAATCGAGGCCCTTGAGTCTGCTGATTTGTACGCTTCAGTTGCAATGACGTTACTGTTTAGGCTCACACATTTGAAAAATAATCACTCGAATGAACTACCACACCGTGTAAAAATGTGCCCAACATAGGAACAGGAGTAGGCCATTCAGCCCCTCGAGCCTGTTCCTCCATTCAATTAGATCATGGCTGATCTGTGCCTCAGTTCCATTTTCCCACCTTTGCTCCATATCCCTTGATAAACAAAAATCTATCGATCTCAGCCTTTAAATTTCAGTTCACCCTAGCCTCAACAGCCTGTTGGGGAAGAGAGTTCCAGATTCCCACTACTGTGTGTGTGAAAAAATGCTTCCTGATTTCATCCCTAAATGGCCTAGCTCTAATTTTAAGATTATGCCCCCTTGTTTTGGATTCCTTCACCAAAGGAAATAGCTTCTCCGTGTCTAGCTCTTTCAGGAGAGGAGGTGAGAGAACCGTGTAAGGGTGAGGGGATATTACCTGATGATAGTATCATCAGATGTATACAGCTTTAAATGACCACTTTTTGCAATAACACACACCGAGGTAAAATTATTTCAACAATAAAATAAGAGCTCCCTACGAGAGCTCCATGGGCTCAGCATGAGTTGAGGCATTTTTAGTTCAACACTGGAATCTAACCATGCAGAAGAGAAATCTTCTCAGGCCTACAAATTGTTGATGAATTAACTTGATGAATCAAATTGAGCATGAATCAATGACCAAGAAAAACACACATAATAGGTTTGGAGCATCAACTGTGCTCAAAGAATCTAATCAATTATTCATAGCAAAAAAATAAGCAAATTTCTCAACATTTGCTAGTTTCAAGGACTACTGTTTCTAATGAGAATGTATAATGGAAGGAAGATGTACGGCTGTAATTGCTTTGTCATTTTCTCCAATGTTCTACTGTGTAATGAGATTAAAATATTTACTGTGGCACATGTCACTATCAACTGCAGAAAGGGCATTTGTGAGTTAGTCAGTATATTTAACCAGCCTGCACTATCACAACAGGATAGGTGAACTGATTTCAATTTTCTCTTTATTTCCATGAGATTTTATCTAAATTTCATCATATTGAAGGAACAGCAAGTTAGATTCATGCCAGGCCATGGGAGGACTGCACAGAATTACTATTGTCTCACATGAGTTTAAAGGCACCATGACATTAGACTGGCATGCTTGATGTTCCCATTGGAAAACAAACTGGCTTTCCTGACAGTATTTTACAATCGCTAATTCAGATCTCAGTGTCAGCTAACATTCACACTCGGCCTTTTCCCAAGGGACACATCAACTGTGATAAGGAAAAGCCTGGCCTCAGCATCCCCAAACCATTGAGGGGAAAAATCAGCCAAGGTTCCCACTCTTCAATACTGTTGAGTGACTCCTCAAGACTTCAGGTGATCCTCATCTCAGAGGAGCTAAGTGCTGAGATGGATCTGCTATTGGCTTTTGTGCTGCCACATGTGCAGGCATCTGATGGGGCTGGCGAGAGAGAATGCCCGTGATGAGAGACAGCGGCGACATGTGAGCACATTACATGCCATGCCACTAGAGGGCATTGGCACTGGCTCTGCATAGCCAATGATCAGCAGTAAAGTAGATGCAATGGTAGGAATCAGATCAGTAAAACCCTGAGAGGTGGTTGTCTTTAACTGGCTGTCATGTCTGTCGAAGCCAAAACGGACAGCCGGGCACCCAATGTCTCGACAGCAACAGCATCGGTGGCAGAAACTAAGACTCCAGGAGCATCTTCCTCTCTGTTCTCTGTTCAGATGTTGACTGGCTTCCTGTACATTTCAACAACAACAACTTGCCGTTTATTTAGCACCTTTAATGTAGTTAAACACCCCAAGGTGCTTTACAGGAGCGTAATCAAACATAATTTGACATCAAAAAACTTCCACCCTTTTCTCTTTTTGTTTCAGATCCCCATTACTTCCAGTTTTTACTTTCTTTTTATTTCCGCAATTGGTGTTTGTTGGCAGGGCGATGGGGGAACAGATTTTATTTTGTAAGTGAGGCCTCATTTTAAAAAAAACATTAAAATTAATAAACAAATTTTGGATTATAGCAAGTGATGCAGCAAAGTAATTCATCTGTAACTCCTGCACCCAATAGTAATCAGGTCTGATCAATGAGTAATCTTTCCTTTACTCACTCATGAATATTTTCTGCATGATTAATTCCTGTGAACAGCATTTACGCATACAAAACACTGCAATCTTCTATTACCACAAGGTTATTGTTCTGAAAGCAAAGGCATTAATAATGAAAACTTTAAAATCATACTTCATTATATTAAGAATAGATAATGTCATGAGTTTGTTCAACTGTATAATTTCTAATTTCCATACAAGATGTACTACAAGTTCCATCTAAATTTGGTAAGTGGTATGTAGTCCATGCCTCCACTTTAAAATAGATGTACAGTAATTATAAATAACTACAATAAATAACCGATTCATTCTCTCATTCCCAGTAAATTAGTACTATATTATAAACTAGAGGGCACAATTTTTTTTTATTCGTTCATGGGATGTGGGCATCGCTGGCAGGCTGGCATTTATTGCCCATCCCTAATTGCCCTTGAGAAGGTGGTGGTGAGCCGCCTTCTTGAACCACTGCAGTTTGTGTGGTGAAGGTTCTCCCACAGTGCTGTTAGGAAGGGAGTTCCTGGATTTTGACCCAGTGACGATGAAGGAACAGTGATACATTTCCAAGTCGGGATGGTGTGTGACTTGGAGGGGAACATGCAGGTGGTGTTGTTCCTATGTGCCTGCTGCTCTTGTCCTTCTAGGTGGTAGAGGTCATGGGTTTGGGAGGTGCTGTCGAAGAAGCCTTGGCGAGTTGCTGCAGTGCATCCTGTGGTTGGTACACACTGCAGCCACAGTGCGCCGGTGGTGAAGGCAGTGAATGTTTAGGGTGGTGGATGGGGTGCAAATCAAGCAAGCTGCTTTGTCCTGGATGGTGTCGAGCTTCTTGAGTGTTGTTGGAGCTGCACTCATCGAGGCAAGTGGAGAGTATTCTATCACACTCCTGACTTGTGCATTGTAGATGGTGGAAAGGCTTTGGAGAGTCAGGAGGTGAGTCACTCGCCGCAGAATACCCAGCCTCTGACCTGCCTCTTGTAGCCACAGTATTTATATGGCTGGTCCAGTTAAGTTTCTGGTCAATGGTGACCCCCAGGATGTTGATAGTGGTGGATTCGGTGATGGTAATGCCGTTGAATGTCAAGGGGAGGTGGTTAGATTCTCTCTTGTTGGAGATGGTCATTGCCTGGTACTTGTCAATGCAATTGTTACTTGCTGCTTATCAGCCCAAGCCTGGATGTTGTCCAGGTCTTGCTGCATGTGGGCACGGACTGCTTCATTATCTGAGGGGTTGCGAATGGAACTGAACACTGTGCAATCGTCAGCGAACATCCCCATTTCTGACCTTATGATGCAGGGAAGGTCATTGATGAAGCAGCTAAAGATGGTTGGGCCTCGGTCACTGCCCTGAGGAACTCCTGCAGCAATGTCCTGGTGTTGAGATGATTGGCCTCCAACAACCACTACCATCTTCCTTTGTGCTAGGTATGACTCCAGCCACTGGAGAGTTTTCCCCCTGATTCCCATTGACTTCAATTTTACTAGGGCTCCTTGGTGCCACACTCGGTCAAATGCTGCCTTGATGTCAAGGGCAGTCACTCTCACCTCACCTCTGGAATTCAGCTCTTTTGTCCATGTTTGGACCAAGGCTGTAATGAGGTCTGGAGCCGAGTGGTCCTGGCGGAACCCAAACTGAGCATCAGTGAGCAGGTTATTTGTGAATTAGTGCCGCTTTGCTGATGATTGAGAGTAGACTGATGGGGCGGTAATTGGTCGGATTGGATTTGACCTGCTTTATGTGGACAGGACATACCTGGGCAATTTTCCACATTGTCGGGTAGATGCCAGTGTTGTAGCTGTACTGGAACAGCTTGGCTAGAGGCGCAGCTAGTTCTGGAGCACAAGTCTTCAGCACTACAGCCGGGATGTTGTCGGGGCCCATAGCCTTTGCTGTATCCAGTGCACTCAGCCGTTTCTTGATATTACGTGGAGTGAATCGCGTTGGCTGAAGACTGGGTTCTGTGATGGTGGGGATATCGGGAGGAGGCCAAGATGGATCATCCACTCGGCACTTCTGGCTGAAGATGTTTGCAAACGCTTCAGCCTTGTCTTTTGCACTCACGTGCTGGTCTCCGCCATCATTGAGGATGGGAATGTTTACAGAGCCTCCTCGTCCCATTAGTTGTTTAATTGTCCACCACCATTCACGACTGGATGTGGCAGGACTGCAGAATTTTGATCTGATCTGTTGGTTGTGGAATCGCTTAGCTCTGTCTATAGTATGTTGCTTCAGCTGTTTAGCATGCATGTAGTCCTGAGTTGTGGCTTCACCAGGTTGGCACCTCATTTTTAGGTATGCCCGGTGCTGCTCCTGGCATGCTCTTCTACACTCCTCGTTGAACCAGGGTTGATCCCCTGGCTTGTTGGTAATGGTAGAGTGAGGAATATGCCAGGCCATGAGGTTACAGATTGTGCTGGAGTACAATTCTGCTGCTGCTGATGGCCCACAGTGCCTCATGGAAGCCCAGTTTTGAGCTGCCAGATCTGTTCTGAATCTATCCCATTTAGCACGGTGATAGCGCCACACAACACGTTGGATGGTGTCCTCAGTGCGATGACGGGATTTTGTCTCCACGAGGACTGTGTGATGGTCACTCCTACCAATACTGTCATGGACAGATGCATTTGCGACAGGTAGATTGGTGAGGACGAGGTCAAGTAAGTTTTTCCCTCGTGTTGGTTCGCTCACCACCTGCCGCAAGCCCAGTCTGGCAGCTATGTCCTTCAGGAGTCGGCCAGCTCGGTCAGTAGTGGTGCTACCAAGCCAATCTTGGTGATGGACATTGAAGTCCCCCACCCAGAGTACATTCTGTGCCCTTGCTACCCACAGTGCTTCCTCCAAGTGGCGTTCAACATGGAGGAGGACTGATTCATCAGTTGAGGGAGGGCAGTAGGTGGTAATCAGCAGGAGGTTTCCTTGCCCATGTTTGACCTGATGCCATGAGATTTCCTGGGGTCCAGAGTCAATGTTGAGGACTCCCAGGGCCACTCCCTCCTGACTGTATATCACTGTACTGCCACATCTGGTGGGTCTGTCCTGCCGGTGGGACAGGACATACCCAGGGATGGTGATTGAAGATTCTGGGACGTTGGCTGAAATGTATGATTCTGTGAGTATGGCTATGTCAGGTTGTTGCTTGACTAGTCTGTGGGACAGCTCTCCCAATTTTGGCACAAGTCCCCAGATGTTAGTGAGGAGGACTTTGCAGCGTCGACTGGGCTTGGTTTGCTTTTGTCGTGTCCGGTGCCTAGTGGTCCAATGCCGGGTGGTCCGTTGGGTTTTATTCTTATTATGGACTTTTTTAGCGAGATTGTACAACTGAGTGGCTTGCTAGGCCATTTCAGAGGGCGATTAAGAATCAACCACATTGCTGTGGGTCTGGAGCCACATTTCGGCCAGACCAGGTGAGGACAGCAGGTTTCCTTCCCTAAAGGACTTTAGCGAACTAGATAGGTTTTTACAACAATCCGGTAGTTTCATGGCTACTATTACTGATACTAGTATTTTAATTCCAGATTTTATTTAATTAATTGAATTTAAATTTAAAATTCTAAAAGGGGTACAGGAACAGAGAGATCTGGGGGTATATGTTCACAAATCGTTGAAGGTGGCAGGGCAGGTTGAGAAAGCGGTTAAAAAAGCATATGGGATCCTGGGCTTTATAAATAGAGGCATAGAGTACAAAAGCAAGGAAGTCACAATGAACTTTTATAAAACACTGGTTCGACCACAACTGGAGTATTGTGTCCAGTTCTGGGCACCGCACTTTAGGAAAGATGTGAAGGCCTTAGAGAGGATGCAGAAAAGATTTACTGGAATGATTCCAGGGATGAGAGACTTTAGTTACGTGGATGGACTGGAGAAGCTGGGGTTGTTCTCCTTGGAATAGAGAAGATTGAGAGAAGATTTGACAGAAGCGTTCAAAATAATGAAGGGTCTAGACAGAATAGTTGGAGAGAAACTGTTCCTATTGGTGGAAGGGTCAAGAACCAGAGGACATAGACTTAAGGTGATTGGCAAAAGAACCAAAGGTGACATGAGGAAAAAATTTTTTACGCAGCGAGTGGTTAGGATCTGGAATGCACTGCCTGAGGGTGTGGTGGAGGCAGATTCAATCATGGCTTTCAAAAGGGAACTGGAGAAGTACTTGAAAGGAAAAAAATTGCAGGGCTATGGGGATAGGGCGGGGGAGTGAGACTAGCTGGATTGATCTTGCATAGAGCCGGCACGGACTCGATGGGCTGAATGGCCTCCTTCCATGCTGTAACCTCTCTATGATCCTATGATATTAGAGAAAGAAACTTAGATGCATAACCTGTATCCTCCATTTTTACAGGGATAAAGCCAACTAAATAAACACCTAGATAATTCCAAATATCCAAACGCAAACTCTAACAACTATGCTATGTCACACTCTGTAATAATCGGTGGGTTTTATTATGCAAAGTGAGTATTGACACCACTATGTCAGCCAATGAGTTGGAGGCAGGGTGAGACTTACGGCGGGACTTACAGCAAACAGTCTATTTTACAACAGAGTCTATTTGAAAAGGGTCTCTATGAACTATAGCAAACTGAACTCATGACCAAAACTACAGCAAAGTCTCCCAATAAAAGCAGGGTTATTTCTCCATCAAAATGCAGTGATTGGAAGATAGTTACACAATACAAATGATGTGTGTAAAATCAATCCCAATCCCTTACAGCAGTGCGATCTCCGTGCATGATTGACGGGAGAATTACCCAATCATCTCCATTCTGGCCAGTAATTGTGGTGTCACTATATGCGGCCTTTATTATGTTTTTAAAGAAAGTTGCTTAGAACTTCCATGGGGTTTCTCCACTAGGAGATCATCAAAACCCTGGAGAAATGGCATCAATGGCTAAAATTGGCCTTTTACACCATCTCCCCGGGAATTGCGTGAAGTGACAGTGGGAGATCGGGAGAATTGGTGGAAATTCAGGGCCAGTAGCACTCTCACCTCTGAGTCAGCTGGTCATGGGTTCAAGCCCCACTCCTGGAACTTGAGCACATAATTTAGGCTGACACTCCAGTGCAATACTGAGGGAGTGCTACATTGTCGGAAGTGCCGTCTTTCAAATGGAACGTTAAACTGAGGCCCCATTTGCCCTCTCAAGTGGACGTAAAAAGTCCCGCGGCACTATTTTAAAGAAGAACAGAGGGGTTCCACCAGTGTCCTGGCCAATATTTATCCCTCAACCAACAACTAAAACAGATGATCTGGTCATTTATTTCACTGCTGTTTGTGGGATATTACTGTGCAAAAATTGGCTGCCGCGTTTCCTACATTACAACAGTAACTACACTTCAAAATACTTAATTAACCGTAAAGCTCCTTGGGATGTCCTAAGGTCATGAAAGATGCTATATAAATGTAAGTCTTTCTTTTCTTAGACCTGTTGTTTTTAGGCTGGGTTTTCTCTGTTTTGCATTCGTTCGCAGTTGCTTTGGCTCACAATTTGCAAAAATGATTTTTGGAATCAAGTTGTCGAGGTTGGGCTCTGGCAAGCAGTGCAAGGAGGTCGCCTCACGCAGGTTTGGCTTCACACCAGCTGCATTCGAACAACAACAAATCCAAAGCGGATTTCAAAAAGGTTTCCCAGTTGCTCTTCGCTAACATTAAAAATTTAACTGACGTTAAGACACTGTTGATGAGAGCTCTGTTCTCCTGTTTGAGCTCCACTTTGCCCTTTCAGTGCCAGCTATACAAAAACACTGGAAGAGCAGCCTGGTGATCCCAAAGGCTTTCATATGTTGGCCATTAACATTACAGATTGCAGCCATCTGTTCACTCTGCTCACCCAATTAATCTTAACAAGGCCCACGAATGGAGGCAAGATTGTCAGGGTATGTAAAGTGGTATGTTGTAAACAAGATTTGAACCAAAGTCCAGATCAAATATAGGTCAAAAATCATTTGAACTAAGAAGAAATAAAAGGAATGGGCTTGATAAAGCAAACAGCCTTTTCTCATTCCAAGCTTTCTTATCTTTGCAACCTTTCCACAAACCATGGACCCTTAAACAAATCCATGGCATCCACATAAAGCCCTAGGGTATGGTATCATCTTGTTATGGTCAAAGTCTTTAACCACTTTTAATCCTGAACGCTGTGGGAGTGGAATTGGCCTTTGGCGGTAGTGCAAAGCAGGGGAGAGCGAATCGGTAGCCCATTTTACACCGTGCCCGATTTATTTTTCCATTGACCATCACCCATTTTGTGCTCCCGCCAAAGACCATTTCCATCCCCTATAAGCCCAGAACCGATCTGCCCCACAGCAATTATTACAAAGACCGCTGATCTGCAGGTTTCAAGGAGAAACAGACGGAATGTGGTCCCCAAAACACCATGAAATGACCAAAATCCCATATAATAAAAATGGAATGCGACATATTGAGCCATCGTGAACCAATAGCCCCGATTATCACTATCCTGCACTGTGTCGAGACAATGGCAGCCTTACCTTTGCCCAGAACAGTTAAGTATCTCACTCCTGATCCATTTCTGAAAATTCAGGCATATGAATTGGAATGATGATGGTGGACACCTGAACACTGCCCTGGAACACTATTGGAAAGGGTAGAAATTACAATTACAGCAGAAGTCATATTCTTCCATAGTTAGATTTTGCTTTCTAGAACACACCTGTTTTTTTTAAAGCCTCCCACATTGTTGGACCATGCAGCCTCTGTGGTAAATTAGGAAAGTTATTTGTCCAAGTACCACTGGAATTCATGAGTTATGAGTCTTTGAACCCTAACACTTATAAGTACTCCCATAATGCACTTTAATCAGTTTAGTATCCCACCAACTTGGCATTTCACCTTGTTCTCTCAGATAAGCTAAGAACCCCCAATTGTTCAAATTGGCTTCCATAAGAAACAAGTCAATAGACCTTGTGAGAGGTTAGCGAAGGGTTTAAATTGTCACAAATATTGGGGCAGAAATCGTTTGTGAAATAACGGAAAGCTCAACAGTGCTCTCTGTTGTTAGCGGCAAAATAGAGGAGCAAGTTCCGGCGTTCCTACGTGCGCAGTGAAAAGCGGAAATCGTGAACTCGCTCCTACTGATTCGCCGGCGATATGACAGCTTCGAATTAAAGGGACATCGCACGCTGCAATCAGAGAAATCATTGAAAAATCGCAAACTTGCTCATCTGCCCAGCTGGAAAGTAACTAATTACACCACAAAACAGGTACGCTTAAAAATACAGGTCTAAATCAAGTCTTAATGACTGCCAAAAGCAACTAAAATTAATTTTAAAAAATGTGGAGTCTCATTCTCCTTATTTTAATAGTTTTTAGTCGTTAAAAATAAAAAAATTTCGTTTAAAAATTAAACATTTTTTTTACTTTTCCGTTTTTTATTTAATTCAATTATTTCTTAGCCTCTCTCTTTTTCACTATTCATAACTTTTTTTACATTGTTATTGGTGTTGTACGTTTTACTTCCTGATTTAACGTTCCAAGCCAGCAGAGTTACGCAGCTGTCAAAAACACTGCGATCTGATTGATTGAGGGGAGAGATCAATCCTCTCGCTTCTCCCAGGGTCCTAGTTTCACCTGAACTGACGCAGTGCTCTTCTCCGCTTCCTGTTAGAGGAAGTGGCCAAAGAAAATAAGTTTGTGGGTTAGTATAAATCTATGGAGCGGCAAGGAGTGTTGGTTTGCCACTCCAAGTGATTTCTGCCTCAATAAATCACCTCTTAGTTGTAAGGCACTCTAACTCAACTAGCGCACCATCAATTGCCAATGGGCAAGGCTTATGCCAGCAATAGCATTTGGAAGTGTAAACAACTCCCCCTCCACACACACACACACACAAGCACACGCACACAACAGCAACAAGACAACAGCAGAGAGCTATTTTTGTGGGTCTTCTGATCGGATCTTCTATCAGAACTGGCCTGGTGAATCCGCTGAGCCAGTTCAGTGCATCAGCAGGTTTGCTTCATGATAAGACCACGCTAACGCACAAGACTGGCTCTGAGACGCTTTCCCCCGGCCTGCACTGCGCATGCAAATGGCTCACGGCACGCAATGGCATCACGGTGCCTCGTTCCCAGGCCTGTCCCTTGAGCAGCCTGATGAGCAGAAAGTGCCTGCGGTATCGACGGGGGAGATTGGTGCAAAGGTCACTTTGACATTGCTGCTCATGTACACAACCTCCTTGGACCCTCAAAAATGAAAGCGCCTTCAGTCAAACGATTTGGTTAGTCTGCAGAATGAGCACTTCATATATAGAATCATAGGATCATAGAATCATTACAGCTCAGAAAGACACCATTCGACCCATTGAGCCTGTGCTGGCTGTTTGTATGAGCAATTCAGTTAGTCCCATTCCCCTGCTCTTTCCCCGTAGCCCTGCAAATTTTTTCCCTTCAAATATTTATCCAATTTCTTCTTGAAAGCCATGATTGAATCTGCATCCACCACCCTTTCAGGCAGCACATTCCAAATCATAACTACTCGCTGCGTAAAAAAGTTTTTCCTCAGGTCGCCTTTCGTTCTTTTGCCAATCACCTAAATCTGTGTCCCCAGTTCTCGTCCCTTCCGCCAATATGGACAGTTTCTCTTTATTTACTTTTTCTAAACCCGTCATGATTTTGAATACCTCTATCAAATCTCCTCTCAATCTTCTCTGCTCTAAGGAGAACAACCCCAGCTTCTCCAGTCTATCCATGAAATTGAAGTCCCTCATCCTTGGAACCATTCTAGTAAATCTTTCCTGCACCCTCTCTAAGGCCTTCACATCCTTCCTAAAGTGTGGTGCCCAGAATTGGACACAATACTCCAGTTGTGGCTGAACCAGTGTTTTATAAAGGTTGAACATAACTTCCTTGCTTTTGTGCTCTATGCCTCTATTTATAAATCCCAGGATCCCGTATGCTTTTTTAACTGCATTCTCAACCTGTCCTGCCATCTTCAAAGATTTGTACATCTATACCCCCAGCTCTCTCTGTTCCTGCACCCCCTTTAGAATTGTACCATTTAGTTTATATTGCCTCTCCTCGTTCTTCCTGCCAAAATGTATCACTTCGCACTTCTCTGCGTTAAATTTCATCGGCCATGTGTCCGCCCATTCCACCGGCCTGTCTATGTCCTTTTGAAGTCTATTACCATCCTCTTCACTATTTACTACACTTCCAAGTTTTGTGTCATCTGCAAATTTTGAAATTGTACCCTGTACACCCAAGACCAAGTCATTAATATATATCAAGAAAAGCAGCAGTCCCAGTGCCAACCCCAGCGGAACACTAATGTATACCTTCCTCCAGGCGGAAAAACAACCGTTCGCCACTACTCTCTGTTTCCTGTCAATTTGCCAATTTTGTATCTATGCTGCCACTGTTTATTCCATGGGCTTCAATTTTGATGACAAGCCTATTATGTGGCACTTTATCAAACGCTTTTTGAAAGTCCATATACACCACATCAACTGCATTGTCCTCATCAACCCTCTCTGTTACCTCATTAAAAAACTCAATCAAGTTAGTTAAACACGATTTGCCTTTAACAAATCCATGCTGGCTTTCCTTAATCAATCCACACTTGTCCAAATGACTATTAATTTTGTCCCGAATTATCGTTTCTAAAAGCTTCCCCACCACCGAGGTTAAACTGACTGGCCTGTAGTTGCTGGGTTTACCCTTACACCCTTTTTGAACAAGGGTGTAACTTTTGTAATTCTCCAGTCCTCCAGCAACACTCCTGTATCTAAGGAGGATTGGAAGATAATGGCCAGTATCGTCATAATTTCCACCCTTACTTCCCTCAGCAACCTAGGATGCATCCCATCCGGACCGGGTGACTTATCTACTTTAAGGAGAGCCAGTCTTTCTAGTACCTCCTCTTTATCAATTTTCACCCCATTCAGTATCTAAACTACATCCCTTTTTACTGTGACTTTGGCAGCATCTTCTTCCTTGATAAAGACAGATGCAAAGTATTCATTTAGTACCTCGGCCATGCCCCCCTGCCTCCATGCGTAGATCTCCTTTTGGTCCCTAATTGGCCCCACCCCTCCTCTTACTACCCATTTACTATTTATATGCCTATAGAAGACTTTAGGATTCCTTTTTATGTAAGCTGTCAGTCTATTCTCATAACCTCTCTTTGCCCCTTTTATTTCTTTTTTCACTTCTTCTCTGTACTTTCTATATTCAGCCTGGTTCTCACTTATATTATCAGCCTGACATCTGTCATAAGCCCCCTTTTTCTGCTTCATCTTACTCTCTATCTCTTTCATCATCCAGGGAGCTCTGGCTTTGATTGCCCTACCATTCTCCATCGTGGCAATGTAACTAGATGGTACCCCAACCATCTCATTGTTTGATTACAGTTTTGCCTGCCAATCTTTGATTTACCTGGGCCAGATCCGTTCTCAACCCACTGAAACTAGCCCTCCTCCAATTAAGTATTTTTACTCTAGATTGCTTCTTGTCCTTTTCCATAACTAATCTAAACCTTATGATACTATGATCACTGTTCCCTAAATGTTCTCCCACTGACACTTGCTGGACTTGACCTAACTCATTCCCCAGAACCAGATCCAGCAATGCCTCCTTCCTCGTTGGGCGAGAAACATACTGATCAAGAAAGTTCTCCTGAACTTACTTCAGAAATTCCTCCTCCCTTTACCCTTTACACTATTACTATCCCAGTCTATTCAAGCTGTTCGTTTGCTTCAGCGAAGGGTCTTTGTTTTTCTCTCTGAAGAATAAATTTTCAATTGAACAGCTACAGGAGTAGATTAAATTGTCTGGAAAGAACATATAATCATTGAAGGCTGCTGAGAGACTCTATTTTCCCTTGCACCATTGGTTAGTTGATGATTTAACTCCAGCCTGTCACTTTAGTTACAAAGCTGAATGCAGGAATGTTTCTGGATTACTGTTTTTACAGGGGGGAAAAGCCCTAGTGTAGCACATATTAAAATTTGACAGAATTTCTGTCCTGCCAGCCAGATATTCCTGAATACAAAGACAGCATCAGTCCAAAGAATCAAATAAAAGTACAAGCCTACTGACATTTTTATAATGAACACATTTTGAACAGTTTCAAAGGGATTGTCTTCGCTTAAAGGTTTTTTTTTCCCTACAGTAACAAAAAGTTTTATTATTCTACTTAACAACCTTTGCTATATTCCTTTCTAATTTTCTTTTTGTGCCATTAATGCCTTTTTAACCCGTTTTAACATTTACTTTTATTCTTTTCAAAGTTCCTCCCTTCCCTTTTCCCTGTAGGATTTGTAAAGTATATTTTTCTTTCTTATCTCCATTTTGATCTCTTTTCTTCATCCATTTTGGAAGCTACTTGTTTAGCCTTCACTTATTTCCCTTTGGTGAATAGTTATCATGGATACTTAATATAGTGTTAAAAGTTTTCCATTTTTCCTCGACTGATTCCCCTCTCAGCAGTACATCGCACTTCATTTATTTCAGTTCGCCCCTCACTGCACTGAAATTGCTTCCATGACTTCCTATACTTCTATGCTACTGATTCCCAGACAAACTCAAGTTTGGTCATGATATGCTCACTCATCCCTGGCGGTTCTATTACATCTAGACAGTGGGTGCCGTCCTGATTGCTTGTGAGAACCTGATGTAGATGTGAGTTTTCCCCAGTGAGGTCCATGACGTATTAGTGCATTTCCTGTGAGACTATGGTTTTGGTGCAGCCTTGCCTGATCGAGGACCAACTTGCAGACCGTTGCTATAGGGGCAATTGTGTGACCTATGTGAGGTTCCACACCAGGATTGCTGCCTCTCTGAATTTACCCTATTGTGTCAAGGAGCAGTCTTGTATTACATTTATCAATTCAGATTCTATGACCACACTTACATTTTGAGCATTCGCAGTTAATATTGGGTTGGTTGAAGTCGCCCATTATGAACTGTACAAACCCTTCTAATTTCATTATTCTCATCTTTCCTGCATCAACCAGGTCTACTCCCAAAATATATCATTATTTATAAAGTCAACAGCATTCAACCTGTCCCAACTTTAAAGTAAGTGAGCAACGAGCAGCTGGACATCCCGCATTGAGTATCACTGTTCTGACTCTTGTCCTTCCCCGTGACAAAGATGATGTCCCTTTAAAACCGTCATCATTTGCAAATCTTCATTTTTAAACCTTGACCGTATAATTAGTCCTACTTTCAGTTAGTCAAATGTTGCTCTCCAGTCAACTCATTCACTGGAAAATGTCATCAGTGGAAGTTATTGTGTGGAATGCAATTCATATTAATGTAAATGCTTGACAGGGTGCATGAGCAGAGCAGCAACTTTGACCAATAGTTGTTGTTTCCAGCTGCAGCTGATGTATTGACGGGGGCACCTTAATGTCTTACCACTCCACCAAAAATATAAAAACACTAATAAAGTACTGTTTTTAATTAATTGAAAATAAATATCAAAGCCATGAAGGTGATAAAATCTGGAAGTCTCCACTAACTCTCATTTGATCTGTGGATAACTGTTTTTGGAAGAGCCTATAAATAAGCTCCCCCGGTGGCTTAGCAGATACTGAGACCCAGTTTGATTCTGACTCAGGCTAGGAAAAAGAAAGAAAGACTTGCATTTATATAGCACCTTTCACAACCTCAGAACATCCCAAAGCACTTTACAGCCAATGAAGTAGTTTTGAAGTGTGGTCACTGTTGTAATGTAGGAAACGCGGCAGCCAATTTGTACACAGCAAGATCCCACAAACAGCAATGTGATAAATGACCAGATAATCTGTTTTAGTGATGTTGATTTTGAGGGATAAATATTGGGTGGGACACCCCTGCTCTTCTTCAAATAGTGCCATGGGATCTTTTACGTCCACCTGAGAGGGCAGATGGGGCCTTGGTTTAACTTCTCATCTGAAAGACGGCACTTCTGACAGTGCAGCACTCCCTCAGTACTGCACTAGAACAGTGGTTTTCAAAATACGGGTCGCGGCCCACTAATGGGTCGCGGAGCATTAATCGCTTCCCCGCGAGGCCGAGTCCCTCGCCCGCCATGATCGCACTGCCTCATCATGAAGAGCTGCCCCGACGTGTCGAGCATCAACCAGGACGCGCTGAGCCCACTCACTCCCTTATTGCTGCTACACGCTGCTCCCCCTGGCAGCGGGGGAGGGGACGAGACGAGCAGGTGCATTGTGGGTGCTTTAGGACACAGGCTGGAGAACAACCATGGCGACCAACATCGAGGAGAAAAAGGAGATAGAGGACGAGAAGCAGCAGAGGTAAGGAGGTGGGGGGGCAGTTTGATTTTAAACAAAACGGAGGGAGGTGGAGGGGGGAGGAGAAAACAATACAATAATTTTTTTTTAATATATAGCTGATGTGGTTCATGTTTTCAGTAAACTTTAAACTGTTTTCAACCTGATCGTGGCGGCTGTGAAGCCTCCGGGTGAAAATGGGAGACCGACCTGGGGTAACATATTTGTAAAGAGAAATCTGGGTTTCTAATCCGGTGTTAAATTTCAGTCCGTTTTATTCACTCGCCCCCCGCGCCTTTTGTTGGGCTCAGAAAACAGGCCTCGTCCGACTGTTCTTTAAAAAGAAAACACCCACCACACCGTGGCCCGTGTACTGGGAGCAGCGCGGCGGCCGCTCCTTCAACTGATCGACCCAGAGGGCTGCTCCAGGCAACGAGTTTCTCCTGGAATTTTTTATTGAGGGGGTGGAGGTCAACTCTGACTCCTTTTAAGAAATTTCTTTCCGAACCACTGAGCTAGCGGTCATCTGGTCAGCGTTGCAATTTTTCTTTTTTGAAAATAGGTGCACAAAGGACTGAAAATGTAATCCTCCGAAAGGCAATTTAATATTCTAGCTATCTAATTTCAGATATAAACTGGATTGAATTGGTTTCACCTTCTGCTGTGGTGTTGGCCTCTTTTTAGGAAGTGACCCTGTTTTTTCCCCCATGGGAAACAGTAGCCGTTTACAATCTAACAGTTCTTTCTTCCACACATAGCTGGCAAACGTGAACATATCTGACATCTACAAGTTGAAACTACTGTGAAGGTACCTTGTCAAACCCTCACGCCCACCCCTCCAAAAAAGTATTTAGACAGTTACTGTTCAAGTCTTCAGCATCAATGTTGTCTCAGCTACAATAATTTGTTGGTACTATTTATTGCAACTACCCTTTTTTTTGTACTGGTGCAGATTTGAGACTGCAGCAAGTTGGCGGTATCAAGTTATATTGCCCCACATGCACCACCCAGATTGGGGAAGAGCAAAGCTCTGCACGTGCATATCCAAATGTGTGCACAGAGCTATGTTTATCAGCGGAGAAATTTAGATGCAGTCCAGCAACAAGGAAAGCCTGGGTTATTTAAAAAAACTATTCTTTAATAAGTTAATCCTGAATCAATAATGAAGCTAAACTTGATGCCTGGTGTAACTCACCTGTTTCAGCACACTGAAAACACACCACTAGTCATTAAGTTTGTCATCTTTTTGGATCAATGCTTTCAAAGAATATCCGCTGTTAAGTAAGATTATTGTTCTGTTATTGCCATTCACAACAACCGACATGTGCGAACTGGGATTTTCGACTTTGACAAGGTTAAAAATAAGAGAAAGAAACAACTCAACAACGCACCTGATATGTGAGTCGCGCTTTCATCTTGTGATCCAGATTGGAACCAGATCATGAACAACAGGCAGACCCACCCGTCACATTAAGTACGTGAAACTCAACCTGGTGTTTTTTTTACTGTATTTATACTGTATTTAAAATGTTGTTCAAGTAACGTCGCTGTCTAATTTTAGTTATTGCTTGAAGTGAAGTGGTTAAAGCTAGCATGTATTGCCCTTTATTGTGATTTTATGAAAACCCTAGTCAGAAGACATTATTGTTTTGGGTCCCTGGGGTAAGTGCTTTTCTTCCACCGGGTCACGAGAAAAAAAAGTTTGAAAAACATTCCACTAGATCGTCAGCCTAGATTTTTTTGTACTTAAGTTCCTGGAGTGGGAATCTGAACAGCCTTCAGTCTCAGAGGTGAGAGTGCTACCACTGAGCCACATGGTTTGCCCTGAGTTAGCAGGCCTCTGCTGGTGACAGTGAGGGTGAACCACTGTTAAGCATTTGAGCGGCAGAGGCAGAGTGAATTCAATAGATTACCAAAGGATCATGCTTGGTTTGTTCCGAGAACAATTTTGTCTTCATATTTAGAAAAAAAAAATCATTTTGTAAAACTTCAGTTAACTTCAGTAAAAGAAGTAAATTTCTGGCCATGTTTTATTTTGCTTGTAATAGTAGGAGACTTTCTGAAGCTGACATCTATTCTTTGCTGTGATTTATAGTTCTGACATAATAGCTTATGGAAATCAATAAGATTTCATTTAACTTTTAACCTTGGACCTGCATGGAACCTATGCTGACAGCTCAATCTACACAAAATAATTTTAGTTTGTTGTTCCTTTATGTGATTGAATGGAAATTATATCCTTGTATTCTACATTTGAAGACTGTTGGGCCTATACTCTCTGGAGTTTAGAAGAATGAGAAGTGATCTCATTGAAACATATAAGATTCTGAGGGGGCTCGATAGGGTAGATGCTGAGAGGTTGTTTCCCCTGGCTCGAGAGTCTAGGATAGGATAAAGGGTCGGCCATTCAAGGCTGAGATGAGGAGGAATTTCTTCATGCGGAGGGTTGTGAATCTTTGGAATTCTCTACCCCAGAGGGCTGTGGATGCTGAGTCATTGAATATATTCAAGGCTGAGATGGATCGATTTTTGGACTCTAGGGGAATCAAGGGATATGGAGATTGGGCAGGAAAGTGGAGTTGAGGTTGAAGATCGGCCATGATCTTATTGAATGGCGGAGCAGGCTCGAGGGGCTGTCTGGCCTACTCCTGCTCCGATTTCTTATGTTCTTAAAAACAAAACATAATTCAAGAATCTATTTTTAAAAAATCTAAGTTCTCCTGATGTCTCAGTTGGTAAATTCACTGCCTTGTGTAGTACTGAGCCACATAGGTCTGAAGGTCGGAGGTTAATCTCCACCAACTCCTCCCCTCTTCCTGGCCACTGTCTCAAGCTGAACCAGCTTCAGCTGTTGACAGCTTCAGTGATCTATTCGACCCCAAGCTGAACTTCTGATCCCATATCCTCTCCATCGCAAAGACCACCTTTTTCCACCTCTGTAACATCGTCTGCCTCTGCCTGACCTCAGCCCATCTGCCGTCGAAACCCTCATCCATGCCTTTTTTCACCTCCAGACTCAACTATTCCAATGCTTTCAAGGCCAACCCTCCATAATATTCAACTCTGCTTTGTTCCAGGAGCGGAATCCCTGCTGTGTATTTCCAACATTTGTTGTTCATATTCCCTCTAGAGTATGGAGTATTGTGTCCAATTCCAGGCGCCACACTCTAGGAAGGGTGTTAAGTCTTTGGAGAGGGTGCAGAGGAGATTTACTAGTATCGTACCAGGGATGAGGGACTTCAGTTATGTGGAGAGACTGGAGAAGCTGGGATTGTTCTCCTTAAAGCAGAGAAGGTTAAGGGGAGATTTAATAGAGGTGTTCAAAATAATGAGGGAGTTTGATGGAGTAGATGGGGAGAAACTGTTTCCACTGGCAGGAGAGTTGGTAACCAGAGGACACAGAGTTAAGCTAATTGGCAAAAGAACTAGAGGGGAGATGAGGAGAAATTTTTTTAACACTACGAGCTGTTATGATCTAGAATTCACTGCCTGAAAGGGTGGTGGAAGCAGATTCAATAGCAACTTTCAAAAGGGAATTGGATATATCTTTGAAAAGGAAACATTTGCAGGGGTATGGGGAAAGAGCAGGGCAGTGGCACTAATTTAATAGCTCTTTCAAAGAGCTTGCACAGGCACGATGGGCCGAATGGCTTCCTTCCATGCTGTAAGATTCTATGATTCATTGTGTTCCAGGAATGGAACATCTGCCATTGAGAATTCCATCCTTAACCATAAGAACATAAGAAATAGGAACAGGAGTAGGCCCTACAGTCCCTCAAGCCTGCTCCGCCATTCAATAAGATCATGGCTGACCTTCTACCTCAACCGAACCTTGTACCATATCACTACAGCACCAGCACAGTAATAAACCAATGCAACAATCAGATATTGGAGGCGTATATTCACATTTATAGAGCTGTGAGGTTTTCATTCAATTTATGACTAATCTCCCAATGTAGAGGGTTGACCTTTTCCTTAACATCACACCACAAAAGTTACATTTTTACAAAACCCATGGAAACATTGGGAAATTGAATCCTTGGGCTCATACAAGCAAAAAAAAAAGCCAGTTCACAACTGACATACCACTGACTCCAATCTCCTGATCCTCTAGTCACTTTCTACCTGCTCCTCCAGGAAACAATGGTGTACAAACCTTGATATTCTATTCGACTTTAGCACTCGACTGCCTCTGAGTTGTCAGTGACAGAAGGGGACAACTCTGTCATAGTCTATGGACTGCAGAGAGATCAGACCGCTATTGTGACTGGCTGGCCTGGAAAAGTGAAGAGTACTTCAGTTTTAATGAAACGTTTCTCCGACCATTGAGCCCATGACCGTTAAACATGAACATCACACTGCAAAAAGAACAGCACAGCACTCTACTTCTTAAACTTCAGTCGAACTGAATGGAGGCCCGCAAAGCAGAAGCCATGTTGGTGATTAAAGCCGAGGGGCACGATTTTAAAATGCCAGCTTGGGGGGGGGGGGCGGGGGGGTCAATGGGGTCGCGGCAAACCCGAATAATAAAACCTTACCGTTCCCCACGCGATCACGACTTAATTGGTGGCCATTAACCTTGTTTCTGGGTTTGCCCGTCCTAAAACTGCGCAGTGGGCGGACTGCGCACCCGCATGACAGGCTGTCAGCTGGAGCATCTGGATTTAAAGGGCCATTGCACCAATGGCCTTTGCTGAAGCCAGGAGCAAGGACACAGAATGGAGCAGCAGAGGGGCAAGGCAGCTCCAAGATTCAGCGACGCCTCACTTGTGGTGCTGCTGGCCGGGATGGAGAGGAGGTCAGAGCAATTTTACCCTGCCAACAGGAGCAAGCGCCCTGCCTCTGCCACCATGAAGGCCTGGCTCGAGGTGGCAGAGGAGGTCAACAGCAGGAGCAGCACCTCCCGCAGTTGGGTCCAGTGCAGGAAGTGTTTCAATGACCTAACTAGGTCAGCAAAAATGAGTACACTCACTGATTCTCCTGCATTCCGTGTTGCACATCAACCCCCCCACCCCCCACCCCCAACTCATTCTGCACTGCAAAGACTACTCTATCACATCACTCCTCACACCCACTTAAGGCTCATCCTCAACTTACCTGCCCTTCCTGAGCACTTTCTCACCTCCCCATTTGTGACCCCACCACTACCACTCACCCCACAAACGTCTGGTGACACAACTTCAACATTCATCACACACAACATGAATTGATGTTAACAATGATTGGCATGTTGAACACCTCAGTATGCTCATCACATCCAATGTGATGTATCTGTCTGATACTCACCCTCTGTTGCATCTCTTTCACAGTCAGCCTCACCCAAAGCAATGCATTCATCGGCTGACCACTTCACCCTCACTCACTCTGTACTTTCTCCCCTTCTCGGAGAAGAGAGCACAAAATGCACGGAAGAGGGCGAGGACTGGAGGGCGGCCTCCCTCACAGAAACGGAGGAGGAGGCCCTGGAGATCAGCCGCACCCTCGAGTGCCTGTCCGTCAGGGACGCTGAGACTGGCACCCCACAAACGTCTGGTGACACAACTTCAACATTCATCACACACAACATGAATTGATGTTAAGAATGATTGGCATGTTGAACACCTCAGTATGCTCATCACAACATGACACATCTGTGGTGATGCTTAATATTGCCTTCTGTTCTCTTCTAGGCCCTTCAACGACCGCAGTGACGGGAGAGGGCGATTCCTCAGAGGCGCTCCCGGCCTCTGAGGGTGCACCGTCACATCTTAGCGAGCCATCCACCAGCGCAGATATTCATACCTCGTGGGTCCTAGTAGTCAGTTAGTTGGGTTGGCACCTGGTGAGTCACCACACACAAGTGAACACGAGCAGACACTGGTGGCAGGGGCAGCTGTGGAGAGTCCGTGTCGGTGGACGCACTCCTCTCCAGGCTCTGCTCAGCTGGACGCAGATGCTGAACCCCGGGGGCCATCCTTCAAAAGGCGAATGATCGAGGGACAGCAGCACATTTGCGAGGTACTGGAACAGGTGCCACACGCACTCTCCACAATAGCGCAGAGGATGGAGGAGTCCAACTCCTGCATTGGTGGAATTAGTGCACAGGTACGTGAGGAAATCTCTGAGATAGTGTCACAGGGATGTGAGGAACTGTCTGAGATAGTGTCGCAGGTAAGTGCGGGAATATCTGCGATGGAGGGAAGGCTAGCCTTCATTGAGCTTCAAGCACGGCTCACAAATGAGTCCATTCAGGCCCTGACAACGGCCATTCAGACTTAGGGTGAACAACATTCTGCTGCCTTAAACCTGCAGGGTGGTGCCCATTCTTGACTGCCTTTTGTGATAGAGCCCTTTCATGTGCTTCATCATGAAATGCGAAACTTGATGCCACCCAGTGGGTGACTTTACAATGGTGTCTGTGTAGTTACAGGACTGTTTTGTGCAAGGGGGCAGGGGGGCGCGAGGGGTGGTGTTGACACTGCTCTTTCCAGGTGGTCTGAGGACTGGACTATTCTCACTTTGTGATCTCCTTATGAGAATCGTTCACACGTCAGTGACTCCCTGGCCTCATGAGCAGCCAGGTGAGCCGCTGCTCTGCCGATGGGTTCCTCCTTCTCCTCCACCTCCTCCTCCTCCTCCTCCTCCTCCTCCTCCTCCTCCTCAATGTTAATGGCAGATGTGGATGCTGGATGAGGACACGAGGCCTCATCAACCGGTAACCCTCCCTGTTGTGCCATGTTGTGCAGGACACAAAAGACGACTATAATGTGACCCACTCTCTGGTGCGTATTGAAGCGCTCCCCCAGACCGATCCAGGCACTGAAATCGCATCTTCAGCAGTCCTATCGCAGGTTCAGTTACAGACCTGGTGGCAGTGTGACTGTCGTTGTACCGACGCTGTTCCTCACTGATGGGGTTCCTCAGTGGTGTCAGGGGGTAACCCTTGTCCCCGAGGAGCCTGCTCTTAAAGCTGTTTGGTACGTGGAAGAGGGCCGGGATGTTGGATTCCCGCAGGATGAACGAATCACGGCAGCTGCCAGGGAATCTGTCACACACGTGAAGAAATCTTTTCCGGTGGTCACGAGCTGAGCGTTGATGGAGTGATACCTCTTTCCGTTGATGAACAGTTCTGGCTCGTGTGGAGGTGCTTGTATTGCTATATGGGTGCAACCGATTGCGCCCTGTACCTGTGGGAAGCCAGCCACAGAGTGGAATCCCACTGCCCTCTCCATCTGACTGAGGTCATCCATGGGGAAGTTGGCGTATTGCGAGGCCCTGCGAAACAAACCATCGGTGACCTGTCGTATGCACTTGTGGGCAGATGACTGAGAAACCCCAGCGATGTCACCGGTGGCGCCCTGGAATGATCCGGAAGCGAAGAAGTTGAGGGCAGTGGTCACTTTAACTGTGACGGGCAATGCGATGTCACCAGGCCCAGCTGGGAACAGCTCTGCATGAAGGAGCGTGCATAAAGGACCACCTGGCGACTCACTCTCAGCCTCCATAGGCACTGCTCCTCAGAGAGGTCCAGGAAGCTCAGCCTCAGTCTGTAGACCCTCTGGCGAGGGTAGTGCCTCCTCCGACATCGGTCCCTCGGTTGTTCTCCTCTCTGCTCTTGTGCAGGTCCTTGTGGCTCACCTCTGCGTTGTGGAGCTGCAAGTGGTGGAAGTGCACGCAGTACCTGGCGAGGATGGTGATGTTCCTCGTCCTCGGAGGTACTGGTGAATGCAGCCATTGCACCCCCTCATCCTGATGGCGTCAGTTTGAGGGGGTCCGAAAAGTTGGTAAATATGTGTAAACAGAACAATTCTGAGTGGAAATCAAGAATTTCGAGGCTAAACACAAAGATCTCCCGGCCTAAAGTTTGTCTGAGAGAACTGAGTGCCCTGCTGCAATAACTCACCTTTTATTCCCATCTGTCAAACAGGGATTTAAAGGCCAAATGGCTGCCGGCTGAAACGTCACTACTTTCCCATGGCATGTTTCACACAGCACGGGAAACACGTTGAGGCAGTGTTAAAATCGCTTGCCTTCGTTCTTAAATGGATTTATGGACATTTCAAGTATTTTGGGGAACAGCGTACGCACGCAGGTGACTCTGGGTCGTGTGCGTTCTTCGGCGGGTTGAAGCCGGGATTCCTGCCCGCTCCAAAAAATCCCGCTTTTCTGCCCCCAACGCACCCACACTTCTGTTTTAAAATTGTGCCCAAGGTATCTGTGGTTTCACTCCTACATTGGTAACTTTTATAAGATGCGTTAGTCATTATGGAGTGAATCGATCGTTGTTCATGTTCATGACTCACTCTCTGGTACATCAATGTTTAATCAAAATCAGCATATAACAAAGAGAAGTAAAAGCTAATTACTGTTCTTCATAACAGTGATTCAGAACCACAACCCTTACTTATTGACTCACCCAACTGCCCCAGTAACAGCACGAACAGGGCAGTGTGAAGTTTCCAATATGCAGAATTCATAAGAGCTCACGCATCATCTCCTCACAGTCAATCAAGTGCAAAGTAGAGTGTTAACTATTTCAGGCCCATTAGTGCTACAATTCAGTAGTAGGGTCCACTTTCCCTAACCTTTGCCCCCCCATTTCTCAGGTCCAAAGGTCAGGAAAGGGACAAAGGGAGGGTGACCTGTTTCACCAGGTCTTTGCCTCCTTTATGTTGCCCCAGGATTTATGGGGTTCCCGGGAGGGACGGGCTGAGCTGGGCCTTCTGCAGTAGGCCCAGGCCCATTGTAGAGACGTTAATGCGGCAGGAGGTGGGGTTCCCAGCCTCCTGCTTCACTTTCCTGCACATTGAGCGGCCAATTAGAGGGTGCCCGAGAAAAGCAGGCTTTGGGGGAGTAGCACAGGGATTTTACAATGGGCCGTGTAGCAGCCCAAAGATGCTTTCATAGTTTGAACCCAGTCAGAGTATTTGTTGTATGGCCTCCACCTAGAACTGGGAAAGTATCAACTTCTTACCACTGTCAGTGGTAATTGGAACTCACACCCAGTATGGCAGCAGTTCTGCGGGGGGCATCAATGAACCTTTGTGGCACCGTGGATTACTTCCCAAAATGTTTGGGTTCAGGAATAGGATCAGAAGGTGCCATTCCAGTGCATGCTCTCCACCATTCATCCAGCTGAAAGGAACAGAATCTATATCGTGGTATATTCAATGTACGAGATTGAATTGGCCCCCGCTGATTCCTCATGCAAATGACGGTTCTGAGGGTTTGTTCTCAGATTCCATTTCATTCTTCTTCTGTTTTGTGGTGTCCTAGACCTTGTTCACTTGCCCCTTTTAGACCCTCAGTGGGTTCTGTCAATGTGGAGGTGAATGTAGTGTACGGGGTAGACGTATGTTCACAGATATCTAGGGGGTTGAGAATACTAGAGGGGTTGGCCTTCGTTGAAGGTTGTGGAGCATCTTTGGCTCTGAGAGGTAGTGCTTGCTTTGAGGGAACCTCAACACATCCTGTGGACTGAGGTGGAATTTGTATATTAATTGCAGAAAAGATTTGAATCCTTGTGAAGAAGCTGGCAGAACCTGTGATGCCTTTCTCATGCAAGGCTCTGTAGATGCTAGGATTTCTAAATAGCGTTATTAAATGCAGTAGTAACCTAGGGTAATACAGTATCATGTATTAGTAACCCTAGGTAGTGCAATGGATAATGTACTAGTATCCCTGTGCAGTATAATGACTAATATCCATGCATAGTGAAGTGTAATGTTGTAGTGCAACATGTAATGTACTAGTATCCCTAGGTAGTACAATGTTAGTATAGGAACTTGGAATGGAGTCGGCTATTCAGCCCCTCGAGCCTATTCCACCATTTAATTAGATCATGGCTGATCTGTATCTCAAACCCATTTACCCACCTTTGATTCATATCCCTTGGTGCCCTTACCTCATAAAAATCTATTGATCTCAATCTTGAAAATTTCAGTTGACCCAGCATCCACAGCCTTCTGGGGGAGGGAATTCTACATTTCCACTACCCTTTGGATAGAAAGGTACTTCCTGATTTTACACCGAGCTCTAATTTTAAGGTTGTGCCCCCTTGTAAGGAACGAATGCATGAATTGCAACAATTATACATTTCTTTCTGGCTCAAAAACACAAAAGGAAAAGCGGCCCAACCACGGCTAACAAAAGAAATTAAGGATCGTATTAGATCTAAAGAGAAGTCGTATAAAGTTGCCAGAAAAAGTAGCAAGCCTGAGGATTGGGAGCAGTTTAGAATTCAGTAAAAAAGGACCAAGAGACTGATTAAGAGGGGAAAAATAGAGTATGAGAGTAAACTTGCAAGGAAAATAAAAGTGGACTGTAAAAGCTTCTACAAGAATGTAGAAAGAAAAAGATTAGTGAAGACAAATGTAGGTCCCCTACAGTCAGAAACAGGAGAATTTATAATGGGTAACAAGGAAATGGCAGAGTAATTAAACAAATACTTTGGTTCTGTCTTCACAAAAGAGGACACAAATAACTTCCCAGAAATGCTAGGGAACCAGCAGTGACAAGGAGGAATTAAAGGAAATTGTATTAGTAAAAAAAATAGTGCTGGAGAAATTAATGGGACTGAAAGCCAATAAATCCCCAGGGCCTGATAATCTGCATCTCAGAGTACTAAAAGAGGTAGCCATGGAAATAGTGGATGCATTAGTTGTCATCTTCCAAAATTCTATAGATTATGGAACAGTTCCTGCAGATTGGAGGGTGGCAAATGTAACTCCTCTATTTAAAAAAGGAGGGAGAACCAGTTAGCCTAACATCAGTAGTAGGGAAAATGCTGGAATCTATTATAAAGGATGTGAAAACAGGACACTTAGAAAATATCAGCGGGATTAGACAAAGTCAACATGGATTTATGAAAGGGAAATCATGTTTGACAAACCGACTGGAGTTTTTTGAGGATGTAACTGGTAGAATAGATAAGGGAGAACCAGTGGATATGGTTTATTTGGATTTTCAGAAGGCCTTTGATAAAGTCCCACATAAGAGGTTAGTGTGCAAAATTAAAGCACATGGGATTGGTGGTAATATATTGGCATGGATTGAAAATTGGTTAACAGACAGGAAACAGAGAGTAGGAATAAATGGGTCTTTTTCAGGGTAGCAGGCAGTGACTAGTGGGGTACCACAGGGATCAGTACTTGGGCCCCAGCTATTCACAATATATATCAATGATTTGGATGAGGGAACCAAATGTAATATTTCCACGTTTGCTGATGACACAAAACTAGGTGGGATCGTGAGATGTGAGGAGGATGCAAAGAGGCAATTTAGACAAGTTGAGTGAGTGGGCAAATACATAGCAGATGCAGTATAATGTGGATAAATGTGAAGTTATCCACTTCGGAAGGAAAAACAGAAAGGCTGAGTATTATTTAAATGGTGATAGATTGGGAAATGTTGATGTACAAAGGGACCTGGGTGTCCTTGTACACCAGTCACTGAAAGCAAACATGCAGGTGCAGCAAGCAGTTAGGAAGGCAAATGGTATGTTGGCCTTCATTGCAAGAGGATTTGAGTACAGGAGCAAGGATGTCTTACTGCAGTTATACAGGACCTTGGTGAGACCACACCTGGAGTATTGTGTGCAGTTTTGGTCTCCTTAACTAAGAAAGGATATACTTGCCATAGAGGGAGTGCAGCGAAGGTTCACCAGACTGATTCCTGGGATGGCAGGACTGTCGTATGAGGAGAGATTGGGTCGACTTGGCCTGTATTCACTCAAGTTTAGAAGAATGAGAGGGGATCTCATTGAAACATATAAAATTCTGACAGGGCTAGATAGACTGGATGCAGGGAGGATGTTTCCCCTGGCTGGGGATCTAGAACAAGGGATCACAGTCTCAGGATATGGGGTAGGACATTTGGGACTGAGATGAGGAGAAATTTCTTCACTCAGAGAGTAGTGAACCTGTGGAATTCTCTACCACAGAAGGCTGTGGAGGCCAAGTCACTGAATATATTTAAGAAGGAGCTAGATAGATTTCTAGACACAAAAGGCATCAAGGGGTGTGGGGAGAGAGCGGGAATATGGTATTGAGATAGAGGATCAACCATGATCATATTGAATGGCGGAGCAGGCTCGAAGGGCCGAATGGCCTACTCCTGCTCCTATTTTCTATGTTTCTATGTTCTGGATTCACCCATCAGAGCAAATAACTTCTCTGTATCTACTCTATTAAAACTTATATCATTATAAACACCTCAAATAGATCACCCCTCAAGCTTCTAAACTCAAGGGACTACAACCCAAGTTTCTGCCCCCTGTCATCATAATTTGACCCGGTATCAAATCTCCACTCTAAGGCCAATATATCCTTCCTGAGGTGCAGTGCCTAGAACTCAGATGGGGTCTGACCAAAGCTCTGTAAAACTTTGCATTCCAGCCCTCTTGAGATAAAGGCCAACATTCCATTTGCTTTCTTGATTACTCTTTGTACCTGTGCATTAGCCTTTAGTGATTTGTGCAACTGGACACCAAATCCCTTTGTTCCTCCACAATTTCTGGTCTTTCTTGGATCCAAAGTGGATTATCTCACACTTCCCCACATTAAACTCCGTCTTCCACAGTTTTACCCACTCACTTAATCTGGTCTATGTCCCTTTGTAACTTTCTGCTCCCATCTACACAACTTAGTGTTCCTCCTAACCTAGTGTCTTCTGCAAATTTTGATATACAACTCTCTATTCCGTCATCCAAGTCATTGAGGTATATGATGATAAGCTGAGGCCCCAGTACAGATCCTTGGGGAATACTACTGGTCACACTCCGCCAATCAGAGTACATTCCCTTTACCCTACTCTGTCTCCTATCTCCCAACCAATTTTTAACCCTTGTCCTAAGATTACCTCAAATTCCATGCACTCTCATTTTTGCTAATAATCTCTTATGCAGAACCTTATCAAACACCTTCTGGAAATCCATATAGACAACATCCATAGACACTCCCCTGTCCACCTTGTTAGTGACCTCCTTAAAAAATTCAACTAGATTAGTCAGACATGACCTACCCTTCAGAAATCCACTCTGACTCTCTTTGATCAGCTCATGCTTGTTGTAATGTTCAGTCACTCTGTCCCTGATGATAGATTCCAGTAACTTCCCTACAACTGACGTTAAACTGACAGGTCTGTGGTTTGCTGGTTTCTCCCTGTCTTCTGTCAAATAAAATGTATTAGCATCCGCAGCCACTGCAATATACTACAACACTATGCATGATTTCTCAATATGAGCTCATATGAGGTCTGTGCCAAGTGGTGCAAAATCAGAAAATTTCTCCTTGTATGCTTAAATTCACAAACTGGAGACGTCTTGTTATAAAAATGCGGGGGAGTGGGACTAGCTGGATTGCTCTTGCATAGAGCCGGCGCGGACTCGATGGGCCGAATGGCCTCCTTCCGTGCTGTAACCTTTCTATGATTCTATGATTCTGTGATTCTTGATCAGGGTGAATATATGCAGCCTTCCACTGCCGTGAGCTCCCTGACCAACTATTAGCTTCTCGTTTTACCAGGACCCTCCCTCTGACCTCTTACCCTCTCTTGATCTTCCCCTTGGGAACTGCCAGCATGACATCGACCGTCTCAATTTCTCTACTCCCCTCACTCACTCCAATCTACCTCCCTCTGAACTTGCAGCACTCCGTTCTCTCAGGTCCAACCTTGATATCGTCATTAAACCTGCTGACAAGGGCGGCGCTGTTGTTTGGTGAAAAGACCTCTACCTTGCGGAGACTGAACGCCAATTCACCGACACCTCCTCCTCCCACCCGCTGGACCATGACCCCACCGCCGAACATCAAGCCATAGTTTCCCAGACCATCAGTGACCTCATCTCCTCTGAAGAACTTCCTCCCACGGCCTCCAACCTCATAGTCCCCCAACCCCGCACAGCCTGCTTCAACCTCCTTCCCAAGATCCACAAACGGGACAGCCCTGGGAGACCCATCGATTCAGCCTGTTCCTGCCCATGGAACTTATTTCCTCCTATCTCGGCTCTATCTTTTCTCCCCTTGTCCAGTCTCTTCCGACCTACAACCGCGACTCTTCCGACGCCCTCCACCACTTTAACAGTTTCCACTTTCCCGACACTAACTGTCTCCTTTTCGCCATGGAGGTCCAGTCTCTCTACACCTCCATCCCCCACCAGGACGGCCTGCAGGCTCTCTGCTTCTTCTTTGAATGGAGGCCCAACCAGTCCCCATCCACCTCCGCCCTCCTCCACCTGGCTGAACTTGTTCTTACATTGAACAATTTCTCCTTTGACTCCACTCACTTCCTCCAAATGAAAGGTGTCGCCATGGGAACTCATATGGGTCCTAGCCATGCCTGCTTTTTCTTGGGATACGTGGAACATTCCTTATTCCAGTCCTACTCAGCTCCCCTCCCTCACCTCTTTTTCCGATACATTGATGACTGTATTGGTGCCGTTTCCTGCTCTCGCCCCGAACTGGAAAATTTCATCAACTTTGCTTCCAATTTCCATCCTTCCCTCACCGTCACATGGTCCATCTCCGACTCTTCCTTTCCTCGACTTCTCTATCTCCATTTCTGGGGATAGGCTGTTAACCAATATCTATTATAAGCCCACCGACTCCCACGGCTACCTTGATTACACTTCCTCCCACTCCACTTCCTGTAAGGACTCTATTCCCTTCTCCCAATTTCTCCGTCTCAGTCGCATCTGTTCTGACGATGCCACTTTCCACACCAGTGCTTCCAATATGTCTTCCTTTTCCTCAACTGAAGATTCCCTTCTGTGTGGTTGACAGAGTCCTCGGCCGTGTCCGTCCCATTTCCCGCAGTTCTGCCCTCACCCCTTCCCTTCCCTCCCAGAACCATGATAGGGTCTCCTTTGTCCTCACCTTCCACCCCAACAGCCTCCACATTCAACAGATTATCTTCTGCCATTTCCGCCTCCTCCAGCGCGATCCCACCACCAAACACATCTTCCCCTCCCCTCTCCTTTCAGCATTCCAAAGGGACCGCTCCCTCCGTGACACCCTGGTCCACTCTTCCATCACCCCCAACACCAACTCCCCTTCCCCCAGCATCTCCCCATGCAAGTGCAGGAGATGCAACACCTGCCCTTTCACCTCCTCCCTTCTCACCTTCCCAGGGCCCCACACACTCCTTCCAGGTGAAAGTGCAATTACTTGTACTTCTTTCAATTTAGAGTACTGGATTCGCTGCTCACGATGCGGTCTCCTCTACATTGGGGAGACCAAACGCAGATTGGGTGATTGCTTTGCTGAACACCTCCGTTCAGTCCATAAGTGTGACCCTGATCTCCCGGTCGCTTGCCATTTTAATTCCCCGTCCCACTCCCACTCTGACCCCTCTGTCCTCGGCCTCTTACACTGTTCCAATGAAGCTCAACGGAAGCTCAAGGAACAGCCCCTCATCTTTCGATTAGGCACTTTACAAACTTCCGAACTCAACATTGATTTCAATAAATTCATACTCCATTTTCTCGGACAGCAGGTGCTGGTAAATGTTCTGCTGTTGCCATTTACAGCTCCTCTGGACCCATCTTTGTTTCTTTCCTGTCCCATTATCACCCCCTTTTGCCTTGCACCAAAATCTCTTTAGTCATTTAATCACTCCTGCCCTCCGTCCTATCACACCCCTTCCCCTTTGTTCTTTCCTCCCCCCTCCCCCAGCCTTTTCCCTGACTCTGTCCTTGCTTATAAACTCTTATATCTCTAACATCTTCCAGTTCTGATGAAAGATCATCGGCCTGAAATATTAACTCTGTTTCTCTCTCCACAGGTGCTGAGTGTTTCCAGCATTTTCTGTTTTTATTTCAGATTTCGAGCATCCTGCAGCTTCTTGCTTTTTTTTTAACTGTTAGCTTTAGGATGACTCTTTTATTTAATGCACCATACTTTCTGACTTCCTCTTACAACAATTGTCGATATTTATTCTCAGTACTGCACCTAATGCTTCCAATGAAAGTCTTTGCTGAATCTCATGGGCACATCATTTCTGTGCAAGATCATGCTTTAAAGGTTTCCTTGCCTCATTGAGTTGACTGTAAGTGAACAATCTTTCATTTTCTTCCAATTCTAATTTACCACAACACTGAACCTTGTTGAGATTTTTTTTTTAACTTGCCCTTTAAAGGAATTACCTAACTAAAGGCTTTTTAATTGAATGAATCAGTGGAATAAACACTGTAACCCAAGCGGCTGTATAAATTCATCACTTTTAATTAACTAGTGGATCTCACTAGTTTTGCTCAAGGTGAGTCAGATGGCTTGGTGTTTTACAACAGCTGCATTGTACCATGTAATGTATAATGGGGTAGAATTTCTGCTCGTTTACGCTGGTAATATCAGCACAATCTGAGCGAAATCAGCCAAACCAGCGCAAATGGTCGGGGAATTTCAAACGTGAGTTACGCCCAAAATCACCTACGTTCCTGTTTTCCGCCATCTTTTCTGCTGGTTCAAAATTCAATGCGCCCGGATCAGGCCCCGCCCACAAAGCTACCCACGGCCCCGGGCTGGAATTGCGAGATCCCGGAAATTTCGCTTGCTCGGGAAGGCTCATCAAATTGCATTCATTTTCTTAGGCGCAAAGGCACTAGTAGGCACGTTTCAAACATTTTTTCATGTCAAAAAATATTTAATTTACTAAGAAACTGACTAGTGTACACCAATGGAACGAGTAAAGGGTTCAGTGTGGTTTTTTTAAGTCATTTTCAGTGATTTAAAATCAGGTTTACTCACAGGTGGAGGACTGGACACTTATTAAAATGCTTATTTTTGTGATAAACCCATTTTCAGCTGCATTAATAAAACTGTACCAGGTTAGCACTCTTTAAATACGCCAAGTAATACTTTTTACTGGAAAGAAAAAAAGCAGAAACGATTACGTTCTGTTACGCTGCCTGATTGTGCTGAATCAGGGAAGATTTTATGTTTGTGATTATGCAAATTAATTTTATCAGAAACTTGAACTGTAACCTAACCAGTGCAATTTCAAGTGCATTTTGGGCACAATTTCCCGATTGTGCCCAGAACAAAAACTCAATAAGTTGATCGCTGCCAAAGTGTTTAATCTTGCCTGTCACTTTAAGCCCTCAAAGTCTATTCATTGTCAGTAAGGGCAATGAGAGGTTAATTACTGTTGTTGAGGGAAGATTGGAGATTGGCGGGTGCTTGCAAATTCCCGGATTCAAGCCAAATGAAACCACCATGAAACAGCGACGTTTTTTAAAATTTAAATCATTTTGACGTGTTACGGTTGAAGTGTGACGGACTCAAAACTTTCATATAGACCACTCGATCTTCCACAGCATTGCTTATAGATTTTTAAAAAGTTTTTAAATAAATTGAAAACATACATCAGTGGTATTCACCCGGTACACTGCAGGTAAGTAAAGAAATTAATGTGTTCCTCTCACATATCACAGCTACCCAAATTAATAAATAAAATACACGCAGCTATCTTCACAGTCCTAATAATAGCTTCCTGGCTTTTTGTACTGTTAGTCCTTTCCCATGGCTGGGTGAGGTGGGACTTACTAAAGAACAAATCCTGGCGTGCTCTGATATCAATCAATTAAAAAACAAAATCTGGTGTGTTACATGCCCTAAATTGCAAAATGTGGCCATGTGTATTAAACTCAGAAGGGAAACAGCCTTAAATTGAATCCTAGCAGTTGTCTTGTACAGATTGCAGGGCACAAATGAGTGGCGCTGGGGCATTCTGGGAGTTATAGTCTGCTACTCCATTCAGTTGACTGAGTGATCGCTCTGGGACACCTCTTAAACATCAGCCCCAAGCTTCTCAGCGAGAACCAGGCCTCTAATGAAAATAGTGGTGGGAGACATTTTATACATAGAAAAGGTAACTCTATAGGTAATTTTAATCATTTATTTGTGAACCAATTGTTCACTTATGTCTTCAATTATGTTAGAAATCATATTTCCTGTATTAAAGTCCTCAGCTTTGTGAGAAATCAAGATGGCAGCCAAAAGAATTTTCAAAAAGTATTGAGTGGTTTCCCTTATCCCTGTTTGCCCACTGCTGATTATTGATTCCTGTTATTTTTCTGCTGCCTACTGTTGATTTGTACGTTCCACACCTATTATAATTTGTTGTTTTTTTATGAAAATGATATTAAAACCAATCAGGTGCAAGTGTGATACACACTTTCAAGTGTGACACTCTGAGATACAACAGTCTGGGGTGCGATGGATGTACACTAGATGCAAGAACTTTATACGTGTGGTTAGAAGGATAGGTTACTGCAGGTCCTTATCAGATATATGGTGGGATGGCCAGCTGCTTTGAATCTTAGGAGGAGAGCAGGTCAATAAGTTGTTTCTCTTAATGGAAATCATTGAGGCAAGGCGAGGATGGCAAAGCAGTGACTTTTCCAGGTGCGAGGCATGAGGGCCATTGATGCAGATGTTTTTCCTCCAGCTGTTTAACTGCCACCCAAATGATGGACCATTGGCAGTCGTGAGTAGATGCCAACCATCAATGTCGTTCTCTTTAAAATTGAGAAACTAAGGTGAAAGGTCAAGCTGCATGTTGCAGGAAATCTCTACAGCTCAAAAGGGCGGGATAGATGATGAAGTAAATCAAGAATTAGGGGTTAGTTGACACCCAGCTTGGGTTTCAAAAGCTTGTAGATGGTGGGAGGACAGCAACACTAAGGGAGGTAAGGAATTCCACGGTGTTGAGTTCATGGGAAGAACATGTTAGAGTATGAGCTGGTGTGATGAGTCTCAAGGCACATTCACACTCCTCAAGTTGTATCAACACTAAGCATGAGCATGCAAATCAGGTGTGAAGGCCTGAATGAACTCTGGGGTGAAGGGAGACTCCGTCCTCCAGCCAGTCTCACTCCACTTCATTCCAGTGTCAGTTTAGGCCCTAACATCGGATTCGGGCTGCACTGCAGCAACTCGCCAAGGCTTCTTCGACAGCACCTCCCAAACCCGCGACCTCTACCACCTAGAAGGACAAGGGCAGCAGGCACATGGGAACAACACCACCTGCACATTCCCCTCCAAGTCACACACCATCCCGACTTGGAAATATATCGCCGTTCCTTCATCGTCACTGGGTCAAAATCCTGGAACTCCCTTCCTAACAGCACTGTGGGGGAACCGTCACCACACGGACTGCAGCGGTTCAAGAAGGCGGCTCACCACCACCTTCTCAAGGGCAATTAGGGATGGGCAATAAATGCCGGCCTTGCCAGCGACGCCCACATCCCGTGAACGAATATAAAAAAAAAAATTTACACAGTAGGGCCGATTTTACTGACCCTTGCCCCCGCGAAACACCCGGTTCCCCAGGCGCAAAGGCTGGGAAAAGGGGGCAGAGATTCGATTTGCTGCATCCCCAACACTTTTACATTGCCCCGGGACTTCTGGAGCTTTCCTGGGGCCGGGCAGAGCTTGTAGGTGCCGGCGCATCTGAGACATTTAAACAAAGCGGGAGTAGGCATTTCTGGACTCCAGGCTCAATTTCCATACCATTGGCTGGTTGGGCCCCCAGAAAACATGGCACTATGGACTGCCACAGGAGGCTTCACGGGAGTCGGGAGGGGGGCTAAAGCCTCATAGGTAGGCCAATTTCGGCAGCATGAAAGATTCACCACTGGATCTTCAGGTGGAATCAGGACCTTCTGACTGAGAGGCCAGCAGATGTGCCTGACGTTTCTGCCAGTGTCGGGTCCTGCCAATTGGGCTGGGCCTGTACCACGGAGGTGAGAAGCGGGGGGAGGGTGCCCTCAGACTGGAAATCCCGGCCTTCGAGGGCCTGGACAGCAGCAGCATCCTTCGGGTGTGCTGACCCCGTGCAACACTTGGGGCAGAGCCCTGTGTAACTGGAGAATTGGGGCAAAGCACAATCGCTTGTAATGAAAACACACCCTTGATTTCTTAAGTAGAGCAGCTCAGGGGTAGGATGTTACTCGGGCCAGGGGCCTGCTTCTGAAGCCAGTCAGCCGTGGCCACACTAACTCGGAGGCCTCACTTGAAGGCAGTGTGCCTTCCACAGTGAATATTTCAGGCAGTACACACCCGAGATTATCTACTGTTAACATATTACACTGTGCTGATGAAGTGTGATGGTGCACTCACTGAAGGAATCATGGTTTTGACATAATTGCTACGAGAATTGAGAAAAAAAATCACCTGTTAATTATCTGAATACAATGCAGTAGGTGTATGTGTATGGAATTCCAATTGACTTTGTGATAACTGTGGCTCAGTTGGTAGCACTCTTGCCTCTGAGTTATGGGTTTATAGCCCCCTCCTGACACTTGAGCACATAATCCAGGCTGACATTCCCAGTGCAGTACTGAGGGAATGCTGCACTGCTGGATAACATGCTAAACTGAGCACCTGTTTGCTCTCTCAGGTGGACATAAAAGATCCCATGGCCCTATTTTGAAGATGAGCAGAGAAGTTCTCCCCAGTGTGCTGACCGATATTTATCCCATAACCAACATCACTAAAAACAGGTTATCTCGTTGCTGTTTGTGGGATCTTGCTGTGCGCAAATTGGCTGCCGTGTTTCCTATATTACAACAGTGACTGCACTTCAAAAAGTACTTCATTGGCTGTAAAGCGCATTGGGACGTGCTGAGGTTGTGAAAGGTGCTATATAAATGCAAGTCCTTTGGGTAAACGCACTGCCCAGAGTGGTACTGAGCCATTCAGTGACGTACAGCGACCCCCGCTGGAAAGTGTGCAGTTGTGAATCTTGGATGAGGAGGACAAGATCCGGCATGAAGAATGATACTCGGGCAAAGTATTGGAGGACTGCCAATCCCCGTGGAAACACAATTCCAGGACGAATCACTGCCTCTGAGACAGAAGGGAGGAAAATTTCCAATGGACCAAACCATTGTCCACTCACTCATTATACAATATGTATAACGCTGAAACGCTGAAACATTTAATCCTGGAATTATTCATTGTGCAACACAATCAATAATGACCAGCACACAGATGTCATCTTGTGCACACTGCCAAGTATTCGTAAAAGATTGTGTTGAATAATAATAGTGTTTTGATTTAGATGCTCTTGTAGGACGAGTGATTAAGTGGGCTGAGGTACAAACACTATGGATTGGACGTTTTATCCATAGGGCTCTCGATCCAAACTTAATCAGAACGCCTGATATTTCCCAGAAAAATAATTGCAGATTTATCAGAATTGGGTTGCGTTTTGGACCTCCATTTTAAATGTTAAACTGCCATCTAGTGGTTGTAGGAACGTATTACACCTTCAACTGTGCCCTGTCCGAACAGCTGCTCCAATTGATGCCTGTAATCGGGAGCCTTGAGTATAACTGGCTTTATAAATGATCATACTCTTCCCATGTTTATTGGGTTTGATGTTCTAACGGTTGAGGTATCGATTGGAGTGGCAAGAACACGCCTGGTCCCACTAACGCTGGAAATAATTTTTAAAAAGGAACTGCAAATGCTGGAAACACAGAGAGTGTCCAGTAAGGAGAAAGGGTTTTGGGTAAAAACTGTTTATCAGAACCAAATCTGTGTCTTCCCCGTATCTTCTGATTGCTTGTTCAGCCTGCGTAATCACCAGGTGCCTGATCTCTGTTTTCATTTACCTCAAAGAGCAACGTCGGAGAAAAGAAAGAACTTGCATTTATATAGCACCTTTAATGTAGTAAAACGCCCCAAGGTGCTTCACAGGAGCGATTATCAAACAAAATTTGACACCAAGCCACATAAGGAGATATTAGGACAGGTGGCCAAAAGCTTGGTCAAAGAGCTAGGTTTTAAGGAGTGTCTTAAAGGAGGAGAGAGAGGCGGAGAGGCTTAGGGAGGCAATTCCGGAGCTTAGGGCCTAGGTAGCTGAAGGCACGGCCACCAATGGTGGAGCAATGAAAATAAGGGATGCTCAAGAGGCCAGAATTGGAGGAGCGCAGAGATCTCAGAGGGCTGTAGGGCTGGAGGAGGTTAGAGAGATAGGAGTGAGGCCATGGATTTAGAGTCCTTTAAGATGATTGTTTCTTGGTCATTGGGTTAATATTTATGCAATTTATAGATGAGGAGAATTATTTTACGCAGCGAGTTGTAATGATCTGGAATGCTCTGCCTGAAAGGGCGGTGGAAGCAGATTCAATAATAACTTTCAAAAGGGAATTGGATAAATACTTGAAGAGGAGAAAATTGCAGGGCAATGGGAAAGAGCAGGGGAATGGGACTATTTGGATAGCTCTTCCAAAGAGCCGGCATAGGCACGATGGGCCAAATGGCCTCCTTCTGTGCTGTATGATTCTATAATTGTAATTGTTAAAATAGTTCTTAAAAGCACGCATAAAATAATCCAAAATATATCTACAGGGAGTTGCTCAAAGCCAAAAAATACGTCAAGCAAATGATTCATTTTTTTAAAAAGCTTGAAAGGAATTTACTAAGAAAATAATCTGACAAAACCACGGACGTTAATTCCCCATTTCCGTGGCAGTGCTGCCTTCAGAGACAGGGATGTAACATGATGCTTCTACAGCAGCCTTTGGAAACACAGCACAAGGCCTTTACAAGGTGGCTTTGCTCAGACTCCAGGAGAGAATGCAAATGGCTGCCACTGGGATTCCTACTTTATTCTGGCAATTCTAGCATTGCTGCCAGTACATGGCTTAGGCATGTGGACCCTCTCTCGACATTGGGACCACCTGTGCCTGTAAGTGTGAAGATGCAAGGATGGTCTTTGAGCATCTGCACAGGCACCAGACCACGTCCTACAACTGCTTTGAAATCACATTTGCCACTTTTGGGGAACTATCATCAACTAACCTTTCACGTCCACAGTTATTGCAGTGTTTTCGCTGGTCCAGTTATTGCAGTGTTTTCGCTGGTCCAGTTATTGCAGTGTTTTCGCTGGTCCAGTTATTGCAGTGTTTTTGCTGGTCCAGCTGTTGCAGTGTTTTTGCTGGTCCAGCTGTTGCAGTGTTTTTGCTGGTCCAGCTGTTGCAGTGTTTTTGCTGGTCCAGCTGTTACAGTGTTTTCGCTGGTCCGGTTGTTGCAGTGCTTCTGCTGGTCCAGTTATTGCAGTGTTTTCGCTGGTCCAGTTATTGCAGTGTTTCCGCTGGTCCAGTTATTGCAGTGTTTTCGCTGGTCCAGTTATTGCAGTGTTTTCGCTGGTCCAGTTATTGCAGTGTTTTTGCTGGTCCAGTTATTGCAGTGTTTTTGCTGGTCCAGCTGTTGCAGTGTTTTCGCTGGTCCAGCTGTTGCAGTGTTTCCGCTGGTCCAGTTATTGCAGTTTTACAGCTGGTCCAGCTGTTGGAATGTTGAAAAGCAATGGCAACCATTTAAAGAAATATTTCAATATTCTGAACGAATATACATTCCATTGAGAAATAAAAACTCCTCGGGAAAAGTAATCCACCCATGGCTAACTAAAGAAGTTAAGGAGAGTATTAGATTGAAAGAAGAGGCCTATAATGTTGCCAAGAAGAGTAATAAGCCTGAGGATTGGAAGAGTTTTAGAAACCAACAAAGGATGACCAAAAAATTGATTAAAAGAGAGAAAATAGAATATGAAAGTAAACTAGCAAGAAATATAAAAACAGATTGTAACAAGTATGTAAAAAGGAAGAGAGTAGCAAAAGTAAACGTATCCCTTAGCGGCTGAGACAGGAGAAATTATAATGGAGAAATCAGGAAATGGCAGAGACGTTAAACAAATATTTTGTATTTGTCTTCACAGTAGAAGACACAAAAAGCATACCGGAAATAGTGGGGAACCAAGGGACAAATGAGAGTGAAAAACTTAAAACAATTAATATCACTAGAGAAAAAGTACCTAACAAACTAATGGGACTAAAAGCTGACAAATCCCCTGGACCTGATGGCCTACATCCTAGGGTTCTAAAAGAGGTGGCTGCAGAGGTTGTGGATGCATTGGTTATGATCTTCTAAAATTCTTTATATTCTGGAACATTCCCAGTGGACTGGAAGGTAGCAAATGTTACCCCGCAATTCAGAAAGGGAGGGAGAGAGAAAACAGGGAACTACAGGCTAGTTAGCCTGACATCGGTCATCAGGAAAATGCTGGAATCCATTATTAAGGAAGTGGTAACAGGGCACTTAGAAAATCATAATATGATTAGGCAGAGTCAATATGGTTTTATGAAAGGGAAATCGTGTTTGACAAATTTATTAGAGTTTTTTGAGGGTGTCACCAGCAGGGTATATAAAGGGGAACCAGTGGATGTAGTATATTTGGATTTTCAAAAGTCATTCGATAAGATGCCACATAAAAGGTTGTTACACAAGATAAGGGCTGTATGGCCTACTCCTGCTCCTATTTCTTATGTTTTTATGTTCTCCTGGTCCAGCTGTTCCAGTGTTTCTGCTGTTCCAGTGTTTCCCCTGGTCCAGCTGTTCCAGTGTTGCTCCAGTGGTTCCTGCTGGTCCAGTTGTTGCAGTGTTGCCACTGGTCCAGTTGTTCCAGTGTTTCAGCTGTCCAGTTGTTGTCCACTTCATCCTTCCTTGTGGAGCAGCACCTGCTTTCTGACCATTATCCGCCTCCTCACACCCCTCCCCCTTCCCCTTTCCCCTCCCCTCCTCCTCCCAATGTTGGAAATGTCTGGGATCAGGTATCCTATCCTGGGACCTTCAAGCTCTTTCCATCTATCCATAGTACATTATCTATAATGTGCCAGCCAGCCGTGTTTCAAAACAATTTAATCTATCAAAACAAAACTGCTCACTTTTCAAGTAAAAGTGCAAGTGAATCTTAACTTTTGGTAAGGTCTATAAGAATAATCTATCAGTTTATATATGAAAGAAGAAGCTTTGGGAATCACAGACTACGTTATCAATGGTTTATAAACATACCAATTGTGTATAGTCATATATAATTAACTGCTGAAGGTCATGGCAGTGGTGAACGTGACATTAAATTAATCCCCCTTAAGGTGTTATTTTCAAAATGTTATATAAAATCATAACAAATTCTCTGTAATCACAGGATCTTGTATTACTGTGCATCAATTAACTTGGTCCAACAAATTAATTCCAATAAAGAAAAGTGTAACAAACAGGGACCAGCAGAGGGAGCTGTGTGCAGCTGCTGTGAATACTGAATGCAGAGGTACAGCTCCTCTTCAGGGAACACAATGGCCCAGAATTTGCTGTCAAAATAAAAATGAGGCTAACAGCACTCAGTTATTTATGCGCAAATCGCACAGCAACTTCAGGCGAAGTGCAGTTAAACGCGAAAATCCAGGAGTTGCTGTCCGAGATGCGCAGCTCCACTGTTAGCTTTGAGAAAGCGGCGTCTCACCGTCTGACTCACCAATGAAATACATTGAACGGCGTGAAGCTCCTGTAGTTGGATGGTAGACACGAACCAAACCCGCCACAGAACGTTCGGGCTTGTCCATTTCAGACTATGTACCCGTTTTAACAGTGTGATAAGTATTAATTGCTGCCAGACAACCTCCCCGGCACTGAAAATTAACTATTACAAGTTTCCCATTCCTTCAGCTTTTAATTATTGTTGGAGATTTTTTAAAAATCAAACTAAAGTTTTTTTTAATCTTTTTTCTCTCTCTTAATCCAATCTTTCTTTCCCTCTCTTTATATCTCTTTCTGTATCTGATTTGACATTAAATTCACTATTCTAACTCACTTCCTGGTTCAGACACTGCGCTGTTCATTAACAATTCTTCAATCTGTTTGGTTAAGGAGATACACAGTTGCTTGCCCTGTTCATTCAAATCCTAGATGCCCTGTAGAGGGCACCGCACTGTTTCCATCTCCCACTTCCAGCAACTTTCAGTGAAAGATCTCACGGAAATTAAACGGGTGAGGGCGAGTCTAACTAACAGCAAGTGCAGTTCGTTCACCAGCTACAGCAAATTCTGGGCCAATCCAACTGTAACAGCATCCGTACAACAAACTCACAGACACTGCGAGGGATATTTGGTCAAGGATTCAGTGCTTGTACAACAAAGTTATGGAGAATTGAACTGCTCAAAGTCTATTACAAAGATGTTTCCACTTGTGGGAGAGACCAAAACTAGGAGTCATAAATATAAGATAGTCACTAATAAATCCAATAGGGAATTCAGGAGAAACTTCTTTACCCAGAGAGTGGTTAGGATGTGGAACTCGTTACCACAAGGAGTAGTTGAGACGATTAGCATATATGGATTTAAGGGGAAGCTAGATAAACACACGAGGGAGAAAGGAATAGAAGGTTATGCTGATAGTTAGATGAAATAAGATGGGAAGAGGCTCGTCTGGAGCATAAAGACCGGCATGGACCATTTAAGCCGATCGGCCTGTTTCTGTACTGTAAATTCTATGTAATTCTATGTAAATCCAAATTCATGATGACAATATTTCATATGATGTAAAAACATGGGCTCTAGAAATTAATTTGGTGACTTGCGCAATTCCACAAAACAGTTTTCTTTAAACTTCTGCTCCTGGATATTTAACAAATCGATCATCGCTGCGGAAAACAGGTATACCACACATAATGCTGATTACACTTATGGATTTAGCCCGATTAAGGCCCAATATTTATCCCCAATTTACCGTCGGAGAAGGAAAGTCTCATGGGTCAAGGTATTTAATTTTTTTAAAGACGAAAAATAAAATCTGACTGAAGATTCCAATCCAAGAGTTAGGCTCCTAAATTCTAAATTCTAAATTCTAAAATCTATAGGCAATTGGGACTAGCTTAGTGGTATAAACTGGGCAACATGGACATGTTGGGCCGAAGGGCCTGTTTCCATGTTGTAAACTTCTATGATTCTATGATTCTAAATTCAAAAAATTCTAAGTTCTAAGTTGTAAATTCTGAATTCTAAATTGAGAAAATTCTAAATTCCAAATTCCAAATTCTAAATTCCAAATTCCAAATTCTAAATTCCAAATTCCAAATTCTAAATAATTCTGGCAGCAGGGCTGAGACCCAAATTAGATGCACTGGGTCGAAATGGGACAATTTATACTTGAGAATAATCTGATTTTGATCCAGTTTGTACGTACCTGAGATGGCCTATCACTTTTTTTTAAATGAATGATTTTTTTTTCAATTTATTTTCAGATTCCACATGAACGACAAAAGGAAACACTCAATAATACGAACACGGACGGTAAAGTTTATAACATCAGCATCACCAACACGGCACAAGTGTTCCAATAAATTCCCACTCTTACCTGTCAAAAAATTACAAGGTAAGTATCCCTCAGTCATTCTGTGCAGTGGCATCCTGTGTAAGTTTTCCTAGTGTGGTGTTTCTAGTGAAATCATAAACATGTTCCATGACTCCAGGAATTTCAAACGGAGGGAGTCTCTACAAACATAGAATTAGAGGTTCAATTTGAGTTTAGAAAGTAAGTATTATTATTTTGAGTTATTTTCATTATAAAAACAGGCACCCCTCCTTCAGTGATTTCACCCACAGACAAAATTTGAATGCAGTTTGTGGGGGGAGGGGGCATTAAATCAGGTAGCACACTCACCTTTCACCTCAGGTACCTGGGTTCAAACCTAGTTCAGACTAATGGGTTGGAAATCTCCATCTGCTGACTTAGAAAGGGTGCAGAAGAGATTTATTAGAATGATTCCAGGGACTTTAGTTACATGGATAGACTGGAGAAGCTGGGGTTGTTCTTCTTGGAACAGAGAAGGTTGAGAGGAGATTTGATAGAGGTATTCAAAATCATGCAGGGTCCAGACAGAGTAGATGGAGAGAAAATGTTGAATTGGTGGAAGGGTCAAGAACCAGAGAACGTAGATTTAAGGTGATTGTCAAAAGAACCAAAGGTGACATGAGGAAAACATTTTTTACACAGCGAGTGGTTAGGATCTGGAATGCACTGCCTGAGGGGGTGGTGGAGGCAGATTCAATCATGGCTTTCAAAAGAGAACTGGATAAGTACTTGAAAGTTGCAGGACCAAGGGGATAGGGCAAAGGAGTGGAACTAGCTGGATTGCTCCTGCATAGAGCCGGCACGGACTCGATGGGCCGAATGGCCTCCTTCCGTTCACTTAATGTGCCAGGTCACAGAAAATGGCACTCATAACCAGATTTACATACAAGGTAGAACCGCAGGATGGAACAAGAAAGGGCACAGGTACTTTTAGTGTCTGTGTGAAGCCATTTCAGTTTCGTGCCAATGCTAAATTGTGTCGTGTGAATCAAGTGTTAAAGTCCGAACTGACTTGCTGAAGTGATGTGGAGTGAAACTCTGCCGTGGAATCTCAATTCCTTTTGCTCCAGATTCAAGCTACATTTCCATTATAACGGCAGCAGTGAAGTGAAACTGCTTCACTCCAATACTACAGTTGTAGTATGAATGCAGCCTCATTATACCCAGCTTATTTAATTTACTGGAGTAGAGTTCTAAGCATTTTCTCTATAACTGCTAAACGCTCCAGGATATCAATCTACAGGTTTGTTTATTTTGTACAGGTGTCATTTAGATCTTAGCTCACAGTCTAAATGAATCATTATTCCCGCCTCAGCCTTTTAAAGGCTTGGATCACAATCCCTTTCAACCTTTTCTTCAATAAAATGGGAGTCTTTCCTCATAACTTAAATTCCCAAGAGCTCGAAATTATCTTTCAATTCGTACCTGTACCCTGATCAAATTATTAATAAGCTTTGAATGAAAAATACTGAAGATTGCATGCAAAATTCCGATACACACCAAAAGAGCACAATGGATGTAAAAACAGAATTATTACAGCTCTCGGTGGGTCCTTAGTAGGTTAAGGAGGAGAGTGATTGACCAGAACCATGCCTCAGCTTCAGTCTGGTAAGGAGGTGCGTACAGCAAAAAATAAAGACAAGAAACACTAATTTAGATGCCGAGCCATGCAATTAAAAGCATGAAGCTTGTCCACCTCACCTCCTAACAAAGTAAGGTACAGATAAGAAACTAGATTTGAACTGCTCAGAGAATCCTGTTCAAAGGCAGCACAGGACAGATATAGGGCTACAACATTGTAACTAAATGCTCCGACCTACGCTCCTGAAAGCAGGACTCCCCTCAGGGAGCATAGGATTGTAGAACCAGCCCACTTCTGCAGAAAAATGGTAGAGTAAGCTATTTTGGTTGGAGCATAACAACGATATTCTATAGTTTTAATACTGAGCCAACCAATAACTATCGTGTGAATTAAGCAAAGGTAGATTTTTATGGGAGTCAGTGGAAGCCATGATTTAGGGCATTAGTTAGTTAGACAGTAAACATACAAACAGGGTCTTTATCTGAAATCCATCTGTTCTAATGCACAACCTAACACGCCTTCCACATCTGGAGACTGTTTATAAAGCCTGCAGACTTGGACGGAGTATCTCCAGAAACTAATTTCCTTCCTGCATTGCATGGTCCTGAAAAATGTATAGCGTTTTCCAGGAAAGATGGGCTCGGTTGATAACGTACAAAGTCTGTTGGAAGGTTTGGGTAAATTCTAATGTCGTGCATGGCTTTTGCAAGGTGAGGCTAGCCTTTATTATCTCAGCTGCTTATCTCCCTTCTGCTGTTAGCTTCATCTTCACTGGATTATTTTAACAGAACACACGCCAAAACCAAGCACATAGAAACACAACAACAGTGGGTAAATTATGACCCAGTGATGTAGCAGTTTGCTGTACTGTACTATATTATCAGCCATGGCTCAGTTGGTAGCACTGTCGCCTCAAGAGTCAGTAGGTTTTGGGTTCAAGCCACATTCCAGAGACTTGAGCGCATAATCCAGGCTGACCCTCCAGTGCAGTACCGAGGGAGTGCTGCACTGTCGGAGGTGCCATCTTTCGGATGAGATGTTAAACCGAGGCCCCGTCTGCCCTCCCAGATGTCAGTAAAAGATCCTATGGCACTATTTCAAAGACGAGCAGGGGAGGTTTCCCCGGTGTCTTGGCCAATATTTATCCCTCAACCAACATCACTAACAAAAAGCAGATTATCTGGTCGTTATCTCATTGCTGTTTGTGGGATCTTGCTGTGCGCAAATTGGCTGCCGAGTTTCCTTTCATTACATCAGTGACTACACTTCAAAAGTACTTCATTGGCTGTAAAGCACTTTGGGTCGCCCTGAGGTCGTGAAAGGCGCTATATAAATGCAAGTTCTTCTTTTCTTTTACTGCAGTGCAGTGTAAAGTGGTAGGAATGGAATTCATGTCTGTGATTCCTTCAGTGCAGTAAGTTCCCAATCTCAGTCAAGCTGTCGGGGGAAGCAGAGAATGGTTACTGAACTGGGTAATTAATCCCTAATGGGCATTGCTCATTACATCGACATTCAATTATGGTCGTATTATTGCTAAGTTCTGCTTTATTGTATTTGTAAATAAATATTTTTAGGTGATTCGGCCTATAAACCCTCTGGTCAGAGTTTAATGTCCACTAGTTCCAAATAGAGATGTTACCTTGCAGGCTCTGGTTAATGCAGTCTGCTGTTTACTGCAAATAGGGCTATCTTGGACCTTCCTGGTCATGCAGCCCTGCACAGTCTGGGTCAGAGGGAACAAAAACCATTCACAGGAGATATTGTGAAACTATTGAGGGAGATTCAGGCTTTGAAAGTACCCAAAATTACAACAAGGAGCAGCAACTCTTTCCATGGACCTGAGGGAACATTCTGCGTAGATACTCTCTGACACCTCGTCCCCCCACCCAGAGGTTGCCAAACACAACGGCAGAATATTCATCCATCCCCAACGACATGGTGCCCTCTACAGATGACATTCTCTGCTCCACGCACCACCTCCCCCCCTCCCCCAGCAACCATTGCATCCCATAATTATTTGGTCTTGGCCACTCAGGTGAGGTAGCGGAACGCAGTTGCGTCAGGACAGGGGGGATGGGTCATCGTAATTTTTTTTAAAACTCTGGCAAAATGTTAACCATCACCCAACGCACGTCAGATATCGTCCACGTGAGGTAAAGCGGGCACTCTAACTCTTGCCAGACAGAATAACTCCCGTATCCTGTAAAGCACACTCATAATGGACTTTGTAACTGTTCAGTTTGAGTCACTTCAGCATGACTTCCTTCCATTTTCTTCAGCTTCCATGTCGAAGAGATCCTGTACCAGATGAGTACTGGTGCAGCCAGGATATTAAACTGGTCTGTCACCAAGAGTACGAGCAGAGTAGAAAGCAACTGGAAATGCAATCAAACATACTGGACGCATTTCAGTGCTGCCTTGCCAAACTCCGCACGGGCTCCCTCGAGCATTGCGCAGGACTTGGCAGTCCTTTAGGCAAACATCCTGTGAGTGATTTTGTAACATATGCTGCCAAGTCCTTGGGGGTAATTTTAACCCCCAAGATCAGGTGGGGTAGACGGGCAGTAAAAATAGTTTGTTTTTGGAGCGGGACCGCATCCTGGCTCCAACGCGCCCACTTCCGGGTTTAACCCGACGTTTTTGGATGCACGCGCAACATCAGAAACCCGGAAGTCCCGTCACCACTTAAAGCCGGAGGGCTGATATTTAAAGGGCCAATTCAGGTAGTTGAAACACTTTAGGTAATTAACTTCTGCAACAGAAACGGATTTAACTACTCCTGAGCGTGTCTCCCATGGCTTCTGAAACACGCCATTGAAACATAGGTGAGTTGCAGCCAAAGCTCATTTGGCCCTTTAAACCAGTGATTGACACATCTCAATAAAAGGTGAGGTATTGCAGCAGGGCACTCAGTTCTTTCAGACAAACCTTCGGCTGGGACTTCTTTGTGTTTAGACTGAGATTTCTTTGTTGAGTCTGAGAATTCTTGTGTTCAGACAAATTTACCTACATTTTGGAGCCACTCAAACTGACAAGATCAGGATGGGGGGGGGCGCAATGGATGTGTTCCACAGTACATCTAAGGAGGAGGCACATCACCATCGGCGCTAGGCTTGTTGTGCAGTTCTGGGATCTACAGGTGCGCAAGACAGAGGTGCGCAACAAGGACCTGGAGAAGAGCAAAGAGGGGACCAACGGAGGGGCTGAGGTCGCAGGAGGCACCACCCACGTGAAAGGGTCTACAGACAGAGGCTGAGCTCCCTGGACCTCTCTGAGGAGCAGTGGCTACGCAGGCTCAGATCGAGTGGGCAGGTGGTCACAGATATCTGCACTCTCCTTCATGCAGAGCTACTCCCAGCTGGGTCTAGTGGCCACACGCATTGCCCATCGCAGTTAAAGTCACCACTGCCCTCAATTTCTTCGCCTCTGGATCCTTCCAGGGCACCACCAGTGACATCTCCAGGGTGTCTCAGTCATCTGCACGTAAGTGTATACAACGGGTGATGGATGGCTTGTTTTCCAGGGCACTTGACTACATCAATTTCCCCCGTGACGACATCAGCCAGACTGAGAGGGCAGTGGGTTTGAACTCTCTGGCCAGCTTCCCACAGGTACAGGGCGCAATTGATTGCACACACGTAGCAATCCGAGGACCTCCACACGAGCCAGGACTGTTCATCAACCGAAAGGGATGTCATTGCATCAATGAACAGCTGATGTGCGACCACCGGAGGAGGTTTCTGCAGGTGTGTGCCAGATTCCCTGGCAGCTGCCATGACTCCTTCATTTTGGGTGAGTCCAATGTTCCAGACCTCTTCCACACAGGACACAGACTTAAGGACTGGCTCCTTGGAGACAAGGGATACCCACTTCAGACGTAGCTCATGACACCTGTGAGAAACCCCACCAACGAGGCACTGCAGCGGTACAACCCGTACCACATCACCACCAGGTCTGTCATTGAACAAGCCATAGGAATGCTGAAGATGTGCTTCAGGTGCCTGGATCGATCTGGAGGAGCCCTTCAGTACTCGCCAGCGAGGGTGTGCAGAATAATCGTGTGCTGCGTCCTGCACAACACAGCGCAAAAAGGGGGTTACAGGTGGAGGAGGTCGAATGAGCTCATCAAGGACAGCCTCATCTGGTGGCAACGTTGAAGAAGAGGAGGAGGAGGAGGAGGAGGACAAGGAGGAGGATGAAGAAGGCGACGAAAATGAAGATAGGGAATCCATCGCCAGAGCAGCGGTGTACATGGCTGCCTGCGATGCCAGCGATTCCTTCATCTCTAACAGGTTCTTATAATTAGATGTGCAAATTGAAGACTTTGAGCTACTCAGGCAGCCTGGAACAACCACCACCAACACCACCGCCCCCCACCCCTTGCACAAAACAGCCCTTTAACCATGGACACACCCATTGCACATCCGCCCAATTGTTGTCATCATGTCTTGGCATTCATAATTAAGCAAGTGAAAGGGTGAATTCACACTCGGGACGCAATAATGGGCAAGATGTGGCAGTGGTGATAATTATTAAATTTAAGATGCCCATAACAAACAAAATATATAAATGATCAACATGACAACTCATCAGACACCCTTGTGCATACCCTCAGTGAATTACAATTGCTTCGCTTTCCTCTTCCTACCACTTCTACGCGGTACATGCTCTGTGGCTTCAGCATAGGTAGTGGCAGGTTGCTCAGATCCCTGCCCTGACTGCTGAGGTGGTCTCGGCCTAGTACCTCTGGGTTTTGGAGCCCGTGAGGGCCCCACCAAAACTGCTCCATCTGCACCTGTGCAAGAGCAGACTTGGCCATCGGGAGAGGAGGCAGCATTTCGGTTACTGGTTGAGAAGGGGGCAACGGGTGAGACATGGGAGCGCTTTGAGTGGAGTCCCCACTTCCATGTTCCACACTGTCTTGGTGGCAGAAGCAGGTTTTTTTCCTCCTATCTCCTGGGTACTGGCCTTCCTGCTTCGCACACCAGCCAGTAGATCATCAAGGGATACATCGGTGAACCTGGCCGCTGCCTTTGCTCTATGCTCTTCCATCTCTATGTTTCCTCCTTTCTCCTTCAAAATCCATTTTTGCATTGCCTCTTTAAGTAGCGGACTTCAGATCGTGTCATGCGGGTGCGCAGTACGCTCGCTGCACAGCTTGGAGACGCAAAACTCAGATGTTAAATTAAGTGTCTTCAATTGAGCTGCGATCACTCAAACCAACGTGCTCAAATTATTTCTGGGTTTCCCACACAATTATTTACCCATCCACTGAGTTCCCGCCACCATGCTAAAATCATGGCCCTTGTCTCCGAGGTGAACAAATTCTTTAGCTGACTGTTCTAACCTTGATGGTGATGAAGTTACATGGTAGGATGATTAAACTGTGCTAGCGTGACTGTGTGTGACGGCCATCTGATGTATAGTTAATTGCATGTGTGTTTGTATCATGTTAGTACAGTAAGAATGCAGTACAATAGTTTCTTCAATAGCTTGCAAGACTAACTTAGATTACAAGATATAGTTTTAAAAAAGGTAAACAAGATACTGTCTTCCATTAACGGAGAAAGAACATTACAAATTTTGTGTGTACTCTATACACTTTCTTGGGTTCAGCATCACAGGTCTGTCTCTCCCATAAGCGGACCTCACGGCCCCTACTATAAGGAGTTTACCTTTATTGACCAATATCTAGTTATACAATAGCATGGCCCAGGGTCTGTAACAAAAAGTCTCCTTGTTGCGTGTGCTGAATACTGTCACATTGCACATACTGTACCTTTCTTCTGTCTTTCAGAGACAGACTAAGAAGCACTTGAGCGAGATGAAGCCATTTGTAAAATGAAAGCTGATTTATTTCACATGTAATATATGAATGAATAGAATACCATTTTCACAGCGAGATTTATCTATTTCCTTTCACACACATCAAAAATAATAAATTCCACAGACTTTCCCCTTGATTTGGGCTTACCTCACTTGACCAGGTAGTATCACTAACTGGCACTAACTTTAGAAAGAAGAGACTTCTTTACCCCTCTCTCTGTTCTAGACACAAACCTCCTCAAGTATGAGGGCTTGAGCAGCGGGGGGCTCTGCCAAGGACAGAGCCAGGCAGTGTTGAGTAGATGGAAGTTACCGATCTAGGCCATGGGGAGGATTTGGGTCTTAAAGCTCAGCTCGGGGTTGAACAGGATGGTGAGATTTCTAGTGAGCTGGTTCAGCCTGAGAGAATGGCTGGGGAGGGGGATGGAGTCAGTGATGAGGGAGCAGAGTTTGTGGCAGGGGCCAAGGCCAACCTAATATTCAGCTCGTGGGAGTCGTGACTCATTTGTAACTTGATGCTGTAAAAACATTGTGACAGCAGGGAGGCAATTGCAGGGTCACGGGAAGTGGTGATGGAGCAGAGCTGGGTATCATCAATGTACACGTCAAAGCTGACTCCAGACCTGCAGAGGGGTAGCATGTAGATAAGGATGAGGAGAGGGCCCAGAATAGAACATTGGGGACTGCAAAAGTGACAGTGTGGCAGAGGGAAGAGAACCATTGCTGGAGACACACTGGCCGTGTTCTGACAGGTAAGAATGGGTGCAAGGGCATTCCCAAGGAGCTGAACGACAGGGTGATATGGTGAACCATATCAAACACTGTGAAAATGGCAAGGAGCCACGGTCACAGTCACAGAGAACATCATTCATGACTTTGGTTAGGGTCGTTTTGGTGCTGTGAGAAGGACCGATGCTGGACTAAAGGGATTCGCACAGAGTTTTGGGAGAGATGGGCATGAAATTGGGAAGCGTCATCACATTCGAGGACTTTAGAACAAAAGAGGAGTTGGAGATGGGTGGTTGCTGGGACAGTAATTGCAGATGATGGATGGGTTGAGGGTGGGATTATTTGAGGATGGGACAGAGGAACAGGGCCTGGGGAAAGGGAACCATTGATGTCAGCGAGCATGGGAGTCATGAAGGACAGTTGAGTTGTGTGGGAAGAGGATTCAGGGAAAAGAAAGTGGATCTCACGAGCTAAATGAGCTTCGAAATGCGGGGGTGGGGGATATGGGTGAGAAACTGTAGAGACAAGGATCGTGGGCTGGAGTGATATCTGTCTCTCTCTCTTTCTCTCTCTCTCTCACACACACACAATGTGATGGCGGGTGCCCCATCAATGTATTAACAGGCACAGAGGCCTGAGGCCTACATCATCTAACCTAACAGTCCCACTTTGGGCAGCCAATGCAAAGGACACTGGGTGCCTGTGCACTGGACTCATTAAGCCCTTGCTTCCCTGTGGCTGCAGTTCTCTAGCTGCACAGTGCCCATAGGAGGCTGCATTAAAAACAAAATCCCTGGCACTGCTGCACCAAGCCCCCCCGCCCCTCCCATTCCCTCCCCTCCCCTCCACGCCAGATAATTGCTCGGCTTAGGATGGACAGCGGGCAGCCTTTCTTCGGATGTTGGCACCCGACATTCCAGCCCTTGCCACCTCCGATAGCTAGCAATGCTTCCGGAGCGTCGGAAGGTTGTGCAAAGCGAGTTGACCGTGTGTTATCGATTGAGGTCAATTCGTTTTGTGTGTAGGTGCATGGTGGGACCAACTGGTGCCAGTGTCACTGTGCACTGATTGTACTATCCACCTAATTACAGCTCAGACTCCCAGTGGAAACAAAAATTGGCTCATTTTTAATTAAAAAGGAACTATCAACTTCAGGGAGAGTGTTGCCCCATCAATGAAGAAAGTGCCGTAACCCTAATCTGGCATCCAGCTCCTGGGATTGGGTTGCTCCCTCTGTGCCTACATCTGACGATACTGTTTGCATCAGCAGTGGTATGATTTAACCACATGAATCCAAAATGCCTGCGGCCTAATCAGATGTCTGTCTTCAGCACCAACCACAGGGGACCACCGTGGCCGGTGCTGGGAGCAGGCGGCTCCATGCCGTCTGCCCTGAGCTCCCTAGCTCCCGCCAATCAATCAGAATCTCAGTGTTGCTGCTCCATCAGGGCTGTCCTTTTGTTAATATTTTATATAAAGAGACCCTGATTTTCCGACCGAGGCACCTCTCCAGTGAGATGGGATTACAGCCATCGCGGAAAGTCCCCTGACCTCAGCCATTAGCTCCGACCCCCACCACCCCCCGCCACGCAGGAGGTGGGCTTCCTGGCCTCTTCGCACTGGGGGGGGGGGGGGCGAAGTCTTGCCGTGGGGAGGAGGAGGCAGCTGCTGAGCTGCCTGCGGACAATATTTCTCTCCTGTCGATGGGGAGGGTCGATGCACAATCCTCCTCTTCTGCTCAAATTGCCGGGGCATGAAACGCTGGATGGCGGGGCCAAACCTGTGCGTCCAGCGAGCCATCGGAGAAATAGTGGGAAATGCGGCTGGAGCCAACTGGTATCAAGCCTCAGCCATGGCTCTGTGGGTAGCACTCTCACCTCAGAATTAGACTTGAGCACAAAATCTAGGTCGACACTCCCAGTGCAGTAGTGAGGGAGTGCTGCATTATTGGAGGCTCTGTCTTTCGGATGAGACTTTAAACAAAGTTCCATCTGCCCTCTCAGACGGACGTAAAAGATCCCATGGCACTATTTTGAAGAAGAGCAGGGGAATTCTTCCCGGTGTCCTGGCCAATATTTATCCCTCAACCAATATCACCAAATCAGATTATCTGGTCATTATCACATCGCTGTGCACAAATTGGCTGCCTCATTTCCTACCTTACAACAGTGACTACATTTCAAAGGTACTTCATTGGCTGTGAAGTGTTTTTGGGTGCCCTGAGGTGATGAAGGTAGCTATTTAAATGCAAGTCTTACTTTTATCAAGGAATAGTGACTTGAATTTTCTAGCGCTGGTTTTTTGATGGATCTGAGGCGCACAGAACTGGAGTCAGCTCAGTTGGATTAGGATTGTGTAATGGTCACTTGTTGGACATGGACCTTGTTCAATGGTTTGAAACCCTCTTCTTTTCCAAGCTATTCTCCCCAACCCGCTTCCCTCACTACCTGGTCAAGCACACTTGAGAGGGCGGCCAAGTGCTGTGGTCTGTTGACCTCTGACATTGACTCTTTGGACTGGCTGCTCAGAGAGGTGTGACTTTGGCCCAATATTGATGGTCCAAATGACTGTCCCTCTCACTGTGGGGAAACGCCTGTAATCACCACTTCCACGCAGCCTCACAGCTGAGATTAGGAATTTTGTGGCATGGCCGATGTGAATGGCAAGACCCACTGTTCCATAATGCATTTTACTCCATTACGCTCTGCCAGCGAGCCCTCACCGTGAAATCTGACAGTAGCCATTACCAGCACTGGTGCTTTTCCTATTCAATGCTGCTGCTTCTGATGCCAAGGACCTACTCAGACAGCACTGGTTAATAGCAGCAGGTAGTCAGGGCAAAGTGTATTAAATTGTTGCAAGTACCTGTATCCTAACTCACCCCAAGTCCCATTCACCCATCACCCCTGTGCTCGTTGACCTACATTGGCTCCCGGTCTGGCAACGCTCGATTTTAAAATTCTCATCCTAGCTTTCAAATCCCTCCATGGCCTCACCCCTCCCTATCTCTATGACCTCCTCCAACTCTACAACCCTCAGAGATCTCTGCACTCCTCCAATTCTGGCCTCTTGCGCATCCCCAATTTCCATTGCCCCACCATTGGTGGCCGTGCCTTCAGCTGCCTAGGCCCTAAGCTCTGGAATTCCTTCGCTAAACCTCTCCACCTCTCTATCGCTCTCTCCTCCTTTAAGACACTCCTTAAAACCTAACTCTTTGACCAAGCTTTTGGTCATCTGTCCTAATATTTCTTTATGTGAGTCTGTGTCAAATTTTGTCTGATAACGCTCCTGTGAAGCGCCTTGGAACGTTTTTACTATGTTAAAGATGCTATATAAATGCAAGCTGTTGTTGTAGGGGCATGGACAACAGGCCAGGAATAAAATATGTACTTATGTTATAGTCCAGTCTAAATTGTCTGTACTGTTCTTGATGTCTATCATGATGTTAGATTGAGCATAATCCCTTCTTGAGCTTTGATCCATTTTTCCCTGACCCTCTAAAACTAACACTGGGCAAAACATGTGGAATTAATAAGTGGCTGATTGGGAATATCGTGTGGTCCCGCCCCCCTCGCCTGTCTGTTGGTGCATTCCAAAGCCATGAGCTGGAACCAGACTCGACAGAGAGCACAGACACATACTCCTCTCAGTACCCGTACCCAGCCGCACACTCCCTTTTACAGTCGCAATCTAGGACCATCACAAAAGATGGGGACATTGATCCAGTACCTGACCGTGGTATCGGCCATTGTTCTGGCCGTGCAGAGTCAGCCCTCATTTATGGAATACATCGAGAGAAGACTGGCCGCTTTCGAGGTAAGACTTTTAATACTCGCCATCATGCTGTTTCTGATTTGCAAATGAGGAAACAATTAGAATTTTTAAAGTTTTATAGGTTTGTGGTCTATGAGGTGCTGAGTTGGGGATTTGGAATGAATGTTCAGTTTCTCCAGCTGCCCGTGCTTTGTGTAGTAGGACTGCATTTTCTCTGCTGATTTGAGTGAAAGTGTGGCTGCTTTTTCTTTTAAGCACTTGGCAATTTAATTTCTGGTATCGCACTGTATTTGTGTGCTAGTTAAACAGGGCTTTTAACAGGGTTTACTTTACACGGATAAAAGAATGTCTCGAATAGCACTAAAGGGAACTTTAAGTGAACGTGTTAACCAGTGCACTATCAGAGGAAATTAAACCCCTCTGAGTGACTTCCAGTGATCCTAAGAATTCCCAATCCTTAAACTGTGCGGTAAAGAATCAGGATCCTTGACGGAGATCTTTAAGGGAATCTCCAACTTCATCACATGTACCCATCCAGTTGCACTGCACAAACACAGTCATGTAGTGTGTATGACAATGGGCCAGATGGAATACACAGGGTGCATTGAGCATCAAGTGACAAGAAGGGTAATCTCCATATTAAATTAGCCCATAATAGCCCAGTTTTTAGATACTGCACAGTGTGCTCAGGTGCAGTGTGAAGCTGATTTTCTACAATTTTGGAGGGACTTGATGGGTGTTGAACTGAGGTGAATTATAAAAGAAAGACTTGCATTTATATAGTGCCTTTCACCACCTCAAGAAAGCTTTATAGCCAATGAAGTGTAGTCACTGTTGTAATGGAGGAAACACAGCAGCTAATTTGCATACAGCAAGCTCCCACAAACAACAAAGTGATAATGACCAGATAATCAGTTTTATTGATGATGGTTGAGGGATAAATGTCAGGCACCAGGGAGAACTTACCCCACCCATTTCTCTGGAGTGGGACTTGAACCCACAACCTTCTGACTCAGGCTCGAGAGTGCTAACCAACTGAGCCATGGCTAGCACATAGATTATTGATAGAAATGGTTGAAAAGGGCAGCATCATCGTAGTAGGGCCGTTTTAAGCTGTTTATTGTGTCGTAGATTGCATCTACTGCCCAAGATTTATTCTTTTTAACCTCAGTTTTAACACAAAAATGAGCTCCCCAATGGCTCACTTGGTGAATACACTGCCTGGTGTGAAATTGAACCAAAACAGAAGGTGAGGTTCCAGGTTCAATCCCCAACTGCGCTAAATTGGCTAATTTCAGCTGGAGTGGCAGTAGTGACAGTATAGTTAGCCTCAAGTCCCCAAGGCTAGGAAAGGGACCATCATCCAAGATTCCCAATCCTGATCATTATTCATTGACCCCTAGTGGATGTACATGCAAACTGAGTGAGAACAACATCGAGCTTGGCTATGATGCCCCCACAGTTGAATAGCCTGCTGGCACTCAATGGCCAGGCTCACGCAAAGAGTAGCCACTTGGGAAAAGTACTGGACAGTTGCTAAAGCCCATGGTAACATATCTCAGTATGAGTGAGCGCCTCCAGGGAGAGATGGTGCTGGGATCCCTGTCGTAAAGGGAGAGTGGGTGCTCGGAACCCTTTCATAAAGGGAGAGTCGGAACTGGGATCCCTGTCGTAAAGGGAGAGTCGGTGCTAGGATCCCAGTCGTAAAGAGAGATTTGGTGCTGGGATCCCTGCCGTAAAGCGAGAGTCGGAACTAAGATCCCTGTTGTAGAAAGAGATTCAGTGCTCGGATCTCTGTCGTAAAGGGAGAGTCGGTGCTAGGATCCCTGTTGTAAAGGGAGAGTCGGTGCTGGGATCCCTATCGTATGGGGGGAGACAGTGCTGGGATCACTGTCGTAAAGGGAGAGTCGGTGCTGGGATCCCTATCGTATAGGGAGAGTCGGTGCTGGGATCCCTAGCGTATGGGGGGAGACAGTGCTGGGATCACTGTCGTAAAGGGAGAGTCGGTGCTAGGATCCCTGTCGTAAAGGGAGAGCCGGTGCTGGGATCCCTATCGTATGGGGGGAGACAGTGCTGGGATCACTGTCGTAAAGGGAGATTTGGTGCTGGGATCCCTGTCGTCTCGGGAGAGTCATTGCTGGGATCCCTGTCATAAAGGGAGAGTCGGTACTAGGATCCCTGTCGTAAAGGGAGATTTGGTGCTGGGATCCCTGCCGTAAAGCGAGAGTCGGAACTAAGATCCCTGTTGCAGAAAGAGATTCAGTGCTCGGATCCCTGTCGTAAAGGGAGAGTCGGTACTAAGATCCCTGTCATAAAGGGAGAGTCGGTGCTAGGATCCCTGTCGTACAGGGAGAGTCAATGCTGGGATCCCTGTCGTATAGGGAGAGTCGGTGTTGGGATCCCTGTCGTATAGGGAGAGTCGGTGCTGAGATCCCTGTCGTATAGGGAGAGTCAATGCTGGGATCCCTGTCGTCTCGGGAGAGTCGGTGCTGGGATCCCTGTCGTATAGGGAGAGTCGGTGTTGGGATCCCTGTCGTATAGGGAGAGTCGGTGTTGGGATCCCTGTAGTATAGGGAGAGTCGGTGCTGGGATCCCTGTCGTATAGGGAGAGTCGGTGCTGAGATCCCTGTCATATTGGGAGAGTCGGTGTTGGGATCCCTGTCGTATAGGGAGAGTCGGTGCTGAGATCCCTGTCGTCTCGGGAGAGTCGGTGCTGGGATCCCTGTCGTATAGGGAGAGTCGGTGCTGGGATCCCTGTCGTATAGGGAGAGTCGGTGTTGGGATCCCTGTAGTATATGGAGAGTCAATGCTGGGATCCCTGTCGTCTCGGGAGAGTCGGTGCTGGGATCCCTGTCGTATAGGGAGAGTCGGTGTTGGGATCCCTGTCGTATAGGGAGAGTCGGTGCTGGGATCCCTGTCATATAGGGAGAGTCGGTGCTGGGATCCCTGTCGTATAGGGAGAGTCGGTGCTGGGATCCCTGTCGTATAGGGAGAGTCGGTGCTGGGATCCCTGTCGTATAGGGAGAGTCGGTGCTGAGATCCCTGTCGTATTGGGAGAGTCGGTGCTGAGATCCCTGTCATATAGGGAGAGTCAATGCTGGGATCCCTGTCGTATAGGGAGAGTCGGTGCTGGGATCCCTGTCGTATAGGGAGAGTCGGTGCTGGGATCCCTGTCGTATAGGGAGAGTCGGTGCTGAGATCCCTGTCGTATTGGGAGAGTCGGTGCTGAGATCCCTGTCATATAGGGAGAGTCAATGCTGGGATCCCTGTCGTATAGGGAGAGTCGGTGCTGAGATCCCTGTCATATAGGGAGAGTCGGTGCTGGGATCCCTGTCGTATAGGGAGAGTCCTTGCTGAGACTCACTACCAAACCCCCATTTCTAATTCAAACTCTTACAATGAATCGTTTGTAAATTATTCTGGTTGTTTGGGTTGAATTTTTTTTCATATTATTGTTTATAGAATGAATTCTGATGACGTCACCGGAAATACTGGCTCGGTCAATTTACTGATTCTGATATTTTATATTTACCATATTAGGGAAATCAATAGATACTATTAATAGCCCAGGGTAACCTGCCTTCAGATGGATACATGTTAAGCCTTCCAGCTCTGGTCTATTTCACTTAGTCTGTTCCAAGTTCTGGGGTGCAAAAAGTGGTGAAAATAAAGATTACCCCCCTATTGTGTCCCATCCAACTCCCCCTCTACCCCCTTCATTGGGACACTCCACCAACCCTCCTGGTTCACACCATCAATCTTTGCTCACTCCAACCTCATTGAGGCTGATCCTTCTCTTCCACCGCACACCCATTCAAGCTGGCCCTCTTCTTCCTCCCTCATCAGCTTCACTCTCACTCCTCATTCCCCCTCGGTTATTCTCATTCCTCTCCCACCCCAATGTACCACTCCCAGTTTGTGAACCTTCCCTCTCCCCTTCACTGCCATCTATTCCCCTTTCCCCTTCATTGTTCTCTCCCCTCTCCATTCATTGTAATACATTCCCTCTTCATTCATTACCCTTTTATTGCCCTCCATTCTCCACTCCTCTCCAACCTGATTCTGGATGCTAATAGATCAGAGTCTCTCTCTCTGCACCACTATTGCTGCTAATGGCAGGGATTCTGGCTAGTTGTATACTGGAGGCAGGAACTGCAGATCCACCTACAGCATATCTAGGAACAGGAATAAGCAATTCAGCCCCTCAAGCCTGTTCTTCCATTCAGTCAGATTGTGGCTGATCTGTACCTCAACTCCATTTACCCCCCTTTGATCCATATCCCTTGATACAATAACCTAACAAAAATCTATTGATTTCAGTCTTGAAAATTTCAATTGTCCCAGCATCCACAACCTTTTGGGGAAGAGCGTTCCAGATTTCCACTATCCTTTGTGTGAAAAAGTGCTTCCTTATTTCATTCCTAAATGACCTGGCTCTAACTTTAAGATTATGCCCTCTAGTTCTGGATTCCTCCACCAGGTGAAAGAGCTTCTCTCTATCTACCCTTTCAAATCCCTTTATCATTTCAAACACCTCGATCAGATCACCCCTCAACCGTCTAAACTCAAGGGAATACAAGCCAAGTTTATGCAACCTGTCCTCATAATTTAATCCTTTAAGGCCTGGTATCATTCTCGTGACTCTGCGCCACATCCTCTCCAAGGCCAATATATCTTTCCTGAGCTGCAGTGCCCAGAACTGAACGCACTACTCCAAATTGGTTCTGACCAAAGCTTTGTACAACTGAAGCATCACTTCCTCCCCTTTGTGTTCCAAACCCCTTGAGATAAAGGCCAACATTCCATTCACCTTTTTAATTACCTTTTGTACCTTTTAGTGATTTGTGCATCTGGATCTCGTCTCCACAGTTCCTAGTCTCTTGCCAATTAGAAAATATTCCAATTCATCATTCTTGCATCCAAAGTGGATGACTTCACACTTCCCCACATTGAATTCCATCTGTCATGGTTTTGACCACTTACTTGATATATCTATGTCCCTTTGCAACTTCCTACTCCCATTTGCACACCCTACTGTGCCTCCCAACTTAGAGTCATCTGTAAACTTATACAATGCTCTATTCCTTCATCCAGGTCATTGGTGTATATGTTGAAAAGCTGAAGCCCCAGTACAGATTCCTGGGGAACAGCGTTGGTCACATCCTGCCAATCAAAGTACCTTCTTGTTATCCCTACTGTCTACCTCCTAACCAATTACCAGCCCATATCACAAGGGTACATCAGTTGGAATCACCACCATTAGCAAGGTTGAGGAGAGGGGGGCCCTTGTCTGGCCCATTAGCAGCTGGAAATGGATCAGAGCAGGGGTGCAGATGGGGGAGTGGGGACTTGGGTAGGAGCAGGAAAGAGAGGAGCAGTGGTGCTGAGATAACTGGGCCTGCTTTTTGCCTTCTAGTGCGCTGCACTGCTGGAGGGTGGGAGTATGGGTCACCGGAAGGTTCTGTCGGCCCTGGATTGAACGTGTGGAAAGAAGACCTGGGAAAAGGAGTGCGGTTCTATTTTTAATCTGCAAAAACGATATGATAGCTCTAAACTGAGTTCATTGACCTCAACAGAATAATTCTGAAAACATATGGATTAAAACTGCTCGATTGGCCGAGGTTGCTTATTCCAGTGAGTAATTTAATACACCAGCTCTCTGGGGGGACAATTTTCAGCGAGATAGCGAGGGGCTAGCCAGGGACTGTTTTCAGACTACAGGGTTGAATTAGAGGGAAAATGTCTTTATCTGAACAGCTGTCTGCAGCGGAAGCTCAATTATCGGCCCTGATTGGTGGGCCCCACCTTGGCAGTTCATGAAAACTGGCGAATAATCAAGAATCGCACACTATCCATTGGGAATGGAATTTTAATGGGAATTTTCGTAAGTGAAGTAACCTTACTCAAGGAGGGGAACAGAGGTATTGGAGGGAGTATCAAGCAATGCTCCCGTGCACCATCCTGTATTAGGATGTCAATTTGGGGTCACTTCCATAAGATCATAGAATCATACAGCATTAAAGGAGGCCATTCAGCCCATCATACCTGTACCAGCTCTTTGAAAGAACTATCCGATTAGTCCCCTGGTCATTCCCCATAGCCCTACAACTGTTTCCTTTTCAGGTATTTATCCAGTTCCCTATTGAAAGTGACTTTTGAATCTGCTTCCACCACCCTTTCAGGCAGTGCATTCCAGATCATAACAACTCACTGCGAAAAGAAAAAATGCTCCTCATCTCCCCCTTGGTTCTTTTGCCAATTGTCTTAAACCTTTGTTCTCTGGTACTGACCCTCCTTTCTTTTCAGCAAAGTAAGTGGGCATGGTGCACAGAGAATATATGGCGGGAATCTGAAGATAAATAGAAAGCATTGAGTAAAATAATTTTCTAACCTCCCCCCGCACCATCGCCCAACACAACAAAAGGGCAGCAACAACAATAACAAATCGCATTTATATAGCACCTTTAACGTAGTAAAATATACCAAGGTGCTTCCCAGGAGCATTATCAAACAAAATTTGTCACCGAGCCACATAAGGAGATATTAGGACAGGTGACCAGGGTCACAGTGGTAGGTTTTAAGGAGGTCTTAAAGGAGGAGAGAGAGGTAGAGCAGAGAGGTTTAGGAAGGGGATTCCAGAGCTTAGGGCCTGGGCAGCTAAAGGCACGACGCCAATGGTGGAACGACTAAAATCGGGAATGCGCAAGAGGCAAGAATTGAAGGAGTGCAGAGACCTCAGAGGGTTGTAGGGCTGGAGGAGGGTACAGAGATAGGGAGGGGCGAGGATGAGAATTGAAAACAAGGATGAGAATTTTTTAAATCGAGGCATTCCCGGACCGGGAGCCAATGTAGGTCAGCAAGCACAGGGGTGATGGGTAAACGGGACTTGGTGTGAGTTATGATACGGGGCAGCAGAGTTTTGGATGAGCTCAAGTTTACGGAGGGTGCAAGGTGTGAGGCCGGCCAGGAGAACATTGGAATGGTCGCGTCTAGAAATGACAAAGGCAAGGATGAGGGTTTCAGCAGCAGATGAGCTGATGTAGGGGCGGAGACGTACTCAAGAGCTCGATCAGAATTAGAACATAGATGACACATCAGTAATAAACCCCCTTCTGTTTCTTGTGCAGGATCGAATCAGTGTCTGGCATGATCAGACACAGAGGTACTCCTCAGAATACAGAGAATTCAAGAACCAGATACTTGGTCTAGTGGAAGGCTTGGATAAGGAGAGAGAAGAGCAAAGGCGCAACCTTGAAATGGCAAATTCTCGCATCGAACGCATAGAACGGGAGATGGACTACTTAGAGACCAGAAATCCCGTGCCCACCTGTGTGGAGATGGAGGACAAGCTTATCGAGCAAAGTGTTGAAAAGGCTCAGGAAAAGAAGAAACCTAAACATAGCAAGATGATAGGTAAGATAGTGAATTAATAAATGGAGGGCACTCCAGTCAGAAGCAATCTTGTTCTTGTATTTTCACTGCTGGTTTTTGAAGCTTTTCTAAACCATTCTAATCAACCAAAAATGGTCACTGATAGCCCCTTAATGACTTCAGAAAGAAAGAAAGAACTTACATTTATATAGAGCCTTTCATGACCTCAGGATGGCCCAAAGCACTTTACAGCCAATGAAGTACTTTTGAAGTGTAGTCAATGTTGTAATGTTAATTGCACAGTGTGGAGCTGAGCCAGGAATGTTCCAGGTATGACCTCCTCCACTCCCCTCCCCTTCCACACACACACACACACACACACACACAAACACACACAAGTCTGAGATCAGTTATCTCAGCCCTAACAGCCATGGATGTGTTACACGTGGTCTCAGTTCCCCAAGGACCAGGGAAGGGAAGAATCAGCCAGGGTTCCTCTCTTCTCTATCCAATTAACACTGCTTGAATGTGTGTGTGTGTATGTGTGTGTGTTTGAGTGTGTGCACACGTGTGTGTGTACGCATTTGTATATACATGTATGTGTGTATGCACATTTGTGTGTGTGTGCACATGCATGTATGCATGTGTACACGTGTGTGTGCCTGTGTTTGTACCTGTACGTGCGTGTATGTGTTTTTTGAATGTCAGGTAAGGATGAAATTGCTCTCAGCTGTGATGCCCCCCCAGATTGAATAGCTTGATGACTAGGCTCAGACGTGAAGAACCGCCAGTTGGGTGAAATACTGGAGAGCCGATTTGTACCCATGGAACCACATATATCAACATGAGTTAGTACATTCCGGACAGGAGTTAATTCAAGACAGTTTAAAGAAAAGACCCATTGTTTCTTTCAAACAATGTTGGAGCTATTAACAAAGGATTTCAAAACTTGGTGACTTTACTTGGAGATGAAGGCAAAATTTAATCAATTGTTTTCTGGCACTTTATGAAGCCAAGCGAAACACAAGAGGCTGCCAAAATATTAACATCACTTGCCAAAAGTGACATTGGCGAATATGGATGGGCCTCTTCTCAGGATAGTGGAGGTAGTTTATTGATACTAAATGTACATATAATACAATCGCAGCTCCCTGTTTTATCAGGCGTGGCGGCTTGAGGCCTACTATCTGCCCAATGGATTTAGTGCTTGCCTTGCCATTAGTCCTGGGGGCCTACAGACAAACTGTGTGCAAGGCTCATTAAAGTCCCAAATGTTATGCTAATTTGGGCATCTCCCTGTAATGTAGCTGCAGCCACTGAACACCAGGCAGTTCAGGGGGGCTCTGAGTTTATCTATTGTATATTAAAAAGGTGAGTGGTTTCAAGATTCCATAGGTACTGTGCATGTAGATATCACTATAAGCATAACATTATGTGACTAATTGATTACAATGGAGCAACACCTAATGGTACATGACAGCTCCTTACTCAACACTCAGAAATACCAATCCATTTCCTTCAAAGAATAAATCACAGTCCTGGGCGCCTAAAATATGTGCAGGTGAGCAGAACAAATTGATCAGAAAGCATTTGGCATTGAATAGTACTGAAACGGAAATAAGGAAAGCGAACATCAGCCATTAAAAGTCCGTTGGTCATTCAGATCAAAAACAAACAAAAAACCATGCACAGTGCGGCTAAAATAACATCTGAAAGCATGAAATCACGCAAGAAATATATTACAGAAGGAAGTAACGGGCCCAAGAAGTGGAAGGGAAACCACAATTACGCCCACCCCAAATGTTTTCATCCCATGTTCAGTACTTTGCACTTAACTGCATGAAATTTCATCTGCTTTTGATTTCTGAGCTGTTTCTTCCCATTCTACTGCCCCTCCCAGTTTGGTACCATCAGCAAATTGGACCATTTTTTAATTGAGTTTCTGAGTCCAGATCATTTATGTAAATCAGAGACATTAGTAGTTCTGACACTGAGCCATGGGGCACCCCACTCAGTATTTCCCTTTTTTTTATTCGTTCATGGGATGTGGGCATCGCTGGCGAGGCTAGCATTTATTGCCCATCCCTAATTGCCCTTGAGAAGGTGGTGGTGAGCCGCCTTCTTGAACCACTGCAATCCGTGTGGTGAAGGTTCTCCCACAGTGCTGTTAGGAAGGGAGTTCCAGGATTTTGACCCAGCAACGATGAAGGAACGGCGATATATTTCCAAGCCGGGTTGGTGTGTGACTTGGAGGGAGTACCCCAACATAACCTCAGGTTCTTATCCATTCCCAGAGATTACCCGGAGACCCCACAGCTTTGAGTTTGACAAGTGATCTTTTGAAAGTCAAGGTACATCATGTCATAGGGCTTTCCACAATCCACCAGGAATGTTAGTTCCTCAAAGAAGCCAAGGAAGTTGGTGAGGCAAGATCTTCCCCTTCTGAATGAATATTGGCTACTGTTTACTAGATTATTATTATACACGTACTCCTTAGGTTTACTCTTGATAATCCATTCCATTATTTTACACAGAATGGATGAGGAACTGATAGGCCTGTGGTTGTCTGTGTCAATTTTATCCCTCTTTTTGAATATGGGCACCTCATTGGCCTGTTTTCAATCTATTAGTACCTCCCCAGTGTCCATTGACTCCTTCGTAATGATCATCAGTGGCTAACAAGTCTCCTCCTGAGCCTCTCTCAGTACTCTGAGATAAATACCATCTATCCCTGGGGATTTATTTGTTCAGAGCCCTTTTAGCCTGTCTAGGACTTCCTTCTCATTTATATTGACGTTGTTTATTTTGTTTTGAATATTTCTGTTTGGAGAGGTATGTTGCTCATCTCTTCCCTTGTGAATCTTCCAGGGTATTAGCTATTTTGTGCATCATTTATGGTTTTCAACTCTTCTCTGACTGCTCTCTTACTGTTACAGTACTGAAAGAATGTTTTTAATGTTCTGTTTCTCCTTTGTTGCTATGCTTTTTCTAGGTCTCTCCGTATCTCTCTGATCACCTTTTAACTCGCTTCTCCATTTTCTTATATTAATCCCAGTGAATCCCATCCCCTTTCATCCTGCAGGATTTGTAGGGGTTGCTTTTCCTCTTTATATCACTTTTAATTTATTTGTTAATCACAAGAGGCAGCCAGGCATTTAAAGGGGGCACAGCCCCAAAAGAGGAAATTTTGTTTTAGGTCTCTGCTGAGACGGGGACGTAAAAAGGTAACTGCACCGGGCCGTTCTGGAGGAAGAGGTCCAACCATTTACTGAATAGGTTCTAATTTTTCACAATGTTCTTCTACTGCTGAGGATGGAAAAGGCCATGAAATCGAATATAGGGAGTAAACTGTGCGATGAAGCTTCGTGTAATGGGAGCACACATCAGGGAGATCAGTATGGAGGTCAGCCTGCTCGATTTTATGGACCCCATTCATCTTCCATCCATTGGTTTTACAGCAAATTGTGCAGGCTGTGAAGGGAGTTCCACTAATGTAAATGAGGTCTTTGGCCAGGTCTGCTCGATCCTAGAAATAAGGAGAAATAAAATCAGAAACTGATGTTCGGGCCTGTTGGATGTGTTACTTACATCCAGCAAGTGGGCCTCTCCCGTCACACGGCGCCTACTTTTTTGCCCGTCTGTCATTCAGTCAGGACCTTGTGTTGGACATAGTTCCAAAAGGAATCCAAAGGTTACTTCTATTTTTTTCAACCTTTCACTTTGGTCCTTGTTTCATTTGGATTGCTCCCCCCGTTTACATTGCTAAATCTGACTCCCTTTATCCCATTGGCAGAATTGGAGCCCCACAGAGAAGGGGACCGATGTCAGCAGTGTAAACACGGGGAGCTGGTGCTGCAATGCTGCTCTTCTGTAACCCAAACTAAACAAGCACCAAGTATGAAAGTGCCGTCTGGCGTCTCACCCAAATAGTCATGGGAACCAGTGTGTTCATTGATGAAGATGAGCAGGAAAATAACTACTGACCAAAATTATTGTATTTCTGACAACCTGACCAAAATTAGAACTAAATTTCTCATATAGACTAGAACTAAAATAAGGCTAAAATCTGGGACTAAATCTAAAACTCAAATTATTTCTAAGATCAAAACAACACTGCAGTGAGCCTCGATGGTGAGTGTTGCAGGGAATTCGACCTCCGAGAGCTCAATCCTGTCTTCAGCCAACCTCCACTCTCACACAGGCACTCACACCAGTGTTCCTGGAAAGTATTCAGGAAATTGGAACCCTGGGTGAGTTTTCTCTCTCTAGCCCAAGCCAGTCGTAGCACCCTAATTGCCACCTGATTGCGATCAACTAACTCTGCACGGAACGAGGATCAAAGTTGGGATCTTCCTGGCCCATGTGGCTCAGTTAAAAAGAAAGAAAGAAAGAAAGACTTGCATTTATACAGCACCTTTCACAACTTCAGGACTTCCCAAAGCGCTTTACAGCCAATGAAGTACTTTTGAAGTGAAGTCACTGTTGTAATGTAGGGAAATGCGGCAGCCAATTTGCACACAGCAAGGTCCCACAAACAGCAATGAGATAATGACCAGATCATCTGTTTTAGTGATGTTGGTTGAAGGATAAATATTGGCCAGGACACTGGGAGATCTCCCCTACTCTTCTTCGAATAGTGCAATGGGATTTTTTACGTCCACCTGAGAGGCCTTGGTTTAACGTCTCATCTGAAAGACGGCACCTCCGACAGTGCAGCACTCCCTAAGTACTGCACTGAAATGTCAGCCTAGATTTTGTGCTCAAGTCTCTGGAGTGGGACTTGAACCCATGACTTTCTGACTCCAAGGCGACTCATTGGATAGACTCGCTGAGAGTGAAATTGGTCCAGGCCAGTGGTGCAAAAGGGGCTCTTGGAGAATCGGCAACCCGATTTACACCGTGCCAGATTTACACCACGCCCGACTTACACCACGCCCGACTTACACCGCCCCCGACTTACACCGCCCCCGACTTACACCACCCCCGACTTACACCGCGCCCGATTTACACCGCGCCCGATTTACACCGCCCCCGACTTACACCACCCCCGATTTACACCACCCACGATTTACACCGTGCCCGATTTACACCACCCCCGATTTTCTTTACCATTGAAGTCGATGGAGGGAGCTCATTTTCTGTTTCCAGTTCAAATTCTCAGAAAAATGTTCTTTTCAGCCCTTTGACCTTTTAATTTTGTTCCTGTCCAGATTGCGGAGAAATGATCTCCAATATTAAAGCAATGAAAATTGTCAAGAAGTTGGAGACCACTTCTGGCCTGTGGACCAAGGACCTCATGTCGGACTCGGAGAAGGTGTACGTCTTTGACGGTATAGGAAATGACACAGTCTATGAATTCGCCAGAATAAGGGACTTCACTGACTTCTCTGGCTTGGTGAAAGCAAAGAAAATCAAACTGCCTTACCCGTGGGCTGGCACAGGCCACATGGTGTACAAGGGTTTCCTGTATTACATCAGGAGCGAGCCTCAGTTCCAAGTGATCAAGTTCGACCTGAAGAACCAGACAGTGACTGACAGCTCCATGTTCCCTGCCGAGCAGCAGATCCCAGTGTACGGCCTCTCGCCGTTCAACTACGTCGACCTGGCCGCAGACGAGGACGGTTTGTGGGCCATATACGCCACCAAAGAGAACGAGAAGCACATCTGCCTGGCCAGGTTGGACCCCAAGACGCTGGACATCGAGCAGATGTGGGACACGCCGTGCCCCATAGACAACGCTGAGAACTCCTTCGTCATCTGCGGGACGCTTTACGTGGTGTACAACACCAAGCTCCGCAGCCGCTCGCGTATCCAGTGCGTGTATGACGTCAGTGATACAGTGACCACTGAGCAGGCTCCGTTGGTGTACTTCCCCAAGCGATACGGAACGCACTCCAGCATCAAGTACAACCCAGCGGAGAAGTACCTGTATGCCTGGGACGATGGTTACCAAATAATATACAGGCTGGCAATGAAGAAAAAATCGGATCTGTGAACTTTGCATCTAAATACATCGTATTAATAGGAGCAGGAGGCAGGGAGACCCTCCCCAAAGGGCAGGAGGGAACCAGGGAAAGGTGGAGAGAAATGACGATGTTTTAAGATGGTTGATTTGCTAATTGCCCTGGCTCCATTAAAGTACTTAGCACCGCAAAATAAAATCTGACATATCATTAATGAAGAGATTTATAAGTAACTGTACGTTAACATGGCTGGCGATGTGTTACACGTAATTTAACCGAGTGTTTCCCACGGTGTTGCAAACTGCAGCAGTCAAATTGATGAGATACAGTCGAACGGGGTGACATGTGCTGGGTGCCATTGGAATACGAACACATCGAATACATTCGCATGAAACTTAGTGCCACCGTTAAAATAGCAGGCAGCGGAATTTCACGCAAACGTGTCGATGTGTTCAGATGCTAATAAGTGCACCGAAAGAACTTACATTTATATAGCGCCTTTCACAACCTCAGGACATCCCAAAGCGCTTCACAACCAATGAAGTACTTTTGCAGTGGAGTCACTGTTGTAATGTAGGAAATGCGGCAGCCAATTTGCGCACAGCAAGGTCCCACAAACAGCAATGGAATAAATGACCACATAATCTGTTTAAGGTGTTAGCTGAAGGGTAAATGTTGGCCAGGACACTGGGAGAACACCCCTGCTTTTCTTCGAATAGTGCCGTGGGATTTTTTAATACCCTGGCACTGGGCTCGCCCCTTAACACCCTGGCACTGGGCTCGCCCCTTAACACCCTGGCACTGGGCTCGCCCCTTAATACCCTGGCACTGGGCTCGCCCCTTAACACCCTGGCACTAGGCTAGCCCCTTAATACCCTGGCACTGGGCTCGCCCCTTAACACCCTGGCACTAGGCTCGCCCCTTAACACCCTGGCACTGGGCTCGCCCCTTAATACCCTGGCACTGGGCTCGCCCCTTAACACCCTGGCACTGGGCTCGCCCCTTAATACCCTGGCACTGGGCTCGCCCCTTAATACCCTGGCACTGGGCTCACCCCTTAACACCCTGGCACTGGGCTCACCCCTTAACACCCTGGCACTGGGCTCGCCCCTTAATACCCTGGCACTGGGCTCGCCCCTTAACACCCTGGCACTGGGCTCGCCCCTTAACACCCTGGCACTAGGCTCGCCCCTTAATACCCTGGCACTAGGCTCGCCCCTTAATAGCAAGGCACTGGGCTGGCCCCTTAATACCCTGGCACAAATTTATTTGTCCCTCAACAACCCTGAGGGTAAAATCAGTGAGACATCTATCCTTGTTACAGTTGCTTCTGGCTCCATGCTGTTGTAACGTCAACTAATTTACAACGTATAGCTTGATTGTACTGCCTTGTAACTGATCTATTATCCTATATGTAATCACCATGTATATTTTTTAGAATTATAGTGATTTGTACTAATAATAATCACTAATTATGAGACTGGGTGATGTAAGTGATTAAAATGCTCTGCATTCCATCCCTTTTACAGACTGAGGATGAAAGTCTTTTCTGATGGCTGTAAGTTCATAGACTCATAGAATCTTACAGCACAGAAGGAGGCCATTTGGCCCATTATGCCTGCGCCGGCTCTTTGAAAGAGCTGTCCAATTAATCCCACACGCCCTGCTTTTTCCCCGTCGCCTGCAAATTTTTCCTTTTCAAGTCTATATCCAGTTCCCTTTTGAAAGTCACTATTGAACCTGCTTCCACCACCCTTTCAGTCAGTGCATTCCAGATCATTACAACGCGTTGTGTTAAAAAATTCTCCTCATTTCCCCTCTGGTTCTTTTGCCAATTATCTTAAATCTGTGTCCTCTGGTTACTGACCCTCCTGCCGATGGAAACAGCTCCTCCTGTTTGCTCTATCAAAACCCCTCAATTTTGAACACATCTATTAAAACTCCCCTTAACTTTCTCTGTACTAATGAGGACAATCCCAGCTTCTCTAGTCTCTCCACATAACTGAAGTCCCTCATCACTGAAGTTCTGAAGTAAGATGAGTTTGGTCAGTATCAATTCAGGTTCTACACAGCACGATTCTCGGACGGAGAGACCCGTTACATTTCCGGCCGTCTACTCCAGATATTTTCTCAGAATCAGTGGGTGGGGAGTGAAGTTCATCTCGAGCGCTCAAGAACCGGCAGTCCATTTTGAACTCCGTCCGATTTTCTTTTCCATTGTAGCCGCGTTCTTCCCCACAGCCATTCATCTGGCTCAGCCCGGCACCAATGTCCCTGTCAGATGTGTCGCTGTGGACCTAATAGCTCAGGAATAAAGTGGACTAGCTAGAATCGGGTCTATATGCAGCATGCCTTTTAGCTTTATAAGAGCATTTCCCACATTTGGACCATATCGCTCGGTTGGGCTTTGCCTCCCATGTCACATCAGTTAACAGTGCAGCTATATCGCGATAGTTGGCAATGAACCTGCGGTAATTGCCGACCAACCTAAAGAGTGCCTGTACATGTTCCTTGGTTGTGAGGTGGGCCCAGTCCACCTTCACCTGATTGAGCCTCTGTTTCCCCCTCCCCCACAACCCATTACTAACCATTGCTATACCTGGGAGGGCTTCATTCCAGCAGCACTGAGCACAAAAGATGATATCATGCTTTGGGTTAACAATGGCAGAATCAGAGGCTTATGGAGTAAGCAACAGTATCGCATCTCACATAACTAACCATCACTTTTTTACTTCAGGCCACCCACGAGCAACACCACAGGAGACTAGTTAGTTTCCATTATTTGTGTTGTGCTACAACACATAAGGAGCTGTTCCATGTTGACAGATCTGATGGTGTAGTTGTATTACTAATTTCCAGAACTATCCTCCATCACTGCATCTTCTAATCCAATGAACGCTTACCAAAACACCAAAATCTAGGAGCTCCCCCATTGGATCAGTGGCTAGCACACTGCCCGGTCCAGTACTAAAACCGTACGGACTGGGGGAGGCCAGTTTCCGTCCCTGGCCCTTGCTAAGTTAGCTGATCCCTACTGGTGTAAAAGTTACAGCGCTACATTTGGCCTTAGCATCTCTAGATTAGGAAGGGAAAGATCAGCCATGGTTCCTGCTCCTGATTCCTTTCCAGTGACCTCTGCTGGGAAGTGCACGTGTTGCTGTCTGGGGAGAACAGAATTGAGCTCAACTCCGATTCCCTCCACAATCAAATTTTTTTTTAAATATTCATTCTCGGGACATGGGCGTCGGTGGCAAGGCCGGCATTTATTGCCCATCATCTAGTTGACAAGAGTAGCAGTTTGATGCAACTGAGTGGCTTGCCAGGTTGACTCTGATGACCTGATGACACAAGAGGTCACACATGAAGCATGGCCATTTGGAGAAGATACTGGACGACTGCCGACACCTGTGGAACCGCCTGCTAGCCGTCGAGAGAGGGAGGGAGAGAAGTAAAGCAAAACCAGTTGGTAACTAACTTGTTGCTATGTGACTTTATGTAAATAGGGTCAATACAAAAGTGCAATGTGGTCAAAATAAAAGTGATTGACAGGTATGGGAGGCTGGAGTCAACAGCCCCTGAAGTATACTGGTGAGTGTCATTGATTCTAAAGATCATATAAACTACAAAGGCCGGCCTCCCACCTTTGCACCCTCCATAAACTTGAGCTCATCCAAAACTATGCTGCCCGTATCCTAACTCGCACCAAGTTCCGTTCACTCATCACCCTGTGCTCGCTGACCTACATTGGAGACGCATCGATTTTAAAATTCTCTTTATGTGGCTCGTTGTCAAATTAGTGTCGGACTTGGAGGCCAACATATCTAATATTCTTGGTGTACAAGGGTGAAGTGCCCAGATAAGGGTGGTAGAGGCAGAAACCCTCAACTCATTTAAAAAGTACCTGGATGTGCACCTGAAGTGCTGTGACCTACAAGGCTACGGACCAAGTGCTAGAAAGTGGGATTAGGCTGGATGGCTCATTTTCGGCCGGCACAGACACGATGGGCCAAATGGCCTCCTTCTGTGCCGTAAATTTTCTATGATTCTATAAGTATTCCAGTTAGTCCATGATGTAAGTGCTGGGTTGCAGTGTTGGCAATGTATAGGGACGTACAATCCAAATTCTTCGTAGTCACTGAACCCATCCTGCTGCTAGCTTTTCCATTCCAAGTGCTAACTATATCAATTCTCTAGCTCCGTCTTGGTTTAGACATTGACATCAAATTTGGCCAAGTGGTCAAGTCCAGCAGCTTGATTCAGATCAACACACTAAAAGTCTTGCATTGGGCTAGCCCATTCAGTTTCAGTGGAATCCCCCAATTTAAGGCAACAGAGTACTGATTAGTACAGAGCACTTCTTATACTCACACAGTCATTTAAAAAAAAACTTGCATTTATGTAGGACCTTATCATGTCTCAGAACATTTCAGAGTGATGCCATCCCACGGCCAAATAGCCATGCCAGCCGGCTGGTGCTGGCTGTCTGGGCTCACGGATGGAGAATGGCCACTTGGGTGAGGTGCCAGATAATCACCGGTCGCTGTGGAATCCAATGAGAGTCTGTGTTTTCAGGAGAGATGGTGCAAAAAAGGAAGGAAATTGGACAGAAAAAGTAACAAAGGTTCACCATCAACTATATAGGGCCTTTAAAGGAGAAAAACAGCCCAAGGAACTTCACAGAAGCATAATCAGACACAAGTGGACGCCAAGCCAGATAAGGAGATATTAGGAAGGGTGATCAAAAGCTTGGTCAAAGAGGTGGGCTTTAAGGAGGGTCTTGAAGAAGGAGAGGGAGGTGGAGGGACAGAGAGATGTCGGGAGGGAACTCCAGAACACAAGGCCTAGACAGCTGAAGGCACGGCCACCGATGGCCACGAAGGGGGAGGTGCTACACAAGAAGCCAGAGTCAGGAAATGCAGAGTTCTTGCGTGGGGGGAGAGGGTCGTAGAGCTGGAGAAATACTGGCTTTCTTCTTAAAACTGTGAATTTCAACTGCTTGTACACAAAAAACACACGGTCACAAATTTGCATCCAGATGTTGATGTACTGTCGAGAAACCCAACTGTAACACTGCATGTTTCTATCCTCGGGGAAACATCACAGCTCGTAATGGAAAGGATGATATAATTTTGGCTTGCTTGTGTTCTGTAGCTGTGCTAAAACGTTCCAGAAAACTTTGGCCCATAAACAAAACACATAAAGTCGCTGAAAATGGCTGCATATCAGGTTACAGAGAGGGAAATGTTTCCTTCTTGCGTTTATAGGCAATTACATTATAATTCTGACTTTACCTTATTAACCAGCTGCACTGATCAATCTGGGACATTGTGGGAATTAGTGATGTATTTCAGATGATGCATCTCAGCACTAGGGATATTGGTACCAAATTAAATCTCAGAAAAATGGCGCCTGCTCTTGTGATGTCTCTTTTTCGGAAAGAAAATCAGTCACAATTCCTGCTGGGCTTAGAAGAGGAAAGCCCGGGCTAATCTACAATAGGAACATAGGAACAAGTGTAGGCCATTCAGCCCCTCGAGCCTGTTTCACCATTGAATTAGATCATGGCTGATCTGTATCTCAACTCCATTTACCTGCCTTTGCTCCATATCCCTTGATACCCCTACCCAACAAAAATCTATCAATCTCAGTCCTGAAAGCTTCAATTGACCTAACATCCACAGCCTAATGGGGGAGGGAGTTTCAGATTTCCACTATCCTGTGCGTGAAGAAGTGCTTCCTGATTTCACTCCTGAATAGCCTGGTTCTAATTTTAAGATTGTGCTCCTTGTACTGCCCTCCCCCACCAGAGGAAATTGTTTCTCTTTATCTACCCTATCGAATCCTTTTATCATTTTCAACACCTCGATTAGATTGCCTCTCAATCTTCTATTCTTCAATAAAGCTCCAATTGAGTGTCTTACACATTCAAAAGTTAAGTTCCCCAATAGCTCAGTGAGTAAATGCATCCCTGTATGAACTGGATGATGCAATGGGTTAGACACTGGCCTTTTACATCTGGGACCTGGGTTTAAATCCAGCTCAGACTAATAGGATGAAGGTCTCTCATGACTGATGGGATGAAGGTCTCTCATGACTGATGGGATGGAGGTCTCTCGTGACTGAAGGGATGGAGGTCGCTCATGACTGATGGGATGGAGGTTGCTCATGACTGATGGGATGGAGGTCTCTCGTGACTGATGGGATGGAGGTCTCTCGTGACTGATGGGATGGAGGTCGCTCATGACTGATGGGATGGAGGTCTCTCATGACTGATGGGATGGAGGTCGCTCATGACTGATGGGATGGAGGTCGCTGATGGGATGGAGGTCTCTCGTGACTGATGGGATGGAGGTCTGGTATGCTGGCTGCACACTTGCCAATCTAGAAAACTAACAATAGCTAAGCAAAGGCTTCAAAAAACCTGACATAGTCCCCAAAAAGCTGGCAAATGATTAGAAGCCTACAATGCACAAAAATAGTAGTTACACGGGCTTTATAGCTTAAGGTGTAGATATACACAACAATATTTCACTCATGTTGAAGGCAAAAAAAAGCGTAAGTACATAAGGACTTCTGTTATGTGGAAAGACGAGAGAAGCTGGGATTGTTCTCCTTAGAGCAGAGAAGGTTAAGGGGAGATTTAATAGATGTGTTCAAAATCATGAAGGGTTTTGATAGAGTAAATAAAGAGAAATTGTTACCACCGGCAGAAGGATTGGTAACTAGAAGACACAGATTTAAGGTAATTGGCAAAAAGGCCAGAGGTGAGATGAGGCGAATCTTTTTACGCAGCGAGTTGTTGTGATCTGGAATGCACTGCCCGATAGTGTGGTGGAAGCAGATATAATAGTAACTTTCAAAAGGGAATTGGATAAATACTTGAAGGGGAGAAAATTGCAGGGCTAGCGGGAAAAGTGCAGGGAAGTGGAACTAAACTTTCAAAGAGCTGGCACAGGCATGATAGGCCGAATGGCCTCCTTCTGTGCTATAAGATTTTACAATTCTGCATGAAAATGCAGGGAGAAATCCAAATATTGAAGTGACAAATTTTGTGGTTGATTTGTCAGGGTGTCTGTCGTAGGGCCATTCTCGTCTGGAACATTTTGAATTTATACCTTGTTGAGACATGGGAAGGAAGGAATTAAGTTGAAAATGAGCAGAAAGAACAGTTGGGACCTATGATAATGTGTGCGTGATCAAATTAGCAGAAGACAAAGGCCCTGATCACCTCAGCAATTGATTAAATTAGCAGCTTGAAAACTCATTTACCACAGGCCGAAACTGGGAGCGGCTGAGACTGCTGAGGGTAGCACAAACAGAAAAGAGGGTGACACACCATATAACGCAATGCAGAAACTTATAACCAATCACAAAGTTAAGGGAAATAAGTGGGAGATTTGAATGTATAAAAAGGGATGATTCGATTAAAGCTATGGTATTGTCTGAAGAGCTCGTCCTAGGCTTGACTGTATCCTGCTTATCGCACTGTAACATTGAAATAAAGGCAAGGCAAGAAACAAGGACCAAGTCTGCCTATTTCACCCGACAGATTTAACTTCATTTAACTTCATTGGCGAGCCAGCCATGGACTGCACTTGAACAGCCGTGACGAAAAACAGGGATGGTGAGACTGGACTGAACCCTCACAGAGCTACATGGCCTTAGAGAACAGATACCCCAGTATGACGGGATAGGAGACCCCACCCAGGTGCTAAATAAGGTAAGGCCGCTGCAGCGGACCCATGCCCTGTCGGATAAAGATGCTTGTCGATTGATCCAAGTGTGGTATTGGCGGATGTTTTCTCCACCGGACCAGACTTCCCGGCACATGACGCCCAGACAGCGCTGGTGTGTGAAGTGGTTGGGTATCGGATAGTGGCAGATATGGAAACACCAAACACAGCATAAGCATGACTGTGGAAAGGTGACAAATATGGTGGTGGCAGTAAACGGTGATGACCCTCCACCCCAGAGACAGTACCCATCCCCAAAAGATGTGGAACGAGTGACAGGAGAAGTGATAGCATCTCTGTTAGGACAAGGGAACGCGCCTTACAAAATAATGCAGCCATTTGGCCAGTAAGGAAACCAGATGGCTCTTGGAGGCTGACTATTGATTATCGTCAGTTAGTTAACTATACCCTGCCCGTTGCCCCACTTGTAGCCAACCACCCTGACATGATGTCTAAAATACAGGCCACCATGTATTCAATCTTGGATATCTCGAATGGATTCTGGAGTATTCCAGTACATCCGGATAGCCAATATAATTTTGCGTTCACATTTGGGGAACAGCAATACACGTGGGCAGGGCTACCCCAGGGAATTCACAATTCACCCACATTGTTGATCAGTGCATGGCGGACGTGCTGCGGTCCTGTTCACAACCTAATGATGAAATTGAATATGTGGATGATCTATTACACCAGTCGGAGTCGATGGAAGAGTATTACCTCCTCTTGGAGGAGGTTCTGAGTGTCTTAGAGGAGGCAGGATTTAAGATCAATCCAAAGAAAGCTGCACTTGCGTGGAAAATAGTCACTTTTCTAGGGGTAAAGATTGTGGAGGGAGGGAAAACACCCGACCCAGCCAAAGTGCGATTGATAGCAGAATACCATGACCACACACGGTTATGGCCTTGCGGCTGTTCCTCGGCACTGTCGTCTTCTGTAGGGAATTTATTGAAGGATTTAGTGAAATGGCAGCTCCGCTATACCAACATTTACAGGGTAACCCCGGGAAGGAGGATGCTCTGGAAGATTGGGGCCTGGAATCCCATCAGGCGTTTGAAAACTTTCAAACGGCATTAACGAGAGCCCCGGCCTTACGCAGTCCCGACCCCTCCAGACCCTTTATTATGGAAGTTGTGGTGTCGGAACAGTGCGTATCCGCGGTGGTAATGCAGGAGGTACATGGGAAATATATTCCAGTGGGATATTTTTCATGCACCCTCACCTCAGTAGAGAGATCTTATGACCAATGTACTAAGCAAATTCTGGGAGTCCATTGGGATTTAACCAAATAATCCTCCATACACCACATACCCCAGTGGTATTATTGGTAAAGGGGCAAGTCAAGGGGGTGTTACCAGCAGGGTGGGGAGGGTGGATTATGGAACTGGGTAATAAAGAAATTACGGTTCAACATTCCCACACCTTCCAATTGGCTTCCATGTTACATACCTCATATATGCAAAGTGGAGGAGGCCGTATCAAATGGCCCTATAAGGGCTACCCCACTGATGGACTCCATCAGCGTGTATCAAGATGGCTCACAGTTCTATGACCGGGGCAATACCAGACAGGAGCGGCATGTTGGATCCCACAGGACGGTCGGCCAGTCCTTATCAAGTGCCCACCCCAGCACTCTTCCCAAAAGGCCGAGGTTACTGCGGTTGTCACTGCGTTGCAAGCATTAACAGGGAAGGTTACCGTCTACTCGGATAGTTCTTTTGTCTGTAATTCTCTAACCGAGTATCTACCAATTTGGCAAAAATGAGGATTCAGCACTGTGGGGGGTAAAACAGCTCGCTCACCATCCAGAATTGCAGATGATTTGGGATATAGCACGGGAGCGACCGGGGCAAATTGCTATTTGTAAAGTGAAGGTACACCAGCGCAGGCACAGTGGGGGATCACAACAAATTAGCTGACCAATTGGCTAGCGAGGCCGCTTTGGTTGGAGATCCATGGGTTCCTCCGGAGGGGAAGCCGGTTGCAACAGCCAAAAGGACTCCGATAGTATTAGACATAAAGGCCTACCAGGCCACAGACAACAACATTGTAATGGCCAAGCGTGCTGTCCAGCAGGCTAATGACCTTCCACCTTCCTTTGCACCAAGCAAAGATTCACTCGTCCTACATGGAGAGGTCCTGTATCATGAGACTGACCAACACCTGTCGTGGTTCACAACCCTGTGTTTGAGGAAAAAATTGATATTGTATCGGCACCAAAGTGGAGGACATGCCTCTGCATCACCGCTCACAGAGATGTTGCACAGTTGCTATTGGTGACTGAAAATGCACCTGAATGTGCAACATCACTTAAGCCTGTGTTTCATCTGTGCCCAGATGAACCCGGTCCCCACAAGGCAAAAGGTCCCAATGGGAACTTCCCACTTAAACAATGGTCCCTTGGAAACATTGCAGATTGATTATACTGGACCATTGCCCACAGCCAGAGAGGGGGTACACGTACATCTTGGTGCTTATCGATATGTTCACCAGATGGATAGAGGCCCTCCCCGCCCAGAAAAATGATGCCCCCACCACGGCTAAGATTCTGTGGGAACAAATTTTTACCCGATGGGATTTTGCAGAGAGAATAGAGAGTGATAATGGATCATATTTCACAACAGATGTGATGACACATCTGTGCTGCTTGGTTGGAGTGGAACAACATTTCCATATCCCTTACCACTCAGAGTCCAGTGGGATGGGAGAACGGTTCAACCACATGCTGAAAGCGGGAATTTAAAAAGCTATTATGAAAGGAATGGACAATTTGGTCAAGACTAGTACAGATTGGGTCACAGCCTTGCCAGGCATCCTGATGGCTATCAGAGCTACACCAGTCAGCTCAACGGACCATAGGCCATTTGAACTTATGAGAGGGAGGCAGATGCAGATCTCCCACCCAATGGGCATCCCAATCCCTATCACCACCCACCAGACACATGACCAGTTCCTTCGGAATCTACATCAGATATTTGAGTCCGCACTGCTACGGGCAGCGGAAAACATGGGCGCGGCTCACCTTAATACCGCCAAGGACAACCACCCCACCCAAGGACCCATCTATTCAATAGGTGACCAAGTCATGCTCAGAAATTATTTAAAGGAGGGAGCATGGGAGGCTAACTGGGAAGGTCCATATGAGATTATGGAAAAATTAGGAGAAACCAATCTGAAATTGGCAATTCAAAAACGGGGAAAGAAAACACAATATACATCATGGTGACCAATGTAAGCCCCACAAAAAGGGCCTGGAAAAGAAAAACAAATAAGAACAAATATAACATTTGGTCTTCATGTATTACAGGTAGATCATGAAGAGGCTCATTCTATTGATGAGACTAACTCTGGCCACGGCCCAATGCCCCGTCCAGACCTTTGTAAAGTGAAAAAATACAATGGAAACGGAAAAGTGGTCAAGGGTACCCTGATAGGGGAAGAAGGCTTGGGAGTCCAATTAAAATGTACTTGCAATACAACAGGCAACGATAAAAGCATAGAATGGTTCAGACTGGATGGTAAACCGCCAATGAAACACCCCCTCGGAATCCTGGGGGTCCCATACACTGGCGATTTGGAAACCCTCAGAGGGGACACTAACAGCACCATTTTAATACAGACATTGAACTGGCCAAGGATTTGGCAACGGGACGTGAAAAGGAGTAAAAAGGGAATACCCTGCGAAACTACAGGAAGAGGTCGATTAGGGGGCAATGTCATGACGCTAGACATAAAGGAAGAAAATGAGACTATGAGAGAAGGAAAGGAAGAAGGTAAAGAAAAAAATGAATGCCGGAAATTCGAGGACAAACGGAGTGAAAATGGATTGGAAGTGATTGAATCGAGGGCTGTGCTGTGTAATGATGTGCGTTTCAAAATTATACCGGTTGTGCTAAATATGAATTTAAATATACCTGGGGAATTATGTGAAAGGAATTATTCACAGATTATAGATAAGATGACAGGAGAATTAGTGAAGGGGCTACTAGTAAAAAATAGGAAGGAGGAGAGTAAACCTGGGGTAAAGGGTGAGAAGGTAAATAAAAGGAGAAAGCGAGATCATGCAGAATGGCCAGGGGTAAGAGCTGCAGCAGGGCTTGCAGGGGTAAATCGGATAGACGTAGAAAGCATGTGGGAGCATGATGAGGTGATGAGAAGACAATTAAAAGGATTATTGGCAAACATGAACCAACAAGAAGGGGACAATCTGAGGGAACACCAGAACAGTCTATTGTCCACCGAGGAATTGGTGAAGAATCTTGGGGGGATCCAAGACACAATAAATGAATTAATACAGGTGAATAATGAGGCGAATAAAAACCAGAATCTTACTAGAGGTATCACGTGCAGCCTGTACGCAGCATTTCAAAGAATCATAGAAAATAGGAGCAAGAGTAGGCCATTCGGCCCTACGGGCTTGCTCCGCCATTCAAAATGATCATGGCTGATCGTCTAACTCAGTACCCTGTTCCCGCTTTTTCCCCATATCCCTTGATCCCTTTAGCATTTGTGATGAACTTGGTCCAGAAAGGCCTAGACAACATAGAGAGCAACCAGAATCCATCATTTATCCATGAAGAACAATTAAGGAAGTGGTTAAGAACATAAGAACATAAGAAAAGGAGCAGGAGTAGGGCCATACGGCCCCTCGAGCCTGCTCTGCCATTCAGTCAGACCATGGCTGATCTTTGACCTCAACTCCACATTCCCGCCCGATCCCCATATCCCTTGATTCCCCTAGAGTCCAAAAATCTATCTGTCTCAGCCTTGAATATATTCCATGACTCAGCACCCACAGCCCTCTGGGGTAGAGAATTCCAAAGATTCACAACCGTCTACGTTAAGAAATTCCTCCTCATCTCAGTCTTGAATGGCCGACCCCTCTCCTGCGATTATGCCCCCTGGTTCCAGACTCTCTAGCCGGGGGAAACAATCTCTCAGCATCTACCCGGTCAAGCCCCCTCAGAATCTTATATGTTTCAATGAGATCACACCTCATTTTTCTAAACTCCAGAGAGTATAGGCCCATTCTACTCAACCTCTCTTCATCGGACAACCCTCTCATCCCGGGAATTAATCTTCATAGCTCCGTCTCTAAGGCAAGTATGTCCTTCCTTAGATAAGGAGACCAAAACTGTTCGCAGTATTCCAGGTGAGGTCTCACCTATGCCCTCTACAATTGTAGTAAGACTTCCTTGCTCTTGTACTCCAACCCCCTTGCAATAAAGGCCAACATGCCATTTGCCTTCCTAATTGCTTGCTGTACCTGCATACTAACTTTTTGTGTTTCTTTACAAGGACATCTAAATCTCTCTGAACACCAACATTTAATAGTTTCTCATCATTTAAAAAATTCTGTTTTTCTATTCTTCCTACCAAAGTGAATAACCTCAGATTTCCCCAAAGGTTCAAAGGGACTGGGGAGTTTGATTATGACATGATGCGTCAAATGGAGATGGCATTCTTGGCCCACCCGAATAGAGTGCAAAAGGAATATAATCCCGATGGTGCTGGCCTTGCCCTTACTGGCGAAGAATGGAAGCCAACCCTGGAAGGTGAACCAGGTACAATTGATCGGAGTAATGGAGGATCCGAGAATTGGGCCGGTACATAAGCAATACGAGGAGTATTCACGACATTTGATAAAGAACAATGGTACATGGATCGCACTAGATATGGAGTGCTGTACCCTGAAAGGATCGACCTGGACCTGCAGGTGTGACGTAGTGAGGCAACACACCATTCTGGCTTGTGGATTCACGTTAGATGATGAATCTCCAAACCGCAAGATGAGTTTAGAACTATGGGAGAAACAAAGAACGAACATAGCATACAACGGTAAAGGAAAATATTGTGGAACAACCATGGCAGCCAGCATGACAGTGGGGACAACCAAATGCCCCATCATACAGACAATGTTTTGCATTCAGCCAGTGGGAGGAAATATAAAAATATGAGGCAAGACCGCAGTTCCTGTTCACCATTACAATGTGACAAACTTGCAAATAATGATGCCACTGGAAAATGAAGCTATGCGGGTCATCCCACACATCGGGCATTACATACTTCCATTGTCACTTAGTCTGAAATCCATAATCCACAGAACTAGAACCTCTCAAACATATCGTGCACATGTTACAAGATAATAAGATTGAGGCAGGGATTAAGGAGTTGGGAAATCATGAATGTTGGGAGATTGTCACCAGTGTAGACCTTGGGCAAGGCTGTTCCAGATGGGGCTCGTAGTTGCTCAGCTGGTAGTGTTACTAACATTAGTGATAGCCCTACGCATAGTAAGGAAAAAGATCAAAGAAGTAGAAAGAATGAGGAAGGAGGAAAGAACAAGAGCAGTAAAGCAAGCTTGGTGGAAGAAGGGGGAGAATATATTGTGAGAGGGGACAAAAAAAAGTAAGGAATGTTGAGACATGGGAAGAAAGGAAGGAATTAAGTTGAAAATGAGCTGGCACTCTTCCCCCCCACCCCCAGTTCATGCTGGCACTCTCCCCCCCCACCCCCAGTTCATGCTGGCACTCTTCCCCCCCCACCCCCAGTTCATGCTGGCACTCTTCCCCCCCACCCCCAGTTCATGCTGGCACTCTTCCCCCCCACCCCCAATTCATGCTGGCACTCTTCCCCCCCCCACCCCCAGTTCATGCTGGCACTCTTCCCCCCCACCCCCAGTTCATGCTGGCACTCTTCCCCCCCCACCCCCAGTTCATGCTGGTACTCTTCCCCCCCCACCCCCAGTTCATGCTGGCACTCTTTGCCCTGCCTCACCCCCCCCACCCCCAGTTCATGCTGGCACTCTTCCCCCCCACCCCCAGTTCATGCTGGCACTCTTCCCGCCCCCACCCCAGTTCATGCTGGCACTCTCCTCCTTCTCAGTAAATGCTGGCACATTCCTTCCTCCCCACCCCAAAACATCACTCCCAATTTCTGTCTCCTTGTTTCTCCTCTTCAATTATCCCTTCCCTTCATGTCCCCTTTCCCACTCCCTTTTAGTTCCCACCTTCCAACTCCCCTTCATTGCGATCCAATTCCCCCTTCCATCCCCCTTCATTGCGATCCAATTCCCCCTTCCATCTCCCCTTCATTGCGATCCAATTCCCCCTTCCATCTCCCCTTCATTGTGATCTAATTCCCCCTTCCATCTCCCCTTCATTGCGATCCAACTCTCCCTTTCATCTCCCCATCATTGCGATCCAACTCCCCTTTCCATCTCCTCTTCATTGTGATCCATTTCCCCTTCCATCTCCTCTTCATTGCGATCCAATTCCCCCTTCCATCTCCCCTTCATTGCGATCCAACTCCCCCTTCCATCTCCTTTTCATTACGATCCAATTCCCCCTTCCATCTCCCCTTCATTGCGATCCAATTCCCCCTTCTATCTTCTCTTCATTGCGATCCAATTCCCCCTTCCATCTCCTCTTCATTGCGATCCAATTCCCCCTTCCATCTCCCCTTCATTGCGATCCAACTCCCCCTTCCATCTCCCCTTCATTGCTACCATTTCCCCATTCCATCTCCCCTTCATTGCTACCATTTCCCTTTCCCTCTCCTCTGCATCGCCATCCATTTGGCATTCTTCTTTCTCCTTTGTTGACATCCTTCATCCTTCTCCTCGATGCTGCTCCAACCGGAATCCTGCTGCTAATGGAAGTGATTCCAGCCACCGCGTGCTACCAGCAGGAACACCCGTTCTGGAAAGAATTCCCACCCACAGTGTGCAGTGGCTGGAATCACATGATTAGCAGCAGAACATGAGGAGCATCACACAGGGGAGCTGAGCCTGGTCCCCACTGATTAGTGTGAGCAAGCGTTGACACGACAACCATGCCCCCGAAACCCCGTCACTGAGAACTGTTGATGATTGGCATGTGATGTGTGGTGTAAGGATCCTATTTAAATGAGATTTGTCAGTCTCAATCCAGGTCAACACCACTAAACCGCTCCTAATATACTATCCTATTATAGACTGGGATAGTAATAATATAAGGGGCAAAGAGCGGGAGTGATTTCTGAAGTGTGTTCAGGAGAACTTTCTTGACCAGTACATTTCCAGCCCAATGAGGAAGGAGGCATTGCTGGATTTGGTTCTGGAGAATGAGGCGGGCCAAGTGGAGCAAGTGTCAGTAGAGAAACATTTAGGAAACAGCGATCATAGTATCATAAGGTTTAGAATAGTTATGGAAAAGGACACGGGCCACTCTAAAGGAAAAATACTCAATTGGGGGAGGGCCAATTTCAGTGGGATGAGAACAGATCTGGCCCAGGTAAATTGGAATCAAAGATTGGCAGGCAAAACTGTAATTGAACAGTGGGCGGCTTTTAAGGAGGAGATGGTTCGGGTACAGTCTAGGTATATTCCCACGAGGGAGAAAGGTAGGGCAACTAAAGCCAGAGCTCCCTGGATGACAAAAGAAATAGAGAGTAAAATGAAGCAGAAAAAGGGGCCTATAACAGATATCAGGTTGATAACACAAGTGAGAACCAGGCTGAATATAGAAAGTTCAGAGTGGAAGTGAAAAAGGTAATAAAAGGGGCAAAGAGAGAGAATGAGAATAGATTGATGGCCAATATAAAAGGGAATCCAAATGTCTTCTATAGGTATGTAAACAGTAAACGGGTAGTAAGAGGAGGGGTGGGGCAGATTAGGGACCGAAAAGGAGATCTACTCATGGAGGCAAAGGGCATGGCCGAGGTACCAAATGAGATCTTTGCATCTGTCTTTACCAAGGAAGAAGACGCTGCCAGAGTCTCAGTAAAGGAAGATGAGATACTGGATGAGCTAAAAATTGATAAAGAGGAGGTCCTAGAAAAGCTAAATGTACTTAAAGTAGATAAATCACCAGGTCCGGATGGGATGCATCCTAGATTGCTGAGGGAAATAAGGGTGGAAATTGCGGAGATACTGGCCATAATCTTCCAAACATCCTTAGATGGTGCCAGAGGACTGGAGAATTGCAAATGTTACACACTTGTTCAAAAAAGGGTGTAAGGATAAACCCAGCAATTATAGGCCAGTCAGTTTAACCTCAGTAGTGGAGAAACCTTTAGAAACAATAATCTGGGACAGAATTAACAGTCACTTGGACAAGTGTAGATTGATTAGGGAAAGCCAGCACGGATTTGTTAAAGGCAAATCATGTTTAACCAACTGGATAGAGTTTTTTGATGAGGTAACAGAGAGGGTAGACGAGGGCAATGCGGTTGATGTGGTGTATATGGATTTTCAAAAGGCGTTTGATAAAGTGCCACATAATAGGCTTATCATCAAGATTGCGGCCTATGGAATAAAAGGGGCAGTTGCATCATGGATACAGAATTTGCTAAGTAACAGGAAACAGAGAGTAGTGGTGAACAGTTGTTTTTTGGACTGGAGGGAGGTGTGCAGTGGTGTTCCCCAGGGGTCGGTGCTGGGACCACTACTTTTCTTGATATATATTAATGACTTGGACTTGGGTGTACAGGGCACAATTACCAAATTTGTGGATGACACAAAACTTGGAAGTGTAGTGAACAGTGAGAAGGATAGACTTCAAGAGGATATAGACAGGCTGGTGGCATGGGCGGACAGGTGGCAGATGAAATTTAATGAAGAAAAATGTGAAGTGATACATTTTGGTAGGAAGAATGAAGAGAGGCAATATAAACTAGAGGGCACAATTCTAAAAGGAGTACAGGAACAGAGAGATCTGGGGGTATATGTACTTAAATCATTGAAGTTGGCAGGGCAAGTTGAGAAAGTGGTTAAAAAAGCATACGGGATCCTGAGCTTTATAAATAGAGGTATAGAATACAAAAGCAAGGAAATCATGATGAACCTTTATAAAACACTGGTTCGGCCACAACTGGAATATTGTGTCCAATTCTGGGCACTGCACTTTAGGAAAGACGTGAAGGCCTTAGAGATGGTGCAGAAGAGATTTACAAGAATGATTCCAGGGATGAGGGACTTTAGTTACATGGATAGTCAGGAGAAGCTGGGGTTGTTTTCCTTGGAACAGAGAAGGTTGAGAGAAGATTTGATAGAGGTATTCAAAATCATGAAGAGTCTAGACAGAGTAGATAGAGAGAAACTGTTCCCATTGGCGGAAGGGTCAAGAACCAGAGGACATAGATTTAAGGTGATTGGCAAAAGAACCAAAGGTGACATGAGGAAAAACTTATTTACACAGCGAGTGGTTAGGATCTGGAATGTACTGCCCGAGGGGGTGGTGGAGGCAGATTCAATCATGGCCTTCAAAAGGGAACTGGATAAGTACTTGAAAGGAAAACACTTGCAGGGCTGCGGGGAAAGGGCGGGAGAGTGGGACTAGCTGGATAGCTCCTGCATAGAGCCGGCACAGACTCGATGGGCCGAATGGCATCCTTTCGTGCTTTAACCTCTCTATGATTCTATGATTCAAATATGATGTTAAATTGCCAATCTCACTAGGAGTATCCAAAAAATGGCTTGTTTGGAAATGGGAAAAATACCACACTGGTAAAGTGGGGAAGGGGATGGTTCCTCTACAGAGGAGGAGACTAAGACAATAATGGGTCAGAGTAGACAAGGCTCTAGTTGACGTTGTGCCTGAAATGACAAGTGCTCTACTCACCAACACTGACATCCCTCAGCTTGACGAGCACAAATTTACACAAAAAATGATTAAAAAGGCACTGTGGATTCTGTTTAAAATAGCACCACTGTATTCATAAGTCAGAGCCGGGTTGAAAAACAACTTGATTGATCCAAAAGCCTTGATTTTGGCTGATGTGCTGTTAATTTTCTTTGCCTCACGTCTTGGACCGCACCACAACCATCACTGACGAAAGCTGTGCCCCTGAGTACTCAAACCTTTAAAATCAATACTCTTCGTCCCTCAGCCTTGGTTTGGCAGTGAGAGAGTTTGATCTGCGAGCCAAGTCTAGCAGGGTCCTGGCAACGGTAACCACCGACCTTTGGCCAACTAAAACAAGAGTAGGTACTTTGTAAATCATACTTTATTTGTCTGGCCAGAGGGGAGACCCAACTGTTGATTGCTTTAAAGAGCTGCCTTACAGTGGATCTTGGCTTGACTTCCCATCTTAAATTTAGGGAAATTTCAATACCGTATCCAAATGTGGAAAATAGTGATTTAACTTTTTAAGATAGGTTTTTTTTCAGATTATAGCCCCGATTTTAACCCAGCTCGCCCGACAGGAACAGTGCAGGGGCGAAGGAGGGGGTGGTTAAAATGGCAGCCGGGCAGAAGCTGCTGAATTCCCACCCACGGCCTTTTTAGCTGCCGGGATTCCGGCAGTGTGGAAGCCGCCTGCCTAAGGTCTAATTAAAATGTTAAAATGATGATGTCATCGGCGCCGCTACACGATTTTAACTTTAAAACCGCAGGAGGCTTGCACAATGCCCCGGCCGCCACTGAAACCTGGCATGAGGCAGCAACCTGGCCAGAAGAGGCCAAGGTAAGTGAAAGTTTTTCATTTTTAGATGGGTTCCTTGGGGGCCAGGAGGAGCAGGAGTAAGAGTTCTCTTATGATCCCCGGGTCTCACTGCTGTTTACCTCGTTACGGCATACTCCAGGTCATAGGGGACACGAGGTTCACTCATGAGAATGTCCAGTGATGTTGAACCTTAGCAATTATCTAACACAAACTCCCTAAAACATGACAATTAGTCACAGGATGGTAAGTTCCTCCGTGATGGAATCCACTTTCGCAGAGTCCACAGGCTCCTCTGTCAAAATGCACCGGACAAAGTTGGTTCAGCTGGAGTACGTTTTACCTTTGATAGAATGGGGAACTAATCACCTCGCAGACACTAAAACATAAAGTGAATAGGAACGCACAGAACCTGGAAAAATTGTCGTGGTCCATCTTGCTCGTTGCTAAGTTCAAAAAGTCTTTCAGCCCCTCGAACATTTCTTTTGTGAAATATCGACCCAGTTCCCTTCTAAATTTGCCAACTTCACTCTCTCCCGGGGCAGTCTGTGCCACACATTCACCACCCTCTGTGTGAAGTGGTTAAATTTAAACTGTTTCTTCACCTTTCTCCTTCTGAGCTCCTAAGTGTTTTTTCCCTTCTTGGCCTCAGAGAATAAAGGAAAACAGGGAATGGACTGAAATTGAGCATCTGTGGTTTATCCCAAAAGCAGTTTTTGAACAAAAAAAATATTTTTTTTTGCAGTCAAAATAAATTAGGAATCATTTCTGTTTGGTTCTTTCCAAAAGAAATGTATTTAATGTGGAAAATTGCAATGAATACCGTTAAGTGTGTTGCTACTGCCAGTGAAAACTCGCTGCTCTACGCTTTGAGATTACCACAAACCTTGACTTTTAAAGGGGCACCAAGAGGGAGAACAGAGGGACATCAATAGGTAATTGTCACCGGTATCATGAGCAAACTACGTGGCGTTTTTGTGACACCATGACCATTATCAACATTTGGTTAACAAAGAGGAAAGGCTTGCTAAACTCATCGCATTGAGATAAGACATTATCCTGTCAAAAGGAGGGCCTAACAAAGGTTTTTTGCCACAGAGTTGGTTCTCTCCCCGCTCTGTTCAGTTCCTCCCTCCAAGCCTCATCCAGCAAGGAAAGTATTGAGAAGGGACGAGAAGGATCACCCAGAAAGAGGCAAGGGAAGAGTAGAGGGAAGTGTTAGACCTGGGCGGTTCTTGGCACCTCCTGATGGTTAGTTACGGTGGTGTGATGTTCACCATCCCTCACAGCAACAGATAGACAAAGGGGGAGGATGAAGGAGAAAAACTGCAGGGAGAAAGAGGGCACAAAGCTCACCGAGAATTACCAGCACAGAAAAAGAGACAGTTGTTGCAATAGTGAACTCTTTAAGAACTGTAGATACGGCTGAAAGTACTGTGAGTGCTGCAGTACAATGTACACCATATGAATCAATGGCCGGGGTACAAAGAGAAGCAATAAGATGATAATTGAAAACAACAGTTTTGGGGATTATCCAAATGTAATACATGCCAACGAGTTATTGTTTCCCAGTGTGCTTTGATTTCAGCTGAAGTCTATATTCAGTGGAAGTGGAAATGAAGAATTTCATCTAGTTTGACTGAACAGTTCATGAGATTTTTTTTAAGCTTTGTATATGTATTTTTATTGTAACCTTGTGGCTTTGAGTGCTAGTATACTCGGGCGATGGAAAGTTTTTCAGAGCCGGGCCTCATCTGTTTCACGTAGAGAAAACCACTCATAAATGTTGAAGGGCAGGCTTCAAAGAATAGTGCCTGTGATGGTTTTCTTTGATCCTTTATCACACTCAGGTAAAAGGGTGGGAGACGCCGTCCAGTCGTTACCCACAGCAGTTTTAGGGGCTTATTGGAAGAACATTCTAAATCAAGTGTCAGGACTTTGTGGCTCATCTTGATATATTTTAGTTTGAATGGACCATATGATTGTTTCTTATATTAGTGGTTCTCGTTTGGTGATACTGGGTGGGGAAACTTGGTGTCATCCCTTATTGTTCCATGAAAATAGGCCCGCAACATCACTAGTGCAATGATTCGGTATAGCTCCCATCCATTCGTTAACTAGTGTTTTTTACTTTGGCATTCTTCATGCAAAGTAAGCAGCAAATTAGGCTACAATAAAGTGTGGCAATTCATATTTCTGCCTGCATGCCGCATTTATTTAACTGGTGATTTTCGAATTCGATAGCGATTGCTCCAATATACGAGGAAAAGAAACAAGCAACAACACAAATGAAGAAATCGAGTGAGCCGATTGAAGTATTTAAAATAATGAAGTGACTAGACTGTGATAATGTGGATAGCAGTGGAGCTCTCCCCAGTGTCCTGGGGCCAATATTTATCCCTCGACCAAAGTCACTAAAACAGATGATCTGGTCATTATCACATTGCTGTTTGTGGGACCTTGCTGTGCGCAAATTGGCTGCTGCATTTCCTACATTACAACAGCAACTATGCTTCAAAAGTACTTCATTGGCTGTAACGCACTTTAGGACATCCTGAGATCGTGAAAGGTGCTATATAAATGCAAGTCTTTATAGGCTATTTGAATTAAACAGGTTAGGGAGAACCTCAGAGCAGAGAAGGTTAAGAGGAGATTTGATAGAGGTGTCCAAAATCATGAATGGTTTTGATAGAGTAAATAAGGAGAAACTCTTTCTGGTGGCAGAAGGGTCGGTAACCAGAGGACACAGATTTAAGGTGATTGGCAAAAGAACCAGAGGTGACATGAGGAAACATTTTTTTACACAGCGAGTTGCTGGGAATGCTCTGCCTGAAAGCAGATTCAGTATTAACTTTCAAAAGGGAATTGGATAAATACTTGAAGGGAAAAAATTTACAGGGCTATGGGGAATGTACAGGGGAATGGGACTACTTGGAAAGCTCTTTCAAAGAGCCGACACGGGCACGGTGGGCAGAATGGCCTCCTCCTGTGCTGTGCCAAACCGTGATACTATGATATCCAGGGGCCATGAGTATTAGTCACATAAGCATAAAACTAGATTAGATGTCAGGAGATTTTTCATTTCACAGAGGTCACTGATCTTTGGAATAAGTTGCTGGCTCGTGCAGTGGGTGAAAATTCACCACAAATGTTCAAAAGAGAGCTGGGCGACTTCCTGAAGGAGGCTGATATCGCTGTGTACGAAAGATAGGTGGGATGTTGGGGGATGATGTACCTCGTGGTCACTTACCTCCTGGAACTCGTTTCTGATCACTTTCACGGGTTGGAGAGGAACTTCCCAGAATTCTTTTTCCCCTGAATTGGCCTAGGATTTTTTTTAAATTTGATTTCTTTGCCTCCCCCAGGAGATGACATGGTTGTTGGTGAGTGGGGAGCATTTGAGGCTCCTGGTGTTTAGTTGGACAGTCTTGATGGACCAGCTGATCTTTCTCTGTCTGTTTCTTTCAAATACTCATAAGAAAAAGAGGGTAATGAAATGTAATGTGAAAAGAGGGGTATCGTAGTGAGAATCCACACCAAGTGCAAACCAAGGAGCATTAACAGGCCTACTTGGGCTCAGTCTTGATAGAGTGGTTGGGACCAGGAGACTAACATTCATGGAATTTGCCCTAACAAAAGCCCTTGGCATGATTGTCAGACAGATCAGTCCAACAAGAGTGAGCGAGTTTGTGGTGGAAACAAGTGGAAATCGCAACAGGCGAAGGATCTAATCATACGTTAGCATGACCCAGGGACCATAACAGCGAGACCTCCTATTGTGTGTGCTGGATACTCCCATAATCTCGCATATGTGTTTCTCCTATCTTATGGAAGGCAGACTGATAACACTAGTGACATGAGGCCAATTTGAAACCAATAAACTGGCTTATTTTACATGACAGGACGGACCAGATACAATTTTCAATTAAATTCAATCTTTTCATATCGTTCTTCATAACAGGGAAATATTTTTTTTAAACTCTTGTTAACAGGCAACCTCACTTTACAACCTAGAAATCCCTGAAACTAGCCAGCACTAATTAGAAAGGGAGTTACATCCCTCTGTGGCTGATTCTCACTTAAATCTAGTTCAGACTGCCTTTGTCCCAACTGGAGAGGGAGCCAAAACCTTGACCTTTGATCCTCTCCCAATTCTTTGTGTCAGGGATTGGCTCATCAAAACTGCTACCTCAAATCAGACAACACCTTCTCCGCCCCCTCCAATGCCTGGTCAGCTAAGATTCCTGGTAAACTCAGTAACTGGAATATGACCTCCAATTTCCATTCTGGAATGTTCTAATAAACCCCATTGTCTCAAACTGATATGGTATTCAAAAAAGACAATTCCATTAGTCACTTCGCGAGTCCAAGCTATTGGATCCAATCTACATTCCCTGATAGCATGTGTGTTGTATGGAGTTAATCCCTTGTGCACCCAATTGAAGTAATTAGTAACAAAATAAATTAACTTAAAATCCCTCTACCTAGACAAAATAGGCAAAAGTCTCAAAACATGGCAACGCTCAAAAATACATTTAGTGAGATATCAAAAATATAGTTTCTTCAGAGAATAAGGTCCATTACTCTGTTTTTGATGTTAAGGCCTCATTGCCCACATGAACCACAAATAAAATCCAACAGCAAGGTTCCACTCATGGAGTTTATTAAAAAAATCTTTAATACATTGATTGAGACCAGGAGGTGCTGCCCTGGCTGCTTGCCCAGGTCAGGGAAAGGTCTTTGTTTCCAGTAGCTGTTAAAGGTCCTTCAATTAAATTAGTCCGGTGAGGCCGCAGTTTAGCACACACAGATCTAGTCAGCATGGGAGCTGGATTTCTGCTGGTGAGGGGTGAGGCGGCACAGGGCACCAACACAACATGCATTGAGGCAGTGTCCGGGACATTTTATTCCATGCAGCCACCTTACCTGCTCAGGACAATAGTCAGTAGGCAATTTACTCCAGGCGTCCTCCAGTCAATGCTGCTCCATAACCAACATTTTGGAGTCGCCGTAAAGATTTTAAAGGCACCTTTACGTTGCAGTCTACGTTGCGGAAGAGCAACACGAACACAACCTCCAAACATCGCTCTCTCATTCTTATATTTCACTCTGCCCCCCAGTCTCCTGAAGGCCCATCGGAAGCCAATTGGATGCACAGGCATCGTTTGTTCAGGCATCGTTTGTTCAGTGCACGCCTGGAATATCCTGACGCAGCCCCCCCTCTCCCCCACTCACCCACCCCCGTCAAATAAGGAGAAATCTGCGTTTTCAAACTCAGCACTGAAAATATTTCTAAAGTATCATTAAAGAGGGTTTGAAAGGAACACTGGTTCATGGCAGTCAGAGCTGTAGATTTTGTAGTGGATCAGTGACTGTGGGACATGAGAGGTCTGTCAAACTAGTGACTGCACTCAACACAAAGTCACTGCAATGGATGCAAACACTTACAACAGAAAGAAAAGCAAATATTCTAAATGCCAGATCAATCCCTTTGTGGCCTTAAGCACAGTATAAATTTGCTAGCAGACTGTCTGGCCATCAGCTGACTAACAACATGTGACCCAGGTGGGCACCAGGGCTGATAGTTCTTATTGTTTCAAGGAATAATTCATTGTTGCTCTCTGGTGAATCGTGAAGCTAATTGCAATGGTTCTGCTCCAGAGCAGACCCTGTGCTTATTCAAAGCTATGACCACTTCACTTTTGTAGCATTCCTGACTTCTGTATCTCCAAACTCACTTGGGGCTGTTGTTTCTCCTCATCCTGTAATGTCCCGGATCAGTTCAATTACAGGGCAATTATCCTGCTTTTGTGGGGGGGAGGGGGGGGGTCGATCGGGCTTGAGGGGCTGAATGGCCTAGTCCTGTTCCTATATGCCTATGTTCCCATGTTCCTATGAGATATGTGGGGTCTTTTTGGGGTCAAGATAGGTCCAGGATGACATGCCTAGTGCTGGAAGTTTGGAACCAAGTCAATCCTTTGACAGAGTTAGTAATGCCATATCTGAACCGGGCAGGTCTGGAGTAACGCAGCCATGTTGATGATTTGGCAGCCAGCCTAGCCCATTAAGGGATTCTCTCTACTTGGCTTTGGATAACCATGCAAGCTAATGTCCTGGTAGTGTGGCCGTTGCTGGACAAGTGGTAGGAAACTTTTTTTGCTAGTTAGCTGTGTGTTTTTAGCTGGTCAAACTCCAGTAGCCCTCCTGCACATACCTGGGAGTCTCTAGGTCTTGCTCTACCAACCTGTGCCTGAACTTCCTGGACTTAGATAAGTGAGTTTGTCCCTACAGGGAGAGAATGTGCAATCCCTACCAGGCAAACTGATACTCTACCTGCGTGGATTCCTCAGTAAATTTGATTTGGAGGCTCTTGAACATGGTGATGGCTGCGATGCATGTCAGACATCTAGATGGCCAAAAGTAAAGGAAGAGGGTGAGACTGGGAACATTGCACCTTGATGCAATTGTGCGTCAAGACTCGCTCAGTGGGCATGTCTGAGAATTTGAAGCTCAGCTGCTCCTGTACTCAGTGTGCTTATGTTGTGACACTATTTTGCATCATGACACAGGCCTGCTGATGTGCTGAAGCACGCATCATTTGCATCCGCGAATGCTCTCAACGGCATAAAACCCGAACGTTGGCAATTGGCATGACTCAAGTCAGATAAAAGCATCTTTAAAATGCAATATACATACCCTTGAGGACTTGGAAGGTTAATGCACTGGCTAGCGTGGCATTGAACCAAAAAAAAAATAGGAACGTCCCAGGTTTCAATCCCTGTGCTCAGTTATTTGATCACAGTGGCAGAGGCTGTAGAAGCTGTACATTATCGCTGGACTAGGCAGGGGAAAACCAGCGAGGGTTTGCACTCCAATTACTCATAATGGAAGGTGCACGGATGGACACTGGATTAGGACAGGATCAGGCTCAGCTCTGCTGTCCACTCTATGTTGACTATCCAGCACTTACCGTCCAGCACTCACCGTCCAGTCTCACATATGAAGAACATTTGGAGGGGTTTTGTTACCTGTGGAAGTGTGCCTCAGTACGAGAAGAAGATAGAGGAAGTAAAATTCCTATTTGTTATCTGGGTAGTATAATACACTGAGCATAAACTCATTAGAATTGTATCAATAATTGATAATCATATATGTGCTGTAGCTGACATCAATGGTTAATTTTGATCTATTTTGATTCAGGGATTAAATTCAACAGAAACAGTTGACCTCTCAGCACATTAAGACTTTAGTTCTGATCCCTATTATTGAGTACACTGGCCCTTCTATAATGTGGGTTACGTTGCTGTTAAGTAATGTTACATGACCACATGAAGTAGCCACAGAAAATTTACAGCAGAGTATACACTTGGAAGTACTGAAAGAATCCACATGAAAACAAGATCTGTTGAAAAACAGAAGGGCAAGTTAATACAAATCTTAAAAAAATAAGCAAACTAATGTGGATACTTATACATCCAGTTTATTAATTGTTTACTTCCCAAGTGTTTGCCTCCCTTTCAAACAGCTCGATCAATTCTGCATCTATGGCCTCTGGAGCAGTGCATTCCACGACCCTTTGAGTTATCTGATCTCTGCCAAGTGATACAGGATATCTTATAAAGTGGATCCCCAGTTACTTAGATGGTGAACTGAGTAAGTGCTCAGCCTGCTCCATGTAATATAAAACAGCAACCAGTGCAACAAACAGGAATAGCTGATTATAACAGGAAGTTCTGAACTGATACTAGACCATTTACACACTAAATGTGACCACCTAGAAATGACTAGAAATAGACAACTATTCTTGTAAACTAAACTAAAAATAAAATGGGCACAGGGTACACCAATTTACTGACCTTTTTGTGTAGTTAACTGATGTCCTGTTCTTCATTGGAATGTCTCTCTGTAAATACAGATTGAACTATCTGTAAACACTAATTCCAAGCAATTCATTTTATGCTTTTCTCACAGCATGCTGTGTTTTTTTAAACACAACTTTCCATATTTAATAATTAATGTACCCTGGATAGTGGTACGCATTCAATTATTCATAGTCAAGAGGAAAAGTTCTGCCTTAAATCTTTGCTGTTTTTGAAAATATTCCTAGTCCGTAAACTACAAGAAGCTTTAATGGTTATTAGTTATTTATCGGACCAGTCATTGTACATGTTACCTGTGCTGTGTGACAACATGTCACACCAACATGCACAACAATCTGAGAATCCAGCACGCCTCTCTCCATCACACCTCAGGTACCACACTGGATAGGCAAAGTTTTTGTTATAATTGCATCTGCTTGGCACAAATAATATGGCAGTACAAGACTCCATTTTTGTAAAGAACTCTGTTATTGTAAAGGGCCCCATGATTTTAAAGGGGTTCATGATTGCAAAGGGCACCATAGCTCTGAATTCTGCAGGATACTCATGTCTGGTGGGTGTGAGTGATGCCCCTCCCCTCCAGCGAATTGGTTGTGGGAGCTCATAAAACCCACCCGGTGTATGGGACAAATCACCCTATTGGCCGGTATGAAGATGGTTATGGCCATGTTAATCAACATTTGACTCCTTTGTGCTATTGAAGTGTTTATTTTTCAGAGTGAGATATATAAATATAGTTAACATTCTTAAAGTGAAATGAGCCTTGACAGGTCTGCCTGTGCTGTGGGTTTTAGTTCCTAGCAGGAAGTGGTGTGTGCAGCAAAAATTGTGCTTCTGGGTTTAAACCACGTGCACTACACCACCCCCTAGTGGCTTTAATCGGAAAGAAAGGACTCTACAATATTACTTAAGACCACAGCCAGCAAAGCTGGCTCTCTCTCATTGCAGGAGAGTGCTGTAGAGAAACACCCCAACCCTCCTACACCACTGAGGTGGATGCCCCAGTATTGCCAAAAATGGCGCAGGCACCCATCCACGATATGCAAATGTCCCTGGATTTGAGACAGTATCAAGAACATTGGGCCAAATCCAAGAAGAAGTCCTGGCCTTGCCGAGGGCCTATTGCTGTTACGGATTGACTGGAATTTCTAGCCTGTTAGAGCTTCAGCCACAGACCTGCGAGCAGATAATTAGCATTCAGCAGCTAGTAATTCAATGTGTAACAGGTCAGAGAACCTAGCAACTTGTTTTTTTCAATTTTGTCCTTTGGCCCCCTTCCTTCTGTCCTGAAGCCTCTGACTCCTTGAAGGGTTACAGTTCCAAGAGCACCAGACACCCTCTGCAGCTCATCCAATTATTTTACGTGCAAACTATTCGACCGTGGAGGTCATCACAACTGGCCCTGACCAGTCTTCACCCAACATCCGCACACACGTACTTTCCACCAAAAGTAGTGCCTGTCTATGTGTAGACTGGTTAACATACAGTGGAAAAGAAATAATAAGAACCCAAGTGAGAACTTAAATCAACTGATTCAGGAACCCTAGCTAATTATTTCCTCTCCCTCACCCAGGGGGACTTTGGGCTAATTCTAGCACCACCCTAACTGAGATCAAGTAATTCAGCACATACAGGGGATCAAAACTGGAGCCTTCCTGGTCCGTGTGGTTTAGGCACCAAGTAAACCATCTGCATGTGACCCAGCGGCTGTAGCTTGGACATTCCTTTTATAAGGCACATGGGGGAGTTATGGAACACCTGTATTATTGGGCAACGTGGGCTGTGTGTGTTTTTTTTTTATTCGTTCACGGGATGTGGGCGTCGCTGGCAAGGCCGGCATTTATTGCCCATCCCTAATTGCCCTCGAGAAGGTGGTGGTGAGCCGCCTTCTTGAACCGCTGCAGTCCGTGTGGTGACGGTTCTCCCACAGTGCTGTTACAGAGTGTTAATGTAGTTGAGGAAACATTAGTAACGGTTCTGGTAATCTTCATACGTGCTCAGTTGCAGAAAGTTCCAGTTCCTGAGGTTCTTTCACTAATTATTAATTAAAGATTTTCTTCAGTGTAATTATGTCGTTTCAATGGTTTCACCATGCAGCCCCATTAAAGGAGCTGTTTTCTTTAACTTGATGTCAAGAATGACATGTTAGCATTTATCAGAGTGAGTGACATTGTTGCTGGGGAATGGGACACGACCCATTTTTCGCACCATCAGCACCAAGTACTCCCACATCGTGCGGAGAGCACGGGGCAGTGGGAGTAGATTTGGATTGCTCTAACAAAGGTCAGCACAGATACACTGGACCAAATGGCCTCCTTCTGTGTTCTAAATTTCAATGGATCTCGATAGATGCTGAGTAATGAAAAAGAAAGAATTTGCATTTATATAGTGCCTTTCATGACAGGACATCGCAAAGCGCTTTGCAGCCAATGACGTACTGTTGAAGTGTAGTCACTATTGTAATGTAGGGAAACGCAGCAGCCAATTTGTGCACAGCAAAGTCCCACAAACAGCAATTAAATAAATGACCAGATCATCTGTTGTAAGAGCTGGTTAAGGGATAAATATTGAGCAGGACACTGGGAAAACTCTCTGCTTTCTTCGAATAGTGCTGTGGGAACTTTTTACATCCACCTGAGAGGGCAGACAGGACCTCAGTTTAATATCTCATCTGAAAGGCGGCACCTCTGACAGTGCAGCACTCCCTCAGTACTGCACTGGAGTGTCAGCCTGGATTATGTGCTCAAGTCCTTGGTGTGGAAATTGAACACGACCTTGTGACTCAGAGCCGAGAGCGCTACCACTGAACCATGGCTGATCACCTAATGCTCCCTCTACATTGCCCTCATAATAAGTTAAGAAATTCTCTGGTCTTTCTGTGCAGCAGCATTATAAGTGGATTAAATGATAAGATCCTGCATTTAATATTTTTGCGAGATTGTAAATGGGTTCTTTTATATATAGAAAAAAGCATTGAAGATGTTGCTACAAATAACGAGCTGAGGCATATTTAAAACAGATTGTATCTGCGAGACAAAGAGAGACTTCCACTGATGTTGCAGCTTATCTCATCTCTCAGAAACACCTCAAAGGACTTCAAAGTACCGTGAACTTCTTTGAAGTGCACTGACTGTTCTGTGGGCACCTGTTTGAAAGTATGAGCATGTTTTGGAAGACGCAGACAAAATGCGGTATCTAAGGGGGTTAATGACAATTGCCGCATCGAACTCTCCCACATAGGTCAGGGTGGGGGGAAATTTGAGACTGTTATAATGCGATAATATGGTGAGAGCACAGAGTCTTGAATTAGAGTGTTAAACTCACTGCCTGCTATTTATTATTGCAGTAGGTGCAAAATATAATAGTCAGTGTTCCTGATCTTATTCTGCACAGGGAGACAAGAAGCAGGGGGCAGGTGTTACTCCTCCAATCATTTATCCACTGAGTCACTGAGCCACCACAAAACAGGAAGACCTCAGGTTTGGCCGCCAATAATGGAGGTGCGCAAGAGGCCAGAATTGGAGGAGCGCAGAGATCTCGAAGGGTCGTAGGGCTGGAGGAGGTTACAGAGATAGGGAGGGGGGCAAGGCCAGGGTGAATTAGTTGCTGAATTAGTTGACCTCAGCCGGGACACAAGGAGGCCTAGAACAATCGCCCCTGGGTTCGGGAGGAGTGAAACAGCCAGGTTTCCTCTCCGCAACACAGCCTGACACCACTGCTGAAACCCCCGGATAGCAGAGGAGCTCGTCAGCCTGAACCTCTCAGTATATGGCTGCCACTTCCACCTTCTAGAGAAAATGTGTGCAGTGCAGTTTTGGGACGATGAGCGTGTGAGTGTGGGAGAAGAGATGTGGGGCACAACTGAGGAGTACATTAACGCTCACCTTACTCTGAGTTGCACATATCTGCTTTAGACGTACGAAGGGTCGGAATTCTTCTCCTTGTTATGTCCAGCAACATCTTAAATGTTCTTTTCCAAGAGAAGCCGTTTTCAATTTAACTAGAAATATTAAACAGAGGAACTCATCGTGAATGAATCTCCGGCAGTAGTTTCAATCACCTAAGGGGAAGGGGGTGTCAGAGAGGAATTTTCCAGTTTTTTTCCTCCCTGATTGGCCTGGGTTTTTATCTGTTTTTTCGCCACTCCCGGGAGATCACATGGCTTTCGGGTGGAGTATGGAGTGTCTGTACTGTGATGCACAAGGCATTGCATTTTTGTGGGACAGCCTGGATGGACCAGAGGGTCTTTTCCTATCTGTCATTGTTCGCATGTTGTGCCACACAGGGAGACCAGAGACTGAAAGGGGTGTGCAGCCCCAAATGAGGACATCTCCTTTGGTATATCTCCTGTAGCAGGACCTCCAAATCTTCAGCATCAAAAGTTCCAGTGCTGCCCAAGTCTCTGCTGTACCGATTATTTGACAATTAGTCAATTTTTCTGTCACCGCCATGACCTCTCCTCTATCAGGGAGCTGCAGCCCTTTAAAAGCTGCTGACTTGTTGGATTTTATGTGCCCCAGCCAAGTGTTTCTACAAGCGAAGCTTTCTGGGCAAACTTCTCATGTGCCTCCGATGCCTCACCAAAGTGGCCATTCTTTGCACATGCATCTAGACAGTGAGTGCTGACAGGCTATTTGACCATGGGGGCTGTCAAAGCTACGCACAGTCCTGTCCTCACCAACAACCACTCACACACATACTTACTAGCAGGAGTCAGTGGAAAGTAATCGGAGCTGGGGACCTAGCCTGATCTTTTTTCTCCCCTTCCTTAGCTGTAGGGCACTGAGGCTCTATTAACTCAGCACAGACTGGACATTGAACCCGGGACCTTTCTTGCAGCTAACATCCTCGTGTGTAACATCTGACTCCTGGTATTGAGATAGGTGACTTTGTACAGAGTTTAGAATTTTTTTCCCCACAGACCCATAATCAGTGGGTGTCACTCGATCTCACTGGAACGGTTAACAAACACTTCCCGTTACAGGAAGGCAGCACATGCGTGTTTTAGTCAAGACGTGCCTCCCATTTCATAGCAAGGGCATCACAAGTATTTTGAGGAGGGGCAGTAAGTCCAAGGTGAAGTTGTTTTAAGCAGATAGTGACACACATAGACACTTTCAGTCTTCAGTGACGTTAGTATTTTGGAATGGCTATTTGTTGACGATATGCTGCAGAACGAGTCTGCTTAACACCATACTTCACCTCTAGTGATTTCTTACCATCGAGAACAGGAATTGAGTATAACCCCCATTATCATACAGCACAGTAATATAGTACAGTAAAATGCCTTCAGCCATCTAGGCCCTAAGTTCTGGAATTCCCTCCCTTAACCTCTCTGCCTCTCTCTCCTCCTTTAAGACGCTCCTTAAAACCTACCTCTTTAACCAAGCTTTTGGTCACCTGACCAAATATCTCCTTATGTGGTTTGGTGTCCAAATCTGTTTGATAACACTCCTGTGAAGCACCTTAGGACATTTTACTTCATTAAAGGCACAATATATAAATGCAACTTATAAAAACACATGTGCGCGCACACACGAGCCGACATGAGTGCCAGTCCAGCCAGACACAAACATAAACCAGTAACAACGGTGAGCCACCAAAGGGTTTACTTTAAGTGGTTCCAAAATCAGCTGTTTTCCAGGTGTTTGCTTTATTTTAAGCATCTTCCATTGGATTAGACCACATTTTAGATTGTATTAGTGGTGCCCTTTGAAACATTTACCTGAGGAAGGAGGAAGTCTCCGAAAGCTTGTGAATTTAAAATAAAATTGCTGGACTATAACTTGGTGTTGTAAAATTGTTTACAATTACCCTTTGAAAGGGGCAGTGGTGGCACTGACTCTCCTGCCAGGTGGCACTGGGGTAACTCAGTAGCCCCCCCTATCGGTTCTAATGAAAATAGGGCCCAGGTGAGCAGGAGGGGCGGGGCTTCAGTTTGTCCCTGTGTTTGCTCCCCCCCCCCCCCCCCCCCGGGCAGGGAGTGTCAATAAAGTTGTTTTGTTTTAAAAGAGCGGCACCCAAGATGGCGGCCTCCATGCTGAAGGTTGCCCTGGGGAACCGGGCGCTCAGCTCGGGAGCCCGGGACGCGCTCTGGAAGCTCGGGCGCCTCAACCACGTGGCGATCGCGGTGCCGGAGATGGAGAAGGCCCGCTCTTTCTACCGGGAGATGCTGGGGGCCCGGGTCAGCGAGCCGGTGGCCCTGCCCGAGCACGGGGTCCTCACCGCCTTCGTGGAGCTGGGCAACGCCAAGCTGGAGCTGCTGGAGCCGCTGGGCCCCGACAGCCCGATCCGCCGCTTCCTGCAGAAGAACCGAGGCGGCGGCATGCACCACATCTGCATCGAGGTGGACCACCTGCCCGCCGCCGTGGAGCAGCTCCGGGCCCGCGAGGTGCGCACCCTGAGCCGGGAGGCCCGGATCGGAGCGCACGGCAAACCCGTCATCTTCCTCCACCCCAAAGACTGCGGCGGGGTCCTGGTGGAGCTGGAGGAGGCCTGAGGACTGGGGCGGTGAAATGAACACCCTCCTCTCCTGAAACTGACCAGAAAGGAGGAAATTAACACCCGGAATCTGCAGAACAAAACACCCGGGGGGGGGGGGGGATTTGAACTTAACTTCAGGGGTGTCTGTGACCAAGGGAGGGGGGGAGGGGGAGCTGATGCTGACAGTGACATTATCTGATTGACCCCTTGTGTGTCTGGTTTTTATTTGATGTACTGGATTAAAAACCAAAACGACTGACTTTTCCCCACCAGCAACACTTGGCAGATCTGGAATATGTCAGAAGATCTTTGCTCTGCACAATAGCCACTCGGGGGAAGGGAGCGAGAGTTACTTTATGAAGCAATATCCCGTGGTTGTGCTCAGATCAAGGTTATCGGTCTCCTGCTCCACTTCTTTGCCCACAGGCTGTGAATTTAAACTTGGGATATTGTTAATTCCTTTGAGATCAACATTAATAAAGGTTGGGGGGAAACAATGGTATTTGTGGTCAACTTGTTTTGTTAAATTTTACACTCTTGTGTGCATTTGGACAAATCTAAATGTTAAATCAGTATTCCTCCACAGATGTTTATTAGTGAGGCTGCATCATGTACTTTGCTCACAAATTCACTGCCCATTAACCCAATTGATCTCACCCTTTCAAGGTGTCAGGTTCGGCTCAGTGGTAGCACTCTCGCCTCTGAGTCAGAAGGTTGTGGGTTCCAGTCCCACTGCAGGGGACATAAGCTGATACTCCAGTGCAGTACTGTTGGAGGTGCCCTCTTTCAGATGAGATTTTGGGCCTCAGCTGCCCTCCCAAGTGCATGTAAAAGATCTCATGGCCCTATTTCAAGAAGAGTAGGGGAGTTCTCCCCAGTGTCCTAGCCAATATTTATCCCTCAACCATAGAATCGTAGAAAGGTCACAGTACAGAAGGAGGCCATTCGGTCCTTCAAGTCCTATACAAGAGCAATTCAGCTAGGCCCACTCCCCCATCCTATCCCCATAGCCCTGCAATTTTGTTTCTTTCAAGTACTTATCCAGTTCCCTTTTGAAAGCCATGATTGAATCTGCCACCACCTCGCTCTCAGGCAGTGCATTCCAGATCATACCGTGTAAAAAAGTTTTTCCTCATGTCACCTTTAGTTCTTTTGCCAATCACCTTAAATCTATGTCATCTGGTTCTTGGCCCTTCCGCCAATGGGAACAGTTTCTCTCTATCTATTCTGTCTTGACCCTTCATGATTTTAAATACCTCTATCAAATCTCCTCTCAATCTTCTCTGTTCCAAGGAGAACAACCCCAGCTTCTTCAGTCTATCCACGTAACTAAAGTCCCTCATTCTAGTATCATTCTAGTAAATCTTTTCTGCATCCACTCTAAGGCCTTCACATCTTTCCTAAAGTGCGGTGCCCAGAACTGGACACAATACTCCAATTGTGGTTGAACCAGTGTTTTATAAAGGTTCATCATAACTTCCTTGCTTTTGTACTCTATGCCTCTACTTATAAAGCCCAGGATCCCGTATGCTTTTTTAACCACTTTCTCAATCTGCCCTGCCACCTTCAACGATTTGTGCACATGTACCCCCAGATCGCTCTGTTCCTGTACCCATTTTAAAATTGTGCCCTTCAGTTTATATTGCCTCCCCTCGTTCTTCCTACCGAGCATTTCTCTGCTTTGAATTTCATCTGCCACGTGTCCGCCCATTCCACCAGCCTGTCTATATCCTCTTCAAGTCTATCACTATCCTCCTCACTGTTCACTACACTTCCAAGTTTTGTGTCATCTGCAAATTATCGTTTCTAAAGTTTCCCCACCACCGAGGTTAAACTGACTGGCCTGAAGTTGCTGTGTTTATCCTTGCATCTTTTTTGAACAAGCGTGTAACATTTGCAACCAACGTCACTAAAACAGATTATCTGGTCATTATCTTATTGCTGTTTGTGGGACCTTGCTGTGTGCAAATCGGCTGCTGCATTTCCTATATTACAACAATGACTACACTTCCAAAAGTAATTAATTGGCTGTGAAGTACTTTGGGATGTCCTGAGGTCGTGAAAGGTGCTATATAAATGCAAGTTCTTTCTTTCAGAATGGCAACCTAACGTCTTCCCATTTAGTCGATTCTTAAATGTGTCCAGTGACCTGATATTGGCCACACCTCTGCCGAACCCATTCTAGCTCCATCTATTTATTTCTGTTTACAAGGACTGTCTTCCTTCACTGGATGTATTTGAAATAACTGGGTCCCACCCAAAATGTTAACTTACCTTTCAACCTGACCTGCAATCAGTTGGTTTACACCTCTGACAGTGCAGCACTCCCTCAGTACCAAATTGGAGTGTCAGTCGAGATGATGTGCTTTTTTTTTATTCGTTCACGGGATGTGGGCGTCGCTGGCAAGGCCGGCATTTATTGCCCATCCCTAATTGCCCTTGAGAAGGTGGTGGTGAGCCGCCTTCTTGAACCGCTGCAGTCCGTGTGGTGACGGTTCTCCCACAGTGCTGTTAGGAAGGGAGTTCCAGGATTTTGACCCAGCGACAATGAAGGAACGGCGATATATTTCCAAGTCGGGATGGTGTGTGACTTGGAGGGGAACGTGCAGGTGGTGTTGTTCCCATGCGCCTGCTGCCCTTGTCCTTCTAGGTGGTAGAGGTCGCGGGTTTGGGAGGTGCTGTCGAAGAAGCCTTGGCGAGTTGCTGCAGTGCATCCTGTGGATGGTACACACTGCAGCCACAGTGCGCCGGTGGTGAAGGGAGTGAATATTTAGGGTGGTGGATGGGGTGCCAATCAAGCGGGCTGCTTTATCTTGGATGGTGTTGAGCTTCTTGAGTGTTGTTGGAGCTGCACTCATCCAGGCAAGTGGAGAGTATTCCATCACACTCCTGACTTGTGCCTTGTAGATGGTGGAAAGGCTTTGGGGAGTCAGGAGGTGAGTCACTCGCCGCAGAATACCCAGCCTCTGACCTGCTCTCGTAGCCACAGTATTTATATGGCTGGTCCAGTTAAGTTTCTGGTCAATGGTGACCCCCAGGATGTTGATGGTGGGGGATTCGGCGATGGTAATGCCGTTGAATGTCAAGGGGAGGTGGTTAGACTCTCTCTTGTTGGAGATGGTCATTGCCTGGCACTTATCTGGCGCGAATGTTACTTGCCACTTATGAGCCCAAGCCTGGATGTTGTCCAGGTCTTGCTGCATGCGGGCTCGGACTGCTTCATTATCTGAGGGGTTGCGAATGGAACTGAACACTGTGCAGTCATCAGCGAACATCCCCATTTCTGACCTTATGATGGAGGGAAGGTCATTGATGAAGCAGCTGAAGATGGTTGGGCCTAGGACACTGCCCTGAGGAACTCCTGCAGCAATGCCCTGGGGCTGAGATGATTGGCCTCCAACAACCACTACCATCTTCCTTTGTGCTAGGTATGACTCCAGCCACTGGAGAGTTTTCCCCCTGATTCCCATTGACTTCAATTTTACTAGGGCTCCTTGGTGCCACACTCGGTCAAATGCTACCTTGATGTCAAGGGCAGTCACTCTCACCTCACCTCTGGAATTCAGCTCTTTTGTCCATGTTTGGACCAAGGCTGTAATGAGGTCTGGAGCCGAGTGGTCCTGGCGGAACCCAAACTGAGCATCCGTGAGCAGGTTATTGGTGAGTAAGTGCCGCTTGATAGCACTGTCGACGACACCTTCCATCACTTTGCTGATGATTGAGAGTAGACTGATGGGGCGGTAATTGGCCGGATTGGATTTGTCCTGCTTTTTGTGGACAGGACATACCTGGGCAATTTTCCACATTGTCGGGTGGATGCCAGTGTTGTCGCTGTACTGGAACAGCTTGGCTGGAGGCGCAGCTAGTTCTGGAGCACAAGTCTTCAGCACTACAGCTGGGATGTTGTCGGGGCCCATAGCCTTTGCTGTATCCAGTGCACTCAGCCGTTTCTTGATATCACGTGGAGTGAATCGAATTGGCCGAAGACTGGCTTCCGTGATGGTGGGGATATCGGGAGGAGGCTGAGATGGATTATCCACTCGGCACTTCTGGCTGAAGATGGTTGCAAACGCTTCAGCCTTGTCTTTTGCACTCACGTGCTGGACTCCGCCATCGTTGAGAATGGGGATGTTTGCAGAGCCTCCTCCTCCCGTTAGTTGTTTAATTGTCCACCACCACTCACGACTGGATGTGGCAGGACTGCAGAGCTTTGATCTGATCCGTTGGTTGTGGAATCGCTTAGCTCTGTCTATAGCATGTTGCTTCCACTGTTTAGCATGCATGTAGTCCTGAGTTGTAGCTTCACCAGGTTGGCACCTCATTTTTAGGTACGCCTGGTGCTGCTCCTGGCATGCTCTTCTGCACTCCTCATTGAACCAGGGTTGATCCCCTGGCTTGTTGGTAATGGTAGAGTGAGGAATATGCCGGGCCATGAGGTTACAGATTGTGCTGGAATACAATTCTGCTGCTGCTGCTGATGGCCCACAGCGCCTCATGGATGCCCAGTTTTGAGCTGCTAGATCTGTTCTGAATCTATCCCATTTAGCACGGTGGTAGTGCCACACAACACGTTGGATGGTGTCCTCAGTGCGAAGACGGGATTTCATCTCCACGAGGACTGGTGCGGTGGTCACTCCTACCAATACTGTCATGGACAGATGCATTTGCGACAGGTAGATTGGTGAGGACGAGGTCAAGTAAGTTTTTCCCTCGTGTTGGTTCGCTCACCACCTGCCGCAGGCCCAGTCTAGCAGCTATGTCCTTCAGGACTCGGCCAGCTCGGTCAGTAGTGGTGCTACCGAGCCACTCTTGGTGATGGACATTGAAGTCCCCCACCCAGAGTACATTTTGTGCCCTTGCTACCCTCAGTGCTTCCTCCAAGTGGTGGTCAACATGGAGGAGGACTGATTCATCAGCTGAGGGAGGACAGTAGGTGGTAATCAGCAGGAGGTTTCCTTGCCCATGTTTGACCTGATGCCATGAGATTTCATGGGGTCCAGAGTCAATGTTGAGGACTCCCAGGGCCACTCCCTCCTGACTGTATATCACTGTACCGCCACCTCTGGTGGGTCTGTCCTGCCGGTGGGACAGGACATACCCAGGGATGGTGATGGAAGAGTCTGGGACGTTGGCTGAAAGATATGATTCTGTGAGTATGGCTATGTCAGGCTGTTGCTTGAGTCGTCTGTGGGACAGCTCTCCCAATTTTGGCACAAGTCCCCAGATGTTAGTGAGGAGGACCTTGCAGGGTCGACTGGGCTTGGTGTTTTGCCGTTGTCGTGTCCGGTGCCTAGTGGTCCGATGCCGGGTGGTCCGTCCGGTTTTATTCTTATTATGACTTTTCGTAGCAAGATTTTACAACTGAGTGGCTTGCTAGGCCATTTCAGAGGGCAATTAAGAATCAACCACATTGCTGTGGGTCTGGAGTCACATATAGGCCAGACCGGGTAAGGGCGGCAGGCTTCCTTCCCTAAAGGACATTAGTGAACCAGATGGGTTTTTACGACAATCCGGTAGTTTCATGGCCATCATTACTGATACTAGTATTTTAATTCCAGATTTTTATTTAATTAATTGAATTTAATTAATTAATTGAATTTAAATTCACCAGCTGCCGTGGCGGGATTTGAACTCATGACTCTGGATTTTAGTCCAGGCCTCTGGATTACTAGCCCAGTAACATAACCACTATGCTACCGTCTCTGGAGTGGGACTTGAACCCAAGCCTTTCTGGACTCAGAAGCAACAGTGTTACCAACTGAGCCACAGCTGACACCTTTACAGTGAAGAGGGAACTTTACATTTAACCTGTTCTATACCTGACCTGGAGAACACATGAGGGTTGACACTGGGTTCCCAAAATAGCAAAGTGTTCCATTACCCAGCACTAACATTCTTTATTTTGATGAGCTTAAAATTCAGCATTTTTTTAATTTAAAAAAAAAGGCAAATCAACACGAGGTTGAATGATGGACAACCGACTGCCAATGTTGAGCACTTCTAAGTTAACTTCGGCATAGTTGAGATGAAGCTCAGCGCTCCATCCAATTAGCCTCATCATGTCATGGTGTAGCCAGAGGGTCCGAGCAGGGAGGGAAACCCTACGTATGATGGTAAGAAATAGCAGTCCAGCTGAAACCAGCCAACTCAGTACAGACCAGAATCGAATCTGGGACCTTTCTAGTCTGTATAAAGATAGAAAGAACTTGCATTTATATAGCGTCTTTCACGACCTCAGGACTTCCCAAAGTGCTTTACAGCCAATAGTGTAGTCACTGTTGTATGGTTTTTAGACTATAATAAATATTTTAAAAGCAGCTTTGGTACAAAGTGAGATTGCGGTGCAGTTAATGGTATTGTAAATATTATAAACTTCAGTATTATTTTATGAAATAGATGGAGAATCGCAACAAGGCGTTTGGAGCAGCAATGGGCTGCACTGATGGATAGTAGCCAACTGGGGGCAGTATTTATCCAACCACATCCCAGCTCTTGTTTTCCACCTCCAGAACCATTATGCAATACTTTTATGATGAGACTGCAGCTCTAAGCTTTTAAGGGGATTCCAGCAGTGGAATTTTCCACTGTGAAGCACTGTTATTGAATCTGTTACAAAGTAGTTTAGTTACCGACCAAAGTAATAGCGTTAACTGTCATACAAAACAACAAATCCCAACTAAAAATGGATTGAGCAATTCCCTCTCCCCCCCTGACTCTGATCCTGTACACCTGCAGTTCCAACAGGATCATTGTATGATGAGCAGGAACTGGAACAATATTTGATTTCCCCTCCCATCCCTTCCCCCCCTCCACCCCAACCCCCCGAGATCTCTTGTGGATGGGCAATAAATGCTGGCCTTGCTAGTGGCCCCCACATCCTGAGAATTTTTTTTTTTTTTTAAATTTGCACTGATGCAGTCGGAGTGACGCACTGAGGTTGAAATACAAATAACATTAAAAAAGATAATTCCATCCATCTAAAGTGGACATGTTTTTCCAAGACCTTGAAGCCAGGACATTGAGAGACAAGTAGTGCCATTCCCCAAAGTACAGTGTACAAGGTTAACGGTCGACAGAGGAGAACCACAGGCTCCAAGCTGCTATTATTGAACACATAGAACTTTACAAACTTTAAACTCGACAATCACTATCAACTGCACGGAGGGGAGAGGCAGGGGGGGGGGTAAATAATTTGAATGTTTTTGCACATACTGAAAGCAGCCATTATTGCTGCAGAGTGGCACCAGCCTTCTCGGATGGTTGACTAAAATAAGAAAGACTTGCATTTATGTATCGCCTACACAACCTCGGGACATCCCAAAGTGCTTTACAGCCAATTAAGTATTTTTGAAGTGTGGTCACTGTTGTAATGTAGGAAACGTGGCAGAGAAAATGCGCACAGCAAGAGCCCACAAATGGCAATGAGATAAATAACCAGATCATCTGTTTTAGGTGTTGGTTGAGGGATAAATATTGGCCAGGACATTGGGAGAACTCTTCTGTTCTTCTTCGAAATAGTGCTGTGGGATCTTCTACGTCCACCTGAGAAGGCAGATGGGGTCTCGGTTTAATGTGTCATCTGAAAGACGGCACATCCGAAAGTGCAGCGCTCCCTCAGTGCTTCACTGGAGTGTTAGATTATGTGATTAATGTGGTAGGGTTGGAGTTTCCCATTAAATGTGCAGATTGACCATTCAGTTAAAAACAAACTGTCTTTAAATCCAAACTGAGAAAGAAAATCTGTCTGGATAGCAGCCTCTTTTAAAAACATCAATATAAAGGAATAGCTTAACATTAGATAACAACTCTTACTGGTTTTTCCATGGGTTACATAATGGGCTTTCTACTCTAAATGTGTATTATAGCACTGTTAGATTATTCATTATTGGTATAATAAATTTGCTTAAAATGAGCACTGATATGATGCCATGCATCCTTCTAAGACTAGAGTGATCCTATTGAGGCCTAGAATAAATCACAGTGGCTTAAAAATAATGAATAGACAGGGTTTTCTGTCTCATTATCCCTACCGTGTTAGCGAAAGCTAACTGAGATCTCAAGGCTAGGATAGATACTTACAAAGGATATTCTTGCCGTAGAGGGAGTGCAACGAAGGTTCACCAGACTGATTCCTGGGATGGCGGGATTGTGGTATGAGGAGAGATTGAGTAGACTAGGCCTGTATTCTCTAGAGTTTAGAAGAATGAGAGGTGATCGCATTGAAACATACAAAATTCTTACAGGGCTCGACAGGGTAGATGCTGGGAGGATGTTTCCCCTGGCTGGGGAGCCTCGAACCATGGGTCACAGTCTCAGAATAAGGGGTAGGCCATTTAGGACTGAGATGAGGAGAAATTTCTTCACTCAGAGGGTGGTGAATCTTTCGAATTCTCTACCCCAGAGGGCTGTGGAGGCTCAGTCATTGAGTATATTCAAAACAGATCGATAGATTTCTAGGTATTAAAGACATCAAGGGATATGGGGATAGTGCAGGAAAATGGCGTTGAGGTAGAAGATCAGCCATGATCTTGTTGAATGGCGGAGCAGGCTCGAGGGGCCGGATGGCCTACTCCTGCTCCTATTTCTTATGTTCTAAGGTATAGGGAGTTGGGACTCGCTGATGAGGGTGATCGAAAATACGAGAGCCAAAACAATCTAGAGTAAGAAGGATAGAAAAGACTCAAATGTAACACAACCAACGGAGGGAGATCTGTAATGCGTAATTGCACAGTATGAACATACAAAAATGACAGGCAGGAAAAGACCAGCTGGTCTATCAAGCCTGCCCCATACTCATGGTGGCTGGAGCATGACTAGACATTTCCTACCCCATCTGCAGCCATGTAATCTCCTGGCTGAGGCAAAAAACCTCCAATATAAGAGCATCTTTAACATACTCCAGTTTCAAACTCAATTAACTCATTAATATTACAGAACCTCTTCAACTTGAAGCTTTTTTTTAACAAAGTGTCGATTAACAGTGCTCTGAATTTGCAGGGTGGAATTCAGAGAACCAGTAGAAACCGAGGACCAACTGTACATGTGTTTCCGCAGTTGCTGTTCTGGTAGCAGCTGCATTGCCCACGTTTGTAATGTAATATTGCTGAAAAAAGACACACTGTAAAATAAATGGGGTACAGAATCAATTAACACCTTCAATAAGAGAGATGGACGGGAGCTCATTAGAAACAAGAATTAAAGGCAAGAAGGATAAATAGATGGAAATTATCAGATGGTGTGTAGAGCTTGATGCCTGGCTGCTGTGACCATTGAACCGTATTATAGAAGGGAAAAATAAATCAATTAAGTAAAACATGTAGGTTGTAAAGTCATAGAGAAATTCTGGGGTTTTTCCCAATTTATTTTTAGCAGACGGTGAGAAACAATGCAGAATCTTTCCTCACATTAAATGGGAACAGTAAAGTAGATTGGATATGATCTGTGGAATGAACAGGCTTAATAAATTGAACGATCCTTTCTCATCCCAATGCTTTAAATACCACAGGCATAGGGTGATGTGTAAAAACACTATCAAGAAACATTGGTATTTCACTTCTGGGACCCAGCTGTGAATGGCTAAGATTAGGATTAAAATTTCTCAAATGGCTGTGAGGATCCTAAATGAAGTGAGTTTAGGTTTAAGTAATGAAATGGGCTCACAGTACAAATGTGTCCACAGTTCAGCACCCGATAAGTCTCACCAATGGCCCAAAGATATTTGTTGCAGAATATGTTGATCAATGCCCACCAGCGCTGTAGGAATTTTTTTTAAAAAGAGATTAATCTTAAGGATCACTGTCGAGGCAGTGCAGAAGGCAGGGTACATCTGATTTGGGAGCATACATTGAGCAAAAAGAAAAAGTGGAAAAATATTCCATGTGCTTAAGTGCAAAAATTCACCCCTGTAAAAACTCTTGCTCCTTCATATTGGCAAATGAAGTAGTAATCCTTCATAGAATTGTAGCTGATCTTTGTGTTTATATTAATAGATCACACCAATCTAACAGGACTTAGTACTGCACCCAAGAAAAACAGAAACTGCAAGTTAATGATTAGAAATCTAATCATTCAGTGGCTGTTTTTCTCAAGATATCTTTTTCCAGTCACCAGAGTTGCTAATGTGAACATTGAGGCTTATAGTTTGATATATTCATTCTGCTGGTGCTTAAAAAAAGACCTTTGCTTTTGCTGTAATGCAGTTAATATGGTCTATGCGACAAGGTCAGTTTTTGTTTATAAACTCCTGCGCTCTTTCCAGTCAAGCTGCTGCTCTAATTGGATTCAGGAAAATACTAAAAGCATGAAATACTGAAAGATTAACTTGTTGCTAACATTTTGCTAACCTTCAAAACCATACACCAGAACAGTTATATAGGCAATTCTCACAAATTTGTTCTAAATGATCAGTTCCATTATTTTGCCATTTATCAATGCAAGAATCATGGGTTTGTAGTGGCACTTTACAGGTAGTATATCGGCTTGATTCCAATTCATTGAGACCTCTTTTTTCCCCACATTCCCTCATAACGACCTCTCAGCACCTTTAGATTCCATCCTTTGTCTCACTTCACACCATTAGCTGTACAACAGTCAACCCTGGGGATTTATTGGTTTTGAGGCCATTTGGGGCCTCGATGCAAGTGATATCAACATTGTAGAGCCTCCTATAGTGGGTGGTGTGCTACTAGTGTCGCTTCTGGTGAATACTTTGAAAGTAATCTTTTTACAATGTGGGATTTTTTTTGTGGTACTGCAGCTGCTGGTAATGGTTCTGCTGCTGCCATTTACAGCTCCTCTAAACCCATCTCTTATTTATTAATTTGTTCCATTACCACCCTCCTTGCCTTGCACCATCATCACTTTTGTCATTTAATCACTTTTGCCCTCTACCCTATCACAGATCTTCCCTTTTGTTCTTTCCTCCCCTCCCCTCCATGGCTCTGTATTTGCTTAAAAACTGTTAACTCTTTAACATCTTCCAGTTCTGATGCAAGGTCTTCAACCTGAAACGTTAATTCTGTTTCTTTCTCCAGATGCTGCCTCACTTGCTGAGCTTCTCCAGCATTTTCTGTTTTTATTTCAGATTTCCAGCATCCGCCGTATTTTGCTTTCGATTTAGTGTTTAATTCACGGCCATTTTTCCTCCAGGAATGCCCCACCTTGAAGAAGTTCTGTGCTTCTCTCCGACGGGATTTCTGTTTGTCTCTTTTAACTTATTCACCTTCATTGCTTTCTGTTTCCCGTTTTGTGTTTGATCAGGTATCCACTAAAACTCACTTTCACAGCCACATCTCTTCTCTCAGTATCTGTCTCTGGCTCCGACTTAGTCCACGTGGATTCCAACTTAAATTTGTGTTTCGGATCCACCCGTGATTACAGATATCTCCATGAGATTCAGCGTTACCACTGCTCCCGCCGCTTCCTGACAACCACGCTCAACGCCCTGTGCCGCCAAACGCACAGCCACACGCACACTCTCGTCCTCGCTCTCCAGCACCACCAACTCACTCTACTTCAGAGCTGTCCTGGTTTTCAGTTCCATTTCATCCTTCGCCTCATCTGGTGCTTTAACAAAAAACGTTTTTCTCTTCCTTTCAGGTGTCAAGGACCGCAAGCTTGAACAACTCTTAGATACCAATGCCCCTCCTGATCCTTCATCCCCATCACTTTCCTCTGACTCCACCCCTCCCTCCAATGTCACCCTTTGTCGTGTTTTCACTATCCCCTCTGACCTTCCCCTCTTCTGACCCCGCACGATCAGTCCTCAGCAAAGGCCTCAGTTTCACCCCCTTACACCCCCACCTCAATTTCGAGCTCGACACAAGGCTGAGCTCTTCTTCCATCGCCTTTGCCTCCGCACCCACTTCTTTGGCCAGGAGTCCTCCCCACCAACACAGCGGACCCTTTCTCCCCTCTTCAGAACTCTCGTTCCACCTGGACCCCTCCCCCTAGCCTCTTACCTTTTCTTAATCTATTCATTGGGAATTACCGGCATGACATCGGCCGTTTCAATTTCTCTACTCCCCTCACTCACTCTAACCTACCTCCCTCTCAACTTGCAGCACTCCATTCTCTCAGGTCCAACCCTGACATTGACATTAAACCTGCTGACAAGGGCTGCGCTTTTGTTCTTTGGCAAACAGACCTCTACCTTGTGCAGGCTGAACGCCAACTCTCCGACACCTCCGCCTCCCATCCCCTGGACCATGACCCCATCGCCAAACATCAAGCCATAGTTTCCCAGACTGCCACTGGCCTCATCTCCCCTGGATATCTTCCCCCCCCACACCATTGTCTCCAACCCCGCACTGTCCGCTTCTGCCTCCCTCCCAAGATCTACCAAGCAGGACTGCGCTGGTAAACCAATCGTTTCAGCCTGGTCTTGCCCCACAGATCTTATTTCTTCCGATCTAGGCTCTATTTCTTCTCCCCTTGTCCAGTCTCTTCCGACGCCCTCCGCTACTTTGAAGGTTCCAGTTTCCCAGCACTAACTGCGTCCCTATTGCTATGGACATCCAATCCCTCTACATCTCCATCCCCTATCGGACGGCCTGCAGGCATTCTGCTTCTTCCTTGAACGGAGGCCCAACCAGTCCCCATCTAGCACCGCCCTCCTCCACCTGGCTGAACTTGTTCTTATGTTGAACAACTTCTTCTTTGACTTCACTCACTTCCTCCAAATAAAAGGTGTCACTATGGGAACCCGTATGGGTCCTAGCTGTGCCTGCCTTTTTGTGGGATACGTGGAACATTCTTTATTCCAGTCCTACTCAGGTCCCTTCCCTCACCTCTTTTTCAGGTATATTGATGACTGTATCGGTGCAGCTTCCTGCTCTCGCCCCAAACTGGAAAATTTCATCAACTTTACTTCCAATTTCCACCCTTCCCTCACCTTCATGTGGTCCGTCTCCGACTCTTCCCTTCCTCAACTTCTCTATCTCCGTTTCTGGGAATATGCTGTCAACCAATATCTATTATAAGCCTACTGTCTCCCAAGGCTACCTTGATTACACTTCCACCCCGCTTCCTGTAAGGACTCTTTCCATTCTCCCAGTTTCTCCATCTCTGTTGCATCTGTTCCGACGATGCCACCTTCCAAAGCAGTGCTTCCAACATATCTTCCTTTTTCCTCAACCGAGGATTCCCCTCACTGTAGTTGACAGGGCCCTCAACTGTGTCCGTCCCATTTCCTGCACCTCTGCCCTCACCCCTTCCCCTCCCTCCCAGAATCAAGATCGGGTCCCCCTCATCCTCACCTTCCAACCCACCAACCTCCGCCACCTCCAAACACATCTTCCCCTCCCCTCCCAGCATCCCGCAGAGGCCGTTCCCTCCACGACACTCTGGTCCACTCTTCCAAAACCCTCAACACCCGCTTTCCTCCCTACGGCACCTTCCCATGCGAGCGCAGGATATGCAACACCTGCCCTTTCACCTCCTCCCTTCTCACGATCCAGGGCCCCACACACTCCTTCCAGGTGAAACAGCAGTTTATTTGTACTTCTTTCAATTCGCTGCTCACGATACAGTCTGCTCTACATTGGGGAGACCAAACACAGATTGGGTGATCGCTTTGCTCAACACTTCCGTTCAGTCCACAAGTGTGACCCTGAGCTTCCAGTCGCTTGCCATTTTATTTCTCCCTCCCACTCTGACCCCTCTGTTCTCAGCCTCTTACACTGTTCCAAAGAAGCTCAAGGAACAGCATCTCATCTTTCATTTAGGCACTTTACAACCTTCCGGACTCTACATTGATTTTAGTAACTTTAGATCATTACTACTGCTCCCATTTTTTTTGTGCTGGTAATGGTTCTGATGTTGCCATTTACCAGTTCCTCTAGACCCATCTTTTGTTTCTTAACTTGTCCCATTACCACCCTCCTTGCCTTGCACCATCATCCCTTTTGTCATTTAATCACTCCTGTCCTTCACCCTATCACTTCCCTTTTGTTCTTTCCTCCCCTCCCTCCCTGGCTCTGTACTTGCTTAAAAACTGTTAACAATGTTAACATCTTCCAGTTCTGAAAATAGTTAACAGTTCTGACGAAAGGTCTTCGACCTGAAATGTTAACTGTTTCTTTCCCCACAGATGCTGCCTGACTTGCTGAATATTTCTAGCATTTTGTTATTATTTCAGATTTCCAGCATCTGCAGTATTTTGCTTCTCTTTTACAATGTTGACTATTCTCAGTTATTTTTGACCCTATTTAATCTCAATTCTTCTTTGATATATCTCACTATAACAGTTATGCTTGCTTCTACAACTGGACTCATTTCTAGTTTCTTCTTTACCTTTCTGACTTTTTTTTTTAAATTGAAGGTTCCTTATTCTTCCCAGTGGGTTCCCCTCACCGTTCTCCCTACAGGCTTTTGTAGTTTGTTTTTCTTACACCACTTCATATTTTAATGGGAGTCTGTGAGTGAACTATACGGCCATAATCTTAGCAAGAAAACATCTACCAGCACCTATAGTGCTACATCGATGCTCAGGTGTAACCTGGTAGCTACTGGTTGTAATTTACAGCAAAAAGTAGTTTCTGACGGGTTAAAATACCACCTTGAGGTAGAAATTAGAAAATGAGCAGGAAGATTCCTTTGAAGCAAAGATAAATTTGCATCTAGACTATGTTTATGTATCTGCTTAGTGTGGAACTGGGCAATACAGGAAGGTGCCAGGTTTAATCTGTGCTCTGCACTGAATTAGCTGATCTCAGTCACAGTGATGGAGTGTTACAATTGGCTGTATTCCTGGGTGAGGGAAGTCAGCCAGCGATACCACTTTGGATCTCTATTGACTCCTTCTGGAAAGCGTGCATTTAGACATCAGGTGAGGACAGCATCAGTCTCAGATGTGATACAGTACCCTCTTCCCCTCCATGTTCAAACAGCCTATTGGTAACCACACTCTAGGCTCATTGATGAAGAACCAAAAGGTAGAGAGAGGAAAGCCACCACCTGTGAAGCTGTACCCAGCACGAGTTAGTATGCCCCGGGGGAGTGAGGGGGGAAACTGAAGTTGAGAGCAATTTACTCCTTTGTCAAATTTTACATTTTACAAAGCTTCTTTCTCTGGATCATTTTATCTGGAATCTGAACTTCAGATCCCACAAAAGGCAATAGTTACAAAATTACATGCACTAAAAAAATGGAAAAGCCTGGATTACAAACTGCAAGCCTTTATAAAAGAAAAATTGCATTTATATAGCACCTTTTACATCCCCAAGACATCCCAAAGTGCTTCACAGCCAATGAAATACTTTTGAAGTGTAGTCACTGTTGTAATGTAGGAAATGCAGCAGCCAATTTGCGCACAGCAAGTTCCCACAAACAGCAATGTGATAATGACCAGATAATATGTTTTTTGAGGTGTTGGTTAAGGGATAAATATTGGCCAGAACACCTGGGACGGCAGACAGGGCCTCAGTTTAATGTCTCATCCAAAAGATGGCACCTCCATCAGTACTGCACTGGAGTGTCAGCCTAGATTTTGTGCTCAAGTCCCTGGAGTGGGACTTGAGCCCATGACATTCTGACTCAGAGAGAGTGCTACTCACTGTTTATAGAACAACAGACGGAATCTATGAATTTAGATAAAATGACGCAGGCACAAAATACACAAATGTAGCCCATTTTATTGGTAACTCAATGCATTTTTAACATATGTAGAAAATACTTCAATCAGAAGACAAGCTACTTTGGAAACCAAAGACAATATAACAGTGAATTACAAGATAAAACAGTTTCATCACAATGGACCCCTTTTCCCAGTTTAAAGTTAGTATTATGAACTTTTTTTTAAATAACTATAATCTCTTTATCTTTTGTTAAATTTATTATTTTACAATAACCTCTACAGTTTAACTGCCAGACTACCATAGAAAAATCAATAATTTCTATGAGCTGCCTACACATTACATGTGATAATCACATAGCTATATCAAAAAGTAAGAAACCGCAGTTCATACAAGAACTAGAGTAGCAAATAACATTATACAAACCAGTCAAATAACCTATTATAGCAATATCAATGATACAAGCCAAGTATGCTACTAACAATTGTTGCATTCGCTACAATCATACTATTAAAAAAACACTAAAGTTCACCCACATATGATTAGCATTAGTAAATGCAGACACATACAGCAAAATAATGAGAACATGCTCCAGCCAACAGTAAATAATGACACACCCATATGTAACCATATATAAGTCAACCCTATAAATATATACTGTTTATATAGATTTTAAAGAGACAGTGCTTTTGCAGCCCTACACAGGTTATGTTAAAAAATAAAATCCTGGAAAATTTTGTTTGAATCAGTGCAGCAACCTCCAATCCCTAGAAATGCTTAGTCGAGCTTAAATCAAAGTTGTTATAACGATTTTCAAAAATAAAAATCAACGATTGGCTGCATAATTAGCTTGAAGTTATTCATGATTAGTCTCAGTCTAAATTCCAATCCCTCCATCCTCCCCATCAAAAAAAAAGCAAGCAAGCTGCTATTATATTCAAAGGTGGCTGTGACAAGGTTCATTAGGTGTTGCTTAGATCCCATGTCAATCATTTTAAATACAACCAGTGTGGGCCTCTATCTCTTTAAATGTACATTTTAGATACTTAATGACTTACACAGGATACAGATGGTTTCCTTACAAAACATTGACAAAAAATTTGTTACAAAGTAGTACGTAAAGGTGCGAGAACACCGGCAGGTTTACCTACAGGTCTGTTTGACCTGCATTTATGGTCAAAACCAGTGTTATTCCTTGGGCTAATGTTTTCATAAATAAAATTAAACTTCCAAAATTTTGCATTTTACTCCTTCCAAGAAAATCCCACAGAAATTTATCATCAAGGATATCCTCATAGCAGGTACGGCCACAAGCATCTAGAACTGGGCAGAAATCTAACGTGGCGAGAGTCTCCAATGACTGCACTTGTTAATAATGAGCAACAGTAGAAACTCCACCTTTCGTTCGTATTTGCCTGTGCTGCTAATTGGGGGCACTCCATGGAACTGGAGCAACCTAGTTTGTGGACAGGATAAAAAGACAATGTGCATCTCAACCTGCAGCAAGTGCATTTCTCAATGACAGGACATGGAACAGTAATTGACAGCAAAGATCACACAGTGCTTGGCGGTAGTCACTACCATTTGTATGTTTGTCATTGTTTTCAAGGCTCGTTTTTTGAACCATACGTGTATGAATGTTAGTTTAAAAAAAACTGTCCCATTTTACAAAGCCAAGAATTATCAAAAATGCACTTCACTGCACCAATAAAATACAGATACGATACAGCAGGACTATGAAACGCCACATCATGTCAGCACTTTGCACAGTCTTAGTAGAGGTAAAAGTGAACATTTGGCTCAGCAGAAATCCAATAGTCACAATATGTCAAAATATTTTCTCTGGATTCCAGATGCAGCACCAACCTGGGGGGAGGGGCAGTAGGTTTGAGAGATTTGTCAAAATGAATCCGCCATGAGCAAGCAGTAAAAATTAGCCTCTGCAAAGTATTTTTGAGCACCACTTCCCCCGACCCCCCACAAGTCTAAGTGAACCACATTAACCTACTCAATGTGCTAAAATTTTGCTGTGCATCGTGATGTTTTAGTGGCTTTCTGTGAAGTCAAATTCAGATTTTCTTGGCCTGTGGAGTGCTCTCCACCTCTGCTGAAGATGTGCTCAGCTCTGAGAGCGATATCCCTTTTTAACTAATTATTCTGTCCTCATACCTTGGTTTGCTTTATACAAACCCGGTTTGTGACAACTAGAAAGCACACGTCTCAATGTTTTAGATATCTGAAAGGTCCAGAAGGTGGAGCACTCTTTAAAAAAAAATGCTGTAGAAATAGTAACCTGGTACAGAGCATTGGTGGAATGTTTGTCTCATGTTAGAAATTTAATTTTTTAAAAAAAACATCTGAACCAGCAGGCTAGTGTATTTCTGTAAACCCTCACAGTTCTACCAGTTTATCATTTTATAAAGCTGGTACTGCTCCTGATAAATTCTAGTTTAGATCTGTGCTCTCCAAATGTATACATAGGACTAAAGCCTTTCCTACAGAAACACCCACAAAACACCATCTCCCATTAAACCTTGAAACAAGATAGGTTTTGCAACACCAGAGGTATTTGATATAGGCATTTTTCTGAAAGCCATTTCTCTGGGAGATCGCCAAGCACGCATCAACTCCTTGCAACCTTATGAAGCCAGGGCATGAAATAAGAGAGTAAGAAAGAAAAAAAACAAATGGCTTTCATAAACACGTTCAACAGCAGATAGGGGAAATAGTGTGCGTAGTACTTTCCTTTCAAATGCGGAGTGCAGCACTGAGCAGCTATTTGCAAACAAGAATTTTTAGCTTGTTGGAATGAACAGCAGGATTTTTTTTTTTTAAAAGTTAAAAAAATGATTAGCAAATACTTGCATATCTGTTAAGCAATACCACTTATTCCATGCCCTGTAAATGAGGCAGAATAAATAGGCTTTTCTTTGGTGTGATGAACATGTGCTTTACAGTTTGCCTGCATGAAGCCAAATCTAGGCAGTCGCCTCAAAGGGTTTACTCAGAACAGCATCCTACTGCCACAAGGAATGTTAGCATCCATAAACTATTGAAAAATAAAGTTTAAAAAATTACACATCTAGAAGAACCACAACTACCTAAAGCTAATTGCACATAATTTTCTTTGTCCGAAAACTCATTAAACAAACCAAAATACTGCACTATCCTCACACAAGTACGACATGCTCAGCCATACCATTGTAACTTAATAATAAAAAGGTAAAAATCAAAAAGAACTGAAGTTCAGAAGACAGTACATGGATACATGCATTTTCACATTCTAAGTAGCTTGCTGCATTAAAAGGAGCATGGTTATATGTGCCAACTTTTTAAATGAAAAGAAAAATTAAAAACAAGAGAAACAAGAATACTGTTTCAAATTCCATCTCCCTTTTTAAACTAAAAGGAACTTCAATTAAAATACTCAACTGATTTTTTTTTTTAAAAAGACCAACTTAAATGATTTAAAATCAGTTTCAACAGCACAATACCCTTTCCTGTGCTACTCTCCCATCACTTAGTTTTGTACTCCCGAGAGGCCTTCCATGCACACACAAGTCCAATGATCTAACTGTAACAAGTTGGGATTTTCTAAAGCACAGTGTAAAAGTATTAATTCAACGTACTATGTAAAAATCTGTTAAGGCACTAACTAGGGGAAAGAACTCATCAAATAAACCCCCACAACATTCACACCTGTGCAAAAACTGAGTCAAAGAATTACTCCCATTCAGAACACACAGATGATGCCTGTTCTGCAACCACTTCTTTTCAAACACAATTACTTTTTCATCAGTGCTACAACATTTAATAAAGTTCCAAAATGTATCTAAAGACATTGCATGTACATTCCAACATGTTCCAACTTAATTTCTCTTAAAATGACAGGTACGTAAAAAAACATCCCTCTGGGTGATCAAGGAACTAAAACTTGAGTTACTAAAAATACAGAATTCAAGTATCATAATTTACATATTCCATCAAAGACTGTTGTGGCTAATTCCGTTGGAAGCTCTGAGAGTCACACGTCTTGCTTCTGCAGCTCTGATACTAAAGCTGTATTAGTTGCTAGAATTAATCTAACTAGACTTTTACATACATAGGATATTATAGCTGTAATATCACTATCTTCCACAAGCATTACCGACCTAACAACTCAATGCCACAGGCACTAGTGATTGAAGGTCTTTAAACAGTGAGCTGATGAGTTACACACCTTCAATCCTGGGTGACACGCTAAGGGAACAGGGGAGGGGCCAAAATGGCTCTGGAACACAATGTTGAGTGTGGTTTAACACAAACTTAGGATGTATGCATGCATATAGTTATTTTCAGTTATTGAAATCAGCACTGCTGATGCTCAAATGGCAGCTACAGCACATAAGGGTTCCAGCAGTGATGTAGGTGCCAGAATACACAACTGCAATGCCTACGTTCAGAGTAATGGCACAGTATGTGCTGTACAATGAAAATACACACCCGTTCTCTGCAGAATTAAAGCATGAGTGACTTTGAATAATTTACTCAATTTTTCATAATTCAGCAGTGACCTTTTTTTTAATCCTACACCCTTCCAACTTCAAGGCAAGTTTCCTGAATTCACTTAAGTGAGCTGTATATCCAAAATAAATCATTGAGAGCACAACAGCTCTTGATCAACCATGATGTGGATACAGGCAAGTGAAGTTTACAGAAGCAACTGGTTAAAAATAGGTTCACTGAAACAGTGATTAAACGGCTCTTAAGCCTGCAGCTTTGAATAAAGCTCACTAATCCTGTATGGACGGCAGCTCCATCAGCATATCAAAGCTGACTGAAATGTTCAAACGAATCATTTCTTACAAGAGCAGGTCGATGTTTTCAATTCCCGTTTTCACACTTAATTGCACATTGTACTGCTCAGAAACCAATACTTTAAGAAATACAGATTAATACAAAATTAATGTTGCTGACAATATTCTAAAAATGTGACATTTCAAACTATTTTATACACCATTGAAAAAAAATTACATTTTTTTTAAAATTTTGGAGCCCTCTCACAAATGCTCCAAAACATCTTAAAACAGTGATATGCTTGAAGATGTCCATTAATGGATAATGCAGAGTCAGGATTAGGTCAGGCTTCAACGTGCCAACCAAACCAACCAGGACATCCATTACTCACTATTTTATTATGTAATAGGCCTAGAAAAAATGCATTCTTTGAAATTCCTAAGCAATAGTATTAACACTTTCAGCAGCATAAACCCATTTCAAGTAGCAGATTCATCAGTGTGTTCAGGCAAAGAGCTGGCAAAAGTAAAGCAACAGTACGTTTAAAACAAACAGCAATTCTGTTGGTTCTGAAAATTATTCCCAAATCATTGTAAAATATATTTAAAATGTGGTCTATTTTCAATACCCTTTTAGAAAAAAAGGGTTAAAAACCAAGTCTCCTCACTGCTGGATGCTCTGCAGACATGTGACCCAGTTCAGAAGCAAAACATGACACCACAGGAGAGTTCCTGTCTAATGGAACGAAGCGCACTCCTCCTTCATACAAAACTTGATTAGTCTGGATCTTGTACAGTAGCACAGCACATTTGCAAATAAGAGAGCTACAGATAAGAATACTGATTTATTTTAGTGGGACTGAGTGGATAGCCAGCATAAAGAGTAGGAGCCCTGGAAGCATTAATGTATGACTGGGTGGCGAACGGGTGCTGGTACTGGCTAGGAGCAATGCTGGCAGATGGTAGAAGGCTAGGGCCCATGCTGACTGGCACCTGTTGGAGGAGACTGGTTGGATGTGCTGTGTACGTGGCCTGTTGCATGGCATGTCTGGAGGAGCTTTGTTGGTTCAGAAGATGGGCCATGGAACTGGAGGTTGCCAAGGCAGCAGCAGCTGGTGTGTAGGTATACATGTGGGGTTGTCCTGGAAGGTGCGTAGGAGCTGACACTGTCAGGTGGGGGTGAACACCCGGATGTGTTGGACTGTTATGCTGGAAAGAGTAGGGAGCCTGAGCGAGGGTGGGTGCCACATACGCCTGTTGCCTGCGGGGAGCAGGATTCACACTCCGCTCTTGAGACACAGATTGTTGGGCCTAAAAAGAAAAAAAGTAATAGTAATTGACTAACTATTTTAAAGCTGCATTCTTCCTTTCTAATCATGTTATACCTCTATTATCTAAAGTGGCCTTCTGAACTTCAGCCAATGTAAAAGTAGACCTTCTAGGTGTCACTAGAATACAGTAACATGATTTTTTAAAAAAAAATTCCAGTGGGTAGTGTCAACAACTAATTAACCTGAAAAATGAGTAACACAGATCATTTAGTACTGAAGTGCTGAGAAGTTCTGACATTTTCTTTTACACAGGCTTCATAACTTCAGTGAGGTAGTGGCCAGGATTTTCTGTTTCTTCACTCCCCAGCCTACAGTTTTGCAGCCATGCATTTTAATGGGTGGAAAATTACAGGCTGGGGATTTAAAGAAAAAAGGTTTCAATCAGTGGATTTTCTAGTATCTGAAGCATCATTATGCCAGATTATTTCTGGCTGAAGAGTCTGTCTGAAATATTGGGCATTTGTAGTCAGTTGAGTATTTGTAGTCAGCCAGTAATAAGGCTCTACTATCGTCTAATGTAGCAAAAATGGACTGAAAGCATTGGGGATTGGGCTCATTTTATAATAACTAATGTAACTGGAGAGAAGGTAAAATACCACTGCATTTTTCAGCTTCTTTTAAAATTGAGAGTACAATTACATGGTAGTGTAGTGGTTATGGTACTGGACTAGTAACCAAGATGTCATGAGCTGAAATCCCACTGAAATCTAGTCATTTGTGGGCTGGAACTAGAAAAAAATGGATACGATAGCTAACTGATTGATTCAGGGAGGGGAGAGCCTGCCACCCCAATCCTTTCCAGCCTACACATGACTCCCAGTCCGATATTAAATGGTTGACTCTTAATGCCCACTTAGCTGTAAAAACAATCGTTGGAGGAAGGTCCAGCATCACTTTCTCAGGGCAACTAGGAATGGACAATAAACGTGGCCTTGCCAGTGTCGCTCACGTCCTGAGAATAGAAATAAGTTACCCTCACTGGACTTTAACGTTTTATTTCAAATTCAAGCAAGTGATCGTGGTGGAAATGTTTCTTATTGCATTTTGTTTTAAAAAGGGAACTTGTGGCAAAAAAATGGCAGAAAATGTCTCTGCCAGCCATCTTTTTGAAAAAAAAACTGCTTCTCCCCCCAAATAAAATGATTTATTTTGACATTTTCTATCCAGTTTAATATTGCTATTAGGAAATTGAAAATTTTGCATACCTGACTGAGGTTCAGAGGCTGTCGTTGACGGTACAGGGTTGGTGTGGTTGAGCTCGAAATCTGCCCACTCATAGGCATGCCTGTTTTAGCCTTATAAACATTCGAAAAAAAGCCTAATGGGCACAGGAAATACAGAAGTGAGTACACAAATCAGTACTGAAAACATATCCCATGCTTCAATTAGTAGCAAAACTTCATGTCAGCACAGGAGAGAAAAGGGGGGGGGGGTGGGGGGGCAAGTTTATAACTAGAATAGTTCCATCTTGACCACGAGACCCACGCCCAGCTCCATTGACCCTATTTCCACCAAACTGTTGACCGCCCAACTTCCCTTCTTGGCCCCCATGTTAGCTAATATTGTTAACAGTTCCCTCTCCTCAGGTACTGTCCCTCTCCTCTTCAAATCTGCCATCTTCACCCCCCTCCTCAAAAAACCCACGCCTGACCCCCCAGTCCTTGCAAACTACCACCCCATCTCCAACCTCCCTTTCCTCTCCAAAATCCTTGAACATGTTGTTACCTCCCAAATCTGTGCCCATCTTTCCCGCAACTCCACGTTTGAACCCCTCCAATCATTTTTCCGCCTCTGCCTCAGCAATGAAACTGCCCTTATCAAAGACATAAATGACATCCTATGTGACTGTGACCGTGGTAAACTATCCCTCCTCATCCTTCTTGACCTGTCTGCAGCCTTTGACATGGTTGACCACACCATCCTCCTCCAACGCTTCTCCTCCGTTGTCCAGCTGGGTGGGACTGCCCGTGCCTGGTTCCATTCCTATCCATCCAGTTGTAGCCAGAGAATCACCTGCAATGGCTTCACTTCCTGCTCCCGTACAGTTATCTCTGGAGTCCCCCAAGGATCTATCCTTGGCCCCTCCTATTTCTCATCTATATGCTGCCCCTCGGTGACATCATCTGAAAACACAATCCCAGATCCACATGTACACTGACGACACCCAGCTCTATCTCACCACCACCTCTCTCGACCCCTCCACTGCCTCTGATTTGTCACGCTGCTTGTCCGACATCCTGTATTGGATGAGCAGAAATGTCCTCCAACTAAATATTGGGAAGTCCGAAACCATTGTCTTCAGTCCCCACCACAAACTCAGTTCCCTAGCCACCGATCCATCCCTCTCCTTGGCCACTGTCTGAGGCTGAACCAGACCATTTGCAACCTTGGTGTCCTATTTGACTCTGAGATGAGCTTCTGACCCCACAGCCTCTCAGTCACCAAGGCCGCCAACTTCCACTTCCATAACATCACCCGTCTCTGCCCCTGCCTCAGCTCATCTGCTGCTGAAACCCTCATCCATGCCTTCTTTATCTCCAGACAGGACTATTCCAATGCTCTCCTGGCCAACCTCCCAACTTGTACCCTCCGAAAACTTGAGCTCATCCAAAACTCTGCTGCCCATATGCTAACTCATATCCTATGTCCTGTTCACCGATCACCAGTGTTGGCTCCCGGTCCGGCAACACCTCGGTTTTAAAATTCTCATTCTTGTTTTCAAATCCCTCCATGGCCTCGCCCCTCCCTATCTCCATAACCTCCTCTCCAGCCCTACAACCCTCCAAGATTTCTGCGCTCCTCCAATTCTGGCCTCCTGCACATCCCCGATTTTCATCGCTCCATTATTGGCGGCTGTACCTTCAGCTGTCTAGGCCCTAAGCTCTTGAATTCCCTTCCTAAACCTCTCTGCCTCATCCTTTGAGACATTCCTTAAAACCTACCTTTGACTAAGCTTTCGGTCACCTGTCCTAATACAGTGAAACCTGTAAATTCGGGATACCTAAGGGACTTGCATTAGGTGCCCCCTTTTTTCCAGGTGTCCTTATTTTCAAAATGGTCTTTGAACGTACAGTAAACTGGATGAGCCAAATATCCCAGGATTGGCTGTATCTCCTGCAATGTTCCTTCATTTTTCACCCTCACCTGGGATTGTGCCGAATTCTGAAGCCCTGCCAGCAGGGTGTGATTTCAGTTCATTTTCTGTACGTTGGGTTTCCCAGTTCATTGCCATCCTGGGGTCCTTTTCCACTGAGGGAGGGATGTCGTGATCCTGGATCTGCTATGTTGGCAGCCTGCACAGGGTGAGGTGGCTGCTTTAGGGCCAGAGTAGCGGGAGATCCCAGCCAAACCGAGGGGATTAATGCCCTGCAGACCCGTCTAGGACCCCCCCACCCTCCGTGTGCTGCAACTGCTAATGTTTGAAGTGCTGGGGGGTGGCTAGAGAGCTATACTTGATATACTGGTGGAGTGAGATGTGGTGTTGCCCAGTGCTGTTTCCGGCTTTTGTTGAATGGGGAGTTCTTAACCCAGGATCCATAGTGGCAAAGAAACCACTCTATCCCTGGGATAGAGCCATGTAAGCATTCAATCCCAGAGATAGAGTGGTTTCTCTGCCGCTGTGAATGCTGGGTAAAGAGCTCCCCATTCCACAAAAACAGTTTCTATCACCCACAGCCACCTCGCCCTGACCTGTGCCGCAAGCGTTTTAATTTGTAAATGGACTTGGTGCATTGAAGGCAGTCCACAGTTTTGAGAGTGTCCGTGGATTCAAGGTGCAGCTTGTAGCTGTTATAATGCAAGTTATTTGGGACTGTCAATAAGTTTCACCGTATCATCTTATGTGGTTCGGTGTTTGACAACACTCCTGCGAAACACCTTGGGAACGTTTTACTATGATGTGGAGATGCCGGTGATGGACTGGGGTGGACAAATGTAAGGAATCTTACAACACCAGGTTATAGTCCAACAGTTTTATTTGAAAATAATCTATAACCTGGTGTTGTAAGATTCATTACGTTTTACTATGTTAAAGGCGCTATATAAATGGAAGTTGTTATTGTCAGCACAACCAGAGGAGTTTACACTTAACTCAATAAAGTTTGAACACTAAACAGGTGTGGAGGCCTGCACTTTAAGGGTTACTTCGGTAATTGTTTTCAGCTTAAAAATAGGTGATTACGTCAACAGTAACATCAGCAGTTGAGACCACATTTTTAAGGGGAGACAAAAAAAAGTCATGGGGAAGGAGTGAACTGAAAGGAATCTCAATTTGTACATGTTTTAAATTTTTTAGAAGCATAAATGGAAATATGGTCTAATTTAGATGTCCCTGGTGCCTCTTGGGTTGAATGGCTCATATGACAAAACAAGTTATACATTTATTAACACACTTTGATTTTTATCGATGCAGAATTGTTTTGAAGCAAAGATAAAATGATCTAGCTAAAATTACAACTTTGGATTGTTGGAAGCACATTTTGGTTACATCATATTCCTACCTGACAAACTGTTGCTTTCTCCCATACTATCACTGACTTGTGCCTTCAACGGCTGTACGATGATGGTGCGCGATCCAGAACTATGACAGGCATCCAATGTTCTTTTAGAGACTTCCTGTGTACTGCTGATAACATGCGTTGCTCGAGGGCGTTCACATGGGTAGGGACTATTACTATTTGAGGAGTCAGATTCGAAAGAATCATGGACAGTGACATAACTGATGACATTTGATCTCTGTTTCACACCAGAGCTAAGGAGAAGAGAAAAAAAAAAGTTGTTTAGGTTGTATGTAGATGTTAAACCAGAGTCAATATTATGTACAATTGGGTCTTTTTTTTTAAAACCATGTAGTGCTGTATTCAATTCCTGACACTGAGGTACTCAGGCTATGCCAATACTCCCAGAACCTCAACTGCTCGAAATAGATGCTGGAACAGTATCACTTAATGTATTTCCATTGGTTTGACCTTCATTTTTCCCTTTTCCTCTCAATCAATGCCCCTTATTTTGTCATCCTAATACTAATCGCTATGATAAATCTTCCTGCATGTAGAAACGCATGGTGTTGTTGTTGACCACAACAGTCCCAGTTTCAAAACCTTGATCTGTGCTGGGTTAGCTGAAACACAACCAAGATTCCTGTTCTTGATCATTATCCACTGACTACTGCTGGGAAGTGTGTGCGCGTGCATGTGCGCGTGTGTAAAAAAGTCAGGCAAGGACAGCATCGAGCTCAGCTATGATGTTTCTTCCCCTAAGATCAAAGAGTTTGCCAACACTCGATGTCAAGGCTTGTGAAGAATGGCCATTTGGGTGAAGTATCACAAGGTGGCTGCCACTTGTGGATCACACTCCAGCTGGAGTTACCACTTCAAGCTGGGACAAAAGCAAAGAAACTGGACAAAAGTATTGATGGCAGTCACTCACAATAGTGTATAATTTAGTATTTTCTTGGGAGATTTGAATTTGTCAGCTCAGTAATATTTTAAAACTTATTTTATTACTAATGTGAAGTATTTACATTTGCAGCCATATTTAAGAAAATCAACAAAGAATCTTTGTATTGGATTTGATTGAAGCCAGGAGCCACAGGTAAAATACTAACAAGTCAACTCAAAGGCAGGTTCCAAGGTGAATGAACTAAGTTCTGACAAACCACAGAGCACACTTAAAATGTGCTTTCCCCTCCAAAATCAGAGCGCTTTCTCTACCTGGGTTGCACCTGGAAGTAGTGTGGGCAGTGTCATAACTTGCTACTATAGCATGACTTCTATCTATCTCCTATAATTGTTAATGACTGTAGAGATACACCTACCTCCCAAGTTTCTGCTTGGTTTCTTCCTCTTCATCTGTGTCACTGCGGATGGTGATAACACTGACAGCGGGACTGGGTGTGTCAGGAATCACAATGGTCTGTCGCTGATGATCAAGCGTCGTGCTGCAGTATGGGGAGGGTGCACTTGCAGGACTGTTCTGAACCACCATGTACGTTTGGGAGGGAGTGACATCCAACACAGGAACATTCCTGGCAGAGGATTAAGTAACAGCCAAGTTTATTGTGGAAACCAGTGATATGAGTTTTAAAGTTTAAAATTATCAGCTGAATTTGTTGCCCAAGCTCTGTTCAAGTAAAGTCATAAACTAGTTTCAATTTTACACAAAGTTATTATTTTGCAAGAGGCTACACTGAGCTCACTGTACATTGAGACCAAAAAAAGCCCTGCTTGTGCACGGCAAGAAAAGTTCACAATGCAAGTCCATATACTCCTTTACACATTTGGCTAGAACAGACTTTAAAAATTAGTGTTGGCAATTCACCATGTATAGAGTACGAGGTAAATTTCAGGGATTTCCAATTAATCTTGACAAAATAACTGAAAAGGGACCATCTACAACAACTCACCATATATCTGCTGAACTTCATATAGAAAATGGTGAATACACAATGCACACGGATTAGATGTTACTTAACTCCAGAGGCTCATTATGTGCAGTTTCCTCTACAGATTCAAATTCAAATATAGAGTATCAAATTCCACTCCTTATAAAATAAACTATTTCGCAAGAGTACTTTTTTTTGTCAATTTCTTTCCTTTTCTGCTCTCTTTTCTTGAAGAGGCTGACTCTTGCTGCATACAGTTCCACAGGTGTCGAGCGCCCATCAGAACTGTGTCTAAGCAGCCATACTTCATGTGTGAGACTAGTCAGCGAGTGTTAGCAGACTGTTCAACCACAGGGGCACCACAGCCAAACCTGAATCCGTCTTCACCCAATGTATGCACACATGCACTTACCAGCAAAAGGCAATGGATACTGGTAAGGAGCAGGTACCCTGGCTGATTTCTCCCTCCCTAACATAGGGGGCAGTGAGGCCAACTGGGCTGTCCCTACTGCCACCCCAGCTGATATCAGCCAACAAAGCATAGATCAGGAATGGAACCAGTGACTCTCTGGTCTATATGGATCAGCTACATGCTGCCTTTATCAACTCAACCACCGGGGAGCTTGGCATTTTTTTTTTGCATGAAGAGACTATGTATTAGAAATTAATGTAATGTATTAGCTTCATGTGTATAATGTGCAAGTTTTTGGTGCAACATCTACCTGCAGATGGCACCTTTTTCAATATTTTAACTATTTACTTTAGTACAAGCAGAGAACATTATTAGCAAGGCAGAACATTTAACATCCAGCTTGGAAATGTTGCACAAAAAATTCCTGACTTCAACTTCTACATTTCTTTGCATTGAGTTTTCAAATTCTCACTTTTGCTTACTTTCTACTTAACTCTTTTAAAGCAGATTTTCTTTTGGTATAAAATGTAGAAATATTTTAAGCTATCATGTTCAACTATTCCTACAAAGATATTTTAAGCATTCATTAAATTAGAAATGATTCCATCATTGTTCCTAATTTAAAAAGTAATTGTTTATTCCACAGAAATACAGCTCTATCCACTTCATTATCCACTAATTAATACTTCTTAGAAAGTGCTAAACCGTGCAATAAAAATACCTTTCCAATCGATCAACCCACCACTTCTGTCTGAGAAGTCGATATTGCAAGAGGAAAAATATTTTAAAATTCCCCATAGCATATCAGAAGGTTGAATGCATTCCTGAAACAGAACACTACACATCATAAAACCGTGCAGCAAGAACATTCCTTGCATGCACTGAAAATGAATACTTGATTGTAATCTTTCAATTACTCAATGTGTGTTTATTGTATTTGTGTACTTTTTGCCAGAAACTTGCACATGTGGTTTTGCAAAAGAAACCACTTCCAGTACCTGTGTCTTCACAGTGACCTACAAATTCTATCACATCCCCACTGCAAACAGTTCTCCAAGGTTTTTTCATATCAATTCTGTCACTCAAAATAATCTGTAGTCCACAATTAGGCATAAGGATACTTCAGAATTTAGTAATTTGTGTTGAAATGAAAACTTTACTTTTGCTTTTTCTTTGATTACCTGCCAATTAACATATTGGTAAATTTTGCATGCCTGCATTGTTTCTTTTTGCTACAACTTTATCCTCCTCCCCCCCCCCCCCCACCCTGGCAAGGTAATGAATGCTTGTTGGGACACAGTTCCACAGGTGTAGTTGCCTTCTGCACCTTCCTCCAATGGCCCTTATTCATGTGAGAGCTTTGAAAGCAAGTGGTGGTGAGTTCATTGTTGTAGGGCATCACAGCTGACATAGAACCTGTTTGCACCCATGATACAAACAGGCATTTCCAACAGAGGGTCACTTGATATTGATGTGGAGATCTTGGCTTGTCACTGGATAGCAATCAAGAGCAGAAATCCTAGCTGATATCTCTCTTCCCAGACCCAGGTTTGCTGAGGCCAACTGTAGCACTGTAGCACCCCATTTCCCATGCCAGTTGAAACCAGCTAGCTCAACACAAACCTGGGAATCAATCTGGGACCTTTCTGGTCTCTGTGGATCAATTCCACAAAGGCAGTGAATGCACTTACTTAGCACCGGGTATTTAACCTGAAGCGTAGTGTAACTGAACTCAGCCACTTGAAGCACATCAATTTGATACACGACTGGATTTCCTTTTTAATGTGCTACGTGCAGACACTTTACCTTGTGTTGTGATGCTGCTTGTTCCTTTTGGAGGAAGACCTGGAGTTTTGGGGCTGACGTACCACATGGGCAACACCAACATTCAGGGGCTGTGCAGCTAAGGTCACATGACCGGCCAACAAAGATGGTTGCTGCACAATGGCATTATACTGGCCTCCATGGGAATGTACATTTCTGAGAACAAAGAGGAAAATTATTTTCAGTGTAAACAGCAAGCAGATATCTAACATTAAAGAATAACAGAACTCATTATCCAAAATGTGGTCGTAGAGGCAGATGAAAATAATTACCAATAAAAGGCTTTCACATGCTTTGTTGAGGATTTTTTTTTAAGATTGCTCTAATGCTTAAAACGGACCCAGTTAGCTACAAAGTACTATTGCAAAACTCAAAGATCCACACGCTTTTGCTCAACTCTTAAACGTTTTCATTTTTTCTACAGAATGATTTTCTCTAGTTTCTCTCCTATCTCCACTCACACCCTCTCCAAGCTCAGCTTGTCCAGGAGACCCACCTCCTGCTCCCTCGACCTTATTCCCACCAAACTGCTGACCGTCCAACTTCCCTTCCTGGCCCCAGTTGCCTCCCCTCTCCCCTTCAAATCTGCCATCATCATCCCCTTCTCAAACAACCCACCTTTGATTCCTCTGTCCTTGCAAACTAGCATCCCATCTCCAACCTTCCTTTCCACTTCAATATCCTTGATCGTGTTGTTGCCGCCCAAATCCATGCCCATCTTTCCCACAACTCCATGTTTGAACCCCTCCAATCAGGTTTCCACTCATGCCACTGCACTGGAAAGGCCCATATCAAAACCAAAAATGACATCCTACGTATCTGTGACCATGGTAAATTATCCCTCCTCAACCTGTCTGCAGCCTTTGTCACGGTTGACCATATCATCCTCCTCCAGCGCCTCAACTCTGTCGTCCAGCTGAGTGGGACTGCCCTCGCCTGGTTCCATTCTTATCTATCCATCACAGCCAAAGAAACCTGCAATGGTTTCTCTTCCCGCTCCCGCACCATTACCTCTGGAGTCCCCCAAGGATCTATCCTTAGTCCCTCCTATTTCTCATCTACATGCTGTCCCTCAGCGAAATCATCCGAAAACGCAACGTCAGGTCCCACATGTATGCTGATGACACCCAACTCTACCTCACCACTGCCTCTCTCAACCCTTCCACTGTCTGATTTGTCACGTGGCTTGTCAGACATCCTGTACTGGATGAGCAGAAATTTCCTCCAACTAAATATTGGGAAGACTGAAGCCATTGTCTTCGGTCCCCACCACAAACTCCGTTCCCTAGCCACCGACTCCATCTCTTTTCCCTGGCCACTGTCTGGAGCTGAACCAAATAGTTCGCAACTGCGGCGTCCTATTTGACCCCAAGATGAGCTTCCGACACATATCCACTCCATCACCAAGACCGCGTACTTCCACCTCTAACAACGCCCATCTCCGCCCCTGCTTCAACTCATCAGTGGCTGGAACCCTCATCCATGCCTTTGTTACCTCTAGACTTGACAATTCCAACACTCTCCTGGTCGGCCTCCCATCTTCCACCCTCCATAAACTTGAGCTCATCCGAAACTCTGCTACCTGTATCGTAACTCGCACCAAGTCCCGTTCACCCATCACCTCTGTGCTCGTTGACCAACATTGGCTTCCAGTCCAGCAACAGCCTCGATTTTAGAATTCTTACCCTTGTATTCAAATCCCTCCATGGCCTCGCCACCGCCCCCCTCCCACTCCCCCAATCTCTGTAACCTCCTCCAGCCCTACAACCCTCAGAGATCTCTGCGCTCCTCCAATTCTGGCCACTTACGCATCCCTGATTTTCATTGCTCCACCATAGGCAGCTGAAGGCACGACAGCCAAAGCCCTAAGCTCTAGCATTCCCTCCCTAAACCTCTTTACTTCTCTACCTCTCTCTCTCCTCCTTTAAGATGCTCTTTAAAACCTACCTCTTTGACCAAGCTTTTGGTCACCTGTCCTTACGTGGCTTGGTGTCAAATTTAGTTTTACTACGTTAAAGGCACTATACAAGTTCAAGTTGTTGTTGAAACGGAAAATATGTTTTACATTAACTCCGCAACCCAACCCAACCCAATACCCTTAACCTAAAACTAATATTACAATGGTGTAGTTATCTAGGGTTAACATTATTACTTCTTAGTGGCAGGGATCTAGGAGGATTCTGGATTAATTCTACAACATTTTCTACAGGCCACTAAATCTAGAAAAATGCACTCCAAGGTAGTCTCCGTTTCTATGAACTGCAAACCAGAGTGCCCCAGAATGCTCTAAATTATAAATGGTAAGTAATTGAGGCATTAGAACCCAGCTTTACTTCAGACCCAAACCAGCCAAATGCACCAAAGCTCAACAAATGTACCGCTTGTTTTTATTGCCCAAATGTATTATTTTTTGGACATGATTTATGAGGGATGCAATAGTCAAAACTATTAGGACATTCAATTTATTTTATAGGAGGAAGATAATCTTATTTAAGAAAATTAGGGAGATTTGTTGTATTCTGCAGACAGAAATTGTGGCAACAATTAGCAACAAAAAAAGAAAAAATATTTAGGATTGAAATTTTTCTCTGAATCTTATTTTTGAAAAGGTTTTTAACAATACAGCACAAATTCATTCATGATTATAGTGATAATTGTGCTATTGATAAAACTCTTCTTTATGTATTGGACCATACTGGTACTTACCTTCCTCTTAAAGGAATGAAAATTCAGAATTTGGTCAAAGTTAAAAATTAATTCAGAAACAGTTCATTTTATTGAAAGCAAACTTGCCTCCAGTCTGCTAGTTGTTGGGAACTAGTCATAGCTTCTGGTATCACAGTAGCGTGTGGGACTGAGTTGTGGACAGCCACTCCAGGCAACTGCTGCCAAGTTGACGGCAGCAGGATTTGCTGTGTTCCTCCAGGCCACGCCTGCTGCAAACAAAGACAGATTGTCAAGATTGCCACTGCGTGGGACACTACCCCAAAAGTTTGCAGACAACCCGAAAAGAACACAAAGCATCTAGCTGAAGACCGCACACAGCTGGCAAGAGAAGCACAATGGTAAAACAAAGATCTGTGATGTTAGATTTACACAACGCCTCCCTCCAAAGCCAATACCTGCACAGGACAAGGCATTACAGTTTAATGAGAGAAAGAGAAAGTGAGTATATCCAATATCTTGCAGCTCTGAAGCAGAAACATACATTCGGATATTCTGTGCGACGAGCCATTCTGCAGGAATACAAACACACAGACACAGCAATCTCTTCTAAGCAGGCTCATGCCAAGCAGCAAGGGGGAAAAGGGAGGGAACATTCTAACCAACCTTTGATCTGAGAAAGCAAAATGCATGTGGTCACTGGAAGCGACTGCAGAAGTTGCATGATCCATTTGAAAAATAAACATGCTACTAACGTTTCAATCAAGACCACAAAATTTAATTAGCAACCTTCCAATCACCTAAGGATGTTTCATTAAATGTCAGAGTAGCCTACATAATTAATTTTTCTTAATATACTAGCAGATCTCCCGTGGTGCTGTACACGGTGAGTCACAGGATACGCTGTTTTATAACAATAGGGGGCATTATCAACCAAGTGTGATAGGGAAAGTGTTACAGGAAGTATCTGACACTTACAGGAAGTCACGCTATATGCAAGACTTTATAGATAAACATGTTGCCATCAGGGACAATTTTAGATATCAGTTACACAGAATATGTTTTTCCTGTGCTTCTGACTTAATTACTACTTTATACATTACATATATGGAAGGACTATTTAACTCAGTGGATAGGAAGGAATGTGGGTACCCAACTGCTACAGCACTCAGGGTTAACGACTTTGTTGATTTGGATCCCTACATTGTGGGACCAGGCAGGGAAGAGTTATGGCGCACAATGAGGTTATTAGCATGTGTCATTTAAGCAAAAAGTTTTTACAGAGCTAATCGTAACAGATTAATTTCAAACAACTGTGTTTGTGTTTTTTTAAATAAGTTACTCATGAGACATCCTGAAATCCAATTAGTTTTGGTATCAAATGGGTCTTTCAAAAGCCATGTTAAAAGACTGAACTGTTCTAATGTGATAGACTTTAGCTCCACAATTTACAATTCTGGTGACAAACTTGACGCCTGCCATAAAGGCAAGGCACAGCTATCTCTTTTTGGGAAATGATTATAGGATCTGGTTTATAAGCTTACATTAGGGCTATTTTCAATATATTCAGTCTTGTTCCAAAGCTAATTATAGCATCTCATTATTTATTTCCAATAATTATGAAAGATATGAGTGAGGATTTTGAGAAATACTGTCAAATGCTACAGAAATATATGTGCTTAGATATAGTAAAAGGGCAGTGTCTTTGTGGAAAGGGGCATTGTAATTTTTTTTGTCTTTCCCCAAATACTTGGGATTCAATCAATGTCAGAACATATGGCATTACAAAAGCCATTAAAAAACAACATGGCTGTTCTCCCTCTTCAGGCATTAAGACAGTGCCTCCAAAAATCGAGCCGTTTTTAGTGCATTTTATCTTTCTTTTTAAAAAAAATTATACCGAAAGAGGGAAACAAATGAGACTATTTAAATTTAAATCAATACTGAGCTTGATCCTGTTCTCACCTGATATTCAGATATGTGGTTTTGTGCAGAGTTCAATGGATTGCGATCAGGGAGGGAACCTTTGCCAATTTTTCACTCCCTAACATTGCTCCAGCTGGGATCAGCTAACTCAGCACAGACCATGGATCGAATCTAGGATATTCCTTGTTTATATGGCTTACATGTTCACTACCTTAATCAGAGGAGTTACAGGGGAAGCCAACATCTTGTTTTAAAGGAAATTACATCCTAGTTTGAGCATCATAACAGCATCTGTCAGTCAGCTGAGATATCAGGTTTTGTTCTTTAATAAAAGGCTATCTGAAGCAGCAATTAGGCAGGATGTAAGTTACTGACCTCCTCATTTAAGATCAAAAGTATCAATGCAGAGGTCAGTTTTCTCCCTCACATCCCTGCAATCCCACTTCAAAACCATCATTTTATCTATTATATTGCTAAGGAAAAGAAAAATGCTAATTAATTTTTGCAGTCTTCACTAAAATTTGTTCAAATGTTAAATATCAGTTCAGGTTTTGATTTGGATTACCAATCTGACCACGTCACCAGTCACTGACTGCTTATTGAAAAATATCAATTTAAATCCAATGGACTCAGCATTACTAAAAGGCTCGAAACTGGCTGCTACTGTACAGCAAAATTCAGAATTTAGAAAGTTCAAGTATGGAAGAACTATAAATCAAACCCTCAGCAGGAAGATAAGAAAAATGGTGGACTATGGATTTGTAAACGAATGGCACACAGTAGGCTCTGAATTAGAGAGCAGCAGCTAACCTTATACCTTTTGTGATGAAACACTGCCACAGTGCAGACTCAGCTCTGCCAACTTAACTCTAATGTCAAGGTTTTCCAGTGATGTACATGCCTAAGTTTTGGAACAAAACAGTGAAAGGAAACAGCAGGATGTAGTGGCCAGAATAGTGTACTGTGCTGCAACATTACTGTCAGTTTATAGAGTCATAAGCAGAATTAATATCTGATAGCTACTTACAATGGAGTCTGGTGGGCTTTTGCTTCTAGTACCAATTCTGACGGTACATGTTCAGGTTTGGATATTTGATTCCAATTTTGGGTTTATATTTCCCAGAATATTGCCATACTGCCCAACAATGAGGGTGATGTTCAACTATTCAGCTTTCAGTAACCTCAAGGAATTATGCTGAAGGTCAGTAGGAGAAGTGCTGAGCTTGTAGCCAAATGGCTAGAAGTCTGTCTACCTTCCATTTCTCAAAGTTGGTAAAATGAACGTCATTAAAGTGGAAGCTAAACAATGGCCCATGTTCCGTTTACCAATTGAAAGCAATCAAATGGCCACGGTCACCATCCCAACAAAGATATTGAAACAAACATTAGGAATCTAACCTTCTAGGAAATTCATCTCTGGACTTCCTTTCCTCTCTAAGGTCCTTGAACACATTGTCCTACCACTGCCTGTTGGAATTCCATTACATCAGTTTTCACCCTGCCCAATATTGCCTGCTTCATGTCATCAATACTGTGATTGTGATCATGGTATACTCTCTCCTTGTCTTCCTAGACTTTTTCTCCCTCCACAGGTCACCTCCATGGATGCACCCTCTTTTAGTCCTATCTGTCCCAAAGTAGCTAGTACATCTCGAGCAATTGGTTCTCCTTCCACCTATACATTGCCATCTTAGGAATACCCCAACCTTGGTCCCCTCTTTTTCCTCATTGTATGATGATACCTAATTCAATCTCTCTGCCAGTCCACCATCATTGCCTGCCTCCATGCTTACCCTCAGCCCCAGGGGCCGCTGAAACTTTCATCCCCCACTTCTGATACCGCCAGGTTCTACTTCTGCAACATCCTCCTCAGCAGCCTTGAGGTCCACCCTACATAAACTCTAGCTCACCCAGAACTCCACCACCCACATCCTGTCAGTTTTCAATTCTGTGACTTGCCTTGAGACATTTTACTACTGTTACATAAATGCAAGTAGTAATTATAATGCAATTCACCCAGCCTAGCATCTAAATACATTTCTGATTACCACTTTAGCTAGTAGATTTGAAATCGACCTTTGAGCTTAGATTTTATTTTTAATATACATCAATTGTAAATTTACTTTTCACTAATTTAAAATTATATCCCCAAGTCCCACTGACCACGAAGTAATCGTCTAGGCTCACATTATCTATCTATATCTATCTCTTTCCTCACAACTCACCCTCTCCAATCCATACATACCTCTCAAAGTATGATGACTAAAACTATACACAGCACCCAAAGTGTGTCCTGACCAATGCATTATAAAACTTAACCTTTGAAAACTTGTAATATTACTGTTTTAGCTATTTATCCTGAAATTCTATTTTTTTTTTTAAATAATTGAAAATGACAGTTCTACTGGTATTCTCAAGTCTCTTTCAAAGTCTCCCTGTAGCTGATTAGGGTAGCACCAGCAGAGGCTTCCAGTCTGCTCACAAAATGTTATATAGCGAGAATAGCTATAATGAAGAGTAGAAAAACTATAACAAGGGGGAAATAAATAATCACATAGAATTTACAGCACAGAAACACACTATTCAATCCAACTGGTTGATGCCACTGCTTATGCTCCACACGAGCATCCTCCCACCCCTCTATGTCTAACCCTATCAGCATATATTTCTATTCCTTTCTCCTTCATGTGCTTATCTAGCTTCCCCAAAGGCTTTGAACGTTGTGGAGATGGGGCCAGGTGGCAAGAGATGCCAATAACTCCTGGTCTACTGTTAAAATTGCTTATCTCTATCTAGCAGAATACATGGAATGGTACTAATTTCCCCTGAAATGCTTTGTATAAAGCAGAATGTGTCATCAAGGAGATCTACAATACTATTCTGTGGACAGAATCATTCCTTTCCTCTCTCCTAGCTCATGTCTGAATATAGATTAACTCAATCTGAGTTGAAGTAGGTGAAAAGATCTGGCCCCTGCTGTTATCCTTCCATATAATTTCTCTAGGGAATTTAGATATAGTTAGGCACAATTGTACTTATATTCCACCCCATTGGTCCTCAAATGGTTTAGCATTTGTCTGGTTAATGAGCCATGAACAAAATAAATAGTCCAATAGTAATGAAAGTTACTTTCCACTCCCTTCATCCCCAACCATGTTACTGGAATTCGAGCCTTTTATAAATGTTGAGTGTTTTGGTCTCAAGTATAACTTGTATCATCATCAAGATTGTTCAAAAGAGTAAGACAGAGGAGACGTCCAATGACGTGGAAAAAATATAAGGTACACAATGATACATGCTTCCGTTCCTCTGCAGCAGCCTCAGAGGAGCATCTGTTAGTGCACAGAATCACACCAAGTGGGAGCATTTACCAGTACTGTGGTCGTCTGATCGACCAGCGCAGGCCGGCCGGCTGCGCAGTTCAGGGTAAAAGGGACCGCATACTGCGGAGCAACAGTGGCAACGTGAGGATGTAGAGTGGCCACCATCAGCGGTGTGCAGCTGCCCTGTAACGGGGGGGTGGGAGTCAGTTATATGGTACATTAGTTCTCAAATCTGCAGCGTCTCTTTTTGATGCCGTGAATAGTATGAAAATCATGTTCGGTCTTTGGCAAAACATTTTTTTAAACAAAGGCAGTACTGTGCATGTGAAGTGAATCAGGAATTAAGTTCAGATTACTCAGACTTGTTTTACTTAGGCCTCTTCCAACATCTGTCTCTTGCCCCCATCTGTCTTTGGTCAGATTTAAGTCTGGACCCCAAAATGGTGGGGATGGGAAGGGGGAGGAGAGAAAAGCACCAGTACACAGCCATCTATCCCACTGAAGTTGATAAACCACATTGAAAAGCTAAACCCGCATTTATTTTAGAAACAAATACAATTAACAGTGACTAGCATCAATATTAGATTTGATTTTAAAATGGGTTTGATACACATTCTAGTCACGCATACAAAAAGGGACACTGCCAACTGCAAGGAAAAAAAAAGAATTCCCATCATAGCTTTAAAAATTGATGGCCAAGTTTGTATCTATATTACTACAAACAGAAACACTCCTTTTCTGCTGTTTTTGAAGTTTTATATTTTTCTCCCAACAAAATTATGAAACCAGGACAGCACTGCTGTAAGGCAGGTCTCAAAATCTTGGACTGAAATGTTTATCCCTTAATCCTTTAGCAATAAGGCGTTCAAAGCTACGAAGAGTTCACTCGACATTTATAACATTACATTTTTCAACACTGTAAAAAAAAAAGTTGTTATTTATTCCAAATTGCCACAATTCTAGAGGGAAAAGAAAGAGAATTAGTAGCTAGCAAGTCATTCCCTAATTGATTACAATCATTTGTGGCCAAAACTTTTGTTGTCAGGAGGTTTCATTACATGGGTTCCTGCTCTGGATAACTCAATCACTGCACTACTGATCAAGTTCAAATTGCTGAATTGTGTCCATATGGGGCCAAACAAGGCAGGGTTACTGTTTACATAGAGACTGAACAAGAATTCAAAAATGGGTGGAGATTTTTCTCAGAATTTCCACAGTACATTTCCACTGAAACAATGTTTTTTTAAAAATTTGTTAATTTGGGATGTGGGCGTCACTTTCAAGGCCAGCATTTGTTGCCCATCCCTAATTGCCCTTGAGAAGGTGGTGGTGAGCCGCTGCAATCCGTGTGGTATGTACATCAGATACAAAATTCTGAAATCAAAACAGTATGGGTAAAAAAACCTGGACAACTTTGGCATCCCAACCCAAAGCCTAATGTAACACCAGTGGCTCAGCTATAAGCTTCAATGGTTATAGATACAGTCTCAAGTTAAAGCTACTTGCTTGCACAATTAGATGCTTATAGAGCGATTCAAGTAAAGTAACTGATTTTAGTTTGCTTTTAGCAACAGCTACACTTGATGCAAAACGCGCTCATTGTTGGCTCCATGTGGACAAGATTAAGAAAACTGTTCTATCATACCAATTGATTTTTACTTCACCTGGTGATTTAAAACTGCCTTTAAGTCACATGTGAACACACAAAAATTAATGAAAACACACAACAAATTATTTAGCAAAATGATTTTGTACCAGTAAGTGAATTAAAATGAAAATCTTCGACATAAAAACAGCAGTCACTGTACTCTAACATAATTCACTGCATGAAGTGCTCTGAAATGTTTTAGTGTGATAGGAAACTATATAAAATGAAAATATTTGTACATTATATGAAAAGCAGTTATCTTTTTGAAGTTTACAAGCTTCTTTTCCAAAAAGAAATTTTAAAAACTTTGTCTACATGAATAAAGTTATTCACAGCCAAAGAAACCTCAAAATTAAGTTTTGCTTTTGTTTAAATTATTGCCTATTCTCTCCTTGCCTCTGCAATTAATATACTCATCTGTACCTTTTCACTCAACTCATGAGCTTACCTTTGATACAATTCATTTATTTGTAAAGTTTTGGAGCAATGTCGACTTATCTTTTGCCTACTGGTGTAAACACCTATCAATGTAAAATCAAAGGTGCAGCTGGCATTGCAATGAACTAATTTGCTTCAGCCAAGACAACTGAATTTTAAGATTGGCAAAAAGGTTTATATAGCTGTCACAATCTTTACATAAATAAAATATTCTCTTTTTAACAAAATAAAATCAATCTATGCAAATGTGAAACCCCAAATCAAGAGAAAAACATTTGACACCAGCATTCCCTCGATGGCTCAGCAAATTTAACCGGTGAGTTCCCTGATGGATGCAAACCATATGGTTCCACGTTCAATCTCTGTTAAGTAACGAGTTAATTGATTTCAGCAGGACGGTGGTAGGGTGCAACTACTAGCCTCAGTGCCCCTCAAGAATCTACCACAGCTCTTATTCCTGATTGTTACCCTGCCGGACAGAATTGGGCCCGGCTATGGCAGCCCCAGTGGTCGAATAGCTTGCTGACACTAAATGTCAAAGCTCAACCAAGAATAAAGGCTACTTGGGCAAAGTACTACATTGGTGAAATTGTAGTCCAGCAAAAAGCCAATGTTTTGGGGAGAAGAGTAAACCAGCAAGAAAAAAAAAAATCAAGACCTCTGCAGTTATTTTAGCCTGTAAAATATACTTGATTAACATTCTCAACTATCTTTGGATAAATGGCATTTCGACTTAAATGTAAATCAGATGTTTTAAGCAGGCCTGATCTTCAATGCAGCTACCACATAGGCAATTTTTATAAGGAAAATCAGATTTGAAAGGGTTAAAATGGTCTGGGGAGCTGCTCTGCTAGCTTCTGGATTGCTGCAATGTGTGCAGCTGAGCCATAGAGACCACGAAGGTCCCAGGTTCAATTCCCGAGCTGTGCTGAATTAGTTGACCTCAAATGGTACGGTTTTAAGCGAGGCATGCGTGTTGGTCTCTATGGTCCTTGGTTGGGAGACGAATGAATGAGTGGTGCTTAGGGGTGGGAAGTTACCCAGGATCTCCACTCCTGATTACTATTTATGACAGCTGCCGACACTCAAACCCTTACGAAGTATGACTACTGAGGCAAGGTACTGGGGAGATGCCAGCACCTGTTGGAGCCCAGCAAGAGTTACTACCTTCAGGAGTGGAAGCACAGGTAATTGCAGGAAACAACACTCATTTTGAAATAGACAGGTCAGCCACTTACCTGAGTGAGAACACCAGGCTGAATCTGAATTGACTGTGCAGCTGGTGCCTGTGGTACAACGGGCACTGCATTCTCCACTCTAACAGAAAAGCCAGAATGTTTTGCAGATGCTTGCAGCCCTGTCAATAAAAGTAGACAGCATAATATGCTTTCCAGTAATTTCAAAAAAACTCAACAGACTAAAGGTTAAACATTTTTAGTTTAAAAGTGTAGGCAGGAAAATTTCATAAAGGTTGTAAGCAGTGTAGCAGAATCATGGTTTGATACTGATTTTCCACCTACACAGCAATCCCTGATCTCAGCCAAATGCAAGGTGCTAATCGAGGCCCCATGGGCCATTATACACACGATCTAATGACCAGTCGAAATGTCATTACAGAAGCTTGGGAACAGTTTAGTGCCAGTTCTCCTGACCCAGTTCCCCTGACCAGAGTGATTTTTTTTTTGTTTGGATGGGTAAAAAGGAAAAGTACCAACAACAATCATTAAGCCTGCACGACTCTCCCATTTTATTCAGAAACTTGAACATTATCTTACTTAATTCTCCACTTAAGCTCCCCAAACAGCAACAGAAAAGACGTATTTAAATATTCTAACAGTGGCATTCGTTTACTTCAAAAGAGAAGATGCTGCCACATGCAACCAAGCCTCAACCATACGGTTATGCTTCAAGCTCAATAAGTAGTTTCATCCCATAGATACAAAATGATTTTATTCTGCAAGTACTAGCCTTTCTCTACCTTGATTACTCCCCAACTGTTCTTTGTGCTTCTTTGCAGCTCTCAGCACCTTCCATCAACTCTTTCTCCTCCTTCCTCTCTTTCCCTCCTCCCCCCACCCCCCCGCCAACCATAATGCCTTTTCTATATTTTGCCTCCAAATTCCTCAACTTTTGCACTCACCTAGATACTCTTAATCTACATGAACACTACTCAAAATATTCAACATCTAGCTGAACTTACTCAAAAAAATTCAAAGCGGTAAGGTGCCAGTAGTGGGCAAAAATTGTCAATTAAAGTTAACTGTTAGATTAAAATATTTTCAAGTCAGAGTAACAAACTCAAAATTGCTGTTATAATGCATCAGGCAACCCAGTTTGAAAAGCAGTCAACAAGCACAATGGATACCAATAGTCCCTCGTAATCGTACAGTCCACTACTGATCACAGCACTGAACAATTCCCAAACTAAGCCAAACATAAGGCTTCCTATAAGAGGGATTTGCCTGGACAGAAAAGGAAATTGGAATCTAAATAAAAAGAAGAACAGTCTACACACACACTTCTTTCAAAAGGCGTTGGACCGATGTTACCCTACCAGCTTGGCATTCTGCATATGTGAAAAACACAAAGGGAATTGAGAAGCCATTCAGGTTTCACGAGGCATTCAAGTTGCACGAGACTTTTATCATTTGTACACGACAGTTATGAGGGGCAGAAATATGTCACTTACCTTGAAATGCTGGTGGACACACAATGAGTGCTTGCTGGAAGGGGTCAGCCTGTGCACACAGCTGTGTTGTTCCAGCCTGCAGAGGCATGCTTGGTTGTGCAATGCCCGCCACAGGTGCCACTGTAGGCTGGTATAGTGCAGATTGATAATTAAGCAGAGATACATCAGCACTGGACAGTGAAAGGGTTGCAGCTGTGGAGGTAGGAGCCAGGGTGTTGGCCTAAAGAGATTACAGGATTCAACGATCAAACTATTGGTACAGCAATACAATAAAGTGTGCCATTGGGATTTTTAAAAATCTAACAGAATAAAACACAAGTAGATTGTTCAGTTAAAAAAACCACGAAGATTATATCTATGATCCACGTAACATATATCCAAAGACCAGGCAATGTGTACTTCATACATAGTCTTTTCTTCAAAGATTCAAGGAATATTGCACAAAAACAATTCTCCCAATACAACTCTTAAGACTTCATCTTTTCACCACTGCTATTTGGCATAAGTAATTCAAAATAAAGCTGCATATACTTAAAATTCTTCCTGATGCCTTCATGTGAAGACACACGAGATCTTGAAGAAAAGCTTGCACGAGGTTCTTAGGCTTTTATACAATCAACAGGTTCAGGCAATATCAAACCACAAGAGCAACGCAAGAATGATTTGTCTCCCCTCATTTTTGTTCACGAGTTTGCTGTTTACGATTATATCCACTACTGCTAATTCTTTTTTTCACATTTGCTTTTGGCTGAGAAATCACAATACTCAATTTTAAAACCATTAAATTACAGAAGTTGTCAAAGCTAACAGAATTCCAGACATAGTAAGGCATAACAAAACGAACAGCATTATCAAATCTGATAGAATTGAAGGCCAAATTATTTCATGCACGGGTTCTTAAAAGGGCTTCATCCTACTTCATGAGCTGTAGAATAGGAATGTTAGTTTCTAATCTGGAATGGAAATCATACTAATTGAAGAGTTCCACAGTCAGCTATGCCCTCTGTTCCACATACAACCTTTATACTATTATACCTTAGCCATAACAGAATTGGTTATAATTTCCTCAGTTACATCAACCTAACTGAAACCTAAAGCTTAACCTGCAAGATTTTTTTTAAAAAGCCTGAGGGTTCCTTGCCCATTTATATTTTCAATGGAGTGCATATAGCTAGAGGAGTCACAATCCCTTCCAGTGTATAACATCCCCATTGCACCCATTTCTCTCATGAGACACACCCCTTACTGTCCCTCATTCCCTTCATTATTTTCCTTCTCTTTCTTCAGAGTTTCTTCTACTCTATTTCAATTTGAAATGTAGCTGACACATTTGATATCCATCAGAACTTTAAAGCAATATTATATTAATAGGACTCTAAGCAAAATCCAAGTCTTCATCTGTATACATTCATGTAAAACAGCTGATGGATATGCTGAAATTAAAAGGACACCACACACACTGAATATATTAAAATAATTTTCAGTATATATATGTGAAAATAGCTCCAAGACAAAGTACAAGCACCATTTCTTAATAAGGTTACAATAAAATATAAGAGGTCTCCTTCACCCCATTTATATACTGCAGTTCCTATAGAGGTCACATTTAGGCCACCCAAGGAAAACCTGAAATGTAATCTCACAATTTACACACTTTGGGCTGATCAGATTCAGTTCATACAGCAAATGGGACGAGATTGCCAGCACAACACATGTGCTGAATTTTTTCTTTCCTGTAGAAAAGGATCAGAGAGCTGTATCAGTCAATGCAGAACTCCCACTTCAGAGGCCAGGCAACTAAACAGGTGAAAGTTCAACTCCAGAATATGGCTGAAATAAAATAACTGGAGATCCACACTGCAAATTCACAGTGAGCATCAATTTACAACTTAATGAAGCACTTTTCCAATTATTTTTTTTTTTTTAAAAACATATGTGGGAGGCTTTTTTGTGAATACTGTGATCAAAGTGAGCAATTTCATGCTGGGGAGCACTCCCAGATCAAGTAAAGCACTGTTAGATACAGAGTGAAGATCCTTCTACTATGTTCAAACAATGTCCCTCAGCTTAAAGTCAGAAAAGCAGCCCCCTACTGCACCAATGCGTTTTCTCCCTATTTCCCACATCAATCACCCTGTGGCCTCCGTGTGAGATTGCCAATTTTATGCCAAATTAGAGATGCGTGTGTGTTGTGGATCCATGTCCACTAGAGACTGCATTAAGACTGCCCAAACTCATTTCACATGGGATCCCTATAGCAAGATGAAGGAGACTTTCATCCCATCAGTCTAAGCTGGATTTAAACAAAGGCATTTTTATGTGCAACAGACTTTAATTATATGCCTCATACCTGATTGTGCATGGTATTGTGCATGGTGTTGAGTTGGTTATTGAAGGCCATCGTCAAGTTTGTGCTTGTGTTCGGCGCAACGTGTGCAATAAATGGGCTTTTATTCTGGTTTACTGTTTCGTAGTTGTTGACTCGCCGTTTGCATATCTCCATATTCTGAAAGCAGGATTTCACACTGCAAGAGATTTAAATATGTTTATTTTATGAATGGAATAAGCATGTTTAAAAATACACGTAGCAGTGCACTTATTTCCACTTACTGCTGTGCGCAGCCATACAGCTGCTGCAAACATATTTTTTCCGAAGTAAGAGCAAAAGAAGCACAATGAGTAAGTAAAAAAGTTTCCCCCTTGCATAACCCACCAGAAAAGAAGTTCGGTTTACATACAAATACTTTTTGTAAATATTCCTTCATCCTGTAAGGGTATAGCCTGGCTTGATAGGTTCTAGGGAAGCCATGTACTGGGCACATATGAAGATGTCACGATATTATAAACAAATGCTGCAATGTGCTCTCCCATTCTATCATATGTACTCCTAGGATCTGTGCCATTTGGTTTCTCCTCCCAGCTAAAGGCTGTTTGCTCCTCATGCCTGACCTCTCATCGCTTAAAGTATGGGATAGAGTTTCCAGCCTATCTATGGAACACACTTGAACATCAACCTGCATGCCTGTTTTATGCAAGTATTTGGAAATTGTACCGTATTTTGGGAACCAGAGATGCTAGCACAGCTCTTACATAGCATAAAAGTAGCTTGAAATAATCTCAACTAGGAATCTTAAGTTCTAACAGTACAATTTCCAAACCTAGTTCCAAAGAGATTTGTTGCACAAATAATTTTTATTTACATATTTTAAAAAGCTTACTGATTGCTATGAGGAAAGTCAAGTAGATGTGTCATGGTAACAAACGGATGGTTTAAGGTTTTTAACGGATTAACCCTCTTGTCAGCATCTATCGTCAACATTTTCTTCAACAAATCAATATATTCCCTCCGGTCTGCCTTCTCTGCCAACATGTCTGTTCCCTCCAAATCATTCGGCATGTTCACCTGAAAGTAGAAAAAACATTAAACAATGTAAATGCACATTAGGAAAGAGACACAATGAGATACTGGGCTTGTCATTAAGTGTTTAGGATAAATATCTTGAACTCCTAAATACTGAACTTATTTTTAAGGCAGCTGTAGCACTGGAATCCCAAATCAGGCCCAATTTTGAGTCTCACCTTAAGTGACAAATACACAGTTTACATGTTGCAGCTGGATTTTCTGAGGATGAACTGGAACATGAAAACTGGGTAGGGGTTAGGCTAGTCCATCACTGCACTGGTGTGTTTCATGTCACATTAAGCAATGAATACCTGGTATGCTGTATCGCCAAAATGTTTAAGAGATGAATGTATGCATTTGGCAAATTTCAGCAATCCTCAGTGCATTGAACACTTTTCATTCTTTCAGAGTCCTTTTTATGTAACACGGGAGAAGATTAATTTTGTTTTCTCCAGAAACTGGTTACATAGAACCTTTTATCAGCAGGGCTTGAAATGTACAACATGCAATAATAGTACTCTAATGATTAATACATCTGTGGATTAAGTACTCAGCTATGCCTTGCGTAGTAACTAATCTTGTTACACACTAGTCACTTATTAACCTGTAAAGCCTGTAAATTTATCAGTTTGTAAAGTAAAACTATATACTGCCAAACAACATAATTAAGCAAATACAGGTTTCTAAGATGTGCCCTCATTCCATAAATAGTCTTTTAAAAAAAACGTTAAATCTCCCCCAATGGCTAAGTTTGAAAATACGGGATGCAAGCGCCATAGACTAGACGATCCCAGGTTGGATTCCTAGTCTGTCTCAAATTCTAGTTGTGGTTACAGCTGGAGCAATACAACTGAACTCAGTACTGCTGGCCATGGTGGGGGAAGAAGAGAAGGGAAAGCAGAAAAATTATGAACCAGATTTCCCTCTTCCGATCTCTGTTTAGAGACTGGAATAATCCCCTTTGTGAGTACTGGATGAGGAAATGATCAGGCTAGTCATTAAGCAGTCTTCCAACCCTCACTTTCTAGACTTGTGCATAGAGAATGGCCACTTGGACAAGGCACTGGAGGTCAAACACCAGCATGAGTCACTGCCTTCAGGAGAAGAGGGCAGAAAGTGCAGCAGAAAAAAAAATTCTTAAACGTATGATGAGCCATCATTCTAATGTTGAAATAAGTTACAGAATCTTAATTCCCAATACAGGATTTATCTGAAAGTAGAATTACAATTAATGGTATTATTATACTGCTTAATATCAAAACCAAAGTAGTTACATTCAAGAAACTCTTGGAAGGTTCATAGAAACTGCAGTCAAAGGCAATCTACTGTGTCCCATCAAAGTTGGCATAGGTTGTTTCTATCACTGGTATAACCGATCTGAGTCCAACTACTAACACTTAAGACAATAACATTTGAAATGTATCAGATCTGGTTTCATTCTTTGATAAAACTCTATTATTTAGCAGAATCCATTGTAACACACTGGCACTAGAATTAACAGAGGTGCATAATTCAGCAGATCAAAATGGTCAAGGAGAAAAACTAAAGAAGTTGAGGAGGTGCAATATCTACTGAGGGGATTATACAATGTACTTCCTCCATTTACGCCCGTAGCAGCACTGGATGTCAGGAATATCTATGACTACCCAACGTCCAGCATTGTTGAGGCCATGGGACCACCCCCCCCAGCCCCCACCCCCATCCCCATGAGGAAAATTTGCATATGTGGATGTCAGATGGCTGTGATGCCCTTTATGATAAAATATCACTTGCTGCTTCCTTAACCATGGGACCAATTTTTCATATTTAGCACAAACTACAGATTAAACCTAGTCTTTGTTTCAATGCAAAACCGAGGAATGCCACTAACCCATCTGGGAGCTTTGTACATGGACTAAATATCAACATAGGTGCAACAATTGAAACTATACAGAAGGACCAGTTCACATAACAGAATGTCTAAACTACAAAGCACCAACACGCTTATACAGATGCTTTACTACCTGATTTGTACATTACATCCTTTACTACCTGATTTGTACATTACATCCTTTACTACCTGATTTGTACATCCAACAGTTCTCTATAAGCACTAAAGAACAATTTAGTTGACTATGTAGACCTAACAGAAACAAAAAGATGATTTCCAGATGTACAAGGCTGTATGATCCCGACTTGACCAACACACATTAAATTCTGAGCAACTACACAATATCAATTTGAAAGGACTCCTGATGAAACAGCACCATTCAACAGTGGTTAAAAACAGGTGCCTAAGTGCATCTGGTGGGCTTGGTGAAATTGTTCACTATACAAACCCAGATCATAGGTTTTAGGCTCTAAGGTCCTTAATGGCCTCAAGTATGGCCAGTTTTGTTGTCAACAAAAAATATGGAAGACTGTTGTGGGGAAGAGCAAAGAAGGGGAAGGATACAAGGGTGATTAATTCCTGGTGCTGCCTCAAATGTGCTTTGAGATCAGCTGATCAGAAGTCAATTTGGAGGAGATGGGGCTTGCAGCCCTTGCGGCTAAAAAAAAGTGCAATGAACACAGGAGCTTATATGAAGAACTGGGATCAGAAAATCTATTAAAATCAACATTTATTTTAAAATGATTCAACCAATAAGCAAAAGATTCCACAACATGCAGCAAGCCAATTTTCAAGTTCCATGCTTACCTGAGCCATATCATCCAAACAGTTGAAAATGTACTTTCTTGCTTCCTTCGATTTGATCCCTGTCTCTAACTCATGTTCTTCTGGTGTCTAAATAGAAAAAGAATTACTCTCTGAACAACAAAAAAACTCACAAGCCATAGTGAAAGTTTATTACAGCATAGTAACACTGAAATATAAACATACAATCCATTCTTTGTGTGTACTTTGGAATATATAGAGAATATAGCCAGTTATGTTGATCCAATAATACTGAAAAACTTACATAAAAACTGCACAGACCACAGCTAATAGCAACTGCACAAAAAAAGCTGAGCACTATATTTCTTCAGCCCATACTTTTAACTTGCCAATGGCCAGATTATTTTTCTGACTCCCTTTTAGAACATCATATAAGTGATGTGGAAATCAATCTGCAGCATAGACAATGTATGATTAGGTTTTTAATTTTAAATGATTAATCCATTTCTTTTTAAAGATAGTTATGGCAAATCTACAGAGTTTCAAATTAATAGAATTATGTGGCACTATACCATGGTGTGGGGGGGGGGGGGGAGGGGACTTTTTCAAATTATTAATTTAATTAGTGCACCTTTTGATAGATTGACAAAGGAATTCTGGCAAGAATAACATTACACTTTTAAACATTGCCTTTGTGTAATAAGATTATCTACACCTCATTTCTCAATACCATTGCAGTCACCAATTTTTTTACATTGGTGCCTAATGTACAGGTTCTTTCATTCATAGCAACTGGTTACAGTTCATATAGAATTAATAAAAACATCACTTGGCCTCAAACATTTTATATATTTTGTTAAAGGTAATGTCAATTCCAAATTTCTATTACTTGCCCTCAAAATCTTTTATTCTAAGGCAGGGGAAAGAAAGGAGAGAAGAGACTGTTAACCAAATTCAGATCATGCAATCTGAAGTAGTTAAAACTGGTCACCTAAAATGTGTTTTTGACACTGCAGTTGGCCAAAAAACTGTCTGGCAACTATATCATCTCTTATTGGAAGCAATATACAAATAACCTTAAAAACCCTGAAACAGGTGGCTGTACAAAACTTCATACAGAATAGCTGGGAGGGAGCAGACAACAATGACTATACCATCTGATACCTGCAGCGGTGTGGCATTAATTGAAAAGAGACTTTCTTCTCTTGCTGTGTAAAGATTACGTTGGCCAGTAGGTGGATTTTGCAGGCGACAGGCACTACAATAGTTACTCCATATTGCAGTCTACACTACAATCGGGACAGCATGAAATTAATGTGAATTGGGATTTACATCAATGTGGCTGACCAGATCTACTCAGAGGAGAACAAGCTCCATACCACTGCTCACAAACATGGAAGCTAGATAACTGGTTAACAGCTTTTACCAACTGCGGGGATGTAGTAGAACTTTAAAAGTCACAAGCTCAGCAGATGCAATGCTAGAAATTCTCCAACCAGATCACCCCAGGATGAATTTCAGTCTGACATTCACACCCAAGCTTCTCAGGGGAAAGGACAGGAAAGGAAAGGAGTTTGCCAGTTACATCTACATCTGGTATCCTTTCCCACATTGTTCAAGCATGCTTCTGATTAGCCATCAAGCAGTTCAGACTACATTTGTACTTGACAACCCCGTTTCCAAAAGTGCAATCAATACAGTTATACACTCATGATTGGTGTCGGAAGAGGAAAGGGAGAAAAAGCCAGACAAGAGTTTATTGAAGATAATAAGGAGCAAGTTAAAAATGCATCAGCTGAAAGCTGTCTTTTTAATTGATTGTAAGTGCAGAATGGAGATGCTTGAAAAAAAATACCTGGCTTTCAGTTTTTAAACGTGCAAGTCTAATTGGAAAGACCAACTTAATCTCCCATGGCAGTTGCATAGAGAAATAATTTTTTAAAAATCAGAAAGAAGATATAATTAACCTTGAGCTTCCACAATGGATATCCTGAATCTGGATCTCTGTTAAAAAACCTTGTTGTCTTTGTTCCTGCACTTAGCAAGTACTCAGCTGGCAAACCTTGTGTTTGGGAAATGTAGCGAATCTGAAAGAAAGCGCAGAAAAGGACAACCATAAATGCAACCTTCCTTCAATTGGAAAATTTGTATGCAGATGATTTTGGTTAAAGTCCTACACAATGCAGAAAATCCTCTTCCCTCCCCCTAATATAAAGTTCATTGCTGAACTACTAGTCAGTCTGCAGACTGCTGCTGTGCAATGCAAGACCATGTTATGCTTGATGACCAGGGAAAGTAATTTAAAATAATGCCAACATCTTACAACAGGCCCTGTAATTTTCACCTATAGTGTAACTTCCCTACCAGTTTCTCTACTCGCTGCATCTCCAATACAGCAACAGGCTTTAAATTGCTGGTCCACTGTCCTGCCTCTCAGTCTGCCCAAGAATGAAGGAAGTTTCCAGGTGGTTGCTCAACAGCTGTTCATACCATCAGCTCCTCTCTCTGCCACTTCAATTCAATTTTAAACAGTGCTAGTGAGTTGATCACACACTGACTGTACGGGCAGCTGTTTGAGTAACCAGTTGGAAACTTCCTTCACACTTGGGAGGACAAAAGTGCAGAGCAGCAGCACTTTAAAGAATTATGGCAGTTAAAGCTAAAATGCAGTGAAAAGAAAAAATGGCTAGGAAAGCAAATACCAGCGATTTTAACCATTTGTCCTACAACTGCCCTTCAATTCGGCAACTTTTGTCACACTAAATCACTTGCCCCATTGATGGCTACTTAGTGCAGGCTAATCACCAGCTAACAGTCAGGGCATAGTTATATCAACATACCAATGTGAAAAATTTGGTCATTGTACCACTTGTTTCTGCGTCTCAATTCTGTAACAGTAGGCCACAATCAAAAAGCAGAAAATTAGTTAAAAAGACTGGAGGCTTTAATCACACATCAACTTCAAAGCCTTCATTTCATTTAATGGATCATTGGTTTCTGACTAAATATAATCTACATAATCTCTACCCCAAGCAGCCCCATTATACTCAGTCACAATAACAGAACAGATTGTATTGCAACATCCCTAGTTACCATGGCACAACTGGCATATGTCTTTATTAGGAAATGAGGTGACATGAGGAAGATATTTGTGGGAATATGAGCTGGTGTTCGTACCCACTTTGAAAAATGCGAGTTATATGATACAGAATCATTGCATGCTATATATTGGAATCAACCAGCTCTTAGCCAGAGTGGTAGTTACACAGTTGATCAAAGTGTCCTTCAGCTGGGGCCAACAGTTGAGTTAAATGCTTGGACATTTTTTTCTATTTGTTCTTGGGACGTGGATGACAAGTACTGAGCTATCTCAAGGTTGATAATTTTATGACAACTAACAGATTTTTTATGGTAAATCAATGGATATGCCATTTTATAAGAATTAGCAATATACCACGTAATGCACAATGTATTATTTTGCTGCTAAGATGCAGCTGTGTGGAAATTGGCCTGTACCTTTAAGGCAACCGCTGAAAACAGTCACATCCTTTGGTTAATTATATATTCACTCATCTTAGGCTATATCCTGAGACCAACTGTATATTGGCAGTTGCTGATTAAACCATAATGCCTCCCCAAAGAAAAACCAGTAGGCAATACCTGGCTTTCATTTAAAAAAAAATAGATTTGTTTAGCATCGGTGACATCTGAAGTGTGACAGGCAGATATGCATGAGCTATATATAGTGCTTTTTAATAAGTATTGGTCTCCTGACTATCAAAATTGGTCCTTGACTTTACCAAGTTTACTTTTTTCCCCAAATAATGTTAGCACAATAATTAGAGTTGTAAATAGATGTTTAGGCTAATACAAAGCCCATTGCACATCATGGACAACAGCCATTCAGGTTGAAAGAGTGTTCCAGATCAGTGAAACACTAACTTCAACATGCAGTCAGCTTTGCACATTAAACAAAATATAGAATCTAGCCAACTAGTTACCAGCTTTTACATACCTTTAGTAAGGTAACAGCATTGTTATAGCAAACACAGGCTCCAGAATTGTGATTACGCCATTCTTGTGATTCCGTAAAAGTATGCAACAGCCTAGCACCATTAAAAATGCAGGCGTTATTGCTCTTGGAGAATTATGGTATTAAAGATTTAAAAGGGATCAATGCCCACTTCCCAGTCACATTATTTTATCTGAATTGTTTACTAATTGTACTTAAGTACCAGGAAAGCCTTGCATCTGCCATCATGTTTACTATCCCTGTACTTATTGACATGCTAGTTCTTGGTGACATCAGATATTGGCTGTGAAGCGCTTTGGAACAGCCCGAGGATGTGAAAGGTGCTATATAAATGAAAGTTTGTTTTTCTTTCTCTATCCTTTTATGCATTGATCGTTGGGGGACTCACGACAAAATGTATCTGGAATTAACTGCAGTTTTGCTGCAAAGTTTGCCAAGCATCATTTGCTATGGTACAAAATTGAGTGGTTACAAAGGATATAAAAGAATGGCGTAATCACAATTCTGGAGCCTGTGTTTGTTATAACAATGCTGTTACCTTACTAAAGGTATGTAAAAGCTGGTAACTAGTTGGCTAGATTCCATATTTTGTTTAATGTGCAAAGCTGACTGCATGTTGAAGTTAGTGTTTCACTGATCTGGAACACTCTTTCAACCTGAATGGCTGCATACCTTTGTTACTCAACGAAATCTTTATATGGTTTCAGATCACTTTTATATCCTTTGTAACCACTCAATTTTGTACCATAGCAAATGATGCTTGGCAAACTTTGCAGCAAAACTGCAGTTAATTCCAGATACATTTTGTCGTGAGTCCCCCAACGATCAATGCATAAAAGGATAGAGAAAGAAAAACAAACTTTCATTTATATAGCACCTTTCACATCCTCGGGCTGTTCCAAAGCGCTTCACAGCCAATATCTGATGTCACCAAGAACTAGCATGTCGATAAGTACGGGGAAGGGGTCCAGGTTGGATCATTTGGGGACTCCCAAAGTGACAGAATAGAAACCTTTGCTAGAGATACGAAAAAATAGAACCTTGCGAGGCTAGACCCACCAGGTTGGACAATGGAAGGAGGAGGATGGTGTGGTCAACATGCTGATGGCTGCAGAGATTGAGTAGGGACAACGCACCATGGTCACAGTCACAGAATATTAGTGGAAGGGGCCTTATGGGGGGATTCAAACAGAGTTGAGGGAGATATGGACACAGATCTGAAAGGCCTTTGGAGAGGAAAGGGAGATTGGAGATGGGCTGAGGGTGGGGTTTTTTTTTGAGGGCAGGGTGATGATTGTGGTTTTGAAAGGGAGAGGGGCAGTGCCCGAGAGTGAACTGTTTACAATGCCAGCTAACAGGGGGGCCAGGAGGGGAAATTGAGTGGTCAGGAGTTTAAATGGAAAAGTGGTCAAAAAAGCAGATGAGAACACAGGAAGATAGGTCACCTAGGTGAGATGAGCTCGATAAAGGGCATGGGGAGAGAAACTAGAGACAGAGGTTCAGGGCTAGGAATGGACTAGTGGGCAGGTTCGATTTGGTAGGGAAGTAGAAGTGGATAGAGAATTAGCAACGGCAGCTGAATGGATTTATCTTTGTGACAATGAATCCATGAGCTCTTGCACTTGTTAGAAGTAAAGGTGGAAGAGGCAAGGGAGATGAATTTGAAGAGCAGATTGGTCGTGGAGAAAAAGGACCTGTAATTATCTTTGCCCTCCAAGATGATCCCGCAGTAGTGGATAGTTTTAGTAGAGCTCGATGTGGTCCAGCCATATCTGACAATGGATGGCTAAGCAAGTTGTGCACCAGGCACACTCAAGATTTCACCCCTAGGACTTGAGGGAGCAAAGATGGAGGCCATACCAGGTACATGGTGAGGACAGGAGCTAGTGAAGGTTTTGCTGGGGACAGAGGCATCAAAGATGGAGGTGAGGAAGTGGTTGAGCAAATCAACAGCTACAGTGGAAAAAGCTAGTCACTTGCCTACCTCAGTTAGAATGGCATGTGCAAGAAATGTATTTAATGGAGTGGTTTGGGGGGGTGGGAGAGAAAGAGAGAAGAAGAGGTGAAGGAACGTTCAAAACATTGTCTTAATTTCTTACTTTTGTCTCATTTAACTGTTTAACAATTTACAATGGATTATATGGAAACATTTACTGTTAACATTAACTACAGTATATTACAGTAGGCTACTAGTTATCACAGCTTCACGGCAGATAGGCTGGTGCCAATAATTTCAGTCATCTGCTGCTTTACGCACACACCAGCTTTCTGATAATCAGCTGGGACAAAAACAAGTCTGTTGCAATATCCACACCCACTTACTGGGGCCCACTTCCCAGAAATGAAAGTGCTAAGTACAATAAACATATCTTATCTCACTTTCAAGCACTAGGTCACTATGCAAGTCATTTCATAGACACAGAAATATAGATGGTAAAAGTGATCTTTGTATAAATATACAAAAGTGAGTCCAGAATTAAATCTCAGCATTTCACACTTTCACTTTTTAAAAAAAAGTGCTTGGAAATTCTGATCTGGAGTAATGAACTCTCATTTTCTCCATGAGCCTAGAGGAACAGGAGCACAATCATTAACCCAAGTGTGCCATCTTCAAGTATTAAGGACTGAAGTGCACCAATAGCTGCATTCACATGCACAGCCATTGAAAAACTTTAAAAACTGAAGAACAAAACTTTAAACCATTAGACCTCCAACATTGGAGGAGTTTTAAAAAAGGAAATAGTAGTTGCTACAGTTAAGTAGCCTACTCTTACCAGCTAGTAAAATATCTTCAAAACTTCTGTTACTGCTATGTATAAATACAAAGCACATGACAAATATGCTAGAGTATACGCTAACTGGTATTATCCCGAGGCATTCACATGAAAAATACAGATGGGAATGTTAGAAGTCAAGGCTGGTTAAATACATGTTTTGTTTCTACATTTAGTCTCATAAATGCAGTAAAGATGGTCACAAGGGAAGTAACCTCAAAATGTACTTTGTTAAATTTTTTTGCTTCTCAAAGTAAAGCAGGTCAATACTAAGGGATAACAGCGATTGGAAAATTTGAAAAAAAAATTGTAAATTTTCTCCTCAGTTATGTATGTAAAAATGTCTCTAAGAATGTTTCATTAAATACACACACACACTATGTGGTCACAACATTCCAACGGTATTTCTGCCTGTAGGTGGCGCTGTGAGCATAACATTACATGACAGTGTTATGTGACAGGGCCACCTAAACAAAAAATTAGTAACTCATCTTTGGAATCATGAAAAAAGGAGGAAAAAAATGTAAAAAAGGTGCTTCAGAAACATAGAGCACCTTAAAAAAAAATCTACAAAATGCTAGAGCACAGAAACAAAGAAATCAAACAAGGAAAGAAATGAAAGGCACCTGCAGCCAAATACAGCCTACAGAAAGGCTCCTAAACTCAAACCAGAATAAGTTGAAAACAAATTATGACTCCCCAAGTCCTTTAAGAAGTTGCAGAATTTCTCACCAGGTGATAGGCAAGCAGAAAAATTGCTCAACCACGAAAAAGTGAATTCAAGAAGCCAAAAACCTAAACAGAGGCAAAAATCAGGCAATGAACTAAATTTCCCCCCTCCCATCCCCAGGCAAAAATTGGATGTCGCCCCTCTCCCGTTGAAGCAAAATTCTCAGTCTGATACAGGCCCCCCACCCCTCGCAGTTGACACAGAAATACCACTCCCCAACCCGACAAGTCAAAAAAAGTCACACCATGATACTTCCTAATCCGATTGGAAGCAAAATTAGTTGCCTGGAACTCCCCTCCCCCTGCTTAGCCATTTTAAATTTTGTCCGCTTGCCATTTCCCTCTCCTTCCATTCCTCCCTCCACCCTCCCTTCTCCACCTCACCCTACATACTACCACCATTCCCCTCACCCCCCCTCTCTCACTGCCACTCTCCAGTCCTCTCCCTACACCCCCTCCTCCCCCAAGTATGTCCCAGTTCCCCACCCCTCCTCTTTCCCTGCCCCTTCTCCTCTCCCCTTTAACTCATGCCACGTTATCCCCATTCCCCCCCCCCCTTCCTCTGGCTCCATCTCGGTTCAATTATCTATCTGCCTTCTAAGCCTGCTTGGCCTGAAAAGTGCCCTGGTCTTGAATCCACATGTTCAACACCATGGGATAGACACACACCACAAGCATATCTCTCGTGTCAAGATTAAGTGCAGTCTTAGAGGTTGGCGGCTAATTGGACCAGGGTGAGTAGAATCAATTCAGTCATACATTTAGTCCCTACTTTAATATAATACTTCAATTTTATACAGAGTTAAATAGAATAACTTACTACAATTTGGGAAGCAGAGAAGTAGGGTTGGTTAGAGCAAAGGAGTTTCCTTTTAATACAGGCCAAGGAGCTAGGTGGCAGGAGGGTGTAATTACAGCGTGGCAACTTTACATATTGCTGTTTCCATTATAAAGGTGGACATAGCAATTTATAATGGGAAAAGTTGACAAAAGTGTGATAAAACATGACAACAGGAAGGAAGATGCAATTTTTTTTTGTATAACACACACACACAGGCAGACTGAGGTTAGTATTCAGTCATTTACTTCAACTACTTTGAAACCTAATCCAGACTGACTGGTAGACAGATTCCTTTCCCTGTTGGTTGGAAGGGTTCTTGTGAAATTAGTACAAGTGATTTCAATCCAGTTTCTAATGGGGACTGGGCCACAGCAAAAAAACTGCCTATAATTGAGTACTAGAATTATTTCATATTCAAAGAGACCATAAGGAAACATAAAAATGGAAAGATTCACTGACACAGTAGAAGTGCTGTTTTAAAGCTAAAAAAGGAAACTTTAAGACTTTGAAAAAAAGGGAGCTACCTTCTGATTTTGGTTACACATGGCTTTGACACTGATTGCCCAAAGTGGAAAGATACTTCATTCCCCAACACCAAATTGCACCACTTCAAGGACAAAATTTAAAATGGCTCATCTTAAGACTGCTTGCCTTGTGATCAAAAGCTACATCCTTGCTGCATTTCTGCAGCCATTTTAACCAACCTCTGCTGTATTTTCCACATGATTACCCCAGGCTAATGCCTGGTGGAGTCCATCTTAGCTTATTCATCATGTAGTTTGCTCCAATTTCACACGAATTTCATATGTCCCCTGCATTTACTTTACCAAAAGTAAGTAGAGCAGACTCATGCATTACCCAGACTCTCATCACCTTTTCTGATTTGAACCTCCTAAACTGCACTCGTAACTTTTGGCAGGATATACTATCATTTTTACTGATGGCCATTTGTCCAGCTGCTTTTGTTGAGATATGGTTGGGTTTGATCAGTGGTCCAGATACTTGAATTTTGTTGCAGCAGTGTTTTGGGCAAGCTTAAGTTTATGGACAGTGGAAAATGGGAGGCTGGCCAGGAGAGCATTGGAATAGTTGAATCTGGAGGTGACAAAAGCATGGGTGAGGGTTTCAGCAGCAGATAAACTGAGGCAGGGTGAAGATGGCCGATGTTGCGGAGGTGCAAATAGGAAGTCTTTGTGATGGAGAGAATACGAGGTCGGATAGGACGCTGGCGAAATGGAATTGGTATCGAGGGAACGTAGCTTGTGGCAGGAGCCGAAGACAATGGCGGTCTTCCCAATCTTAATTTTCATCGTGACTACCCATTTAAAACTGCAATATCAATTCATCTTTGGATTAGATCTCTTGCAGATAACGGAAAACCTGTGCTTTTACACTAGTGTCAATTTTGGGAGAGCGACTCTATACTGGCTCCCGGCAACACCTCCCTGTTAACATTTCTACCTCGTGCAGGGCAGAAGCAGAGCCAGTAAGTCAAGCAACAGCTCGTAAATCCAAGAAGTGACTCACCACCAGCACATGGCAAGCTGGGCATTTTTTTTTAAAGAAATATGAAAGTGCCCTTTACCTTACAAACATGCAAGTTGAATATTGGCAGTCTAACAACTCGATTACCACTTTACCACCCCCCCACACAAATCAGGAAAGTATTTAATCCCAATGGGCCTACTGTTCTAAAGCAGATTCCAATTACAATTAATAGTCTCAGCACAAGAGAGTTCTCCTACTAGTTATTAAGAAAAAAAGTAATTTACTACTTAAATGGTGATGTTTTCTTCACTTATGGTGGTACATGATCAGCAGTAATATATACAAATATTCAAAATTTCACAGATTTTATGTAAGGTTTTGCGTACCTGATCATACTCTGATGCACCTGGATACAATGGCCACCCCAGAAACATCTCTGCAATAACACAGCCTAGCGACCACATGTCGATAGCTTCACAGAATCGTAATCCAAGAATGATCTCAGGAGCTCTGCAAACAGGGAAAAAAAATGATTATACTACCACTCATAAAAGATTTATATGCATTACTTTAGTGGAGATTTAAACCAGCATTCTAAATTTAAATAACTAGTTACAAAGCATGCCATTAAACATTTCAAATTTCCCACTGTAATTTCTACAGCCATTACAAAAGGTGCAGGTGTGAACGTACAGCGGCAGAAAATCAAACATTGTAACAGAAGAACCCCCGTAAAATGTTAAAAAGAGAATTCAAAGCCAAGGCAATAAATGCTTGTCCATCTTTAAAAGAAGTCCTAAATTAATGAAAAAAATGATTGGAGCTGTCAGGTAAATATTGTCAATGTTTATGCCAGAACTCCCCAAACACCTAGTTTGAGAAGTTGCTGTTCAATCTGGAGCTACAAAAAGTTCTGCATTCATTAAAAATATTAAATGCTCCAAAACAAAATTTACCTAATATACAAACTTTTGACAAAACATTTGCTGACATCATCTGCAGGCACACAGTCACTATACATATTTATGCTATCAACACATAGCTCTACCTCGCCACCACTTTCCACAACTCTGTGAATCAGTCAACTGAAAATCAGGAAGACCAAAGCAATTGTTTTCAGTCATCATCAACTCCACCCCGAGTCACCAATTCCATTCCCCACCCCAGCCACTCGCTCAGGATGTGCAAAACTTTGGTGTCATGTTTGGCCCTTCAAATTTGTGATCCATTACCAAAACCACTTATTTCCATCCTACCTCAACCTCTCCAACACCAAAACCTTAATTCATGTTTTAGTCAACTCTAGACTATTTCAACAATGACCTCCTTGCCAGCCTTCCATCCCACACAAACTCCAATCTGTTTAAAACTCATTCACCCGTATCCTGTCCCACGGTCAAATTGGATCATTCACCAGCCATCCCTGCTAACCTACAAAGGCTCACTGTTGCTGACGTATTAAATTTAAGATCCTCGTCCTGGTCATAAAATCCCTTCACAGCTTTACATGTTCTATCTCAGGTCAGAGGCTAGGTATTCTGCGGCGAGTGACTCACCTCCTGACTCCCCAAAGCCTTTCCACCATCTACAAGGCACAAATCAGGAGTGTGATGGAATACACTCCATTTGCCTGGATGAGTGCAACTCCAACACTACTCAAGAAGCTTGACACCATCCAGGACAAAGTAGCTCGCTTGATTGGCACCCCCATTCACCACCTTAAACATTCCCTCCACCACTGGCGCACCGTGGCTGCAGTGCACACCACCTACAAGATGCACTGCAGCAACTCGCCAAGGCTTCTTTGACAGCACCTCCCAAACCCACGACCTCTACCAGCTAGATGTTATGGGGCAGCAGGTGCATGGGAACACCACCTGCACATTCCCCTCCATGTCACACACCATCCCGACTTGGAAATATATTGCTGTTCCTTCATCATCTCTGGGTCAAAATCCTGGAACTCCCCACCTAACAGCACTGAGGGAGTACCTTCACCACACAGACTGTAGTGGTTCAAGAAGGCAGCCCAACACCACCTTCTCAAAGGCAATTAGGGATGGGCGATAAATGCTGGCCTTGCCAGTAACGTCCACATCCCATGAATGAATAAAAAAAAGCTCGGTAATGTTCTCCAATTTTCAAATCCCACCCACACCCTCCAGTCCTCAGATATTCACCCCATCCCTTCATGACAGTCTTCAGTTGCCTCAGCTGTACTCTAGAATTCCATGCCTAAACCCTTTAGCTTCATTACTACTCACTGCGCCTTTTAAAACCTTCTCAAAACTCATCTTTGCGACCAAGATTTCAGTCACCTCGCCTAACTCTCCCACCACAGCCTGACATCCATTCATTTATTTCCGTTTCCATTTATTTTCTTCCCCTCTCTGTAAAGTGCCTTCGAATGTTTTCTACATTAAAGGTGCCATATAAATGCAAGTATATAATATATTATGATATAATGATATAATATTTCCAATTTCAATAAACAACCTGTGTTTCTAAAATTGTAAAAATTGTTTCCACTGGTTGACAATAAATACTACAAAAAGCTATTGGAGCTGAGACTATACCAACTTTTAAAGGTAATTGGATAATAATTGCAAAAGGAAGAATATACGAAGATATGGGAAAGGGCAGGGGAATTGCATTAGAGTGGATAACTCAAGTTGAAGAGATAGCACCAGAGTTATGATGGGCCAAATTGCCTCCTTCCCTGTTAATTCTGATTCCAAAGCTAATAGACTAATTATACAGTTAAGAATATTAGAGGTCAAACACGTACCTACGAAATGAGTCAATTGGTTAAGTGTAAACTTGGGAAGACAGGCTGCAATTCACAGGCCATCAAAAAGATACTTTCCCTTCCCATGACTACAGTAGATGCATCACATGGTGTAGTCCTAAAGCATACTGCTAAAAAGTGTCATAGGCTCAATCTTCATCAGGCTTGGCAAAAAGTGGACCCCTTCAAATGACCAAACAGCCTGCAGATACTCAAACAGGAAAAATGGCCGTTTAGGACAGGTACCTGACAACTTCAGAAGCGCGAGCCACTTCTTCAGGAGATGAAGGGAAAACATATGTTGATGAACCAGAAAAATAACTGAATAAAAGGCAAAGTATTATCTAAACACGTCTGGCCAGATGGTTGCCAATTTTAACTAAAATCTGTTGGGCAGGTATCGGCGTTTTTGTTCCATAGACAGGGTGCGCCATTCCAGTATAATTCAGAGACTGTGGATCTATGCCAGTAGTGGTGTCAAGTGTCCTGGAATTTTAGAAGCTAGTCTAGCCTCCTGAAAACCCATTTCTTCAACCTCTCCTAACAATCTTCCTTCCTGTTTGGCAACTGTTTTCATTATGCCTACTTGTGAAGTATCTTGGAATACATTTTTAAAAACATTAAATGTACTATATAAATGCTATTTTATATGTACTTTAGTTGAAATTCTACAATCCAGATCTTTACGTTTACACCACTAAATCTGGCTGCCACAAAAAACAAGGTCTCTGTGCTGTTGGGATAAAGCACCTGAACTTAATAGTGTAAATACAAGGAGCCAGCTCACGGGTGCTAGTCTCCCGGAATCTGAACTAAATGAGCACCACTGTAAAAGAGGATTTTGACTTGTATCGATTAAATCTGGGCCACACCTCACACTGAGGCTTCAGTGTTGCCATTACTGTACATTAAGATTCCTGCCAGGTTCCCAGATTTTAATGTCTGATTGCAGTTACTAAATTTACTACAGTTATCAATCATGATTTGTTAACTGAATTATAAAATTAAACAAGGAACCATAGCATACACTCAAACTTAATACTGCAGAGCAGAAAGCCTCTTGGTAATGTTCAGGAGTTAAGATACTGCCAGGAATGCGCTTATATCAGAAAAATGTGATTCTGAGTACAAGATTTTCCATGTCATGAAAATATAGTAAAACTTGCCATAAATGAGTAAACAGGTAGATTAAGAGTCACCAAATAAAATGCCACAAAACCAAGTGCTGAAAATGTAGTACAAGTGGAAAGTTTGATGTTCTAGTGGTCAATTCAGAAAATATCACAGGAGATAAGAGCCTTTACACAGTGAGCTTCACTACCTGCCCCAAAGTGAAATTTTCTTCATCCAGTGGTCACACTTCCAGCAGGGATAAATGGAGAGGTAAAGCATACCACCTCCAACTTTCCAACCAGCTGACATCAGCTAAATGTGCCTAGTAGGTCTGGGATTTAATACAGACTGTTGTGGTCACTAGGGCTCGGCGTCACACAAGGTGGTGCATCCATAAAAACACACACACACACACACACACACACACACAAATATATAATTTTTTGAGAATTTTTTTATTATTCTTAGATGGGAAAGTAAAAATTAAGTCAGTCATTCATTTTCTAGGACAGTGAATTGGCATTTGTTTGATTCTATAAACTCTCATTCCCCCCACTCCGAATCAAGAAATTGTATCACAGCTATATGGAACATTTTTTTAAAACATAAAATGGATGGATGTTACAATGTGGCAATGAAGAAATCAGATATCAACCAGATCACTGCCAAGATATAATGAAGAATTAAGCCTTTGTTTCTTTTATAATGTAACTTAAATCAGTGGTTTTCAAACTTTTCTTTGTGGGGGCCCCATCTCAATTTCAATACATTCCCAGGAATTTCCTGCCCTAACATTCAAAAGACAATGTCAGCTGCCCAAAGGAAAACAGTGTTATCATTTTAGAAAATACTTTTTAATTAAGCAACAGAGAATCAAACTCAGCCAAAATGTCAGGACAGAAGTTTGATAACGTGCTATAAAATAGGCTTGTTACCAAATTGCAGCCCATGGGATTAAAGGGGCAGTGGCAGCATGGATACAAAATTGGCTAAGAAACAGAAAGTAGAGAGTAAATGATGTACGGTTGTTTTTCTGAAGGGAAGTATACAGTGTTGTTCCCCTGGAATCGACATTAGGACCACTGCTCTTTTTGATATACATTATTGACCTGCACATGGGTATAGGGTCACAATTTCAAAGTTTGTAGATGACACAAAGCTTGGAAATATAGTAAACAGTGAGGATAGTAGCAGATAGAACACAGACAGGCTGGTGAAATGGGCAGAAACATGGCAGATGAAATTAAATGGAGAAGTGTGAAGTGATGCATTCTGGGAAGGAGAGGCAATATAAACTGAAGAGATGGTTAAGGGAAGATTTAATAGAGGTGTTCAAAATTACAAGGGGTTTTGATAGAGTAGATAGGGAGAAATTGTTTCCTCTGGTGGGTGGGTCAGGAACCAGAGGTCACAGGTTTAAGATAATTGGCAAATGAACTAGAGTGGAGTTGAGGAGAATTTTTTTTTCCCCAGCGAGTTGTTATGGTCTGGAATGCACTGCCTGAAAGGGTGGTGGAAGCAGATTCAATAGTAACTTTCAAAAGGGAATTAGATATATACTTGAAAAAGAAAAATTTGCAGGGCTATGGGGAAACAAAGGGGTGGGACTGACTGGATAGCGCCTTCAAAAAGCCAGCACATGAATGATGGGCAGAATGGCCTCCTTCTGTGCTGTAAGATTCTATGATTCCAAGTAATTCAATTTTTCATGAACCACTTAGCCAGACGTACAATCAACTTCAAACATGCTCACTTTGCACCAATATCATTTCAAACATAACCACAGAAATATTTAGTAAAAGGCAAGAGTTATATGATCCGAAGAGAAACCAGAGCACAGTGCATGCTCTTAATATAGCCACACTAGTTTTACACCAATTCAAGCAATATTTTAAAATAAAATAAAAATTTAAGCCCATTTTTAAAAAGTGTGTCTAAGAATACTGTACAGCATTTTATAAATATAGAAATCATGACGGGGTGATGGTCGACCCAAAATACAAACATCTCAACTGTTCCATCTTGCAGTCGGTGTCTTTCAATCTTTCCTAACCACCACTTCCCAATGTGGATACTTGCACAGTCGTCACAAAAGAAACCCACTGCAAAGTGATTTCTAAAAAATTTCCAACAATAAAGGTGTTTTTTCAGTGGATTGGTGCCAGCATAGGTTAAGAACGTGTACAGTTTGCATATATTTTATGTTGACCATGACCATTACTTGCACTATGTACAGTACTGGCATATCTGCCATCATACTAAAATCTTATCACATAGTAAGTTTATTCTGAAAGTTTTACTGGAACCCAGATGTGTGTATATAGAAACCAAGTTGGTTTCATACCAACTAAAATTAGTTTCCAAGCTAGTACGGGGTGAAAATTTGAATTGAAGTTTCAGGCATATGCAAACGAAGCACAGCAATCAGTATTTATGACAGCAACAACACAAATAAGCACTCGCAAAAGACTCAGGGTACACTGGTTTGTAACAAACTAGTCACATTCCCAGAAAAAAAGCGGTATCATTTGCATGCTTGTGATGCAGAATACTGCAGTTAGCAAAAAGAGCGTATGCAAATTGTAACATTGCTATAGGTTATTTTACCACAGCTCATACATGCTGGAGTCTGGCCAGTCACATTACATTGGGTATCAAATGCAAATTAAACCCTCTGCATTTAGTGCCCTCTCCCCACTAAGGTGAATGGCCGACTGAGGAAAGTCTCCTTCTTACAAGATCAAAAGGTTCACACCACTTTAGCCCCAAGTAAATTAAAACATGTTAGAAATACCTAAAGTTAAACATGTTCGAAAGCCAAATGGTTAACAGCATACAACTCTAAGGCAGTTTAATTCCTAATCTGCTGGCCACAAAAGCTAGCTCCTTCTAAAAGTATATGGTGTTTGAAACACGAATAGAAAACTGTAATTTTTAATATATATAAAAAAAATCATGGAAGGGACCACATTTAAAATTTTACAATTTCGGAATGCACGCTTCCTTTAAGAGTTAGCGTGGCAATTCATTTGATCATTCATGTTCTGAAATAATTAAATCATATATTCACAGGTGCTATGCTATCCCGGTCACTAATAGACTCAGTAGATTTCAAACAAAATGGGTTGTAGAGAAAACAATGCAGTCACCAACTGATATTAGACAAATACATATATTATATATGCATAATCACAGGAATATTTTTGGAAGGTACGGTTCACATCACAGCTGCGTAGAACTATGGTGTACACCTTTTAAGGAGCACTTTACTAAAATTCTAGACCACTTTTACTTAAGGAAACTATCAAAAAAACTTGAAGTAACAGTCTAACAAAGTAATGTGCATTTCAAGTCTTTCCAAAACCTGCAATCAGCATTATCTCAGTGAGTAAACTTGCAGCAGCAGTGAGTATTCATCTAAACGCAAAGGACGCATTTCCTGCCTACTAATGCCTCTAATTGTAAGTTGACTTAATAGCACAACAGTCTCCTGGAGTAAATCATCCGACACAAATCCATAGCATGACAACATGACTTTATATTTCCATTTGGTGTCAGCCTTGGCTGACTGGTAGCACTCTTGCCTGAGCCAAAAGGTCGTGGGTTGAAGCCCCATTCCAGAGACTTAAGCACATAACCTAGGCTGGCACTTCAGTGTAGTACTGAGGGATTGCTGCACTGTTGGAGGTGCCATTTTTCAGATGAGACATTAAACAAAGGCCCCATCTGCCCTCTCAGGTGGACATGAAAGATCCCATGGCATTATTCGTAGAAGAGCAGAGAAGTTTTCCCAGTGTCCTGGCCAACATTTATCCCTCAACCAATGCCTAAAACAGATGCGGTTTGTACGACCTTGCTATGCATAAATTGGCTGCTGCACTTCCTACATTACAACAGTGACTACACTTCAAATGTACTTAATTGGTTGCGAAGTGCTTTGGGATATCCCGAGATTGTAAGGGCACTATATAAATGCAAGTTCTATTTTTCTATATAGCACGTAGAAAATTGTCACTAGGCACTTCACAGAAGCGTAATCGAACAAAAATGGACACTGCGTCAAAGAAGGACACATTAAGAGGTGACTAAAAGCTTGATCAAATCAAAGAGCTAGGGTTTAAGGAGGGTCTTAAAGGAGGAGGGTGGCAGAAAGGTTATGGGATGGAATTCCACAGTACACGTCTAGACAGCTAAAGGCACGCCCACTAATGGTGGGGCAGAGGGGGATGCACAAGAGGTGACAGTCGGAGGAACAGGGTTGTTGGGGAGTTAGGGAGGGGTGAGCCCATGGAGGGATTTAAACACGAGGATGAAAATTTTAAATTTGAGACACTGTGGGACCAGGAGCCAATGTAGGTCAGCAAGGATAGGGGTGATGGTGAACTGGACTTTGTGTGGGATAAGAAACATACTGAATTTTGGATGAGCTAGTTGGGAGGGTTGAGGGTGAGAAGCCAACTAGGAGACCAATGGATAGTCGAGTCTGGAGGTGACAAAGCCACAGATGAGGAAGTAATATTATACAGGCCACACCCTCAACTGGTCTGACTCTCTCCAAATTGGAAGCACCACAGATATAACACACAGTCATGAATTTGTTCAATGCAGTTTGTGGCAATGCTCCCTGAGGGAGCAGCGAACATCCAGTAAAAGACAGCAGTGTTAAGCATAGCCAGCCATTTCAGTATATAAACACAAGAGGAGTAATGTATCGACATATTAATGCACAATGGTCCCTATGGAACACTGTGTTGGCCTTTCATGTAAACACTGGAGCCAGCAAAACGCTAATTCATTGCAACAGTCACTGCACTCCAAAAAAGTAATTAATTGTGTGAAGCATTTTAATGTGACATGGTGCTACATAAATCCAAATCATCATCTTCATTACTGCTGGCAGTCTTGCTTCTGTTAGTACAGTAAAGAGCATTCTAATTTTACCATTGCATTTACAATCATAGAAACATGAATGTAGCATGAAACCAAGCGTGCTAACAGGGTACAATATCTTTAACATTACTGTATAGTGTTATAGGTTTCCATGTAGTTCAAGGCCCTTTATTTACTTATCTGAAGCAATTTCAAACAGCTGGACCAATCAAGATCGCAGAGCCTCCCAATATACACATTATAAACATGCATATGAAAAGAATTCTGGAACAGGTGTCTTTCTAATAGAAAGCTCAAGAATTTGACAATCACCTTCTAAAAAGTAAACTGTGACCACAGTGCACTATTCCTCCTCAACCTCAAATCAGTTCTAGAGTATTTGCTTATCTGTTCAACTGCCTTACACAGTACTTTGGTCACCATGAGACTAATTTACTATTGTACAAAATGGTCATTTACAATTCAGTGGGATAGCTGGCTTTTTAGCACTTGAAAGTATGGAATGTTTTTTTTTTAAGAACATTTCAAGCAACAGCAGCAATCCCCTTTCAACGCTAAATATAAACATGCACAGTATTAATCTCTCACTGCCAATATACAAGCAACTGCACAGGATGTGAATAAAACACTGCAACTATATCTTCCATGACCATAACTCCACTCACAAACAGCAAGGATTTTACAATTGTCCATATTCTTCAAACTAAATTTTAAATTACTTTCTTGGGCAAAATGTTCCGACTGGATGCCGTAAAGTCGTCATTAATTTTCTTCTCTCTTCCAAACTTTCTGCCCTTCATCGCCTGATAGTGTCAGTTCTTGATGAAGTATGGCTCTTTGAACACTAATCAATTTTCATGCATAAGCATAGGCAGTGAGCATCAGGGGCTATATGACAGTGTTAATAACACCCCTCCAGTTACCAAAATATTGTACACTGGAAGAAAAGGAAGTTTAAAAAAAAAATCAACTCCAAACCATAAACAAAATAAAAAAGGTAAATGACTAAGTTTTACATTCTAATTAGATGGTCATATCTTGCATACACCCATTTCCTGGATCAAACTTAATCCTGGTTATGGTGAATTGCTGGTAAGAACTACTTTGCCAATTTACAAGTTCCCAGCCCTTAAAAGTTCTCAAGCAAGACCAGGTCTGCAGACTGCTGGGAGGGTTTCCACTAGAACATATTTGTGAATTGCTGAAATCTTTGCTAGATTCTGTGATTAAGAATAGTCTAAAGCTAGAAAGGAAGAGCATTTTAAGACTCAATGACATCCATTTTGAAATGAACAGGCGAGAACCCAGAAAACAATGTGAATGCACAAATGGATGTAAACAGAGCTTAAACTGAAGGAGGTGGAAATTATTGCATAACTTGAAGTATTGATTCCCAACAGTGTGTGCAGCACAAAATGTGTCAACGGATGCAACAGCTCATAGGGTAGTTGTATCTATACCTTAAAACTAATTTAGAATAGCAGCTACAGCAATCTGCATTGATTTAAAATTCCATCTAAGGTTTGGATTACAGAATAAATGAACTTAAAAGCAATTCTAACCAGTTTTTGGCTTCATGCAACAAACTCTGTACTCCTGCCCTTGATTATATAGTTGTATTTAGAATGCTTAAGCAGAACAATCATCTGCTGTAAATAGATCCAGGAGTTTATATAATCAGGAGGCTAATCCACAATTCTCAGTGTATGTCCGCACGTTTACATAACCATAGATTTTAAGAGGAAAGATTGTTTGATCAATTTTATTCTACCATGTTTTATTTTTAAAAGAAACACAAGCCAATTTGCAAGTCCAGGTTGAAACTTTCTGCGACGTAACCAATTTAATGCACCATCAGTAAAAAGGCTGTTTACTATTAGGTTTCAAGCCCACTTGGTTAACAGCATGCTCATTATGCCTTGCAACGGATGACGAATGTGGGGGGGAAAGGCAAAGTTTCACATGACCCGATCTAAATTCTGAGAACTGGAATATAAAATCAGAACATACAGAGTTCAAGATAGTGACAGACAAGATACGGACTACATCTTAAATTACCAATTCAAATTAATCAGAAGTTACATAGGTTATTCCCTCAACTGTGGTCTTACTGCAATTCTAAACACTAAACACAATTCAGATCTCAATATCTATGGGCAAAATGACAACATTAATAAACCAACAGTCATCAGCCAATGGCCTAGTGAGTAAAAGGCACCACCCAGAGTAGCACTAGGCCATCCAGATCAGAAGATCACAGGTTTGATTCGCAGACTGTGCAGAGTTAGCTGATCTCAATCAACTTAGCAGTGGGATGCTACTTGGTCTCAGTACTCCTGGGCTTGAAGGAGGGAAAGAAGGAAGAAAGAATAGTCCGATTGCTATTCAGTGACCCCTGCTGGAAAGTGCAGGTGTGTTGATGTCAATTAAGGGCAGGGCTGGTTTCAACTGTTTTGCCCTCCATGGTAAAAAAAACTGCTAAAACTCACCATCAATTCACACACATGAACAGACACTTGGTTAAGGTACCTCATCCAAGCAGCAATCAGCATTTTAGGAGAGGTGTAAAACAGTGGGAAATCACTGGCAGCATGTATACATGTTCTAGCATACTGTACTGGAATTTCCTGATCTCCATACCAGCCAGGAAGATGCCAGAGACCTGACACTTATCCAGACAGCTGAATCAAGAATGGCATAGCAGTGGCTTAGAAGCTTATGTACACATTATCACATTTGTAAAGGTTTTCAGCACTTTTTGGAAGGGTGGGGGTAGGAGGGGGAGAAAAATTAATTACTTAACAATCTCAACCCCCTTCAGTGCCTGCTGTCATGTGTAACCAGGAAGTACGGCATGTTAATCAGAATCTATCTCAAATTCCAATGTAAACTGATCACTGTTTTCTACTTTGACTTAATTTGTGGGTGTGACTTCAAGATTTAGTGCTTCCTACTAAGCATTTTCAAGCTACCTCTGAACAATACTTGCCGGGCGTCATGCTCACTTAAACACATACCATGCCGAGACAAGCTCCCAAAATTCTAATCCCAGCATGCATCATCTTAACAGTGACAAAGTATTAATTGCTCTCTGCACATTAAGAGTCAGCTATTCTGTTCTGCCATCTCAGTGCATTGACAATCTCTTTATTAACTTTGTTCCTCTTTAGCTTTATAACAATATCTCCCTTGTACAATATTGACATAACCAACATATACCATTCAGGCTAATTTGTAGCAGTCTAGGCTCCCAGTAAGAAGCAGAAAGATAAATAAGAAAGCTACTTCTGTTGTGTTAACTCTTTCTGGAAGCGACTTGCATCTGGTAATGACAACATAAGAAAATAAGAAATAGGAGCAGGAGTCGGCCAATCGGCCCCTCGAGCCTGCTCCGCCATTCAATAAGATCATGGCTGATCTTATCCTAACCTCAAATCTAAATTCATGTCCAATTTCCTGCCCGCTCCCCGTAACCCCTAATTCCTGCAGTTTGTGACTGCAACTGAAGTAAATTTACTCAAATTACTTTCATTTTAAGCAGAGGAAATGACAGTGAATAAAATGCACCACTGGTTTAGGTAGGGGCTAGTCACTGAATGGTGGGGAAGAATTGCAACAGGGCAGAACAGAATCATAGCAAAAATACTACAAATGGAAAGATGAATGTGTCAAAGCAATGACAAGCTAACAAATTGCTTGGTTTTTTTTCCAGTTCACCAAAAAGTAGATAATAAACTTGATTAGCAATGGTACTCTTCCCACCCAACTTTAACTACGAAATGGATAGTAACTCCTTACAGTCAATACAACTAATACAATGCTACAACCAGCACTAAAAATGTTTGATGCCCAAATTGTAAGACAGAATGGGAGAATAATTCAAAAATCATTCATATAACTTAAATTTGGCTATAAAAACCATCCTTAATGAAACAGGTTTACAGTTCGGACATTTATGGGGTGCAAAATGCGATTTGAAGCACTGCATCCAACAGACAAGGTGAGATAACAGCAGTGAAAGTCATTTGCCATAAACAAACCTTCCACCTCTATATAATCACAGCTGCATCAGTTCACAGGAAAAATGCATGAGCTGTTGTGCTCATCTATACAGACTGTGATCAAACAAGACTTTGTGCATGAAATGTTTTTTTCACACTGCACTCCTTAAGATCCATAAGGAGGAGCCATATCTATGGAAAATTACCCATACGGCAACCAGGGCAGAAGCAGGAGGCAAGTGGACTGCCAAAGGCCATGTGCAGAGTCATCAGCATTTACAGCTCCAGGAACTCTCAAAACAGTTCAACATAGATCAAAACAATTTTAAAAAATGGATTTTTAGTCTGACTTTTCCAATTTCACTGTTTATACTGTACTGTTAAGATGCAATTCGCCACAGCTTGTGTCAACTCGGCTGCAATTTCCCCACTAAAAACAAGGTATTGGATTTGTTCTAGGTATGGCATAGTAGAGAGGTAATTGATAAGAGATGTGATAAAAATATGCTCATCACTTCCCAACACTCTTCCACAGTTTGCGAAATTTATCTGGCCAACTAAAGTTTTGAGGGAGTTCACTTACATAATTTGGCAAAGCCATTTTAAGAGCATTTTTATGTGTTACATTATCACTGGTACAACAATACTAAATGGCAAAAAACAAAACAAACAAATCTGGGACTCTCAGCAATAAGGGGTGTGTATTAAATAGGATAAAGACAGATTGATTTAGGAGGCTTAATTGAATTATTCCATTCACAATGCAACTAAGCCATGATGCCTTAGAGTCTCTAGGGCTATCCACCTTTGGATAAACTACACACTGAACATTCAGAATTTTGCAACCTGTGTGCTTAGAGTACACAAAGCAAGAACTGGAACAAGGAAGTGCAACCAAGACCATAGGAACAGGAATCAGGACTGGTAACACAGCTGTAAATACGACATTTGAAAGAAAATTATTGAAAAGCTTTTAACACGAAAGTTCGATACAGTCCTACTTTTCACATTAATGTCACATCTACAAAGATTCCAGAGGTTTGTAATCATTTTTTTTTCGTTCAGGGGATGTGGGCGTCGCTGGCAAGGCCAGCATTTATTGCCCATCTCTAATTGCCCTTGAGAAGGTGGTGGTGAGCCGCCTTCTTCAACCGCTGCAGTCCATGTGGTGAAGGTTCTCCCACAGTGCTGTTAGGGAGGGAGTTCCAGGATTTTGACCCAGCGACGATGAAGGAATGGCAATATATTTCCAAGTCGGGATGGTGTGTGACTTGGAGGGGAACGTGCAGGTGATATTGTTCCCCATGTGCCTGCTGCTCTTGTCCTTCTAGATGGTAGAGGTCGCGGGTTTGGGAGGTGCTGTCGAACAAGCCTTGGCGAGTTGTTGCAGTGCATCCTGTGGATGGTACACACTGCAGCCACAGTGCGCCGGTGGTGAAAGGAGTGAATGTTTAGGGTGGTGGATGGGGTGCAAATCAAGCAGGCTGCTATGTCCTGGATGGTGTTGGGCTTCTTGAGTGTTGTTGGAGCTGCACTCATCCAGGCAAGTGGAGAGTATTCCATCACACTCCTGACTTGTGCCTTGTAGATGGTGGAAAGGCTTTGGGGAGTCAGGAGGGGAGACACTCGCTGCAGAATACCCAGCCTCTGACCTGCTCTTGTAGCCACATTATTTATATGGCTGATCCAGTTAAGTTTCTGGTCAATTGTGACCCCCAAGATGTTGATGGTGGGGGATTCGGCAATGGTAATCCCGTTGAATGTCAAGGGGAGGTGGCTAGACTCTCTCTTGTTGGGGACGGTCATTGCCTAGCACTTGTCTGGCGCAAATGTTACTTGCCACTTATGAGCCCAAGCCTGGATGTTGTCCAGGTCTTGCTGCATGTAGGCATGGACTGCTTCATTATCTGAGGGATTGTGAATGGAACTAAACACTGTGCAATCATCAGCGAACATCCCCATTTCTGACCTTATGATGGAGGGAAGGTCATTGATGAAGCAGCTGAAGATGGTTGTGCCGAGGACACTGCCCTAAGGAGCCCCTGCAGCAATGTTCTGGGGCTGAGATGATTGGCCTCCATCTTCCTTTGTGCTAGGTATGACTCCAGCCAGTGGAGAGTTTTCCCCGATTCCCATTTCAATTTTACTCGGGCTCCTTGGTGCCACACTCGGTCAAATGCTGCCTTGATTTCAAGAGCAGTCACTCTCACCTCACCTCTGGAATTCAGCTCTTTTGTCTATGTTTGGACCAAGGCTGTAATGAGGTCTGGAACCGAGTGGTCCTGGCGGAACCCAAACCAAGTATTGGTGAGCAGGTTATTGGTGAGTAAGTGCCGCTTGATAGCACTGTCGACGACACCTTCCATCACTTATCATTTGGAGTAAAGGCTTTTCATCTAGTGATATATAAAAAAAGCTTTATGCATTATCCCATTTTAAGAATTAAACTGGATGTAAAATTTACTAAAAGTGACAATTTCTATTGAGATCATTATTTAGTTTGGATAAGGCATCAACTGATAATTTAATCCAGAATGCATTTGTCCAACATCGACTCGAGTGACCATTAAGTAACTGCCCGATGGTACAGTACATTGGTACTGTGCTGTAATGGCCATGGAGTTAGATGACATGGGTTCACACTATAGTTCCTAATGTTGTAAATTCAGGAAGACAGTGAATGGAAATTAGGCACTCGTGCATGGGAAGACAGAATCAGACGAAGTCAATCCAGACAGGTCTCATTTATCATAATGATTTTTATTACCAATTTAAAAACCCACATTTTTCAAGTTATATTTTTAGCATCAAAATGGGAGAAAAAAAATGGTAAATTCAGAGAAAAATCAGTTAAAAAAATTTGAAACATTGTTAAAACTCAAGAAAACAAGTTAAACTAAACATCACAATTTGGGGGAAGGGAGCGAGAGAGAAATGGCACGTGAGGTGAGAGAGTGTATATGTGGGAGGTTAGACAGCACATGCACGCAAGCGGCAAGAGAGAAAAAATATACAGAAAGAGGAGGGAAGGAAGGGCGGCGGGGGGGGGGGGGGGGGGGGGGGGGGGAGAGACAGACAGACAGACAGACAGACAGACATAAGAGTATGTGAGAGAGAAAATACCAAGCATTGGAAAGAATATTTCTGGAAATATAGATTTTCAATTTGTACTCTTAAATGTTGTTCAAATCTGAAGATTTGATGGAGAAGATGGAGAAAGAATGTTGACAGAATCTCCTGAAAACAAAAATAAAGTGATGGCACTCAAAGATAAAGCAAACCAAGAGAGCTCATGAAAATACCAGAGCAGGTAGATCATAGTATGAGAAAGAATGTCTATGTAAAAAATAGGGAAAAAATATTTTAAAATTATTTTCTGTATACAAATTATGTATAGATAGGAACGAGGACTGCAGAAATACCATATTTTTAAAAATTTTAAAAAGAGAAAGAAAATTGAATGATTGTGATTTCTAACTCAATTTGAATTTGCTGCATTTGGCCACTGGTTCTGAATTGGCAAATGATACTGACTTTGGAAACTAGTTCCACAAACAGGTAAAAGAGAACAGAAGTTGCATTATTTTCTATGTGTCCTATTCTGTGTTGGCAAAGCAGGTCAGTCACTGACCTTATGACTGTAAGATTGTAGAGATAGGGGGCAGCAAGAATGAATAAATGCAGATAGACGATCCAAAGGTACGCACACATCATGTGTGATGTCAACACAGCAGGTTAAAAAAAGCAATGCACATGCTGACATCACTGATGTGACACATATGGACCTGATTTTGGGTATGAACGTCAGTGTTTTGGGGGGCAAATTTGGGAAGAAATCCCAATACGCCTGGGGAAAAAAAAAACTTTTTTTTTTAAAAATAGAAATCAGTTTTTAAAAAACAACAATTTCAATGATCCTTATGCATCTTTTAATAGACACAGTTACAATACAACAGTGGTGAATCCCACCCTATTCATCTGAGGAATGGTGCACAGATACCTGCAGTCCCAACTTAGTGTGCACTCAGAATGTGGAAGAGTGAATTGTGTCACAATTGTGTTACAAGCACTGCACAACTGACCAAATGACTTCCTTCATTGCTGAAATTTCCAAGATTCCACAACCAGAAATGCAATTTCGCTGATCCACAGACTATCAGCACTCCCATGCAGAAATACTTCACAGGGAATTTGCAGAAATACAGGGAAATAACTTCAGCAGTAAAGGGCTTAACCACGTCTATAATATATTAAAAATCTTACATCTCTGCACATTTCCTGTCATCTTTTGCCATTATAAATTCCTATGTCCACATTTATAATGGAAACTGCATATATAAACTTGTCATGTTGTAGTTACTCCATCCGGCCAGGAGAGACATTGCTGTGCCACCACCACCACCAAGGGTGTAATTACAGCGTGGCAAGTTTATTTAGGCATTTTCAATTATAAATGTGGGCACAGAAATTTATAATGGTAATATAAAATTAGGGACAAACTGTATTAACTTTCCAAAAATGTATTAACTACCATAAACCAGAGTTTGAAGTAAAACATAACCTGCCACCAGCCAGAAGAGTTTTTTGGTGCACTTCTGCAATCTTTAGAATGACTAATTTATACAAGGCACTAGCTTTCGGTTGGTTAGTTGTTTTTCTAAAACATGCTTAAGACAGGATGATGTTGCACATTAGACTCCTAATGCTGTGCAAAAGTAATATCAGATTCAGTCCCCCAACTCTGCTGAGCTTATTCTCAACCATGCTAATTCCCCTCTAAACCATTCACACTCCTTAGTAGCCACCTCACAGCAGCACTGACACAGGCCTGAAAGCAGATCACCCTCAGTCAAAGCATGGCCCACAAGAACAGGGGGAACTTATCTCAAAATATTGGGGAGCATCACTAGATATGGTCTAGTTTGGATGATTTGACTGATGCAATGGAAAAGACATGAACAGTCCCCAAACAGAACAGGCAGTCAATATCAGCTGTGGCACTGCAATGTAACTTGGGCCCCACAGATTAGGGTTGTCATAGATCTTTAAAATCACAAACAGATTCTCTCTTCCCTCTTTGCATGCCCTCCACACCTCTCTGCTGGCCTGACCCAAGACTAAACACAGACTAGGACCACAGGTGAGATCAAAGTAACACCTTGCAACTACTGCAATTACACAAACATTTTGGCTGCAAGACTGCATCCACCAATTCTCTGAACTAAACAGCAGTAAACTGGCTCACAAGTTATAGATTTCAGCATTTACAAAATGCTGTAATTAAATCTCTATCCATTAATACATTAGATGATTGCTTTAATATATTCGTATATGAACCTGAATTGCACATGTACCTTCCCCAAGAGAAAAAAAAACAAACATGCCATATCCCATAGCACTCTGGCTATCCAATACATCTTGTATGATTCCCAAATGATCATTTGTGTCCTGAGAGCACTATTAAAATATTCAAATGATGCAAGAGTAATGACATGATGCCTCCTGCCTCATTTTTTGCACGTTCACACAGATCACTCAATTTTCCAGTTCTGCAGCTGTCTAAATCTGCACTTGGGAGTTGAGTAATTATGAATATGGCCTGATCCCAGAAACTTGAGTGCTTTTAGCACATGACCATTCCAGTGCAATCTACACCAGTTCTTAGCCATTTAGAAGTGACTTACACCAATACATGATCAGCCCAACTACACAGCAACATACTGAGGAATTCCATCTCAAGCTATGATAAATACCATACAAATGTCAGCACTTCTGTCCGATTATGATTCACTTATCCCTTCTTCCCCTCCAGTTAAAGTCGACTAATTTTGATTTTATTTTTAAATGTTGAAGTGGCTATAGTTGCCATTAGTTGACAATTTGCCCTATGTGGACAGGAGATAAGAAACTCCACTGGTTGCAATTTATCTCAGTTTAGATATTTACAGTGAAGACAACCCTCAAGAATGTGTGGTCTGCATATATACTTCTCATCTCTGCTCGTCATACCTGGGTCTTACCAATTAAGAGCCAGAGCCACAAATCGACTCACATTTCCAGCACCAATTGTCCATCTCAAATAGAGGCACAGAAGGAGAGAGGCTAGAAAAATGGCTGCTGTAGAAAACAGAAACAGTATGTGTGTATTCGGGGGAGGGGAGGACTGAAGAGAAGAAGCTCTGCAGACTGGGATTAAGGGCGTACCACGGCATCTAACCTGTGCCAGGATGGATGATACCACTGGGAAAAGTATTCCATTCCTTAGGATGTATCAGTGTGATCAGCACAAATTTAGTATTACTAAACTAGTCAGTCAACTGATGTTCAACAATGAATTTGAGTCCATGAGAAGTAAAATTTGATGCACCAATAACATTTCTTCAATTTGAGGTGTGTGGATTGATAGCAAGGCATTATCTCTATCTAATGGCCATTTTTAAGAGATAATATAGATAAAATGGAATTGCAATGATTTCTGTAGGCACAGTTTGCATGCAATACATCAAAGTAATTTTGTGACATAGAATTTGAGAAACTGCAGACTTCACACTGTACGTAGATGGTATTTACTGAAATTAGCAATCCCAGTTCACCACAACTCACAGATCAAGTAAACAACACCTCAGTGATAAATGGAAACAAAATTACCAACACTGCACATTTCTTTTCAGGTTCCTCATACCACCCAATTCCGACTCCCACTGCACGAGTTTTTATTTGACAAGATTCCACATAATCTATAAATCGCAAGAGCAGAGAAGGTTAAGGGGAGATTTGATAGAGATGCTCAAAATCAGGAAGGGTTTTGATAGAGTAAATAAGCAGAAACCGTTTCCAGTGGCAGAAGGGTCGGTAACCAGAGGACACAGATTTAAGGCAATTGGCAAAAGAACCAGAGGCGGCATGAGGAAAAAAAATTTATGCAGCAAATTGTTATGACCGGGAATGCTCTGCCTGAAATAGTAGTGCAACCAGATTTAATAGTAACTTTCAAAAGGGAATTGGATAAATACTTAAGAGAAAAATTGCAGGGCTATGGGGAAAGAGCAGGGAAGTGGGACGAATTGGAAAGCTCTTTCAAAGAGCCAGCACAGGCACGATGGGCCAAATGGCCTCTTTCTGTGCTGGATCATTCCATGATTCTATACCTTAGTTGCAGCAAACAGGACAAACATTGGACAAATAGTCCAGTCACTTCAGATTGTCCCAGCCCAATTTTAAGACTGCTGCTACTCATTTAACAGGCCAGTATCAAGTCCCAATATATTAAATGATCAGTATGTACCAGCACTTTCATTTTAACAGGATATACAAAGTCAGCAACTGCATATCTAGAATTTCCAGAATTCTACTAAATTACCCTCCCCAACTATCAGCTTGAAAACACATCTCTCTGTGGATGGATACATACACACACACATACATCTAAAGTTTAAATTGGGAATGAAATTCTCTACTGGCAGACAAAAGAACAGCAGCTGGTGAAAGAACATCGGAACAGTCAGCAATTTTTTTTTTAAATATGCAAAAAGACCAAATGGTAGCCTGATGCAGGAACTGGCTTTAATCCTGAAAACACTAGAAATACACAGCACTGGTAAAGACAAAAGACAGGTTAATGTTGTGGAAATGAACTCTCAGAGCTGGAAAATAAGTGAGTCCTTTATTGAAACTGAACAGAACAAAACAAAAAGGGTAAGAAAGGCTCACATCTTTCAACTCATGTTGATAGAGATGGGGGTGGGGGGGGAAAAAAACAGAAGAATAAAATAGAAAAAGGAACATAGTGAGTTAGAAGCAGGAACAAAGCTTAGCTGAAAAGATGGATCTTAAGAATATTTTTAAGGTGAGAAGAGAAGTAAAGATGCATAGGGGTTTAGGGAGGTGGAGGAGGGAAATGGAAAATGATGCACAAAACGCCAGATTTGGAGGACCAGAGTGTGTGAAGAGAATGCAGAGATAGGGTGTGGTGAGGCCATAGATGAAAACTAGAGGGTTTAAAAATGAGGGCTTTAAATTCAATGCCTTGGAGACAAAAGGCCAATATTATTCTGCAAAGATGGGAGTGACAAGTGAACAAGTATTATGTGTTGAACAGGATGCTGGAAGCAGCACCAGCATCAACCACCACCAAACAGCCAATGAACAACTTGCATTTATATAGTACTTTTAAAATAGTAAACACTCCAAGGTGCTTCAGAGACGTGAAGAAAATAGATGCCAAGCCAAAGGAGGAAAGTTGGTCATGGATATGGGTTTTTAAGGGGAGCCTTAGTGAAACAGCCAGATGGTAAGAGTTTCTTTGTGGTACATAGCTGTTCACAATAAAAGACTCAAAGGCTAAGCACAATTAAAATTTTTATAGTTTAGAGTGCCTGATTTTTTTAAAAAACAAAGGCCACCAGTTTAGCAATGTTTGATATTGTATTTAAAATTATATTGGATTTGGGATGTCTACAAATATTGAAATTTGGATAGCTATGACACATATTTGGATGGGCTTCTCACAGAAGTTGATCTTGAGCTGCAGAATATGCTAGCCATTTGCAAATTACAGAGTTCACTAATGTGGGGAATTCTTGCTGCAGAAGTACATTTATTTGTTGAACAGGATGCTGGAAGCAGTCAGCATCAACCACCACCAAACAGCCAACAATGAACAACTTGCATTTACTTGTTCACTCGTCACTCCCATCTTTGCAGAATAATATTGGCCTTTTGTCTCCAAGGCATTGAATTTAAAGACCTCATTTTTAAACCCTCTAGTTTTCATCTATGGCCTCACCACACCCTATCTCTGCATCCTCACACACTCTGGTCCTCCAAATCTGGCCTTTTGTGCATCATTTACCATTTCCCTCCTCCACCACCTCCCAGCCATACAACTGCTGGCAGAGCCTTCAAACCTGATCTCTGGAAATCCCTCCCTAAACCCCTATGCAACTTTATTCATATTTTTGTGGGTCTACAATGCCATTGGCTCGCTAAATTTCAGTTCATTTACATTTAAGTTGCAGTTAGCAATGGGAGAATCACGCACCTGTTGCCAGCTGCACTACTATAATGTAAAAGCACCTTATATAGCTGTGAAAACACAGTGCATTTACAAATACGAATCAAGTCTATCAAACCTATGAAGGTTAACAAAAAATGGATGTCCAAAAATAGACCCATGATGCCATTTATTCACAATCTACCTGATTTTCAAACACCTCAACTTAATCAATCATTGCGGCTGCTTGAGCGACGTTGCCACCTTAGTACTAGATTCCAGCAGTCTTTTGTGCTATAGTTTCATGCTCACTAGAAACTAAGTTGCGACTCATTTGATTTAGGATCCTTAGAGAGCAAACACTGGAATATTTGTTGGATTCCAACCTTCATCATTAAGGTGAGAGGTGAAAGGTACACCACCCAGTCCTTTTTATATATAAAAAAAGTACAGCTCCCGCAGTAGTCCACTGGATAAAGCAAACATATAACTAAGCCATAAAGACCAGAGGCTCCCAGGTCAATTTCCTGGTCTGTACTGAGTTAGCTGCACACTGGCAATGGAAATCCTACAACTCACCTCAATAGCCCTGGGATAAGAGTGGCAGGGAAATCAACTAAGATTCCAATTCTTGATCACATCCAAATGATCTGCGCCAGGAACTGCACAAGTATAGTCCTCAGGTGAGCACAAGATTGGGTCAGCTATGACGCCCTGCCAATGCTCCAGTATATGGTCACTTGGTTAGGTGCCAAAAGGACATGGAGCAACTGTGAATACCCCCGTCAACATCATAACAGGAGGAGGGGAGAAAGGAGGATGTTGGGGGGGGGGGGGAAATCAAGGGATAGGGGGATTGGGCGGGAAAATGGAGTTGAGGTCGAAGATCAGCCACAGCGGAGCAGGCTCGAGGGACCATATGGCCTACTGCTGCTCCTATTTTTTAATGTTCTTATAAAGAAAGTCTGATTTCAACTTGTGAATATATTTAATGCCTAGTCAAGTATGGTTACATTACACTTCCAATCCAAGATCAAGTATGCAGAATATAGTTTAAAAAGACACACCAAGATCAGTGAATGCATTATAATATGAGGTCCATTCAATGCATTACGTGCATATAAACAGGACTCTTGTGAAGGCTTTAGACAATCTGCCTTTAGGCCACCTGTTTAGATTCAATGTTGGTAGCGATTTTGAGAGTCAGCTAATGGTCCTGCAGCTTTAATTCTGAGTCCTCGTGGCAGCAGCAGAGAGCAAAAACATGCATTACACTCAAGTGAATATTTATACCATAACAGAAAAGATGGAGTTTTTCTATATTTTGAAATATCTTACCATTAAGGCAATCTTTGCATATACCAGTGTGGTGCAACAGGACATTGATGTACTAACTGCACCACAGGGCAAGAGGATGCAGATTGATGATTTCACACAGCAAGCTTATCTCAAATTGGGGCAAGGTGCTCAGCAGAAGTGGACTATGCACATCCTAACAGTTAGCTCAAAAGCAGCATTGGCAGAAGCCCGAGAACAAGCTTAGTCTAGGAATTCAGAAGTACACTGTAACCAAGACAAAAAAAGTTGTCTTAATTTCTTCACTGATAATACGGTATTACTTGAGCTAAATTCAATATACTAAAATGGTAAATGCAATGCAACCTACTTGCAGTTTGTTTATGCTCAGTTACATTCAGGATGTGGCTCTAAGTATTCAAAAGATATCTGTGAAACCGCTCCATTTATACTGCAAAACAATTTCACCAAGAGGGAGGAAAACATGGCTTCTGTTTGCCTAGTCATTTTTTTAAAAACTATACAAAACATATTTTAGATAAGCATACAAAAGAAAGAATATAGACTTCATCACATTTAATAATTTCACGATTTTTTTTCCACACTGCACGATCCTACAAGAAATTTTAACAGATTTGAATTTTGCACTTGAACACCATCACACATAGAACCATGGAGCGGTTATATCACCTTCCACCTGGTCGGCTGCAAGGAGTAACATGCCGTATACACTCGAAAAGTATGAATTACTGGTTGAGGGGGGAAAACAAGGCATCAATGCAGGACTACACTCCTGTTCTTAACAGCATTCAAAGAACAGTCTTCCTCACCTCCACCTTTGATGCCCTTGTCCACTAAAAACTTTACTCTCTCCCATCCAGGTTATTCCCCTTAGTACGACCTCCACCTTCTGCTCCCTCAAGTCCAAGGGACGCAGACTTACATGTACCTGGTACACAGCTGGCTTAGCCATCCAACATCAGATCTGGATTGACCACACTGAGCACTATCAGGACTCATTCTCCTCTACCAAAACTACCAATTACTCAATGATTCTCCTGGAGAGCAAAGATGACTCCCAGCTCTTGACCACTATCAACCATCTCCTTAAACCGGTCTCGCTTGCCCCCTCCACCATCACCTCCAACAAGAGGTGCGAGGAGCTCATTGACTCCTTTGTCACTAAGATTGAGACCATCTGTTACACTGCCTCTGCCCGTTGCCCACCAAGCCAAATCCAACCAGCCCCCCCCAGACTCCCCCTGCCTGAGCACTGATCCCATATTATTCTTTAGTTTCTGTATCTCCCCTCATGCCCTTTGCGAGCTCATCTTGTCCACAAGACCCATCCCTGACTCCACTGACCTCACTCCCACTAAACTGCTGACCACCCAACTTCCGTTCTTGGCCCCTATGCTAGCTGACATTGTAAACTATTCCCACTCCTAAGGCACTGTCTCCCTCTTTCAAAACAATCATCACCCTCTCCTCAAAAAAACCCACCCTGAACCCCTCTGTTCTTACAAATTACACCCTACCCATCTCCAACCAACTTTTCCTCTGCAAAGTTCCTGAACATGTTGTTGCCTCTCAAATCAGTATCCATCCTTCTTGTAACTCCATGTTTGAATCTCTCCAATCAGATGTCTGCCCGTCACAGCACTGAAGGGAGGTCAATCAAAGTCACAAATTACATCCTCTGTGCCTGTGATCGGAGTGCATATTTCCTCCTAGCCCTCCTCAACTTCTCTGCAGCCTTTGTCGTGGTAGACCACACCAATCTTCTACAATGTCTTGTCTCTCAATTGTCCAGTTCAATGGGACTGCCTTCACTTGGTTCCACTCTCACCTATCAAATTGTAGCCAGAGCATCTCCAGCGGTGCCTCCTTTCCTCTGAGTCTCCCAAGGATATACTGTTGGCTCCCTCCCCTACATGTTGCCCTTGGTAACACCATTGGAAGATATGGGGTTAGCCACATGCATGTTGGGGACATCCAGCTCGACCACTGCACCACCTCTTTCGACCACTGCCTCTGTTGTCAGATTGTCTGCCCGACATCCAGTCTTTGGATGAGCCGCAATTTCCTCCAGTTAAATATTAGAAAAACCATTGCCTTGGGCCCCACACCACAAACTCTACCAGAGACTTATTCCATATCCCTGCCCAGGATTGTCTCAAGTTGAACCAGACTGCTCATAACCTCAGCGTCCTATTCGACCCCGAGCCGAACTTCTGACCCCATATCCTCTCCATCCACACTATGTAACAATGCCTGCTTCAGCCCATCTGTTGCTGAAGCTCTCATCCATCCCTTTGTCACCTCCAGATTCGACTATTTCAATGCTCTCCTGCCAGCCACCTATCCACCACCGTCCATAAACATCAACGTATCCAAACTTTTGCTGCCCATATCATATCCCATACCAAATCCCGGTTCCCATCACTCCTGCCGACCTACGTTTACTCCCTATCCAACGCCTCCAGTTTAAAATTCTCATCCCAGTGTTTAACTCCCTTCATAGTCTCACCTCTCCTTACTTCTGTAACCTCCTCTCTCTTCTTACATCTCCCCCCCCCACCCCACCACTTCCACAAAACCCACCTCTCTGATGAAGCTTTTGGTCACCCCTACTAATGTCTCCTTCTTTGCTCAGCATCCATCTTTGTCTGATTATGCCTCTGTGAAGTACCTTGCAATGTTCTTCAATGTTATTGTGGTAAATATTAAGATAAATTTAAACATTTAAATTCAGGGCTTGCATCGAGAACCACCTTCAAAACTTAATTAATGTATCGTCCTTCCAAAAGCACTGTTCATATAAAGCTAAATAAAACAATGTAACAATTTAGAATACATTACAAAAAATAAGGATCCTGCTCAGAGTCCACTTGCCAGTTTTCTCCTTAACTATATTTATACTCTGCACTTTCTGTACTAGCAACACATCCGCTAGTATATATTACACATATTTTTACTTTCAAAGTTACCTTAGAAAAGTTGATTTCATGCTTTACCTTGTTCTGGTGTTTTATACAAATAAAATTAGTTACTCAAAATGGATTGGCTGGGGTTTTCATTCAGTAATTTTCCATTAAAAGGGAACAGGGCTTACAAATTCCTGACATGCTCTGTGAATAGCTAATCTTTGTGCCAATCATAACAAATTCTAGAAGTCGTAGGCACAGGTTCAAGCCGGGAACCTGCTAACTTAGGTGCCTTTAGCCAATAGTTGAGTTGTATTGTACCTAATACAATACTAATATTTGAATCATCAATTATTGCTCTGAGCTATTTTTTGCTGGTCATTTTACCATTTTTCTCAGCTCGTCTTCACTTAAAAATGCTTAAATTGTTATGTGCCTGAGCCATTAGATAGTTGTTCAGACTAGACTAACATTTTTGTGCAATATTTTGGCACATTTTTCCAGTCAGTTGGAAATCACAAGGCAAGGTAAGGAAGTACCCTGCATTTTGTAAACCGATCAAGTTTTTATGACTTTTATTTAATAGCTACAAAAAGCACTCATTAAAGTTACTTACTCCCAAAGCACAGATAAACTTACATTCAGATATATTAGAATATCCCCCCATTCACTTTTTGGATGTGCATGTTTTTTTTCCAAAAAGGATTAGAAAAAGGAAACGGGGAGAAAAATCAACCAATAGAGAAGGGCTTATAGTTTCCTCAAATTCTATTTAAATGGCTCTGGTTTTTAAATGTGAAATTCTGTAATTTTTTTGAAACTACTTTTTCAATGTTTTAATTTTACAAGAATGAGATGGTTGTACAACGATGCAGCGGAATGGAAAGTACAAGACCACTCAAAAAACTGTGACCTCAAAACATTCTTGCTCAAACCATACACTGTATACAGGATGAAGTGTTGCAAAAACACACTTTCCTGCATGAGTCAGAGTGCAAGCTTCATTTCCAGTCATCAGCATATTGGTCATATGCTCAAAAAAACACCCTGTGAATTGAACACATCTGTAATTGATCGCCTTGGGTTCCAAGTAGGCCACGCGTATGCATTTTGATACCTAGTTAAGGTTAGAATGTCTCAATGCAAGCGCTGTACAGAGAATCATAAAAACCAAAAAAATCCCACCAAGAGCAAGAACCACAAAATGTCTGTGTTTCATTAGAATGCCACCTGTCAAATGCTTCCAATCAATCATATTGAGAACCATTAACCTTTAGCCCCATACATTTTCAGTTAAAATTTGAACAATTATGTCAATACGGTTATTACAAATTAAGTGTATTTAGGAGAGACCTGCAGTTACGTATACTCTTATCACATCACTCAGAAATAACACAAAGTACTTCAAAAGACAATTACTTTTAAAGTGCAAAGACTGTTTATGTACGCAACAAAGCCACCATTTTGCACACAGCAAAATCCCACAAAAAATTAGATGAATAACCAGTTAATCAGGATGTTTATTTTTTTTTTAAAAACATCATTGGTTGAGGGAGGAACACTAATCCAAATGCAAACAGTACTCCTGGTTTTTCTTTGAATAGTGCCATGGGATCTTTAATGCCAACCTAAACCAGAACAAGTAGATAGGGCCTCGGTTTACCATTTCAACAGAAGGACCTCTGACAATACAGCACTCCCTCAGTAACGTACTGGAATCTCAGCCTAGATTATGTGCTTAAATCCAGGAGTAGGACTTGAACCTTCTGATTCAGAGGCAGGAATGTTACCACCTGGGCCAAGCTGTCACTCAGCTGATGAGAAAACACTGGCAACATTTGCCTACATAACAATAATCACTGCCTATCATAAAAATAATTCATTGTGTTAAGCACTTGAGACATTTTGAAGTATTTTTACTTTTCGCTCTGTCGGCAGAGGTCTAGACAAATGTAAATACTCAGACATGAAGCTACTCATGCAATATTGCAATGGTTCAGTAATTGCGCAAGCTCTCATTGGTGCCAATCAACCCTGTGCATGCTGTGAGGCAAATCTGGCAACAGGAGCTCTACACATATACAGTTACTCCAAAACTGCAAATGTCAATTTGCGATTAAACATATCCAGGTGATGCACAGTTTGTGCAAAGTTGTGATTGTGACTTTGTGAATACAGCCAGGATCCTCCCCAGTTTCAGGAAAGATCTGTACAGGCTAGCAATGCTAAAAGCTACAACCAGATGCCAAATACCATTAGTAGAAGCAGTGTAATTTTGCTTCCTGGTTGGAGGTAGAGATTCACTGCCATAGACAACTCTTGCAACATAAAGGTGTTCTTCTGCACTTTGATATTTAGGGCCACATTGGGAGATTTAAAATTTACTAAATTTGGAATTTACACATTAATTAGAAACTCTGCAAGACATGTTCTCCTGTAGTTGTAGATTCATGCTAGGCTACTGCTTCACAAGCACAACCCTATGTAGCTCACTTAAGCAATTATTCTTTATGCGTAAACTGGGCAGTGAGTGCCAGCTCACTGTTCACCTGTGAGGAGTACTATCCACAAATCTAATCTCGTCCTTGCCAAACACCTAAACGTGCCTTTTCCAGAAGTTGGGGGTGGAATGGAGGGATCGTCACTAGATTGTGATTGGTAAGAGGAATCCTAGCAAAATTAGGATGCTACGGCTAATTGTAGCACTAAGCCACCAATTTGCCTAGATAAGTTAGCACGGATCATGGATCAAACCGTGGGCCTTTTTAAAAAAAAATAACACAGCTACAAGGTTAGCCCTGAAACTCTGCACGTTACTTGGTTCTTCAAACATAACAGAGAAATTACAACATGGAAACAAGCTATTCAGCCCAAACAGTCCGTGTCGGCATTTACCCTCCACATGAGCAAATAGTTCTAATCACATTTACCCACCCTGTTCTCATATCCCTTAACCCCTTTTCCTTATCCATCTATCCAATTTAATCTTGAATGTTGACATAGTTCCTGCCTCAACCATGAACCTTGGAAATGAATTCCACAGATTAACAATTGTGAGATAAGTTGTTTTTTCTACCCTCTGTTTTAAATCACTTACATTTAATCTTGATTCTATGGCTCCTCATTTATGACCCCTCAACTACTGGAAACAGTAGGTAAACAGGCATGCTTCTTTCTACTGTGCCAGTCTTTCATCATTTTAAAAACTTCCACTATATTGCCCTGTAATCTGCATTGTTCTAACAAAAAAAATACAATTATTCCAAGTCTCTGTATTGTATTTCCTCGTACCAGGCAACATCCTAGTGAATCTGCACTGTACCCTCCCTAAAGCCTTGATGTCCTTCCTAACAAAACAAATAAGCGATAATGACAAAGTAAGGCACCATACTACAAGTCGCTACATTTTAATCAGATCACAAGAGACAAATGATTATCACAAATCAAATCCAATTTTTATTTTATTTTAGAGTTTAGTATACAGCATTCAGCAATGAATGCATCCAGGTTAGGCATTTTTAATCAAGCTTCATAAAAAAAAAATTGAACAGCAACTTCTCTTTACTAGGCTGAGTATAGAGGTATATTTACTCTATAGAAATTTTAACCCGACAACACAGTTGGAAATTTAACTTTACATTGTGGGATAAAATGATCAATGCAAACGCTTGACAGAAAGGAATTAAGGAACAAAATACTTCCCCAGATAGTCATGTGATGGAGAGCAAAAATGAACAAAAAGTCCCCTAAATGTAGTCAAATTACATATATACAAAAATGCCATGTGCACCTCATGCTCATTTTCCTCAATTATGGTGGAGGAAGGAAAGAATGTCAAAAGTGTGAACATGGGCAAGTACAGTTTGTGACATCAAGTATTTTCCCTCATTTCAGCTTCCCTCCCTATTCCCAACACTGTTACATGAACTAGTGAACACATTGTACTCTTCAGGCTATTATCTTGAACTTGCTGCAACTTAGTACATTTCTGAAACAGAAATCACAAAATGAGTTACTGCAATTGGTCTATAACCATGGTAAAATGTGGCTGCTGGACACCTTAATCCTTCACAAACATGCAAACCTATTCCAGTTAAGAACGAATACAATAGACGTAAATGCTGGTTTTGGATTTTCAGTTTTTAATTCACATTTGTACGCACTAAAGAGTTATCTCCAAAATAATGTAATTTGTAATACTGGTGCCCCAAGAAGGTGTAATGAATAAACAGTTTACAAAGAAAAAGAGTTGGGAGTTATTTTCCCTCTCCTGACAGCTTAGAGAATTTAACCTCAGAATAGAATTAAATCTTCTAAGATTACATCTTAACTGAACAGAAAAAGTGTATATATGCAAGATTTTGAACAATTCCATAGGTTGCCAGCTTTCACTTCACTGTTGGAATACTTGAAAGTCCTTTCCTTCTCCCACTCCCCTTGCTTTCAGATGAAAGTGCTGATTTCTGTACAAAGCAACAATACTGCGAACTTACTTGAGAGGAGACGGGGGAAGGTGGTTTAGACATATCTTTACAAAAACCTGGAGGACCTCCAAGAGGGAAATACCAACAGAGTAAAATCACCATAATAGTCATATTCCAAACAAGTGAGGTACTGCTGAGAGGTAGCAGAGCAGAAAAACTTTTGGCAAACCTCAGATGAAACCAACTAGGTACTGTATCTCTGGATGGCTGAACTATACTAGCTACCAAAAAGGTGCAACTGACCACAAGCTTTTTTTTCAATAAAATTCATTTTTGAATATAAAACTGAAAAATAAGTGGTGTGTATTTTGTATTCTTTGGCCAGAACTGTTGTGGCCAAAGCACTTGGGGAATTTTTGACTTGTTAGTACACACCCCTCTCAATCCACTACCTAAATTTATATCCTGGACTGGGAGGCAAATATATTTGGAAACCCTTGACTGATCAAATTATTTAACCTGTTATAGAATTCATTCCACATTTAAAACTTTTTTAAAATTATTCATTCATGTGATGTGGGCGTCGCTGGCAAGGTCAGCATTTACTGCCCATCCCTAACTGCCCTTGAGAAGGTGGTGGTGAGCCGCCTTCTTGAACCACTGCAGTCTGTGGGGTGAAGGTTCTCCCACAATATTGTTAGGTAGGGAGTTCCAGGATTTTGACCCAGCGATGATGAAGGTACGGCGATACACTTCCAAGTCAGGATGGTGTGTGACTTGGGGGGGGGAAGGTGCAGGTGGTGGTGTTTCCATGCACCTGCTGCCCTTGTCCTTCTGGGTGGTAGAGGTCACGGGTTTGGGAGTTGCTATTGAAGAAGCCTCGGCGAGTTGCTTCAGTGCATCTTGTAGATGGTACACACTGCAGCCACACTGCACCGGTGGTGGAGGGAGTGAATGTTTAGGGTGGTAGATGGGAAGCAAATCAAGCGGGCTGCTCCGTCCTGGATGGTGTCGAGCTTCTTGAGTGTTATTAGAGCTGCACTCATACAGGCAAGTGGAGAGTATTCCATCACACTCCTGACTTGTGCCTTGTAGATGGTGGAAAGGCTTTGGGGAGTCAGGAGGTGAGTCACTCGCTGCAGAACACCCAGCCTCTGACCTGCTCTTGTAGCCACAGTATTTATGTGGCTGGTCCAGTTAAATTTCTGGTCAATGGTGACCCCCAAAATGTTGCTGGTGGGGGAATTCAGCAATGGTAATCCTGTTGAATGTCATGGGGAGGTGGTCATTGCCTGGCGCGAATGTTACTTGCCTACTATTTAAAACTTGCTAAATGTTATAAAATGTTTTCACGAAATTAATTTGTAACGGCAGCTTGCTAATGAAAACAGTTTCTTAAAATTCCCAAGTTAAAGTATGCTGTTTAGTTTGACAACCAATGAATCGTTACAAAGGTGTTGGGAAAGATTACACCACACCTTTATGAATATTTGTTCTACATATAAAGGGAGCAACTTGTACATCAGTGCAGCTCACAGGTTTTTAACAAATCAAAATAAGCATAACTAGCAGGCAATTAATAATCCAGATTCCAAGGTACAGTGGCCACAGCTTATAACGGGTGCGTTCGTGCGAATGTGATGGCTGGTATAACGTTTGACAGACTTTTGTATGGTTTCTTACTGCGTCAAATACATCGTTCTGAAAATGCATTATCGAGGTTGGTATGTTTATGAAAGTGAGGCATTCCGATCCCTCACAGTTCCTATCCTGAAGTGCGAACCTTACATAAACTAAAAGCTCTACTGCCTCAGAATTTGCCATGTTATTGACCTTTGTAAAGAATAACGAAGAGAACTGTTCAGAGACCAAAGCCATAGAACCTTTTACAGCGCAGGAAATATTGAAACCATCTCCACCACCCCTGAGAATATAAGGTTCTGATCTCCAGCTTTTCATTACCCAGTCGTTGCTGGCAACCACTTTGACAGTGAGCATTACTGTCACCGTAGGCTTATATCACATAAAAGATGTCTTTAGTGTCAACAGTGTAAAAAGCCTAAGCATGTTAAAACATACCTGTCAATCTTTAATCTCACAAGAGTCGAAATCTTGGAGGCTCTGTATTTCATGCACATTATCTATTTGCATCAATTTCAAGCATCAATACTTATTATTTTATTCAGTCCTTCAATGAGTAGCTAACATTCCTGTTCTCGTTTGATCTAATGTGGTAACAGTACCAGTATAGTGGGCTGATTATTACCTGATTGACCGAACTAGTGAGCATGCACAGCTGTTTCTGCCCAAAATAAATGGAGCACTTAAGATGCTATAACTGGCAACTTTGAAATTGACGTTAATGCAAATAGATAATGGTTATCACTTTTTGGCCAATGTAAGCGACTGCTCGTTTTAAATGTGGACGTTTTAAGTGGTGGAAACTGTGTGATTGGATCTCCATACTTCTCACTCTGAAATCATTCCCAGTGGAAGAGGGAAAACATTAATTTTACTGCCAAAAATTAAGTGCAGATATACAGGCACCAATTCACTCAAAAGTAACAGACTGGAGAACTGGTAATGCTATGATGCACACCATCTCCAACCCATGATCTTTTTGAGTATAATTCCCCAATGGGAGCATTGGATAATGAATTTAATCCAGCAGGATGTAAATGAGGAATTTAAATTAAAATAGCCCAGGCCTCAAACTGATGACGTCGGGGCAAGGGAGCAAGGGGTTTGATGCTTGCCCCGCTCCCACTTAAAATCGCCCCCATATACGGATTTTATTTCAATCAATTTGGCTTTGCCATTGAATTGTTCTACAACCGCTACAAGAACACGATATAAGCTCCAAGAAAAATAAGAGATCATTACACTAACCTGTAATACCGAGACTGCAAATACGTGGAACAAACTGCTTTTAAAACATGACTGGCTGAACCAAAGTCTATGACCTTCACCCTATAGGGCTGACGGGTCGGATCCACCAGCATGATGTTCTCTGGTTTCAGATCTGCATGAATTAGGCCGAGGCTCTTTAGTTTCATTAAGGCCGTGGCCACCTGCTGCAGGATGGGTCGAATATACTTCAACGGCAAAGGGCTGAACTTGTTCTGTTTGAGGAAGTCATACAGGTTCTGCTCCAACATCTCAAAGACCAAGCAGGTATGATTCTTGTGCTGAAAGCACTCATAGGACCGGACAAAGTTGTAATCGTCAGCATTCTCGGTGCTCAACCGATTTAAAATGCTCACCTCAATCTGCCCCTGCCGTGCATAGGAGGGATGGTTTTTCAAGATCTTGATAGCCACAATTTCATTGGTGCCCCTTTTCCAGCATTTCACCACCTGCCCAAAAGTGCCACGGCCAAGAAACTCCAACACCTCATAACTGCTGGTCACTGAACAAAGTATTTCATGTTGTACCAGCTGATAATCCCCTTCATTGGTGGAACTGCCATTCTTTGAAGTTACAGTTGATGTGGTGGTGGCAGTTGTACCCACCGCAGTCCTGCCCGTGTTGTTCTGAAGCATCGGAGGTGGGTGTTCCTCAATTATTTGCACACTGCCACTGCTTTCAATCTCCTCACTCTTTCTCTTCAGTCCACATTTTTGATAGGTATCCAAGAGAGTGACTGTGCTTCTGCGTGTCAAGCTCTGCACTCCGTTAGATGACCCCACAGACAGGGCCGCCGTACAGGCCCCACTGTCAGCACTCGTAACTGGGATCAGCCCAGACGTGGCGGGGAGGTGTAAATTCTGGTCATAAACCAGTACGCTGCTCGGTGCCTGATGGGACAGATTTGCTTGTCCTTGAGTCACTGATGGATTTTTGCTCTGATTATAATGTTTTGTAGTGCAGCCCTGTCCCGTTGCATCCCAGTTGGAAGGCTCCACTTTCAATTTCTTCACGCTGCAAAAGGCACTGGACTTTACTGACATTGGTGAAAACACTTGCAGTTGTGAGGCCATACCTGTCAAAAAAAGACAATCGGTTTATAAACTTCACTGGTTACACCTGAGCTCTGCACGTACACAGAATTGTAGATGATATGAAACTTATAGTTAGAGACCTTGATGAACACAGCTCATAAAATTAAAAATTCTCAAACAAATTTTCCCTCCTGATTACGAGCAACTCTTAGCCGAGAACTCCATACAGTTAATATGGGTATGTTTATTCAACAGATGAACAAAATGAAGTGTTTACTTTACTGCCTTTAAAAAGAACTCTTTACCTTTTCTATTAAAACTGGTAACTGAGAAGTGGAATATTCAAACGTTTGGACACATTCCTAAAAATAGACCAAAATAAAAGTACTTTTAGCTGGTTAATTCTTTTTCTTCGAAAACACTTTAAAAGGAGACATTACTGCAGATCTAAATATATTATGTGTTACATCGAATGATATGGCACAGAAGGAGGCCATTCGACCCATCACGCCTTGGCTAGCTCTTTTCAAAGAGCTGGCACATCAGGCCCACTCCCCTGCTCTTTCCCCATAGCCCTGCAAATGTTTCGGCTTCAAATAATTTATCCAATTCCCTTTAAAAGTTATTATTGAATCTGCTTCCACCACCCTTTCAGGCAATGCAGTCCAGATCATAACTCGCTGCGTAAAATATTATTTCCTCATGTCGCCTCTGGTTCTTTTGCCAATTACCTTGCCAATCACTGAGGGATATTGTACAATACCCTGGCAACTGTTCACCTACTATATTTCCTCAGCAAATGTCTTTTTCATTCCAGAAGTTTGTAAATCAAAAAGATCCTCCAAAGAGCCAAAAGGAACTTTCTCAATGAAACATGTTACAGTGACATTAATCGGGCAAAGAAAGATGGCAATATATAGGTTTCACATTTTAGTAACTTGAAAATCAGAGTGCAATATATGGATTTTTATCTGGTTAGCATTTTAAAAAATTTACTCAATTGCAACTATTACACTAGATTTCTCAGTATCTAAAAGTAATATGTGGTAGATGCATCATGTGATGTAGCATTAAGCCATAAAGACCGAAAGGTCTGAGGTTTGACCTCTGCTCTGTATGGAGTTCTCATCTAAGTCAAAGTAACAGGTGGGGTGCTACAATTGGCCTCAGTGCTCTAATCTACGCAGATCAATCAAAAATTTGGGCTTCTGCTTCTGATTGCCATCCAATGACTACTGCTAAAAAAAACGCCTGTGTATGGGCATTTACTAGGACAGAATTGAAATCAGATGTGATGCCCACACCCTAATCATGCAGCCTGCTGACAATCATTGTTTAAGCTCACACATGAAGAATGGTTACTTGGTTGAGGTACCTTAACCCTGCCAGCACTCGTGGAGTCATAACTCAGCTGGAGGCAGTATCCATAGCAGGGAGAAAACGGTGTGAAAAAAAGAGCAGGAGAAAGGAAAAAGCAACTTTTGCTATTCAGTAGCTCATGCACTGTGTGGAGTAGCACTGAATCGTACAAAGCTGGAACTGAGCAGCACTGAGCTTGCTGATCTTAAGACAGGACAGTTGTGGAGAGGATACAATGAACCTCAGAGTCCTGGAGCAGGGGCTAAAACTTTCCCAATGATCCTTTCTGGAAAGGGCATGTGTGTAAATGTCAGGATTATGTCCAATACAATGCTGCTTTCCCTCCCCCATTAATCTAGATTCACATATGAAGAATGGGCAAACTATTGGAAGGCTGCAAATTCATATGGAGCCATATATCAGCACAAGAGAAAGGGAGAAAAGTTTCTTACACCAGTAGAAATGTGTTGTCTTTTTTTTTTAAATGCAGCAAGTTGTATTTCTTTTGGTCACCATCTTCCCCATTTCAAACAAACACAGTGGAAACATTAGTTCATTTGTCATTATCCCTCTCTAGTATCTCCTGAGATTGCCTACAGTACTTCATTACTACACAACACAAATGCAATAATCCACTCATAATGAACATTTTCTGAGCTACTATACATTAGGTACCATTTCCACCAAGGGTGCATTTACAATACATCTGTAGCACCAGCACAAAGCAGTTCTGCTTCGCTGAGATGCTGCAATCACAGTGCAAATACATTCTGAATCCAATAACATGACATCGGAACAAAACTGAGTGAGACTCCCTGGAGGAGGGAGTCAGAGTTCCGTTTCGCTTCACTTCGGAATCAGTTCTGGCCTTCACATCTGATTTATTTGATTCATACTGACTTATTTTAATTTGTAGTGTGAATGCAGTGAGATGGTCATTTCTTAACTTCAAAATGCATTTTTTTTAATGTAACAAATGCAATTATCAATACGTTTCTCAGAAAATCAGATTTACATTTAATCAATATTTAAACATCCAATATTAGAGATAAAGAGTAAAGTTGCAAATGTTAGAAATAGGCAGTGGGTTACTTAGCTTCTGAAAGGAAAAAGCAGTTTCAGGTGAAAATATTTTACGGATCTCCTGACTGATGATTTAAAAGGAGGAATGTATGTACATTAGGGAGGCTTGCAAAAAGAAAACTATTAATGGGAGAATTTAACCTTTACATGCATTAGGTAGAACTAACAGTACAAGCACAAAGAATAGATTTACTTCATTTATTCAGGATAGCAGCGTGTCTTCAACCGAACGATTTTCAGTAACAAACCAAAAATAGATAATTGTCTGGTAATGAGCAAGCATATGGGGAATAGGGACCATAACATGAGTGAATTCACTATCAGGCTTGAAAAGACCGAAAGGATGATTACAAAGCAAAGCTTTGGATTTAAACAAGGCTAATCCTGAAGGGATGAGAAAGCAATTGATTAAAATAGGGTGCGACAAATTATTAGTTAGCAAATCTATAGACCAACAGTGAAATCTATTCAGGAAGGTAATTCATGGATTATCAAACAAGTACATATCTCTGAAAGGCAAAAGGGAAACTTCTGGATGATGCAACCATGTTCTAAAAGAATGGTTAGACCAGTATTAAACAAAAGGAGCTTATACAAGGTCAAAGAATAGTGACAGGAATGAAGGCTGGCAGGCTTACAGAAAGTAACAAAAAAAAAGGTAATGGGGGGAGGGGGTTTAAAAAAAACTTGCAGATGACAAAGGTTAAGTTTCTTTTTAGTACAAGAAAAAAAGAACGGAAAAGGAGGTGGTGGGCCCATTAAAAATGGATTTAGACAAAAGGGAACAGAGGCTGTGCCCCTTTTGGATTGCTCCAGGATTTCTAGAGCTTTCTGGGGGGAGGGGGAAGAGGGGGCAGAGCCGGACCTGCACATGCAGTAGGCACAGACCCAGCGATGACCCACTTCACTACCTTGGACTTGCAGTTGTGAGGAACATAGGAACAGGAGTAGTCCATTCAGCCTGTTGAGCCTGTTCCACCATTCAATGAGATCACGGCTGATCTGTATCCTCCATCTGCCTTAGCTAGCAAAGATCTATTGATCTCAGATTTAAAATTATTAATTGAGCTAGCATCTACTGCTTTTTATGGGACAGGTGTTCCACACTTCGTGTGAAGTGTTTCCTAACTTCTCTCCTGAATGACCTGGCTCTGATTTTAAGGTTATGTCCCCTTGTCCTAGACTCCCCCACATCAGTGGAAAAAGTTTTTACAAGCCTAGTTTAAGTAATCTCTCCTCATAATCTAAACCTTGGAGCCCTGATAACATTCTGGTGAATCTGTACTCCTTCCAAGGCCAATATATCCTTTCTAAGGTACGTTGCCCAGAACTGTGCACAGTACTCCAGATGTGGTCTAACCAGGGCTTTATATAGCTGTAGCAAAACTTCCTCCCTTTTATATACTAGCTCTCTACTTATAAAGGCTAACATACCATCAGCCTTTTTGATTATTTTTTGTACCTGACTACTACATTTTAGCGATCTGTGTACATGGACCCCTAAATCTCTTTGGACCTCCACCGTTCTTAGCTTTTCATCATTTAAAAAATACTCAGATCTATCCTTTTTTGGTCACACTTACCTCCGTTGAAATCCATCTGTCACAGTTTTGACCACTCACTTAATCTATCACTGTCTTTGTAATGTTATTCTCCTGTCTACACTATTTACTATGCCACCAATCTTTGTGTCATCGGCAAATTTGGATATATGGTTCTCTATTGTGTTATCCAAGTCACTAATAAATATATTGAATAGTTGAGGCCCCAGCACAGATCCTTGTGGGGCACCAGTCACTTCTTTCCAATTTGAGTACATACCCATTATCCCTACTCTCTGTCTTCTACCGCATAACTAATCTCCTAACCAGGTCAATAATTTGCCTTCAATTCCATGAGCTTTAATTTTAGCTAACAGTTTCTTATGTGAAACCTTATCAAATGCCTTCTGGAAGTCCATGTAAACTACATCCATAGACATTCCCCCTATCTACTACTTCCTCAAAAAGTTCAATTAGGTTCGTTAGACAGTATCATTATATGCAGCTCTTCATTTATTGCCATCTCACACAAGTTACTGTAAATTCCTTGCTTGTTCCCACCAGAAGCCCTCCTATCTTAATACTGGCTCCATAGAAATACACAAACAAAATAAAACTCACATTAGGGAAGACACACCCACCTTGTATAAGCAGCAGTCACGCCACCACACTCCACCAGCAGCTCTTCTCACAGACAAAGTTCCTGTAGTAGCCAGATTTTCTCCAGTCCTCAAATCCTTCCACACCAGCCAGTTTTCTCCCAGACCAGATCCCCAGCAAGTACTGTTTCCAGTCCGAGCAACTCCACCTCCAACGCAGCTTCTTGTTTAAACAACTACAACTCCTCCCACAATACTGAGTTTCTTCCTTATGAATGATGGTTCCAGAACTATACAACGGTTACTTCAGCTTCTACACACTTCTCCTCTTGAAGTCACCAAGATCAGTCTGCCCTACTTTCCAGTAGAAGCCTGTGTAAACATAAAAGAAAACCTTTATTAAACGTCCTTAAATTCTGCATGTAGGAAAAATGTTGTGTATTCTTGTTAAGTTATATAACTCACTTGTGCATTGTACAGTACTTTTCCATACTGTGCAACATATGTCTAACAGTTTTTCAAGGTAATTCCACACACGCTTCTCATTTACATAGAATTACATGTCTTGGTGTAACTTTTCTGGGCAAGTTTCTAATAGTTTTTATGTCACTGTTTTGCTTGCTTTCATTTTCCCTCAAACTCATTCCTCCCTTTTGTCAGAGTTGACCAGCTACGACACCATTAACATCACCCACACACAATGTGAAGATGCACATCAAAATCTCCTTCACCCCTTGCTACAGACAGCAGAAAAGAAGTTATTCTGGTACAAGATAGCTACAACTGTAATGCACAAAAACTTGTGTCTGGGTGCTATGTACAAGATAATTCCTCTCCCCCCTGCCCCCCCAAAAATGCTTAGAATTTTAATTTCATTCTTCACAAAAAATAGGTCAACTGTTCAAAAGTAACAGTATGGGCTCAGATGATCAGCACTTCCATTCTCAATTATGACAATAGGGATATGCTATAACCACAAAGATTATGCTGAGGCTTTATAATGTATTGGTCAAGACTAACTTGAAATACTACGTACAATTTTGGCCACCATGCTTTAGGAGCACTCAGAGGTGAGAGACAAAAAGTCCCACAAACGTAATGAGATGAATGGCCAGCTAATGTTTCTGTAGTGTTGGTTGAGGGAGGAATTTTGACCAGAATACCAAAGAACTCCCTTCTCTTTGAATAGTGCCATGGTATCGCTAATATCCACCTGAACCAATGATAAGGGCAGATAGGATCTCAGTTTAATGTCTCCTTTAAAAGGAAAGCATGTTATAAATGCAGTGCTCAATCAATACTGACCTGGTATCAATCTAGATTATTTGCTCAGGTAGGAGCTTGAACCCACTACCTTCTAACTCAAAAGTTGAATATCATACCAACTGAGCCAAATTGACAATTACAACAGATATTAGAAAATACTTATTTGTTTAAAAAGAGTGATGAGCATTTGGATTAATCTACCAGATAAAGTAGAAGAGTCAAAGGCATTAGGGGTATTCAAAATACAGTTTAATGCTAGGCTGGGTAAGCTGGAGTACCAAGGATATGAGCTTCATTGGGTCGAATGGGCTTTTCCTGTTCAACTATTTCTCAAATTCTATTATGTCTGAAATACAGGATAAAAACGACTACAAAAAGCAAGTGAGTAGTCACGCTGTCGTTAGAATACTTTATCTACTAGCCTTTAAGACACACCACCCATAATAGTGTTACGGAGCATTGCAACCTAAATAAAACTGTTCACAACCTTTATAATCGAGAAGACTAAACAGCCATGAGCATAGGAATTATGTACAGCTATTTTACTTGTTTATTCATGACCCTTAAATACTATGATGTTGACTATACGAATGGTAGTTTACCAGGTGCCTTTGACTGGAACATTTGAGAAGTTCCCATCAAGGAAAAGTCTGCATTAACTGCACATGCATCATAGCACCAAAACTGCTTTCGCAACTTTGGAGCAACTGAACATGTATGAATCTTGAACATGGGCAACTTGCCATTTTTATTAAATCAAATACGGTATAAAAAAAATTCAGTGCAACAAAACCCAGTACACAGTGAAGAATGGAAAAAATTGAGATGGCAATTAAACTTTATGAATGTGTTAAATAAAGTTTCAAGTTTTTAAGTATAATTTTTAAAAATTCTTAGAAAGGATATATTATTTATCCTTCGAGCCAATACAAGGCTTAAGGTTTTCTGTAATTTTAAGATGACAGAAGTGCCACTTGGACAGTGCAAAGGGCAGTGTCAATTTTATGATCCAATATACTTTAGTTTGGTGACTAGTCAACTTTCCTGAAACCTGTTAAAGCTTAGTAATTTTCTCAGCTTTTATTCTTAATTGGCTTTTCAAATTTTGTCTTCCCAGTTAAATGCAGCTATATACAGTAGGCATGGTCCCTGTATATGGTGAAAAGAACCCTTCAACAGTAATACTAGTGGGACATAGCTGGCTGTCCACAGGCCTTAGAATGCTCCTGTTGTACCAGTCACTGTAAGACAAGAGAAGCCTTGAGAACTCATGGCTGAATTTCAGCCATGCCCTCAGCACACAGTTAATATATATATATATATATATATTATGGAAGAGCTGTAACAAAACACAGAATGTCAGATGCAACAGAAAGAAAATAAAAAGTTTGGAAGATAGGGGAATAAACACGCTGATGTTATTTGCAAGTTGATGTGTTGCTTTGTTTTCTACTGCCAAAAGACAGGAGGTAACTTGCACTAACTAGTTAGAGTGGAATTTCCCAGCAGTGTTCCAAACCCTACTGATCAGTAACCATAAAACAATGATTGCAAAAACCCTGACAAATCACAATGGTCTACTCCTCAACACTGCAAAATATTTATGAAGCTTTATAGCTATTATATACAAGGCTGGGGGAATTTGCATATTTATCTTCTGTTTACTATGTTACCAACAACACAATTACATTTGTTTGACAGCAATCCTAACTCCATGTCCTAAAAAAGTAGTTGTGTTAATCCTCCATTCAGAACTTATTACAAAGATGCTGCGTGAATTTCAATGTATCCCTTAAAAACAGTGCATCATCAGTATCCATAGCTAACAAGAACTGGGATTACCCCAATTCACCATTGGAAATTTCAGCATTACCTTAAACAGTAGAGCAGACATTGAACAGGCTGATTTGGAAGATTAAGAGGCCAAAGACGTGAGGGAGCTGAATTAGCAATGATAAGGTTATTGCATCAATTGAGCTTGGCTTCTTCAATCAGTAATGTTAATGTCAGTCCCCTTTCTGGCTATACATAAATTACAGTAGCACCAGAACTTAAACTGCAGGCAGAGAGATTTCATTCCCCATTTACCATTAACAGAACACTGGCCAATTAGCAAATTAATGACTACCCCCAGCTCATCCACTGCTTCCATCGTCCTTCAAGTAGGTTTCAACAATGCTTCTTAAAAATGGTGATAAAAAGATAAAAATTGTTGCACAGATTCAGCATGCAACTTGGAACATAAACAAGGTTATCAACAACTACTCCCACCCAATTCCTCCTCAATTAGGTCATCAGCATTGTTTATGCAAAAATACTACCTTAAACAAAATACAAGCAGAAGATGGAATAAAGATGAAGTGACTCAGTTTTCCAGTTACTATGTAGTTTGCTTTGGACAGTTTGTACAGCAAGGCTAAGGGTTGTTATTAATTCTTTCACAGTGTTTGTCTACAGGAGATTTTTATATCCATTATACTGCAATTTCTTTGTGATTCTGCAATGTACTATAGGAACCCTAAGGGACTAAATTGATACCCTAAACACTCAGCATAATACTTCAAATTCTGTCAACACAATTATCAGCAAGGACAGAAGTATTTTTAATCCAACAAGAAATGTAATTGAACATAAAAAACATGTTCTCAGCTTTTAGGTACAATACCAAGGCCAAAAACTGTTTCCTAAAAAAAAATGTCATGACAAAAATGTAAATAAAGAGCAGCTATTTGAAGGCTGTAATTTAATCTTGTACTTCAGATATCTGTCAACCAAACCCCTCAATGTACACCTTGCAACTTCTTCCCTCCCACTGAATCCATATATATCCCAAATAATTCAATGTGCAATGTACATGATCATAAAGATCTGATGATACTTGTTCTTATGGGAAGAATAGAAAATTAATTCTACGTAACAAAAGCTACTTTCCAGCAAGATGCTCATTTTTTTTAAAGCTTTGTACACATACTCACTATGAGCAATTTAAACATCCTAACTCCCATGCCGATTGTCCCTAACCATTCTGAAACATCAACAGTACTAAAATAAATGCTGCCCCTACATAGCTGAATAAAATCCAATGTCACCTACCAGCTACTATGCAATGCTCCACAATGAAAAAAGGCCCAAGACGACAAGCAGTCTACTCATAATACAGTTTACGATTTTAAAAATCACACATACGTGTTGTGTAAATACTGTACACAAGATTGTTGACCATGTTTGTTCCATTTGGGATGGCATTCTATGTAACTCATTGGTAAGCTTTGCAATCTCTCTTGCTTCTACAATAAGAGTATTCACTATCCAATAAATTCTTATATTTTTGATTAACTATATGAAACCAATGGATCTCAGGACAGGTATCATCTCAAATCATGAGGCCCTCACCTATGTAGGTAGAAGCCAAGTGGGATAAATAGAGCCCATTGTTTAGAAGTTTCATTCAAACAATCTCAGATACAAAGTTCCTTGTGCTCCAAAGTACTGGTAGTAGCACTAATTGAAAACTATAAGCAAACAGCTTAACCTTGTAGCAGACTATATATGCTATCACATACAATACACATTTGGATTCTTGGTTAATGCTCTATTTTGTATTGTTCCTCATTAGTACTATTAGCTACGGTTAGTCCAGAAGTAGGTGTAAAAACAGGGTTATGCTTTATATGTTTCTCACTTGCAAATACACCACTGTGGGTTCAAAAGATACAAACTCAAAAGACATGGTGTAGAAATGTAAACCAATATAAAATAATTCTGCATTGGCAGCGATAGATGAATTCATAAAAGGGGAATCTAAATCTCAGTAGTGACGTCATTCTTCTTCTCTACACAATAACTGTGAATTCATCTCAGCTGTTTCTCATTTCTCTGGTCAGGGCATTAAAAAGCACAAGACTGCAATTGACAAAAAAACACTCAACCAACATAACCCCTGCTCTGCCATCAGGGAAGATACCTATCAGGAAAGCCACTTTCTATTCCACAGGAAGAGATGGAGGAAAAGGGGGAGGTGAGCTCAAATAAACTTGTCTGCATCTTTCAGTGTTCACTGTAGAATTGTAAACAATTTTACAACACCAAGTTATAGTCCAGCAATTTTATTTTAAATTCACAAGCTTTCGGAGACTTCCTCCTTCCTCAGGTAAATAGGACTGGCAAAGGCTCACTTTCCCAACTAAAATTTTTTTATGGCACGCAAGACTCTCACCGAAAAATAGGTGTTCACATTCATAGTCAGTTGTCTGGTATACTACCCAAGTGACAATTCTTCATGTTTGGGTCTTGGCAGTAATTAACAGGCTATTCATCAATGAGTCTACTCAGATTCTCTACTGACCTTTGGTAAGATTAGATCAGTGACACAGGACAGCAAATGGGACTGGGAACACTGGCTTATTTTTACCCTTTAAGCCTAAGAGCGCTGAGGTCAAATGTAGCACCCTAACTGCTGCCCCAGCTGAGATTCAGTCACCTCAGCAACACATTGGGGCTACCTAGTCCGAATGGCTCAGTACAATGTTAGGCAGTGCTTTTACTCACTAAGCTATTTGGGAAGCATAGCTTTTTTTTGTCCACAAGATAAATGTAAATTAAAAAAGAATGTGATGGCTTAGCAATGTAATTTGGGCCCATTTTAACTGGATCTATAGGGGTGACATGCAGTTGCCCCAATGTCACCTAACAAGAATCAGCACCACAAGTGCCCCTTTAATGGCATCGCTAATATAATAAACAAAACTATGGTCCAATCAAACTAAAGAAGCTTAAAATAAAGCAAAAAAAGTCCCTGCAAAACCAAAAGGAACTTTAAATCATAACGTTATTCCCAGTATCTATAAGACACTCTATTCTCTGCGGTGCCCACCAGTCACTGAACGCCTCAACCGTACCGATGGACACCATTTAAAAATTTTTGCACGCTACTGCTCCGCGCAACACCCTCCACCCCAGATCCCCAACGATGCAGGGAAGGGCCCCCGCACAGGGAATTTGGGACTAGTGAAATTTTAGTGTACATACTAAACGACAAATAAAGACACGGTATTCAATCCTGCAAATGCAATCGTAATAAACATAAACTTACAACATATGCTGTACTATACTATTATAGAAGACCAACATATAACCACAAGCTATATACCAAAATGATTTCCACAACCTAGGATACATGTGTTCAAAGCAGAACTAAAATTATCATTCTAAACTTGCAGGCATAAAACCTAACCAGTAACCACATTCATAAGTCTTGAATCTAAAGCTAAGTACCAACCCTCCTGACCAAACCTTAAAGGTTTTATCTAAATACAAAAGCTAAAAAAAAAATTACTTTTTTGATAAGAACCTACAATCCTAACACCTTAACATTTTTTGTTAGAAGAATTTAACTGACCGCTTGGGAAAACTTTCAGATAATGTGCCATAATTAACATTTTTACAAGGAACCACCAGTTTAACACTAGCTTCCCCCTTATGCTCCACTCCCAGGGTCTTTTGACCCTATTGCATAACTAACAAGACAGGCACTGCTCTGGCTTTAGCTTAGTATAGCAAAATCTACATAGTCATTGGGTTAATGATCTGGCAAAAAATACCCCAGCAATGCTTTGGTAGATTAAAGTTCAAATTTAAATGTTTTGACTAATTTACTTTGCAAAAAAACCCAGGACTCTCACTGTTAAAACAATAGCCCTCTGTCCACCCTAAAATGTGGTAATTTTTCCCTATTGGCTTAGTAAACTTGATTTGTAACTCACCCTGCATGTAAATCAACTATTTCCCTTTTTTATATTCAACTGAACAGTTATTTCAAAGGTTAGATCTGCAGGTGTAATTCTGTTTGGTTCTACAAGTACTTCGTTCATGGGTAAGATGCCATATGCAGTTGAAATAATAAGCAGTTTAAGGTTAAATATGGCTCTGAAATCCTGAGGGATTCTGTTCTGAGTTGAAAAATGCCAGAGATCAAAAGCTGCTACTACAGAGCATGCCAAAAGTCTGGTTAAATTTTCACATTCCACCAGCCAAGTTGCTAACCCAACCAGTGTTAAATCCCACCTTACATTCAAATGTACCTGGACACACAGATTTAAGGTTTAAAAAAAATTAAAACTGACCTAACTGAAGGAACACAACCTTCATGATAACAGGCATAAAACCACAAGGAAGACTTCTTACTGTGACTTTAATGGTATCTTTGGTATTATTGCCAAATTGGACTGGACAAAAGCTGCCAGCATTACTTCACTGCCTCTGTACAAAGACTACTTTTTTAATTTATCCATGTTGATAAGCAATGGCAGTACAGAAAGCCACCTTTCAATTTTTACCAATTAAGAGATCAAACTGCCACGTCAGCTCTTCTCAACTGGTAAGAGCTGACCCAGCCAGAGGGGCCATTTCAACAGGATCCGACAGCTACAAATCTTCAATAGGTTTAGTGCCACACCCTTACCCCATTTGCGCTCAGTTTGCTCTACTTCAACCTCCAGAAAACATTAGAAATTGTTCTTAATAACATACTTCCATCTCCAAACTCAACATCACTTTAGGTTTAATGAATTCAACAGATGCCACAAGTGTCACTAACATCAGAATCTCTCAACCACACCAAACATACCACAGACTGGGTAAACTGTACACCTATCCATAGCAGGAGCCTATAGAAAACATAAGTTTGATAGAATAGACGCTGTCTAACTTTTTTCAGATAGGTATAACTGTAAATTTCCTGCACAATATCACACATTATTGCCAACATTTACACAAAAGAAATGTTCTCTGATAGCAACATAGCTATTGCAGTAGAAAATGTATTCACAAAATACAAACAAACCACATTGGATACAAACACTGAAGTAGGCTCCAACAATACCCTTTACTAGTTGCTGAACTAGACCTCCAATTACAATGACAGCAAGTTCACTGAACAGTAAACTCCTATTATAAGTACATTGTTTTAACCCTATTCACTGCTATCACTCTAAGTGAAGAAGGAAAAGGGTTAAGTTGGACCCTTGCCTCCAATACCAAACCATATTTGTGAAAAGAAATTTTTAACTGCATGTTGTGCCTGGTAAAGTGCATTCCAGTCGAGCATTTGTCCCCCTCCTGCCTAAGTCCAAGAACAGCAATTCAATATCAACTAACAAAGTATCTTCATCTGCTACATCTTGTACCCACAAACAGTTTGGGATATATGGCACAAAACAATGTATACATCCAGGCTAAGAAATCAGTTGGTGATGCAAGTGTTACACCGTAATAAACATATTTAGTATCAGAGTTCAGTCATAACTCTATATTCATTCAATGGTGCTACATGTGGTCTGCTATCACTAGTACATGTTGACATGTCACCAACAGTATTCTGTAAATATCATTTCCAAAAAGTGTACAAAAGATGGGCAAGAAATCCTCGATTCAAGTGCCCAAATTGTCAAAATGAACCTTGAAAATAAGCAGCTGGAATACTCAACATGTTGAACATTAATATTTAAACAGCTGGATGAACAGATAACAAGGTATACCCTGACTTCTCTGCAAGAGCAGGAAAACATCTATCAAACAATATCAAAAATACATTGGATTGGACCAATGAAACCGCCATCATAAGCACACTTCGTGCAATCTATACAAATGCTAAAGGTATTAACATGTGTGTTCATGGTTTGAATGACTTACAAGCCAAGGTATATAAAGACTGAAGCTTCTCAATTCTAGATTAGCTGTTCCATTGTCCACAAGATCAATACTTAACACTGACTCAAGAAATCTATATCTGACACATGAAAAATTCAATAATTCATAAATACAAAGTAACACTCAATGGTCAACAAGATCACGGACTAAACCAATCCTCGAACAAAGGCAGACATTTACAGGTTTACAGAGTAAGCACGTCTCAGCAGCGAGCACTAAAATCCTGGTAAACTAGTCATCTATTCACCACTTGGGATGGGGAGGGGGGAATACCTTCTCTATTCACTGAAACGACGCTTTTACAAATGACATGTCGATGCAATGAAACCAGATCACTTTCCAACCCGATCACAGCATTTCTAATAAATGTATGGGAGTGGGGGGAGGTTTAAAAGCAGCGCCAGTAAATATGGCACTTCCAGCAATTTTGCCCCCCCCCAAAAAAAAACCCAGTGTGTTTAACATCTGTTTAAGTAAAGACCAACAAACCCCCCCCCCCCCCAAAAAAATAAAATCTCGGAGACAGGGTTGCTTCTAATGTCCCTCCACACAGCTGATGAACAGGAGCCGAGGGGTTGCAATTACCTTGTTTCAATCATCGGGTAGGGTCTTACCTGATTGCAGTGCTGGGGGGTCAGTGCTGGCAGCCGCGCAGTGACGGTATCAGAAGGCCCGGACAGTCCCGACCCGACCCCACCATGTCGCTCGCTTCCTCCTCCTCCTTCTTCCTCCTCTTTTTTGTTTGCCCCTTTGGATTTAAAGCTGGAGCGTCCGTCGGGGAGGGGGATGGAGGGGTAGGGGCGGAGGGGGCGGGAGTGGGGGTGTCAACAATAGCGGAGGTAGCGGGGCGGGAGGGTCTCTGAGGCAGGCCGCATGGCCTCTCCTCTCCTCTTCTCTCTCTCTCTCCCCTCACCCGGCTCCGGTCTCTCGCCCGAGCTCCGATTCTCCCCGTCCTCTTTTTTTTCCCCTCCTCCTCCAATTGTTTTGTTTCTGCGCTTCCCCCAACCCCCCCCGCCCCCCTCGCACTCCGGGGGCACGCGCACGTACACGTGCGCGCCCGCGCGACGTGCGCGACGCAGCGGCTCGAGGGGCCCCGCTGGAAGCGCCTGGAAACTACCACGCAACGGCCACCATCCGAACACAGAGCGGCGGCAGCGGCAGCAGCGGCAGCGCCGCCGACTCCTCTTTACAAACACATTAAAACGTCCCCCGCTCAAGGGGATTTTTTTTTTTAAAATAAACACACGGGTAGATAAATAAAAAACCGATTTAAATCGAAACGCCGACTCGCGATCGCGAGGGTTTTCCTTTCGCCCCACTCGACTTAAGTCTGAGGAACGATCGCCTCCAGCTCTTGTTCCACAAACAAGGGGGCCACCAACTACCCGGCGATTACCTACCGCATCGATTTGGAATGTTGTGCCGGAAGTCCCGCCTTCTCCCTCCAGCCTCATGCGCCGAAGCCGAAGCCCAATACGCCGCTTCGATTGGTTCACACGGACGCCCGTCTCCCTTGCGCGAACGGGTTCGAGCGTGGACGTCATGACATGAGGAGGGGTGCCTGCACGCATGCGCGGCGTTGGCCGTAATGCAGTGTGGGGGTTGGAGTTTTTTATTTGCTTGTCTTTCCCCCCACCTTCCCCAACGCAACTGGGCATAATGACGGAGGCTGTGATGTTACAAGTGTCAGATCAGTGCAGTGAAACAAGGCCAGTTTCAGCATGAAGATCATCACAAGTTTTGACTCAAGTCATCAATTTGACCTCAAAGTAAAAAGCCACTGGGAAAAGTTTCTTTTTAATTTGGCACTTCCTTCACATTGGGCCAGTCAACCTCAACTTTTCGGATTTACATTTAACAATTCGATCCGTGTGTACTGATAATCACAGGGAACATGTTTTCTCATCACTTTTAAATCATTACAAATGACAATCCCTATGACTCATCCTCCTCAACACCTCTGCAGCCTTCCACCCAGCTGACCTTACCATTTCTCAGTTGTCAAGCTCCATGAGACTGTCCAGACTTGGTTCCACTCTTACCTACTGTCATTCTCACCCCCAGCTACCGTCTCAAACTGCAAATATTGACACAATCCTTATTGAATTTAACAACTGTTATTTGAAAATTCTGAAGTTATTGATTTTAGTTTGGATCGATCATCCATTTCAGAATATTAGTGACAGACTCCAGGAGGCACTTGTCGAGGCATACTGTCAGTGTTTTAGGGGCCCAGTTAAAGTGTGGCGACCAAAGCAGCACAGGTCCCTCTCTCCCCAAACCTGCTAAAAGTTCCCAAGCCCAGCTGCCATTGAATCAGAACAAGTCCCTCTCTTCTCTGAACACCACTACCAGGGTTAATGGCAGCGATAGCAACCTATGTACGTGGTAGACAGGAACTCTCACGTGGATTTCCTACATACTTTAAAAAGAGGCCACAATCCATGGATTCAGAGCAGCATTGAAAGGAACCAGTTAGCAACAGGAGACAGGTAGGAACGAGACCAGGTGTGGGGGGAATAGATAGCAATGAAAAGGAGTGAATCGATGGAGGTGAAAAGGGAAAATGGATGGCAATGAAGGGAGCAATGGGGCGATGGATGGACATTGAAACAGAATGGATGGAGGTAAAAGGGGGAAATGGATGGCAATAGAAGTAAGCAGAGATAGATGGTTAATGAAAGGGGGAAGGAAGGGACAGAAGCTGGGACCAGTGCTTTAGGGGGTGGGGGAGAAGAGAAAAGCTGGCACCAGCACTTTGGGGTGAGAGAGGAAGCAGAGTACAGAACATTAATGGAGAAGGCATGGTGAGCAAAAGTACCAGCTTCAACTGGGTGGGGGAAATCAGCGACAGCATGAACTCTGGGGCGGGGGGGGAGGGCGGGGAGTCCCAGCTTCAACTGAGGGAGTAGAAGAGTACCAGCTTAACTGAGTTGGAGAGAGAGAAGAATGCTATTATAAAAAGAAAGACTTGCACTTATATAGTGCTTTTCACAACCTCAGGATGTTCCAAAGCACTTTACAGCCAATTAAGTACTTTTGAAGCGTAGTCACTGTTCTATTGTAGGAACTATGTAGGAATTATGAACTAGGAGGATTGGAAGAGAAAATAGTGTCTATGTGAACTGGGTTTGGAAGGGATTGAGTGCATTTGAAACTATTATTGTTCTATCATGCAACTACCAGGATGATAGAAGGTGCACTAGATGGTCTTTTCTCGTCTAGCAATTCCTATGTTCATAGAAGGACATGGGCAGCAGGCGCATGGGAACAACACCACCTGCACGTTCCCCTCCAAGTCACACACCATCCCGGCTTGGAAATATATCGACGTTCCTTCATCATTGCTGGGTCAAAATCCTGGAACTCCCTTCTTAACAGCATTGTGGGAGAAACTTCACCACACGGACTGCAGCGGTTCAAGAAGGCGGCTCATCACCATTTTCTCAAGGGCAATTAGAGATGGGCAATAAATGCCGGCCTCGCCAGCGACACCCACATCCCATGAACAAATAAAAAAAATGTGAACTGGAGCGCTAGGAGATTGGATGTGGGAGAGTTGCTGTTGAGGTAACTTTTGGGTAAGTGATAGCCTGGTTTGTCTGTTGAAAATCCAAATGTCCCTTTGTTTTTCCCTTTATAAAAATTAAAAATCCATTTTTTTAAGTATAATAGTGCTCAAAATAATCCACGATGTATCAGTTTTAATATAAAAATTCATTTCTTGAGGCACATGCCCCACAAGATTGCCACGGAAATCCACAATCAATTTTGTGTCTTCAACATTTGGTTTTTCCTTTCACGCTTTCCTGTGTTTTTTTTTGCCTCCGATGCAATGAATATTGGGCATACCTACTGCTTAAGTTACAAAGTTTGTATAATTATTTGTTTTGAAATGTCATGGCCATTCTTGAGTTGTAAGCTTCTTGGGGGCTGTGTCTGTGGGTCAGCTCTTGCTAGTTTTCTAGGCTGGCATGTATATGGGTGTTCTGGTGGGTTTCATGCAATCCCATCAATCACTGATCTGTACAAAACAGGACATACTCCTCGGGATCCCTGTAGATACTAACACACCCCTCTCCTGAAGCTGATAATTCATGCTGAGATTTGTTTCTATGAACATCAGTAGACCTCCAGTACATCAATGAGTAACCATTCTTCATGTGTCAGCCTAAACAAAAAAATGTTTCACAATAGAAGGCACCACAGTCAAACCCAATAAGTTCATCACTCAACGTCCACCCATGTAAATCAGCAGGTGCTACTGGATAGCAATCAATAGTGGGATTCTGACTGATTATTCTCTTCACTGGACCAGGATTTCCTTGGGACTTGCGGCATTGAAATGGTTGGGCTGCTCTCAACTCACGCAGAAGCCGGAGGCCCGAGGCTCATTCGGATTTGGGCCTCTGGCCTCACCTGAATAATTCTGGCAAGCTGCGGGGGTTTGTTGAGCCTCCTGAGGCAGCTCGCGAGCTTCCTCTGGACCAGTTTTTGCTGGGATTCTGGTTGCAGCCCTCAGGTAGATCCTGGGGAGGAGAGGAGAACAATGGGAGGGCCAACTGTGGAGTCAAAGGGGGCACTCCTGATCCTCCTGGCTCCACATTAATGTAACTAGAATCATAGAATCATAGAGCACACAAGGAGGCCATTCAGCCCATCGTGCCTGTGCTGTTTTGAAGAGCTATCCAATTAGTTCCACTCCCCTGCTCTTTCCCCATAGCCCTGCAGATCTTTCCTTTTCAAGTACATATCCAATTCCCTTTTGAAAATTATTATTGAAGCTGCTTCCATCACTCTTTCAGGCAGTGCATTCCAGATCATTACAACTTGTGGCATAAAAAAAATTCTCCTCTTCTTTCAGTTCTTTTGCCAATTATCTTAAATCTGTGTCCTTTGGTTACTGGCTCTCCTGCCAGTGGAAACAGTTTCTCCTTATTTACTCTATCAAAACCCCTCATAATTTTTAACACCTCTATTAAATCTCCCCTTAGCATTCTCTGCTATAAGGAAAACAATCCCAGCAACTCTAATCTCTCCACATAACTGAAGCCTCTCAACCCTGGTATCATACTGGTAAATCTCCTCTGCATCCTCTCCGAGGCCTTGACATCCTTCCTAAAGTGTGGTGCCCAGAATTGGACACAACTGAGGCCTAACCAGTGATTTATAAAGGTTTACAATAACTTGCTTGCTTTTGTACTCTTATGCCTCTATTTATAAAGCCAAGGATCCCGTATGCTTTTTTTGATTGCCTTATCAACTTGTACTGCCACCATCAAAGATTTGTGTATGTCAACCCCCAGCTCTCTCTGTTCCTGCACTCCCTTTAAAATTGTACCATTTAGTTTATTCTTCCTTCCAAAATGCATCACTTCATACATTAAACTTCATCTGTCATGTGTCTGCCCATGTAACTAAAAAAAACCTATCCCTTTATGTTGGCAGCCTCCAGCAGCCCCTTTAAGGTTAGGCCACAGAAGGACCCAAAAAAACTGAGTGAAGCATGTCCAGCCCATACTCCACTTTGGAGAGGGGTCCTTAAACACGCAATAGGCCCCTCGTTAGCAAATGCAAGGGGCCTAATACTTGTTTAAGGAGGCCAGCAGGAACGCCTGAATATTGGCCAAACCAATGTATTCCGATCTATTTCAGGTGCCCTTGGGGCGTGGGATATAGCAGCACAAAATTGGACCTTTCTGCCCCTGTTTTGTGCCTGAGAAATGGTCAAAACTAGGTCCAATTTTGCCCCCTCGTTTGTTTATGCTGAGACTTTTTAGGTAGCGTAAATTACAAATGTCATCTTCTAAATAAATGGTAAAAAAAATCTGTAACTTGGAATGTTCATGAAAACTGCATACAGCAACTGAGTGTGTCCATAACTCAAACAATTTTCTGCAAGTGATCAAATTCAGCGTGGAGAAAGGATTTGAAATTCAGAATTCTACCTCAGAGTTGAAGCCATTATATCCACCCTACTGCTTTTCAATTGAGATTAGCTAATTCAGCACTGAATGGGAATCAAACCTGGGACCTTTATGAAGGGGATAAATGGTAAGAAATGGAGATGTTCACCACCCTAAAGGATAGGGCAACAGGTGAGTGGGAACACTATCACCTCCAAGTCGTCACACACCATCCTGACTTGGACATGTATCACTGCTCCTGCATCGTGCTGGGTAAAAATCTTGGATCTCCCTATCCGTCAGCACAATGGGAGAACCTTCACCACTAGGACTGCAGCGATTCACGAAGAAGGCTCACCACCACCTTCTCAAGGGCACTAGGGATGGGCAATAAATGCTGGCTTTGCCAGCGACACCCACATACCAAGAATGAATTTTTAAAAAGAGCTTGAGTTGGAAGCAGTGTGTTGAGTCATGCAGTCAACAAATTGAAGATTCAGGGATGAGGAAGAATGTGTAGATGTATCAGAGCTTAGAAGCAGCAAGCAAAGAAAGTTCAAAGGAGAAATGACCATAAAAAATATCACTAAATTGAGAGATATAAGAAAGGTTGAGATGGAGAGAGAATATAGGTGAGAGAAGGATGTTCTATCAGACAACATGCTTTTTCCTTTCACCCGATGCATGATTGCGAGAGGAGTGTTAAAAGAACTTCCCTAGACATGTGAGCAGTATTCAAGTTTTAGACAGAATTGGGCTTTCTGGATAATTATGAGTTGTTCTGAAGAAGTTTTTGGCACAAAAGGTTTCCTGGAGGGAGCTGTGGCAATGAAGGAAATATAACAGTTTTAGGCTTGCTCGCCTAGTCTGTGTCTTCTCCTCATTGGCTCTGTCCCAAGGACTTAGGGAGCATTACCTCATTACTCCTTTTCTAAATAAGGACTTGTGTCTTATCACATCTCCTTTGTCTTTCACAAAACTTAGCTAATTCAAATCGGTTCCAGCCAGCTCAGGCCAGTGACTGAACTCAGGTTACTTCAGTTCAAAAGTTGCTTTTGCCTGTGTGTCAGCAGTTCGAAATAAACTCAGTAGTTTCTGCAGTCCCTGGCCAACAAGTTCCATTTAAGATCAGAGGAGATAATGAGGCCAAAAATTATCATCAGATGGAGAGACCAAGGATGGAAGGATTTAAGTTAAATCAGACTCATGCGAGACATGAGGAAACTTTATCTCTCCAAGATTTTCATTGCTCTGTTGAAGGTGTAGTAATTGAATCACTTTGCTGTGAGAGGAGGTTGTGTCCATCGAGACTATGCAGTCTAAGGCAATTTGATAAATATAGAATATAATCATCAACAAAAGAGTGGATATGTTTGGATGATGACTGAAGTTGGTCATTAAGATGGAGAGAAAGCAGAGTACTAGGGAACGCTGAAATGATGGAGAAAGAGCTGGTTGTGATTGCCCAACTATTGCCAAACTATTCCTGTGGAATTATGTCCACTAGGCAACAGATTGAGATCGTCCAAACTCCTGTCACTAATCACACGTGTGCCAGCTGTGGCTCAGTGATAGCACTCTTGCCTCCATCAGAAGGTTGTGGGTTCAAGTCCCACTCCAAAGACTTGAGCACAAAATCTAGGCTGACACCCCAGTGCAGTACTGAGGGAGTGCTGCATTGTCGGAGGTGCCATCTTTCGGATGAGACATTAAACCGAGGCCCTGTCTGCCCTCTTAGGTGGAGTTAAAAGATCCCATGACGGTATTTCGAAGAAGAGCATGGGAGTTCTCCCCGGTGTCCAGGCCAATATTTATACCTCAACCAACATCACTAAAACAGATTATCTTGTTATTATCACATTGCTGTTTCTGAGACCTTGCTGTGCACAATGCGGCTGCCACGTTTCCTATGTTACAACAGTGACTACACTTCTAAAGTACTTCATTGGCTATAAAGTGCTTTGGGATGTCCGGAGGTCATGAAAGGTGCTATATAAATGCAAGTTCTTTCTTTGTTTCAAAACCCACCTGAGAGGAGAGATTTTCATCCCATCTTTGGGGTTTGAATTTGAACCCAGAGGTGAAAGAATTGTGTTGCTCCAAAGCACCACTCAGCCTCTCTAAATGTGATTTACTGCATTGTTAATGATTTCATGCCATTTGAAAAATATAATAAATTAAACACAATTCTAAATTCTATGCTTCAACTAATGAGGCAGCAAGCCTTCTGAACTAAATAAATATTTCAATAGTTTTTAAGCACTAAAGTATTCCTAATCCTAAAACAGATCCTGTTGATAATGGAAGAAGAAAGCTATTGAGGTGACCTTTATTTACCTTTACATCCGTTGAATTTGTTATCGAGAAATTGAATATAATTTTACCTTGTAAATCTGTAGGATTGGAATGAAATAATCACAGACTACATATTAATCACAGTCTACATCCGACAGCAAGTCCTGAGGTTGTTTCCAGCTGTCCATAGAGATATATATATATTTAATGCATCACTGACAACCAGGAAATTCACAGCTATGCATATAAGCAAGTGCATATTCACAATCTTGGTAAGTGTGGTAATAAATCTAACCCCAGTTATCAACTAAGTTTAATCTTGTCAGTTATATTAAACATTTTGCAGCATATAGTCCATAAGCAGTTCTGTCAATGTTTTATTTCATAACAACTTGTTTCTTATGATGAGTCTGGATTTAGTGCAAAAGGGACCAATTTACATGCAGGACACATGGTGGGGAATGTTAGCTCATGGGGAAATAAACCAGTGAATCATGTTGGGCGTAGTGACTCACAAACATCTAAGAACTCCCCATAAGTCAACATTCTCCATCCTGTATCTTAGTATCCACAGTAAATGTAATGTTTTCAACTCACCCATAATATTGCGGAAAGTTTGTGCCAATTCCACATCTGCTCTCAGGTGGCTCTGTGAGTAAATGGACAACGTGGGGTGCGATGCTGAACCATATAAGGGTATGAAAATCCCAGAGTAGATCCCCACTATACCTCTCAATCAGCAGTGTGTTGAAAGGGTGAAGTTTGGGTTCGTGTTGAGGGCAGGAGTGTGAGTTTAGAACTGGCAAATCAGCTGCTTGCCAGTCTTGTGTGCCGCTGCTGCTTTTCTCAGTGGAACAGTTGGGATTTCCCAATTAAAACAGGGCAGTCGAATGATCAGCTCAATTGGCCAATCCCAGTCAGTTTGTAGTCAGGGGGCAACAATTGACCTCAGCGTCCTTCAATAAGGGAGGGGGAAAATCAACCAGGATTCTTTGATTGCTCTGTAATGACGCCTGCCGCGTGTGCTTGTTTGTAGCTGTCAGGTGATGATGGTAGGATCTGCCCCAACTATAATGGCTCCCAAAGTCAAATAGCCTCCTGAGACTCATGATATAGACTCACACATGAAGAACTGGTTGAGGTACTGAGTGAGTTGCTGCTGGCTCTGGAACTGGATCCCAGCATCAGTGCCTTTAACAAGAGGAGAAATAAAGGGCACAATCAGAGGTACAATTTACAAGTAGTCAATACGTTAAATATCTTTTCTATTTTAGTTGAAAATTCCTTCCCTTAGGCTAATAACTTTGAAAATAATATTTGGCCAGACTTTACATATTGACAGGAGCAAAGCTGTTTGTCGCATTATTGGCTTGTTCACTCTGCCTAAAACGTCAATTTTCTCTTTGATGGATTATTGTATTGCATTTAGAGCTGTATCTCTTCTAACATCTAAAAAAGTCATGCAGAATAAGGATTTCATGATGTCAAATGAGGACCTGCCTCTTCAAATAAAGCACCAGCATTGCTTCATTTTACCTCAAATTCAAGATTGGATGAAGGTTTGAATATCTTTTCCATTTTCTCCTCATCTACCCTGAAGGTGATGATTCACGTTGGAATGCAGTTCCACGGGTGGCAGTAACCCTCCACTACCTTGACCAAGTCAAGTGACCAGTTTTTATACGTGAGCTTAGACAGCGAGCATCAGTAGGCTGTTTGACTATGACGGGTATCATTGGCAAAACAATCCCACCCTCATCCATTGTCTAAATGGACACTTTCCAGCAGCAATCACCAAATAGTGATTAGCAGCAGGAACGCTGCCTGATTTTTTTTTTCCAGTTATAGGTCCTTCAGTGCCTGGCTGAGATCAGAAGCTAGAAGCAAGACTGACTGATTTATACAGTCTATGACTAAGTCATTTGAAACCCACAGATTTACAAGGTGAAATTAGAATCGTAGAATTGTACAGCACAGAAGGAGGCCATTCAGCCCATCATGCCTGTGCTAGGTCTTTGAAAGAGCTATCCAATTAGTCCCACTCCTCTGCTCTTTCCTCATAGCCCTGCAAAAATTTCCTTTTCAAGTATTTATCCAACTATATTCCATTTCTCAGTAACGAATTCAGCACTGACAGATTCAAAGGTAACAGGACCTGTTTTAGCATTAGGAATACTTTAGTGGTTGGAAACTATTTAAATATTTATTTAGTGCAGAAGGTTTGCTGTCTCATGGGATGAAGCATAGAATTTAGAATTGTGTTTAATTTATTATATCTCCCGCGTGGCATGAAATCATTAACAACACAGTAAATCACATTTAGAGAGGCTGAGTGGTGCATTGGATCAGAAGCAACACAATTCTTTCACCCCTCAGTTCAAATCCAACCCCAAAGACGGGATAAAAATCCCTTCTCTCAGGTAGGTTTTGATTGTAATTAGGGGTAGAAGTTTGGGCAAGCTCAATACAATTCCTAGTGGACATAAATCCACACCTTGGATAATCCACTGCCATTCAATGAGCTGGGACACTCTATAAGGTGCCTTTAGTTGCTGAGCGACTGGTTGCTCTTCCTCTAGTTTGAAGCTTCTACCCCTCCATCGTATGCTATAATAGAAATCTGTCCATGATAGGGTTAGATGAAGAAGGGTGGGAGGAGGATCGTGTGGAGCATAAACACCGGTATAGACCAGTTGGACCGAGTGGCCTGTTTCTGAGCTGTGCATTCTATGTAATATATGTAATTTTCGATGGGATTTACAGACTCAGTATTTATGACCAGATACTTCAACCTAAACATTTACAATGTTATTTTAAAAGACATTTCTTCTAAATGTTTGTTCAGCTAGTGAGGGTGGGGTAAGAGTGCCTCTGCTCACTACATGTAGCAACAACACGAATGCGGGGGTGACGATTTCCTCTGGTCACTATTTATAGTGAACCTGGAAATACATTTACGATTTCACTAGAAATGCTGAACGGAGGAAATCTTCATGGCAGCATTTATGATGTTCTTACACATAGCAACCAGAGGCGTTGTCACCCTAATGTGTCTGCTATGCTTGATTCACTTGATAAAATGTGCTAACTTCTACTTATCTATTTCCCTCATTATTTTAAAGATCTCCATCCAGTGTTCTCTCACTCTTCATCTTACTAAAGAATAGTCTTTGTCCTTACAGTCAGTTTTTGCAGCTCAAATTTTAACTCCTTCACTTCATCTCCATTCATTTCTTTGGTGTCCTCTCCACCTTTTGATTCAATGACCTTTCTTGGAGGTCTGCGGGGCGATTTTCAAGTAGCGCCTAAAGTCAGCAGAGCGTACGTGCCAGCGTGAGGCCCGAGCCATTTTGATGCCTGGGCCTCATTAGCTTGCCGCCGGCGAGCTGCGGATGCCAAGAGCGCGCGGCCCACTGGTTCTGGGAGGGCCGGAAATCAGTCAGCTTCCACACTGAGCCAGCTGCCAGCTCGAGCCTGGAGAGAGGGGCGACAGTCCCAGGGGAGAATGTCCAACGTAATTTTCTGTGTGTCTTCTCACTCATATTAAATCATGCTGTAGGTTAAACACCATGGGGGCGATTCTCAACTGCCAACTGCCTGCTTCCTGCCTGAAAAACAGGCCGCCAGCAATTGGAAATTTGGGGAGGCACCTTAGCTACCCCACTGATGGCCAAGGCCCGCCTGATGCAATTTTCAGGTACAAATGGGCAGAGCATGCACCGTGCCCACTCCGCCCATTTGTACCAGGCATTGAGCAGCCCAACTGCTGGAGGCTGCTCAGAAAACCCAGGAAGCTTTCAATCTTTTTCTTTGGTGATCCCAAGAGGAACAGTTGCTGCTCCTGGGCCCCCCAAAAAAACCCCAGTCTGCTGCCGGTCTGTTCGATGCCCTCCCTCCCAGCCCCCCCATCCCCCTCCCCACCGAATCGCACCCCCCCCCCACCCTGGACCAACATGCTGACCAGTTCGACATGGAAGCCAGCCGACTTCCCACCTCCCATGCTTCAATCAGTTTATCTGGTGATCCTTTCCAAATCTCCGAGCAATGTCACACATTTTAACATCACACATATGTCCTCTGGTTCAGGCCAATAGGGCCTTAGATGGAGGTCACCACCAATAAAAAAATTGGATGTCCTGTGCTGTCATAATTATAATACGTACGTGTCAGTAAATTTAAATGACAATTGGAAATTCCTCTCTAAACTATTAAATACATATCCTTGTGTCAAAGACAAGTTTAGAAATTTCACTTTTAAATCCCTCATCTAAGTTGTTTATAAAGATTATGATATTTGATGTAAAGGAGCTGGCCAGTGTGGGGTCAATCAATACGGCTAGGAACGTTCTCAGATTTGAAACCCCTTCTACTCTGAGCTGGCTGTCTACTGAGTTAGCTAGGGTTGTTCAATTGGCCTCATGGCCCATGGAGTAGAGAGGGGGGAATCCCCAGCCATTCCTGATCACTATCCAGTGACTGCGACTGGAAGGTGGCTACATGTGGAATTCAAGTGAGAACAAGCTCGAGCTCACCTGCGATGCCCCCACTGTTGAATAGCCTGCCGACACTCACTGTCCAGGCTCACACATTACAAATGGCCGTGCATTATTATACACGAGTGACCACCTTCAGGAGAGGAAGGGAGTAAACTGGAGGGAGAAAAGATAAGTTCCAAAAAATAATCCACATGCCTATTAAAATTTCGTACTATATAAAGTATAATCGGTTGAGAAAACATTCAATAGTAAGCAATGATTATGAGACCATTAAAGTATCTTAGTGATCACTAATAATAGGTTATTTCAATCTGATTTTTTTGTAGGCTACAGATAATCACACATACACCAACACACGCACAAAGACACTTTCCAGTTCATGCACAGGCAGGCTAAGGTGCAAAAAGAACCCGCCTACTTTCTAAGCAAGGTTTTTAACAATAATGATCTTCCCCCGCAACCTTCTCTGGAACTTTCCACCCACCTGCACTAGGCCCAAGCCTTCTCGCTCAGTGAACAATGAAATTAACTGTGCAGCAAGACCAAACCAAAGAACGAAATTAGGAAGGAAAAAGTGACTAAGGAAATGAATGGAAAAGGAACTGATGCAGAATAAAAATAAAAGACAAAGGACAACAAGAAGGCTAAAATAAGACAGCCATGTAGTAATTATATTGTTCCTGTTCTGTTAGCTGAGCTTTCATTATTTTTATTTTACTAGACACATGTGCTTTAGCAACTTATTTTTTACATTCTATCTTTCCCTCCAGTTTTGTTCGCTCCTCTCCTTTGTGGAGCTATGTGCATGTGTGCAAGCCGTCTTCTGGTTTCTCGTCAAGTGGCCATTCTTCAAGTATTGGCAGACTATTTAACCATCGGCATACCCTAACTGACCTTTGATATTTTCTCATCCCAAATTCTGCATTCACACAGGAGTCACTAGACAGCGATCAAAAGCTGAAATCCTGGATGATTTTTACCTCCTCCCTAGTCTATGGGTTCTAGGGATATTTGCAGTTTCTCTATTGCCATCTTAGCTGAGATCAATCACTCAGCACGCACCAGGGATCAAATCTCAGTATTACCAATAAGACACGTATGCACAGACCTATCAAGGAAGCTCTGAAGCCTGGCTTTTACACACTACTAGTTCTCTAGAGTGGGACAAGGTCAGTGAATGAAGCCTGGAGTGGCTCAAGGCTAAGGAATGGGGTGTGGAGCAGCTGGAGCCAAAGGTCAGAGTGTGGAGTAGTCCAAGGCCAGGGAGCAAGGAATTGACAAGTCTGAGGTTGGAATGGAGGTTATAGGCCAAGGTTTAGGTGAAGGGTGGACCAACCAATGAGATTTATGGTCTCATGATTATGACAGATGCTAGAGGATGGGGCTTTAGCATTGGCTTTAATTAACAGACTAATTGGATCCTTGGAAAAGGGGCTTAGTGTTAGCTTTGGCGATAGACTCAATTTTTTCCATAATGCTGCTGGATGTCCCATTGCTCTCAGTAAGTCAAAGAACTTGCATTTATGTAAAACCTTTCACATTCTAAAGCATTTTACCAATGAGTTACTTTTTAAGTGTAGTCTCTGTTGTTTTTGTAGGCAATCATAGCAGTAAATTTGCACGCAGCAAGGACCTACAAACAGCAGTGAGATGAATGACAATTAATTTGTTTTTGTTGGCGTTGGATAATTGTTGGCTAGGACAACTCCCCAGGTCTTCTTCAAATAGTACCACAGGATCTTTTACACCTACCTGAGCAGACAAACAGGGCCTTGATTTATTGTCTTATCCACACTATATCACCTTCAACAATGTAGCATTCCCTCAATACTGCAATGAATTATCAGTATAGATTATGGGCTTAAGCGGGGCTTGAACCCACAACCTTTTGACTCAGAGGTAATGAGTACAACCACTGAGCCAAGTCAGATGATTTGCTATTTTATAAGGACTTGGGTGGTTGATCATGCCACACACAATACATTATTCTGTCACTAATGTGGATCTATGTTTAAGGAGGCATGTGCCTTTAGGCCACAAAGTCTAAATGCTGTAATTGCTATTTGTGAGTGAAGTTTACAGATTGGAAGGTGTTTGTAAATGTCTGGCTCCACGTTGGAAAAAACAGCATGAAATGGCTGCCTTTCTTTCTCTTATATACCTTTCACACTTTGAAGTGTGATGTTTGAAGTTTGGCTTCTGAGATGTGCTGTAGTGAGATGGCAAAGTGTGTTCTACTGAACTGCCACATGTTACACTTACCTTTGATTTCAGTCACCCCTTGCTATCGTGTTGAATTGCTGTTTAGAGGCAGCCTGAGAGCAGAAGATGATTCATTTCGATAGAACATCCCCAATGTGACATTATGAAGTTCCACTCCAATGACATCATGAATGAGGATTTCTGCCCACAATCCACTGCTCCCATTTATGATGTCACAGTAATGGAACTTCTTGATGTCACATGAATGAGGAAGGATTCTACACAAAACATCTGCTTCCAGGCTGCATCCAACCATTAACCCTGAAGCAGCATATCAAGGAACGTCTGAGAGAAATAAATAAGTGTAGAGACACCACCCTTTATCGATAATATTTTAAATTACAGAACACTTCATCTAATTCTGACATGCTGGGGTGCAGTTTTTTAGGCACCAAAGGCCTGCAGTAACTCACCCAAGTGCCCATTCTTCATGTGTGTGAGCCTGATGAATTAGTGTTGGGAGGCTGCTCGATTGTGGGAGGCATCACAGCTGAACCCAATCCCATTCTCATCCAAGAAAGAAAAAAGACTTGCATTTATATAGTGCCTTTCATGACCTCGGGTGTAAAATTTGAAAACGCAGCAGCCGATTTGTGCACAGTAATGTCCCACAAGTAGCTTTGTGATAATGACTAGATCATCTGTTTTTCGGTGTTGCTTGAGGGAGAACTCCGCTTCTCTTCGTTGAATAGTGCCATGAGATCTTTTACGTCCACCTGAGAGGGCTGACGGGGCCTCGGTTTAACGTCTCATCGGAAAGACGGCACCTCTGACAGTGTAGCACTCCCTTAGTAATGCACTCAAGTGTCAGCCTAGATTTTGTGCTCAAGTCCTTGGAGTGGGAGTTGAACCCATGACCTTCTGACTCAAGAGGCGAGATATGCATTTTCCATGAGGAGTCACCGGATTGATTTTTCCCCTCCCTAGTCCAGTGGTACTGAGGCTAAACTATAGCACCACTGTGACCATCCTGGCTGAAATCAGCAATATCACTACAGGCCAAAGTCCCATCAAACCTGGAACCTTCCTGGTCTGCAGGTCTCAGTACCACATGGGGTAGTGCATTTACAAACACAGCCATTGTCCGAGATGCTCCCATTTCTTTTTAATTATTTGTCCCAGTGTCTGAGGTAGTTGAAGCAGCACCTTGGCACATGTCTTAAGCAACAACAGTAACTTGCATTTATATAGCATCTTTGACGTAGAAAAACATCCCAGAAAAAGAAATGGATGTCAAAGGAGGGATGACCAAAAGCTTGGTCAGAGAGGTGGGTTTTAAGGAGGGTCTTCAAGGAGGAGAGACTGGGATGTGGAGAAGCGGAGTGGCTTATGAAGGGAATTCTAGAGCGTGGGGCCTAGGCAGATGAAGGCAAGATAGATGTAAACAACACTGCATGCCCCAAGAGAAATTAGTAAGATGGTAAGACAAAAGCAAACAAACTAAGGAGGAAGTGACTTGCAGACAAGGAGTTGCATTTTTTTGCGCTAAAGGACCTGGAAAAACAAAATATCTGTTTGGCAGTAAGAAATACCCTCCCAACCCAACAAGACCCAAATGATGTGGGAAGAAATTTCTGAAAAACTGAATGCCCGGTGTTAAAAGAGATTAGAGGAGGTGCTGGAAGCGGTTCAATGCCATGAGTTACCAGATTAAGGACAAGCTAACCAAAATGGCCACTGAAGATTGTCCTTCCAATGGTATTGCCTGGTTCTGAATAAAAGGCAGCTTTATAACTCTTGGTCCTGGAGACTGTCTGTGGTATTGGCAGGTAATGAAGCAGGGCCCACAGAGGACAAGCATGTTTTTTTGTAAGGTACTGACTTTAATTGATCCTACACATGAATATGATCTTTCGATTGTACTACTGAGCCTTCACAGATGCACGCATTGACCTACTTTCTCCTACACCTAGAGAAATAGCATGACTGTATTGAATCTTAATAATCACTCGTTTCGGCTAAGTTTCAAGGTTCACGCATCAGTACACAAAAAAAAAATCCCATTTTACATACGTTCTTGGTGTACTTACAAAAAGTATCTCATCCCAAGCACACCCACACTACTTTCAGCCGTAATACAAGCAAAACAAGATATTGATTATAGTTGATAGGTCATTGGAATAAAGAAATTAATTACTCACTACTGTGAAGCATATACTATGAAGTAAATATATCATTGGACTGTATTGTCCACTATTATTACAGAGCTCTTTGTGTCCTGTAGAGAGTCACCGCCTCCTTCTTTCATCTCGTCACCTGCAAGGATAAGAGTGGCACAGTTCCTCTTCAGTCAAGCTACACACAACTAAGGCCAATTCCAGTGGCCATGCAAAAATGATCATCCTTGTCGTGGAAACTTTCTCTAATTATACATCGCAGCCTGCATTTTCCATTCTTCTACCCCCAAATTCTCTGCTCCACCTTCAGAGGCCATTCATTCATCCATTACATCCCTCTCTTTTTGAACTCTCTTCAAGAACCACTTCACCTACTATCTCCTTTCCTACCTTGAGAAGCCCAGTAAAAAGCCATCTCTTTAACTGTAGCTTTGATTCTCCTTCCAAATTCCTATACTTCCTGCACAGCATTCACCTCTATATTTTTTAAAAGGCTCTTGAATGTCCTTTTATGTGAAGAGCACAATATATGTAAGTTGTTCTTAAAGGCAAAGAGAAGCAGGATAATGAATTCTAGGAGAATACTTTCAGCATTCTTTCCAAAAAGATGTCTTCTCTGACTTCAGGCAAGAACTAAGTGGCATCCAAGAAATTTCCTCCTTGTGCTAGCCATGAACCTGAAGGGGTAGCTTTTAGTCTGGGCCTGTTTTCGCCCGAACTGAGAGGCCCGAGGATCGATGTAAAGCAGCCCTCAGGTAAGTCAAGGGAAGGGGAGTTGGAGCGAGCTGTGGAGGAGAGGCAATCATGACTGAGAAACATTATTACCACATATGGATGCTGAAATGATAAGTGGATTGGTTACTTTGCTGCATTTGGAGCTCATCTCTGAGACTGGTATTAATCTATGTTGTTCGGCAATATAGAGAAAACTTTGCCCTGAATGCCTCTGCTCACTATGTGTAGTGATGCTATAAATGTGCTCATGAAGATTTCCTCTTACAATTTCACTAAAAATGCCAAACACAGAAAATCTTCACAAATACATTTATGATGTAACTGCACATTGCAACCAGAGGAAATTTCACTCCACTCCTGGTATGCAATAAATGAGAAAATGTTCTATTTTCTAACACTGACATCTTTCACATTATTAAACATGGGATTCACACAGATACTTGAAGTCATAGAAGAGATAATTCTAGGTTCAAGAGAAACATAAAGCTTTGATTGAGGAACTGCCTGTTACAAAAATGAAGTACTTTTTGTCTAATATTTAGCTTGATACTGGCTTCTTTAATTCTGTCACTTTACATAAAGGGCTAAAAAACAATTTCATTCACAGGACAATATTCCAGCTCATTTTGTTGCAATAATCTATCAGCTTGTTTTAAAGAAAATATCTTGGGGAGAGGGAAGGTAAGGGGGCCAAGCCACTCAATTCAAATACAAACATTCTGTTTGATTTGTTCAAATATGTGCTTGTTTGGCAGCTCCTTTTGAATTGAACAGATAGCTATTTTAATTCACAGAGCCCCGATCTCCATTTTGGAGGCATTTATTAACCTGCATTTTCAAATCAGTGAGTTGATCTGGAGCCCTTTTAGACAGCCTATCTACAACTTCTGAAGAGAGTTGGTTGAGGTAGATAATGGCCATGGTTGATGAAAAAAATAGAAAAAGAATCACTATGTGAGAAAATTATTTATAGATATTTTACATAGTTATCAGGGCAAATAAAAATATTAATAATGTGTCCATCAACCAACTTTCGATTCATGATACCATATTTCCCTTATACCTATACTTGAAATTTTTCACAAGCTTCTTGTGAGGAAACTTATCGAACATTAGAGTTTAAAAACTGAAACCAAGACGGACAACAGACAAGCCCATGGTCAGAAAAACAGATATTTTGACCATGCTCAGTTAGAGGAAGTATACAGGCCCACTGATTTACAAACTATATTTTTATTACAAGGGATTCTGGGATCTTCTAGGATTTTTACCAGTATTTTGGGATTGCATTCCACAATCCTGTCCATACATAATTAGGGGCACTGGTGACTGAAAAACTCAAATTTCATTTTCGTTATATGGGACTTTGAGACTTCCCAGGATTTTTACGAGTGTTTTGAGGATCACGTTCTGCGATACTATCCATTTTTACATGAAACCCCCGTGTAGAAGTGGTCTTGGAAATCTGTAAACGATACACCCACTGTCTAGCTGTGCCAATTGGCTGTCTGTGACCTTGTAAGGGATGACTGAAATTGACAAATGCACAGATGTTGGTGCTGTTATTACCAATTACTGGAACATGCACAGAATACCACCCGTTTGATTGCCATAAAATCCAAATTCTGTTGAGGGACATGTAATTTAAGAAGTATGGAACCAATAAATGGGAAGGTCTTGGAGGAGCAGGCTGTGTTTTGAAAATTTTTGCAACTTTGCTTTCACTTTTCATGGCTCCTCGGAAAACATTGGTTGACATATAACCTTAGCCAGTGCAATAGTCATCTGATTAGCACACTTAAAATGTACCTGAGATGTCACCAACAGGTGTATGAAAGTACCAGCAGCTTAGAAAGCGAGTACTGATGACTTGATAGCTCAGGGGGACAATGCCTTACAGACCAGGAAGGTCCAAAATGTAATTCCCATCTGTGCTGAATTGGATGATTTCGGTCAGGATGACTGCAGGAATGCTACAACTGGCTTCAGTACCCAATTGGCTAGGGAGAAGGAAGATCTATCATAGGATGCAACTGGACTGTGATAATAGCCTGCCAGTAGTCATTGCCTAAACTTATACCTGACGCATGTTTACCAAACCAAAGCGCCAGAAGGCAGCTGATGCCCATGGAACCAGCCAAGTAAGAGGAAGGGAGGGCAACTGGGAGGCGGAGACAAGGAAAAAAAGGGGAGATCTACTACCAATTTCTGGTGATGGTGGAGGATTCCCTCTGGCCCCCATGCGTTAGTGACATTGTGAACACAGTGGAGAGATTCCCTCTGGTCTCTGTGTGTTAATGAGGTCATAAACATAGTTGGAAGAGTTCTTTTGATCACCATTGACATCGAAATCAGAAATGTATTTTTATTTAGAATGATATTACAATTGCACCAGAAACAGTGAATGCAGAAAATCTTCCCTTTGTGTTCGTGAAAGCGATTTTCCGATTTTTCCAAGCGGGGGATCCGTCTAAATATCAAGAAACTTCTCAGACCCCTTGTCCTAACTTCTGAATGACAGTATCAGCTAGCCAAAGAAAAGAAGGAACATGTTTGTAGGTGAACAAATGCAGACACCTAATGAGCTTGTACACCCTCCAGGATTCCTTTCCAGGACCCTGGTTTGAAAGCCTATGGTTTATGATGTTACAAACACATAATGACTAGAGGAAATCTTCCCCCTGCGATGTTCACTGATTAATCTTTCTTTTTTAAGTCATCCATTAACTCCTGGCAGGGTTATTGAATTGTTTGCTTAGGAAACCAATATCCCAACGGAAATGATTTATTCACAGGGCTAAGGAAACAAAGTTAGACTGATAAACTTACCCAGAGCCCAATGCCTCTTCTGATTTTTTGGAAAGCAAATAACTGGATTGTGGCCATTTATAAATAAACCCTCGTGTCTAATTAAAAGAAGTTCCTCATGAATTTTAGTTAAAATCTAATAAAGCAGGGCTGGAGTTGATTTGCTGGGAGGTCAGTCTTGATACATATCATTTTCAGTGTGCTTATTTTTTTTAAGGAAATTAGTGTCTAGTGAAAGAAACCACCTAGAAGTAAGATCTGCAGAAATGTTTCCTTTTGATAATTTTCTCCCTGCTTCTCATGCATGAAAGAATACTGGCAAGTAAAATCAGGAAAAACCCAGAGACATTTTATTAATACATAAAGAGCAAGAGGATAACTAAGGAAAGAATAGGGCCTATTAGAAACCAAAAAGGTAACCTATATGTGGGGGCAGAAGATGTGGGTATGGTTCTTAATGAATACTTTGCGTCTGTCTTCACAAAAGAGGGGGACGATGCAGACATTGTAGTTAAGAAGGAGTGTGAAATATTGGATGGGATAAACATAGTGAGAGGGGAAATATTAAGGGGTTTAGCATCTTTGAAAGTAGATAAATCGCTAGGCCCAGATGAAATGTATCCCAGGCTGTTAAGAGAAGCAAGGGAGGAAATAACAGAGGCTCTGACCATCATTTTCCAATCCTCTCTGGTTACAGGCGTGGTGCCGGAGGACTGGAGGACTGCTATGTTTGTACCGTTGTTTAAAAAGGGAGAACGCGATAGATTGAGTAATTACAGGCCTGTTAGCCTAACCTCGGTGGTGGGCACATTATTGGAATCAATTCTGAGGGACAGTATAAATCGTCATTTAGAAAGGCATGGATTAATCAAGGACAGTCAGCATGGATTTGTTAAGGGCAGATCTTGTCTGACTAACTTGATTACATTTCTTGAGCAGGTAACAATGATGAGGGTAGCGCGTTTGATGTAGTCGACATGGATTTTAGCAAGGCTTTTGATAAGGTCCCACGTGGCAGACTGGTCAGAAAAGTAAAAGCCTATGGAATCCAAGGGAAAGTGACATATTGGATCTAAAATTGGCTCAGTGGCAGGAAGCAAAGGGTAATGGTTGATGGGTGTTTTTGTGACCGGAAGGCTGTTTCCAGTGGTGTTCGGCAGGGCTCAGTACTAGATCCCTTGCTTTTAGATTTAAATGTAGGCGACATGATTAAGAAGTTTGCAAAAACTGGCCGTGTGGTTGATAGTGAGGAGGAAAGCTGTAGACTGCAGGAAGATATCAATGGACTGGTCAGGTCGGCAGAAAAATGGCAAATGGAATTCAATCTGGAGAAGTGTGAGGTAATGCATTTGGGGAGAGCAAACAAGGCAAGGGAATACGCAATAAATGGGAGGGTACTGAAAGGTGTAGAGGAACAGAGGGACCTTGCAGTGCATGTCCACAGATCCCTGAAGGTAGCAGGACAGGTAGATAAGGTATTTAAGAAGGTGTATGGGATATTTTCCTTTATTAGCCGAGGCACAGAATATAAGAGCAGGGAGGTTATGCCAGAACTGTATAAAACACTAGTTAGACCACAGTTTGAGTACTGCATACTCCATAAGACCATAAAACCATAAGAGATAGGAGCCTGCTCCGCCATTTAATGAGATCATGGCTGATCTGATTTTTACCTCAACTCCACTTTCCCGCCCTATCCCCATATCCTTTGACTCCCTTGCTGATCAAAAATTTGTCTAACTCAGCCTTGAATGTACTCAATGACTCAGCCTCCACAGCTTTTTGGGGTAAAGAATTCCAAAGATTCACGACCCTCTGGGAGAAGAAATTCTTCCTCATTTCTGTCTTAAACGGGCGACCCCTTATTCTGAGACTATACCCCCTAGTTTTAGATTCCCCCATGAGGGGTAACATCCTCTCAGCATCTACCCTATTGAGTCCCCTCAGAATCTCGTATGTTTCAATAAGATCTCCTCTCATTCTTCTAAACTCCAATGAGTATAGACCCAACCTGTTCAATCTTTCCTCATAAGACAACCCTTCCATACCCGGAATCAACCTAGTGAACCTTCTCTGAACTGCCTCCAATGCAAGTATGTCCTTCCTTAAATAAGGGCACCAGAACTATACGCTGTACTCTAGGTGTGGTCTCACCAGCACCCTGTACAGTTGTAGCATGACTTCCCTGCTTTTATACTCCATCCCCCTAGAAATAAAGGCCAATATTCCGTTTGCCTTCCGGAATTCCTGCTGCACCTCTATGTTGATTTTTTGTGTTTCATGTACGAGGACACCCAGATCCCTCTGTACCGCAGCATTTTGTAGTATTTCTCCATTCAAATAATATTTTGCTTTTTTATTTTTCCTCCCAAAGTGGATGACTTCATATTTTCCCACATTATATTCCATCTGTCAAATTTTTGCCCATTCACTTAACCTGTCAATATCCCTTTGCAGACACTTTGTGTCCTCATCGCAACTTGCTTTTCCACCTATCTTTGTACCATCAGAAAATTTGGCCACAAGACACTCTGTTCCTTCATCCAAGTCATTGATACATATTGTAAATAGTTGAGGCCCCAGCACTGATCCCTGTGGCACCCCACTAGTTACAGATTGCCATTTTGAAAATGACCCTTTTATCCTGACTCTTTGTTTTCTGTCAGTTAGCCAATCCTCTATCCATGCCAGTATATTACAGTTCTGGTCACCACATTAAAGGAAAGATGTGATTGCATTAGAGAGGGTACAGGGGAGATTTACGAGGATGTTGCCAGGACTGGAGAATTTTAGCCATGAGGAAAGATTGGTTAGGCTGGGGTTGTTTTCTTTGAAACAGAGGAGGCTGAGGGGAGATTTAATTGAGGTGTATAAAATTATGGTATTGTGGATAGGAAGGATCTATTTCCCTTAGGAGAGGGGTCAATAACCAGGAGGCATAGATTTAAAGTAATTGGTAGAAGGATTAGAGGGGAGCTGTGGAAAAGATTTTTCACCCAGAGGGTGGTGGGGGTCTGGAACTCACTGCCTGAAAGGGTGATAGAGGCAGAAACCCTCGTCGCATTTAAAAGGTGCTTGGACGTGCACTTGAAGTGCCGTAACTTACAAGGCTACAGACCAAGAGCTGGAAAGTGGGATTAGGCTGGATGGCCCTTTTTCGGCCGGCACAGACACGATGGGCCGAATGGCCTCCTTCTGTGCCGTAAATTTCTATGATTATCCAAAAGCTGCTGACTCATGCTGGCGTAAGTTCCACAGGCCTCCCTCCACTGCCTCACCCAAGTGACCGCTCTTCACTTGAGAGTCTCGGCAGTCAATATTGGCCATTTTTACCACTGCCTATCCGAGGAACACTGAGGCCACCACTCAGCACAGATGAAAGAATGAAGTTAGACTTTCTTGGTCTATGTGGCTCACTACTGCACTAATGAGTTGTTTCATCCAGTAACCCTTCTGGGAGTCAAACATCTAACTTTTCTATAATGTGCCAGCATGATTCAGAACATAGTGGGGTAGAAATTCGTCTTGGGCCGGTGAGTATAACAGGCGGTCGATGTGCTATGACCCCTTCTGCACTCGTGCCCTACACAGATTTTTACCCCAGTAACTGATTTCTTTTGTGAATAAATTGTTGATTTTTTTTTAATTTAGTGGATTCCCTTCAATTTTGGATTAGCTCTGTTCGCTGGTTAGTTCACTAACAATGGATTAAAAATTAGACACTTAAATGTCTTTAGCAGTAATTGATTTCTATTGACAGATATTGAATGCCATTGATAATTACTGAGTTATATTGATAGCCATTCAAAGCCATTGATAGTTACTGAATGTCACTGATAATTAGTGAATGTCACTGACAGTTATTGAATGTCACTAACAGATAGTGAATGCCACTGACAGTTAGTGGATTTCACTGAGTTAGTGGATTTCACTGACAGTTCATGAATATCACTGATAATTAATGAATGTGACTGACAGTTATTAAATGTCACTGACATTTAGTGAATGTCACTAATAATTAGTGAATTTCACTGACAGTTATTGGATGTCACTGATAATTAGTGAATGTGACTGACAGTTTTTAAATATCACTGACAGTTAGTGAATGACACTGATAATTAGTGAATGTCACTGACAGTTAGTGAATTTCACTGACAGTTATTGGATGTCACTGATAATTAGTGAATTTCACTGACAGTTAGTGAATGTCACTGACAGTTAGTGAATGTCACTGTTAATTAGTGAATGTCACTGACAGTTAGTGAATTTCACTGACAGTTATTGGATGTCACTGATAATTAGTGAATTTCACTGACAGTTAGTGAATATCACTGACAGTTAGTGAATGACACTGATAATTAGTGAATGTCACTGACAGTTAGTGAATTTCACTGACAGTTATTGGATGTCACTGATAATTAGTGAATTTCACTGACAGTTAGTGAATGTCACTGACAGTTAGTGAATGACACTGATAATTAGTGAATGTCACTGACAGTTATTGGATGTCACTGACAGTTAGTGAATGTCACTGACAGTTAGTGAATGTCACTGTTAAGTAAACATAAATGTGAAGTACATTTACCTGTATGGTGTGAGTGTGTGTAAGGTGTTTTCTACTAAAATTAGTGCATGTGTCTAAAACGGCATCACCATAGACACACCCGTGGCTAGTCAGCAATTTCTATTGGACAGCACCGATATGGACAGATAGAATCAGGAATATTATCTGTTCGGAGCAAAGAACTTGCACAAAAACAACCAATTCTATTCTAATTTTTTTCAATCTGGCAGTAACCACAAAACAAACCAATCACATTGCACAATTTTTTTTTTTGCAATCTGGTTTCAGTTACCATCTTGATTTCTGACCCAGCTGAATATACAGCCACATAAATAACATTTATAACAGGAATTAAATAAAGTCCGAGATTATGGGCCAGATTTTGCTGTGAGTGGCGAATGAACAGACTTCCACTTGCCCATAGACTTGAATGGCAACTTCCTATAAATTAGAGAGCCAAAAAGAATGGCGCCCTCTACAAGGCATCTGGGACCTGTATGAACAGGGCAAGCAACTGCCTGTCCCCTTAATCAATCAGATTGAAGCACGTTATAAGCCACGCAAATACTGAACCAGGAAGTGTAAGTTAGAATGTCAGATCAGGTACAGAAAGCAAAATAAAGAGAGGGTAAGAACGTTTGAATTAAGAGACAGAGATAAAAGAGATAGAAAGCAAAAGTAAAAAAGTAAAAATGTATTTAATTTTTTTTTTAAATGTCCAACAACAATTAAAATCTGATGGAATGAGACTGAACACTTGTTAAAGTTAATTTTCAGTGCCAGAGAGGTAGTTTGTCAGTCATTAAGATTAAAAGGGTACTCACATCAGAATGGACATGTCCTAATTTTTTCTGGCAAGATTAGTCCGTATCCATCATTCCATTCCATTCATTTGAATGGGGAGCCAGACAATGAGATGCCATCGGAGCAGAGCTGATGGAGAAGCTGGGCATCTGGTACAGCAACTTCCGAATTTCCACGTTTAACTGCTCATGAGCGGTCGCTAGAAGTTGCTGTCTGATTTGCACAGAAGTAGCGGTGAGCGCTGTTAGGCTCACCGTTATTTTCACGGCAAAATCCGGCCCTACATGCGAGAGATCATTCCAAGGAGTTTTCTTCTCACAGGTCTCTGGAGACTGGAGTTTGAGTTTTGCTACATTTCCCCAACTTCTTTCACTGTGGATGTCACTCTCAAGAACTAACTACTCCAGAATGCTGCTTAAACCCGTCTATTGAAAGTAATACTGTTCCGGACAGGGGGGGGCCTGGCTAATTTTTGAACTCCACAGCTCAGACCAGTTCTAACATCCCAGCTATTGTCTGGCCGAGAACAGATAACTCAGCACAGACTGGGAATCAAAGTTGATTCCTTCCGATCTATATGATTATGCTGGGCAGTGCCTCAGTCCAGACTACCCCAGCAGGAGCCATGTCTTCAGGGGAGGGGTCATCGCTCGGGCTCTCTCTGTCTCTTTTACTTTCTCTCTCTCTTTCTTTCTTTCTCCAGCCCCCATTCCATTCAAATTTTACCTAGATATGGTCATTGGATTGGATTGTGATTAAAATAGAGGATGCTGAATGGATGACCATCTTATTTGTTTTTCTGAACTTTGAACGGTTTAATACTAAGACTGAATAACTGGATAACGTCAGTGCTGAACTGCGACATTGCTTCAGTTGAAAATCTCATTTTTATTTCCACAATGGCTAAATGCAGGTTCAGAGTGACACTGCAGTGCTGAAATGCTGACAGCCAGTATTGTTCGCATTCCACTCAAATTGAAAACATTACATTGAGCTGGAGTTTCATTATTTATTTAGGCTGTGTGGGTGATCCCAAATTAAACAAGGTTACGGACACCTCAGCCCACTCTGAAGATCACTTGATGTTTCACAAAGAAAGTCTACCTGTGAATCTGGAATATTTCAGGCACTTTGGGGGTCGATATTATCCCCCCACGATTGGTGGGAGAGGGTCAGGGGGGTTAAAAATTAAACATTGCAAAACGCGACCCCAACCGGCTGCCTACGGCGGTGGGTTACACGGCGTGCCTTGTGTCCCGCTTTTGAGAGGCGGAACACTTCATTATAATGTTTAAATCAGGCTCCCACAGTGCAGTTGTCCAGGTTTCCCAGGGCTCGGGAAATCCGGCAGTGAAATGGAGATGGGAGCAGCTGGCTGCAGAAGGTTAGTGCTTATTAGAGCACTGCTTGTGAGCCAGGAGGAGCAGGCGTGGTCTCCCCGGCCCCTCAAGCAAACCTTTTGCCGATTGCGGCCTCTCCTCACTGCCGCGATCGGCAAACAACCTCCAACCCCCGATCTCCGGTCTGCCTCGCGATCGGCGGCTCCCCCATCTCGAGCCGCCTGCCCCGTGATCTGCCGAACCCCACTCCAACCCCCTGATCTTTTCCTCCCTCCCTCCTGATTGCTGGGCCTAGCTCCCCCCCCCCATCACATACCACCGTGCCCCGATCTGTCCCGATTGCTGGGGACTGTTGCCCAAATGGTCCCCAGCTACGGCCTTCTACCACAGGCTTTCCGGCCCTGGCAGTCGTCTGCCCTCTCAATCTGTCCGGTTGCCGGGTGGGAATATAAAAATGATAATGAGGTCCTGCCACCTCCGCGTTCCCGGCATTTCCGGGTTTCCCTCCTGCAGCCACACTCCCCTACTCCCTCCCCGCCTCTCCGGAAATATCGCGGCCTTTGCGTTCAGTCAAACAAACAAGAATACTTTCATCTGCTTTGCTCCTGAACACTGCATGGGTTTAATTTTACTATCTAAAAGATGTAAGATGGAACAGTTCATTCTTTTTCCCTTTACCTTTTTCTCTGCTTTTCTGAAGGTGCTGACTATTGCCGAGGTACAGTTCCACAGGGACCAATAGTTGGGGCAGTAAAATTGCTTCGGTGTCCCTGAGCTGGGGAAGGGACAGTCAGACAAGGTTCTCACAGCTGACTGCTGTCCAGTAAACCCCCGCTGGATAGTATGGGTGTGTGAACATCGGACGGCGTTTGGGTGACTATCAGTCCCAATGCCCTTTATAGTACAATGACAAGCGAAGTCTATCCTCACGTCAAAATATAAGTATCTCTCTAGGTTCCTCCTTTGCCCTCTCTAAGTGCTTCAATTTCCTCTGTGTGCTATTTATAATGCATTCCTGTCTGTGTTATTTTAATGCAGTCATTAACCTGTTTATTTTAAATGGATTAACGAATGTGTTAAAATAGAGCATACAGGAACTTAATGTGAGTGCATTAACCAGTGCGCTAAAAATATTGCACGGACCAAATTACAACCTAATGAGCTGATTTTTTGTCTGCGTCAGTTAAGGACGGATGCAAATCTCACCAGACTGGTAACGTGCTAGTAACACTCAATGTTCCGGGGTAAGCTTATTTGCATAATGATTCACAAGTCCAATTGCAGACTTGGACAGTGCAGAGAGCACACCAGTAGTGGGTGTGGAAAATTGTGTGTATGTGAAATTTAAAGGGAAAGGGTCAATAGAAAGGAGGAAGTGTCACAATAGGAGGACAAAAAATTCTGAAAGCTTTTGGAAAAACTCAAAAGGCATCTCAGCCCATTAACGGCCTTTGACAAGGCTGAAGGGGCAAGGGACTGGGAAGTGGCCAGCAAAAATGAAGAGAAAGGATGCCCGGAGTGCAGGCAACTGACAGAATAGGAACCTAGGAACAGGAGTAGGCCATTCAGCCCCTCGAGCCTGTTCCGCCATTCAATTAGATCATATATCTCAACTCCATTTACCCGCCTTGGTTCCATATCCCTTATTACCCGTACCTAACAAAAATCTATCAAGCTCAGTTTTGAAGTTTTCTATTGACCCCCCAACCTCAACAGCTTTTGGGGGAAAGAGTTCCAGATTTCTACTACCCTTTGTGTGAAGAAGTGCTTCCTGACATCATCCTTGAGCTGCCTCGTTGTAATTTTAAGGTTTTGCCCCCTTGTTCTGAACTCCCTCACCAGAGGAAATAGTTTCTCTCTATCTACCCTATCAAATCCTTTAATCATCTTAAACACCTCAATTAGATCACCCCTTAAACTTCTATATTCAAGGGAATACGAGCCTACTCTATGCAACCTGTCCTAATAAGTTAACCCTTTTAGTACCGGTATCATTCTGGGGCACCTGACCACCTGCTGAAGGTGAGGTGCTGCTGAATAATGTGGTTGCTAGGACAGTGATTCTCTGCGCCTGTCTACAGCGCTATCCCAATAGGTCATCATTGCAGCAATCCTTTAAGGAGGTGAACCAAGTTTCAGGCTGCAGCTCACCATTTACAGTCGCTGGACGTGCCTACCCTATGCTGAATGTTTGCAGGAGGTGACACAGCACTGCATCTGGCTCGCTGAAGACCCAGAACTTGCAAAGACAGTTTTCCATAGTCATTGGCTGGCAAGTGTGCCAGGGCCCGCAGATGTGGTTGGTGGCATCTTGGCAGGTTCAGGCAGTCAGGCTTTGCTGGCTGTTCATCAGCCTGGCACGCCTTCTTTCAATTAGTGCAATTGAAAGCAGCACACACTGAGATTGTGATGCTTCCGAGGAAGCAGCGAACATCATGGTTAGTCAGGAATTCACATATCTTAGTGGTGCCGTTTGGTCTGCTGTCCCAGCTACCTTTGGGAATAGGATTCTCCACATGGACTAATCATCTGCATAGATGAGGTGTGTTCATCTCTGACTGAAGATGTGTGTGTGCAGGTACCAGCGAGGACTTTTCATGGGGCCTGATCTGTCCAGTGTCTCTTTGTAGGTCCTCTGCATCTTCCAATCACCTCGGACGGAGATATTAGCATCGGGAAACACACTAGTGCCAATAGTGGTTCCAGCAGAAATAAAAATCATTAAAAAAATGTCCAGTATTGGCCCAAAAACATTTACCTTACTCTTTAAATGAACTGCTGTCTGACTTCTCAGTCCCCAGCAGCTCTAGGTGTTGTTTACACTGGATGCCCTGCACTCCCGAAGTCAGCAAATTATATGCGAGTAATCCCTGGGCCCGTTCCCATGTTTTATCAACGTTTCCCACCTGTTTCAGGTGAGAGGTTCCGCTACCTGCCCGATCTCCCGCCGGAAACGTCAATGGTCTGGAAAATAAGTGGAGATCAGTCGGGACTGAGAAGGTTAAAATAAGGTTGAAAATCTCAAGCTTCTCCAGTCGTTCCTCATATCTCAGCTCTCTGACATTAGGGGGTCAATTTTTCTGACCTTTGGCCAGCCGTCTGTTCCGGCGGCGAAAAGACGGCCGTGATTTTGAGGTCCTGGCCTCATTTGAATTTGGCAGGCGAGCTGCGGATGCCAAATAGGGGTCCTCTCGCCACTTGGAAATATATCGCCGTTCCTTCATCGTCGCTGGGTCAAAATCCTGGAACTCCCTTCCTAACAGCACTGTGGGAGAATCTTCACCACACGGACTGCAGCGGTTCAAGAAGGCGGCTCACCACCACCTTCTCAAGGGCAATTAGGGATGGGCAATAAATGCCGGCCTCGCCAGCGATGCCCACATCCCATGAACGAATAAAAAAAAAAACTCTTCAGCCGCAGGAATATCGGCTGGCCTGGGAGGCTGGCGGGGGCTTACAGTAGGTGCTCGGGGGGGAGGGAGTGGGAGGAGAGGAGGGGTGGGGAGGAGGAGGGGAGGTGGAGGGGGAGGGTGGGAGGAGGGTAAGAAAGAGTGGGGGAAGGGGATGCTGGGGAGAGGTGGAAGGGGTTGGAGAGGATGGGGAGAGGGCGGAGGGTGGGAGGAGGAGAGGGGGAAGGGGAGAGGGGGGTGGGTGGGGGCAGGGGAGGGGGCAGGGGATAGGGGGAGGATGGAGGGAGGGAGGAGAGGCAGAGGGGAGGGGAGGGAGAGAAGGGGGAGAAGGGGCAGGGGAGAGGAGGAGGTTGGAGGGTGGGGGAGAGGGGGGAGGGTGGAGGGTGGGGGAGAGGGGAGAGGGGGAGGGGAGGGGGGGAGGAAAGTGGAGGGGAGAAGGGGCAGGGGAGAGGAGAGGAGGAGGTTGGAGGGTGGGGGAGAGGTGGGAGAAGGGGGGAGGTGGGGAGGCGATGCCGAGGCTCCTTCCGGCTCCACAAAACAAATTCAATTTTTATTATTTATCATGCCTTTTCCTGATTGGATTTCCAATACACACGGGCAAGGCGTCGTGTCACAAGCTCCACCCATTTGTCCCTTAAGATTGCGATCGGGGTCCTAACTACATCATTAAGACCCCGATTTACTAGGGAAAGAGGCTGACCACCTGCTTCAGGCAGGCACTTTGATCACCCAGCAGTAGGCTCCTGTGAAAGTCACAGCAGTCCGATCGTTGGGTTTAATGGGGTGGTAAGGCTTCCCAGCCCATTTTTAGGCCCTTGCCACCCCAGTGAAAATCGGCCCCTAGGGATCGGCATTGTGATCATTCTCTGCGCCACTTCAGGGCTCGGATGCCTCTATGTGTCTCACTGACAAAACTGAACACAGTTCTCAACGTACAGTCCAATCCGAGCAAAGTACATTTTAGCACGGCATCCTCCATCTTATACTCATTGTGCTATACACTTCACCATTCTATTTTCCTGGATGAGCATAAAAGCAGGATCCCTGGCTGACTTTATCCCATCCCAAGCCAGAGCCTCTGAGACCCTCTAGTTGAAATCAGCTTAGACAACACACACCAAGGTTCAAAACCCAAGACTCTCCTGGTCTGTATGGTCTGGCCTGGTGGCCGACTTCCACCTCTGTAACATCGCCCATCTCCACCTCTGCTTCAGCTTATCTGCTGCTGAAACCCTCATTCATGCCTTTGTTACCTCTAGCCTCACTATTCCAATGCTCTCCTGCCCGGCCTCCCACCTTGTACCCTCCGTAAACTTGAGCTCATCCAAGCTCTGCTGCCCGTATCATAACTCACACCAAGTCCCGTTAACCCATCACCCCTGTGCTCGCTGACCTACCTTGGCTCCCAGTTCGGCAATGCCTTGATTTTAAAATTCTCATCCTTGTTTTCAAATCGCTCCATGGCCTCGTCCCTCCCTATCTCCATGACCTCTTCCAGCCCTACAATCCTCCGAGGTCTCTGCGCTCTTCCAATTCTGGTCTCTTGCGCATCTAGGGTTGCCAACTCTGGTTGCAGGCATTCCTGGAGGTTTGATCATTTGTCATTCTGACCACATGACATCTGACCATGTGATGCCTGATCACGTGACATTGGTTCACATGACTTCTACAAATGTTATTGCATTTACATTATAAAGGTTGGGTCCCCTGTAGTTGAGAATCTTTACTCATGGTTTCGTGCCAGCAGCTGTTGTGTGAGAAGTTCCAAGAACCAGGAGGCCCCCCCACGCGGGCAGAGGGAGAGGAAACCGAGGGTGGGGAAGAGGGGAAACCAAGGAACCCTCCCCCATTTCAGAGACCCCTGATTTCAGAGATACCCACTTTTCAGAAACCCCCCATTTCAGAGATACTGCCCATTTCAGAGGTACCCCTCTTTTCAGAGCCACCCATTTCAGAGAGCCCCCCATTTCAGACCCCTCCTTGATTGCCAAGACTGCCTGAATGCTGACACCCGATTCCTGACTCTCCAGCCCCCTCCCTCCAGAGCAGTTGTGGCTCTGTAGGTGACATTACCGAGCTGGAGGCTTCTCTAACAACAACCAGTGACATCATGGATCTAGGGTTGGGGGGTGGTTGGGGGCGGGGGGAGGGGGGGTTGCACTGCGGCAGGAAATATAAATCGCCGATCTCCCTGGCTGCTAGAGGCAGCACTCGGGGGAGGTTCCGGGAGGGCTGGGAATCCCATGTCCACCCCCAATTTTAATCGCTCCACCATTGGCGGCCGTGCCTTCAGCTGCCTCGGCCCTAAACTCTGGAATTCCCTCCCTAAACCTCTCCGCCTCTCCATCTCTCTCTCCTCCTTTGAGACGCTCCTTAAAACCTATCTCTTTGACCAAGCTTTTGGTCACCTGTCCTAATATCTCCTTATGTCGCTTGGTGTCAAAGTTTGTTTGATAATCGCTCCTGTGAAGAGCCTTGGGATGTTTTACTCCATTAAAAGCACCATATAAATGCAAGTTGTTGTTGTACGGTTCATTTTCTCACTAGGCAATGCATTTAGTCACTTGGTGATCAAGGCAGCTGATTCAGCATCCTTTTTGAAAACATGTGAAGTGTTATCACGGACATTCAAAGTGTGATGTGTTTTTCCTTGCTTGAACAGCCGGGCAGAAAGATTACTGGGATATTTCGCTTTTAAACAGACAAACTAATTGCTTTAGTTTAAACACTGTCACCATGGCAACTTCAATACCCACCATGAAAGGGTACGGTGTACGAGCTCCATTAGCAGCTTATTAGATTTAAGCTACTTTATTTTACAATCTGCTAAATAGAAACCTTGGAGAGGTCTCACTGTGCATTAGTCTCATTAGTCATTTTGTTTTCTTGGTTTGTTTTAGTTATTGACTGGAAAGTCCCATCTGTTTCAGCTGCTAAAATGTTTTTGTAACTCATTGCTCAGGTTTTCTGTTGTATATGGGATTAAAATATTAGCTGATTGGGGTGATAAGGGAGTTTTCCCTTTTTCCAGTTCTTTCCCTTTCTCTCCTGAAGGCTTTAACTCATTGCCGGGATATGGCTCCATTGGTGTCAGCCCCACTCTTCGTACTTCACCTAAGCAGCCGTTCTTCAATTATGAGCCTTGACAGTGAGAGTCGGCTGGCTATTCTACCTCGGAGGGAGCATCAGAGTCAAACCTGATATAGGAGAGCACCGGCGCTGAGTGATAATAAGAGTTAGAAGAGGTGGCCATAGGCACAATGGCAGAGATGGGTTTGGAGAAGACCTTTAAAGGCAGCGATAGAAGTAGCAAGGTAAGGGAGAGAAATAGAAAAAGCAGGGCCAAGGTGAAAGAAGGATCTTCCATTGATGGAGGATTGGCTGGAATGGAGGATATACTTGAGTCAGTGGACCAAGGGGCGAGAGAGCATTGGATGTAAAGCTGGAGAAAGGTGCAGAGGTAGGGTGAGGTGAGGTCATGGATGGATTTCTGAACAAGGGAAAGAAACATATAAAATAAGAGTAAGAGTAGGCCATTCGGCCCTTCGGGCCTGCTCCGCCATTCAAAATGATCATGGCTGATTGTCTAACTCAGTACCCTGTTCTCGCTTTTTCCCCATATCCCCAAAGAATTTTGAATTCATTGTAATGGAGGACAGGGACCCAGCGGACGTTGGTAAGGACAGGGGTGATGGGGTGAGCAGGATGGTGCAGAACAAGATGAGGCTGGAGTTTAGGAAGCTGGTGAAGAAGACAAGCCTCAGTTTTCCAATTAGCATCATTCTAGTGCTAACATAAATGGGTTAAAACCAACGCTAAATAACGATGATCAGAAAATCTAGGCTGTTGAGTCTTGAGGTAACAAAAGCGTGGATGAGGGCATCAGAGATGGTGAGGGAGGAGTAAGGGTGGAGTTGGACATACGCAGCCCCAGTGATAGGTAAGAGATGGTTTTGAAACTTAGCTTTTAACTGAGCATGATCGTCAAGGCTTATGTTTGCTTCAACCTAGTGCAGCTGGTCCAATTCGAGTTTTTAGCAGTATTATTTTCTGAATGAAGTGAAGAATGATACAGTCACAGCCTTTTAATGGGACCCACCTCCACACACTCCTGTGACAAGAAAGATGTTTCTCATTTCCAAGATGTTATTAAGATACACTCCAGAATGTGCAGGTAATACATCAATGCAAGAGCAACTCTCCCTTTTAAACACCACCTGCAGTTAAAAGTCCAATTATAAATCGTATTATGCTATTTTTCTGGCTCTTCAGGGGCGAGGACACGACGTCAGTGTTTGGACCAAAATTACATTTTTCACCCCGTGCCAGCATTGAGAGCTCTCAGGTGAGATGCAGCACAGCTTATATTTAGGCTAAGACTCCCTCCACTCTGGCCAAACACTGGGGTGGATTTTCAACTTGCCACCCGGGAAATCAATGTAAATGAAAGTCGGGCGGTTCGTATACTTGGTGGCCAATCCACAACGCCAGTCTTACGCCCAGGCGGCAAGCTTGAAAATCTATCCCACAACCTCAGGACAGTATTCCCCACTACATTGGTGCGAATGTTTCCTTCACCCTCGCCTGCCACCCACATGTTTTCTTTGAGTGAAATTTTAACGCTGATCCGAGGAATGTTTGATGAAACATAAAACCTTCCTGCCCCTTTGCATTGTTGACCATTTTAACCAGCTTACTAGTGTTTTCTATTTGGGTCTACTTTTAAAAGAGTATTCCCGGCACTCCTTGCAAACTCCCCCAAGCACGTGAAGAATGAAAACATTTTTTTGTTTCCTCTCTTCCCCAAGTTTCTCCCCTCATCTCCACAAGGTGCTGACTCACACTGGAGTACAGTTCCCTGGGGACTGAACACCCTCATGTATCTTACCCTGTTCCCCCCTGTCTGTAGGACCAGATATCACTCTCCAAGGCTGCAGGTCCCACTATCTCCACTCTTTGGGCCCAGGCCCTGCTACTCATGGCTTACGGCAGCCCCAGGTCCCACTTTCCACAGCTCCATACCCTGTTCCTGTCACTCTGTTCCCTGTTGGCTTTCCAATGGCACATGTTGCTGCACATGGACAAGTTGGGGCTAGGAAATGGCAGTGATATGCAGGGCGGCCCCGTATGATTATAGAGTAAAACCTCAACACTGGTATCATCACAAAACTTACAGCAGTGTTATTATTAAAAAAAAAACATACTTTATAATGTGTCAGTTTGGCTCAGTTGGTAGCACTCTCATCTCTGAGAATGTCATGGGTTTGAAACACGAGCTCAGGACTTTACACTACAGAATATCAGCTTACATTTTTGTGCAGTGCTGCATTGTCAGCGGTGTCGTCTTTCGGATGAGACATTGAACTAAGGCCCATCTGCCTGTTCTGGTGGACATTAAAAATCCCATGGCCGTATTCAAGAGAGCAGGGAATTCTCCCAGTATCTTGGTCGATATTCATCCCCAAAAATAAACCACCAACAACAGATTAACTGGTGATTCATCTCACTCTGTCTGTGGGATCTTAATGTCGGCATATTGGCATAAATAACAACAGGTATTGTTCAAAAGTTATTCATTGTCTGTGAATTGCTTTGTGATGCCCTGAGCACTTCATAGGTGCTTTAAAAATGTAATTTCTGACTGGACTGGGCTGGGAAGCAGCAGCTATATTAAAAATGTAGTAACTTTTACGCAGATACTAGATTTGGGCTTAACTCTATATTCTTATGGGGGAGAGGGACCACTGCTATCCCGCACTTTGCCACTGACCCCAGGCCCTGAACCCAGGTAGGCCTCAGCCTCAGCCTCCCATCCCGTTACCTCCAGGCCACAGCTCTTTTCCTCCTGGTCCCAGTCTCTCCACTTGATCTTCCCTGCCTGCTCTCTCCCAGCCCCAGGCAAGCCCTGGCTTCCCTGTCCATCCCCTGCGGCCCTCCCTGCTCATTCAGGCCACTGGTTCACTTCCTCTCAGCCCCCTCCCCAACCCCCGCCCGCTATCTCCTATTGTGGCCTCCCCGTCTACTGTTCCTGGTCTCCTCACTCACTCGCTCCAGATAGGAATTCCGTATAGATTACTGAACAGGAGTTCCCTAGCTGTGGCAGGTATGGTTGGAGTCTGACATCAGCTACAACAGAGCAGGAAACCACTTTCAGAGTGGGAACGATTTACCAGTGGCACTGGCAACAATCAGGTAAAGAATTGGAAACATTAGATTAAAGGGCAAGTTGTCTCTCTCCCCCATCCTGCCAATTTTGTTTACTTTCCTTCCTTCCTGAGGGAGCTGATTCATTTAGATGTGTGGCTGGATAGTGAGCACTGACAGGCTGTTCAGCTCACCCACAGCCCATCCTTACCCAATACCCCCACACATGCACTTTCCACCAGGGGCATGCTGGTGAGAGAGTAGAAGCAGAAACCCTGGCTGATTTTTTCTCTCTCCTCAGCCCAGGGGACCTCATGTACTAATGTACCTCATGTACCAACCGTACTAATTGAAAGGCGGAACAGGCTCGAGGGGCTGAATGGCCTACTCCTGTTCCTATGTTCCTATGTACTGCTCTTACTGCTGCCCAAGCTGAGATCTACTAACTCAGCACAGACCAGGATCCAAACCTGGTACTTTCCTGGTCTGCCTGGTTCAGTTCCACATTGGCAGTGCACTTAGCAAATGAGCCACTTGGGGATCTTTTGTGAGCAAGCTGAGGACTGGTGATGTTGTAACATCCAGGATATTATTACTATTGCTTTAAGAATTTTCTGGGATCATTACATTCTGTCTAAAGGTTACACTGACAATCTATACGCTTTCCTTAAATAAATAACCAGAGAGAAGGAGTTCAACCAATGGTACAAGAAGTGTAGAAAGGCAAGGAGTAAAATATCCGACCTCCACAACCTGCAGCCTCTGTAGTGTTTCTTTATTAAGAGGTATTACAGCCATTAAGTTAAGGCTGCATGTAGTGACATCCCTATTCCCGGCCAGTCAATCGCGCCTGCAGACCGCACTGCTGTAAGTGAATGGGATTGATTTTACGCACGTGTGTAACTATCCTCCACTCACTGCATTTTGCTGGAGAAATAACGAAATATTACAGCCCATGAGAAAATCAGGAAATTAGGACTACGTAGAGAAGCGAGGTGAAACATTTTCAAACAAAAGGGTAGAAGGAAGAAAAAGTTGCGTTTATATAGTGTCTTATCAGAAAGATCTCAATGTGCTTCACACAATGGATTACTTTATGGAGTGTGGAATTATAGAGCCGTGGAATAAATTACCGGAGAAGGCCATTGAAAGCCCACGGTATAAATAGGTCCGTGTGGCAATTAGGTGCATTTCTAGAGAGAGAAAGAGAGACAGGATTGAAGGATATGGTGAAAAGCTAAGTAGTTGAGGTTGAGCTGTGATGAAGGATGGGGCTCAACGGGTGTCATGGTCTTATGTTCTCATGTGAGTGTTCCTGTGAATCAGAGATTTCGAACAAAGCCTCAGCTGTAAGTAAGGCTAAACAAGAAATAATGGTAGAACAGCAATGCTGGAAATTTGAAATAATAAGAGAAAACATAGTGAGCATCTGAAAAAAAAGGTGGATTAATGTCCGGGGTGGAGGCAACACTTCAATATAACTAAATATGGTGTTGTTATCAAGGCACGAACGTGGCAAGAAGCAATATATTTGTTCTTTGTTCGTTTTTTGTTTGTTGCTTCCAAGCAAGATAATAAGTGACATTGGGGCTTTAACAAAGGATCACTGCTTTCATACTAAACGCAATCTATTTCCATAGAAATGAGGCGGATGTTTCCCCAATACTTCCTCAGATTATTCCAGTTGGAGCTTGGTTGGAATAGGTTTAATGACTATAATTATTCTCCTCAGAAGAGCTTTGAGTTTAGATTCTTTGAGCTTACAAGAGACTCTCTCTCTCTCTCTGCAGCACTTTGAGAAGCTCACACAAGGAAATTAAAGGAGCAGTGCAATATAATTTTAGCATAAATGGGAAGGATAGTGTAGGGGAGAAGAGTATCTTTATTATAAGATACTCCTTCCATTTCTTTTAAATTAAGCAAGGGTGTAAAAAGCCTTCTAATTGGTAGCGGATATTTTTCATATTACTGTTCATTTCAGCCTTGTAGAGACATGTCATTTCAGATCAGCCCTTGCACTCGGAAGCTGCTCCATTGATGTTAGCTGATAACAGTTAGAGTTGTCGAGGAATGGCTAGAGTTGGAGTTCTACTCACAAACAGTTACTGTAACAGGAAAGGGCTGTACATGTTTATTATTCCAAGAGCCAAGTTTAAATTGCTGGTTTCATTTGCATAGATGATCAAAGTGATTTGCTTCCTTGATTTAATTAGCAGTTTTCTTCCTTTGATGTGAAAGAGCTGTCTGTTCCATTGTGTAGATTTTTGAACAATTGATATACACATCCAAGGTAGTCAGATTTTCTGGGATACGCCCCATTATATTTGCTTTATCTGCTTTGCGACTGTTGATTACGTACGTGTATGAAGGTGAGGTTGGCTGGGCGCTTCCTCATGCACATTGCAACTCAGGAAGGATATACTGACCTTGGAACCTTGGAGGAGGTGCAGCACAGATTCACCAGAATCATATCGGGGCTTAGAGGGTTAAATTATGAGGACAGGTTGCATAAATTTGGCTTGTATTCCCTTGAGTATAGAAGATTGAGGGGTGATCTCAGAATAGGCTTGAGGGGCTGAATGGCCTACTCATGTTGCTACGTTCCTACGATGTGATTGAGGTGATTAAAATGTTAAAAGGATTTGATAAAATGTTAAAAGGATAAGATACAGATAAACTATTTCCCCTGGTGGGAGAATCAAGAACAAGGGGAAATCATCTTAAAATTAGAGCTAGGCCATTCAGGAGTGAAATCAGGAAGCACATTTTCACACAAAGGGTAGTGGAAATCTAGAACTCTCTCCTGCAAAAGGCTGTGGATTCTGAGGGTCAATTGGAGCTTTCAAGACTAAAACAAAACAAAAGTACTTCAGCAATCTGATGCTTGAGAGGAATGAAAAGATCAGGTTCACTCGCTGCCTGAGGGATATGTTACATAACAAAAGATTTGCAAGAAGTATTAAACAGGCATTCAGAAAGAGAACTTTGTTTCTTGAATTTACAGGCTCTTTTACACTTCATTTGTAGAGGTTCCTACCAAAGATAATTGACCCACTCTTGGCCCTCTCACTGTATATACATTTATATAATTATTAAACTTTTTATATTTATCAATTTTGGTGCTTCACATTACTATTAAGGAGTAAACCAAGATAATAGTCACTTGGTCTACAAAGCTATGTGATTAATCTGCCATTTGAATGAGTTTAGTAGCACAATACATGCCTGCCTTTTCAGTGTTATGCAACATACTATTTCCTGTCCCCAAACAGACAAGCTCCCAATAAAAGGAATTTCCAACCTTCTAGTGCTCGCCCACATTATTGAAATACGGCTGACCCTGGAAACTATGGTGGGGACAGCGGTCATAACATTGGGTGCGCGAAGGACCTGCTCAGTGACAATTGTGGTGGGGATTGTACCCCTTGTCGGAAATCGATCCTTCAGTATCTACACTCAACACTCATCGTTGAATATATTCAAGACTGAGATCGATAGATTTTTGGACACTAAAGGAATCAAGGGATATGGGGATCGGGCGGGAAAGTGGAGTTGAGGTAGAAGACCAGCCGTGATCTTATTGAATGGTGGAGCAGGCTCGAGGGGCTGTATGGCCTACTCCTGCTCCTATTTCTTATGTTCTTATGTTCACTGTCTGAGAAATGTATCCCAGCATGAGCCAGCGCCTTAAGACAAAAAGGAGGTAAAAGAGGAGAAAGTGGAAAATAAAATTAGAGTCTAAATCTTTCCCCTCTTAAAGAGACAGAAACCCAACATGGAGTGGCAATAATTATGGGGCAGATATGATACTGGTGTGCACTATAAAAATGCACCCAAGAAAATTAAGACCAAATGTATTATTGTGGTTGTGAAAGGGTTAAAAATTAGCCAGTTTATTTTGTTTTACTGTGAAACCACTGCACTACGTCCTCCATGTAAACTCCTGTTGGAAGCAGTAGTACTGATTACATAGGCTGGGTTACTACTGGTTCACCTGCAGGCCTCAGAATCGCTGCTGCTTCACAGATCTCTGGACCCCAATTTACAACCCACCAGCTCTGCAATATTGTTGGAACCAGATATAGAGAGAGACTCAAATAAACTATTAAAAAAAAGAAAAATGTTAAAGTTTTTTTTTGAAAGAACTAAGCACAAAGAGTTGCCTTGCAGTAGGTCTGTGAGAGTGGCCCTCGAGCAAGTCACTGGACAGAATTGTGGCCTTTGGTGAGAAGGTAGTGAGTACCCTTGTTTTAGGTGAGTAAATAGCACTGGACAATGGGCCTAGAGTTCTCTTGCATCCACCTGAACAGGCCGTCTGGGCCTCAGTGTAACATTTCATCCAAAAGACACACTTCTAACAAATGCAGTGCTCCCTCAGAACTGCACTGCGGAGTCAGCCTGGAGCATGTGCCCAAATCCAAAGTGGGGCTTCAAAACCCACATCTTCTGGCTCACAGGCAAGAATGCTACCATTGAGCCAATGCTAACTCTTATTATGTGGTCAGGTTCATAAATGGTTCTAAAATCCTATTCCATGACTTGGTAAAATGTGTGACATCCTGCAAAAGTTCTACAAATTTCAACACTTACTACATGTAGTGTGACTTGCTGTCTGAGTACCAAAATTGTGCATAAAAATTCCAAGGTAGTGCAAACATAGGCTTCTGAGCATATCTCAGTGATAATAACTCACTTGCCCGATTTGAGTGACACCATTTATCCCCACGTGTAAGGCAAACCTCCCTGTTCATAATGTCCCACACTGTACAGTACATTTAACCACTGAGCCATTGGAGCAGATCTGCCCCGATTTTGGTCTGCTTTAAAACCATCCCCAGTACAGGCTGATTGTCTGCTTCACCACTTCAGCTAGCAGTTGATGGGACTCTGAATTTCCCTGATTCTAATACTGAGGCCAGCCAGTAGATGTGTCCTCTGCAGCATGAGCCGCAGTCAGGGTCACACGCAGAGCATACACATGCAGAAAAATGCTAACAAAACAAAACCTTAAACGAGAAAATTTCATGACAGAATTGAATGATGAGTCACTGTTGTCCCCTTGATGGCCTGCATGGTGGTGGGTTAAACACTGATCACATTTCAACAATCAACAAATCCTTCCGAGCTCCAGGAATGTGCTATGAGTGAGCCTGTCTGTTCCTGCGAGTGCACTGAAAAAGGGAGAAAAATTGAGCCCTCATTTAACAGATTCACTTCAGTAAGCGGACGTTAGAAGAGTCAGCTGTGGCTCAGCGGTAGCATTCTCGCCTCTGAGTCACAAGGTTGTGGGTTCAAGTCCCACTCTAGAGATTTAAACCTAAAATCTGTGCTGACAGTTGGAAGTGCTGTCTTTCAGAGGAGATGTTAAACTGAGGCCCTGTCTGGCTCCTCAGGTGGATGTAAAAGATCCCATGGCACTATTTTGAAGAAGAGCAGGGGGGGTTCTCCCTGGTGCCCTGGCCAATATTTATCCCTCAACATACATTGCTTAAAACAGATTATCTGGTTATTATCACGTTGCTGTTTGTGGGATCTTGCTGTGCGCAAATTAGCTGCCGCGTTCCCTACATCACAACAGTGACTACACTTCAAAAAAGTACCTCATTGGCTGTTAAGCACTTTGGGACATCATGGCATCCTGAAGTTGCTATATAAATGCAAGTTCTTCCTTTTTTTAAAATAGCGGGTTTGATACTAATATTGCACAGTGTGATTCCAACCCCCTTTAGTCTTTTTGCTTGGTGCTGCCCTGCACTATAGGCCTTGGCCTTTCATCTTGGGTTCTCAACGATAAATAAACTTCCAATTTTCCTGTATTTACTGGTGGTGAGAAGTAAACAGTAATTCGATCCAAGACTCAGATGCAGTTGAAACAGAGTGAAGAAAAATTGCTCAACTTGTTGCTTTTCCAGGTCCCAACCAAGGCACTGTCCTAGTGCAGCACTGGGGTCTTGGTGCTAGGGACCATCACAGGGTAATCATAGGGTCATATTCTAACACACACATACTTGGCCTCCCGGAACAGGATCCTTTCCCCTCTCCTGGACAGGCAGATGAGCTATTTCTTTCCCTACTTGAAAATAGAATGAAGACTGCAGAACAGAGGATCTTTCCTGCTGGTATCACATCATGTTTAATAATAGCAAAGGCCAAAGTAAGCAGTCCCAGTCTGACACAATCTTAACATTTAACATTCCCTATTCAACAGATAGCATTGTATAACCCTGAGAACAAAGCTAGAATAAACTAGAGGGTCTCCCGTAGAGGTAGCAGGCTCTGGACCATGGTTGTGATCTTTAACTGCCAATCTTTGTCTATCCCTTTAAGTCCACTGCTCAGGCGCTCCCTATGTGAATCTAAGTAATTCTAACTGCTTGTAAATTTTTCTGGTGAATTAGAGGTCAGTAAATTATTTGTAAATTTCAGGCTCCAGAACCCAGGGTAAAATGCTTGACTTTTTTTTAAAGATTGTTTTTGCATCTGTAACAAAGTGTGACATCTGGAATATGATGGATGTACTAGATCTTACATTTGTGCACAATTCCTTGTCTACTTTTCCCATTATAATTTCCTGGGAAAAACCATTTCCTCTGGTTGGGGAGACAGGATAAGAGAAATTTCTTTATGTGGTGAATTGTTGGACCATGGAACGTGCTGCCACGGGGAATAATTATATCTTTTAAGGGAAAAATGGACAAATATTTGAAACAGAGAAAGATACAGGGCTACAGAGAGAGAGCGAGGCTGTAGGATTAATTTTGATTGATCTAGCAAAAAGCCAGCACAAATTCAATGGGCTGAATGGCTTCTTTCTGTACTGTAAAAATCTATGGTTCTAAAGTTCTAATCCTAGCTTAATTTAATTGGCAGATCAAATAAGAACTTATAGACATTATTGAATCAGTATGTTTTTGGAGAACAGTAGCTGAAACACAGGGCATTTTAAAATTGTTTTCCATGTGTAAGAAAGAGAGCCAAGTGCTAGAGGTGGGAAGTGTGAATTATCCTAGCTACAAGAATCATTGCTTAAAAACTTTAAACTTTTAGCTTATTTCTCTTTGGTTTGCTACAGCTCTTAAGAAATGGAAGTCAGGGCTGCAAGAACTAGAGTTGGGAGTCAATCACATGGGGGGAATGATCAATCAAGTGTGGTAGAATAAATTAGCTTAATAAATTTGCCTAGATTCGCCTAAATTTGCCTCTGTTTAAGAGTAACACAGGCGTTACAGGAAGTGTTACACAAAAACGTTACGGGAAGTGTGTGATGGCACATGCTATATACAAGACTTTAATATATAAATAATAATGAGTAGTTGGATCGACCTAGAATGCCGGTAGTGGCTAATTTGTGGCCTCCTCAGTCTTTATACTTTCATTAAAAGTGCTTTTCCTTCCAAAACCAACTCCCATCATTTTCTAAAGGCACTTGCCCATCCTAGTCTATTCTCTTAGCCCAATCCTGCCCTCACCCAAAATCCACACATGGGCACTTTCCAAGACTGGTCACTAGATAGAAATCAGGAACAGGAAGCGTGATTGATTTTCATTCCTTTCCCAACCTGGAGGGTCTCAGGCCAATTACCACCAACACAGAGGGGATCAGCTAATTCAGCACAGATCAGGGATAGAACCAAGGGCATTCCCAGCTTGTATGGCTCAGTTCTACACTGGGCAGCTAATTTACCAACTAAGCCTGTATATCACAAAATTCCTTACTTATAGCACTATTTGTTGACAGGTGTCCTTTGATTTGGGCTTTTGAGGATAGAAAATCTTTAATCTGATGCAGAATGTAGTGCAGTGAGTCTCCCAATGAATCAGTAATAGCTCTTTGAAACACCTCACCTCCTTCAATCTCCTGTAATCTTCTGTTTTTGAAACTCAAGCTTTGCATCATACATTTACTAGGTGTCAGCCGTGGCTCATTGGTAGCACTCCCACTCCAGAGACTTGATCCCAAAATCCAGGCTGACATTCTGGTGCAGTAATGAGGGAGTTCTGCGCTATTGGAGGTGCCATCATTCGGATGAGATGTTAAACTGAGGCCCCGCCTGGCCTCTCAGGTAAAAGACCCCACAGCATTATTTCGAAGAAGAGCAGGGGAATTTCTCCCTGGTGTCCTGGCCAATATTTACCCCTCAATCAACATCACTAAAATGGATTATCTGATCATTTATCTCATTGTTGTTTGTGGGACCTTGCAGTGTGCAAATTAGCTGCCGCATTTCCTACATTACAACAGTGACTACACTTTAAAAGTACTTTGTTGGCTGTAAAGCGCTTTGGGACATCCTGAGGTCATGAAAGGCGCTATATAAATGCAAGTTCTTTCTTTTTATTTTGTGATTTAATTTGTCCTTTATACTTTTTTCAACCTTGGTGGTGTCCTGTACTGTGGGCCTTGGCTTCTCTCCAAAACAAAACCTGATCCTGCAGACCGAGAAGTTCCCTGGTTTGATCCCCAGTGCTGAGTTAGCTGATCTCAGCTGAGGTGGCAGTAGAGGTGATACATATGACACAGGGCCCTGGTCAGGGAGGGGAAACATTTGCCAAGGTACTTCTCCTGATCACTATCCACTGACCCCCCCCCCCCACACTACTGTTAATGTGCACATGGGGACGGTGAAGGAGGGCAGGTTTGGACTCAGCGGTGATTCTCCCTGTGGTCTAATAGCCATCGCCATTCGCTGTCGATGGTTCACACGTGAATAATTACCACTTGGATAAGGCATCTAAGGATCACTACTGCCCATGTAATCATAACCCCAGTAAAGAGTCAACACCTTCAGGAGAGGGAGGCCGAGGAAAAAATTGGCAAGAAGAAACAGAAAATGAACGAGTGCATTTGTGAGCCACAGATACGTGTTCAAAGTATGGCTGCCTTTTATGTGGTTGCTGCATTTTCCTGATAATGAGCTGTTCCCTATTATCTCTGCTGTTCAGTCATATAATCGACTTTATCTCTAAACAATGCAGTTAAGTGACCTTTTTTTAACTGTAAGCTGCCTGCATGACTCCATTTGATTAGTGATTAAACTGCACTAGTTTAAGGATCCCAATGGGTGGTCTTTAGATTTGCCTGAATACTTCTATTTAGGCCTAGATTGTATTGCACTTGTAACAATAAAAAATTGGGCATGTGCCATTATCTGAACCACAAACGTAACGTTGATCCAGTAGGTGTGGCACATACTCATATTCAATCCATGGCCTGTGTGGACGTGGTTGAATTCAGCCGTGGCAGAAGTAGGGGCACCACATTTAGCTTCGGTATTCCCAAGCTGGGGAGGAGGAAAGAAAAATCAACCAGCTTTCCTGCGCTGGATCAAAACCTATCAGCTCACTGAGAGTGTGCGTGGACATTCGGGCAAGGTCAGGCCGGCCCGTAATGGTCAGTTGGTGTAGCAGTAGAGGAGGCTACAATTGGCCTCAACATTCCTGGACTGGAGAAGAGAAGATCAGCCAGGATTAGGGTTGCCAACTTTGATTGGAGGTATTCCTCCAGCCTCCAACCGCCTCACCCTGTCAAACAGCCTTTTTCACTCATCTCCAATATTTTTCTAACCATAAAAACAAAAGCGTTCAAAGAAAATGAAAAAGGAACGCTGAGTTTTTTTTTAATGCCCCTTATGATTTTTCTCCCAGATTGCTCGCAGCGGTGTAACTGCTTTGTTTAAAAATAACAAACAGTCTAAATCACTGGACCTTATACTGACTGGAACACAGAAGGCTGTGAGAAGGAACTACCCTGTTTCACAGGGAGATGGAGATTAAAAGATAAAGACCAATTGAGTTTTAAAAGGAAAACTGTATTCTTTAACATACTCCTGGCAGACCTCACATCTTTCACTCAGAAGGCGTTCTTTATGGTTTGAAGCAAAATCACCGTTCCTCATCCTTTAGACACTTAGAGAACCCTCTGCGCGTATTAAGTTGAAAAGTAGAAAGGAAGGACTGTGCTGAGGCGTCACTGTGAGCCTGTAATGTGTCAATTATCTGCTCACTTGGAGCAGAAGAAGATCGGAATGCGCCTGCAGCCAGCTCCCTGACCCATGATGTCTTTGCCGTCTCAACGACCTTCTTTGCTGCTTGTCAGTGGCAGTGGGTACAGAGCCTTTGCACTGGTAGAATCTAACACCACTCCCCTGGGTCAGTTCAAATTATGGATCCAGTTCAGCCCTCACCAAGGCAGAGAATACTTGGGCACTGGAATATTCTAGTTGACTGGTAATGAGCCGAGCTGGAAAAGTTTTTAATCCTGTGGATAAAATTGGAATAGATGAGTCAGAAGGCTGACACACCCAGTGCAGTACTGAGGGAGTGCCGCAATGTCGGAGGTGCCGTCTGCCCTCTCAAGTGGACATAAAAGATCCCATGGCACTACTTAGAAGAAAAGCAGGGGAGTTCTCCCAGTGTCCTGGCCAATATTTACATTACAACAGTGACTACACTTCAAAAGTACCTCATTGGCTGTAAAGCGCTTTGGGATGTCCTGGGTTCATGAAAGGCGCTATATAAATGCAAGTTCTTTCTTTACTTTTTTTTAAAATTAAAAACTACAGTATGGTTCAGATTCTGCAGTCTTGTTCCCCGTTCCTGTTGCCGGTTCCATGCTAGAATGAATGCTGCCTGGCAAAACCATGACTATTGAATTGTGCCCACAGTTCTCATGCTGGCATGAAAGGCTGTCCCGCCAGTGATTGTGTTCAAGTCAGTGAGCTTAGAGATGCCGCAATGCAAACCCAGCGAGAGTTAGTGGGCCTTCCCTACTACATACACAATTGGCCCTCTTCTAATCCACTTACTTTATGGACCATTGATATATACAGTGTTAAGAACAGCAGGGCTGAATAATGGTGAAAAGGTGGTTAGTCCTATACAGCAGAAGGGTTCCTGCAACTCATATGATGAGGGGGGAAAACCACACACACCCAGCGGACACAAATATTTCACTGAATGTCAACCCAGAATTCAGAACCGGAGCTCCTGTCTCCGTTCGTTAGGACTGTCTGGCATGGAGTTCGACCCCTGCACCTTCTGACTCAGAGGTGGGAATGATAGCACTAAGCCAAAACCTCACACCAGTTCAGGTGGCTAAGGCAGAGAGTAACTGAGCCATACAAACCAGGAAGGTCCCTGGTTCAATCGCTGGTTTGTGGTGAGTTAGCTGATCTCAGCTGAGGTGCCTCAGTACTGCCTGGGGGTGGGAAGGGTGGGTGGTGGAGGCAGATTCGATCATGGCTTTCAAAAGGGAACCGGATGGATACTTGAAGGGAAAAAATTTGCAGAGCTACGGGGAAAGGGCGGGGGAGTAGCTGGATTGCTCTTGCAGAGAGCCAGCACAGACTCGATGGGCTGAATGGCCTCCTTCTGTGCTGTAGCCATTCTATGATTCTATGATTCTAGTACCCCTTGATTAGGAGGGGAGAATTGGCCTGGGTTCCCTCACCTTCTTGTGAATCAGGGACCTCTTACTGGGGGTCAGTGAGGAGGGAATCAGGGTCACATGTGATGGTCCCAAAGTTAAATTAACGGAGAGAAAATCGGACAGTGTCAATGCAGGGCCTATGCTCCACCTCACCTGATTTTCCTGTATACGAGGTGCCCAGGTGATTCAATAGCCCATAGGAAAATCTTGCCCATAGAATTTAGCACAGAAGGAGGCCATCCAGCCTTCGCACTTATTACAAACTTAAGGATCTTGTCTTACAAGTTCTCTCTGGTACAGTGGTACTAGTCACTCCCATGAGCTGTCTGAGCGTCTTATGTTTTGGCATCTCTTGTATTGCCCAATAACTCAGCATAGGTTGGATTACCCAGAAGTGTAACAACAGTGTTCCCTTGTGATCTGAACTGGATATTCGTGTCGTGGACTGAGAATACATTTGGTAAGGCAAGACCTGATACGAATCATTGAGCTGCTTTATTTCATAGACAGGGAACTTATCGAGCAACTGTTATGATTGAACTCACTTAATCAGTACGATTTGTCTTTGTGTAATAATATAAAATAATGAACAAGCTATGCTCCTCACATCAGTGGGTCGACTTGCTTGACTTAAACAAGTCTTAATTATTATCTTACATTTTCCTTCTGGGCCTAGCGAAAACTTGCCTTTGCAGTTTCCTGTTTAAAAATGTGACTGTCTGCATCTTTCTGTCTCTGATTTTAATCAACTTCTGTTCGATTAATGAGACAGGCTAATGAATTGTTTAGAGACTTTGTGGAACAATTTTGAAGCCCAGCTCATTAGCATTTTAATCACCTTTCATATCAGTGGCTTATTTTTAAACTTGTGTGAATATATTTTGCTCTAAAGCACAAGTCTTAAATGCAACTTTTTTTTTCCAAATGCATTCTGTGGAAAATGGGCAAAATACCCAAAGAAGTGACAGTGCTTGAGTTGGCTCTCTGACACAGATCTCCACTTAGATCCACTTTCCTGCCCTTTCCCCATTGACTCTTTGAAATTATTTTTCAAATATTTATCAACTTCCCTTTTGAAAAATATTGTGAATTTTGCTTTCACCATTGTTTCTGGTAGGGCATTCCATGTCCGAACACAATCTAAGTTATAAAATAGTTCTCCTAAACTTTCCCTTTGTTCTTTTGGTGAAATTTCTTTCCTTTAGTTATCAACTCACCAAACAGTAGAAATAATTTTTTGCCACTTATCAAAATCCTTCATAATTTTGAATGCCTCTACCCACATTACAACAGTGACTACAATTAATTGGCTGCAAAGCACTTTGGGACGTCCTGAGCTCATAAAAGGCGCTATATCAATGCAAATTCTTTCTTTCTTTACCAGATCTCCTCATAATTTTCTCTGCTCTAATGAAAAGAGTCCCAGTTTCTCCAGTCTCTCCTCATAACTAACGGCTCTCATCCCTTGTATCATCTCAATGAATTTCTTCTGCACTCCCTCCATGGCCTTGATATCCTTCCTAAAATAAAAACATCCAATACAGGACACAATATTTGCACTGTATTTTTCTGTATCAGTTTCTGTACTGCACTGTGCTTTAGTTGAACTCCTCTGAAGTGGGTACTGTGTATGAGAGTCAGTCCTTTTGATCCAGGGTGCCCCGATGTGTGCTGAATGCCTTTACAACAACCTGTGAAGATCAAATCATATTTTCTAGCCTTAATTTGCAGCAGGTATGCAAAGCTGCTGAAGGGTAACGCAGATACCTGAAGAGAGGCCAGGAACACTACAGTAAACAAGCTGAGGTCGCACCCAAGGCCAGGAGGCTCAGGCAGTGTTTACCAGCCAGAAGCGGCTGGAACAGGCTTTGCCTGTCTGATTTATCACCGCTCAGGTCATTTTAATCTCATCTTCAGTCAGGCATGAGGCGTGACTGGCTGCTAAACATGTCAGAAAGAAACAGTGTTGGACCATCCCTTCAATATCATCCCCACTGCACCCGCACACCACGCCCCCTCCTCTCAGAATGCATTGACTCACACAGGGGTCCCATTCCACATAGGGTTACCAACTCAGGCTGGACGTATTCCTGGAGGTTTCATCACATTATCTCTCCACCCAGTCAAACAGCCTTTTTTTCCCATCTCCAATATTTTTATAACAAATAAACGAAAGTGTTCAGAGAAAATGAAAACAAAAATCACACCATTTTTTTGAATGCCCCTATGATATTTCTCCCAGGTTGCTCCCAGCCGTGTCCGAGAGATTAATCTTGAATTTCTAGAGATTGCAGGACAATCCTGGAGGGTTGGCAACCCTAATTCGACAGGCACCCAGTTCCAGTAAATCGTCCAAGTGCGTGAGTTTAGACAGTGAATGCCAGCATTATTTGACAGCGGTGGTGCACCAGTCCTGTCCTTATCCAATCTCCATGCGGACATTTTATGGCAGGCGTCACTGGATGAAGTGATCAGGAGCAGGAAGTCCCTAGCCCAGGGGAGCTGAGGCCAATGGTAGTATCCCCTACAGCCAGCCTAACTGAGATTAGCTTAACTCAGCACGCGCCGAGGATTTAACCTCTGACCTCTCTGACTTGGTTGCCGACTGGTCAGTGTAACTACCAACTGAGTCAGCTTTAGAGCTTTTACCAGAGGGAAGAGTACATTCTGTCCTAATTATAAGGTTCTCATTCCTAACCAGCTCTCTAGGTCTTCAACCTGAAACGTTAACTCTGTTTCTTTCTCCACAGATGCTGCCTGACTTGCTGAGCTTCTCCAGCGTGTTCTATTTTTATCTCTAATTAGGCTAATGGACCTGGGATGGTGATGTTATGTTCTGGGGCAGTCACTATTGGCAACTTCACACTGAGTGAGTGCTATCGATTGCAGGCTCTCCTGCCATCAGCAGCGACTTTAATGACGTGACCTAACCGAGAGCGACGTCTCATGAGTCTCAGAACTGCTGTCAGGGCTTCAGTTAAAACTAAAAGCACAAAGCTGAGTTCCGCCGTCCGCCGTGCCCCCCCCCCCCCCTTCAGCAATGGAGATCATGGGCCTCCTGGCAAGAAGCCACGGCTAGCAGAAAGGGGAGAGTGGCACATGGAGGATCTAGGTATCTGTTGGAGCCCCCTTCTCCCGAGAACTCTTATCACAATGTAAACTACCTTGCAAGACGTGCTTCCCCTTAACATTTAAACCCTTGGCGCAAAATGACTGTAGATAAAGTTACGGTTACCAATAAATTGAATTATCATTAGCAAATGAAATGGTCAAATGAGCAGAATAAGTGAATAGTGCTGAGATCTGACAGGAATTGTCTGGCCTTTGTTGATCTCGACAATATTAACACAACATTTTATCAGATCATTGTGAAGTAGCTAGATTCTCAAATCAAATCCTTTATGGTCCTTCCCCAGTGGTTATATGTGAATGTCACTTGAGGGTAAGATTGGCTGTTGACGTCCCCCACACTCAAAAAGCTGATTGAAACTCAACACAAACACTATAGATTTAACACGGCACTTTTACTAGTGATATGGATAGAATCATAGAATCATAGAATCGTTACAGCACAGAAGGAGACCATTCGGCCCATCGAGCCCGTGCCGGCTCTTTGTAAGAATAATCCAGTTAGTCCCATTCCCCCGCTCTTTCTCCATAACCCTGCAAATTTTTTCCCTTCAAGTGTTTATCCAATTCCTTTTTGAAAGCCATGATTGAATCTACTTCCACCACCCTTTCAGGCAGCACATTCCAGATCATAACTACTCGCTGCGTAAAACAGATTTTTTCATGATGCCTTCGGTTCTTGGCCAATCACCTTAAATCTGTGTCCTCTGGGTCTCGACCCTTCCACCAATGGGAATGGTTTCTCTTTATTTACTTTATCTAAACCCTTCATGATTTTGAACACTTCTATCAAATCTCCTCTCAACCTTCTCTACTCTAAGGAGAAGAACCCCAGCTTCTCCAGTCTATCCACGTAACTGAAGTCCCTCATCCCTGGAACCATTCTAGTAAATCTCTTCTACACCTTCCCTAAGGCCTTTACATCCTTCCTAATGTGCGGTGCCCAGAATTGGACACAATACTCCAGCTGTGGCCGAACCAGTGTTTAACAAAGGTTCAACATAACTTTCTTGCTTTTGTACTCTGTGCCTCTATTTATAAAGCCCAGGATCCTGAATGCATTTTTAACCACTTTCTCAACCTGTCCTGCACTCCCTTTAGAATTGTACCATTTAGTTTATATTGCCTCTCCTCATTCTTCCTGCCAAAATGTATCCCTTTGCACTTCTCTGCATTAAATTTCATCTGCCACTTGTCTGCCCATTCCACCAGCCTGTCTATGTCCACTTGAAGTCTATCACTATCCTCCTCACTGTTTCCAAGTTTTGTGTCATCGGCAAATTTTGAAATTGTGCCCTGTACACAAGTTCAAGTCATTAATATATATCAAGAAAAGCAATGGTCCTAGTGCCGACTCCTGAGGCACAACACTGTACACCTCCCTCCAGTCCGAAAAACAACCGTTCACCACTACTCTCTGTTTCCTGTCACTTAGCCACTTTTGTATCCGTGCTGCCGCTGCCCCTTTTATTCCATGGGCTTCAATTTTGCTGGTAAGCCTAGTATGTGGCACTTTATCAAATGCCTTTTGGAAGTCCATATACATCACATCAACCCTCTCTGTTACCTCATCGAAAAACTCAATCAAATTAGTTAAACACGATTTGCCTTTAACAAATCAGTGCTGGCTTTCCTTTATTAACCCACACTTGTCCAAGTGACTATTAATTTTGTCCTGGATTATCGTTTCTAAAAGCTTCCCCACCACCTAGGTTAAACTGACTGGCCTGTGCTGGGTTTATCCTTACATCCTTTTTTGAACAAGGGTGTAACATTTGCAATTCTCCAGTCCTCTGGCACCACCCCCGTATCCAAGGAGGATTGGAAGATTGTGGCCAGTACCTCCGCAATTTCCACCCTTACTTCCCTCAGCAACCTAGGATGCATCCCATCTGGACCGGGTGACTTATCTACTTTAAGTATAGCCAGTCTTTCTAGTACCTCCTCTTTATCAATTTTCACCCCATTCAGTATCTCAACTGCCTCCTCTTTTACTGTGACTTTGGCAGCATCTTCTTCCTTGGTAAAGATAGACGCAAAATACTCATTTAGTACTTCAGCCATGCTCTCTGCCTCCATATGTAGATCTCCTTTTTGGTCCCTAATCTGCCCTACCCCTCCTCTTACTACCCGTTTACTATTTATATGCCTATAGAAGACTTCTGGATTCCCTTTTATGATAGCCGCCAGTCTATTCTCATACTCTCTCTTTGCCCCTCTTATTTCCTTTTTCATTTCTCCTTTGTACTTCTATATTCAGCCTGGTTGTCACTTGTGTTATCAACTTGACATGTGTCATACTGCTTTTTCTGCTTCATCTCACTCTCTATCTCTTTCGTCATCCAGGGAGCTCTGGCTTTGGTTGCCCTACCTTTCCCCCTCGTGGGAATGTACCTAGACTGTACCTGAACCATCCCCTCTTTAAGGGCTGCCCATTGTTCAATTACAGTTTTGCCTGCCATTCTTTGATTCCAGTTTACCCGGGCCAGATCTGTTCTCAACCCACTGAAATTGGCCCTCTTCCAATTAAGTATTTTTACTCTAGATTGCTCCTTGTCCTTTTCCATAACTAATCTAAACTTTATGATACTATGATCACTGTCCCCTAAACATTCCCCCATTGACACGTGCTCCACTTGACCCATCTCATTCCCCAGAGCTAGATCCAGCAATGTCTCCTTCCTTATTGGGCTGGAAACATGCTGATCAAGAAAGTTCTCCTGAACACACTTCAGAAATTCCTCCCCCTCTTTGCCCTTTATACTATTACTGTCCCAGTCTATATTAGGATAGTTGAAGTCCCCCGTTATCAGTACTCTACAGTTCTTGCATGTCGCTGTAATTTCCCTGCAAATTTGCTCCTCTATATCCTTCCCATTAATTGGTGGCCTATAGAATACACCCAATAGCTTAATGGCGCCTCTGTTTTTTCTTAACTCTAACCAAATAGATTCTGTCTTTGACCCCTCAAGAGCATCCTCTCTCTCCAGCACTGCAATATTTTCCTTAATCAATACTGCCACCCCCATCCTTTTTGTCCCTCCCTATCTTTCCTGAACACTTTGTATCCAGGAATATTTAGTACCCAATCCTACCCTTTTTTGAGCCAGGTCTCCGCTATCGCTACTAAATTATATTCCCATGTGGCTATTTGCGCCTGCAGCTCCCCAACCTTATTTACCACGCTTTGTGTGTTTACACACATGCACTCTAATCCTATCTTAGACCTTCTCGTATTTTCTCTTAGTCTGATCTCACCTAATACTGTACTATTTCTTACTCTAGTGCTATCTGTCTCTCCCAATCCTTTGTGCACTTTCTTTCTCCTTTCTAATGCTACATCCTGGAGCCCACCCCCCCCTGCCAAATTGGTTTAAACCCTCCCCGACAGCACTAGTGAATCTCCCCGCTGGGATAGTACTGCCTCCATAGCGAAACAAAGAGAAAATCGCAAATGCTGCAGTCAGATGTGCTGTTGAGGCAGCAGAGAGAAAAAGAAACAGAAATAGAGGAAAAAGAGAAAAGCAGGAGAAAGAGAAGGGAAGGTAAGGGAGAAGTAGAGAGTTTAATGGCGCTTTAAATCCACTGCAGCAGGCCGCATCCACTTCACTTCATAGTGTCAGTGGGAGCTGTGCTTTCATAGAAACATAGAAAATAGGAGCAAGAGTAGGCCCTTCAGGCCTGCTCCGCCATTCAAAATGATCATGGCTGATCATTTAACTCAGTACCCTGTTCCCGCTTTTTCCCGATATCACTTGATCCCTTTAACATTAAGAAATATATCTATCTCCTTCTTGAATACATCTAATGACTTGGCCTCCACTGCCTTCTGTGGTAGAGAATTCCACAGGTTCACCACCCTCCGAGTGAAGAAATTTCTCCTCATCTCAGTCACAGTATCCTGAGACTGTGACCCTTGGTTCTGGACTCCCCAGCCATCGGGAACATCCTCCCTGCATCTAGTCTGTTCTAGTCCTGTTAGAATTTTATGTTTCAATGAGATCACCTCTCATTCTTCTAAACTCATTGCTCGCTGCTATTGTTAAGTCAGCTCCCCATGAATACAAACCCCAACACTCAGTAACTGAACATGGGCTGTATCCATGGTAACACTGAGCTTGAATCCAAGCACAGACAGGCCATCCCTTACATGTGACGGGCAGTTTCCCACCTTTATCCAAGTTGACGTTCTTGGCCTGAGGCAATGAATCGGGTTTACAGCTCGACTGAAAATCTCACACCTGGGATTTGCCCAACGTTGACAGCACTGTTTCTAAATTAGATATTTCTCAATAAGAGAATTATATAATATAATATATCTCAATATTATTTATCTTCATGTCCTTATTGGGCCTTGTTACTGGGAGAAACCTGATTTGAAACTCTGCACTGTAGGCCTGGTCCACAGCAGTATATGCTGGGAACCATGTACCACCCCCTGCACCCAATATCCCTCATCCTTCCTGCCCAACCCTAGAATACGATCGAGGAATGACTACAGTCCCAACAATGAGTAATATATATTTTTTTATTCGTTCATAGGATGTGGGCGTCGCTGGCGAGGCCAGCATTTATTGCCCATCCCTAATTGCCCTTGAGAAGGTGGTGCTGAGCCGCCTTCTTGAACCGCTGCAGTCCGTGTGGTGAAGGTTCTCCCTCAGTGCTGTTAGGAAGGGAATTTCAGGATTTTGACCCAGCGACGATATATTTCCAAGTTGGGATGGTGTGTGACTTGGAGGGGAAAGTGCAGGTGGTGTTGTTCCCATGTGCCTGCTGTTCTTGTCCTAGGTGGTAGAGGTCACGGGTTTGGGACCTTACCTTACTGTGTAAGATTCTCAGTGTTTGTATCTGCAAGTACCATGTAACCTCTAGTCTGCATTCTGCAATGTACCACGATGGGCTGAGAAAACATGCAAACAGTCAAAGAGTTTCAATCCCTTGGTAATGCTGGAACGCGCTAACCAACGTGATGAACAAATGCCATTAGCAGCTTTGAAAAACAAGTTGGCTCAGTGCTGCGATACTAAGTCGTAAAGAATGGAGGGCCTCAGGTTTGATTCTCAGTCCGTGCCGAGTTAGCTGATCTCAGCCAGAGCTAAGGAAGCGAGAAATCAGTCAGGATTCCCGTTATCATCAAATGACTCCCGCTGGAAAGTGTGTGTGTGCACATCGGGTGAGGACACGTCCTTCATGGGTGAATAGCCTGCCAATAACTCGCTGCCAAGGCTCACACATGAGAAATGAGCACTTGAGTGAAGTTCTGGAGGGCTACTGCCACCCGTGGAACTGTCGCCAAGTACGGGGTCAGCACCTTCAGGAGAGTAGGAGGCAAAAACAGGCTCTCTCTTGGGCATTTAACTCAGCCACAATCACCATCTGCTTTTTGCTAGAACCGTCAAATATGTGGATGTACAAAACCTTCCTCTTCTCACAGTATCCCCTGAGCAATCCTTCTTCAGCAGCACCTCCCAAACCCACTGCGTCCCCCACCAAGAAGGACAAGAGCAGCAGGTGCAGGGGAACACCACCACCTCCAAGCTCCCCTCCAAGTCACGCACCATATCCACTTGAACATATATCACCGTTCTTTTATTGTTACTGGGTCAAAATCTTAGAACTCCCTACCTAACAGCACCATGGGAGCACCTTCACTACAGGAATGCAGCGATTCAAGAAGGAGACCCACCACCACCTTTTCAAGGGCAACTAGGGATGAGCAATAAATGCTGGCCTGGCCCACACACCAAGAATGAATTTTTAAAAAATTGACATTGGGTGAAGGTGGAGGATCTCTCATTATTGTAGGGATTTGAGCTTTGACAGGTTTCAACGGTAGCTCCAGTGGGCTTAAGGATTAATGTCTCTTTAAAATTAAAAGAGATGTTTTTGTCCAACAAGCCCAAACACCAATGTCATGTATCGGGCAAACAAGTTGAACCACATGCTGCTTTTGTGATGTAAATACCTTTCAAAGCGAGTCTATGTGATAGAACAGGAAGCCCAGATGGTTCAGATAGCACTAGTCACTACAAACCCTTAGACCGGCTCATGTGAGGGATTAGGGCGGTGGGGTTAGCCTGACTCTGTTCACAAACTGTCATCATGTAAACCTCACTGTAACGAGGACACACTCTCAGGTTCCACCACAGGTGTTTTATCTGTATGCCTCACTGAACATGTCTGAAAGAGGAAGCCATTGTTTACTCCCCACCTGCAAGGGGCACCCAGGAGCATTGCTCCTTTGTGTTTATTTTTCTAACCCTTCTACTTAGTTTGCATGTCAGCATTTCTCAGGTTTTTTGTGCAAACTGGCCGCTAAGAGAGACCCTGTTCCACTTTGCGACTGCACTGTAATCGTCCTAGGTGTTAGCTGTGGCTCGGTTAGTAGCACGCTCGCCTCTAAGTCAGAAGGTTGTGGGTTCAGGTCCCACTCCAGAGGCTTGAGCACATAACTAGGCTTCAGTGCAGTACTATCAGAGATGTTGTTTCTCAGATGAGATGTTAAAGCCAGGCCCTGTCTGCCCTCTCAGGTAAATATTAAAAGATCCCATGGCACTATTTGAAGAGGAGCAGGGGAGTTCTCCCTGGTGTCCTGGCCATTATTTATCCCTCAACCGACATTACTAAAACAGATTATCTGCTCATTATTACATTGCTGTGCGCAAATTGGCTGCAAATTTCCTACATTACAACAGTGACTACACTTCAAAAGTACTTTGTTGGCTGTAAAGTGCTTTGGGATGTCCTGGGGTCATGAAAGCCGCCATGTAAATTCAAATCTTTCTTTCTTAGCAGCGTTTGGACTCCCGCAATAGGTGCTGAGAACAGTTTCTAATCTGGGTTCAGTTATGCGAGTGAGCCCGGATCAGTATGACGTTGGGAAGGTGTCTTACATCAGAAATAACATCACAGCATCCTAAAGTAAGGCAATGGTTGTGCTATAATGCTGTACTAACATTTGGAACAGCAGTAGTTATCTACCAGGATAAATGGTGGGGTGATTACCATTAAGAGGCTCCATCATAAGTACTGACTCTTAGCTCACCCCATGGTTCGCCAGTATCTAGAAGAAGACAGGTTATGACACTTTGGGTTGTGTAACCCTTGAGCACTGATGAAGTGCACACACCCCAAAATATCATAACATCTTTTCTCTTTACGGATGTTGACTGACCTGCTGTGTGTTGGCAGCATTTTCTCTGTTTATTTCATATTTTTCAGCACTTGCAGTTTTTTTTCCCCTTTTTATTTCACCCGATGGTTCAGTTCATCAGTACGGTGCCCAGTGAGGGACCGAACCACCAACAAACCAGGAAAATCCCAAGTTCAACCACTCACTCTGTCTGTCTGTGTTTGAATGATCTGATCTCAGCTAAGGCAGCAACAGGAGACTGCGACAAGAGAGCATCAACACTTCCGGCCCAGGGACGGGAGAAGTTGTCCAGGTTTCCACCTCTCAATCACAGTACGGTGACAGCTGCTGGAAAATGCGGAGAGGACTGGGTTTGTCTATGATGCCACTTGCAGTTGAATAGCAGTGAACTGCAGTGATCACTATCTAGCGACACAGATGATAAATAGCCCCTTGGGTGAGGAGCTGGAGGACCGACGGCATCGATGCAACCGAATCTTAGACTTCAGATGAGGAGGGGGAAAGAACAATCAGCTCTGTTCCTCTGATATTTTCTTCCCCCAGCACGTGCATGTGTCAGAATCGTGCCAACATTCACTCCGCAGCCTGTTAGAATCATATAGATGAATCATAGAATCATCTATAGAGGGATATGGGCCAAGTGCAGGCAATTGGGACTAGCTTAGTGGTATAAACTGGGCGACATGGACATGTTGGGCCGAAGGGCCTGTTTCCATGTTGTAAACTTCTATGATTCTATGATAGAAAATTTATGGCACAGAATGAGGCGATTCGACCCATCGTGTCCGCGCTGGTCAAAATGAGCCACCCGACCTAATCCCACTTTCCAGCATTTGGTCCGTAGTCCTGTAGGTCACGGCCCTTCAGGTGCACATCCAGGTGATTTTTCAATGAGTTGAGGGTTTCTGCCTCTACCACCCTCTCAGGCAGTGAGCTCCAGACCCTCACCACCCTCTGGGTGAAAAGATTTTTCCTCAGCTTCCCTCTAATCCTTCTACCAATCACTTTAAATCTATGCCCCTGTTGGAGTGGGCACATGTCTCAGTCTGCCACAGCTAACACATCCCCCGCCATGTATGTCACTCTGTTCCTCTGCAGTAATTCAGCAAGTATTAATTCAGACTGAAGTACAGAATAGTGTTGGGTTTGTGTCAGACGGCAGTTCTGCACACATTCAGAAAGTATAGATAAAGCACTCTGCATTTACATAGTCATGAGACACAGTTGTTCATCGGTCAGATTAGGAAGAGCTTTTCGGTAGAACAACTGCTAATCTGCCAGTGAAGGCCGTTGATAGTGCAGATGCTGGCTGTTACTGCACGAACTCTCACTCCATTAATCAAGCCTGGTATTCAGTATTTTATCAAAACAAATTGTAAATGCATCTATTACCACCTACATGTAAATGAGACCTATGCTGGTGAAGTGGCTACTTCAGATGAAAGCTCCAAGCTGCCTCATTTCCATTACTCGATAAATATTAAACAAAGCAGGGCCTTTTAACAAACGGCTTCAAAGTCCAGGACCTGAGTGTTAAGATTGGACTGTTGTGCAGGGAGTACCTGCAACAGGTATAGGCCCATCTCAGGCACCCAACACAAGCTGGTTTCCACAGGGGGGTAATTTTCACCTTCACCACTTGGGCGCTAAACTGGTGAAGCAGATCGCCCGCCCGCCCATTCTAGAACCAGCACAAGTTAAATTTCAATGGGATGAAAGTCAGGCAGGTTCTAGGACAGGTGACAACTCCACTCTGCCAGTTCACCGCCCAAGTGCTGACGGTGAAAATTACCCCCCAGATTTCTACGGGCTCTGATCAGCTTCAATTTGCATGGGCAATTTACACAGTCTTAGGCCCCATTGCTGCTGCCAATCTGCTGATGGTTTTTATATGGTCCCAGCTGTGAAATGGGGCCTGGAACAAAACAGGGCGTTGCTTTATGAAGAGTCTAATTTATGGTGCAGAATATTGCCTATTGGAGTCAGATCTATGATGATCAATAAAATAAAAACTGCAGATGCTGGAAATCTGAAACAAAAACAAAAAGTCCTGGAAATACAGGGCAGGTCTGTCAGCAGCTCCAAAGGCCAGGTTTAGGTCCTGGATACAAGGCCCTTCATCATTCCCAAAATGTTAACCTGTCTTTTCTCTTCGCAGGTACTGTTACAACTTCCCAATCATCAGTGCAAATAGGACTATAAATGATTCATGTCAGGCATGTACCAATGCTTCCATTCTGTCCAGCTGTACACAACAGTGTAACATGAGAATATCCCACACATACAGAACTTTGAATGAGGCAAAATGCATCACAAACATTGAAAGAGACTGAATTTAACCTAGATCAATAGTGAGCTGAATCTGATCTCCCAGGTAAACAGGGTATCTGTGTGGGGGGGGGGGGGGGGAGGGATGAATAATCTATTCATTGCCCACTGCTGTCGTAAGGTAACCTGAGATATCTCGAATGCAATCTACAGCCGTTTCAAGACTTTGATATATCACTGATAAGGTTTCTGTCGCAAAGATTGTAAAAAGGGAGAAATATTCAGAATGTATATACGTGGCTGCACTGACATTGTTATGGGCCCATGGATTGTGGCAGAAACAAGGACCAAATAACGTCTTCCAGAGGGCTACATTATTCAATACTTAATTGCAAGTTTAGTGACAAATGTGGACCAAACCGATTAATAGTTCAAGGCTGCTTGCCCCACGATTTTCTAAAAATGCTTATTTTAAGCACTCTGTCACATTTAGGAACATTAGGAACAGAAGTAGGCCATTCAGCCCTCAGGCCTGCTCCACCATTCAATTAAATCATGGTTGATCTGTACCTCAACTCCATTTTCCCCACCCTTGATACCCTTACCTAATGAAAATCTATTGCCCTCAGTCTTGTTGATTCAGCTTGTCCCATTTTTGAAGAAATCAATTTAAAAATGACTGGATGTTCCTTTTTTTTGGTATAAGGGGAGAAATGCCCATTTTTTCATTTTAATTTACAGCCGGGTAAAGGAGTCACAGGGATGCAGTTCCTGAGATAAGATTTAGTTAGGTGTGGAGGGGGTGCAGGTAACAGAAAGCTAGCACTCATGGCACATCTGCAGCGATGGCCCTTTAACACTTCTCAGGGAGCTGACGAGCCAGTTAACCAGGATAAATTGTTAATGCAAATATGGGGTGTGCAGTTTTTTGTAGATAGTGGTTCAATGAGAACTGAGAAATGTCTGTCAACAGCCAGGGCCCACGGATACTGATAACCTGTTACAGAGAAATTCGAACAGCTTTTCGGCGGGGAAGGATGGCCTTCAAAACTCCTGATGAGGCTCAGACTATATGTCACTCAAAGAGTGACTACGCTATTAACTGCTTGGAGAACCTGGCGGGAGGTCCAAAGGCATCTTAAAGAGCATACAAATATGGCAAGAATATTTCTGTAATGTAACAGCACAGGACATATATGGATGTAAAGGAAAACTGTGGTTATTAAAGTTACTGACAAAAATGATGCATTCGCACCAACATTAACCAGGATGCTACAACCGGATAGGTAAGAGCAGTTCTTTGGAACTGGATAACGGAGGTGGGGTGTTGGGTGAGGATGGTGTGGTCAATCCTGTGAAAGGCAGCAGAGTTACAGTCACAGAGATTGTCATTTGTGACTTTGGTAGGGGCCGTTTAGTGCTGCGGGAGGGTAATTGGAGGGATTCAATCATGGAGTAGTGGGAGAGATGGGCACGGAGCTGGGAAGTGACAACACGTTCGAGACCCTTGGAGAGGAAAGGGAGTGATGGCAATTAGCAAGGGCGGGATTTTTTTTTGAGGGGGGTGATGACAACAGTTTTGAAAGAGTGTTGAAGATAGTGCCTGAGGAGAGGGAAGCATTTACAATTTCAGCTAGCATGGGGGCCCTACAGTGGTGGCTGGTTTTGATACAGGAAAATACAAAAAGCAAAATAATACGGTTTACTAGTTTTCAGAATTTGCTTTGCATGCAGAAATCGCTCAAACTGATGATAGTCACAGGTTGGATAGCTTTGATCAGGAACCACATTTTCAGAAGTTATAAGGTTTTTTAAAAAGCTACATTCATTGTCACATGTTGACAACTGCCAAAGGGCATGAAATGGATATAACTTTGTCTTTTACTAAAAGTAATATAGTAAAATGAACCCCATTCTGTGAAAACAGGAAATCTAACACAGAGCAAGTGAAGGGAGACCTGCAGCAGTAACACAGCACACGCTCGATAAGATCTCTGCAATACCCAAGGCAGCCTGTGTGTTGAGATGTGTTTCAGCAAGAGATGCAAGCTGCATTTAACAATACAGACTGTGGTATTTTAAATGTTACCAGGTATTTTATCTCATCAGACTTCAATGTAAATGGCTCCCCACAGTAATTGGGCAATAGATAAGTGAATACATGTTTATCATGCGTGAAGCCGGCAAGTGGTTAAGAAAGACCCTGATGTAGAAAACAGAGACAAATACAGGTTTCCCATTCATTTTTGCAATCAGACTTTTAAGTTAAAACATCTTTTAATTAATTGCAACGCTTCTTTTTCCAATGGTGTGCCAAACAGTTTTTCCAAGTTATCAGTTTGGCTCACTTGCCAGCACTCTCACCTCAGTCAGAAGGTCGTGGGCTCAAGCCCCATTCCAGGGTTTTGAACATATAACCTTAGGCTGATTTAGGGTGGCTGGACTGAGGGAGTGCTGCATTGTCCGAGATGTTTTATTTCAGATGAGAAGTTAGACTGAGGGCCTCATCTGCCTGTTCACGGAGACACGAAGTATCCCATGGCACTTTTTGTAAAGGGAGTTCTCGGCCGACATTCCCCTCTCAACCAAGGATAGTTTAATATGGTTTCGTGCGCACACTGGCTCCCGCGCTTGCCTACGCAACAGTGACTAGATTTCAAAAAGGAATGAATTGGCTTTGAAGAATTTGGCTGCTCCACAGATGTGAAAGGTGCTATTAAAAGCAAGTTCTTTCATCCTCTTCCCTTCAACAACTCTCTATAAACTCCAAGTTATTGCTTTGGTTATGTTGACAACTGGGGCCTAAGCTCAGGCTCAGCTTTTGAATCCTCGCAGTTCAATGGAGTTGAGCCACTCTGTTTATACTGTTAGACATGGGTCACTAACTAGGCTCGATAGACTAGCTTCTGAGCAGACTGGAAATCTTGAAAATGTAGAGTTGAAACCACCATTTCAAAATATAACAGTCCATCTTTTGCACTTTACTTATCACATGGAAGCATTGCTTAATAACATTAAGCCTTTTAATGAATTTTCCTAAGCAGCAAGGCAAACCTCAGTACTGAAGCTATGCTCCCTACCTCCGTGCCTGTTCCATTCTTGTCCTGACTTGGTAAAAGGTGGAATCCCTGATGCAGCGTGTGTCTGTCTGTGTGTGTGTTCACCATTTCCGCTAGCGTGGAAGTTTCTTTCAACTTCACATCAATTTTCTCCTCTCCCCAAGGCACTGCACTATTAAGTCCAATCCTGTCCTTACACACCATCCATGCACAATTGCCTGGAGTCTCTGTATAACGATTGGGAGTGGAAACTTTGGGTTATTTTATGTCTCCTTGACCTAGGGGCATTGAGGCAGATTGTAGTTACCCTAGCGCTGTCTTAGCACAGCTGGTCAGTGAGGCTCAGCTACTCAATGGATAAACTTACAGGGCGAACTTTGAGCTTTACAGAGATCCTCAGTTTCTTACTGACTAATAATTTATTACATAGTGAGGCCCTTTATGGCTGACAATTCTCACAAAATGAAACATTTTTCCTTTGCCCAGCTTTCTCCTTGTTGAGAATCTTTTACTGGGATAAAGTTCCAGAGGCCAGCCAGTTTCGAACACCTGGCCTAAACAGTAATTGTTTGGGAGAGGCGCTAGGTAAGAGCTCCAATTACAGTGCCCCTTACCACCAACCCCCCCCCCCCCTCCCTCCCTCCCTCCCACCTTTCCTCTGCTAAGATCAGCTGCCGCAGCACTACCGGGAATCAAACCTGGGTCCTGCTGGTTCTCCAACAACTCAAATTTAACATTCTCATCCTCATGTTCAAGTCCATTCAGGGCCTCATCCCTCCCGATCTCTGACCTCCTCCAGAGCACTAACACCCCCCCCCAAGAACCCTGCATTCCTCCAACCCTGGCCTCTTGCACAGCTCCTACTCGCTTCAACCTTCTTGGACTTAATGCTCTGGAATCCCCTCCCTGAACATCTCCAACTACTTTAAGAGCATCCATAAAACCTACCTCTATTACTAAGTTTTTGGTCACTCCTCCAAGTAGCTCCTTTGGCGGCACCATTTTTGTCTGATTATGTTTCGATGAAGCACTTTGGGGTGTTTTTCTACGTTCAAGACACTGGATAGTTGCAAGTTGTTGTACGGGTCAGATGCTCAATCATCTTTTTCAGTAACTGTTTTGAAAGATTGGCATGGAGATGATGGGTGGTATAGGGATCGGGAAGAGAAAGAGAGGACATCTGGGTTTGTGGCTACTGCCAGTTTATATTGACATGCAACTGAATAGACACCAACATTGAACCTATTCCCTGAGGGGTGTCTGGGCTGTTGACAATTCATAGTAACAGAGGTCAGATTGCAGTCAGTTCTGGGCAGAACCCAATGTCGGTTTGTCACTGTAATCACCATGGTGATGCTTGCAACTTCACAGGAGCCGGGGACAGAACAATAGGAGATTCTGAACAGTAGTAATGCGATTATTTACTGCGAATTTTGTAACCATTCTCTATGCTGGAAATACACAGGACAGTCAGCACTTGCAAAGAGAAAAAGACAGATGTTGACACTGCACCAGCCTCTTCCCTTTACAGATGCTGACTGACCTGCTGTGCGTTTCCAGCATTTGTAGTTTTTCTTCCTTCTACATTCCTACGTTATCCAAATCATTAGCGTTCCCGCTGGCTCAATGGATAACTGCATTGCCTGCTGTGATGTTTAACTGCAAGACCAGCAACAACCTGGGTTCAACCCCCAGTCTGTAGTTGGTGATATCTCAGGCAGGCAGCAGTAGAGGGCACTATTATTGGCCTCATGGACCAGAAACGAGGACAGGAGAGAGGTTCAAATTCCTCTTCCTGATCACTATGCAGTGACCCTTACTGGAAAGTGCTCGAGTTAGTGTTGATAGGATCAGTCCCAGCTGTGATGCCCTCCATAGTCAAATAGCCAAACACAGTGTCAACTACTTGCATGAAGAATGGACACTAGGGTGAGGTACTGAAGAACTGCTGGCTCCCATAGAACTGTATTCCAGTATGTGTCTGTGCCTTAGAAGGAAGAACACACCTGGGGGGTAAGAGAAAGAGAGAAGGGAAAAAAGCTACAATAACAAGAAACTGGCCAGTAATGAAATTATTTATATACATGAGGCTTCAAATGTACCTTGTATGTAGGTCCAGCAAGGGTCACTGTATAGTAATCAGGAAGATACATTTTCTCCCCTCCCCCTTTCTAGTGCTGCGGCCAATAATAGTGCCCTCTAGAAAAGTCACAAAGATCTGATTCTCCATCTAGACCCCTCCTCACATCCACTCCTGAACAATGCACGATGTTCAATTCTAGAATCATTTGATCCTTTTTACTGGAGCTGTATCAGAATATACGTCACTACAGGAAATGTAATTATATAGCATCACAAACCAGTACTTTCAAACATAAAAATACTCCATCAATTTTAAAATGTGATATTTTGGATTTTTTTTTTAAAAAGTGAGAACAACTTAAAATAAACTGCATCTCACGACAAAACCAAGCTTTAGAAACATTAGTTACACTCGGTTATCGGTACAACTCTCTACTGCCATCTGTTGGTAGTAAACGTTCTCTGACTGTGCTTCTCCTTCCAAATGTCACAATCCAGACACCATCACACGGTTACAGATGTAAAACAAAATTAAGATGCTGGTATCTTCTGACCTGAAACGGACAAGCACATTCTAATCTGCAAGATTCCGTGAGCAATCAACAATTTAACATCCCTTCTTTCAGCAGCACATCTTGCCCCTACAAAGGAGCTCAATAATCTTTTGGCTTTTCTGTTTTTATTTCACATTTCCAGCAAATGGGAGCTTTTTTATTTGAACAATTAAACTGATTGACCAGAGCCTGTTTATTTAACAACTAAACTCTGTGACGTTAAAAGGGATACAGTTCCATGTTAGCATAATAGATAGGTCAATTTCCAGTCTTTATAAAGCAGTGTATCGTTCAACTGTGACCAGCACCAGAGTTCAGCTTGTATTTTATTACTATTGAAAACTTAAAGATGCCAAAAGACACAGAAAAGGGTTACCATAAACTCTACAACGACAATAATCACCTGTAAATCCCTAGTGCTATTTGGTGAGCTGTGGAACTCGCCAAAGAGGGATCACGTGATCTAAGGATTCTACAGAAAAAATGGTTAAGAGTTCATTCTTTCTCACTGCTCGAAAAATACACCAGCCAAGAGAGGGGTGGGGGTGGAGGGGTTGGAGATCAGAAGAAAGGATGCTTTGCCCGGTGCTGTGATCTTAATGGCTTATATTGCACTTTTTAAGTTTGATTGTGCCGCCTTAATGCAGCTTCTCAGTTAATTGCAAGGTTTCATTGGAAGTTGGGGCAGGTCACTTGTCATTTGCCTCAACTACGGTGTGAATCAAAGGAGATGGGAATCTGAAAGGGGGGGATGGAGCATGTTTATTTAAATAAGCTCTTCCTGTGGTGTGTTCCTTCCTGCTGCTACAATTAAAAAAAAAACAAAGTGCACACAAATTTCACAATGTGCTTATTGAGGCATTTCTAGCAAATCACTTACTTTTAGACCAGTAACTTTCCATCCTGAACTGAAAAACACATGCAGCAGATCACACAAAGAGCACTGTTCCTTTATGTAAATAACAGTATCTGAAAAATCACAAACACACCTTTCTAGTAAAATCCTTATATAAACTTTGGGTGAAGGACACAATTCTGCTTTCTCCACAATTGCTCACAATGCAGAATCATGTTTATGTAAATGGTTCCTGGGATTGTACCTGAATACAAGAAAATCCTTCAAATATGTTCTTGGCACAGTATCAAATGGACTGGCTCTTAAAGTTTCTTTTTGCAGGACAATTTTGTCCCAGATGGTTAAGTGTGCCATTTGAGACATGTCCGCAAGTAAGCGACCCAGCAGGAGGGCTGATGGAGACATCAAAACCTGCCTCGGGGGCAGATTACACTGGGTGCCTCTGATGATGAAAATGCTAGCGACCCATGAAACCAAGTGGTTCTCAGTTGACTGGACTTGCATTGGATTTGCAGTCTAGGCTCTGGCGGAGGGCAGACTCACTTCAGCCTGCCGGTACACTCAGCAAATACATTTGCGGTACTGCTGATCTGTACAACTTTCCACAACAGGGAGGTCTGCAACCAGATCAACTAGGTCGTAACTGAATACCCAATGGAATTGTCTCAATTACAGAACAGTCTCTATTAGAAAAGGCTCCGTAATACAAGTGGCACGGGACATCACAGCTGTCACTACTGTAGAATCCTACAAAATGCACATCTGTTTATGTACAGGGTGCAAAATCAAAACTGTTTCCATCAATACATCTGAAATCTGATCAAATTAAAATTTGAAGATTGGCCACAATGAACAAGCTTCTGTGAAAGCTGATCCACCAGCAAACACCACAAGCTCAGTATTGACCAAACTGGGCTACAAAGATAGGAATTATTCCCATCTGGCTAGGGTTGTGCACTATAGCCATAACTAAAGAGCTGCTTCTCAACCCCCCTTCCCGTCACTGAAAAGCCTTTTAATCGCTCTTCCAATAAAGCTGGGACACAGTGCCATGGGCATCAGCAGCTCTCAGGCACCATTCCTCACCTGTTAGCTTAGACAGTACTGGGATGGTGACTGTGGAAGGCATCACAGCAGAGGCAAGTCCTGTCCTCACACAATGACACCAGAGACCTTTCCAGTGAAAGTTTTTCCATTCCACCCCTGGAGCAATGAGATCAGTTGTTGTGCCCCTACCTCACAAACTGAGGATCGAATCTGGGACATCCCTGGTCTGCATGGCTCAATTCCAAACTGAGCAGTGCATTTAGCCATAAAACTATCCAAGGAGCTACTGAAGAAGCTTAATGTACAACTTAAGTAAGCTCTAGTGTCAGCTCAGCTCATTGGTAGCACTCTAGTCACTAAGTCAGAAGGTCAAGGGTTCAAGCCCCATGACTTGAACACAGAGTCTAGGCTGACATTCCAGTGCAGTACTGAGGGAGTGCTGCATTGTTGGAGATGCTGTATTTCAGATGAAACATTAAACAGAGGCCACATCTGCCTGTTTAAGCAGATGTAAGTGGTCCCATGATACTATTCGAGGAGCAGTGGAGTTCTCCTGGTACCCTGGCCAACATTTATCCATTAACCAACACTACCGAGACAGATTAACTAGCCATGCATCCCATTTGCTGTTTGTGGGACCTTGCTTGCACAAATTTAATGCCTTGTTTTCCTTCATAAAAACAGTGGCTGCACTTAAATAGTAGCATATTGGTTTTGAAATGCTTTGGAACATCCAGAGGAAGTGAAAGGCATATAAAATGCAAGCTATCTCTTTCACACCCCTGCCCACAGACCTATATTGGTTTGCAATATGCAGTTTTAGATTAATTTTTTTTATAGATGTATAAGCTTCCAAGGAACACATGTAATTTTTTTTGCCTTGGCTGCATATGCACATTCCTAACAACTGGAGTTCCAGGTACTGAGTCCACTTAGAATAAAATGTTTACTAGCCACATTACTGGCTTCACCATTGCATCTGGCATTGCTAAAATAAAATAAATACTTGTGTATATAAAGTGCTCTACCACATCAACACATCTCAAAACTGTTTCACATGATGAATCACTTTTGCAGTCCAGTCACTTATGTAGGCAAACACAGCAGCTATTTTGCACCACCAATGTCTTACAACAGCAATGAGATAAAAGGCAGAACTTGGTTTCATCTCAAACAGCGAAGAGGGCGTTCTACTTCTGTGGCTACTGAAGTGTATTCAAGGTCTAACCTTCAGTCTCGCCCAAGGTTTGTATCACAGATTTAACAACAGTGATGAAACTGTTGAGCAGCTCTTCGCTGCTATTCTCCTGTTTAACAGTAATCTGTAGGTCCTTCTTGCCTGTTTCAATTAACAGTTCGGTCAAAAACAGCGACCCAGTCTCATTTCTGGCAAACAGGTACGCCTTCCAGGGCTGGGCTCCTGCTCGGCTGATCGCAACGGGCTGGATGTGAACAAACTGAAAGGCAGACTGGATGGCATCGGGGTGTGGATCTCTGTGCCAGTCCACAGTCACAACTTTAGCAGCTTCCAGACGCGCCCAGTACTCCTCAAAATGCTCCGGTGATAGCTGGGCACTGGTCTCCAAACTGACTGATCCAGAGCCTAGGACTATCTCATCTCCTTGCTCTGGGCTTGAGTCTTTTCAGAAAAAGAACACAGAAAGAATTACACCAGGCACTTCTTACAAAAAGCCAACACAGCAGAACACACAAAACTAATGTGAAACAATGCACATTATTGGATAGGAAATGCCTTTTTTGCCTCTCTCCTGTAGGTAGCTGCTCGTGCAGAGATATCAAAAGTTCCAGGATTCCTTCAGTACCTTGCCAAAGTAGACATTCTTCACGCGTGAGCCTAGACAGCAAGTGTCAGTAGGGTATTCAACTGTAGGGGGCATCACTGCCAAGCCCTTTTCTCAACTAATGCCCATACACAAGCACTTTCCAACAGGAGCAACTGGATAGTGATCAGCAAATTATTTCCCCTCCTTAGCCCAGGGACACTATGGCCAATTATAGCATCCCAAGCGCTGCCCCAACTGAGATCAGTTAACTCAGCACAGGCTGATCAAATCTGGGACATTCTGGTCTATACAGCTTCATATTGCATTGGTGCCACCTCTCCCCACTAGATTTCTGGGGGCAGCTGAACATTTAAAGCATGGTGAAACAAAGCAGCGTGGATACAAAATTGGCTAAGGGACAGAAAGCAGAGAGTAGTGGTGAACAGTTGTTTTTCAGACTGGAGGGAAGTGTGCAGTGGTGTTCCCCAGGGGTCAGTATTAGGACCTCTGCTCTTTTTGATATATATTAATGAACTGGAGTTGGGTATAATTTCAAAGTTTGCAGATGACACAAAACCAGGAAATGTAGTAAACAATGTGGAGGATAGTAACAGACTTCAGGAGGACATAGACAGGCTGGCGAAATGGGCAGACACATGGCAGATAAAATTTAATGCAGAGAAGTGCAGTGATGCATCTTGGTAGGAAGAATGGGGACAGGCTAAATGGTACAATTTTAAAGGGGGTGCAGGAACAGAGAGACCTGGGGGTGCACATACACAAATCTTTGAAGGTGGCAGGACAAGTTGAGAAGGCTGTTAAAAAAGCATATGGGACCCTGAGCTTTAATAGTGGCAGAAGGGTCAGTAACCAGAAGACACAGATTTAAGGTGATTGACACGAGGAAACATTTTTTTTTAACGTGAGTTGTAATGATTTGGAATGCACTGCCTGAAAGGGTGGCGGAAGCAGATTCAATAGTGACTTTCAAAAAGGAATTAGATAAATACTTGAAGTGAAAAGATTTACAGGGCTATGGGGAAAGAGCAGGGGAATGGAATTAATTGGACAGCTCTTTCAAAGAGCCAGCACAGGCACGATGGGCCAACTGGCCGCCTCCTGAGCTGTACCTATGATGCCACATTTTTTTTTACTGTAAATGTCACCCTTTAAATATTTTATGCAAAACTCTAGCAAGATGCATTAAAAGATGCAAAGTGTCTTCGGATCATCAACACATCAGACAGCTGTGTCTATTGATTCCTTACCTGTCTCATCTGAATTTACTGCTGATATCCGTAGGATTTCTAAGGAATTCTCTTTCTGTGCTGTTAAGCAACTCCAATATTCTCGACCATAGATCGGAATCAGTGTGTTAAAGTCTTTTGCCCAGGCACTGACTGGCTCGTTGGCTTGACCACTTATTACGCCCAAGGATGGATCAGAGCTCGGCCCACAGACTACTCGCTTGACCTCTTCAACTCCTTGCTGAAGCAGCCGATAATACAGCAGACCACGATCACGCACAGCCATATCCAGCTCCTCCTCTGTCAATAAATCAACAAATGCATGTGGTGAGAATAGCAGCAAGTGGCGTGGTTAATCTTAGAAAACCCAGTTGCTAGCTTAGTTAGTAAATGCATTGCCAAGTTTAAATTGTACCATAAACCCAGTAAGACATTTGAAGAATCAGGCTTAACTGTGCTGCACCTACAGTTGTTGAATAGGCCACCAACACTCACTGGTAAGACTCACACATAATAATGGTCTTTTGGACAAAGTACTGGAGGGTGACCAGCACATGTGGAACCAAGGAAGGGTTTCTGGAGGGGAAAGGGGAAAATTGGCTGGGAGGCGTGGGGAGGATAAAAATTTGGGAAGCAACAAACTGTCAACAGGAACAAGTTAAGGTCTAGGAAATTGCAGCCTATAAATTCATAGGACCCTCCAGTATATTTTGTTTATTCTGGACATTCTATTTCATATCAGGAAAAGTTCAGTGGTTACTTCAACAGGGAAAGAAGAATTTCTAGAGGAACAACCCCTCCACATTTCTCCTCCCAATGCCTCTTTGAGAATTACATGATCGTGAAAATATTCATTACCATTTAGGAAAATAACATCCAGCTCCCACGTAGACCTGCCATTTTGGGTTTCTTCCTCTCCAGGCCAGCCCAGCTCAGTGAGCGTGCCACCTACCTGACTGATGGGTGGTTTTCCTGGGCTCGGACTGCCAGGCTGATCCAAAGTTGCAAACCTGGTTAAAGTGCATTCAGCCTTTTTTTTGGGACTTAGGTATCTCTTCCCCGTTGATGTTGCTGCAGCAGGCCAGAGGGAAGGAGACTTGAAATTCACAGTTTTGAAATAAGCAGTAACGAAGGTTTCTATAACTAGGTTCTTGTTTTGTCATGAACAGTAGAGGGAATACTGTGAATAAGACTGCTCTCCTTATGCTTGCCTGCTCTTTTAATCTTAAATCACAAAAAGCCGCCAACACTTTACTTCACCCTTTGCCTCATGCCCGGCTGCTGCCTTTGCACATCTCAAAATACTGACTCAAACCAAATAAACAATGTCCACGCTGACCGATAAAGAATTTGCCAACAATGTGAAGCCCCACATCTAAAGAACCCCCAGCGACACCTTTGCATCAAGTATCTGGAAGTTCCTCCTAAATAGTTCCTTCCCCCCAGTACGTGTCCCACAGCAACCGTGCCTCAATGAGACATGGGTGCAAGTAACAAAATACACCAATTTGTAATAGTCATCCGAAAAGATCACGTAATAATGAAGTGAAACTACTGCAGAGTTACGTACCTGAGGTTATTTCTGATTGCAATCAGGTTACAGATTCTTCAACCTTTTTTTCCCCCACTGTAAGCTCACATACTGAAGAATGGCCACTGGTGTCAGGCACCCATGGGACCAAATCCCAAGCAGGGCCTTTAGGACAGGAAGGGGAGAAAACTGCCACTGCTCCCCCCACCCTCAAAAGCACACAGAGCTAACCCCAATGACAGGTATTCAAGCGATTCTGCCATTAGCGCTATCCTTACCGATAACATAATACAGCAGTCTGCCCAGCACATCTTGACATTCAGCTGGTCGACTCAGGAACAGGCGTACCATCGCTGTGAGCAGCTCCAGCTTCACTGTGGCACAGGTCTCCATTTTCACATTATCCACAAACTCCTCCAATACATAGGGAGCATTGGGAATGTGCTCTCCGTGCATCCCGAGCAGCCAGATTAGGGCCTGCTTCCCCTGGTTTTGGTCGGGGGGGGGGGGGGGAAGAAAGAGAAGAGAGGGAGATTTAGTTAATTTGTTTAGAACAGAATCATTCCCATAAACATTATTTTTAATCCTGCACGTCTCCATGGGCTAAGCGGCCCTGCAACAACTTGCACAAATGTTATTCATTTTGAGAGTGTTGGCAGGCTATTCTGCCGGGGGATATCATACCTGAGCCCAATCTTGACCTTATCTGACATCCACACAGATTCCAAGAGGCTACTGAATAGTAATCAGCAGTGGAAACCCTAGCTTATTTTCCCCCTGCCCCTTCCCAGCCTAGGGACAAGACCAAATGCAATGACTTGGCTAAGATTGGCTAAATCAGGTTTTGAACCTGGGACGTTCCAGGTCTGTGAGATTGGCTAAACCAGGTTTTGAACCTGGGACGTTCCAGGTCCGCATGGTTCAGTACCATGGCACGAGGTGAATGCCTATGCAGGCCATCAAAAGACTTAAAAAAATAAATAAACAAACTGCTACCTCATTTACGTTAACCTACCTCACTGTCGTGGATGTTCTCCTCGCAGCCTGGTAGTGCCTGACACACAGTCATTGTACACTGGGGACACAGCCATACAAGGTCGCGAAAAGTTTGAATGACAGCTTAAGACAAAGAGAGCGAGAGACAGTTTAGTTTAATATTGATTAACCTAATGGCAGGACACTGGAAGAGTGCTGTACCTGAAGTAATGTGTTCCTGCTTGAGGCCCAGCAGCCCCGTTAGAATAACCACACACTTTTCACTGTACATCCGTGCAATTCGACCTAGGAAACACAACACATAATTCACATAATTAAAGAGAATGTGATGGAGAAGTTCCCTGTATTAACATTAAGATATACTTTCCATAATACTTTCTGGTCCATATTAACCCAAAAGCACTAGTTACAGCATTTGTGCCACCTGTATGAAGTTCTTTATTCAGCAGGACAAGGGTTAAAATAAACTTGAGCTGTCAATGGCTCAGCTGGTTAAGGCAGCAAATAAGTGGGCTTTACAGACATGGGAAGTTCCTGCTTTGATCCCGTGTCTGTGCTGAGTGAGCGAATCTCAACCAGGAACATCAATAGGACTGTCAAAACTGGCCCATGTGTTCTTGAACCAGAGGGACATAAAACAAGGCCTGGGCTCCCGATCCTGCTTGCTATCCAGTGATTTTTGTTGGAAGTGACTGTGGAGACATCGGGTAAATGTTGAAGGGGAGGGGGAAGAGAAGGTCGGTGGTGACAGGGGTCAGTGGTGATCCACCTGCCAGCTGACACATTCTACATAGGCTCACACAAGTACAGCCCACCTGCGTGAGGTACCAGAAGGTGACCCCACAAGGAATCAACACCCTTAGATGGGGGAAGAGGACAGAAAATTGGGAGAAATAAAATAGAGAGAGAGAATACATTAATAGAGAAGGGGGTCCAGTTCAGTCAATAGTTCAGTGTGTTACTGCATGTGTTGTGGTACTCAGCTAAATTGTCAAAGGATGGGAAAATCCTGATCAACCGTAGAGTGCTTTGGTCAGACCATACCTTGTGTGCTATGTCCAGTTCTGGTCCACAAGAAAAACATTCAAGCACTGGAAGCAGCGCAAAGAACAGCCATGAAGCTGATACCTAATGTCCCTAGGAGATGTGAGGAAAGACGAGAGAAATGGGCTTTTCAGCCTAGAGAGGGGACATCAGGGAGGTAATCATATAGAAGTTTATAAGATAGTTAATAGTATGGAAAAAGTAAACACAGATTATTAAATTGCAGGAGTAGGACAAGGGGACTCAGGTTCAAACTAGTAAAAGATAAATTTAGGACCGATGTCAGGAAATTTTTGAGTGCTCAACACATTGAACAGACTCCCAGATAGAGTAGTGGAGGCAAAAGCCTGGAATCATTTAAGAAGCAATTGGATGCTGCAATAAGGGGCACTGTAAGTTCTCTCTCGATTGTTGGGCCAAATGGTATCCCTCATCTGTAATTACCTTGCAATGCTGCAACTGCCTCCAAAGCTTAAAAAACATTTCTCCAAATCCATGCTACAACTCAGAGACCTTGTTATCAAATGAACACATTTCAGTCCAAGAGACCTGATACTGTCGACCTCAAAATTTACCAAATTAGCAGGCATACGAGGACTATAAATCACTATAATTACAACAGAGCGGCAGTACCAAGGTCCTGTTGGTAGCACCGCTGTGAAGTGATTATATGTAGCTCAGCAGCACCACCAGCAGGAACTTACTGGTATAACAAATAGAGTGTCCGACAGAAATGGAATCAAATGATGTTGGTAGCTGAACACAAGATTTCTCTGGTAATTGAGAAAAACGCCGCCCTTGGCCTGGGTGTATGTGTGTGTGTGGACGGTTGCTGTTTGCGAACTCGCAAAGTGCAGTGGCATGTGTATACAACTGCTGAGAGGTTTGCCCATGCTCAGAAGTTCTGGGCTACAGCTGTTTGTGCCAATCGAGTGTCTCTACACTAAGATCAGTACCCACATGGTATTTCCCAGAAGAACCTAGGGCCGGCAGGTCTGCTAATGGTGGGGGGGTAAACTGGCCCAGGTTGGAAACAGAGCAGGTCAAAGCCCTCTTCCCCCATCCCATACACTGTGCTGCTCAGAAGTGGGTTCGCACCTGTGAATAGTGCAGCCGAGCCAATACAGCGAGATGCAACCCTTTTCCCATTCTTAGCTTTACAACCAAAAAAAATTGGGGCCCTCAGATGAATTTGTGTGCACTTTACCTCAGTATAAATTAGGGGTAATATATGAATGTTGGTTTTTTTTTTAGGTAACTATCCAATTGGATTCAGAGGACAGGTTGAAAGGTGTGAACGTGCAAAATGGATGGTTTCTTTCACCTATATTTAAAATGGCCATCTGGGCTAGCTCTACAGAAATGTCAGTGCAGTAGGTCTGAAGTTCCTCAAGTATCTGCTGGACATTCTCATCGTTCACCAGGTCACGCAGGATCTCCATCTTCTGGTATTTGATGTAATTCGGTTCAGAGTACGTGCAGAAGAACTTCTTGTAGTGGCTGCTGAAGTGTCCAGGCAAGCTACGGAGGATCTCCCGTGCGTGACACAGGCCCAGGAAACACAGCTCGTGACATTCAGAGGTGCAGACAGTCAGCAACGGCCCTTTAACTCTTTCCAGAATGTCCATCTGCACATTGGGGAAATCTTCGGCCAAGAGGAGGAAAAGTTTGGTGGTTGCCACGACAACACTGGGATGGCTGCTCTTGAGAAAGCCATCAAGTATGTTCAGAATAGCGAATACTTCATCTTCAGCTCGGGTCCTGTAGCGAACCAGGAATGTCAGCACTTCACTCTGCCCCCAGTGATCCAAGTCTTTCATTCTAAACAAAGACATAAAATGGAGTAGAATGCCTTAATAAAAATGCACCATCACTCTATCATTTTCCTTCTCATCCTCCCCACCCCAAAACTTTGTCCTCCTTTCCTAAAAGCACATACTTGTGCTAGGGTATTGTCCCACAGGCACAAGCCACTCTTCTGTACTTTGCCCAAAAGGTACCCAGATAATGAGTGCTGGGAGGCTATTTAAACATAGGGGGCATAACAGGCGAGTCTAATCCTGCCCTCACGCACATGCACTTTCCAGCAGGAGTCACTTGATAGCAATCTGGATTAGAAACCTTCCACCCGGAAAGCTCAGCTAGGTTTGGTAAAGAGTCAGCCAGGGTGCTCACTCTTGATGACTATCTAGTAACTCGTGCTTGATAGTATGGATGGCAGGGGATGATCAGGCGCCACTATAGTACCCCCACCCTCCCTCCCTCCCTCCCTCTTTGTCAGGGGTATATGTATTATAACTGTAGGATGCAACCTGTGGAACAATTCAGAAGCTCTTCATTGCCACCATTTTGACAACAGATTAAAGAAAAATCTCCTACTGTATCGCCCCAAAAAGAGAATACTGGACAGCACTTCTCAAACCCACGACCTCTACCATCTAGAAGGACAAGGGCAGCAGGCGCATGGGATCACCAACATCTGCACGTTCCCCTCCAAGTCACACACCACCCTGACTTGGAAATATATCGCCGTTCCTTCATTGTCGCTGGGTCAAAATCCTGGAACTCCCTTCCTAACAGCACTGTGGGAGAACCTTCACCACACAGACTGCATGGGTTCAAGGTGGCGGCTCACCACCACCTTCTCAAGGGTAATTAGAGATGGGCAATAAATGCTGGCCTTGCCAGCGACGCCCACATCCCATAAATGAATTTTTAAAAAAGGATGGGTAGCAAAGGAATTTTATTAGTTTTTTTTTTAGGTGTTGTTCTCACATGCAACATTTAAAACATGTCAGTGCAACAGAATAGAACAAACCTGTTTAAAAGGTGATGTGCAATTGGCTTGTTGATGACTACACCCCCTTCATGTTTCAGGATTTCCTCCAACGCTCGCAAGCAGTTCACCATAACAATGGGGTCCGGGTCACGCAGCATAGCATACAGCTCATTTACTACTGCTCCATCTGTGGGGGGGGGGGGCGGGTGGGGGAGCACACAAACAACAGAATAATCCCAAACTACGCGCTATGATCAAAACAAGGCTTTGAACAGGATTCCTTTTTTCTCCTCCTCCAACTTCCACCCTCCTATTCTGAAGGCCCACTCTATCTTCACTCACTACCACCTTGTCCGAGATCAACTAACTTGACACAGATTTAGGGATCATACTTAAAACCCTTCTGGTCCGTATGACTAAAGAGCTGATTATAGATTATAAGTCATTACGCACATTCTGATTTTACCAAAAAGGAACCTGCAGTGAACAACACTTTCAGCCAAGTTTGGCTGTCCCCATGCAAGGACTTTTATAATAAAAAAGTACAGTAACAAGACCTCGCTCAGGTAAATCTGATTGAGTTTTAAATGATCATCTTGAGCATACTGTCACACCCCCAAAAAACTGTAAATCTGTAAAATACTTTAATAAAAGGAACAGATTGCTTTTCTACTTACCAACTTCTGTGTCTCCCTGAAGATTCTGCATTTTAGCACAACCCAGGACTGCTGCTCGCCTGACATAGGATGCTTTATCTCTTAATCCGTTCAATATTGGCTGCTGAATGTACTCGCTTATACCAGGCATTCTAAACAAAAGACAGAGATCACTTGCTCAGACTCACAGCGATCCTGCACTTCCTCTCTGCTGTTACAGTTGCACAGTCTAGTTATTTTTCCAAGCATTAAGAATTGACCAGTACTTTTGGTACCATGTGATGCAGTACGTCAGATACCAGCACACGGTCCATGAAGTCACCCTGTTTGTAAAGCACTGTCCTCTGTTGCCATCAGTCTGATAGATGGATTCCCCCTCCCATCCACAGTTACGCATTGTGTTATACCACCACTCCCTGCGTCTGACTTCAAGAGGACAGATTCCGCCCTACTGAATTTCTTCCCCTCACCCCCAACGTTCTCCCATTTTCCCTGAAGATGTTGACTCTTTATGAGGCACGGAGCCAGCAGTCTCCAGCACTGCTCTCAAATGGCCATTCTTTATGTGTGTTTAGCACCAGGCTCCATGACTGAGGGGGGGGGGGGGGGGGAGCGAACTGTGAGGTACACAGCGCCACGTATTATAACATTTTTATATAAAATATTAAAATTGTGATAACACTAAGACATTGATTTGCTATTTGTAACTGTAAATCTACTAACTGTTACTGATACAGGACAGATGAGAAGGCAAGAATATAATGAAATTAAGTCTTTCCCCCTCCTCTGCTGAGGGAGAGGACTTTTGCAGGCTGCAGTGCTATGAACTCCGACAGTCATCTATTACCTCACCCATCTGGCTATTCTTCCTTTGTGGGCCTGGGCTCTGAGCATTGGCAGGTTTTCAATCACAGCAAGCGGTACAGCCCAAACAATAGCCCTGAATCTCAAGGTTAATGCTCTGGAGATACACGAGCTCAGCAATGCAAGTTGGGGCTAACTATTTAGTTTTTTTTGGGGGGGGGGGGGGGGGGGGGGGGCTGTTCCTATGTTTCTCCTCCCCCTTGACACAGTTGTTACAGAAGTAGGCAGATGGAGAGGAAGATACAATCCATTGGAATTCCCACTAGTTCCACTTTTGGGGCTCCCAGCATACTTTACGCCTGCATGAAGTGGACAATACAATACACCGTACTGGCCATGTGATAGGAGTGGGGCCCACTAAGTTTAGAAAGGCCCGTTTCCACACGGTAGCCAGTAGCAAAGCAACCAGCTGTCCTAAGGACGGTGACCTTCTTGGAAACTAGCTAATTTTTTTTCCCGCACTGAGGGATTTTTCAGCTGGACCTGCCAGCAGTTGAGCTCATCAGCTGGTCAATGCTGCAGTTTCCTCTCCTCCCCACTAGCAGCCACCCCAATTGCACTGATACTGGCAGAGGTTCCCATCCATCCTCCCACTTTGTTCAAATTGCCAAGCCAGCAATTCAGACCGGGTCAGGGGGTATATCTGGCCAGCACCCTAGAAATCCTGATCAGCCACTGTGGCAGAGCGGTGTTACATATTTAGGACCACATGGACTCTCCAACAAGAATAGCCCAAAAGCGAGCAAGTCTTATCACTAGACAATTCTCAGAGTTGCAAAAGAATCTTAAAAAAAGTGGATTGGGGGACTGGGAAGTGGAGTAGTTAGACACTGGGCATTCTATTCTGGGATCTGGGTATATGTCAAGCTCAGACTGATGGGAGAAATGTTTTTTTGACTGAAAGGGTCCTATACAGCATATGGTCAGTCTCAAAAACAATTCTTAGTGAGCATTGCAAAATTACACTTAATTTGGCATAATCACTAAGGGGCCCAAGAATGACTACTGAAGAACATGGAAACAGGTTATGCTGGTACAAAGAGGGACTGTTCCCTAGTGTCTGGGAGCAAGACATGTTGGAGTAGAATAAAAGGAGCATTACTTTGCTTTTAACCATATTAATCAGAGTTGGGAGTGCTTCATGCTGACACTGGGCACATGAAATGGAAAAGGTTTCTTCACCATCTGTCATCCTTTATCTTGATTGGCACAAAACAAAATGCAGCTCAGAACATCGGAGGCTACAATTCAGGACAGTAGTGACATTAGGCACCATTTTACTGCACTACTGAACTACAAGTAGCAGGCTTTGCTAGGAGGATTCAAACACTTAAGTCAACCCATCAATTTTCACCCCAAAATAAACCCAATCCCATCAGCCTTTATTTAGTGGGAAGGTTTCATAGGAACAGTTTTGGTCTCCTTACCCAAGGAAGGGTATACTTGCCTTAGAGGGGGTGCAATGAAGGTTCACTTGATTGATTCCTGGGATGAGAGGATTGTCCCAAGAGGAGAAATTGAGTAGAATGGGCCTATCCTCTCTGGAGTTTAGAGAATGAGAGGTGATACCAGTGAAACATATAAAATTCTTAGAGGGCTTGACAGGGTAGATGCTGACAGGATATTTCCCCCTGACTGGAGAGTCAAGAACTAGGGGTCATAGTCTCAATATTAAGGGGTCAGCCATTTAAGACCAGGACGAGGAAAGATTTCTTCACTCAGAGGGCTGTGAACCTTTGGAATTCTCTACCCCAGAGGGCTGTTGATGCTCAGTCACTGAGTATATTCAAGATTGAGATAGATAGATAGATTTTTGGACACTAAGGGAATCAAGGGATATGGGGATAGTGGAGTTGAGATAGAAGATCAATCATGATCTTACCAAATGGTGGAGCAGGCTCGAGGGGCCGTATGGCCTATTCCTTATGAGTGGCCATTCAATTAGATCATTAGATGATCTGTACCTCAACTCCATTTACTTTGCTATACTTCATCTGTAGAGTTTTGATAGCAAAATGATAAAAGCATCTATAAAGAACAAGTTTGCCCTCTCACTAGAAGTGGTGCACAGGGGGGACCTTTCCCCCATTTGCTATACAACCAAATTTCCTGAATGATAAAAGTCCGTTATCCAAATACACTTGTCCAAAAGCAGACCAGCCGTCAACAAACCTCAGACTGCACATGCTCCTTAGAGCCAGCCCCCTGACCATGGGGTTGGGGTCAGTACAATCTTTCCGCAGTGTGTTGATGGCCAGAAGCGCCAGGTTGGGTTTCAGCGCGGCGTAGGTGCACATGTACAAATAGACCAGCTTCTTCTGCACGATGTCCACGGTGGCGCTGGCCTTCACCATCTCCATGAAGAGAGCGGACACGTCCAGCCCCTGGGTCATGAAGCGGATCACTTTCAGGACCACGTTCCTGTACCTCAGCCTGTCCGCCTGGATACTGGGGTTGGACAAACCCCGCCGCAGCTCCTTCACCGTGTCCTCGGAGCCGTAGTACGGCATGTCCCGGCCGGCGGTCTAACTCACAGACACAACAAGAGTTTCGGGCCTCGGGCCCCGGGCCCCCGGCGCAGGCTCCCCTCGCTCCTCGCCGCACAGGCCCGTTAGGACCCGCGGGTGGCCGCTCGGAAGCCGCCCATTCCCCGCGGGCTCCAACAGTCCCGGCGGGGCCTCACTCGGTCCGGGGAAAGAGGGAGGCCGCGTCTCACCCCGGCGGGTTTTAGGCCGATTTACAGCCCCGCCCTGGATTATTATAAAGTCCCCGGACCGCCGCCGCTCCTCACCCCCACCCCGGCCCCAGCAACGCACACCGCAAACTCCCTCAACCTCATTGGCCCACCCGACCAGTAAAACTTATCTTGATTGGTCTTTTTAAAAAAAACACAACAAGTAACACGCGCGGCCAAGAGTGCACCTTGTCGCTTGACTGTGGCTCTTCCGCCCCCTGCTGGTTGGAAATGATGGGTCAGAACTTGCTGTGACAGAGTGAGACTTTAGTTCCACCTGCCCGGGTACCCCTTCAGCTCGAAGTGGGAGCTGATAACTTGGCAGCGAGGGAAACAGGGCATCTGGGACCCGAGTGAACAGGGCAAGCAACTGGGTATCTCCTCAATCAATCAGATGGAAGGATTGAGAAATAAACAGCGCAAGGACTGAGAAGCAAGTGTAAATTAGAGTGGGTGAATTCAATGTCAAATCAGGTACAGAAGGAGAGGGCAAGAAAGATTGGATCAAGAGAGAGAGAAAAAAAAAGAGACAGAAAGGAAAAGTTTAAAAAAAAGTTTTCATTTTAAATTTGACATTTTTAAACTCTCCAATTAAAACCTAAAGGAATGAGACTCCACACTTGTAATAGTTAATTTTCAGTGCCTGAGAGGTTGACCGGCAGTAATTAACACTTAACACGTTGTTAAAAGGATACTTAGACTGAAAGGGACAAGACTTAGTTTTCTGTGAGGAGTTTAGTTCGTATCTACCGCGCAAATACAGCAACTTCACGCCGTTCAATGAATTTTAACGGTGAGGAAGACAGTGAGATGCCATTTTCACGAAGCTAACAGCGGAGTGGCGCATCTCGGACAGCAACTTTTGGATGTTTGAGTTTAATCGCACATCTGCCCCTCACCTGAAGCTGCTGTACTATTTGCGTATAAATAACGAGTGAAATTAGCCTCACAGTTGTTTTGACAGCAAAATCTGGGCCATTATCAACAAATAGCCATTCCAAAATACTAAGGTTACTGAAGACTGAAACTGTCTATGTGCGTCACTATCTGCTTAAAACAACTTCATCTTAGACTCCTGCAATTTCTGTGGCCTGGATCAGTCCATGTTTCATTTATTTACAGGGTGTGGGAGGCTGCAGCCCCTGTTCCACTATTTAAGGGGGCTGCTCCTCAAGTTCTGGCTGCACTTCAGTCCCACGTTCATGATCTTTGGCCGCCCGGTGAGGGGGGGGGGCATCCACAGGTCCAGGTTGCTCGCGGCCCGTGGGGGCGGTCGCTCGGCCTGTCTGCCTCTCTTCCGCGGAATGCTCCGCGCCCAGGTGGCCCTGGAGAGGGAGCACGCGGTGTCTGCCGGTACGCTTGAGGCTTTCCGCGACCGGTGGGCACCGCAGGGGCTGGAGTGTATCCTGGACGGGGACAATAAAATTTTAATTTGATACTTGGTTTTGGTACGTTTGGTTTTTTGTATTTAAACACACCCTAAACCCCCCCTTATAAAAGGGGGGCCTAAAGTCACAGAAAAAGGAAAAAAAAATTATTTGACATTTATTTTGAGTTTATATATAAAAAAAGAAAACTAGACGAAACTGGAGTGCATCCTGGACCGACGTAATAAAATTATTATTTGACACTTATTTTGGGTTTATTGGTTTACTGCACATGAACACACCCTAAACCCCCCCTACTTATAAAAGGGGGGCCTAATAACAAAAAAAAGAAAAAGAAAATGAAAAAAGAAGAAAAAGAAAAAAAAAGAAAAAACAAGCATCATTAATCCCAGTCACTGAACAAACAGATTGAGTTAACCCCTTTCACTCAAGCAATTTAAATGTTCCAAAAAAAAAGAAAAACACACAAGGAAAAAGGGGAAAAAAAGAAAAAAAAACAGCGCAAGGACTGAGAAGCAAGTGTAAATTAGAGTGGGTGAATTCAATGTCAAATCAGGTACAGAAGGAGAGGGCAAGAAAGATTGGATCAAGAGAGAGAGAAAAAAAAAGAGACAGAAAGGAAAAGTTTAAACAAAAGTTTTCATTTTAAATTTGACATTTTTAAACTCTCCAATTAAAACCTAAAGGAATGAGACTCCACACTTGTAATAGTTAATTTTCAGTGCCTGAGAGGTTGACCGGCAGTAATTAACACTTAACACGTTGTTAAAAGGATACTTAGACTGAAAGGGACAAGACTTAGTTTTCTGTGAGGAGTTTAGTTCGTATCTACCGCGCAAATACAGCAACTTCACGCCGTTCAATGAATTTTAACGGTGAGGAAGACAGTGAGATGCCATTTTCACGAAGCTAACAGCGGAGTGGCGCATCTCGGACAGCAACTTTTGGATGTTTGAGTTTAATCGCACATCTGCCCCTCGCCTGAAGCTGCTGTACTATTTGCGTATAAATAACGAGTGAAATTAGCCTCACAGTTGTTTTGACAGCAAAATCTGGGCCATTATCAACAAATAGCCATTCCAAAATACTAAGGTTACTGAAGACTGAAACTGTCTATGTGCGTCACTATCTGCTTAAAACAACTTCATCTTAGGCTCCTGCAATTTCTGTGGCCTGGATCAGTCCATGTTTCATTTATTTACAGGGTGTGGGAGGCTGCAGCCCCTGTTCCACTATTTAAGGGGGCTGCTCCTCAAGTTCTGGCTGCACTTCAGTCCCACGTTCGTGATCTTTGGCCACCCGGTGAGGAGGGGGGGGGGCGGGCAGGTCGGGGGACGTCCTCGTGGGCCTGCTCCTGTGCCTGTCCAAGGTGACTATCCACAGGTGCAGGTTAGACACGGCCCAGGTTAGACAGTGGGGGCGGTCGCTTCGACTGTCTGCCTCTCTTCCGCGGCATTCTCCGCACCCGGGTAGCCCTGGAGGGGGAGCACGCGGTGTCCGCCGGTATGCTTGAGGCTTTCCGCGACCAGTGGGCACCGCAGGGACTGGAGAGCATCCTGGATCGATATAATAAAATTATTATTTGACACTTAGTTTGGTTTTATTGGTTTGCTGCACATAAAAACACACCCTAATCCCCCTTATAAAAGGGGGGCCTAAAACACAAAAGAAAAAAAGAATAAAAACTTAATCTTAGAGGGACTGCCCCTATGAGAGGGGAGGCACGTCTTGATTAAAACATGCACGTGGTGTCCCGTCTGTAAGGGGGTGAGTTTGTTAACCTCCCGGTGAGATCGGGCGACACTCACTGATTATGGGTCTGTGGGGAAAAAAATTCTAAACTCTGTACAAAGTCACCCCGTCTCCTATCTCAATACCAGGAGTCAGATGTTACACACGAGGATGTTAGCTGTAAGAAAGGTCCCAGGTTCACTCGGAAATAGATTTCCAGGATCGCGTTCCTCTTCTAAGAACATAAGAAATAGGAGCAGGAGTAGGCCATACGGCCCCTCGAGCCTGCTCCGCCATTCAATAAGATTATGACTGACCTTCGACCTCAACTCCACTTTTCCACCCGATCTCCATATCCCTTGATTCCCCTAGAGACCACAAATCTATCGATCTCAGCCTTGAATATACTCAACGACTCAGCATCCACAGCCCTCTGGTCTAGAGAATTCCAAAGATCCTGAAGCTGCATCTTCTTTCCACTCACTGTCTCAGCCGCTGGGTTTGGCAGTCTCTATACTTTACCTTCCCCCGTACTGTCTGCTTCTTGAAATGTCGTTCTGCTTGCAGGGCTTCCATATTATTTTCCATGCTGGCTTCTCCCTGCTGTGTTCACCCAATGGCCGCTCTCCCGCTCAGTTTTCCCATGCTTTCCAAAGATGTGCAGCTTGCATTAATGGGTTTTCCACAGGTCAGGTGTACTCGATCCTGGAAAGAGACGGGTACCACGCGTGTTTGCTTCTCGACACGGATGCTACACATGACACGGGGAGAAAATCAGAAGCTGGTATCCCGGGAGATGAGTATTGTTTGGGAAATTGCTGACCATCCCCTTTGCACTGAATCAGGAACTCCAAGGGAAAAGAAACATACACATCCATATACAGTGTGTGTACCTGCCTACGCCAGTGGATTGGAGAACGAGGAACTAGAGAGCACAATGTTTGGACAATGCAGAATTGGATGGACTGGAAAGCAGAAGTGGGAGGGCTGAGTCATAGATGGCTAGAGTAGGGGAGGACTGTAGACCGTGGAGTTGGAAGGGCTGGACAACACTAAGTTGGGGAGGCCAGCGGAGTGCAGTGTCGAAGGGCTGTGCCATCCGGCAACAGCTGTTTCCCATTCTCATGGCTATACTCCCTTCTGCATCGCAAACCTGATTTGTTCAGATGCATGAGGCAGCAAGGTAGGGCAACTAAAGCCAGAGCTCCCTAGATGACAAAAGAGATAGAGAGTAAGAGGAAATGGAAAAAAGGGGCGTATGACACATGTCAGTTGATAACACAAGTGAGAACCAGGCAGAATATAGAAAGTTCAGAGGGGAAGTGAAAAAGGGAATAAGAGGGACAAAGAGACAGTATGAGAATAGACTGGCAGCCATAAAACAATAAGACCATAAGAGATAGGAGCAGGAGTAGGCCATTCGGCCCCTCGAGCCTGCTCCGCCATTTAATGAGATCATGGCCGATCTGATTTTTACCTCAACTCCACTTTCCCGCCCTTTCCCCATATCCTTTGACTCCCTTGCTGATCAAAAATTTGTCTAACTCAGCCTTGAATGTATTCAATGACTCAGCCGCCACAGCTTTTTGGGGTAAAGAATTCCAAAGATTCATGACCCTCTGGGAGGAGAAATTCCTCCTAATTTCTGTCTTAAACAGGCGACCCCTTATTCTGAGACTATGCCCTCTAGTTTTAGATTCCCCCATGAGGGGTAACATCCTCTCAGCATCTACCCTATCGAGTCCCCTCAGAATCTTGTATAAGATCTCCTCTCATTCTTCTAAACTCCAATGAGTATAGACCCAACCTGTTCAATCTTTCATCATAAGACAACCCTTCCATACCCGGAATCAACCTAGTGAACCTTCTCTGAACTGCCTTCAAGGCAAATATGTCCTTCCTTAAATAAGGGCACCAGAACTGTACGCAGTACTCCAGGTGTGGTCTCACCAGCACCCTGTACAGTTGTAGCATGACTTCCCTGCTTTTATACTCCATCCCCCTAGAAATAAAGGCCAATATTCCGTTTGCCTTCCGGATTACTTGCTACAACTGTATGTTGACTTTTTGTGTTTCATGTACAAGGACACCCAGATCCCTCTGTACCGCTGCATTTTGCAGTATTTCTCCATTCAAATAATATTTTGCTTTTTTATTTTTCCTCCCAAAGTGGATGACTTCACATTTTCCCACATTATATTCCATCTGCCAAATTTTTGCCCATTCACTTAACCTGTCAATATCCCTTTGCAGACACTTTGTGTCCTCATCGAAACTTGCTTTTCCACCTATCTTTGTACCATCAGCAAATTTGGCCACAAGACACTCCGTTCCTTATCTCATTGCTGTTTGTGGGACCTTGCTGTGCAGAAATTGGCTGCTGTATTTCATACATTTCAAAAGTACTTCATTGGCTGTAAAGTGCTTGGGGCGTCTTGAGGTGTGAAAGGCGTTATTTAAATGCAAGTTCTTTATGTCTTTCTAAGCTTTGCCACCTGGCAGCAAACATCACAGCCAAGGCCATGGGGAAATCGATGGAGGAGATACCTGAGGGCATAATCCATTAACTATGCTGCTGATTCTTATCGACAGGATAGCGTCAAATCAACAAGAAACTCCCATGACTTCAAACCTGGACAGTCCGGCAGAGAATCCCAGCAGAGGGGGAAATTGACCCCTGCCGACTGGGCAGATTGGGAGTGGAAAATCAGCTCCATGGTGTTTAAATGATGACATATTACATTTTAAACCTGACTAGATGGTAGTCTGATTAGTTTGTTATTAAAAATAAGAGCGGATTGTTGAAAAATTAGAAAATCATGAAAGTCAACAGTGTCTTGATAGTTCGGTGCCCTTTTAGTAAAATAAGTTGAATTAGTGCAATAAATATTCCTGTTCAGGTTGAGTATCTCACGGTTTTGTGCATGTAAACTTGGTGCAATGTAATGTGAACTGTCTCAACATAGTTGCGTTGCAGCACGAAACAGTTTAAAATGCTGAAGTTTTTTTTTAAGTGCGAGGAGGCGTGTCAACTGCAATAGTGGTCACAGCAATTGCAATAGGGAGTGTGGAGATCGCAAAAGACCAACAGCTAAGATTTGAGTACTTTGGAGCTTTGCAATACTGAAGTGAGTCTGAGCAGCCTGCCTTCAAATTGGTCTTCCAGCCAGACTAAAGTGAGCCCTCTCTCTGTGACTGTCCTTTGCTTTTCTTTTTTTAAAAAATGAGCGCAACACTTTTCTCCCATAGTGTTTTTTCTCTCTCCTTTATGCTGCAGTTTCCTTCCCTGTTGTCCGAAGCCGCTTTGCCATCGGTTTTCTGCGCGGGTGCAGTCTCTTCTCATGGAAGAAAGGTCCGCACACGCAAAGTAAACCCAGTCCAGAATAAAGAAGCGGCTCTCTGCCGTAAAACAGACCCTGAATTAAGGGAGTGACATCCTAAGGGAAGAACGGCATTGGATTGTAAACTGATGCATGGGACTTGTGTTGAATGTGGGAGAGCTTGTGTTCAGAGGGGAAGGCGGAGAGTTGCTGGGCTTGTGTTCAGAGGGGAAGGCGGAGAGTTGCTGGGCTTGTGTTCAGAGGGGATGGCGGAGAGTTGCTGGGCTTGTGTTCAGAGGGGAAGGCGGAGAGTTGCTGGGCTTGTGTTCAGAGGGGAAGGCGGAGAGTTGCTGGGCTTGTGTTCAGAGGGGAAGGCGGAGAGTTGCTGGGCTTGTGTTCAGAGGGGATGGCGGAGAGTTGCTGGGCTTGTGTTCAGAGGGGATGGCGGAGAGTTGCTGGGCTTGTGTTCAGAGGGGATAGTGGAGAGTTGCTGGGCTTGTGTTCAGAGGGGAAGGCGGAGAGTTGCTGGGCTTGTGTTCAGAGGGATAGTGGAGAGTTGCTGGGCTTGTGTTCAGAGGGGATAGTGGAGAGTTGCTGGGCTTGTGTTCAGAGGGGATAGTGGAGAGTTGCTGGGCTTGTGTTCAGAGGGGATAGTGGAGAGTTGCTGGGCTTGTGTTCAGAGGGGATAGTGGAGAGTTGCTGGGCTTGTGTTCAGAGGAGATAGTGGAGAGTTGCTGGGCTTGTGTTCAGAGGGGAAGGCGGAGAGTTGCTGTGCTTGTGTTCAGAGGGGATGGCGGAGAGTTGCTGGGCTTGTGTTCAGAGGGGATGGCGGAGAGTTGCTGGGCTTGTGTTCAGAGGGGATGGCGGAGAGTTGCTGTGCTTGTGTTCAGAGGGGATAGTGGAGAGTTGCTGGGCTTGTGTTCAGAGGGGATGGCGGAGAGTTGCTGGGCTTGTGTTCAGTGGGGAAGGCGGAGAGTTGCTGGGCTTGTGTTCAGAGGGGAAGGCGGAGAGTTGCTGGGCTTGTGTTCAGAGGGGATGGCGGAGAGTTGCTGTGCTTGTGTTCAGAGGGGATAGTGGAGAGTTGCTGGGCTTGTGTTCAGAGGGGATGGCGGAGAGTTGCTGGGCTTGTGTTCAGAGGGGATGGCGGAGAGTTGCTGGGCTTGTGTTCAGAGGGGATGGCGGAGAGTTGCTGTGCTTGTGTTCAGAGGGGATAGTGGAGAGTTGCTGGGCTTGTGTTCAGAGGGGATGGCGGAGAGTTGCTGGGCTTGTGTTCAGTGGGGAAGGCGGAGAGTTGCTGGGCTTGTGTTCAGAGGGGAAGGCGGAGAGTTGCTGGGCTTGTGTTCAGAGGGGATAGTGGAGAGTTGCTGGGCTTGTGTTCAGAGGGGATGGCGGAGAGTTGCTGGGCTTGTGTTCAGAGGGGAAGGCGGAGAGTTGCTGGGCTTGTGTTCAGAGGGGATGGCGGAGAGTTGCTGGGCTTGTGTTCAGAGGGGAAGGCGGAGAGTTGCTGGGCTTGTGTTCAGAGGGGATAGTGGAGAGTTGCTGGGCTTGTGTTCAGAGGGGATAGTGGAGAGTTGCTGGGCTTGTGTTCAGAGGGGATAGTGGAGAGTTGCTGGGCTTGTGTTCAGAGGGGATGGCGGAGAGTTGCTGGGCTTGTGTTCAGAGGGGAAGGCGGAGAGATGCTGGGCTTGTGTTCAGAGGGGAAGGTGGAGTGTTGCTGGGCTTGTGTTCAGAGGGGAAGGCGGAGAGTTGCTGGGCTTGTGTTCAGAGGGGAAGGCGGAGAGATGCTGGGCTTGTGTTCAGAGGGGAAGGCGGAGAGTTGCTGGGCTTGTGTTCAGAGGGGATAGTGGAGAGTTGCTGGGCTTGTGTTCAGAGGGGAAGGCGGAGAGTTGCTGGGCTTGTGTTCAGAGGGGATGGCGGAGAGTTGCTGGGCTTGTGTTCAGAGGGGATGGCGGAGAGATGCTGGGCTTGTGTTCAGAGGGGAAGGCGGAGAGATGCTGGGCTTGTGTTCAGAGGGGAAGGCGGAGAGTTGCTGGGCTTGTGTTCAGAGGGGATACTGGAGAGTTGCTGGGCTTGTGTTCAGAGGGGATAGTGGAGAGTTGCTGGGCTTGTGTTCAGAGGGGATACTGGAGAGTTGCTGGGCTTGTGTTCAGAGGGGATAGTGGAGAGTTGCTGGGCTTGTGTTCAGAGGGGAAGGCGAAGAGATGCTGGGCTTGTGTTCAGAGGGGAAGGCGGAGAGATGCTGGGCTTGTGTTCAGAGGGGAAGGCGGAGAGTTGCTGGGCTTGTGTTCAGAGGGGATGGCGGAGAGTTGCTGGGCTTGTGTTCAGAGGGGAAGGCGGAGAGTTGCTGGGCTTGTGTTCAGAGGGGAAGGCGGAGAGATGCTGGGCTTGTGTTCAGAGGGGAAGGCGGAGAGTTGCTGGGCTTGTGTTCAGAGGGGATAGTGGAGAGTTGCTGGGCTTGTGTTCAGAGGGGAAGGCGGAGAGTTGCTGGGCTTGTGTTCAGAGGGGATGGCGGAGAGTTGCTGGGCTTGTGTTCAGAGGGGATGGCGGAGAGATGCTGGGCTTGTGTTCAGAGGGGAAGGCGGAGAGTTGCTGGGCTTGTGTTCAGAGGGGATACTGGAGAGTTGCTGGGCTTGTGTTCAGAGGGGATAGTGGAGAGTTGCTGGGCTTGTGTTCAGAGGGGATGGCGGAGAGATGCTGGGCTTGTGTTCAGAGGGGAAGGCGGAGAGTTGCTGGGCTTGTGTTCAGAGGGGAAGGCGGGGAGATGCTGGGCTTGTGTTCAGAGGGGAAGGCGGAGAGTTGCTGGGCTTGTGTTCAGAGGGGATACTGGAGAGTTGCTGGGCTTGTGTTCAGAGGGGATAGTGGAGAGTTGCTGGGCTTGTGTTCAGAGGGGATAGTGGAGAGTTGCTGGGCTTGTGTTCAGAGGGGAAGGTGGAGAGTTGCTGGGCTTGTGTTCAGAGGGGATAGTGGAGAGTTGCTGGGCTTGTGTTCAGAGGGGAAGGCGGAGAGATGCTGGGCTTGTGTTCAGAGGGGAAGGCGGAGAGATGCTGGGCTTGTGTTCAGAGGGGAAGGCGGAGAGTTGCTGGGCTTGTGTTCAGAGGGGATGGCGGAGAGTTGCTGGGCTTGTGTTCAGAGGGGAAGGCGGAGAGTTGCTGGGCTTGTGTTCAGAGGGGAAGGCGGAGAGATGCTGGGCTTGTGTTCAGAGGGGAAGGCGGAGAGTTGCTGGGCTTGTGTTCAGAGGGGATAGTGGAGAGTTGCTGGGCTTGTGTTCAGAGGGGAAGGCGGAGAGTTGCTGGGCTTGTGTTCAGAGGGGATGGCGGAGAGTTGCTGGGCTTGTGTTCAGAGGGGATGGCGGAGAGATGCTGGGCTTGTGTTCAGAGGGGAAGGCGGAGAGATGCTGGGCTTGTGTTCAGAGGGGATACTGGAGAGTTGCTGGGCTTGTGTTCAGAGGGGATAGTGGAGAGTTGCTGGGCTTGTGTTCAATGTGTTTAGAGGGGATGGTGGAAGGATAAGTGCTGCATGCTGATGGTAGGATATCGGGATGAGGGACAGTCTTGCACTGTGACGGGGAGGGCCCACTGACTTTGGCTGAGCCCTCTGACACTAATCTTCCTGACATTCGGGACAGGCTGCTATTCAGTTTCAACATCATGCCTCTGATGTTCATGCCAAACTCTACTAAGGCTATTTAAGGACTGGTTGTGTTTTTGTGGAGTGTGTTGAAATCCTGGCATATGTAAGGAAATAGAGGTTTGGAAGATATTATGGGGAACCAGGCCTGAAAGGGTTAAATAGACAAAGCTTTAGCTGAAATTACTGCGTCACCCGATAGACTGCTTTTGAATTAATTTGCTGAGGCTGCAGGATGAATAATAGCCCACGAACATCCTGTTATTGCAAGCTGAGGGGGGGAGGGGGGGGGAAGGTAAGAACACAATGGTAGCTTCACTCCTTCAGACATACTAGAATGCTGAAGCTAGTTAGAACTCCTGTTAGCTTCAAGGCCTATAGGATTATCGTAAACAATTTTACAACACCAAGTTATAGTCCAGCAATTTTATTTTAAATTCACAAGCTTTCGGAGATTTTCTCCTTCCTCAGGCAAATGTTTCAAGAGCTCCTTGAAGCCTACGCATTTATACATATTGAACAATACATGGTGTTTACAGACTGCCCCTGCAACTGCCCGTTGCCAAGGCAATCACCGTGTTCAGACAGAGAGGTGTTACCTGCAGAACCCCCGAATACACATTCAACAAAAAAACAAACAGGGAAAAAAAACAGAGAAAAAAAAACACAGAGAGAGGCAGAAACATCCGGAAGGCAGAGAGAGCCAGCAAATGACCCATTATATTAAAAACAGATAACATTTGTTCGCTGGTGGGGTAACGTGTAGCGTGACATGAACCCAAGATCCCGGTTGAGGCCGTCCTCATGGGTGCGGAACTTGGCTATCAATTTCTGCTCGACGATTTTGCGTTGTCGTGTGTCTCGAAGGCCGCCTTGGAGTACGCTTACCCGAAGGTCGGTGGATGAATGTCCATGACTGCTGAAGTGTTCCCCGACTGGGAGGGAACCCTCCTGTTTGGCGATTGTTGCGCGGTGTCCGTTCATCCGTTGTCGCAGCGTCTGCATGGTCTCGCCAATGTACCATGCTCTGGGGCATCCTTTCCTGCAACGTATGAGGTAGACAACGTTGGCCGAGTCACAGGAGTATGAACCATGCACCTGGTGGGTGGTGTCATCTCGTGTGATGGTGGTATCTGTGTCGATGATCTGGCATGTCTTGCAGAGGTTACCGTGGCAGGGTTGTGTGGCGTCGTGGACGCTGTTCTCTTGAAAGCTAGGTAGTTTGCTGCGAACGATGGTCTGTTTGAGGTTGGGTGGCTGTTTAAAGGCGAGTAGTGGAGGTGTGGGGATGGCCATAGCGAGGTATTTGTCCTCATTGATGACATGTTGAAGGCTGCGGAGAACATGGCGTAGTTTCTCCGCTCCGGGGAAGTACTGGACGACAAAGGGTACTCTGTTGGTTGCGTCCCGCGTTCCTCCTCGTCTGAGCAGACCCTGTGTATTCGCAGGGCCTGTCCATAGGGGATGGCCTCTTTGACGTGGTTAGGGTGGAAGCTGGAAAAGTGGAGCATCGTGAGGTTGTCCGTGGGCTTGCGGTAGAGTGAGGTGCTGAGGTGCCCGTCTTTGATGGAGATTCGTGTGTCCAAGAAATAAACTGATTCTGAGGAGTAGTCCATGGTGAGCTTGATGGTGGGATGGAACTTGTTGATGTTATCGTGTAGTCTCTTTAGTGATTCCTTGCCGTGGGTCCATAGAAAGAAAATGTCGTCGATGTATCTGGTGTATAGTGTTGGTTGGAGGTCTTGTGCAGTGAAGAAGTCCTGCTCGAACTTGTGCATGAAAATGTTGGCGTATTGGGGTGCGAATTTGGTCCCCATGGCTGTTCCGTGTGTTTGGGTAAAGAACTGGTTATCGAAGGTGAAGACATTGTGATCCAGGATGAAGCGGATGAGTTGTAGGATGGCTTCCGGAGATTGGCTGTTGTTGGTGTTGAGTATTGATGCTGTCGCAGCGATGCCGTCATCGTGGGGGATACTGGTGTATAGTGCCGAGACGTCCATCGTGGTGAGAAGTGTTCCTGGTTCAACTGGTCCGTGGGTACTGAGTTTTTGTAGGAAGTCTGTAGTGTCACGACAGAAGCTGGGGGTTCCCTGTACGATGGGTTTCAGGATGCCCTCGATGTATCCAGAGAGGTTCTCACACAGGGTTCCGTTGCCTGATACGATGGGACGTCCGGGTGTGTTGGCTTTGTGTATCTTTGGGAGGCAGTAGAAGTCTCCCACGCGGGGATTACGTGGGATGAGAATGCGTAGGATGCTTTGAAGGTCTAGATCGAAGGTCTTGATCAGTTTGTTGAGCTGGTGGGTGTGTTCTTTGGTCGGATCTGCGGGTAACCGTCTGTAGTGTTCCTGGTTGTCCAGTTGTCGGTATGCTTCTTTGCAATAGTCTGTTCTGTTCTGTATGACTATGGCTCCTCCTTTGTCCGCTGGTTTGATGACGATGTTGCGGTTGGTCTTGAGAGCGTTGATGGCGTTGCGTTGTGCTCGGGTGACATTCTGGACTGTCTTCTGAGTGCGGCTGATGAATCTGGCATTGACGCATTTCCTGACAGCTTGAGCATACATGTACACCAACTGCAGGAATTAAGAAACAGTGTGCTAAGAATAAGGAGAGATAAGGGGGTTACAAGGTCCTGTCCGATCTGGACAAGTACGTGCTGTTTTGGGGAACACTTGATTGGATGAATTTTGCCGCAGTTCTGTTTTATTGGGGAATAACTGGAGGAGTCTGAGACTTTTGTTAGTGTAGAAGCAAGAGGAGTGAGAAGCGGACACACCTTCTACCCAGATCGCAATGGGTAATATAATTCTTGTTCTCGACTGATATCAACTGCTTAGACACTGGCATATGTTAATAAGAACATAAGAACATAAGAAATAGGAGCAGGAGTAGGCCAATCGGCCCCTCGAGCCTGCTCTGCCATTCAATAAGATCATGGCTGATCTGATCCTAACCTCAAATCTAAATTCATGTCCAATTTCCTGCCCGCTTCCCGTAACCCCTAATTCCCTTTACTTCTAGGTTTACTAATGTTGATCCTTGTGTGAAGGTAATAAAGTATCAATTGGAGTCAGGTCAAATTTTTTTTTATTCGTTCATGGGATGTGGACATCGCTGGCGAGGCCAGCATTTATTGCCATCCTTAATTGCCCTTGAGAAGGTGGTGGTGAGCCGCCTTCTTGAACCGCTGCAGTCCGTGTGGTGATGGTTCTCCTACAGTGTTGTTAGGAAGGGAGTTCCAGGATTTTGACCCAGCGACGATGAAGGACTGGCGATATATTTCCAAGTCGGGATGGTGTGTGACTTGGAGGGGAACGTGCAGGTGGTGTTGTTCCCATGTGCCTGCTGCCCTTGTCCTTCTAGGTGGTAGAGGTCGTGGGTTTGGGAGGTACTGTCGAAGAAGCCATGGCGAGTTGCTGCAGTGCATCCTGTGGATGGTACACACTGCAGCCACAGTGCGCCAGTGATGAAGGAAGTGAATGTTTAGGGTGGTGGATGGGGTGCCAATCAAGCGGGCTGCTTTATCCTGGATGGTGTCAAGCTTCTTGAGTGTTGTTGGAGCTGCACTCGTCCAGGCAAATGGAGAGTATTCCATCACACTCCTGACTTGTGCCTTGTAGAAGGTGGAAAGGCTTCCTTAGACAATTAAATCCCTTTTGTTAACTATGAATCCCAGGCCCCCATTGTCCATTACAATACCCCAAATCCTGCAAAAACACAAACCATGCCGTTAACAGCAAGCCCCCTAACCTATCCTTCTTGACCATTCAAACCGCCTGTACCCAGGAAGAGAACCCAACTATGTTAACTCTCAGTATCCTGAAGGTTTGTGAGATCCTCACTGTAGGTAACTGCAAGTGCTATGTAACGCATGGGTTTTCAAATAGAACTCTGTGTGTAATCAACCTGGAACATATCACAACTCATGATAGCATTTAAACTTTACTGAATTCAATGGAACCTAAAAAAAGTGAGTGAAATATTGCTATTTATTTACTGCTATAGCTATTTTGCATTTTTTAAATTTTGGAATTAATTCTGTTAAATGAATCTCTTTAGGTCTGATTTTACAGAATGTCTGCACCACCATGTGAATTTAACAGAAGTGTTGAGATTAACATCACTAACAACTGCAACAACCAATTCTTCACCACACCTGCGTAAGTATTCAAAGGTGTGATCACGTGTGCCAGGCAAATGAGGGGCCCGCGATTTCCCAATCAGTGTTGCCTGAAAGCACTGCTCAATACTGGGAACGCCCAGTCGGGGAATCGGCCTCACAAATGTCCAAACTGGTTTTAGTAATTTTACATTAAAGCCGTACCCAGCATTGTGGTGGTGTAAAGCTGGAGTGTGACTGTGATGTGCCTCAGATGCCATGCGACTGTAGAATAGCCTGCCGACACTCACTGTCTAGACTCACACATGATGAAGGGCCACTTGGGCCAGATACCAAAGGGTAATCTGCAACCGTGGAGCCATACCATAAAAGGGTAGTAGGCAGAAGGCTGGAAATTATAGACCAGTTAACCTAACATCTGTGGTGGGTAAAATTTTGGAGTCTATTATTAAGGAGACAGTAGCAGAACATTTGGATAAACATAATTTAATAGGACAAAGTCAGCATGGCTTTACGAAGGGGAAGTCATGTCTGGCAAATTTGCTTGAGTTCTTTGAGGACATAACGTACAGGGTGGATAAAGGGGAACCGGTGGACGTAGTGTATTTAGACTTCCAGAAGGCATTCGACAAGGTGCCACATAAAAGATTATTGCTCAAGATAAAAAATCACTGGATTGGGGGTAATATTCTGGCATAGGTGGAGAATTGGTTATCTAACAGGAAGCAGAGAGTTGGGATAAATGGTTCATTCTCGGACTGGCAACCAGTAGCCAGTGGTGTTCCGCAGGGGTCGGTGCTGGGTCCCCAACTCTTCACAATCTATATTAACGATTTGGAGGAGGGGACCGAGTGTAACATATCAAAGTTTGCAGATGATACAAAGATGGGAGGGAAAGTAGAGAGTGAGGAGGACATAAAAAGCCTGCAGGGGGATATAGACAGGCTGGGTGAGTGGGCGGAGATTTGGCAGATGCAATAAAATATTGGAAAATGTGAGGTTATGCACTTTGGCAGGAAAAATCAGAGAGCAAGTTATTATCTTAATGGCGAGAAACTGGAAAGTACTGCAGTACAAAGGGATCTGGGGGTCCTAGTGCAAGAAAATCAAAAAGTTAGTATGCAGGTGCAGCAGGTGATCAAGAAGGCCAACGGAATGTTGGCTTTTATTGCTAGGGGGATGGAATATAAAAACAGGGAGGTATTGCTGCAGTTATATAAGGTATTGGTGAGACTGCACCTGGAATACTGCATACAGTTTTGGTGTCCATACTTAAGAAAAGACATACTTGCTCTCGAGGCAGTACAAAGAAGGTTCACTCGGTTAATCCCGGGGATGAGGGGGTGGACATATGAGGAGAGGTTGAGTAGATTGGGACTCTACTCATTGGAGTTCAGAAGAATGAGAGGCGATCTTATTGAAACATATAAGATTGTGAAGGGGCTTGATTGGGTGGATGCGGTAAGGATGTTCCCAAGGATTGGGTGAAACTAGAACTAGGGGGCATAATCTTAGAATAAGGGGCTGCTCTTTCAAAACTGAGATGAGGAGAAACTTCTTCACTCAGAGGGTAGTAGGTCTGTGGAATTTGCTGTCCCAGGAAGCTGTGGAAGCTACATCATTAAATAAATTTAAAACAGAAATAGACAGTTTCCTAGAAGTAAAGGGAATTAGGGGTTATGGGGAGCGGGCAGGAAATTGGACATGAATTTAGATTTGAGGTTGGGATCAGATCAGCCATGATCTTATTGAATGGCGGAGCAGGCTCGAGGGGCCGATTGGCCTACTCCTGCTCCTATTTCTTATGTTCTTATGTTCTTATACCCTCGCAAACGCCCACACCATCAGGAAGGAGAGGGAAAATGTAGGGAGAAAGATGATAAGGCACTCGGCATGTGTACAATTACAGTTTTGAGCCACACTCAGAAAAATGCAACAGAATGCACTGAAAATTGTTTAACAAAGGAAGTCACAGGAGAACATTAAACTGGAGCTTTCTTGATGGCTTTGCTAATAAATACACCATGTGCTGTGGTAGTAAGTTGTCCCAAGTTCTGCTACAAAGAATTACATATAACATAGAATTGCATCGAATGTACAGCACAGAAACAGGCCAGTCGGCGCAACTAGTCTGTGCTGGTGTTTATGCTCCACTTGAGCCTCTTTCCCACCCCTCTTCATTTAACCCTATCAGCATATCCTTCTATTCCTTTCTCCCTCATGTGTTCATCTAGCTTCCCCTGAAATGCATCTATCCTGTACGTTATTGTTTAAGATCTAGTATGGTTCCGGGTTTTTTTTAAAACAAGGGTGTACCTTCATCCTGCAGACTGCTTTGAAAAAGTCTTTGATTCTGTAAACATCTTCATGAGTTGCTCTGTAACGTTCCTGCCTCAGCTGGCCTCAACTCCTTCCACACCCACTAGATTGACAACAACAATTTGCATTTATGTAACGCCTTTAACGTAGGAAAACATCCCAAGGAGCCTCACTGGAGCGGAGTCAGGTACAAATTGACACCGAGCCAAAGAAGGAAATACTAGGAGGGGGTGACTAAAAGCTTGGTCAAAAAGGTGGGTTTTAAGGAGGGTCTTAAAGAGGAGAGAGAGTCGGAGAGGTTTGCGGAAGAAATGCCAGATCACAGGGCCTAGACGCCTGAAGGCCACCACCAATTGTGGGGCGAATGACAGACATCATTGTATCCCTCTAACTTCTGTCAGGCAGCCCATGGAATGGGACAAGTGGGACCCACGACTGCAGTCTGTCCAGCTGCTCCATGTTGAGGTGGCAGCACAGCACTCTGTTTAAAATCATAAACAAAAATGTAATCATTGACAGCCTGTGAATTACAAGTTGAAATGTTATTGCTTAAACATTTAACGTGTATCTTTGCCCTTGTTTTAATGGAGGTGCTAACCAGTTCAAAATAAAGCAGACAGACTAATTTGATATGAATGCACTGAGGATAATATCGTACAGTGTAATTTCCAGGCTGATTTTTTTCCAATGCAGTTTTGGTTATTATTGATGTTGTACTCGTGACCATCTATTCCCAAGAATTCAAGCTTTCTTTAGAGAGTAATCCTTCACAGGTTGGAAACTAGAAGACATGATTTCAGAACTTGGGATAAACCTTTCCTTAATGCGCTACATGTAATATGTTTTTTATAGGACTTATCTTTACAGTGGTTATATATGCAGTTTACCAACACCCTTGATCAACCCTGGGAAGAAAGGAGATGCTCTGTTTGTTAGGACTTCAGGCACAGCTCGTGGAAGCGTTGGGTTGCTGACCTACACGTTTGGTTGTTACCAGTTATCCGTGCTGTTCTCCAACCCCTATGATTACAACTTGTACTCAGCGATGTTTGCTTTATACGTCCCTTTTACACCTGAACTAACGGATGAAAATCTGTACTACAAGATGTATTATGAACTGGTACCATCGGAGTCCTTTGCTAGAACAGAACTGAACTCAGAAATTGGAACGATTTCTGTTAAGGGAGGGAATCTTGTCATTTCAGCCACAATAACGGCAATGGATAATTGCTTCATGAGAATATATATCAGAGATGTTTAGTAGGGTTGCTAAATTCTGAACTGGGTTCCTCAGTGATTTATTTGATGCAATCTTCTTTCTGATTTGACGACACTCTCCAGCATTAATGAGGCTTCCACACACATTTTTACAATTTCTATCTTTTTATGAGATCTAAAAAATATTGTGAGGGAGTAACATATTGAAAATACTGATTTAAGAAGCACCAGTGTGAAGTCAATTCATTTTCATTTTTCTTCGGATTAAAACATTTGTATAAACCCGTAAAGTTTTTAGAGGCCAACATTGATCAGGCTAGAATGAAGGGAGCTTTGAAACAGTTTACTGATTGTGTGAATGATCCCAATGAAAACCCTGTAATCATTTTATTGGAATGTAGATCTGACTCTGCTTTTTTTAATATATTTTAAATCACACTATGTTACAATGTGTAACTCACCTGATGAAGGAGGTAAGCTCCGAAAGCTTGTGATTTAAAATAAAACTGTTGGACTATAACCTGGTGTTGTGCAAGTCCTTACATTAATCGGGGATTGATACTGACTCCTGTCTGCTGTAGAAATCATGTACATCACCAGGCAGTTAGGGAAAAGAGAACAAATAAAAAGTTGGAACATCAGTAGGTATTACAGGGAGTCTGTCAATGTTTTTGTTACAACTAACACAATGTAGAAGAATCCTACTGTACTAATGAATTCCTGTGCTAGCATTTCTGTAACTGTTAGTTCTCTAATCTAGATAATTTTCCCCTGGTTGATGTCTGCAGAAGGAATGGTCACAGGAACACAAAATAAATTGAAATCACCAAAGTTCTATTCATCTCAATAGTCCATTGTTAATAAAATATGCAGCCTTTACTTTTATATTTACTCTACTTCCTAAAAGATGGCTGGTGTTACATCACAGCAAAGGATCTGCATTGTGATCAAATAGCTAAATAACATCTGCCATCCTGCACTGTGTCTGGGAGCCTTTGTGTCACCACCAGAACAGTCCAGGCTGTCTCCAATAGCAACATCTCTTTTCAAAGGATCTATGAGGTAATTGTGCACTCAGAATAGACAACACGATGACATCAATCAACAATGACATCACATCAGCAGTTTACTCTTAGGAACAAGAAAAGCAAAAGTCATTTCTCTTCGTGAGTATAAAACACAACCAGATCGGACTTGGAAATCCAGATGTGTTGAGTGATTCCGTGAAGTCAAGTGTTACAGACATAGGTTCAAGTCCTACTCTGCTCAGTTCCCGTCTGAACGATGTCGGGGTAAACTTTCACCTTTAGCACTCCCAGCACATTGCAGGCTGGGGGGTGCAGATTAGGAATTCATGTACGTGTCTGATTTGCGATGCATCATTTTCCGTCCCACAGTATCACTGGTCACTCCTGTAAGTGGACTGCGTGTCCCTACAATCTGGAGCACATTTTTACTGCCAAATATCTAGTTAAACAGTAGTTTGACCCGGGGATCACTGTGATCTCACACATGTCGCCACATACATTCTCCCGCCTTTCCAGATAGTGGATTGAAAAGCAATCTAGTGAGAAAAGGCCAATTGTAAACCAGCAAACTGGCTTATTTTACATTGAATACATGATTGAAAAGAATATGAAGGACAAGGGACTTTAATTATGTGGAGAGACTAGAGATGCTGGGATTGTTCTCTTTAGAACAGAGAAGGTTAAGGGGAGGTTTAAAAGAGGTGCTCAAGATTATGAGGGGTTTTGATGGAGTAAATGAGGAGAAATTGTTTTCACTGGAGGGAGAGTCGGTAATCAGAGCACACAGATTTAAGATAATTGGCAAAAGAACCAGAGGCACAATGAGAATTTTTTTTACGCAGCGAATTATTATGATCTGGAATGCGTTGTCTGAAAGGATGGTGGAAGCTTTAGTAGTAACTTTAAATAGTAACTTTAGTAGTAACTCAAATAGTTACTTTAAAAAGGGAATTGGATATACTTGAAAAGGAACTATTTGCAGGGCTATGGGGAAAGAGTGGGGGAGTAGCACTAATTGGATAGCTCTTTCAAAGAGCCGCCACAGGCACAATGGGCCGAATGGCCACCTTCTGTGCTGTGTGTTTCCATGATTCTATGAATACAGTTTTCTAGTGAGAAACATTTATTTCCTACCACTCCTTGTGTCATAAAATATCAAAACATGTAATTCTGCCCCTGTTATGGGCTGAACTCACAAGTTAGCAGTCTCTGAACTAACTGGCACTAACCTTTTCTCTTACAAGCCATAAGTGTTCAGGCCTCAGTCTAGAGTCCCTCATCCTCCTCGACCAACCAGAGGGTAAGCTCTCTCTCTGTTCTAGACTGCTTTCACCAGAGATATAGAGAGAACAAAGACTGTCCTCTGGTCCCTTCCTCAGCTCTGTGTGTCAAGGATTTGTTCGCTGAGCTGCTAATGAAAGTTCCCACCTTGAATGAAATGCGGTCTCCTTGATATGGAACTATGTGACACCAGTGTTGTCTATTCAGCTAAGCTCCCCTGTCAGGTATGTTGAATGAAAACCCATTCTACCATCAGGGTGTGAACTGACTCCCCATCATCTCAAAAGTTAATGTGACCTGTGAAAGTACATACCGTCCCCATCGCTGACACCATTCCCGCTTATCACAGCCTATATTGGGCAAATGGTGCCGACAGTTTGTCATTACCGTAGGAGTCAATTACAAAGGCGCTGCAAATAATGTATTACCCGTGCAGTTCAGTACTTACCGATTTAAAAGCCCCGCTGATTTCAGGCAAAGTCAGGTCTTCAGGCAGCTTCAATCAGAATGCATGAAGCTGCCTGATGCCACCACTTTCCGATTGTCTCCCGTAGTTGTTAACAGTGTGAACGGCTGATTGAAGCTGTCAAGTCAGTCAGTCAGTTTTCCAAACCCACAGGATCTGCAGCTTCTTGCTTCACTTTTACAGCCGCCATGGTTTCATGTGTTGAGCTTGACAGTATATTGGAATGAATGCAGCTCAAGGGCTTGTTGCAGAACTGTGCTGCTCTGTCCACCCGCGCGTCAATTGCATGTTCCGAATCTTGTGTTCCAATTTCCAAATTGACAGTGTAAACAGCAGACTGAAAATGCCCGAAGTCTCCATCAGCTGTTCGCACTAACAACTATGGGAGTTATTTCATCGCCACAACCTATTATGTTTTTACCGTCCACCATGTAAAGCAGGCAAATCGAGTTAGCGCAAACGCGCCTCGCTATATGCGGTGCAGACTGAAAATTTGATAGCTGTTCAGTCAGGTGGGCGCCTCAACCGCCCAAGAAAACAGTGGTGTTAAAACGGCTGCGGAAAAAGAGCAGTAAGTGCACGGCTTGGATTTTGACTCCCGTTCCTCCCAGTTTCGGCCATTGCTGCTCTAGAAGAGGTGGAACAGCAGTGAAAGGAGGAGAAGAGCCAAGGCTGCAGTTTTTGTTGGCTTCAGCTGAGACTGAGGCCTACGATGGTAGGTGTTCAGGCAGAAATGGGGGGAGACGAGTCCTCTACTTGGTCCTCTCCCTCCACCAGAAACCTTTACTGATGCTACCTGGGTCTACTGTCACCTTCCATCAAGCGGTCCCAGGGAGCGGTGGTAACTAGGGCAGACAGGAGGGACGAGAGACCGAATCCTGAGCATTTACATACAGCAGGTGGGGAAGGGGCACCCAGTGGCGGTCCTGGCGGGGACAAGACTTGGATGAATGAGCTATGAGGTTAGGGCCAGGAGGCAGCTGTAGGCCGCTGTGCCTCATTTTCCCACTGTTTCTGCCCGATTTGAAGCAGGGTCACAGAGGGAAATTTAGCCTATTCTGTTTTTGGACTGTGCTCGTTTTACTGCCAGCAGGGGGAGTGTGTATAAGGAGAAGTGAACGTGTTACACATTTTGTGGTTGAAATCCCACTATGTGATAGTAGTAATGAACACATTATTCCAACCAGCAGTATTGGTAAGATTGTAGGGGCTGAGAAACTGAGGACTGACCAATACCACACAGTCCACCCGCAAACTCACCCCATCCAATTTTCCGATAAGGCTATAAGGCTGCATTTCTCACAACCATTCACTCCGAGGAGCAGCCTAATTTCGTATGCCCCTTTCAAGCTAATGGGCACCTTTACCAGATGCTCGCAGTTTGGGAGAGTCCCACTTAGAGTTACTTATGCCCATTCTGAACAATACATTAAAGTCCTAGTTTAACCAGATATAGGCTTTTTATAAATTAATGATTTGGAGTGGAAATTTCCTGTGTTGTCCAGCAATATCAATGTTCATACCACCTCAGGGTGCAACAGTGCATCTAACTGGATGCTACCAATTGCAGTAAATGACTGTTACCTTGATGCTGGGGGTTGCTTGGAAAGTTTTATGCTTTAACTAGCATTAGATGAAAGAAGGCATGCTGAGAGATCAGGAGGCACCACAGCCAGATTGCTTGCAGCCACCATGATGCCACCAACCATACTCACAGGCCCTGGTACACCTACTTAGCAATGACTATGGGGAGTTGGCTCCGTAGGCTCTGGATCAGCATGGAGGTGCTTGCAGATCTATTGCATCTGCAAGGAGACCTGCAGCAAATCTGCACCATGGGGACAGGGCTGTCAATGGCAGATGAGTGCCCAACTTCTTTTGACCCCGCCTCCTTCCAGTTTAGCATAGGACTCATTTGCAGTATCAGTCAATGTGCTACCCACAGATGAATGAAACAAGTCACTGATGCCTCAGTCAACATTACTGATCATTTCGTCTCCCTTCCTGCTGACGAGCAAAGCACAACAGCTACCCGACGTCACTGGACTGCTGCATTTTCCAAAGTATATGGGAGTGTCACAAGATAATTACACATGAGGAAGGCCATTTGGCCCATCATAGCTCATTCATCCAAAAAGACCCAACATTTCCCCATTGCAACAACTAATTGTTTCTTAAACGATGCCAAGGTTTTTGCCTCTGCTACTCTATCCGGGAGTGTGAAGCTATCAGTCTTAAGCTTACCTCAATATTTATCCCTCAGTCAACATCACTAAAACAGATTATCCGGTTGTTATCACATTGCTGTTTGTAAGAACTTGCTGGGTGTAAATTGGCGTTTCCTATGTTGCAACAGTGACTACACTTCAAAAATACTTCATTGGTTGTAAAGCGCTTTGGGACATCCTGAGGTCTTGAAAGGCGCTATATAAATGCAAGTCTTTCTTTTTTTACTAATTTGAATTTGTGTCTCTTTGTCCTACTATCAATATTGCAGGTGATCCTTTTATATAGCCGGGACTAGGGTATGTAGCTCGATATGATCATCTTACAGTGCGAAGGAATTTGGGGACAAGGGGTACCTACTTTTAATAATCTTTTGAAGACCTTTTACAACAAACTTTTAACATTTTTAAATAATCATTTGAAAATACTTTGCAGTAAGCGAAATGCTGAAAACACCAGTCAGTTAAATCATGGATGATTGATTTCATCAAGGGCACATACCTTAGAGCACTCCTTGATAAACCCTGCACAACGGGACACAAATAAGCACGTAATGAAGACAGCAAATATGGTCAAGAGGGCCTACTTTACAGCATTCCTTGCTAACTCTATACAATGGGACACATAAGCGAAAAGTTGAAAACAGCAGCTGGCTCAAGAGCACCTACCTTTAAACAGTACTTGAAATAACTCTTTTCAATGAACATAGGCTGAAGAAAAACAGCGGTCAGCTACAATGTAACTAGTTTTGATTGATATTAATAAGTAAGAATTGAAACCAAGTTAATCAACAAGAGCCTTGTCAACAAGAATGCTCACAGCCAAGATGAAGTAAACAGAAAAAGTGGTATAAATTCTGAGAGCTCAGCTCAAGTTTTTTAGCTTCGCTTAGAAGGACTGAAGCGTCTGTCGACTATCAGAGTAAGGTGACTCTATAGCCTTCTACTACTCTGGGATTTAAGGTAAAAGCTACCTTGATAATTGATGGATTTCCTGTCTAAATGCTTTTAAGAATTATAATTTTTCCCTTTTTAAGAAACTGTTAATGTTGTAATTGACCGGTCTCATCAGCTGTAGATTGCAACTTGTTTCATCAATAAACCTCTGTATAGTTTTTGTATTGTCTCACATAGTCTTCTGCATCACTAACTCGTGAATCCCATCTCCGTACACTCTTTTGGTGAAGAGGTACATTACTGAGGAGAAACCCCCAGACCCTCACAATATCCGGGATATTACAATCTGGCTGGAACTTGCTAAAATCGCTTTCTGGAGGATGGTAATATTCTCGGGTGATCCCGTTCCCTTGGGGAGAGATAGACCAGACCTTCAGACCCATTCAGTGTCTTTAGGATTTGGCTACCTTGACCTTAGGTCGAAAGTGAACCCCTGAGAAGTACACCTGATCTGGGATAGTCCCAAAGGGGCTAGGATTGTAAAATCACCACATCAGATGGCTCCCTTCCAGCCTGATAAACTCAAGTTTCTTTTCGATTAACTCAGACATTAGGATCAGTCTCATGGCCCTTCTCTGTACTGCCTCCAGCACTTGGTTTTAGGTGACCAGAAGGACACAGTCCTCAAGGTGCAGTCTGACCTGAGCACTGTAGTTTTGATTAGGACTTCCTCTGACTTATATTCTACTATTTTGGCTCTGTCGTGCAACATGCACTATGGTGACCGGCAGAGTCCTGCTCCTCCTCTGCCATCACCACTTGCTCCTCCTCACCTGCACCCTATTATTCATCCAGTGCTACCACCTCTATCCCCGGGGACATATGTAACTGTGCTGGTGCTTGTAAATATTGGTGAGAGGAGGCCCAGGGATGCTGTTATGTTCTGACCCACTGTCAGTGCTGGCAGGCTGCCAGGTCTACAATGGCATTGGAGTTAGAAAGGTTACAATGCTGTCCCCAGAAACACCTCTGTCAGATCTAACATTACAGGATGGTAACAATGCATTTTGCTTGTGTGGTTGTGTGTATGTCTGTGTGGGAATTATGAGACGGGAGCAAAACAACAAGATGTTACGAATCCATATCGTGGGGGTGGTCTGTAGCTTCACCTTCTTTTACTCCCCTGATGCTCTAATGGGCAAGCTTGTCCATCAAGGTCTCCTCCAATGGAGTCAAGGGCTTATAATTTCTGCCCTCCCCACCCCATCCTCTTCAGGTCTGTTCCTTCTATTAGTTTCCACCTTGTTATGCAAACAGAGAAGTAGCCTTTACATGTTGTAAACCAAAGGAGCAGGTGCACAGAGACAAACAAGTGCCACAACCAAAGCTCATCCTGGGTGTCATTAAGTGACGATGAAACTAGGCTGTGTTCCAGCTCTTTCATGTGAGAGTCCCTTTGAAGATGTGAGTCTACCCAGGTTTTCAATCGTATACGACAGCTGTCACCTGTGCACTCTGGGTATGCATGGTCGGCAATTAAAAAGGCGGTAAGGTTATGTGACGGCTTGGCATCGGCCAGCAGTAGATGTGCACTGGGTTGCCCGGCAGCCCTTGTGGCATGCACCTGTTAAACGATTGGGCCAATTTACCTTGGCACTGTTTCACTGAAGGTGTGTCATTGTTTGCTGCCCCTCTTACAGGTTTTGCGGGGCAGTGCTCACGGCATTCAGCCTGGCAACCACCTCCTGCCAGGTATGCTGCCCTGCTGTTCTCTGGGGTACCAAACAAGGTACCCCCTCACGTAAAAGGTCATCCCCTTCACGCAAAAGGTCATCCCCCTCACGTATCAGGTCATCCCCCTCACGTAAAAGGTCATCCACTTCACGTAAAAGGTCATCCCCCTCACGTATCAGGTCATCCCCTCACGTAAAAGGTCATCCCCCTCACGTAAAAGGTCATCCCCCTCACGTATCAGGTCATCCACCTCACGTAAAAGGTCATCCCCCTCACGTAAAAGGTCATCCACCTCACGTGACAGGTCATCCCCCTCACGTGACAGGTCATCCCCCTCACGTGACAGGTCATCCCCCTCACGTGACAGGTCATCCCCCTCACGTGACAGGTCATCCCCCTCACGTGACAGGTCATCTCCCTCACGTAACAGGTCATCCCCCTCACGAAACAGGTCATCTCCCTCACGTAAAAGGTCATCCACCTCACGTAAAAGGTCATCCCCCTCACGTGACAGGTCATCCCCCTCACGTAAAAGGTCATCCCCCTCACGTGACAGGTCATCCCCCTCACGTGACAGGTCATCCACTTCACGTAAAAGGTCATCCCCCTCACGTGACAGGTCATCCACCTCACGAAACAGGTCATCTCCCACACGTAACAGGTCATCCCCCTCACGAAACAGGTCATCTCCCTCACGTAACAGGTCATCCCCCTCACGTAAAAGGTCATCCCCCTCACGTAAAAGGTCATCCACCTCACGTGACAGGTCATCCCTCTCACGTGACAGGTCATCCCCCTCACGTAAAAGGTCATCCCCCTCACGTAAAAGGTCATCCACCTCACGTGACAGGTCATCCACCTCACGTGACAGGTCATCCACCTCACGTGACAGGTCATCCCCCTCACGTAAAAGGTCATCCACCTCACGTGACAGGTCATCCCCCTCACATAACAGGTCATCCCCCTCAAATAACAGGTCATCCCCCTCAAATAACAGGTCATCCCCCTCATGTAACAGGTCATCCCCCTCACATAACAGGTCATCCACCTCATGTAAAAGGTCATCCACCTCACGTAACAGGTCATTCCCCTCAAATAACAGGTCATCCACCTCACGTAACAGGTCATCCACCTCACGTAACAGGTCATCCCCCTCACGTAACAGGTCATCCCCCTCACGTAACAGGTCATCCCCCTCACCAGTCATCACGCAGAGGGTCGGGTGCTGCACTGCTCCATAATTTGCTTCCATTGCCTTCTCAGCATATATTTTGGCAGCCACTTGCTTTTTCCCCATACAGCTTTTATAAAGGTTTTGCTGACGTGTGCTCTCATATATGCAGCCACTTGCCTTTAAGTGACCACATCCCTTTTAAAGTAACTTAAAGGGCTGCTGACACACAATTCCTTTCCCCACCCCCCTCACCCTAGCTCATAGAGCCATGGACAAAATGGGCAGGGACCTCACTTGCATAAATTAGATAACATTATTAATTAGATAAGATTATAGGGAATCCTGTTAAGTCGATGCTCAACTTTAGCCTCGAGAATTCACCTTATGCAACCCACGTCATCCTCAATAACACATGCCATCCCCAGCTACTTTTAACATTGTCACTCCCAACCACAATGACATGTCTTCACCAGCCGGTATAACACATCATCCTTACCCACTATAACACACAACTGATATCATACACATCATCTCCAAGTGTTATCACATACATCGTCTCCAACTGTTATCACACACATCATCTTCAGCCATTAAAGGAATATCTACTCCTTATAACATCTCATCCTGAGTACAGACACACAGTATCCCTAGATGCTACAGGATATGCCATCCCAAGCCACCATAATACATGCCATCACCAACACATGCCTTCCCCAACTGCGATAGGACACGCCATCGCCAATCACCATTACACATGCAATCTCCAATCACTATAGGGGGCACCATCCCCAACCTTTAGAAAACACAGCATCCAAAGCATGTGCAGTATAACTTCTGACTCACTCGTCACTCTCAGCAGTCTCAGATTGTTGTTTGGAATGTAACACCTTCGGATATCTCCAATTGGGAGCAAAACAATACCTGTTGATTTTTTTTTGCCAAGATGTATGGATGTATTGAGTGTAATGCTTGTAGTTGTTATGCAGATGATATAAAAGCACAAAGCAGCCCGCTTGATTGGCACACCATCCCCCACTTAAACATTTACTCCCTTCACCACCGGCGCACTGTGGCTGCAGTGTGTACCATCCACAGGATGCACTGCAGCAACTCGCCAAGGCTTCTTCAACAGCACCTCCCAAACCCGCGACGTCTACCACCTAGAAGGACAAGGGCAGCAGGCACATGGGAACAACACCACCTGCACGTTCCCTTCCAAGTCACACGCCATCCCGACTTGGAAATATATCGTCGTTCCTTCATCGTCGCTGGGTCAAAATCCTGGAACTCCCTTCTTAACAGCACTGTGGGAGAACCGTCACCACACGGACTGCAGCGGTTCAAGAAGGCGGCTCACCACCACCTTCTCAAGGGCAATTAGGGACGGGCAATAAATGCTGACCTCGCCAGTGACGCCCACATCCCATGAATGAATAAAAAAAATATAAAAAGCAAAAATAAAATGTGAATTAGCTAATCAATCATTTATTACTGTAACATAGCTCAGCAATTCCCATTTGCTGAAGTTGTATATTAGAGTGATGGTTTCATACTGGTGCTGTCAACATAAAGAGATTGTTTGTAATACTGCTTCATAAAAGGTCTACACAACAATAAAACTGCATAGTACTGATGGTAATATTATAGCTTTATTATTGATGGAAACTTAACCATAAATAGAAAAAAAATCTGCCATGTTAGTCACCGGAGAGCCTTGAGCTCTCCCCAGATGGAGGAGGTTAAAAGATTTTTCATTCAAGCAAAGGGTTAATAGATAATGGAATGAACTACCACAGTGGCGACTGAAGCGGAGTCAATTCACAACATTTAAGAAGGAATTTGATAAACACGCGAAGAAAAAGGTTAACGATTACAGGAAGGAGCAGGAAAACGAGGTTAGATAGTTCTGGCTAGCACAGGTATAATGAATGGCCTCATTCTCTGCTCAAATTTATATACGATTCTATCAGAGCGTTAAGCATCTCTGATATCTATTTTGAGTATAGCTTTCTGCTCGTTGGACATAGTAGCAGAAATGAACATGCCTCCTTTTCTGATGTTCAGAGATGAGTTCCCTTTGCCCAGCGCTGTCTTAGTGAAGGAAGCCGATTCTGTTTGCTCAATATACATCTTATTGTACAATGCTCGGTCGGTCGGAATGGGCCTGTCGGGGGCGAAGAGGGCGTATTCGATGCTGTACTTGCTGTAGTCGTAAGGGTTGGAGACCAGCAGCGAGACCTGGGCGTTGCTGAACTTGTAACTCAGCACCCCGACGGTGCCACAGGCTGTGTATGGAGTCTTAATGAACACGCACACTCCTTTCTGCCCTCTGTCGATGGTGGGTGGTGGTGGGCTTTGTACGCGGCCACTGTAACTGTAGGTCCTGTAAGAGACACATTGTGGGTGTATTATAGTCTTAAAAGGCCTGATAGGGATTCTTTAGCTAATCCGTTATCACAACAACTATTGGCATTCATATCGCTTTTAATGTAATAAAACGCCCCAAGGCATAATCAAACACAAATTTACACCCATCCAAAGAAGGAGACAATGGGACAAAGTTCGGCCAAAGAGGTAAGTTTTAAGCAGCGAGGTGGAGAGGCAGAGAGGTTTAGGGAGGGAATTCCAGAGGTTGAAGGCACGGCCGCCAATAATGGGGCGAAGGAAGTTGGGGATGCACAAGAGGCCAGAATTAGAGGAAAGTGGAGATCTTGGAGGGTTGTGGAGTTGGAGGAGGTTACAGAGATAGGGAGGGGCGAGGCCAGGGAGGGGTTTGAACACAAGGATGAGAATTTTAAATTTGAAGCGTTTGCGGGCCGGGAGACAATGTAGGTCAGCGAGGGATAATTACAACAGGGACTACGCTTCAGAGGAACTTAATTGGCTGTAAAGCCCTTCGGGACGTCCTGAGGTCGCGAAAGGCGCTATATAAATGCAAGTTCTTTCTTTTACATCCAACCCTAACCTAAATGCACCTATCTCCAGATACGTCTTTGTACTTTTCTGACATCTTTTTGGGGTAAATAAGAATTCTGTGAGGAATATTTATTTTTTTTGGCAACACTGTCAAGAAATACATTTGATTGTAATCTGCGAAATCTCAGCTACCTCTATCAGTCCACAAATCACGTTTGCGGTTGCCTTAAAACGGAATGTGCGTTTATTAAAACAACAGCAGGGCTCCACTTTAGGGATTTATCGCTCCCAACGCAGAGTTTTGCGTGACGGGAGTGCATGTTGGGAATTTGGGCACTGAGGTCAGCAAGCCCTGCACAATTTTCCATCTGGTGCTAATTGGTAAAATCTGCTCCGAGGTTGTTAAAAAAAGCACAAGGGGAGCCTGGAAATTGGAACCAGAGAAGAACCAGAGCTTTGTCAGAACTCGGCTCTGGGTCTGCACCTCAAAACATCGTCATGTCTTTCCCTTTAAGATGCTGACTGATCTGCTGTACATTTCCAGCATTTTCTGGCCGTAACCTGACTGAAATATTTAGCCAGCGAAGCTTTAACTACTTTCTTTCATCGTACTGTAACTAGAAACAAATTGTCTTGGATTAAGTCAAGATTTTGCCAAATGTATTTTTTTTTTGTTTTCCATGAAAAAGAAAGTCAGCACTGGATCTAATCTTACCAATGTGTAACAAGTATTTACATTAAACACTGCAAATTACTTTGAAGTTTTTCACAACCCCTCCAAAGAAAGAAATGCACACAGATGCTGGTTACTTACGCAGGTTCAGTTAAAATGTAGTTCATGCTTTTGTTGGAGATTTCAATCCCCACACATCTGGAAGAGTCAACACTTTCCATTATTTCTTCAATTGATTTCGACATTCTGTATAACCTGGAAAAAAATAGGTACCTCTCATCAAAAAATGAACTGGAAGTACATGTATCACTGGATAACCTGGATAATTGTTACATTACTTCTTTACTCACAGTGTTTTACAGCAATAGGTAATATTCCTGTGGATATGGGTCTGTTCTCTGTGTCGTTCCACAGAATCTGCTTGCTGTTTGAGACGGGGGTGGGGTGGGGGGAGGCGGGGTGTGTGTGGAGAACAAGGAAACGCCCTGGTGGTGGAGCAGATCCAAGCCTGGAAACATTTTTTCAGCTTCTTGTCACCAGCGTCCAAACTCACCCAAGCCAAATTCCAGCTCAAAATCCCTAAACCACATTAGAAAACACTCCTAGAGATGGCTAGTCACCAACACCAGACAGTCTAAACACTGATGAAAAGAGCAGGCAGGGAGAAGTTGAATTTGATTTTAAGAAATGTATGAAGAAACTTGACAAGTAAGAACAGACTTCAAAATTCGAATTTGTACTGACATATAGCGTATGGTCTGAGGGTTACAGCTTATTGTGCATCTGGAATTCCCTCCCTAAACCTCTCCGCCTCTCCACCTCCCTTCCCTCCTTTAAGGTCCTCCTTAAAACCCAACACTTTGATCAAGCTTTTGGTCACTCTTCCTAATATATTCTTCTTGATTTTGGTGTCCATTTTTGTCTGATTTATGCATCTGTGAAGGTTTTCTGAGATGAAATGTTGGTGGCCAGTGGAACCATGTTCCAGCACGAGTTAGAACTTTTAGGAGAGTTGGATGGTGGTAAAAAAGATGATTAAAAATAAAAGAAGTCTGTTGTGCTAAAGTTTGCACAAACATACTCTTAAACAGCTTTTAAAAAACGATTTAAAAATAAATATAACAATTGGCAGTTCGACTCAGTTGGTAGCACTCATCTCACAGTGAAAAGATTGTGGCTCAAGTCTCACTCCAGAACTTGAGTACATAATGTAGGCAAACTCTCCAGGGCAGTACTGAGGGACCACTGTATTGTCAGGTGCTGTCATTTAGATGAAACGTTAAAGCGTTCTGCCTGTTCTAGCGATTTAGTTGACTGTTAAAGATGTCCTGTCACCATTCAAAGAACAGCAGGGAGTTCTCTCGGGGTCTTGGCCAACATTCTTCCCTCAAACCTCCAAAACAAATGAATGGTCTTTCATTTCATTACTGTTGGTGAGATCTTGCCACATGCAGAGTGGCCGCTGCATTTGCCTCATGACAAGAGTCACTTCACTTCAAAGTGATTCATTGCAAATTAAGTACTTTGAGACATTACTGAGAGATGTGATATGACACTGTATAAATACATGTCTGCCTTTCTAATTCATAGTTGTTAAAAGTTGTAGCAACTTAGAGCAGCACAGTAGTGTTTACAACAACATGCCCTGATGCAGCATTTTCCACAAATACCTTAAGACTAAGCAGGATGTGAGGGAGAAATTATGGGTGGTGAGCATAGGAATGGCCAAAGAGGAAGGGAATTCCAGAATGCAGGGGCATTCTGTCACCAACAGTGGATCATAGGGAGGGGAACACACAATAGAACAGAGTTGGAAGACTTGAATATGTGCTTGGACATGGGCCCAGTCATCAATGTGCATTATTAATCTGTTTTTCTAATGAGAACAGATTTGCATTGGTAGCTTTAAGTTCCTGTGCTGTTTCCCATTGTGTAAAGTTTCCCAGTCACAAAATTCAATATTATTTCCTTTCCATCTAATTATCTAGTGAAAGAAGGAAATGGAAGAAAATCTGAAGGCGGAATTCCTTTCCTAAAGTCAATAGCTTAAGTGAGAACCTGTATTAACAATAGTGTACCATTATAGTTAATAAAGCTTGTTCACCTACCCAGTTGAGATTGGGGATATCACATACTCAATAATGCAAGTGTAAAGGCTTTAGTAATTATAGTGATACACGACCATTAGAAGGACTTTTTGACTTAGAACTTACTATTTAGCTAACTACTATCAGTGCTTTTAGGTGATGTTATTTCATCAAATCTCCTTTCAGAAGGGTGCAATGCATGGCTACAACGTTTGCTGTCATGACTACAATAACATTCAATAATTTGCAGTAAAGTTTCATACTCTCATATTTTGATAAAATATTTCTAATGTGAACAGATAATGCCCAGGCTATGCCTAGAGATGAGAAATAGCAGGCCAACTGAGTCGTACAAGTACAAGTCCCACTTGTACTGTCCAATCATAGTATCATAGAATCATAGTAGGTACAGCACAGGAGGAGGCCATTCGGGCCATCGTGCCTGCACCAGCTCTTCGAAAGAGCTATCCAATTAGTCCCACTACCCTGCTCTTTCCCCATAGCCCTGTAAAATTTTTTCCCTTCAAGTATTTATCAAATTCAAATAACTGAAATCCTTCATCCCTGGTACCATTCTGGTAAATCTCCTCTGCATCCTCTCTAAGGCCTTGACATCATTCCTAAAGTGTGGTGCCCAGAATTGGACACAATACTCCAGCTGTAGCCTAACTAAAGGTTGAGCATAACTTCCTTGCTTTTGTACTCTATGCCTCTATTCATAAAGCCCAGGATCCCATATGCCTTTTTAACAGCCTTCTCAACTTGTCCAGTCACCTTCGAAGAGTTGTGTACCTACATCCCCAGGTCCCTCTGTTCCTGCATCACCTTTAAAATTGTACCATTTAGTATGAATGAGATAAACTGTGAATGCCAAAAATATGAAATAAAAACAGAGAATGCTGTAAATATATAGCATGTCCATCTGCATTTGAAAAGAGAAAAGAGACTTTACTTTAAGTGAGACCTTTGTCAGAATTGCCATCCTCATCAGTCTGACAAAGGGCCCCACCTGGAACATTAACTCATCTTTCCTCTTTTTAAATCCTCATGCACCTGCAGTATATTTCTGCCGTTATTATGAATAGCGCAATGAATTGTGGGGGGAAGTGGGCGGAAGTCCTTCATAATAAGATCAAAAGATACATCACAAGATAGGTTTCAAGTTTTGGAATTTTTTTTGACCATTTATCCACAAGAAGGATTTGGAAAAGAGTTACTTTTAAATGTTGGGCTTTTAAATCTAAGTGGTTGAAATGCTAATGAGCAAAGTTTTCATGTTGGTTCCTCATTGACTGTAAATAATATGTAATTTGTTAGCATGTCCTAGCAATCGATAAACACTTCACACCCATTGTGTTGGGGTAGACTCTGGTGGGCCTTTTTAAAAATTCATTCATGGGATGTGGGTGTCGCTGGCAAGGCCAGCATTTATTGCCCATTCCTAACTGTCCTTGAGAAGATCGCGCATTTAGACACAGACATCAAGTTTTTACAGAGCTGCAAGAAAGCAGACAAGATCCCGAAAGGACTACAGATCACGAACCCACTCAAGTCCACATACAACTCGGATTACGCTGAGAGACTCTGCCGCCGTACCTCTCGCACACTCCGCAACCATCTCATACACCAACTCCACAGCAGACGCCACAACCTCGAAACCAAGATAGAGTCCATACTCTCAACCTGTACTCAGGACACAGCAGACCAGCTAAGATATACCGCCAAACAGACGAGGCAACGGAACTACGCTGCCTACATGAAAACCAAGAGCAGGAAGCTTGAGAAACTCGGCATCACCACCAGCATCGACCAAGCTTCCCCTGGTACCACGGTTGCAACCACAGGGAAGTCTATCGTCAATTTGTCCGACCACACCCTTCAACCAGACGAAATCGAAGTTCTCAGCCGAGGGCTCAATTTCTGCCCCACTACCAAAATGGACCCCACTAGTCTCGCGGCGGACACAGAGGAATTCATCAGGAGAATGAGGCTCCGGGAATTCTACCACAAACCCCAAGATTTCAGCAGCGAACCCAATGAGACAATCGACGATCCGGGACAGCAGACAGAGGGATCCGCGGTACAGCAACCGAAGAGGAAAGAGTCAAACTGGACTCCTCCAGAGGGTCGCTGCCCTCAGCTTGACATGTATGCACAAGCTGTCAGGAAATGCGTCAATGCCAGATTCATCAGCCGCACTCAGAAGACAGTCCAGAATGTCACCCGAGCACAATGCAACGCCATCAACGCTCTCAAGACCAACCGCAACATCGTCATCAAACCAGCGGACAAAGGAGGAGCCATAGTCATACAGAACAGAACGGACTATTGCAAAGAAGCATACCGACAACTGGACAACCAGGAACACTACAGACGGTTACCCGTAGATCCGACCAAAGAACACACCCACCAGCTCAACAAACTGATCAAGACCTTCGATCCAGACCTTCAAAGCATCCTATGCACTCTCATCCCACGTACTCCCCGCGTGGGAGACTTCTGCTGCCTCCCAAAGATACACAAAGCCAACACACCCGGACGTCCTATCGTATCAGGCAACGGAACCCTGTGTGAGAGCCTCTCTGGATACATCGAGGGCATCCTGAAACCCATCGTACAGGGAACCCCCAGCTTCTGTCGCGACACTACAGACTTCCTACAAAAACTCAGTACCCACGGACCAGTTGAACCAGGAACACTTCTCACCACGATGGACGTCTCGGCACTCTACACCAGTATCCCCCACGATGACGGCATCGCTGCGACAGCATCAATACTCAACACCAACAACAGCCAATCTCCGGACGCCATCCTACAACTCATCCGCTTCATCCTGGATCACAATGTCTTCACCTTCGATAACCAGTTCTTTACCCAAACACACGGAACAGCCATGGGGACCAAATTCGCACCCCAATACGCCAACATTTTCATGCACAAGTTCGAGCAGGACTTCTTCACTGCACAAGACCTCCAACCAACACTATACACCAGATACATCGACGACATTTTCTTTCTATGGACCCACGGCAAGGAATCACTAAAGAGACTACACGATAACATCAACAAGTTCCATCCCACCATCAAGCTCACCATGGACTACTCCTCAGAATCAGTTTCTTTCTTGGACACACGAATCTCCATCAAAGACGGGCACCTCAGCACCTCACTCTACCGCAAGCCCACAGACAACCTCACGATGCTCCACTTTTCCAGCTTCCACCCTAACCACGTCAAAGAAGTCATCCCCTATGGACAGGCCCTGCGAATACACAGGGTCTGCTCAGACAAGGAGGAACGCGATGGACACCTACAGACGCTGAAAGACGCCGTAGTAAGAACGGGATATGACGCTTGACTCATCGATCGACAGTTCCGACGGGCCACAGCAAAAAATCGCATAGACCTCCTCAGGAGACTAACACGGGACGCAACCAACAGAGTACCCTTTGTCGTCCAGTACTTCCCCGGAGCGGAGAAACTACGCCATGTCCACCGCAGCCTTCAACATGTCATCAATGACGACGAACACCTCGCTATGGCCATCCCCACACCTCCACTACTCGCCTTTAAACAGCCACCCAACCTCAAACAGACCATCGTTCGCAGCAAATTACCTAGCTTTCAAGAGAACAGTGTCCACGACACCACACAACCCTGCCACGGTAACCTCTGCAAGACATGCCAGATCATCGACACAGATACCACCATCACACGAGAGGACACCACCCACCAGGTGCATGGTTCATGATCCTGTGACTCGGCCAACGTTGTCTACCTCATACATTGCAGGAAAGGATGCCCCAGAGCATGGTACATTGGCGAGACCATGCAGACGCTGCGACAACGGATGAACGGACACCGCGCAACAATCGCCAAACAGGAGGGTTCCCTCCCAGTCGGGGAACACTTCAGCAGTCATGGACATTCATCCACCGACCTTCGGGTAAGCATACTCCAAGGTGGCCTTCGAGACACACGACAACGCAAAATCGTCGAGCAGAAATTGATAGCCAAGTTCCGCACCCATGAGGACGGCCTCAACCGGGATCTCGGGTTCATGTCACGCTACACGTTACCCCACCAGCGAACAAATGTTATCTGTTTTTAATATAACGGGTCAGTTGCTGTCTTTTCTATGTTTCTACCTCTCTATCTCTTTTTTTTTTGTTTGTTGTTTTTTTTTTGGTGATTTGTATATTCTGAGACATTGCAGGTAACACCTGTCTGTCTGCACACTGATTGCCTTGGCAACGGGCAGTTGAAAAAACTGTCTGTAATCACCAAGCATTGTTCTGTGAATTATAAATGTGATTTCATTTCGAGGATTTCATTTCGTTCACCTGAGGAAGGAGGAAGCCTCCGAAAGCTTGTGAATTTAAAATAAAATTGCTGGACTATAACTTGGTGTTGTAAAATTGTTTACAATTGTCCTTGAGAAGGTGGTGGTGAGCCGCCTTCTTGAACCGCTGCAGTCCATGAGGTGAAGGTTCCCACAGTGCTGTTAGGTAGGGAGTTTCAGGATTTTGACCAAGTGACGATGAAGGAACGGCGATATATTTCCAAGTCAGGATGGTGTGTGACTTGGAGGGGAATGTGCAGGTGGTGGTGTTCAATGCGCCTGCTGCCCTTGTCCTAAGTAGTAGAGGTCGCGGATTTGGGAGGTGCTGTCGAAGAAGTCTGGACGAGTTGCTGCAGTGCATCCTGTGGATGGTACACACTGCAGCCACGGTGCGCTGGTGGTGAAGGGAGTGAATGTTTAAAGTGGTGGATGGGGTGTCAATCAAGTGGGCTGCTTTGTCCTGGATGGTGTCGAGCTTCTTGAGTGTTGTCGGAACTGCACTCATCCAGGCAAGTGGAGAGCATTCCATCACACTCCTGACTTGTGCCTTGTAGATGGTGGAAAGGCTTTGGGAGTCAGGAGGTGAGTCACTCACTGCCGAATACCCAGCCTCTGACCTGCTCTTGTAGCCACAGAGCTATTTATGTGGCTGGTCCAGTTAAGTTTCTGGTCAATGGTGAACCCCAGGATGTTGATGGTGGGGGATTCGGCGATGGTAATGCTGTTGAATGTCAAGGGGAGGTGGTTAGACTCTCTCGTTGGAGATGGTCGTTGCCTGGTACTTGACTGTAGTGTGGGCCCCTCATTACCAAGTGGGCTGCAGGCACCAAATAGTTTTTTCCCTGTGATTTTCGGAGTGCTACAGCCCTGTTTCCACCCGGCGGAGCCAGTGAAATCACGCCTGTTCTGTTTAAATCAAGGAAGATAACCTACTGATGTATATCGGTAATGCAGTTTGAGAATGTTCTGGGATCATTACATCCTGCCTGCCTGTTACAGCGGTAATCTACAGGCTTTGGTTAAATACATAACCAAAGAAAACAGTTTCAACAAGTCATGTACAGTGAATGCAGAGAAGAAAACATCTAACTTCCAGCACTTTTGGTCTCTGTTTGTTAACATAAATGAGGCACACACAGAGGCATTAAAGCACTCACCCACATGACCATAACTAATTACATCTTCAAGTGAAGCACTGTGCAGCATTGAAAAATATAATGGGGCTGAATCATTCATTTGTACCTCATAAATACTAATGAACAAATTGGAAAAAATTGTCATTCATCCAATCCCTAGCAGGAATTTTGTAATGTTGAAGAAGAGATAGCTCATCAAACTCCAAATACAATGAATATTAACTGTATTTTTTAGGCTCTAAGATAAACGATTCCTCAGAGTTACGATCAATGTATATACTGGTTTTATATTGTACTTGTTGAATGGTAATGGATCATTGCTGGGCCAAGAATCATTGTGATGGCCTCTAGATCACAAAAACTCTTCAACCTTCCTCTGTGCAAGTTATTTTGAATTGAATGTAGAGAGTTTTGATGCTGGTTAACCAATTGGTATTTGTCTCTTTGTGTTTTGAAAAACACTGTTTAGTTTTAAGATCTGTTGCGAGGCACATAGCAAGCATACATTTTTTTGATTGAGTATCCTGGTCACATAACATTATCTTAATGTGTTATTATGTAGCAACTTGGTATAATACTACACACAAAGTGTGAGTAATTTTTTCCCCCTCCAATTCTCCCCCCCCCCTTTCCTGAAGGGATATGGTGATATGGTGCTTCCCACCCTCTGGGAACGTTGCCCAAGCTACCAAGCTACCATTCCTTCATGTATGAGATTAGACAGACTATTCACTGATGGGGGAGCACCAAAGCCAAACTCGATCCTCTACTAACCCAATGCCCAGACACACTCTCCAGCAGGAATTGAGACATGTAGGATCATCTTTCTTTAAACTCCATCTACCTTCATGTCTCCCTATTTATAATATAATATAATTTTCTGACTGAGCTCACCAGAATATTTCATCTGCTTATAAACCGTACTGTATCATCGCCATGCAGAACCCTCAGTGCATCTACAGCTATACTTTCAGGGCTTGTTGCTCACTGCCTACTATTTACGCAGCACAATGTAATAAAACATCCTCGCCCTTCCTGAACACTCATATCTCACCCACACATCATTGTACAAATCAGAAAACTCATGGGACAGATTTTAACCCCTGTGGCCACAGGCACATATTTGAAAGGAATTTTATGCATTTTGGATCTTACTGTACCCTTGTCCACATTATTTGAATTTTAACTTTGTGCAATACGATAATTGTAATTTGCATTCACTCCCTATTTTCACTTTTATTTTGTATATGGGAGGACGAAGGAAAAATGATCTTTGTATTCCATGGATTGTTCTGAAAAGACAGTGAGGCCGAATTTCCACTGTGGTTATCTTGGGAAGGGCAAGGAGCCATTTTTCCAGTTCCCCGACCCTTGGCACCACTTCCAGGATTTTCTGCTGGAAGTGACTTTGAGCAAATAAGGATGAGTATTATTATAATTAGACACAAATGAAGGGGAATATATCATATGACATCATTTGTGTCTTAGCAACGCTGGGCTTACGGAATGCCGGTGTGTTTCTATATTCACCGTTGCTATGAGCTGCGGGGTTCTTTATAAAGGGCAGCTTTGACTGGTGCAATGAATCGTTGAGTGATTGACTGCACCAGACAAGGCTGGAATTTGGGAAAAAATCCCCCACAGTTTTCTATTCTTCAGCCGGCACCATCTGCCGGGCGATCAGGCGGCAGTAACCGCAGCAATTTTCCTCTCCCCCTACCTAAGGCAGGCAACCTAAGGGCAGCGTAAACAGCCTGGAAACCACCCAAGTTATGATAGTTACCCTGATCCTGAAAAATCGTCCAGGCTCGGGGACACAGGCATCAGACAGGCATACGTCCTGCCCCATCAAATGTATGCAGCCATTGTTGCATGTATCGATATCAGCCCCATCATACACAGTTACACCATTAGTGGCTTTAAGTTTTTCTATTCATTCTTGGGATGTGGGCATCGCTAACAAGGCTGGTGGCATTTATTGCCCATCCCATGTTGCTCTGATTTGGCACAACTGATTGGCTTGCTAGGTCACTTTGGAGGGCAGTTAAAAGTCAACCATGTTGGTGTGGGACTGGAGTCGTTTACAGGCCAGACCGGGTAAGGATGGCAGGTTTTCTTTCTGCATAACAGGCTCGAGGGGCCGAATGGCCTACTCCTGTTCCTATGTTCCTTCCTTAAAGGACATGAGTGAACCAGTTGAGTTTTTACGACAATCCAACAGCTTCATGGTCACTTTTACTGATACCAGCTTCTTTAGCTCAATAGTAGCATTTCTATCATAGATTACACCAAGGCCCCCCTTCTCCCCATGGAGGCATAGTCAGAAATCCTGAAATATGACACACACTGTAGCTCTTTTAAAACGATATCTCAGATGCTCCGACCATACTGATGGTGCCTTGCAGTAAGGTACAGATCAATCGAACAGAATAACTGTGACATTCTGCATTCTGTACAATATCACCATCACCATAAAAAGAGGCATGTACATATTTGATGAGAACAGTTGAGGAGGAAGTTGAAGCCTTTGCAGCACAACAGGCAATGGGTTAAACTGTAGAGGTGTGATGGGTACACATCTAGAATTTATTTCCTTGTTGTCTGTATTGAGCACCTTCTCTAATAAGAACTCAACACAGAACATTATAAACAGATTATGCCAGTAGTGCACCATGTTCTCCTTTTCTGCCCACAATCCAAGCGCTGTTTCCTACTCATAAAACAGCAGGCAGAGAAATGTCATACAAATGCATTAAGAGTTGGTCTGCTAATATTGGCCTGGGTTTTTCTCTGGTTTTTTGCCCCTCCCAGGAGATCACATAGCTTTGGGTGGGGTGCGGAGTGTATATATTGTGATACACAAGAGCCTTGATATTAGAATGGAGGCGGAATAGCGCGGGGGTGGGGGGCGGTGATTGAGCACCTGGGTAACCCGCCCAATAAAAAATGTCTGTTTCGCACACAATCACTATTCAATTGGTGCCACTTAACGTGGCTTCCGGGTTTGTCGTTCGAAAGCTGCGCAGCGGGCGGACCGCGCACCTGCATTACAGGCTGTCAGCTGGAGAAGCTCTATTTAAAGAGGTATTGCCCAAAGGCTTTTGCCGGAGCAAACACCCACACGCCACAATGGAGCAGCATAAGGGCAAAGCTGCTCTAAGGTTTAATGATGCCTCACTCCAGGTGCTACTGGATGGGGTGAGGAGGAGGAGGGATATGTTCTACCCGGCGGACGGGAGGAAGTGGCCTGCCTCTGCCACCAAGAAGACCTGGTTCGAGGTGGCAGAGGAGGTCACCAGCAGCAGCAACATCTCCTGCACCTGGATCCAGTGCAGGAAGAGCTTCATTGACCTAACTAGGTCAGCCAAAGTGACTACACTTACTGATTCTCCTACATTCCGTGTTGCCCATCACCGCAACCCCCCAACTCATTCTGCACTGCCAAGACTACTCTATTACATCACTCCTCACACCCACTTAAGGCTCATCCTCAACTTACCTGCACTTCCTTAGCACTTCCTCACTTCCCCATTAGTCACCCCACCACTCACCCCAATCCTCATACAATGTCATGGCTCTGTCTCACCCTCCGATGCATCTCTTTCACAGTCAGCCTCACCCAAAGCAATGCATTCATCGGTTGGCCACTTCACCATCACTCACTCACACGTCTGTTCTTTCTCCCCTTCTAGGAGAAGGGAGCCCAGAGTGCACGCGAGAGGGCGAGGACCGGAGGGGGGCCTCCACAAACACTGGTCCTCACAGACGTGGAGCAGGAGGCGCTGGAGCTGAGCCATGCCTTCGAGTGCCTGTCTGTCGGGGACTGCGAGACTGGCACCCCACAAACATCTGGTGACACAACTTTAACATTCATCACGCACTATATGAATTGATGTTAACATGCCTTGCCATCTTCAACACCTCAGTATGCTCATCGCAACATGACACATCTGTGACGATGCTTAATATTTCCTTCTGTTGTCTTACAGGCCTTTCAGCGACCACAGTGACGGCGGAGGGCGATTCCTCAGTGGACCTGCCAGCCTTTGAGGGTGCACTGTCACATCTTAGTGAGCCATCCACCAGTGCAGACACTCAAACCTCGGTGGGTCCTAGTCCTCAGTTAGTTGGGTTGGCACCTGGTGAGTCACCACACACAAGAGAGCACGAGCAGACACTGGTGGCAGGGACAGCTGTGGAGAGTCCGTGTTGGTGGACGCACTGCTCTCCAGGCTCTGCTCAGCTGGACGCAGATGCTGAACCCCGGGGGCCATCCTTTAAAAGGAGAATGATCGAGGGACAGCAGCACACTCGTGAGGTACTGGAACAGGCGCCACATGCACTTTCCACAATAGCGTAGAGGATGGAGGAGTCCAACTCCTGCATGAGTGGAATGGTGGCACAGGTGCGGGAGGGAATCTCTGAGATACTGTCACAGGGACATGAGCAACTCTCTGAGATAGTGTCACAGGTAAGTGTGGGAATGTCTGCAATGGAGAGAAGGCTAGCCTCCATTGAGCTTCAAGCATGGCTCAAAAATGAGTCCATTCAGGTCCTGACAACAGCCGTTCGGACTCAGGATGAACAACATTCTGCCCCCTTAAACAGGCAGACAGAAACTTTACAACTGGGCTTCCAAGGCATCATACATGTCCTCCAAACTGTTCTCCAGCAGGGTGATAGGAGTGAAGTGGGCCTGGTCCAGGAGAGGGATGATGGCGAAAGAGGACATGGAAGTGGAGACACCAATCAAAGTGCTCCCACATATCACTCGTTGCCCCCCTCTCAACCAGTACCCGCAATGCTGCCTCCTCTCCAGGTGGCCGTGTCTGCCCCTCCACAGGTACAGGTGGAGCAGTCTTTGGAGGGGCCCACATGGGCTCCAAAACCCAGAGGGCGTAGGCCCAAAACATCTAATCAGTCAGGGCATGAACATGAGCAACCTGCCACTACCTCTGCTGCAGCCACAGGGGATGCACCACGTAGAAGTAGTCGGAAGAGAAAGGCGAAGGTTTTGCGAGCAGGAAGGGTGTTTGACAGACTGTCATTCATTTATATTTAGTTTTTGTTGAAATGACATTCAATTTTACGATTGTCACCATTGCTGCCTCATCTTGCCCATTCTTGACTGGCTTTTGTGATAGGGCCCTTTCATGAGATTCACTATGAATCTGTTCCAGTACCTCGCGAGTGTGCTGCTGTCCCTCGATCATTCTCCTTTTAAAGGATGGCCCCCGGGGGTTCAGCATCTGCGTCCAGCTGAGCAGAGCCTGGAGAGGAGTGCTCCCATCGACACGGACTCTCCACAGCTGTCCCTGCCACCAGTGTCTGCTCGTGCTCTCTTGTGTGTGGTGACTCACCAGGTGCCAACCCAACTAACTGAGGACTAGGACCCACCAAGGTTTGAGTGTCTGCACTGGTGGATGGCTCACTAAGATGCGAGGTTTCACCCTCAAAGGCTGGCAGGTCCACTGAGGAATCGCCCTCCGCCGTCACTGTGGTCGCTGAAAGGCCTGTAAGACAACAGAAGGCAATATTAAGCATCATCACAGATGTGTCATGTTGCGATGTGCTGCTCTTTCCAGGTGGTCTGAGGATTGGCTCTTCACACTGTCTGATGTTAGCAGAACTGTTCACATATCAGTGACTCCCTGGCCTCACGAGCATCCAGGTGAGCCGCTGCTCTACCCATGGGTTCCTCCTCTTCTCCTCCTCCTCCTCCATGTGGGTGACAGATGTGGATGGGGCATCCTCAAGCGGCACCCCTCTCTGTTGTGCCATGTTGTGCAGGGCACAACACACTACTATAATGCATCCTATTCTGTCTGGTGTGTATTGAAGTGCTCCCCCAGAACGATTGAGGCACCTAAATCGCATCTTGAGCAGCCCTATAGCACGCTCAATTGTAGACCTGGTAGCAATGTGGCTGTCGTTATATCGACACTGTTGCTCGGTGATGGGGTTCCTCAGAGGTGTCATGAGCCACGTGTACAGGGGGTATCCCTTGTCCCCGAGGAGCCAGCCCTTAAGGGTGCTCGGTGCGTGGATGAGGGGCGCGATGTTGGATTCCTGGAGGATGAAGGAAGCAGCTGCCAGGGTATCTGGCGCACACGTGAAGGAATCTCCTGCGGTGGTCACAAACGAGCTGAGTGTTGATGGAGTGATCCCCCTTTCTGTTGATGAACAGTGCTGGCTCGTGTGGAGATGCTCGTATTGCTATATGGGTGAAATCGATTACACCCTGAATTCGTGGGAAGCCAGCCACAGAGTGGAATCCCACTGCCCTTTCCATCCGGCTGAGGTCGTCCACGGGGAAGTTGACGTACTGCAGGGCTCTGCGAAACAAGCCATCGGTGACCTGCCTTATTCCGGAAGCGAAGAAGTTGAGGGCAGTGGTGACTTTGACAGCGACGAGTAATGAGATGCTGCTCAGCCCAGCCGGGAGCAGCTTGTCGTGAAGGAGGCTGCAGATGTCTGCGACTACCTGGCGACTGACTCTGAGCCTCCATATGCACTACTCCTCAGAGAGGTCCAGGAAGCTGAGCCTCGGTCTGTAGACCCTGCGACGTCGCTCTCTCAGTTGTTGCCCTCTGTGCTCTTGTGCAGGTGCCTGTGGTGCAGCACTGTGTTGTGGAGCTCCAAGTGGCGGAGGTAGACACCGTGCCTGGCGAGGCTGGTGATGTTTCCCATCCTCGGATGTAGTGGTGAATGCAGCCATGGCGGTCCCCATCCCAATGGTGTGAGTTTGAGGGGGTCCGAAAAGTTGTTAAATATGTTTGAGCAGAAGAATTGTGAGTGGAAAGTAAGAATTTTCAGTGAAAACACAAAGATCTTGCAGCCAAAAGTTTGTGTGAAAGAACAGAGTGCCCTGCTGCAAGAACTCACCTTTTCTTCCCATCTGTCAAACAAGTATTTGAATGTGCAACTGGCTGCTGGCTGAAACACGTCTGGCAGAACATGGAGTGTTTCCCACAGCACAGGAAACACGCTGAGGATGTTTCAAAATCGGACCCCTGTCTCAATGTGGACAAAATTAAGTACTTTAATTACTTTAAGTATCTAAATAAGTGTCTTAACTACCGTCCCGCCGACTTTAATTGCCGGTGAGACTTCTGCATTCGGGAGGCGCTCACGCACCCAGACGGGTCAATGGGGAACCCGGAAGTCTGCGGGCTGGAGTCGGGTTCCGAACGCGCTCTGGATTTCCTCGATTTTCGGAGCCCCCAACGCACCGACAATTTAATTTTAAAATTGACCCCAAGGTATCACAATTGTGTGGGACAGGCTGGATGGAGCAGAGGGTCTTTTTCTGCCTGTCATTGTTCGTATGTTCGTATACTTCCAATTTCTAGGGGGTGGTTCTCCAGACAACTGCCTCATTTGCCTGCTGCACCATCTGAGTACTTCTGGGGTGCCTTTCAAATCCGTAGAGGGCATTTTCACATTTCCTCACACTGTCCACAATAGTCTGCAGGGCCTTGCTCGTGAAGCCAAATTTTCTATTTGCCTTATTCAATCCATCAGTGCACTCATTCACACAGTACACAACGCGTCTGGCCACAACAACAACTTGCATTTATATAGTGTCTTTAACATAGTAAAAGGTCCCAAGGCGCTTCACAGGAGCATTATCAAACAGAATTTGGCACAGAGCCACGGAGCATCGTAAAATCATAGCATGGTTACAGCACGGAAGGAGGCCATTCAGCCCATCAAGTCCGTGCCGGCTCTTCGCAAAAGCAATCCAGCTAGTCCCACTCTCCCGCCCTTTCCTCATAGTCCTGCAAATTTTTTGCCTTCAAGTATTTATCCAATTCCCTTTTGAAAACCATGATTAAATCTGCCTCCACCATTCCCTCAGGCAGTGCATTCCAGATCTTGTGTAAAAAAGTTTTTCCTCATGTCACCTTTGGTTCTTTTGCCAATCACCTTAAATCTATGTCCTCTGGTTCTTGACCCTTCCGCCAATGGGAACAGTTTCTCTCTATCTACTCTGTCTCGACCCTTCATGATTTTGAATACCTCTATCAAATCTCCTCTCAGCCTTTTCTGCTCCAAGGAGAACAATCCCAGCCTCTTCAGTCTCTCCATGTAACTAAAGTCCTTCGTCCCTGGAATCATTCCAGTAAATCTCTTCTGCACCCTCTCTAAGGCCTTCACATCCTTCTTAAAGTGCGGTGCCCAGAATTGGACACAATGCTCCAGTTGTGGCCAAACCAGTGTTTTATAAAGTTTTATCATAACTTCCTTGCTTTTGTATCTATGCCTCTATTTCTAAAGCCCAGGATCCCGTATGCATTTTTAACCGCTTTCTCAACCTGCCCTGCCATCTTCAACGAGTTGTGCACATATACCCCCTAACCCTAACCCTCTCTGTTCCTGAACCCCTTTTAGAATTGCGCCCTCTAATTTATATTGCCTCTCTTCATTCTTCCTACCAAAATGTATCACTTCACACTTCACTGCATTAAAATTTCATCTGCCACGTGTCCACCCATTCCACCAGCCTGCCTATGTCTTACGATGTCTATCACTATTCTCCTCACTGTTCACTACACTTCCAAGTTTTGTGTCATCTGCAAATTTTGAAATTGTGCCCTGTACTCCCAAGTCCAAGTCATTAATATATATCAAGAAAAGCAGCGGTCTTCGTACCGAACCTTGGAAAGCACCCCTGTACACCTCCCTCCAGTCCAAAAAACAATCGTTCACCAGTACTCTCTATTTCTTATCCAACGCCTTTTGGAAGTCCACATGCACTACATCAGCCGCATTGCCCTCATCAACCCTCTCTGTTCCCTCATCAAAAAACTCAATCAAGTTGGTTAAATATGATGTACCTTCAACAAATCCATGCTGGCTTACCTTAATTAATCCACACGTCCAAATTACTTAATTTTGTCCCAGATTATCATTTCTAAAAGTTTCCCCACCACCGAGGTTAAACTGACTGGCCTGTAATTGCTGGGTTTATCCTTACACCCTTTTTTGAACAAGGGCGTAACATTTGCAATTCTCCAGTCCTCTGGCACCACACCCGTATCCAAGGAGGATTGGAAGATTATGGCCAGTACCTCCGCAATTTCCACCCTTACTGCCTTCAGCAACCTAGGATGCTTCCCATCCGGACCGGGTGACTTATCTACTTTAAGTACAGCCAGCCTTTCTAGTACCTACATTTTATCAACCAGGGAGCTCTGGCCGTGGTTGCCCTACCTATCCCCCTCATGGGAATGAACCTAGACTGTACCCAAACCATCTCTTTCAAGGCCGCCCATTGTTCAATTACAGTTTTGCCTGTCAATCTTTGATTCCAATTTACCCGGGCCAGATCCGTTCTCATCCCACTGAAATTGGCCCTCCTCCAATTGAATATTTTAACTCTACATTGCTCTGTGTCCTTTTCCATAGCTATTCTAAACTTTATGATACTATGATCACTGTTCCCTAAATGTTCCCCCACTGACACTTGCTCCACTTGGCCCACCTCATTTCCCAGAACCAGATCCAGCAATGCCTCCTTCCTCGTTGGGCCGGAAAGGTACTGGTCAAGAAAGTTCTCCTGAACACACTTCAAAAATTTGTCCCCCTCTTTTGCCCTTTACACTATTACTGTCCCAGTCTATATTAGGGTAGTTGAAGTTCCCCATGATCACTACTCTTTAGTTCTCACACCTCTCTGTAATTTCCCTGAAAATTTGCTCCTATATATCCTTCCCACTAATTGGTGGCCTGTAGAATACACACACTAGTGTAATAGCACCTCTATTATTCCTTAACTCTAACCAAATTGAATCTGTCCTTGACCCCTCCAGGACATCCTCTCTCTCTAGCACTGCAATATTCTTCTTAATCAATACTGCCACCATCCCCCCCCCACCTCCTTTTTTTCCTTCCCTATCTTTCCTGAACACCTTGTATCCAGGAATATTTAGTACCCAATCCTGCCCTTTTTTGAGCCAGGTCTCCGTTTTTGCCATGACGTCATATTCCCATGCTAATTGTGCCTGCAGGTCACCAACCTTATTTACTATGCTTTGTGCGTTTACACACATGCACTGTAAACCTCTCTTAGACCTTCTTGTACTCTCTCTTAGTCTGATCCCACCTAATACTGTACTATTTCTTACTCTAGTGCTATCGGTCTCTCCCAATCCTTTGTGCACCTTGTTTCCATAGAAATATTAGGACAAGTGACCAAAAGCTTGGTCAAAGAGGTAGGTTTTAAGAACCATCTTAAAGGAGACGAGCGAGGTGGAGAGGTGGAGAGGTTTAGGGAGGGAATTCCAGAGCTGAGGGCCTAGGCATCTGAAGACATGGCTGCCAATGGTGGGGTGAAGAAAATCAGGGATGCGCAAGGGACAAGAATTGGAGGAATGCTGAGATCTCGGACGATTGTAGAGCTGAAGGAGGTTACAGAGATTCATACAGTGCGCAGCTGGATTGGCCCATTAATTGATATCGGGCACCGTTGGATTGGCTCACTAATTCATATAGCTGGATTGGCCCACTAATTCACACAGTGCACAGCTCGATTGGTCCACTAATTCAAACAGTGCACAGCTGGATTGGCCCACAAATTTGCACATTGCACAGCTGGATCGATCCACTAATTCATGCAGTGCACAGCTGGATTGGCCCACTAATTCATGCAGTGCACAGCTGGATTGATCCACTAATTCACAAAGTGCACAGCTAGATTGATCCACTAATTCACAAAGTGCACAGCTGGATTGATCCACTAATTCACAAAGTGCACAGCTGGATTGATCCACTAATTCATGCAGTGCACAGCTGGATTGATCCACTAATTCACAAAGTGCACAGCTAGATTGATCCACTAATTCACAAAGTGCACAGCTGGATTGATCCACTAATTCACAAAGTGCACAGCTGGATTGATCCACTAATTCACAAAGTGCACAGCTGGATTGATCCACTAATTCACAAAGTGCACAGCTGGATTGATCCACTAATTCACAAAGTGCACAGCTAGATTGATCCACTAATTCGCACAGTATACAGCCAGATTATCCCATAGTGCATTACTTTTTATGCAAACATGCCCATTTAGCTATTTTGCAGGTAGTTTAGCAGTTTCTTGGAGCTGCATCCTAACTACATATTAGTACTAATACAGCTAACCTTATGGGAGTATGTCAGTATTACTGTGTGTGCAAAAAAACAAAATTAAAATTAATTCCCAAATAATGCTCATCTGTGTGAAAAGAGGGAATTAGACTATAAAGAGATCTCAAATTAATTGAAAGTAGCATTTTGTACAACAATGAAATATTGGAACACAAAATCTTTGGAGACAAAACGTAAGCCCCAATTTTAACCTAACCCACCCGGCAGGTTTGGGTCAGTCACCCATTTTACACCCCGCCCGGTTTTACGCTCCATTGAAGTACGACCCAAAGCTGCCCCGTTCTCGCCAGGCAGGTTAGGTTAAAATCAGGACTGTAGTTGCTCCAGTGGCTCAGTTGGTAAATGCATTGGAATTGAGCTCCACAGATGAGAAGGTTGATTCCCAATCTATGCTGGGTTAGATGGCCTCTGCTGCGTGCTAGAATTCACTTAAGCATTCCTGAGCTAGAAAAGGGAAAAGTCAGCCAAAGTTCTCACTCCCGATCACTGGTGATACCTACTAGAATGTGCACATGAGGACAGAATTGGACGGGTGCAAAGCCTTACACAGACGACTAGCCTGCCAACACTTACCGTCTGAGTCATGCATGAAAAATGACCTCTTAGGAAATTATTGGAGGGTGCTTGCTTTCTGTGGAACTGTAACCCCACAGGAGACAATTGGGGAGGGGAAAAGAAACTAAATGAAATCGACAAAATGTACAATATTTCTCTAAAATCATAGGCCCTAACAATTGAGTAGTTCTAGGGTGGAAAAAGTGGGTGTTTATGAATAAATTATGATTGTTTCCAAGTAAACAGCATAATGCATCCAAACAATTTGATCCTGCATTGCACCACATCACTATACTAATCATGGCCTCTCATGCCATGGAAGAATGATTCAGATCCTTCAGTCAATTGCCACCCAACATTGAGAACAGTCAGGGAGCTGATTGAGACACCATTCAGCTGAAATACACAATAAACAATTTGGTGAGGTCAGGATGCATTTTTAAAAATTCTCTACATGGTAGAAAGGATGGTCGATAGCTTGCTGTTATTAATTTCTATCCTGCCTGATATTGGCCCATGTAGTTAACCAGTACAAGTCAAAAGATGCTGGAAAGTTTGTCACTAAGCGATGTTGTGATGTAAGAACGCACCCTAAAAACTGGATGATCAAAATTAGGAGCTCCATGGCCAATTGGTAGCTTTCCCTGCCTACAATCACTCCCCATAAGGAGTGAGCAGCTGAGGCCTCCCATAGTAAAGCATCACTGTTGTTTGGGTGTGACAGGAGCTTGGGTTTTCTATTGTGGAACAGTATTTGCAGCAGGGGAACTTGGTTTCTGTGCAATTGAGCAAATAAATAGCAAGCCGTCACAATACCCTCCTGGTTAAGATGGTGGAGATGTTGAGAAATATACACAGTGGGACGGTACAAAATGATCTGGATTTGGTCCCGGTATCTAGTCAAATTAGCCATGCAGAATGGTTAGCATCACCAGCTGATGTCAGCCTCACGTCAACCACTATCCAGGGGCCTGAGAATCACTGGGCCCACTGCACTGGTGTAAATGCGGCAGAGTAGGCACTGCATTCCTCCACACCCAACCCGACCAGAGTATACGGGGTCAGGGTGGGATCATCTCATTTAAATGTTTTTGGTGGGTGTGCACATCAGAATCTTGGGCACCTGCCAGAGCAGAGGTGCAGAAGATGTGGTGCCAGGTGGTCGCGTGGGGCTGACAATGATGGACCCTCCCCCAAAAAAGGGACAGCTCTGATTGTGGTCAGCCTCAGTTGTAAGAATGCTAGTCAAAAAAATTGGGCACTTTTAATGCCATGAGCCTGGCCTGGAGACCCAGGGAGGGCCCCAGTTACATTCCTACAATCATCCGGATTCTTCCCAGCATCCAGATCATTGAAAGACAAAGAGTTGGGAGCCACATCTCCTGTCAGCCACATCTCCTGTCCTTATGATATCAGGTATTACAAATTCGATAGCCACGCGGTGAGGCATAGAATACTAGAGCCTGGTCTTCAGTTGTTTCCAAGCCTTTATTCACAGAGATCACCACCTGAATACAATTAACACTAAATCACATGGATACAATTGGGGGTGGGGGGGGGCATTGTATGGTGCGGGGGGGGGGGCGTTGGGGGGAGAATGGGTATGGGGGGTGGGGGGAGGGGAAGAACTTCCATCCACTTAGGGCCCACTAGAGATTAGCAACAGCTGCTCTTCTGGGCAGAGACCTGGTGTTCCTGGATACAACTCAATTTTCCTCCCCCTGTGCTGCACTCCTGGTTGACTTACTTTGGGAGTGCACCCTAGCCTCCAAGAGAAACTCGGGGCCTAGTTTTCTCAATGGTGAAAATCTGGGTGAAGCACCAAACTCCATCACGAAAGACCCCCCACGCTGGTTGAAGTGAGTAGGCAAGAAGATGCAGTAAATCAAGAAGTAATAATTACTTGATTTTAAGAGCCTTTAAATTGCAGGAGGAAGGCTGGAGTGAAGAGGGTATGAAACTCCACAGTTTTAAGCTCCTGGGAATGAGTTGGAATAGGAAATTGTGCAATGAATCTTGATTTCAACACAGTGAGAACACAGGTGGGTAGAGGTCATCGGATGGCATATGTGGAGCTTAGGGGGAACTAGTGAGGAAAGTTTAGAGGAGTATTGAGTACTATCACCAAAATGATGACAGGAAAAATTGTAATGGAAATGTTCCTCAAAAATTCTCTCCAGATCACTTGACGCTAACTGGAAACGTTCTATTAAAATCGGCTTGCTGATTCAGTAGTACATAAAACTGCTCTGTGAGAACCAGGAACCTAAAATGGTCTATATATCCTAGAGATTGCTTTACCTATGGAGCAACAGTTAATAATTTTGCCTACAAATCAACAATCATTGTGTCTCAAGGCAATTTGTATGTGAAGTGTTTCTGAGAGACGTGATAAGGTGCTAAATAAATGCAAGTCTTTTTTTTTAACCTCCTTCTGCTCACAGCCTTGTGCTTTTGCTCTATCAGTTCAACCATAAACAATTCAGCCTTTCTTGACTCTATTGATGTTGGATCTGACCTGCTCCAAACTGCCAATTTTCCCTTTGGGCTTCCCAAAAAATTCTTGTGGCCAATTTTCCATCGAGACTCACTCCCTTTCAGTGAAATTCTGAATGCATGTGTGTGCAATTGCTTTTGCATGAGAAAACATCGACCTGGAAAATAACGTTTGCGATAGGAATATGTGCATTCATAGAATATGCACAGAGATGATGCAAAGATCATGTTGTAACATGTGTAAAGAGTGAATGTGCCTAGGGGCAGGGGGATTCTGCATGAAATCAATGTGGAACAATGAGTTTTCATATTTCTGATTTGAATTTTTCACAAGTACAGTGCAGTCATATGCACTTTTCAAGAATTGTAATGTGTTACTTTTAAAAAAATCACTTAAGTCCACGTATCTTTGAAGGTGGCAGAACAAGTTGATGTGGCTGTTAAAAACAGACGGGTTCCTGGGCTTTATAAGTAGAGGTATAGAATATAAAAGCAAGAAGGTTAAGCTAAACCTTTATAAAACACTGGTTCGGCCTCAGCTGGAGTATTGTGTCCAATTCTGAGCACCACATTTTAGGAAGGATGTCAAGGCCTTGGAGAGAGAGAGAGTGAAGAGGAGATTTATTAGAATGATACCAGGGATGCATGACTTTAGTCATATGGAGAGACTAAAGAAGCTGGGATTGTTTTCCTTAGAGCAGAGAAGGTGAAGGGGAGATTTAATAGAGGGGTTCAAAATTATGAAGGGAACTTTTAATGGAGTAATAGGGAGAAATTATTTCCACTAGCAGGAGGGTTGATAACCAAAGGACACAGATTTAAGATAATTGGCAAAAGAACCAGAGGGGAGATGAGGAGAAATTTTCTTACTCAGCGAGTTGTTATGATCTGGAATGCACTGCCTGAAAGGGTGGTGGAAGCAGATTCAATAGTAACTTTCGAAAGGGAAGTGGATATACTTGAAATGGAAAAAAATCCAGGGCTTTGGGGAAAGGGCAGGGGAATGGGTCTAATTGCTTAGCTCTTTCAAAGTGCTGGCACAGGCACGATGGGCTGAATGGCTTCCTTCTGTGCTGTAAGATTTTATGATTCTGTGACTCTATGACATTGTGACACTGGTGACAATACTTATGCTGTGCCTTGTACAGCTGTAAGCACACATACAGATTCACAACAATTAGAGAGCACTGTAGTTAAAGATAATTCAGAAATAAGCTGCAAAAGACGATTGCAAACTTCTCTAGAGATCAGTTTCTAAGTGAATTGCCCACTCCCCACTGAGTTATCTGATTTCAGCAGGGGCACTGGTAGGGCTCTTGCAATTGACCTCAGTGGGCCTGGACTAGGGAAGAGAAATATTAGCCAGGGTTTCTGCTCCATAATTGATTGCTCTCCAGTGACCATTGATGAAAGGTGGGCATGTGTGAACATCTGTGAGGGATGGATCAAGCTCAGCTGTGAACTAACTGTGTAGGCTCACACATGGCGGATAGCCATTTGGGCAAAGTACTGGAAGAATATAAAGACCTCTGAACCAACGAGTCAGAGCTTTTAGGAGTGGAGGGAGAAGAGGGGAGCAACTCATATGCATAAAGAATCAGCTGCTCTCCATTTTGATGATATGTCACATTCAAATACAGGTGGATATATGTGTGTAAAGCCAAAAATGACCTGCAAAGGTGGGATGAGCAGGGATTGTATTGGAAAGTAAACTGGTTTAGCCATCCATCACCAGATCTGCCTGGACCACATCAAGCACCATCGGGTCACTCTCCTCTGCCCAAACCTCCCACTAATCAAGGATTATCCTGGAGAACAAAGGCAACCCTCGGTTTCTTTTCTTCACTACCAACTATCTCCTTAAACCACTCTCCCCTATTTCCTCCATCCTCACCTTCAACAACAAGTGCAAGGAGCTCGTGGACATCTTTGTCACTAAGGTTAAGGCCATCCATTCAGCTGCCGTTACTGTTTCCCTCCCTCCCCTTTCCCACTAAGCCAAACCTCACCCAATGCTCCCCTCTGCCTTAGCCCTGAACTTGCATCTCTCTCTCCAGTCTCTCTTCCATCTCTCCTCATGTTCTCTCTTAGCTCATCTTGTCCATGAGACACACCTCCTGCTCCCTTGACCCTATTCCCACTTAAACTGCTGACCATCCAATTTCTCTTCCTGGCCCCATGCTAGCTAACATTGTAAATGGTTCCCTTTCCACAGGTACTGTCCCCCTCCCTTTCAAAACTGCTGTCATCACCCCTTCCACAAACATCCCACCCTTGACCTCTTTGTCCTTGCAAACTGCTGCCCCATCTCCAATCTCCCCTTCCTCTCCTAAGTATTTAATCATGTTATTATCACCTAAATCCATGCCCATCTTTCCCACAAGTCCAATTTGAACCTCTCCAATCAGATTTTTGCCACAGCACCAAAACGACCCTAACCAAAGTCACAAATTTCATCCTCTATGACTGTGGTGCATCCCCCCCACCCCCGACCTCTCTGCAGTCTTTGACATGGTCAACCACACCATTCTCCTCTAATGCCCGTCTTCCATTGCCCAGCTCATGGGGACCACCCTAGCTTGGTTCCATGCCTTTGTCACTTCCAGACTTGACTATTCCATTGCTCTCTTTGCTGGGCTTCCATACTTCATCTCATCTGCTCTCAAACCAACTAGTCCAAACCTCTGTTGTCCATACCCTATCCCGCATCAAGTCCCGTTCACACATCATCCTTGTGCTTGCTGACCTAGATTGGTTCCCGGTCCCCCAACGCCTTAAATTTAAAATTCTCATCCTCGTGTTTAAATTCCTTCATGGCTGCATGCCTCCTTATCTTTGTAACTTCCTTCAGCCCTACAACCCCTCCTGAACTCTCAATTACTCTGACTCTGCCTTCTTATGCATCTTTCACCACACCATTGGTGCTCTGCCTTCAGCCGTCTAGGTTTCATGTTCTGGAATTTCCTCCATGAATGCCTCTGCCTCTCCACCTCCCTCTTCTTCTTTATGTCCCTCCTTGAAACCCTGCTCTTTGACCAAACTTTTAGTCATCCCTCCTAATATCTCGTTCTTTTGCTCAGCGTCCTTTGTTTATTGCACCACCTTAAAGCACCTTGAAAGATTTTTCTATGTTAAAGGCACTATATAAATGAAAGTTGTTGCTGTATATATAGGGCCAGAATTTGCTGTCAAAATAACAGTGCGGCTGATGGCGCTCGCCGTTATTTATGCACAAATGCCTCAGCAACTTCAGGCGAGGGGCAGATGCCTGGTTAAACACGGATATCCAAAGGTTGCTGTCCAAGATGCGCTGCTCCGCTGTTAGCTTCGCGAAAACGACATCTCGCTGTCCGCCTCACCATTGAACGGCGTGAAGTTGCTGTATTTGCGCAGTAGGTACAAACCAAACTTGCCACAGAAAGTTAAGTCTTGTCCATTTCAGTCTAAGTATCCTTTTAACAATGTGATAAGTGTTAATTACTGCCAGTCAACCTCTCTGGCACTGAAAATTAACTATTACAAGTGTGGAGTCTCATTCCTTTAGGTTTTAATTGGTGTTGGAGATTTTAAAAATGTAAAGTTTAATTTTTTTTTAACTTTTCCTTTCTGTCTTTTTTCTCTCTCTCATAATCCACTCTTTCTTTCCCTCTCTTTATTTCTCTTGCTGTACCTGATTTGACATTGAATTCACCCAGTTTAATTAACACTTCCTCTCAGTTCTTGCACTGTTAATTTCACAATCTTACAATCTGATTGATTGAGGAGATACCCACTTGCTTGCCCTGTTCACTCAGGTCCCAGATGCCCTGTTTCCCTCGCTGTGACCTTATCAGCTCCCACTTTCAGCAACTTGCTACGCAAAAAACTTAAAAACCTAAACAGGCAAGGGCCAGTCTAACTAATGGCAGATGCCGTTAAATGCCCTGCTACAGCAAATTATAACCCATTATGCCACCATTGTATATTTTGATTTGCTGTAGAAGGAGTGCATTGATTCAACCCAGGTTTCTTGGTATGTCTGTGCTTGTGCTGGGGGCAATGTGGGTTAAGGCATTGATACAATTTGGTTGGTTTTGGATTCTGGGGATTAGTTAGGTCTGGGGAATGGGGCTTGAAGGAAGGCTTTGCCTGTTATCAGCCTTGCAAGCTCGACACCATCCAGGACAAAGCAGCCCGCTTGATTGGCACCCCATCCACCCTAAACATTCAATCCCTTCACCACCGGTGCACTGTGGCTGCAGTGTGTACCGTGGTACAGGATGCACTGCAGCGACTCGCCAAGGCTTCTTCGACAGCACCTCCCAAACCCGCGACCTCCACCTCCTTGATAGAAAAGGGCAGCAGGCACATGGGAACAACACCACCTGCACGTTCCCCTCCAAGTCACACACCATCCCGACTTGGAAATATATCACCGTTCCTTCATCGTCGCTGGGTCAAAATCCTAGAACTCCCTACCTAACAGCACTGTGGGAGAACCTTCACCACACGGACTGCAGTGGTTCAAGAAGGCGGCTCACCACCACCTTCTCAAGGGCAATTAGGGATGGGTAATAAATGCTGGCCTCGCCAGCGACGCCCACATCCCATGAACGAATAAAAAAAAAATTAAGATTGTTGTCCTTCATCATCATTGGGTAGGTTGCTGTTCTGGGGGGACGGTTTCTGCTGAGTTTAGATTTCTAATTAATATACTTAATCATATTTTCCAAGGCACTGTGGACATTGGTAATCCCCTCTGTAATGGATTCCACAAGCTTTTGGGGGCAATACTCCCTATGCATTGCTACTGCATTTATTCCTGGCCCAAACAGAAACATCTGGTTGCCAGATGATGCTGGAGATAATATTTCTTTGGTAGATATGTGAGCACATTTATAAAACAATTGAAGGAGGCATGACCTTCTTCTTATCTTGAATCTGTACCTTGGGGCCTCCTGCCTCACTACTCTAGACTCCAGCTTATCTTCTCCAAAGCACGTTACATTCATTGGCAGAGAGCTTTATTGACTTGGCATTCCTGCGGCTGCCAAGTTCGTTGAGATTCTGGAAATTCTTGTGTGTGTGGAGCAGTAGCTGCTTTCTTTCTGTCCCACATCAGTGGAGAAGAAACTAATTCCTACTTGTTAATTAGGAAAAAAAAATTACAGCACTTTCTCCATTACCCAGATATGAACATGACTCCTATCATTTACAAATAGCAGAGCTGGTCCTGTGTTTCTTACACTCCCACATAAATACAATCTGGAGTATTCGATAGTTTACTGAAACTTTGGCACAAATGTCCAAACTATGCGTCATGTTTAACAAGCTGCAAATGGAATACATTTACCATTTGTTTGCCTAACATTCGGCCCAGAACTATATTTGGGCAGAATACAAGGCAGGCTTTGTGTCTTGCATAATGTTTCTTGAGATTAAGACTGCATTACTACTTTTTAATTTTTTTCCCCCAATTTTTTCCTGTCCTTTCCTGGTGGTCCCAACGCTTGCTGGAGAACACTTCACAGCTACAGCACTTCAAGAAAATGGCCATTCTCAATTTGTGAGTGTTGCCAAGCTATTTAACTGTAGATGAATCACAGCCATATCCTGACAAGCCTCACCAGATGTGGCTCAATAAACCTCTGGGCTTAGATTCCCTTTCACAAAATGGAAAAACCTTCACAGCATTTGTGGTAGTCATCCAACACTGGTGTTCAGAATGAAGGAACGGTGCAGAACTTCTGGAAGTGTCAGCCTGTAGCTTCTCGTAGGCTCAGTTGGTAAATTCCTGCCCGCTGAGAACTGCAGTCCTGCAAGGCCCCAGCTTTGATCCCCAGTCTGTGCTGATCTCAGCCAGGCATTGATAGTGGTGCCAGAGCTAGTGTCAGTGCCCTGGGAAGAGGAAAAAAACCAACAGGGTTTCTACTCCTGATTGCTATCCGGTGACCCTGCTGGAAAGTATGGATGTTGGATTGCGGACAGATCGATCTTGACCGTGACACCCTCCCTGGTTATAAAGCCTTCTCGGACTCTATTTAATCTCTCATAGGGTGAGGCACTAGAGGGCGTCCAGCAACTGTAGAACCACACCCATCACAAGTCACCGCCTTCAGGAGACAAGGGGAAAAAAGAAGTCTTAGCCAAAGTTTCAGTGAACAAATGAAGAATCTTTGGAGAATTGGGCTTGCAATATAACATTTAAAAAGTTATTTTTGAAACACTTTGTTTGAACAGAGGGTTTGCCAAATATGTCAATATAATTGAAGCATTTACCAGAATAAATGTACGGATTCAGACTTGTATTGGATTATACTTCATCTGTTCAAAAGAGGTTTCAGAGATGAGGGAAATAGAAAAAAATGCAAAGATTTTGCTTAGCTGTCTGATGGGTTGAATTGAGGGGGATAATTTTCCTTTTCGGCCGGGGTGGAATATGGAGTTTATTGGATCAGCTGCTTGTTATACACACTGCTGGTTTACCTTTCTGTTGAAGTCAACTTCAACGGAAAGTAACTGGGCCTCCTCATTTCCTCAGAGTTTATACCAGTCTAGAATGGTTAGAAAGGTTACAACACGGAAGGAGGTCATTCGGCCCATCGAGTCTGCACCGGCTACTCGCCAGAATTGTGATGGGAGTTCGGCAGCACCCCCATGGAATTAGAGGGGCAGTATCTTTATAAACATTAAGATACACTATAGTGAATTCTTGGGGCCTAATTCATAACTGTTGACATTATTGCTATGGGGAATGAAAAGCAGGGAGCTCTGTTAGTCATGCTACTATTTTGAGTGTTCACTGATTATCCATCAGTACTGACTCAACTGCAGTTTAGATACAATGGGTTTGAAATTCTAGTCTTGATTAAAGCTGGTGGAATACCACTTGTTACAGAATGTCTATTTTTTCACTAAAATTAATAGAGACCAGAATTCTGGCCCCAAGATGTAATAACAGTTCTATTGTATACTTTGTTCTGCAAATGGGATTGATGGTTATAGGAATAGGTATAGATCTAAGTCACCAAATACTCCACAGGGCACATTGCTTCCTGTGCTGCTAGGCTGGGGGAATGTCGTCTGGAAGGCAGCAGGCCAGGGTTGAATAGGGGAGATGTGAACAAAGATGAATAATCTGCCATTTTGCTTTATTATCTTGTTGAAGACAGAAATTTCAAACTCCTTGGGGAAAAAAGTTGGTGAGGTCTATTATTGGGCGCGGGGAGCTGTCTTCCAATTAGAATGATAGCTCCGTGCAGCCACGCGCTGCTGAGAGGTTGCACGGAGAATGAGGAGGCCCAAAATGGGGCGTGCTCAGTGCACATCATCGGTAGCTGCAACTCTTAAAGGAGCAGGTGCACATTTTAAATGGCACATGCACAGTCCACTGGGAGGAGGGAAAGATGGCCGGAAGGATGGCAGGTCCGGTGCGAGAGCGGACTCCACGCTTCTCCGATGATGCACTGGAGGCCCTGGTGGAAGGGGTGGATGAAAGGAGGGCCAACATGTACCTGCAGGATGGCAGGAGACCCTCCAGCTCTGCAGGCATTGGGAGGCCGTGGCCCAGGAAGTGAACGCCAGGAGCATTGCATCATGCACGTGGGTGCAGTGCCGAAAGAAGTTCAACGATTTGACACGAGTGGATGCAAGTGTCAAGTAGCACATCCTACCAACCTCCCCACTGCTCCATGCATTACACCACCTGTCACCCACCCACCAACAAACACTGCCCATCCATACGCAATGCTGCATTCAGCATGCTGCATCTCACCTGCACATAGTACCATACTTGCAGGCCACATAGCCACCACTCACAGGTCACACACACTGGCAGCTATTTGACCATGACAGGCACATCACCCAGACACCTTGCAGGATACTCACTTACACACTGCCCTCTGTCTTGCAGGAGAACATGGGGCATAACAGCCGGCAGCAGGACAGACCTGAGGGAGGACGGGCACGTCTACACATTCTCATCCCCTTGGAGGAGACTGTGCTTCGGATCATTGGGCGGGCCGTCGCTACAACCGTGACCACATGCCCACACTGGAGGTCCCGATGAAGGGGATCTCTGCATATTTAATGTTCCTTCTCGTTTCCCACATCTCCCTCCTCCCATAATCTTTTCTGACTCACGTGCTGCAGATGCTTTCGGCACTCACATCTTACTTGCTCCTCTCCCCGCTCCACAACTCAACCTGTTTCCCTTTGTCATTGCAGATACCCAAGAACACGTGGCAGCACCATCCGATGAGGAGGAGGAGGAGGGGGACACTGAAGGCATGTCGTCACTCAATCTGACATTCGCTTCCACCAGCTCAGAGGCTGACACCGCGTGTCGTTTAGAGGCTAGGTTAGAGGAGGGATCCACATGTGGTGAGACACCGGGCACAAGTGCGCAGGAGCCGGGACGGGGGGAACGGATACCACAGGTGCCAGCTCGCCGGAGGGCTACAGAAGACGGCTGATGGGCGTACACCACCAAATGCTTGGTGCACTGGAAAGCCTGCCAGAAAGCCTGCGCACAATGTCAAGGAGCACGGAGGAGTCCAGCTCCAACTTGGCATAGGGCTTTGTGCAGAGCTTGGAGCTCATCCTTTCCAACATGGAATGGGTGGTTCCTTCCATCAGCGTACCTGTGGAACCCACCATGATGCAGTGCCTGATGGCCGATGTCGCGGCTTCCATTGCAGCACAAACCGATGTGATCAAAGGTCTGCAAGCTATAGTTGCTGCTCAGACTGCTGCAATGGAAGCTCAGACTGCTGCAATGGAAGCTCAGGCTGCAGCTATCGTGACTCTGGGGATTAATGTGGAACGGGGCTTCCAGGGCATCACTGCACTCCAGCAATCCGTTCTCTACCTGATCACTAGGATTGCTGAGGCGCGGCCCCGGGAGATTGGCAGTGGTGCCATGGCAGTCGGACCTGCTGTCCTCTCTCTGGAAGACAACATTCCTGCTCCCACCCCTGCCACTCTGCCAGTACCTTTGTTGTTGCCTATCAGCCAGCCCAGCCAAAATGCTGCAGCCCATGCTGAGATGGTGCAGTCTGAAGCTGGGCCCTCCTGGCCCAGGGCCGCTCGAGGCCATCCTCCAATGCCATCTGCACGCTCTTCCATTGAAGGCCAGCAGCCTCCCACCACCCATGCTCCAGCCACTGGGGATGCACCTCGTAGGCGCACTAGGATAGATAAAGGCACATGAACGACAGGCACTAAGAGAATGCGCAAAGGTGAATAGTTCTGTTCTGTTTCCATAATTCTATTTGTTAATTGATAAGTGTGCCTTTGAATTTGCATTTGGTGGTGGTTTTTATTTGTGTGATGAGCTGAGGGGGAAACCAATGTGTAATCAGATGGAGGGCAATTTGATAGTCATGTGGGAGCGGAAAGGTGGGGAGTGTAGGACTGTTGGTGAGTTGGGGGATGTAGTTGGCTTTATTGATAGCGGGCATGGATCAGGCGAGCACGCAGAGCCCTTGCAGATAAGGCGTGTGGTTCCTGTTGTACCCTTGCGTCTTCCTCCACTTCCTCCTCCTCCTCAGCCTCTTCCTCCTCCTCCTCCTCAGCCTCTTCCTCCTCCTTCTCCTCAGCCTCTTCCTCCTCCTCCTCCACCTCTGGCTCAGGGTCTTCTCCATTCATCGATGGCAAGGCTTGGTCCCCTATGATGGCGAGGTTGTGCAGCATACAGCAGACCACAATGAATCTTCCCATCCGCTCAGTGGAGTATTGCAGGGCTCCTCCAGACACCAGGCAGCAGAAGCGTTGTTTCATGAGGCCTATGGTTTGCTCCACGACGTTGCGTGTAGCAGCGTGGCTTTCATGGTAGGCCTGCTCTTCACGTGTGCGTGGGTTCCTGACCAGAGTCATGAGCCACATTGTGAGGGGATAGCCATTGTTGCCCAGTAGCCAGCCTTTGACTTGCCAAGCCGGGTGAAAGATAGCTGGCATGTTGGACTGCCATATAACGAAGGCGTTGTGACTGCTCCCATGGTCGCGGGCATCGATCTCCGTGATTCGATGTGTGTGGTTGCACACTAGCTGCGCGTTCAGGGAGTGGAAGTCCTTTCAGTTGATGAAGATGACCGAGTTGATATGCGGGGCATGCAAGGCAATATGCGTGCAGTCAGTGGCACTCTCCGCAATGGGGAAGGTGGCAATGCGGACGAACCCCCGTGCTCGCTAGTTCTGCTTGTCTCTGTCAAGAGGGAATATGATGAACCTGTTCCTCATTTCGTACAGTGCATCTGTGACTCCCTTATGCAGCAGTGCACTGCATACTGCGAGATGTTGCATACGTGGCCAGCAGAGGCCTGAAATGATCCTGAGCCGTAGAAGTTCAGTGCCACAGTGACCTTCACAGCTACAGGCAATGCTGTCCTTGCCCTGCTCTGAGGCTGCAGTTGTGGCCGCAGCAGCTGACAGATCTCCGTCACGGCCTCCTTGGTGAACCTCAGCCGTCGGATGCAATGCTCCTCACTCATGTTGAGTTGGATATGGCCTCCTGCTCAGTGCACTGCACCTCCTCCTCCTCCTTCTCCTCGCAGCTGCGTGTGGCCTCTCTGCGTGCTCCCAGTCGTGCTCAATGCCCAGCGGGAGCCCTAGCAGACCACTCATGGTTGCCAGGAATGTTGTTCAACCACTGTTGTAACTCTCCGAACCTTAAGGCAGTACTTTCCAAACTACTCTCAAATGTACTCTAGGAACTCTCAGTAACTATAGGGAACTTCAAAAAACACTTCCTATTCCACCAGCAGTCAGAAGCAATATTCCAGCAACTAACCTGCAACACCTGCATGGTCCCTTTAAATAGCACTGATGGAGGGTCCTCCAGGCACTCTAAGACATGTTCAGGCGTTCGTGGTTAAGACTGTGCGTTGAGTTGAGCGTTAAGGTCCAAAATGGTGTCTATCACTTTAAATCAGTGTTGCATGCTGATTGTATCCATTTTCTCCTTACTTTTATTGCTGCCGGCGTTCGGTATTTGTGCATGCGCTAATACCTACACCAAGATGGCGTCGGGCGCACGTCACGCTGGAAACGTGCGTGCGCAGCCAAGACGCCATCCTGGCACTTTGCAAGGCCACGTAGCATCGAAACAACGGGTGCTCCATGGCCCAATTTCTAGCCCCTTGTAACAAGACTGCTTTTGTGTCTTAAAAAGAGAAAATGCTGGATAAGCTCAGCAAGTGAGGCAGCATCGGTGGAGAAAGAACCAGAATTAACGTTTCAGGTCGACGACCTTTTGTCAGAACTGGAAGATGTTAAAGAGTTAAAGTTTTTAAGCAAGTACAGAGCCAGGGAACGGGGGGAGGGAGGGAGGGGAGGGGAGGAAAGAACAAAAGGGAAGGCCTGTGATGAGATAGAGGGCTAAAGTGATTAAATGACAAAAAGGATGATGGTACAATACAAGGAAGGTGGTAATGGGACAAAAGATTGGTAATAAGAAACAAAAGATTGGTCAGGAGTGGCTGTAAATGGCAACAGCAGAACCAATACCAGCACTTGCTGTCTGAAAAAATGGGAGCAGTGGTTATGATCTGAAGTTATTGAAATCAATGTTGAGTCCGACAGGTAAAGTGTCTGTGTCTGTGCTGTTAGGTAATAACTCAAGATAATACTGCTAGTAATAGGAAATATTTATGCAGAACTTTCCTTCAGCTGATTAAATGGTTAGGGTGGAATCCACAATAAAGCATATTGTACATGGTCATTGAAAAGCTTGGTACTGGTGGGATGAACAGGACCTTTCCTTGTTCCATGCTTTTTTGGTTTCTTATGAATTCCACTGTTTATCAGACTCGTATGTTATTAATTCAAATAAGCAGTGACATTTTTGTAAAGGATACCAATGTCAGCTTGGTATATCTATGATGTGGAGATGCCGGTGATGGACTGGGGTTGACAATTGTAAACAATTTTACAACACCAAGTTATAGTCCAGCAATTTTATTTTAAATTCACAAGCTTTCGGAGGCTACCTCCTTCCTCAGGTGAACATCGTTCACCTGAGGAAGGAGGTAGCCTCCGAAAGCTTGTGAATTTAAAATAAAATTGCTGGACTATAACTTGGTGTTGTAAAATTGTTTACAATGGTATATCTATGGGGAAGGTCGGTGCAGATTTGTGGACATTTTATGGAAAAGTGCCAGCAGAATCATAGTAGTCACAAGAACTATCCTAATGGATAATGATTGGTATCCACACTGAGCCAGTTATCATCCTCGTGGATGCTGGAGGCAGGTCTTGGATCAGCTAATTATATCTTCACAGATGAAGGCTTAATACTTGTGATTTCATCTGCTAACTTGACAAGGTTGGAAGCATCCTGATCGAGGTTGGAAATGTGTCTAGTGTAGAGGAACCAGCAGACATATGGATATAGTTGAAGAGATAGCAATGTCTTTGACATGAGACTCAGGGATACTGGCAGTATGCCAATGGATATTGGTAGTGAACTCAAGGACACTGGAAATAGATGCTGTGAGACTACAAAGAGTGCAGAAAGACAGATGGCTTTTGAATTACCAGTGGGGAGCCTTGCCATTGGCCCCAAATAATGGGAAATCATGGGCGTGTGACCCACAATTTTCTTTTGATTATTTTTAAAAAATCCGGTCTTGGGATGTGGGAGTCGCTGGCAAGGCCGGCATTTATTGCTCATCCCTCGTTGCCAATGAGAAGGTGGTGGTGAGCCTTCTTCTTGAACAGCTGAAGCCCATGAGGTGAAGGCATCCCACAATGCTTTTAGGTAGGATGTTCCAGGGGTTTGGCCCAGCGACGATGAAGAAATGGCGATATATATTTAATGGTTGGAAAATCTTGGTTGCGATTCACTAGTAATACAAACTCAGAAAATTACCTCCAGTGAATCATGCTGAGCTGCCGTTGCACCAGCACGGTACCAACTAAGAGACTATTCTTCATGCATGAGACTAGGGAATGAGTGCCAGCAGCCTATTTTATCATGGAGGGCATTGGATGAAGAAGTTTTATTTTTTAAAACATTATTTAAGAGCAGTTTATTTTACCCTTGTCAGCTAAATCGAAACTATCAAGAAATAGTTCTGGACGAGCGATTATTCTGGGGTTATATATGGCTTCTGACACTACATGTGGTATAGATTAGCTTGCACATTCTTCCAGCAACCCGCAAGTACTAGTTAAGAGCTGCAATTACAGTGCTTATGTGGCGGAATGCTAATTTAGGGAAATATGGGAACATTTAATGTGACTAAGCTACTTCGCCCTTTCAGACACATTTCCTTCCCTTTGAACATTTAAAGCTGTTTGTCCCAAAAGTTGTTTCACTTTATTCATTTCTATTTGTTGATTTTTAAAAATCCAACAGTATTATTTTCAGATCAATTTGAATGATGTTCCTGTGGGGAGCAGAACATTTTACTGTTTTATGCAAGCAGTGTCAGCATCATGCGTTTCTTGGTCTGGTGTATCAGTTGATAGGTCTCCCTCCCCTGAGTTGATGAGCCGGTATGCTTGGCTTTCTCCCGTATTAATCTCAGTCCGGTGCAGTACTGGCTATTGCCAAGTCCTCCATGGCAGGGGGCGCTGCTGTCAACACCTTTTGAAACAGGAAAGGAGCGTCTACCGCTGTAGTCCCGCCCTCAACGTCTCTGATTGGTCGCATCTCCTCAGATCTGCACCGTGGGTGGCCAGTGTAAGTGTCAATCAAACAAAAAACCCGGGCGCGGCGGCAGTTAATGGAGGAAAGGTTTTCCGTCAGGATTAAATGACGGTTAAAGAGAGGCGGGAGCTCGACAGGAGGCGGTCCCTTTATTTTATAAGGTATTGAGTGTGTATAGCGAACCGTGTCCCCCGGCTTCGGGTTCAAAACAAATACTCAGGTGATTGGAAACCAGATTCTTTCCCCCTCCCTGCCCGGGTAACAGACAGCGGCCTGAAACCCTCTAAAGGTGCTGCCTGGTGGGGTGTGGTTCATGGGTACTGAATGCCCACTGGTGGGGTGTGGTTCATGGGTGTTAAATGCCCACTGGTGGGGTGTGGTTCATGGGTGTTAAATGCCCACTGGTGGGGTGTGGTTCATGGGTGTTGAATGCCCACTGGTGGGGTGGGGTGTGGTTCATGGGTACTGAATGCCCACTGGTGGGGTGTGGTTCATGGGTACTGAATGCCCACTGGTGGGGTGTGGTTCATGGGTGTTAAATGCCCACTGGTGGGGTGTGGTTCATGGGTGTTAAATGCCCACTGGTGGGGTGTGGTTCATGGGTGTTGAATGCCCACTGGTGGGGTGGGGTGTGGTTCATGGGTACTGAATGCCCACTGGTGGGGTGTGGTTCATGGGTGTTAAATGTCCACTGGTGGGGTGTGGTTCATGGGTACTGAATGCCCACTGGTGGGGTGTGGTTCATGGGTGTTAAATGTCCACTGGTGGGGTGTGGTTCATGGGTACTGAATGCCCACTGGTGGGGTGTGGTTCATGGGTGTTGAATGCCCACTGGTGGGGTGTGGTTCATGGGTGTTAAATGCCCACTGGTGGGGTGTGGTTCATGGGTGTTAAATGCCCACTGGTGGGGTGTGGTTCATGGGTGTTAAATGCCCACTGGTGGGGTGTGGTTCATGGGTGTTAAATGCCCACTGGTGGGGTGTGGTTCATGGGTGTTAAATGTCCACTGGTGGGGTGTGGTTCATGGGTGTTAAATGCCCACTGGTGGGGTGTGGTTCATGGGTGTTAAATGTCCACTGGTGGGGTGTGGTTCATGGGTGTTAAATGCCCACTGGTGGGGTGTGGTTCATGGGTGTTAAATGCCCACTGGTGGGGTGTGGTTCATGGGTGTTGAATGCCCACTGGTGGGGTGTGGTTCATGGGTGTTAAATGCCCACTGGTGGGGTGTGGTTCATGGGTGTTAAATGCCCACTGGTGGGGTGTGGTTCATGGGTGTTAAATGCCCACTGGTGGGGTGTGGTTCATGGGTGTTAAATGCCCACTGGTGGGGTGTGGTTCATGGGTGTTAAATGCCCACTGGTGGGGTGTGGTTCATGGGTGTTAAATGTCCACTGGTGGGGTGTGGTTCATGGGTGTTAAATGCCCACTGGTGGGGTGTGGTTCATGGGTGTTAAATGTCCACTGGTGGGGTGTGGTTCATGGGTGTTGAATGCCCACTGGTGGGGTGTGGTTCATGGGTGTTAAATGCCCACTGGTGGGGTGTGGTTCATGGGTGTTAAATGCCCACTGGTGGGGTGTGGTTCATGGGTGTTAAATGCCCACTGGTGGGGTGTGGTTCATGGGTGTTAAATGCCCACTGGTGGGGTGTGGTTCATGGGTGTTAAATGCCCACTGGTGGGGTGTGGTTCATGGGTGTTAAATGCCCACTGGTGGGGTGTGGTTCATGGGTGTTAAATGTCCACTGGTGGGGTGTGGTTCATGGGTGTTAAATGTCCACTGGTGGGGTGTGGTTCATGAGTGTTAAATGCCCACTGGTGGGGTGTGGTTCATGGGTGTTAAATGTCCACTGGTGGGGTGTGGTTCATGGGTGTTGAATGCCCACTGGTGGGGTGCGGTTCATGGGTGTTAAATGTCCACTGGTGGGGTGCGTTTCATGGGTGTTAAATGCCCACTGGTGGGGTGCGGTTCATGGGTGTTAAATGCCCACTGGTGGGGTGCGGTTCATGGGTGCGGAATGCCCACTGGTGGGGTGCGGAATGCCCACTGGTGGGGTGCGGTTCATGGGTGTTGAATAGCCACTGGTGGGGTGCGGTTCATGGGTGTTGAATGCCCACTGGTGGGGTGCGGTTCATGGGTGTTGAATGCCCACTGGTGGGGTGCGGTTCATGGGTGTTGAATGCCCACTGGTGGGGTGCGGTTCATGGGTGTTGAATGCCCACTGGTGGGGTGCGGTTCATGGGTGTTGAATGCCCACTGGTGGGGTGCGGTTCATGGGTGTTGAATGGCCACTGGTGGGGTGCGGTTCATGGGTGTGGAATGCCCACTGGTGGGGTGCGGTTCATTGTTGCTGAGTGCTCTCCACTACCTCACATAAGTAGCTTCTCTCCGTGTCTGAGCTTAGAAAGCATTGCAGGCAAACCCAATCCTGCCCTCGTTTGATACTTATATGCCTGCACCTTCCTGCAGGGGTCACAGGATAGTACAGCAAACCTGCCTGAATTACCCTTCTCTTTCTTCCCCCTCCCCCCCACCCACCCACCCCCCCCACTAGAGGGTATTCAGTACCCATGAGCTGCACCCCACCTGCTCTGCAGCAAAAACTGTCACCAGAATGGGGGCTGATATTTTCCTAGGTATCCCAGCAACACTTTCAGCAGGGGATGTGTCTGTGCACCAACATTGGGCCAGCTGTCCCAAAAATACACTAGGGGGAGAGGGAGAGAATGGGAACCTATATTATCATTGACACTGGCCCTACTGCTTAGGAAACAGGTTCAACAGGATAATGGGGTTTATAGAAACCGGCTCAGCAGCGTGAGGATGGGAGAGGGAGGTGAGATGGGAACTTATATTGACTTTGGTGCCCAGGACCAGGTGGTGAGAGGGGGCTGCCGATTAGCATTGTTCCGCCTCATCCTGGAAACACAATCATTGACCATATGACCATAAGAGATAGGAGCAGGAGTAGGCCATTCGGGCCCTCGAGCCTGCTCCGCCATTCAATGAGATCATGGCTTATCTGATTTTTACCTCAACTCCACTTTCCCGCCTTTTCCCCATATCCTTTGACTCCCTTGCTGATCAAAAATTTGTCTAACTCAGCCTTGAATGTATTCAATGACTCAGCCTCCACAGCTTTTTGGGGTAAAGAATTCCAAAGATTCATGACCCTCTGGGAGAAGAAATTCCTCATTTCCGTCTTAAACGGGCGACCCCTTATTCTGAGACTATACCCCCTAGTTTTAGATTCCCCCATGAGGGGTAACATCCTCTCAGCATCTATCCTATCGAGTCCCCTCAGAATCTCGTATGTTTCAGTAAGATCTCCTCTCATTCTTCTAAACTCCAATGAGTATAGACCCAACCTGTTCAATCTTTCCTCATAAGACAACCCTTCCATACCCGGAATCAACCTAGTGAACCTTCTCTGAACTGCCTCCAATGCAAGTATATCCTTCCTTAAATAAGGGCACCAGAACTGTACGCAGTACTCCAGGTGTGGTCTCACCAGCACCTAAACAGTTGTAGCATGACTTCCCTGCTTTTATACTCCATCCCTCTAGAAATAAAGGCCAATATTCCGTTTGCCTTCTGGATTACCTGCTGCACCTGTATGTTGACTTTTTGTGTTTCATGTATGAGGACACCCAGATCCCTCTGCACCGCAGCATTTTGTAGTATTTCTCCATTCAAATAATATTTTGCTTTTTTATTTTTCCTCCCAAAGTGGATGACTTTACATTTTCCCACATCATATTCCATTTGCCAAATTTTTGCCCATTCGCTTAACCTGTCAATATCCCTTTGCAGACACTTTGTGTCCTCATCGCAACTTGCTTTTCCACCTATCTTTGTATCATCAGCAAATTTGGCCACAAGACACTCTGTTCCTTCATCCAAGTCATTGATATATATTGTAAATAGTTGAGGCCCCAGCATTGAGCCCTGTGGCACCCCACTAGTTACAGATTGCCATTTTGAAAATGACCCTTTTATCCCGACTCTTTGTTTTCTGTTAGTTAGCCAATCCTCTATCCATGCCAGTATATTACCCCCAACACCATGAGCTCTTATCTTATGCAGTAATCTTTTATGTGGCACCTTATCGAATGCTGTTTGGAAATCGAAATATACTGCATCCATTGGTCTCCCCTTTATCCACTCTGCCTGTTCCTTCCTCAAAGAACTCTAATAAATTTGTCAGACTCGATTTCCCCTTCATAAAACCTTGTTGACTCTCCTTGATTGTATTTTGAGTCTCCAAATGTCCTGCTACTACTTCCTTAATAATGGATTGTAGCATTTTCCCAATGACAGATGTTAGGCTAACTGGTCTATAGTTACCTGCTTTCTGTCTCACTCCCTTCTTGAATAGGGGTGTTACGTTTGCGGTTTTCCAATCTGCTGGGACCTTTCCAGAATCTCATGAATTCTGGAAGATTACAACCAATGCATCCACTACCTCTGTAGCCACTTCCTTTAAGACCTTCGGATGCAAGTCATCAGGTCCAGGGGACTTGTCAGCCTTTAGACCCATTAGTTTACTTCGTACTTTTTCTTTAGTGATAGTGATTGTTTTTAGTTCCTCCCTCCTCTTTGCCTCTTGATTTTCTACTATTATTGGTATATCAGTGTCTTCTACTGTGAAGTTATTGGGGCGGGGAGAGAGGCAATCTTTGCAGCTAACAGTGCAATACTTGTGCTGCTGGGTTGGGAGAGAGCCGGGTACCAAAGTTTTTGTGGTCAAGGGGAGGATCAGTCTCGGCAGGAGGTAGGGTCCAGTGCTTTGAAGTTTTCACAGCCAAAGAATTTCAACTTTTCTACCTAATGTTACTGAGATGCAAGTTGGAAATCAACCATTTACAGTGCCATCTATCAGCATAACTGGAACTGCAGATGTGTCTTGACAGATTCATAATGTCTTTTTCTACAGTCCGAGCCAGACATTTTCGGTGCATTTTGAAATGGAATCTTGAAACCTACTCAGCACTCCTGAGACTTGAGCACATAATCTAAGCTGACGCTCCAGTGCAACGTCGGAGGTGCTGTCTTTCGGATGAGAGGTTAAACTGAGGCCCCGCCTGCCCTCTCAGGTGATAAAAGGTCCCATGGCACTATTTCGAAGAAGAGCAGCGGAGTTCTCCTCCATGTCCTGGCCAATATTTATCTCTCAACCAACATCATTTTAAAAAAACAGATTATCTAGTCATTATCGCGCTGTTGTTTGTGGGACCTTGCTGTGTGTAAATTGGCTGCCGTGTTTCCTATGTTACAACAGTGACTACACTTCAAAAGTACTTAATTGGCTGTTAAGCGTATTGGGATGTCCTGAGGCCGTGAAAGGTGCTGTATAAATGCAAGTTCTTTCTTTTATATAATGGATAGATATGTAGGGGAGGTGCTTGTAGGGGCATTGGATGGCACAGTGGGTTTGCATGCTGTCCTTCTTCCCTCTTGATTCCTGGATTGAATCCACTCCCGACTAATGGGATGAAAGGCTGCTTTGTGTCTTATTTGTGTTGATCCAACATGAAATGCTGGCTCTGTGAAAGAGTAAATAGAAGTTAATTCAGTTGCTTTTACAGTGTGTTAGGAGTTAAGCTGTCTTATCTTGTGCAGGTGCTGGATGCTCTGGGATAGCGAGAAATGAATGGAACTTTGATCCCAAACACTCCTTTTGCTGTGGATTTTTGGCAGATACGGAAGTGCAGCCATATCCGTTTGTTCTTCTTGTCCCATTTGCACAGTGATCATACATCAGGTCTGTCCTCCACCTGGAGCAGACCCATATACTGCTCTCCCATTACTGCCAAGTTGTTGCGGTGGAAGTTTCAGGTGAGACAAAGTAGTGGGGATTTCAGAATATTCTATCTTATCATAGAAAAGTTACAGCATGGAAGGAGGCCATTCGGCCCATCAAGTCTGTGCCGGCTCTATGCAAGAGCAATCCAGCTAGTCCCATTCCCCCGCCCTATCCCCATAGCCCTGCAAATTTTTTCCTTTCAAGTACTTATCCAGTTCCCTTTTGAAGGCCATGATTGAAGCTGCCTCCGCCACCCCTTCGGGCAGTGTATTCCAGATCCTAATCACTCGCTGTGTAAAAAAGATTTTCCTCATGTCACCTTTCGTTCTTTTGCCAGTCATCTTAAATCTGTGTCCTTTGGTCCTTGACCCTTCCGCCAATGGAAACAGTTTTTCTCTATCTACTCTGTCTAGACCCTTCATGATTTTGAATACCTCTATCAAATCTCCTTGTAACCGTCTCTGTTCCAAGGAGAACAACCCCAACTTCTCCAGTCTATCCACATAACTGAAGTCCCTCATCCCTGGAATCATTCTAATAAATCTCTTCTGCGCCCTCTCTAAGGCCTTCACATCTTTCCTAAACTTCTTTCTTTTTTCTTCTATCCTAAAGATTGTAGCCTGTGCTGGGATATAATCTCACAGGACTGCTAGCCCTCTAGTACCTCATCCAAATAACTCTTCCAAATCTGTGAAACCTGATAGTGAATGTTGGCTAGCTGATCAACTGCAGAGGACCAAGCCAAGCCATTGTCTAAATGACCTATTAAATTTGTGTTCTCAGAAATCACAGATTTCACAGTCATCCGTTAATGCAATTCCATTTGTGCAACATTAGTTATAAAGAAAAACAGGCATTCTCCTGTTTTTTCATTTATAAAAAAACAGAATCCCCTGTTCTACCTGTGCGTGCCCCAGACCTGAGCTCCCCCATTTCCCTGCTTTCCTTTTTAAAAATAAATTGTTTTTGGGATGTGGGCGACAAGGCAGTATTTATTGCCCATTCCTAGTTGCCGTGAGGTCATTAAGAGTCAGCTACACGGTGTGGCACTTGAGTCAGATGTAGACCAGACCAGGTGGGGATGCAGGTTCTTTTCCCTGTAGGACATTAGTGAATCGGTTGGATTTTTACAACAATTCAGTTTTTATGGTAATTTTATGGCCACAAATGGCCAGATTTACTGAATGCAGTTTCAAAGTTTGTTGTGGTGGGATTCTGAACTCAGATCCCTAGGTTGCTAGTTTAGTTCCATGACCACTAGGCTACTGTACCCTCCATGTTTTGCTGTGTTCATTACCTACCACCCACCCCATCTGTTGTTTCTTCACCTCATTTGTCCTCCAAATCTCACGTGGCCCCCACCTCCCAATGAGCTCTTTTCACTTTATGCATTCCCAGGTTCCATCGTAGGTCTTGCTGAGATTCGGATTATCAAAGCTAGTTCTCTCCCCCTCCCCCCCCCTTTTATTCTGCCCCTTACCCAATTTCTCATTCCACCACACCCAAATTGCCACAGGCATGACAAATTAGCTCCGAATCCCACTTTCGCCAACCATGAGACCTTTGGCTCTTTCCCACTTTTGAACATCTCACCCTTCATTATCGTGCCCAGCTCTCCTTCAAAATTCTCCTCATCTGTTTGTCTAAGGCCCGTGGATGCTTTCTTCACTAAAATATTCTCCTCTGTCTCCTCCCTCAATTTCTAAAACTGAGTGACTCCTTATCCTCACTAATTTCAAACTCCATTTCCCTACCACCACATACTTCCTACCCACTTCAACTTAAGCTCAAATGCACTTGGCTTGTGACGTATCTAGTAGTCCACTGCCAGATCGGGCTCAAACCCTTCAACATTTACTGTTGCCCACACTCTTCCTATTACTGCAAAGTTATCTTGGATTATTAGATGCATTTCTAAACTCCTATTGTCCATTACCAAACATCACCTGTGTCCTTATCTGTCTCTTCCCTCCTTTCTTTCTTCACATTATGAATGTGAGGAGCCTCTTGTCTTTGTGTCAAAAATCAAAGCTATTTGCATTGTGCCTCTACCTCTGTCCACCTACTCCTTCAGTTCTTCCACCTCAGCTCCAATCCTTCGCATCTTCCTTCTACCTCCCCATCATTATTGCATAGCTTTCCTTCCATCTTCCTCCTGCCCTTAATAAACTCATCATGTCCATGAAATTTGCCATTTGCTGCCTTGATCCCCTTCCCTCTCAGCTCCTGACCACACAGCTTTGCCACCTCAGCCCTTTGATCGCCAACATTATCAACCTATCTCTATCCTCTGGCATCATCCCTATCACCTTCAAAACATCTGTTGTCATTCCCTCAAAACACCTTAAATCCAATCCCTACCCTCTGATTACCACCCTATCTCTAAAGTTCCTGCCCTCTCCAATGTACTGGTACATATTGTTGCTTCACAATTACATGCCCATCTCTCATGCCATTTCAAGTTTGAGACCCTGCAATCTAATTTCTTTCCTGACTACAGCACACTGGGCTGTATTAAAGCCATATTCTTTGTGACAGTGGTCTCTCCTCATCTTTCTTGATCTCTTTGTTGTCTTTGACTCTGTCAATCGTTCTGTCCTCCTCCAAAGTCCCTCCTTGACAGCCCAACTTTGTGGCGCTGCTCTCTCCTGGTTCCATTTATATTTGTCCTGACAACCAGAGTACTACCTTGCTCCCCAACTCTTTGTCTGGAAGCAGGGGATAAGGTTCCTGGTGTATGCTGATGATGCACATCATTATCACTGCCCCTCTTTTGATTCAAAGGCTGTTGTCTGACTTTCTTGCTGTCTGTCCGACATTAAGTCTTGGATGAATCAAAGTTTTCGCTAGCTTAATGTAGACAAACCAAAGCCGTTCTTTTTGGCTCCTGTTCTTAAGAGCCTCTGCTCTTAACTTCATCAACTTTCCTGACTACCACTTCAGGCTAAGCAACTAGTGCAGAATCTGGGTCTGCTGCTTGATCCTGAGTTGAGTTTCCTTCCCACTTCCATTTCATCACCAGACTGTCGTCTTCTTCCTTCACGTCATTGCCATCGTCTGCCCCGACCTCTTTCTCGTTCATACGAGACTCTAATCCGTGCCTTTATTACCTTGAGGGTCAACTTCTCTAATGCTCTCCTCCTGGCTTCCACCATCTAGAAACTGCTACTGCCTGTGCTCAAAGCCCACACTTTCATTACCTCGGTCCTTGCTAGGTTCCAATGGTTGATTCCCTGTGCCCCGATGAATTTGTTTCAAGATCGTTATTTCCACCTTCATGTGCTTTCATCGTACCTCAGTGACCTTCTTCAGCTGTATGTTGCTGCTTGGACCTTTGATGGCTCTGACACTAGTCTACTCCTTGATCCCATCCTTTTCACTCCACCATTGATGGTTGCCACCATGTTCCTGCCTTTTGGAACTCACTCCAAAAATCCTTCCACCTTACTTTCTTTGTTCCTGTTTTCAAAAGCTTACTAACAACTTTTCTTTTCAACTGTTTTTTCAACCCCACCCACTTAGTGTCCATTTCATCCTCTAACCTGTAAAACATGCTGACATGAGGAATGCTACGTAACTGTAAATTGTTGTATCTCACCACCTTCGTTTTTATGCTTTGAACTCATATTAGTATTACAATTGTGGTTTTATAGTGTGGAGTAAAGCCTGATTTGATTGTAATCGGTTTATGTGTCTGTAATATTTCAGCTTTTAAAAAATTTTTGTTGTCAGGTGGATGAAATATGGATCCACCCGCTGGAGGTAGGAGAGAGCCACCTCTTAAATCTGGATGAAGTTGGAAAAGAGACCATGACTGTGACACTGATTGATGCCAATCACTGTCCTGGCTCTGTCATGTTTCTGTTTGATGGTTATTTTGGCACAGTTTTATATACGGGTATGGCAGATGTTTTATTTTTTGATCTGTATGTAGTGATTATCCAGCATGTTAGTTATAAATTATTTACATATGCATCAGTTGAAAGACTAGTTGTGCTTATGTAGAATGTTTGCTGCTTCTACATTACCTAAGCTTTTTGGTGAATACCCAGAGTTATTGACCTACAGTAATCGAACTGATGTGTGTTTCTAGGTGTCCTGCACTAACATGTAAAATACTGTATGGTGAAAAATGCCACTGGCCTTCCCCACCCCCTCCCCTTAGTGGGTAATCACATCACTTTGTGAGATAGTAAGCCATTAAGCCCAGGAGATCCCAGGGTTTAATCTTTGATCTGTGTTGTGATAGTTGATCTCAGCCAAGGCATCAGTAATGGTGCTACAATTTGCTTCAGCATCCTTGGATCAGGGAAGGGAAATGTCACTGGTGGTTCCCACCTCATATTGTTATCCAATAGTTCCTGCCAGAATTGTGTACATGTGTGGACATTACCTGAGGACAGAATCAAACTCAGCTCTGATGTCCTGCATGGTCAAATAACCTGCTGATACTCAATTCAAACATGAAGAATGGCTGCTTTGGTGAGGCATTGGAGGACTGCCAACACTACAATGCCTTGAGGAAAGAAGGGGAGAAAAGAAAATTGGATCAAGGAGGGAAGGGTTGGATCTCTCCTGCATGTTGAGTTAGCTGCTAATTGTAGCAGTGGTGGTGAAAGGAACAAATGGAGGTTCAAATCCCAATCTAAATTATATTGAGTGGGAAGTCATTGATTAGAGCAGTGATTTTCAAAATACAGGTCGCGACCCAATACTGGGTCGCGGAACGTTAATCACTGGGTCGTTTCCCCAAGAGGCCGAGTCCCCCGCCCGCCATGATCGCGCTGCCTCTGTCCCGCATCAAGCTCATCATGACGAGCTGCCCCGATGTCGAGTATCAACCAGGACGTGCTGAGCCCTCTCCCTTATTGCTGCTACACGCTGCTCCCCCTGATGGCGGGGGAGGGGACGAGACAAGCAGGTGCTTTGTGGGTGCTGTAGGCCACAGACTGGAGAACAACCATGGCGACCAACATCGAGGAGATCTTCCGGTCTTTTGTGGTAAAGAAGATATAGGTGATAGAGGACGAGAAGCAGCAGAGGGAGGTTGTGGGGGGGGGGTGGGGGGGGGCTGGGGCAGTTGGATTTTAAACAAAATGGAGGGGTTGCGGGGTAGAGCAGAAAACTACAATAGTTTTTTTTAATATATAGGTGATGTGGTTCATGTTCTCAGTAAATTTTAAACCGTTTTCGACCTGATCCTGTCGGCTATGAAACCTCCGGGTGAAAATGGGAGATGGATCTGGAGTAAGATGTTTGTAAAGAGAGATCTGGGTTTTCAATCTGGAGTTTAATTTCAGTCCGTTTTATTCACTCGTGCCCCCCCCCCCCAACCGCCTTTTGTTGGGCTCACAAAACAGGCCTCGTCCTGCTGTTTTTTAAAAAGAAAACACCCAGCACATCCTGGTCCATGTACTGGGAGCAGCGCGGTGACCGTTCCTTCAACTGATCAACCCAAAGGGCTGCTCCAGGCAGCGTGTTTTTCTAGGAATTTTTTTGGTGGGGGGGTGGAGGTCGACTCTGACTCCTCTTAAGAAGTTTCTTTCCGAACCGCTGAGCTACCAGTCATCTCGTCAGCGTTGCAGTCTTTCTTTTTTGAAAATAGGCGTGCACAAAGGACTGAAAATGTAATCCTCCTAAAGGCAATTTAATATTCTAGCTATCTAATTTCAAGTTGGCAGTATCAAGTTATATTGCCCCACATGCACCACCCAGATTGGGGAAGAGCAAAGCTCTGCACGTGCATATCCAAATGTGTGCACAGAGCTATGTTTATCAGTGGAGACATTTAGATGCAGTCCAGCAACAAGGAAAGCCTGGGTTATTTAAAAAAAATATATACTTTAATAAATTAATCCTGAATCAACAGTGAAGCTAAACTTGATGCCTGTGCAATAAAATGAGCAGGTGCAACTCACCTGTGATAGCACACTGAAAACACGCCACAAGTCATTAAGTTTGTCATCTTTTTGGATCAAGAATACCCACTGTTATGTAAGATTATTGTTCTGTTGCTGCCGTTCACAACAACCGACATGTGCGAACTGGGATTTTCGACTTTGACAAGGTTAAAAACAAGAGAAAGAAACAACTCAACAGCACATGTGAGTAGCGCTTTCATCTTGTGATCCAGATTGGGACCAGATCACGAACAACAGGCAGACCCACCCGTCACATTAAGTAAGTGAAACTCAACCTGATGTTTTTTTTACTGTATTTATACTGTATTTGAAATGTTTTTCAAGTAATGTCAATGTCTAATTTTAGTTATTACTTGAAGTGAAGTGGTTAAAGCTAGCATGTATTGCCCTTTATTGTGATTTTATGAAAACTCTAGTCAGAAGATATTGTTTTGGGTCCCTGGGGTAAGTGCTTTTCTTCCACTGGGTCACGAGAAAAAAAGTTTGAAAAACACTGGATTAGAGGCTGTGGTGTCCTTTTGCAGAGGGGAAGGAAAATCGGAGGGGAGTGTCATGCTGGAGTGTGGGGGGGGGGGGGGGGGGGGTGGGTGGGTGGGTGGTGGGGAGATGTCCTTAGTAGCCTGAGAGCAAGCTGTTTGCTCACCCCATGTGGGTGTGTCTGGCTAACGAGATAGAGAAGTGAAAACTTCCCAAAAAAGAAGAAATGTAGTATTTATGTATGTTAAAATGCAGTTTAAATATTTGAAATTCGATGTTTTCAGATATAGTTTAGGTTTAAAAAATAGGTTGAGTTTATGCAAAATTTAATCTTACTATATATATTCTGATTTAAGCTGTGAGAAAGCTCTTACTGAAGTGTACGAGCACATTATCCAGTTGCCACTCCCCTTTAGCTTGGAATTTGTTCAGTTTGGCCAAATAAAAGGACACGGTACACTGCTCCATTACCCCTAAATAAAATAAAATGAAAATTCCAATCTTTTTATTCATCCCAGCAGGGCTGGAAAATATTACTTAACATGAAAGGATTTTCTTGAAGCTGTCTAACTTAGCTTCTCAGTCTGCCGAAAAAAGAAGTTACTCAGACTTTCAGCCCAAATAAATCCTTAAAAGTAAATAAAATAACTCCCTTGGCAGAACTAAGCAGATACTGAGCTGGACAAGAAAGGATTGGAGCGCGCAACAGAGAATGGGATGCAGCTGGAAAGCAGAGACAGGAGCAACAAAGGACTGGAAGTGGAAGAGATACAGTTACTCGCAAGCAATCATTTTCAGTTCACTGCAGCTAGAAAATAACTTGCCCTGTTGAGCTGGTGAATGGAATTTTCCAGCACAGCTGGAATATTGATTCAAACAGCCATGTATAAGTCATAGTATCCAATTGCAGATTTTCTGTTAGAAACTTCACGATAGAAAAAAAAATGCCAAAGAGGATTACAGTGCCCTGCAGCTTACCTTAAAAATGTTCTTCATTTTTTTTCAGAAGTCTACCCACTCATTAATGCATTCTTTTTGTTCATTGTTTAAGAATCATTCTGGGAGCCCCATCTGATGACTCATGGTCAATCCCCAGTCTGTGCACAGTTAACTGATCTTAGCCAGCCTGGCAGCTGGGAGTCCTATAACTGGCCTTTGTCCTTGGGCTGGGTAGTGGAGAATCAGCCATTTTTTTTGCCCCCCCCCCCACTTCTGATCACTACTAAGTGATCCCTGCAGGAAAGTGCGTGTGTGTGAATGTTAGTTGAGAACAGGATTCAGCTTGGTTGTGATGCCCTCCATGGTCTCACAGCCTGTGGCATTCACTGCCTGTATTAATATGAGGAATGGCAAAGTGGGCGAAGAACCGAAAGACAGTCAATTCCCGTCAAAAAGTACCTCAGCACGTATCGGTGACTTTGGATGAGGAAGACAGAGGGGAGGTGAAATTTACATAAAAATAATATTGGTTACTGCTGTTTTGTCTTCCATTGGGTAAATAGGGCAGAGTGAAATATTTTCATAAATGATCCTTGTGATGTCTTCTAGTTTCACTCAGTTTTTCTTTTTCAAGTAGGAATCCACTTTCATTTTAAAAGCTGTTATAGATTCTGTTTCTACCACTGTCTCTGGTAGGGTATTCCATGGCCTAACAATACTGTGCACATAAAAAAAAATCTTAGTTTCTCCCTTTGTTCTTTAGATGATGCCCTCTAATTTATGCCCACTAATGATCGACTCACCGACCAGTGGAAATAGCTTTTCCTGATTTATCAAAGCCTCTTAAAATTTTTAACATCTCTATTGGATCACCTCTTAACCTTCTTTGTTTTAATCAAGAGTCCCAATTTATCTTGTCTGTGCTCATAATCAAGGCCTCTCATCCCTGGTATCACCTCAGTAATCTCTTCAGCATCCTCCCCAATGCACTCACATCCTTCCTAAAGTAAGGTGCCCAACATGGAACACAATATTCTAACAGCAGCCTAATCAGTGATTTGTATATTTAATGGTTCTTTCTGATTATCCAGAGAAAATGGAAATCTCTGTGTTTTCTTTAAACCAGTGTTTTTCAAACTTTTTTTCTCGTGACCCAGTGGAAGAAAAGCACTTACCCCAGGGATCCAAAACAATAATATCTTCTGACTAGAGTTTTCATAAAATCACAATAAAGGGCGATACATGCTAGCTTTAACCACTTCACCTCAAGTAATAACTAAAATTAGACAGCGACGTTACTTGAAAAACATTTTAAATACAGTTTTAAAAAAATCACCTGGTTGAGTTTCACTTACTTAATGTGACAGGTGGGTCTGCCTGTTGTTCATGATCTGGTTCCAATCTGGATCACAAGATGAAAGCGCTACTCACATGTGCTGTTGAGTTGTTTCTTTCTCTTGTTTTTAACCTTGTCAAAGTCGAAAATCCCAGTGCGCACATATAGGTTGTTGTGAATGGCAATAACAGAACAATAATCTTACTTAACAGCGGATATTCTTTGAAAGCATTGATCCAAAAAGATGACAAACTTAATGACTAGTGGTGTGTTTTCAGTGTGCTGAAACAGGTGAGTTACACCAGGCATCAAGTTTAGCTTCATTATTGATTCAGGATTAACTTATTAAAGAATAGTTTTTTTAAATAACCCAGGCTTTCCTTGTTGCTGGACTGCATCTAAATTTCTCCGCTGATAAACATAGCTCTGTGCACACATTTGGATATGCACGTGCAGAGCTTTGCTCTTCCCCAATCTGGGTGGTGCATGTGGGGCAATATAACTTGATACTGCCAACTTGCTGCAGTCTCAAATCTGCACCAGTACAAAAAAAAGGGTAGTTGCAATATAATAGTACCAACAAATTATTGTAGCTGAGACAACATTGATGCTGAAGACTTGAACAGTAACTGTCTAAATACTTTTTTGGAGGGGTGGGCGTGAGGGTTTGACAAGGTACCTTCACAGTAGTTTCAACTTGTAGATGTCAGATATGTTCACGTTTGCCAGCTATGTGTGGAAGAAAGAACTGTTAGATTGTAAACGGCTACTGTTTCCCATGGGGGAAAAAACAGGGTCACTTCCTAAAAAGAGGCCAACACCACAGCAGAAGGTGAAACCAATTCAATCCAGTTTATATCTGAAATTAGATAGCTAGAATATTAAATTGCCTTTTGGAGGATTACATTTTCAGTCCTTTGTGCACCTATTTTCAAAAAAGAAAAATTGCAACGCTGACACGGGCCAGGATGTGGTGGGTGTTTTCTTTTTAAAGAACAGTAGGACGAGGCCTGTTTTCTGAGCCCAACAAAAGGCGTGGGGGGCGAGTGAATAAAACGGACTGAAATTTAACACCGGATTAGAAACCCAGATTTCTCTTTACAAATATGTTACCCCAGGTCGGTCTCCCATTTTCACCCAGAGGCTTCACAGCCGCCACGATCAGGTTGAAAACGGTCTTAAAAAAAAACTTTTGTATTGTTTTCTCCCCCCACCCCTCACCTCCCTCCGGATTTTTTAAAATCGAACTGCCCCCCACCTCTACCTCTGCTGCTTCTCGTCCTCTATCTCCTTTTTCTCCTTTACCAGAAAAGACCAGAAGATCTCCTCAATGTTGGTCGCCATGGTTATTCTCCAGCCTGCATCGTACGACACCCACAGTGCACCTGCTCGTCTCGTCCCCTCCCCCGCCACCAGGGGGAGCAGCGTGTAGCAGCAATAAGGGAGTGAGTGGGCTCAGCACGTTCTGGTTGATGCTCGACACGTTGGGGCAGCTCTTCGTGATGAGCTTGACACGGAACAGAGGTAGCGCGATCATGGCAGGCGGTGGACTCGGCCTTGCGGGGAAGCGACCCAGTGATTAATGTTCCATAACCCAGTATTGGGTCCGACCCGTACTTTGAAAACCACTGCTTTAAACTATATTATATTCAAAACAAGATTTGTGAGTAATACAGAAAAGCTAAGAGATGCTGAAAATCAGCCAAAATGGAAGGATGTTGACGGAGATTTTGGTTTGATTTTTATAGCGGATTTCCGTTACACACCCACCATGTTTAGCCATCCGCCACTGAACACAGAAAAAAGGATAGATAAGCTATATCTGGACAATACAAACTGTGACCCTGAGTCTATGGTGCCTTCTCGTCAAGAAGCTACTGAACAGATCAAAGAAATAATCGACACTCACCCAGAACACAATGTAGTAATTGGTAAGAACGTGGTAACTCTTTAGTTTCCTACCGCATGCAGTAATTTGCAGAACTCAGTCCCTTTCCTGGAGTCATTGTTGTGCTCACTAAATATAGAATATGGATGTTAGATGAAACTTGGATGCATTTATCAGGTCCCCAGTTGGTTTGGGTTTGTGTGTGAATAGAATAGACACAGGATGCATACACGAGACAGACCAACATGGAATTTCTCATGTATAAAAAAATCCACAGTATCTTATTTAAAGAGAGATTCTAATTTTTGTCATGTATTTTGCCATATTGGGTCTTCACTTCCCTTCTGAGCTGTCTCACTGGTAATTTGGGTTACAGGAGCAGGCTGGAGCTGCTGTATTGATCTTAACGTGAGCCAGAGCACTTTGGCACTGTTTGGGGTCCAGTCCACAGCTGAGAAAAATGCCAGGAGAGTACCCAGTACTGGATGGCTGCAACCAGTTGTGGAACTGTGCCTGGCATGACTCACCATCTTCAGTAGAGGAGAGGTAAGGGGAGAACTTACACTTTAAAAATTCATGCAGATGCTTGACTAACAATTAAGATCTCCTATCTTCTGTGAGAAATTATTAGTTTCTATGCTTGTACTGCACCCTTATTATGGATTGGGTAGAGGCAGCGATTCACACTCGGCTTGATTCAGCAAAGAGTGGCACTTGACCGGGACACAATTGGGGAGTGAAAAGGCTCACTCACTCAGCTCATCACTGACAGCAACTTGTCTGAAATGGTGCCTTCAGGCATCAAATGGCAGCTCTCCTAAGGGCATAAAAGCTAAGTATATCCGTTAATAGGTAGGTTTAGAAAGAACTGCATGTGGAGAAGTTAACAAGAAGCTACTACTTTTTAAAAAAAAACTCCCTAAAAGTCCTGTTCTCCAACTGTCCAATAATTGGCCTTAGTATGCTTGGGTGAGAGAAGGTTCCTGCTCCTGATCTTCAGTGATTATTGCTGGGGCATGCCTGAGTGGACATCTAGGTGCGAACTGAATTGGCATTGGCTATGATGCTCTAGTGGTTGAATAGCCAGTGGACACTCACTGTCTCAGTTCACACATGAAGATTGGCTATTCGGGTGAGATACTGGAGGGCATCCAGTGCCTGTAGAGCTGTGTCCCAGCATCAGTTGCTGCCTTCAGAAGGTGGAAGAATATTGCAGCATTTTTTTTTAAGAAGATGTGTATTGTTGTGATGGAATGAAATCATCTTTCTAAAATCAACTGTAAAGGCTCTAAAGTTGTAAGAGTTTGGTCAGTATTCTTCCCGGACATTAGTTCACTCCACAGGAGAAAACAGCCCACAGTTTAGTATTGGTTGACTCTAAATCGATGGTTCCATTCAAGAAATGCTACAGGAATGGCTGGTGTGGGAAATGGAAAAATCACACTGGTGCAGTAGGGGTCCTTTTCCTAGATTACAGTTGAAGTTCATTGTGGAAACAGGTCTTTATTAAATTCAGTCGTGGCTCAGTGGTAACACTCATGGCCCTAAGTCAGAAGGTCATGGGTTCAAGCCCTATTCCAGAGACTTGAGCACATAATCTAGGCTGAAACTTTAATGCAACGCTGAGGGTGTGCTGCACAGTCAGAGGTGCCATCTTTTGGATGAGTCATTAAACCAAGGTCCCATGGTACTATTTGAAGAAGAGCTGGGGCGTTCTTGTGGTATCATTGACCAACATTTATCTCTCATCCAATGCTACCAAAAACAGATTACCTGATCATTCTCACTGATGTTTTTGGCTGTAGTGTTTCCTACATTACAACACTTAAAAAAATATTTCATTGGTGAATGAAAATATTTAATTGAGCCACGACTGAATTTAATAAAGACCTGTTTCCACAATGAACTTCAACTGTAATCTAGGAAAAGGACCCCTACTGCACCAGTGTGATTTTGGGACTGAGAATGTGAAAGACACTATAAAATACAAGTTTTTTTTCCTTTCTTTGCTTTTCCCTTTCCCTTTTCTTTTTCCTTTTACAGTTTTAAATGTTTGAGCACATTGTATCTGAAACACCATTCTACCTTTTAATTACAGGTCTGTATAACTTGGGCAAAGAATCCTTATTAACGGAGTTGGCCCTGGCATTTAAAACCTGGATTGTGGTGAGTCCTCAGAGACTTCAGATGTTTCAGCTGCTGGGACTGAGTGATGTCTTCACTTCAGAGGTGGGAGCTGGAAAAATCCACGTGGTTGACCAGAACGAGATTAATCGCTTCAACATGGTCAGATGGAATCAGATGTGTCCTACGATTGCCATTATCCCCACAGGCCGCAGAATGAAGGTCAGGCACAAAGACATACATGTGGTTTCCTATTCAGATCACTCTTCATATCAGGAGTTGCAAGAGTTTGTGGCCAGGCTGAAACCCTGCGCAATTATCCCTGTTGTGAAAAGTAAAGCATGCGAGGCTTACTTCTGCCAGTATCTGAGTCCAAATGATGAGTCGAAGCAAATCCTAGTTCCAGAAACGGTGGAAAGATTTATGTGGGGGCATAAAGCAAAATGCAACGAAATACCGTTTCACCGGTATTTAAGAATAAGAGCTCTGGATATTCCTAAGGGTGTGGTGTTTGAGTCACCAGAGAAGGGATGGCAAGACTGCAATGGAGGCAACAATCTGGGTACAGAAGGGCCGAGTTCTGACAGTAATGAGGATGTATTTCATGAAAAAATGAATACTGACAAAATACAGGTACCACCAAAACGTGTCTGGCAAGACCAGAACGAGGACAGCAATCTGAGTAGAGAAGGGCCGAGTTCTGACAGTAATGAGGATATATTTTGTGAAAAAAATAATACTAACAAAACACAAGTACCATCAAACCAGAAAGTCAAAGTACCCTTGCTCATAGAACAGAACTCCAAGGCGCCTTTGTTTGCGGTGGCAGTACATGTAAAGGCAAGACAGACGTCATTGCTGGAGGTGTGGCATGATGGGAAATCTCCACATCATCATTTAAAAAGACAACCAACTGGAAACAGCAACCCTACCCTCCAGAAATCCTCTGGGCTATCACTGCTGCCAGTTGTGAATGCAAGCACGTCATTGGTGGAAACAGTGCCTCGATCGTCACCAGATATTTCCGAGAGACAAGAGAATGCAGAGCAACACAAATTCAAAGAATCTGAGTCAGTTTCCATTGCATCTGCTAGTAGGACCTGTAAAATGAAAGAGTGTTTAACTGGTCAGTGTTATGCCAGTCTGAAATCTTTTGACGCAGTTGTTGAACAATATTTTAAGAAGAGGAATAAAATACTTGTAAAAAACCCGTTGGATTAGTAACAGCTACAGTATGAAGACAATAGGTATGAATTGAGTGTATACTGTTTTACCAATGATCACTGCAACTTGGGGCTTTATGAAAGGGCATTTATTCTCAATCCAGTTGCTGATGGTGTTAGTAAAACCCCAGCAGGTTTTAGATTTTTAAAATTTTTACTGCCCCCAACTTACCCGTTTTTCTGAGTTAAAATCATACCCCTCATCTCTGGTGCTGCTCTGATCAATGTGACTTTATTGGCACACAGAATTCCCCACCATGTCTACCTTAGAGGGGTATATTTTCCCCTCTCCACTAATTTTAATGAAAAAGTAGACATTGATTTAAAGAGTTGTAGGTATACATTTTTTATGCTTCTCCTTTACCAAAGAAGTGAAGAGAATCTTTTCCTTACCAGGCCACTGGTGCTCTGAAGCTGTTGATGCCTAGTGCAGTATCACTCCGTGGCACAGTATGTCGGCACACTGACGTGCTGTGCATTGGAGAAAGGCTACTGCATCACTTTTTAAACCTGTGTCTGTTTCATTAGTTATTGCTGGGCCAGGGGATTTTAAAATCGTTTCCTCTTCCACCCAGTCAAGCATACAACTTTGAGGGCAATCTGGATTAAACAATTTTAAACAAAAACTTCACTTTATTCTTTTCAATTTCTGATTCTTTTATTTATAGAGTGAAGAGGTCAATAGGGTTTCTTGATTTTCTGTAATAAAACAGAAAATGCTGTGCACAACAAAGAGGAACAAAAGGTTAAAGTGTTGATTGGAGATCTCTCATCAAAGCTGATACAGGAAGCGAGCAGAGCCTGATTATAACAAACAGGAGAGAATAGCAACAGGTAAAGTTCAAGTGCAGTTATACTAACTACTGTTCCAAAGAGGTAGCAAATAGGTCTTTGATAACTCGTGAATGAATTTTTTTTAAACTTGATTTACTATGGCAGGCATTGTGTATGTCTATATTCTTGTTCTGTAAGCCAGCTAAGCTGATGGACAGTTTAGAAAGCATATGTTTGTTGTTGGTGTTTGGCATAGTCCTGTATAATTATTATTAAATACTGACCTAATTTCTCCACAGCCAGTCAACAAGAACTTGGAAGTATGATCTGCTCTAAAGCTTGGCCTTGATGTCGTCTTCAAAATTATTCCTATTGACCCACTTAAACATAGATGCTGGTGCAGAGACAAATAGTGGAGGAATACAAATATGTTGATATGAGCAACAGCAAAATAAATTGATGATATAAAAATTTACAGCACAGAAGGCGGACATTCGGCCCATCATGTCTGAGCTGGCCGAAAAAGAACTACCCAGCCGAATCCCACTTTCCAGCTCTTGATCTGTAGCCTTGCAGGTTACGGCACCTCAAGTGCACATCCAAGCACCTTTTAAATGCAATGAGGGTTTCTGCCTCTACCACCCTTCCAGGCAGTGAGTTCCAGACCCCCACCACCCTCTGGGTGAAAAAATTTCTCCTCAACTCCCCTCTAATCCTTCTATCAATCATTTTAAATCTGTGCCCCCTGGTTATTGACACCTCTGCTAGGGGAAATAGGTCCTTCTATCCACTCTATCTAAGCCCCTCATAATTTTATACACCTCAATTAAATCTCCCCTCAGCCTTCTCAGTTCCAAAGAAACCAACCCCAGCCTATCCAATCTTTTCTCATAGCTAAAATTCTCCAGCCCTGGCAACATCCTCGTAAATCTGTTCTGTACCCTCTCTAGTGCAGTCACATCTTTCCTGTAATGTGGTGATCAGAATTGTACGCAGTACTCTAGCTGTGGCCTAATTAGTGATTTATACAGTTCTAGCATAACCTCCCTGCTCTTATATTCTATGCCTCGGCTAATAAAGGAAGCTATCCCGTATGCCTTCTTAACCACCTCATCTACCTGCCCTGCTCCCTTTAGGGATCTGTGGACATGCATTCCAATGTCACTCTCTTCCTTTACACCTCTCAATATCCTCCCATTTATTGTGCATTCCCTTTCCTCGTTTGCCCTCCCCAAATGCATTACCTCACACTTCTCCGGATTAAATTCCATTTGCCACTTTTCTGCCCACCTGACCGGTCCACTGATATCTTCCCACAGTCTACAACTTCCTCACTATCAACCACATGGACAATTTTTGTATCATCTGCAAACTTCTTAATCATGCCCCCTACATTTAAGTCTAAATCGTTGATACATACCACAAAAAACAAGAAACCAAGTACTGAGTCTTGTGGAACCCTACTGGAAACAGCCCTCCAGTCACAAAAACACCCGTGGCTTTTTGCCACTGAACCAATTTTGGATCGAACTTGCCACTTTCCCTTGGATCCCATGGGCTTTTACTTTTCTGACCAGTCTGCCATGTGGGACCTTGTCAAAAGCCTTGCTAAAATCCATGTACGTCAAATGTGCTACCCTCATCGACCCTCCTTGTTACCTCCTCAAAAAATTCAATCAAGTTAGTCAGACATGAACTTCCTGTAATAAATCCATGCTGACTGTCCTTGATTAATCCGTGCCTTTCTAAATGACAATACTGTCCCTCAGAATTTTTTCCAATAATTTGTCCACCACTGAGGCTAGGCTGACTGGCCTGTAATTACTCGGTCTATCCCTTTCTCCCTTCTTAAACAATGGTACAATGTCAGCAGTCCTCCAGCACCACGCCTGTAGCCAGAGAGGCTTGGAAAATGATGGTCAGAGCCTCCGCTATTTCCTCTCTTGCTTCTCTTAACAGCCTGGGATACATTTCATCTGGACCTGGCGATTTACCTACTTTCAAAGATGCTAAATCCCATAATATTTCCTCTCTCACTATGCTTATCCCATCCAATATTTCACACTCCTCCTCAACTACAATGTCTGTATCGTCTCCCTCTTTCGTGAAGACAGGCATAAAGTATTCATTAAGAACCATACCCACGTCTTCAGCCTCCATACACAGGTTACCTTTTTGGTCTCTATTAGGCCCTACTCTTTCCTTAGTTATGCTCTTGCTCTTTATGTATGTATAAAACATCTTTGGGTTCCTTGATTTTACTTGTCAATATTTTTTCATGCCCCCTCTTTGCTTTCCTAATTTCCTTTATAATTTAACCCCTTCACTTACTATATTCCTCTAGGCTTTCAGCAGTATTGAGCTCCCCTTTTTTGCCTTATCTTACTCTGTATGCTTCTTAACATCCAGGGGGCTCTAGATTTGGGAGTCCCACTTTTTTTCTTTGTGGGAACATATTTGCTCTGAACCCTCACTATCTCCTCCTTGAATGCCTCCCATTGGTCTGACACTGATTTACCTTTAAGTAGATGTTTCCAGTCCACTTTTGCCAAATCACATCTCAGCTTAGTAAAATTTGCCTTTCCCAAATTGAGAACTTTTACTCGTGTTCTATCTTTGTCCTTTTTCATAACTGCGCTAAATCTAACTGAATTATGATCGCTCCCACAAAAATGCTCTCCCACTGATACCCCTTCCACCCGCCCAGCTTCATTCTTTAAAACTAAGTCCAGAACTGCTCCCTCTCTTGTTGGGCTTGCTACATAATGGCTAAAAAAGTTCTCCTGAATGCAATTTAAGAATTCTGTGCCTTCTATACCTTTTACACTGGTAATGTCACAGGGAACAGCTAGCCTACCTCCAAGCCTTTGGCTACGAGCTTGAGCTGGCTAAAAGGCGGTATGCAAAAGCTGATCAGTCTGACTCACCATCTAGTTAGTTCCCTTGCTCTCTACCAGCACCTTTACTGTCACATGGTACGGCCAAGGTTGGAAACTTGCTGTGTTGAGCATTGCCTCTGTGCTGTTAAATTAACAGCACAAAAGGATTATTCTTTTAACTAAGTGATATTTTTATAGGGTCCTATCTCCTGTTCTGTGGCAACTGCCAAAGTAGGTAACATTGGAGTAGTCCTTTGCAAATCGAGTTGCGTAATGGTAATCAAATATTTTGACTGGCAGCCAAATATCTGACTTCAGACGAGAGTGCTACTCTATGTTACAGTAATTTTAATTGACATTGTTGTCACTAGATTTATTTAATGTATTGGCACCAATAAACTGTAGCAACAACTGCACTTTAGCTAATACAGTTTGATGTTGTGCAAAATGATTCTTGTGTGATAGCTTACTTTGTCACCTTAAATTGTTTCCAATATTACTACCACCAGTGGCAGACCAGTAGCCACTAGATAGAAAAGGCAAAATCTATAATTGTATTGTAGATTTCGCACAAATACCCGTAGCTTTACTGAAATTCTATTGACAGCACCGCTGATCATTTTATTCTCATGACTTCTGTATCAAAAGACTAATGGCTGGGTTAGTACATCTGGTAAATCAATGTCATGGATTTATGTTTGTATACTAAATGTTGCTGAAAATATGGGTCACATTGCTATATGTCTTTTTTTTAAATCAGTGCTTTGAGTATTGGTGTCAAAATGCTATTGATATTGAGCAGCTCTTAAACTCAAACAGTTCCTGTAAGTTCACTGAATGTTTAGCAGAAAAGCACCTAAATTTGACACTGAGCCACATCAGGAGATATTAGGGCAGGTGACCAAAAGCTTGGACAAAGAGGTAGGTTTTAAGGAGTGTCTTAAAGGAGGAAAGAGAGGTGACGAGGTTTAGGGAGGGAATTCCAGAGCTTAGGGCCTAGGCAGCTGAAAGCACGGCTGCCAATGGTGGAGCGATTAAAATCAGGGATGTGCAAGAGGCCAGAATTGGAGGAGCACAGAGATCGTGGATGGTTGTAGGGCTGGAGGAGGTTACAGAGATAAAGAGGGGCAAGGCCATGGAGGGATTTGAAAACAAGGATGAGAATTTTAAAATCAAGGTGTTGCCGGTCGGGAACCAATGTAGGTCAGCAAGCTCCGAGGTGATGGGTGAATGGGACTAGGTGCACGTTAGGATATGGGGCAGCAGAGTTTTAGATGAGCTCAAGTTTATGGAGGGTGGAAGATGGGAGGCCAACCAGGAAAGCAATTGGAATTGTCAAGTCTAGAATTAACAAAGGCATGGATGTGGGTTTCAGCAGCAGATGAGCTGAGGCATGGCTGGAGACGGGCGATGTTACAGAGGTGGAAGTAGGCGGTCTTGGTGATGGAGCGGATATGTGGTCAGAAGCTCATCTCTGGGTCAAGTAGGACACCAAAGTTGCGAACAGTCTGGTTCAGCCTCAGAGAGTGCTAGGGAGAGAGATGGAGTCGGTGGCTAGGGAACGGAGTTTGTGGCGGGGACCAAAGACAATGGCTTCGGTCTTCCCAATATTTAGTTGGAGGAAATTTTTGGTCATCCAGTACAAATCAGAGATAGTGGAGGGGTCGAGGGAGGTGGTGGCGAGGTAGAGCTGGGTGTCGTTTGTGTACGTGTGGCACCTGACCGTGTTTTCGGATGATGTTGCCGAGGTGCAGCATGTAGATAAGAAGTATGAGGGGGCCAAGGATAGATCGTTGGGGGACTCCAGAGGTTGCAGGAGCAGTTATAAACCCCTTACCCTTTACAAACATATCACCCAGGACAGAACGGCTAGATTAGAGAGCTAACAGTTACAGAAATGTTGACAGAATTCAAAATAAAATAATTCCATCAACAGTCAGAAGCATTGTTTTTTTTTTCTCATTAATTCTCTCTCCTTCTCTCCTTTCTTGAAATCGCTGACTCTTTATTGGGGTGCAATGCCACAGGGAGCAGGTGTCCTCAGGTACCTCACCCATTAATCACATGTGGGCCTTTATGGTGAGTGTCAGTGGTCATTTGACCACTGAACAATCATAGCCGAGACTGCTCCTTACTGCAAACCATATTCCTAAGGGAGTACTTCCAGCAGGGGTCCCTGGATAGCATCAAAAGCAGAGTTTCTCCTCTCTAACTGACTCACCAAGGCAAATTTTAGATCCAATATTTCTGCTCCAGCTAAGATCAGTCAGATCAGCACAGATGGGGAATTGAACCTGACACCTTCCTGGTCAGTACGGCTCAGCTGGTCACTGATTCACAGTCTCTTAAATGTACATACCTTGTCTGTGGTACATGGTGTCGAATTCCTTCTGTTTACTGTGTTCAAAATCTGCTTTTCTTCAGAGCTCAGCGTTCCAATATAAATCATCTTCGCTTTCTCAGTGAGCTTTACATAGGATGCAGTTCGCATCACTGAAACCCTGCCATTGTTGTAAGGCACCCTATTGCACTATCAACATATTAAAAATAACTTCTACGTCTACCCTTAAAATAGAAAGCATTGTTAGAAATTTCCTATTGTGCTGAGTAACTGCAAAATCACATCAGAACAAACCACGTGCTTTCTTTTTTCTGTAACTACAGCCCTGCTCAGATCTGGATCTAGTGGAATGACAAATGGCAGCTAGATAGAAGGGCCCCAAACTAATCTCGGTGGGAATCCCCAAAATCCCAAGATTGGATCTGAATATCAAACTGAACACAAAAGCACCGTTGCAGTTGACATATTTACTTAAAATTTTGCTAAATGTGTAATTTTTCCAGAAATCCTGCTTGTATTAGGAGTGTGCATGGCTTAGGATTTCATTTGACATAAAAATAGCCAGGAGACAATCTTTGTTGTCCACACAAGTTACTCATTTAAAGAATTCAACCTGAGTACAGTGAAAATACAATGCATGAACCTGGAAGTTACACCTTGTGATACTAGTGTGCGAATATTTCACAAGTTCAGCTGAAACTCCTAAATAATGACTCTGCACCTCCAGTTGACGTATGACTTCTATGAAGATGACATTGACTAGTTGTGTCTTACAAACACAACGGCAGACATTTTCAATTTGTTTTGAGGACCTCATCAGCCGTTTGACTTTTGTGACATAAAGGTACTTCTCAACAATTTGAAAGCTAGTGAGAAACCTTATTTCATTAGTGATACTCGTTGGCAAGCTGATCCTGATGGCAGTGAGTGAACAATGCTGTTCAGCCCTTAGACAGATTAAAAACTTGGCTCCAAACAATCACGAGTTAACAAAAACTAAATCATTGCCTGTTTTTTCTTGTACACAAAAGTTGAACGATAGTTTGGAGTTCTGTCTTTAATATTACAAGAATCCTTACATTATTTTTATAAAAGGAGTTTGTGACCTACCTGTAGTATGGGTGCTTTAATTTGATTAATGCAGCCTGTCTGTGTATATGTGAAATGCACATTACCTATCTTGTGCCAGTGCCTCTTCAAAAGCAGATAAGTCAGCTTTGTCTAGGTGGATGGCTTAATGAATGCTAGATGCAGAATTCATCTAGATGTTATAAATAGTTAATATTGATCACTGGGCCAGTAATTGGTTATGCTTGTCTGTGGCTGTTGCAGTTGTTCCATTGGGGGATTTGGCTGGGGCCTGAAAAAGGGAAAGCCAACACTGACTGAGATTTCCCTTGTTTCACAGATGGTCAACCAGAAGGGAGAGCAGTAGCACAGCCAGTGTGGTGGCCAGGGAGACAGCAGCAAAAGCGAGGGTGATGGGAGTGATATCAAAGCTGGCGCAAAACATATCAGCTACTGTAAAAGATTCCCCCTCGCCGTGGCAACTCTGTCCAATACACAGCCTCCTCCTTTGAAATAAACACTCTCCTGCATCAAAATAAAGTTGCCCCTGAAACTAATTCTCCGTAACTCTAAGACTGAGCTCAAACTTAACCTTTAATCCTCAACCAACCCCTAATCTTAAACCCAACTATAGCTCTCAAACCAAGCTCAAGCCTCGGCAGAAACCCAGCCCACCTTAAAGCCAAGACCAAGGTTCCTCCAACTCTACACCGGGTAAATTTTATTCTGCGAGTTGATTACAAAGCCGCAGGAAGTGGTGGCAAGGCTGGAAGGAGGGAACAGCAGTGAAACAGGAGTAATGGCAAGGCAAGATATCTTGGGGACAATATTGGAAGAAAAAGCAAAAACCTGATGAAAGGTTCATTTACCTGCATGCCAAAGCAACGTGCACAGAAATTCAAACCCAGGTTCTGTGCAGAATAAGACATGCAATGCAATATAACGAACCCAGTCACTTAAAGGTACAAATGTGTGCAAGAGCAGTTTAGAATCTACCAAGTCACAGCATGTAAAACAGAAACTGAATCCATCCCAGTTCATGTGTATTGGTCCAGTAAATTGGTGGGTTTGCTTGTAGAAGAACTTTTGCTGTGATTTGTGATCACAGACTTAAAACATGCAGCAAAAACTTGAGACTTAAGGGGTCGATCTTCCTCCTGCCAAATTGACCCCAGCATTATTTGGGTAATTTTTGTTTTCCACGTGCCCAAATTGAACTATGCTGGGCCCAGCTCTTTTTAGGTTGAGTTCGCTTGTACGTCATGGGAGAGCACCCGGCAGGAGTAACGTCTCAGATTAGGTGCTCACTCAATAGGGAGCACGAATTTGAGCATTGCTGACCTCAAATGTATTATCACCTCCTAGCCCCAATGCTCCTCTCTCCCTCAACGCAAAGCTCCGAAAGCTTGTGATTTCAAATAAAGCTGTTGGACTATAACCTGGTGTTGTGCGACTCCTTACATTTGTCAACTTCTCTTGCATTTGGTTTGGTTTGCACTGAAATGACCCTAACCTAAATCAGGAATGATTGTAATTGAGGTGCATTATCGCTCTTCTTCCTCTCTGCAGCCTTTGGTGTGATCGACACCATCATTCTCTTCCAACACCTGTCCTCCATTGTCCAGCTCCGTAAGACTGCCCTTATTTGGTTCCGGTCTCGGCGTATCTACTTACCAATGGCTTTTACTCCCACCCCTGCTTTGTCACCTCTGGAGTCTCCTAAAGTTACGTTCTTGGCCCCCCTCCTGATGGTTATTGGATCAATGGGAGGTGACTGATCAAATCAATGCAGCGGCACAGTGCAGAGGGTGAGGGTTCAGTACCAGAAAATGTTCAATGAAGTTATCAGGAGTGGCAGGGTAGGGGACTGCACTGTAATCTCATATTTATCCACTGCAGTAACTCTTACTGTGATCATCTGTTCCCTCCTAACCCTGTGTTCTTTTATTATTTCTCCTGCTCCTTATGATTGTATATTAGGCTGTACTGTACATTTCTCAGCACCTCTCTTGCCCAGCGCCACCTCTTTCAGTAGGAGCCGGCAATGGACAACTGCTTATCAACTCTTTCCAGGAACAGCACTTACATATTTTCTCTACACTGACAGATAGAATGTCATACTGCCCACTCAATTCATATAAGATAAAGCACAGCATCAGAAGAGGGAGAGGATGACTCTCGGTGTTGCACTCACCGAACCACAACCTTTCCCCATTCTTAAGGGGAAGGACCTCCAAATACAGGGATGTAACTTGGAAGAGGAAGCAGGAGATGGAAAAGCAGGAAACATAGCCCCAGCCCAGACTTTGCACAACACGTGTCCTGCCTTTATTATTCATCCTATACAATTACTGACGTTGGAATTTCCAAAGAGCAGCAGGTCCATGCTAGCACTTGGTAGAAGGCTGCACCGCACCATGCTGTAATGAAGAGCTCTTGGGTACACTTGTTCTGCAGTTATTGCACAAGAAACCATGCAACTCACTTGACATCCTGTCACTCAATCTCACACTGGCAATCAGCAACACA